>NC_092520.1:178436103-179657103 GCF_037038585.1 Patagioenas fasciata
TGAGGCCTCTGTATTGAGAGGTTCTTTAGCTGATTTTGTAAGCTTTAAATTATTTAGAATTAAAATATTTCCTTAAAAACATGCCAATATACCCTTTTACAGCAGAGGAGAGGAGAAACAGACAGGCACATCTTGTGAGTTGTTTGTTAAGAGTCAGCAACCTGAAGAAGTGCTCACAAGCAGGCAGTTTATTTCTGTTTAAGAACAGCCTTGATTAAGTGACAGCTCTTTTTCACAGATAATCTTACTTTAAGTAAGCATTTTCAACAGGTGTGCTTTGAGTCATGTTAGCAGTTTTATCTATTAGGATCCTTGTTGAGATTCTGCACATTGCATTTAGCTTGAAGTGAGAGATGTCATTGAAGCCTCTAGGTAGTACTGTTTAGCTGAATCTTTATTGGTTTCAGTCTATTTGAAGTTTTCAGCGATTTCTTCAATTCATAGCAATACTTACCTGTCTGTCTGTGTCTTAACCTGGTCACTGAAAGGAGAGAAAGCTATTGCAGTGAACACGATGAATGAGATGTGTGTTTGAAATAGACATGTACCAGAATATATAGCTAATGTGTCTTCATATTTTTGGAGAGGCAGGCACGTGTAATCATCTTTCTTTTTCACCTGAAGTTTCTGGAGGATAAGAGGAAATGTTGAAAGGAAAGCCAAAAAACTTTCCTATAAAACATGCATCACATGTTGGAGTTTGACAGAGGAAAGTAGTTTTGTTCTTGAGGAAGGTAATAATGAGACAACTCCAGGATAATACAAGCCTCTTACATTGATGTCACATTCAGATTTTTCCTGAGAACTGCATGCAGCTTCTTGAAGTGACCTGAAGATGGAAAATGTTCCTGTTGTCTCATGGGCTAATACGTGCAATATTACTAGGCGCTAATGTGATGCCATTTCAGTTTCTGTGCTAATTCTGTGGCGTATGCTGGCAATTGAGATGACAAAAGAAATCACATAGGTTTATTCTTGCAGTTGTGCATTTTACTGTTTTTCTGCAGTGATTTGCTCAGCAAGCTTGACTATCTAATAAGTTAGTTGATGCAAATGGATACATCTGTCTTCATTCCTCTTTGCTATTAGTTCATTATGCATACATGAAACCTGAGGGAATAAGTACAGAGATTGATTAGAGAGTTATGGAGCACAGGTTAGCAGCTGAGAAATGCCTGAATTATTCCTTTTCTTTTTTTTTCTTTTTTTTTTTTTCCTGTTGGCAAACTTCTTTTACAGAAATAGTAAATCCTTGTGGATTTTAAGTTTATTGACAGCTAAAGGCATCACTGTTCCTGTGATTTGGCAAACTTTAATATAATAGAAACTTTAATATTTATATAATTAATAGTTTATTTCGGAGTTCTTTAACCCTGCTTTTCCTTTGGTTTTAACTCTAACTTAGTCAGTATTCAGGATGAAGAAAAAATAATGGTCCTTTTGTCACAGGCGTGGGGTTTTTTTCTACTATAAACATCTAATAAAAAAAGTAAGTGCATCCTATTTGTCAGGTGTGGTTGCATATTAAATTGTCCCCTAAGCCATCCTTTTAACTTTCGTTTTACATGACTGAAGTATAGAAAAACAATGAGTCATTATCAGATCAGTTTTTAAAACATTAATAGCTGTGCATTCTTTCAGCCTATTTTTGGACTACCGTCTTCTAGATGTGGACGTTTCTGGGTTGTAGTTTCCTGCAAAGGTAGAGAGTAAGGAAACCATAAAGGTATCAGTGATCACTAAGCACAAAGGACAAAAAGTAAAATCTGTAGAAGTATTCACTCTCGTTTTCCATTTTTTTCCAGTTCATTTTTTTCATTCATTTCTTGTTTTTTCCAAGGATTGTCTAATCTTCCCCACAGAGACTTGGATAATAAACCCTTTTGTCAGACCGTATCTCCCTCATTACTACCAAGTAGAAAGATGGGGCGTACATATCACTCAACTTTGTGTGTTCTACAAACAAAGAGGTATAGGACCCCTGAAAATATAAAATATCCGCTCCTTAATCCAAGTACTAGGAGAAGTTCTACTGACTGTTACTATAGTCTTTTCCGATCCTTACTGCTTCAATTTTGCCACAATACTAGTCATAAAAAGGAAAACTGATATTTTGTTTTAACTAAAATGTTAGATTGTATAGTAACTGTAGACCATGCCTGGCAACTCAAAGTATGTTTAGTAAAGGTAAATGACAGCTCAAATGGAGAAATGGAAACTAATGGCACTATTGCTAAAATTTACCTGGTAGCTACAGGATGTTGAAACATCGGAAAGAGCTGCAAAACCTAAGCAATTCAGGCAGTTCTTAATCTAAAATGGAAAGAAGATTAAAAGGTGATTTGATCAGAGGTTACAGTTCTGTATCTGCAGGGAGATCCTGAGTGTAATGGTGGTAGTATAATGAGATCTTGGGCTTGAAGCCTTGTCTACTCCAATTCAGATGGAAATTACCTGTGCATGTAGGAGATTTTCCATCACATGATGCTTTCAGAGCCGCATTGGATATCCTTCTAAAAGCTAATGTGTAGCTGCAGATATCACTATATCATGTTCTCTGCTTGTGTCACTCAGGAGATCAGGGAGAGAATTGTTCACGGTGATTCCTTCCTACCTTGAAATGCACAGACACAATCAGTCCTGTAATCAATCCTGCCTGATCCATTTTTGTAACTGTAGAAAGCAGAGAAACTGGAACTGTCAGGCCTCACTTCTCTGTCACCTCAGTACAAATAAGCACTAGTTAGCAAGAGTTCTTCTGGTGCTAATTTCTTAGTAATGGAAATAGAGAGGAAGTTGGAAGTTAAACCATCAGAATTACGGGAAGAAGTTTTATAAATCAAAATACCACGTCAGTGTCAAAACTCTGTGCTGTTCTGTGCAGCAGGGCTTCCACTAGCAAGGGAGGTGGGTTACTGAAGCCTTCATCCAGTTCAGGCAGAAATCTAGATAAGAATAATGTTGTCCTGGAGCTCTGCCCATTCGTCATCGGTAGTGCCTAACAGACATTTAGGGAAGTGCAGCTGGTGCACAGGCCATTTCTGAGTTTGACTTGGTTGCTTATAGCACAAAGCAAAATTTTCAAAAGGAGACACTTGTTTTATGTGGGAGATACAACTTTGAGGTAACTATAGATGTAAGATCTAACTCAAAAGTACCTTCTACCCATTCCCTATCCAAGCAATAAACTGACATTGTGTGTAAGCAAAGAGGTTTGAGGTCAGGAAAGCGCTGTATTGTCCATTAAAATGGTTGTGAAGGTTGAGACTATCAAGTTGTTTCATCCCTGTACTCATTTTGCTGTACCCTCCAATGTTGTTGCTTTAGAAAGCTCCACCTTGACAGTTCAGTGAGCGCCTTTGGCCTTCACAAATGTTTAGAAATTCAACTACCACCACAGATAATGTGGAAGCAGAAAAATGTTTGACCCTGCTGAAACTGCTTAGAAGTGCCTCAAGGTGGAATGGGTCCTTATCCCAAATTAGAAAGCTGATTATTGCAAATCCTCAAGCACACAGGTAGCGATCAATGAATAGGGTAGATAACTCTCCCAAAGAAAGCCAAAGCCATCAAGTTCGCAACTAGTTCAAGGAATAAATGTGCTTTAGCTACCCTACATCACTCAGCGAGTTTGTGATTCATACCACATCGTTATTCCAACTATGTTGCACAGTGGTATGTATGTCAGGGATAAAATATCTTTTTTTTGTAGATGACAGTGAAAAAAAGAAGTTTTGTCATTATGGTTCCACTAAATATGCATCTTCTTATTAAAGTATTCATATTTACTGAAACCAGATGTTTTAATGTTTTATAATTTTATTAATAATTTTTCCTCTAATTGCATTTCTCTGCCAAGATTTGCTCAGGGACTACGAATAGTAATTATGTTATTTTTGACACTCAAACTTGAAATGTATCTTACTTTCTAAATTCATTTTAATTAAAATATGTTGATTGTTCTTCAATATACTTGTAAGAATTCAAGCTCGTAATTCGATTCTTTACCTCTAATAGGGGATTATAAACCTGCAATGTTGTATGTTTTTAATTTCCTTCTAAGCAGTTGTTCTGATTTGCATTACATTCCCCCTTTATGGACATCTTCACAAATTGAGAAAACATGAAGCATATGAGTGAAAAATGACAGATATCATAAAAATAAGAACCCCTCTTAAACATTTCTCAGTGGCTGTGATGTTGTCCTTCCCCACCACTGGGCTCTCGCACACCGTCCAAAACTAGGTAGAATGAAAAAAAAAATGTTTTCATAGATATCTTCTTTTTGCATTAATTTTATTCCTTCGTGAGCCTTGCCACCAGCTCTCTCAAGAAGATGTAGAGAGGCCTGATACTTTCAGTCCTTGATGTAGAGTGAAAAACAAACTACAGAGAGGAGAATTCAGAAGTGGTCACTGACAAAATATCCCAGTAGCCCCAGCTGTTATAAAAATCAGATGCCATCATCTGTATTGAGATAACTCAAGTTACTCTCATTGAATGCACAGTATCTATCAAAGTAACATCACAGGCAATTTCAGGCTGCTAGTACTTGAATATTGACATGCATTCTTGATTTTCTGGTTTTTTTTTTGGCATAATTGTGCAACCCAATTGTGGGCAAAAGCCAACTGAAAAAAAATCTGGAAAACTATATTTCATTATGGAATTTCTGCAAGCAGGACTATCCTGAGGACCAAAAAATCTGTTGTTCCCTTACTAGCACTTCTGTTGCTTGGAGAAGCTTCTAGCCATGTGGCCATACAGCTCCTACCTTAGCTTGCATATCTGCCGCAGTTAGACTAGAGAAACCTCTCTGCTTCTTATACCACTGCTTCCATGGGTCGGTTTTCCCTCTCAGTTCAAGGCAGCATTTTTTGCATCCTCATGTGACACCGTCCCTTGTAACACTGCTGTGCAGAAATCATTCTTATCACTGCTGTGTGAAGCTGCTTCTCTGCGAAAACTGATTTTATGCCATTCAGTGCCGGTTTTGCGTTTTCTGACAAATGTTTTCTATGACTCCTGTCTACGAGGGGTGGATTGAGACATGAACAGGACGCTGGCTCTTGCACACGTGCCATTGCTGGCGTGGCTGTACTGCCAATGGAACAGCACCAGGACAGTTTGTCAGAACTGCACCGTGGGATTGAAATGTTGTGCCTTCGGAAGGTAATTGTGGTTGAACTCTGGTCACCATGAAAAGTGAAACACAGTTCTCCAACAGCTCATTGTGAGTTTGTCGCACTCGCAAAGAGGAATTGTTTGTGTAGAAAGGGTCTTACTTGTATAGTCCTGCTAAACTTTTCACATCTGAAATGTAATTACTGAAGTTACTGTGGTGTGCTTCAATAACTGTGTCATATATCACATTTCTTCCAATACACTTCTGCTAAGATGAAGTTATTAAGGGTTAAGAGGCATTTTTTTGTCTGTTACTGGCTTTCAGTTGATGGTTATTTTATTTCAGTTTGGGATATTTATCTTTATTTCTAACCTTTTAGTGTATAAACAGAGTTTCAAATGTAATTCTTATGTTTGATGCTAAATTGAAGACCACCCCTGCTTTATGCCTCAGTTTTGATGTAAAGAAAGTTGTCTGCCACGGTATCCGTTTCTGTGCCTTAGAATATGAAAAATGTACCCAAAACCAAATAGCACAAGAACTAAGTTCTTGTTAGATGAGACACGAACCAACCCAGATGTGAGCTGTACAGCTGTTTTCAGTGAGTTATGTGATCACATCCTATGTATTGTGGCCTGTGGTTCATCATAAAATACCATTATTTGCTTTCCTATGCCATGACTAGACCAGGCAACAGTCAGACGTTTTCAAGTTTATAAGCGCTCATGGAGGGTATTTGGTTTTTTAGATAGTGTTTCTGCAGTAGCAAAATCATCTTGTAGATGCTTTTATAGCTGGAAAAAGAAAAAAAGGGTTATCTCATGACATGCACACCATCAGAATGGTTGTTGATGTAAACTGAATCTATTTTAGGCAGGTCTTTGCAAGTGCCTGAACCTTACCCATCTCCCTTGCTTTCACTAGAAATAGTAAAACATTTCAACTGTACAACATTATCCAAGTTATCAGAGTCATATCAGCCTGATCAACAACCCAAGGGAACCTGCATTGGCGTTGTTTTAAATTTACAGTCCGTTTGGTAACTGCAGCGTGTTGTGCCTTGTGGATGTGCTCTGGTGCACCTCATACCACTTTGACTTCTGTTGAGGGTGCTGAACTAGGACTGGGTTTGAGGATTGTCCCTCCACAGGCTGGAGGAGACGGGACAGAGCAGGTTAGGATCAGTTCCATGTTTCCAGATTCTCTTCACCAATGTGGTTTTGTTTGCTTGTTTTTAATAAAAATTTAAGTGTTTTGGGAGTTAGCGACAGCCAGTCAGGAAAAGGCAACAGTGAATGGAACGTTGATCATCTCTTGACATCCCTCTTGTCACACCCAGAGAAATACACCTACCCGCAGGACTTGCAACATTGAGTAGATGCAATCTCCCCGGTATAACAAACTGCTATCTGTTTCTTAAGAATTGACTTTATCTATGTGATTTCTTATTAAGCCATGAGATGCCTACTGGAATGTAAAGCAAAATGTTTCCTCTGCAGAATTTTTGCTGACATACAGGGGAAATCCATACGAGGACAGCACTGATTGTATTATCAACAGACTTACCAATTAGTTGTTGATTATGTATGTCTTTTGGTAGGAAAAAAAATAACAGAAAGGGGTTTTTTACTTTTAGGTTAAGTTCTATTTATGCTCTGTCCCAACTGCACCAAACAAACTCATTCACTAGGTGGAGGATACAAGCACTTAACCTGATTGTGTAGATTTTAGTCATTTTCTTGGATTTTAAAATTAGATTTTCACAAAAGGGATGGAAAAAACCCCACTCAATATCTGGAATGAAGGCAAATATTTTTCAGTTTTACTTTAATATGTAAATTAAGGTATAAAAATGCAGGAATATAGGAAATAGATGATAAAACTTTTTATGAAGAGTTCTCTCAGCTTTCAAATGTTGTTCTGTGAAAAAAAAATATCTTCTGTAGCTGCGTATTTCATTTTATTTTTTAAGAAGTGAATATATTCCACATTCAGAAATCTCATGAGTCAATTTATTTTCCATGCTTTTTATTCATTAAAGCATATTATTTACATTCATCAAAAGGCAGGAAATTATAAAAAGTCTGATCATGTATAAAATTCTAGCAGCCTTATCGTGATACTACTGTCCTTGCAGAAAAATTCATTTGATATGGTGTTTCTTGAATTTTACTTTCCTGCAAGTTGTTCTCTTTATTCATTTTCTTACAGTAAGGTTTACCCAGTTTTGTGTTTGAGCACCTGCTTATCTTAGAAGTTTTCTTGTCCCATGTTATTATCCTTGTTGGCTGCCAGGTTGCGGGGCAGATCATAGTCTTGTTACACCAACTGACCCTGCTGCAAGTCAGGCACACATCACTACAGTATTGCAGCAGTGAACCTAAGAGGAGCATCCAGACCAGGAATTAAGGAAAAAAACAACAGCATAATGTTTTATTCTGAGTTCAGCTGTTCTGTGTGCTCCACCTTAGAGAACCAGAGAGCTAAACTAAGCTCTTTGGAGCCGAACCCTTGTTTTTCATCTCATGTGTGTGCACAAAGACATGTGTTTGCACTCCCCTTGCCAAGCCCATCTCCAGTATTCACCCTGATCCCTGAGACTTGTGCTGGAGGTAGGTGGATGCCAGCAAAGCTGTCAGGCAGCTGGTGCAGCAGGGACAAACATGCCCAGGATGGTCCATCCCTGCAGCAGCAGGATGCAATGATGGTCCCAGGTGCAGGTCCCACCTCCCAGAGCCCTCCCCAGTCTGAGGGAAGGCAGGACCTGTGGGAGCTGCATTTCTCTGAGTGCAGCTGAGTGGTTAATGGTGGGAGGGGAAGAGGTTCTCAATCTATTTCTCCAAGTGAAGTGTAAAATGGTATTGATTTGGGCTTCTTATAGGCTTGAAACCATCTTTCCTCTCTACACAGTTTCATTTTAGAAGAATTCATTTGGTTCATATCACAGAACTGTGCTGCAAGAGTGGTGTTCTGATATTTGGTACTTCATAAACTGTTACGGAGTACGAAGGCGTTTCTTAAGCTCGTGTTCTATATTCAGTTTACCACTAAGCAAAAGACTTGTAAATTCAATTCCTTGTTTACTCATAAAATATAAGAAATCTGGAAATAACTTGCTTGCCTTCCGTTCTGATGCTGGCTATGCTAATGTTGTTAGAAATGTGGGAGTCCATGTAGGAAAGAACAGACCCCAGAGACTTCTCAATAATTAGGAGTTTGCTGGTTGGCCTAACTAATGAATTATGAGTGGTGATACTTGAAGAAGTTTGATTTTTAACCCACAAAGAGTAGTGTAGGTTTATGTTAACTAGAGAATAGAAACTGACCTTGCATTTGTTAGGGAAAGTGTGTACAGATGCATTTGCTTGTTGGATTGGAAATGAAGTCATAGAATCATAGAATAGTTAGGTTTGGAAGGGACATTTAAACTGGGCTTGTTCTGATATTGGGCATTTTGATAATACTCCATTGGGTTTATTCTGTAATAATAATGTCAAAACAGTGCAGATTAGTAAATAGGTAATGTATAGCATTATAAGAACAGTAATTATGTGTGATTTAAGAAGGCAAAGACATAAAATGGAGAGACTGAGGTATCAAATGAGCCTGATGCAGAGCACTTCTAGTGATAGCAGCCTCTTATAAGTAAAACCAGCTTAGGTAGTTTCATTTCTTCCTGCTGTGATTATTAAAAAAAAAAAAAAAGCTACAAACTCTCTAAGCGGGACAGACTTAATGAAACTGTTATGTACTCCTAGGTCACCTTAGTCAGCAATGAGCATTTCATACCAGAACTCCTTTTACAGCATTGGTGCCTATTTCCCTCCCACGTACCAAGGAGGAGTATTTAGAGGTCCCTGTTCTGTTGGCAGAGCCATATGGAAACTTGTCAGAGTAGATGGTAAGGAGGAGTGAGCCTAGTCATTAACTTCCGTGGCAGTAGTTACAGGGAACTATATAATCATTAGATAGCTCAAAGCACTGCATGGGTCATCTGTTCTACATGTCGCTTCAGGCAGCAGAGTATTTCCCAGCATTGGACTGCTAACTCAGAACCTATATAAAAGATCAAAACGTGACAATATTATGCTAAGGCAAAAGATTAGGCACGCACAGGGCATTGTTGATCTCCTGTATACAAGTTCAAGCAAAGTATTTGTCAGGAAAAAAATCTTAGATGGTTCTGAGAACCAGGTTTTACTACTGGGAAGTACAAAGGAAGGATTCAGTTTGGGAGGTGGGAGAGAGGGGGGAATTTTCCTTTCGACTCCAGATCTCATAATCGAGTAAACCCTGAGTAAACAAGTGTAACACATCAGCCAAGAACCTGCGGTTGCATCATAGATGCAAAAGTACAGCATTTTTGGTTGCAGCAAGTACTATGGCTAACTCTTGTAATCATTATGAATAACTGCAGGTTTTTATAAAACTGAAAGCAGCGTTTTGATCTCCTACAGCTATGCAGCATGTCTTCATGCAGGTAACCACATCTGTTCTTTCTGAACTGTCAAAAAGGCCAGATGCGAGCAAACTTATACAAGCTAAATAGCTTCCAAATGATGGTTTGATGTCACCCAGGTTGGAGAATGCATCAGGTAGCTGTGCTACTGTCTGCTTCTGACTACACAGAGGCACATTTTGCATAGTCCCACAGTCTCTTGTAATCTGATCTTTTTACAAATACACCTTCCACTTTTTAAATACTCATTTCAACAATCCATGCTGCTGACTGAATATACTGCAGAATTTTGTCTTATTAGAAGCTTTGTAAGCATAGTAGAATTCTTGCCCAAGCACTTAAGTCATGCTCTATAACAGCAAAAATGTGAATAATTGAAGTGAGGTCATCATCAGCCAGAATGGAAAAAAGAGCCTGTCAGCCACCTAGAAAGGAGGAGGAACATTGCACAGGATGATGCTATGTCTGCAAAAGATTTAGCAGTTAACCCTATTAGAAGTGCTGCCAAGGTTTAGAGGATACTCCACCAGGGCTAGAGACAACCATTACCTCTGTGCTGCTCAGGTTTGGCAATTCTCAGTCAGGGCAGTTGTTCTTCATCCTGAGGTCAAAATGTATCAGGTCATCTTCTCAGTCATATGGAAATGACCAGAGAGATGGATGATCCTTCCAGGATGTCATCATTTTCTGGGTGGATCTTACAAGATTTTGTGCATTTTTCCAGAATATATCAACGACTGGTGGTTTTAATAGGTCTTTTCTGACTGGAAACACTGGACATGATGTATGGTTGCCTCGTGGCTTTCCAAAAAGCTGCAGCCATGCTGGAACTGTACATATGTCGATGGCCTTGTCCAGCCATGTGCAATAAGGACATCTCTTTTTGAGAGCTCAAGGCTTTCTGTTGCAGGTGACCTGCATTTGTTGAGGTCTGTGAGATTAACTTGGCATTTTCCAATAATGCTCAATGGGCAAACTGCAGGAGAGGGTGTCTCAGGCAGCATGGGAGGGAAATTTTATATACAACTAAAACTATGAAAACCCTTCACTTCCTTTATACCTGTTCTGCAGAGATTTCACAGAGTTACAGTGGAGATCTATTTGTGTAAGAATAAAGAATAAAGCTGTTAAGGTCTGATACATTCAGTCTCCATCTGGATTCTTGTTGTGTTCAATTGTTTTGATTAAATCTGACATCTAGTAGTGGCCTCAAAGTGAGTTTGGATCTAAAATTTTCTAGTATCATCAAATCATTGTGCCTTTTACCCTTCTATTTAGTTAATCGGTTGAAGTACTTTCTAAAATGTAGGGTTCAGAGGGAGAAAGCAGAAAATGAGAAAATACAGGTTTTTAAAAATGTGAAATAGCTACCCTTAGTTGTAAGTGTTGCCAGACTTTGTATTTATTTGGTCTGTATAGTATACTAGCACATTTGTGTTGTTTTTAATAGCCTTTTACAGAACATATGTCTCAGGTTTATCTATATGCAGAGCCTTGCGGACAGAACTTGTGAATTGTAACATAAAGAATCTCCAGATGTACACGTTATTAACATACACAATGATTTTCTTGGGAAGTAGATGACATTTTAGAAAGGCAACATCTGTGTTATCGCTTAAATTTTAATAATGCAAATAATTTTCTTTCAACAGAGGAATTCAAGGGTTCAACAATAGTTGAATTAATGAAAAAAGAAGGCACCACCCTAGGGCTTACAGTATCGGGTGGAATCGACAAGGATGGGAAACCAAGAGTATCTAACCTTCGTCAAGGAGGAATCGCTGCTAGGTAACCACATCTCAAGCTACAAAATGTGTTATAAGATGTGATTGCTTCAGGAATACGTACGACATCAGAAAGGTCACTAACAAATATGTGACTGGATGGATCTGTAATGGCAGCCCATCAGACCAGAGAGCTCAGAGAGAAACAGCAACAGCTGGTTTCCCGCTTCCCTCAAGGCTACTTTGACAAAAACTAGAAATACCAATGAGATATTTGAAAGTCATCCTACAACTAATGAAGTTTCTTCTAAATCGTATCAATTTTATTTCTCCTTTTTTTGTGTCCCTGAACAAAAACTTGGAAGAAACAGCAAAAAATACTGAGGAGAAAAAGTAAAATTTAAAACATAACCATAATTTCATTCAAAAAACACCCTTGTTCCTCAACTGGTTTTAAGATCAAAAAGAAGTCTAAAGCCATAGCTACCTTGCTTACTACTACAGTGGAAACCAAAAAACTGTTATTCATGAGTGAAACCAGTCAAAAGATAAAAGTTAAGCTAGATCATTCGAGGTAACTGAGCAGAACATACACTTTTTGGGCTGTGCCCTATCCCGTGTAGCTGTGGTGTCAGCTGTGAAGGCAACTGTTTTCCAAAAAAATCCGTTTTGGATGCTTCCCAAAAAAAGAGAAAGACAGAGACATGAATAAGATGTTTGCCCAGATCCTGTGCCCAAACCAGTCAAATCATCCAACTCCTTTATTGTACAGCTGGTTTTGTATCAGAAATTAATAATGCAGCAATGTTATTTTTAACAAATTAGACTAGATTACGATCTTAAAATGCCACTTTTTATTTCAAAGATCAACTTGTTTTAATCTAGAGGAATGGAAAAATATTTCTTACCAGCACTATACAGTAATTTGAAGGATTTAGTTAGTCTTGGCCAGCAGATCTGTCTTTAACGAAAGGAATATGTATTTTTTTCCTAGGAGTGACCAGCTGGATGTAGGTGACTACATAAAATCTGTGAATGGAATCAACCTGACCAAATTTCGTCATGATGAGATCATCAGCCTGCTCAAGAACGTTGGTGAGAGGGTTGTTTTAGAAGTGGAGTATGAGCTGCCTCCAGTCGGTAAGTAATAGAGCAACCTGAAACCCATGCAGAATGGTAAATGTGTTGTCAGCGGTGAGGTGGGTAAGCTTGGTGATCCGCATTTTGGGTGGTGGTTGGGTTTTGTTTTGTTTTGTTTTGTTTTGTTTTCCTCTGGCTTATCATAGAATGTGGCAGCAGTATGAAAGAACTGGCAGATGCTCTCAGAGATGCTCAGGTGTTTTAGGAGTATAAATCCAGCCAAGAGCAGAGCAGAGTTGTCAACCTCCTCTATTTTTTCATTTGTCTGTTTACAGTTTTAGAATACTGGGAGTTAGATTACATAGATTCCAGGACAAGAGAATCCTTCATGTAGGACCTTCATAGTAGGACCTTCTGAGATAAGACCAATGAATATCTACTAGTTCTGCCACTCCCTTTCCTTGCCTTCCCCTCCCACTCTCCCAGATAAACAGTTTACTTTAAGACTTTTCTATCTTTTCTTACATCACTTTTAGGCAACATCTCCTTTCTAGAGCAGATGACACAGTGGGGTAGGCTGTGGGAATACAGAAACCTGCAAGAATTGTGTGACTGAAACAAGGGCTTCTTGCTGTCTTCAAAATACAAATTTATGTTGACACTGAAGTCACAGTGCTACTGAATGTTTTCCTCACCTCGCCTTTCCTCTTTCTTTTTGTGCTTATGCCTGTGACTGTGTGTCTATAGGAAAAAATGTGTGGGAATTGAGGCTCTCAGATGTGAAGTGAAAGCCCGAGTAACGGTGAGGTGGAAACCTGGGACCTAAAGTGAAGGAGTGAGCAGCAAGTGGCTGCCTGGCACCAAGGGACCTGCACCAGCCACACCTTTGAAAGAGTGTGTGCTCCTCCGTGCTGCTTACTGGAGGGGAAAAGATGTGGTTTGCTGGTGTTTGGGCAGAAAAACCTGCAGAGCCAACTAGAAAGCTCTTGATTCCTTAAATAAAAACTTTCATTGCAATAGAAGCGAAAAAATCCATCACTCTCTTCGGTGCCCAGAAGAGGATGAACTCCCTATTGCTTTCTAGCAACTAGGGAGTTAGTCTAATCACATATTCGGTTGCTTTTGTGACCTCCTCACAACCACCTCAATACGTTCTGAATGTTCTCTGTTGATTAGTGTTCACTTGTGGTAAGAGAACTTCATGTTCACAAATGCGGTATTTCAGTTAATGAAGTCAGTGAGTTCAGAGTTATTTTGCTGGAGATGTAGGTGTTTCATGAGCATTAGTTGTTTTGCACTTATTCAAATTATTATTTGTTTGGCACTTAATTTGCACTTCTGTTTCACCCACTTTTGGAATATGTGCCACTCTTGTTCATATGTCAAATTATAGTAGCAATCATAACTTTTTCTTTTAGTCCTTGGCATTCCTGACCCCTTCATAGAAGCATAGCTAATAAAATTGGAGATAATTAGCAGTCTGGTTGTTCCAATTAACTTCTAGTGAACAAGCTGGACACAGTGCCTTCACTATACACATAAGTTTTCCAGTAGGTCCTGTGGTGAAGTCCTGGCACCTCCTTCCCTGCCCCCATAATGAAATGCGACTGTTGTTCTCACAGTTGCCCCCTCAGAGAGACCCCTATAATGGTTTTGGAGTAGGGAAATGTCAGTACTTTAATAATGATGGATTAAATCTGGCTGAGCACTAGTAATCCCACTCTCCCTCGTGCTTCCTTCCCTCCCTGGCAGTGCTCACAGCGGGAGCGTCCAGCTGCTGTTTTCAGCATGAGCCACCTCAGCCTTTCAAATGAGAGTTTTGGTAGGAATGAAGGCAAGAGTTGTCTTCTCTTTCCCGTAACTCTATCCTTCTCAGGCAGCAAAACATTTCTAGATGAAAAGGAACCAACCACATGGACTTCAGTAACACAGTCCTGACGTTCAAGCTGTAGCAGGAATTATTGCCATGTAAACTAATGCTTTGGAGGATGATCTTTCACCTGTTTTCCTAAGGAAATTACACTTACATGATTTCACTGGGTTGTTCTGGTTCCCTGCAGTAACTTTTTTAACAGGGAATTGAAAAAACAAACCAGAAAGTACATTACAGCATGTTTCATGGAGGGCTTTTTGTTGTGGTTTTTTTTTTCCCCTGTTTTGGTTTGGTGTGGTGGGTTTTTTTTGTTGTTGTTTGTTTGTTTGTTTTGTGGTTTTTGTTCGTTTGGTTTGGTTTGGGGTCTTTTTGGGTGTTTTGTTTTTTAATCTTTATGTTTGTTGTGCTGTTTTCAGTATCTTACTGGAAGCTGAGAAGTGTGTGCACTCGTAATTTTGCCCGGTGTCCTTTTCCCATTGGAAAAGGGAGTTCTTACACCCTGCCGAAGTTTTGTCCTGTCAATGCTAAGAGTAAACTGGCTGTTGGTCTCCTAACAACAGTAGTTTCAATTTCTGTAAAGTGGATTATCACACCCAGATGCATTGGTTTGTTCATTGGGTTTCTCACCTCCAAACCCAGCTGTGCACCACTCCTCTAGGGCTTACAGAGAAAATACTGACCTGACTAGAAATCAAAGACTTTTTTACTCGCCAATGATGAGGAGGCATGTTACATTTTGAAAAAGGAAAAAATATATTATTATACAAAATACTTTTTTCATCTTAATCTAGCAATCTGAGATTAGAGAGACACCCTAAAAATCTCGACTGTCTTGACTTTAAGCAACACAAATAAGTGGGTTTGTGACTGAACAACCAACTCCATAGGTAGCTTTAAGAATTTGATGTGTCATTTTTGTGTCATACAGTGTATTTCTATCTTTTCCAGCTCTCTTCTGTAGCTGTAAGAAAAGCAAAATTATACCACAATTTAACAGTAGGGCTCAAATTCCTCTTTTGTTTGATGCATCTAAGGCTCTTTTTCCAAACCATTGGCAATCTGCAAAATATCTGGCCCAAAATTTTCTCAAAAAGAGGATGAGTCTTATTTAATTACAGGTCTTTAATCTTAGTGTTCTGTAATGGAGTCTTTCCAGTTGTATGACCAGAAACATAATAGCTATCTTAAATTGGAAAATATGCAAATCTGTGTGTATAATTAGATAAATAATATTAATTAAGTTTTGTAATTCTTTTCTTTTAGCTGTCCAAGGATCAGGTCTCATCTTTAGAACTGTGGAAGTTACTTTACATAAAGAAGGGAACACTTTTGGATTTGTAATAAGAGGTGAGTAATCATTAAATGCAAACTGTCTGTATTTTCTAAATGAGAAAAAAGTGATGAGGTTTTATGGCACTAAGAAATCATTTGAAGATTTATGACTTACATTTTGTATAAACCTCTGTGACTTATATATTATTTTTTCCATACATTAATGTGCTGCTTTTATGAACTGCTCTAATTTTTGTTTATGGAATAACAATAATTAATCAGCTATGCCAAGAACATGACAAACTTCATTTCACATAAGACCAGGTTCTGTTACCACTGAAATCAGCAAGAAGATTGTAGGTCTTAAAAAAGATTCACATACAGTATTTGTGTAAGTATGAAATCTCATTAAACATGCTGATCATCTGAATTGTACAACAGAAGTATTATCACTGACTTAGAGAACAGAAGAAAACATGCAGCGGTTAACTAATATACCCCAATAATGAATTATTAATTTCTTCAGGGAAAGCTGCTGTGTTTTGGGTTTTTTTATTTGATATATAAATTCCTTTGTGGCCACTCGTTATTCTGAGTATATCTGAAGTATGTTGGTTTTTTCACATTGAGATGAGATTTGCAGAGTAGAGGTTCTAAGAAAATAATATACATTTATTAAGAATCACTCTGTAGAAATATAATAAATGTAGAAGTCTCATCTATACCATACTGTAGGTTGATTTTATTTAAAGTAAAAATTAGTGGATGTTTACATTAATGGCCTGGTACTTTTTTTATCTTTTTAGTCCATCTGTAAGTGTGCAGACTGCAAGATTTAGACTTCCATCTTGGAAATGAAAGAATAAAATGAAGTTGTGTTTTCTCTCACTTTTCCTTTTCTAGGTGGAGCACACGATGACAGAAATAAATCTCGTCCTGTTGTAATAACATGTGTTAGACCTGGAGGGCCTGCTGACAGGTACAATTCATCATTCTCTGGAGTGCATGTGAAAGAGAAATGGCGAAAGGTGAATTATTTGGGACAGAAGTTAGGATTTGGCGTGAAGTAGATATATTCAAACCTGTTCCTTTGAAATTCATGGTTTATGCATTTATTATTAATAATAATAATAACAATAATAGGCAACCACAGAGGCTCAGCACATCATGGGGCATGTGAACTTTAATTTAGTATGTTGCGTGTTTCAAGACCTTGCCATTAAACAGTTCCAAAAATCAACTTAAAATAATTAGAATACATTAGAGCACATTTCTTTGCAGCCTTCAGGCAACTAGTGTAGCTCTTAATTATGCTTTTTATACTCTTAACACCACAATCTTTTTCTCTTGCACTTCAGAAAAATACTGTCATGTGTTTGGGTGTTGTTGTATTATTATTTTAAGATGTTTGTACATAACTGGTGTGCATTCACAAGTAGCTTCTACCTTGACAGCTTCTGAGTACAGATTTATGTTTTGGCTCAATGAACATATTTGCATGTAATACTCTCTTGTATCTATATAAAGAAAGAATATTAACTTCATTTATATTTATTAATTATATTTTCAAAAATGGCATTTGTGTCCTTAAACCATTCAAGAAACTTAAGGGGCAATTTATTTAAAGCAGGCTGATTTTTCTGTAGCTTATATTGTTGTTTTTGACCTTGGAAACATGAATTCAAAAGCTAACATTTCAAGAGAGCTTTTGTTTTTTGTCTTGACCTTTTTTCCCACCCTCATCTTCCTTGCTGCCTTGTTTTTCTCCTCAGTTCTTGAGCTGACAACATTAGTATTTAATTTTCTATTATAACTCTGAGTACGTTATGAGATACGCCTGGGAGGCAGTGTACATTTATAGCCAAATTATTTTTAGGTACGAAGAAAAATGGAATTACCTGAGTAAAGTATATTTTTGAAGAAAATCTTTAAATGGACATTTATATTTTGCAATCTGTCTCTTCACCCATGTGTTTGCACCTCGTATTTTTAAGAAAATATCATGGGAGGAGGTGTTTATGTATGTATGAAAGAGGAGTTGTGTGGACAAGGCAGAAAGCGTATGTTGAAGCAGAAGCTATACTTAGTTGCAATTTAACATGACTTGATTATTTAGCTATGTGTTAAGCTGTTTTCCAGTCACTGAATTTCCAATTAAAGCCATTTCCTTTCCTCTGCGCCCTCTGAACATTCTCACTGTCAAAGTAAACATTAAGTGTTAAGGCAAGAAGGATAGGTGTCAGAGAGGGTGTGAGAGAATTGCTTTGCATAAAAATGGCATTATCTCCAAATCAATTTATCTTACATTAATAGAGATCATTCCTTTAATCTCCCTTCAGAGAGGGCACGATCAAACCCGGGGACAGGCTGCTGAGTGTTGATGGGATCCGACTGCTGGGAACAACACACGCTGAAGCCATGAGCATTCTCAAACAATGTGGACAGGAGGCGACTCTGCTGGTGGAATACGATGTCTCGGTGATGGGTAGGTTGAGAAGCAGGGGCTTCAGTTCTGGGAACCGCCTGTGATGTTTTGCTGCCTGTTCTTGATGAGCTATTTCAGAAGTGATCGTGACCTGTTACGCTCCTACTAGCACTGCTATTCCCTTCCGCACCGTGTCATTAATCTTGGGTTCATAAGGAGGTGAGCGGTATTTTACTGTAATTTAGCATTCTGACATTTCATGGTTTGTAGAGTGAAACCATAGTGTGGATTCTAGCAAAGTAACTTTTCCAGTGACTAGCTTGTAGTAAAGGTTAATGAAGTGTAAGCATTTCTCTGTCACTTGAAAGAGGGGTTTACTCGCTCTTACAAGAATTCTTTTGCCTTTTGCCAGTGCTGCTAGGTGGCCAAGACATTATTAAAAACTCACAAAACTGACACATAGAAAACAATGGGGAAGAGAAAATTTGTTAAGAAATGCA
Organism: Patagioenas fasciata; assembly: GCF_037038585.1. Lineage (NCBI taxonomy): Eukaryota > Metazoa > Chordata > Aves > Columbiformes > Columbidae > Patagioenas > Patagioenas fasciata. The sequence goes on from NC_092520.1 coordinate 178,454,562, forward strand.
GAGGTGGCAAATTATGCTTTGAAAAATGAGCTTACACTTTATACAAACTTCAATTGAACTCACTGAAGGGAGGTTTTTTGGGAAGTCAAGGAGAGCAGCTAATTTTTCATAACATATTTCGAATTGAGTTATTTCCATTTGTTTTGGAAGGTGTCATCTCCCCTCCATTTTTTGCAAGATACAGAAAATTCATGGCAGCAAGAAATAGCAATACTCACCAGTCAGACTGAAATATTTCTTTTCTGTTTGGGGATCTTTCTCTTCTTTTCCTCCTTAGTTCTACAGTCAGATTTCTAGCCTGGCAGTAAAGCAGCCCCATAGGAATTTGTGAAATAGCACTGTCAAACTTCAAAGCCTTGGGAAAGATTAATACTTAGAAGAATAATGTTAGATATTTGTTTGTTCTGGAACAGCCCTCGTAGTTCTTCTCTGAGACACAGATTTTTACTTTTTTTTATTATAATATATATCTTTGTTTACTTAACTGTCAAAAATGGAGTGGCAGGTTTGTGTGGCATCTGGCAGGCCTGCTGGACATTCATGCAAGGTCCACATCCAGAAAGGTGGAGACAGCTCAGCATCTGGGCAGGAACCTCCCATGTAGAAAATGGAAATGCGGGTGATCTTGCCACCTAAAAAGGGTTAGAATTTAGTTGTTCTAATTGGATGACCAAACCCTATCTATCAGCACAGCCAAACACAGATTCCTTATGCTCTACTTTGTCTAAGAGCAAGATCTCATTGAGAAAAAGAACCACTGGCTTTAGACAAAGTTCCAAGTGAAGCTTTCATTTCAGACAAAACTCCCATCCCCATTCTTCTGTGTAGCCCAGGGAGGGAATCAGCTGCAATTTCACTGAGAATCTTTCAGAAATCTTTGCAGGCTTGTGTGAGGACAAAACCACATGATGAGAAGCCTTGTTGTGCTCTAAATTGCAAGTTGTTCAAGGCAGGAACATTCTTTTCAGTGTTATCTGGGTAGAGCTCATTGCAGGAGGATACAGATTGTAGCTGGGAACTGCAGGGTCGTAACTGCACGGGCAGTACCTGCCTGTCTGTCTCCTCATGTCATTCTTTCTCTGAATAAACTCTGCTATCTCCCTTTTTTTTCTCAGTAACAAATCCAGATTTATTGTTCCTGCCTTCCTGGCAATGAATGTGTTATCCTGGGGAAACTTAAGAAGGTAGAAGAACCTCAGACTTGTGTAGTCAGAAGGAAAGAAGGAAAAACTAATTAGACACTGGGAAATGTATGGAATGGTGATCCTGCAGTGTCTGCAAGAAAAAAAAAATAAGGAGGGATCCCTCTTTCTAATACATTATGATTTTGTGAGATCTTATCTAGCCCTCAGTAGGTTTTGATTTTTTTCCAGCTTGCACATCCTGCATAGTTTTCTGGTTGTGGTGTGAAAAATTTTCGTTGGGAAGATTCTTTTGCATTTTGCAGTTATATTGCAATCATGGCACAAAGGCTGAAAATCACTCTTCCTAGGATCATTCAATAGCATCATAGAATCATCCTAATCCATTGATTCCTGTCCCAGGAAAACAATGCTGATTTTTATCTTCACTTCTGCTCAGGAGCCATGAAGTCTAAGTGGGTAGTAGCATGGAAGGGAGGATATGAGCCATGAAGGGAAATGTAAGAGTTACAGAAATGTTACTTTGTTCCCCGACTTCTGTGTTACCCACAAGACAAGCTATTTGTAATCCCACCTCAGGGTTGATGTGAATATGAAAATAGGCTAAAACCAGAGGTAGAGCATTGGGTAAGTTTGCTTATCAATAACTGATCCTTGACACTAGTTTAGTAGTTTAGCCGCCTGAGAGGGGGCAACATACAAAAGTTATTTAGAAGTCTGGTGCATTCTATAGGGTCCTCTCCCGGTATAAACTAGAATACTCCTAGAGATATAATTGTACCAGTACTTTCTTTAATATCTTCTCTTCTGTTAGCAGATGATTATATCCTGTAAAGTGGCGGTCCATGTGGCCAGAACTGGAAAGAGCCATAAAATATATTCTGATAGCATGAAATTGGAACTTAATTTGAAAAGGTTACACTGGATGAAGAAAATAATCCTGAACTATTTTTCAGTTACTGTCTGTAGTGTGTAACTGACTTTTGGTACTCGTGCAAGCATAAGCTGTTTCAAAGGTGCTATATTTCTCAGACTTTAGTTCCTTCACCTGAAATCTTCAAGAGGTCATTTGAGAAGCTTGTACATTTTATTGGTTCTGGAACCTACACAAACTGAAGTAAAAAACAGCACCAGGGGTTCTGTGCAGGGTGATCAAGTGTGTATGTGACACAGGACATGTGGCTCGTCCCACTGACCTCTCTGGGGTTACACTTGTGCTTTTGCATAAATATATGTCCTGAAGTATCCTGCTTAGCTGGGTCCTGGGAAATAAACTTGTCAGTTCAGCTTTTTGAAAGAGATGTTGTTAGCTTGTTGGGTCTTTTGTTTGTTTTTTTCCTGCTGAAAATGTTTCCAGGTTGGTGTGTGGAGTGTACTGCTGTATAGTTTCAAAGAAAATTTGAAATAGTAGCAGTTTGGAAATACTAAAATAATCCCTGAAGAAAATAGGAAAACCTAATTTCTGAGAAAATATTTTATAACCTGGTAAAAGTTGCATTTGAGATTGTGGAGGTAACGGTCTTCCAAATGTTATTCTATTTCCAAGACACCTCCTCTATCATGGAGCAATGTGTTTGCTTATGCTACTTGTTGATTTTAATTGCTTTTTTTTTAATTTTGTGAGACTTTAATAATGGTGCACTTCAGTGTTTGCAGAGGAGATGCATATGGTGACTTGTCCTACACAACACTGTGTGGAAGTAACATAAACATTGTGAGCTTTGTCACTGGTCTTTCTAATCCTTACACGTGAAGTATTCAACCTTTATGATCTTGTGGATCACATATTTTCATCCCGTAGTGGGAGAGGTCTGAGTATGGCAGCTCCATGTGTGCCATATGACTAAACCTGTGTCCCTCATGATGTGCAAGGGAAGGAGCAGAGGCGGGGTGGTAGCTGGCAGTGACTTGTTGACACCGCCAAGACAATGTTGCAGCCTGAATCTTTTCCTGTGGCAACCAAACAGCAAGTATCAATTCCAAGCTATAAACTTAGGTTGGGAAGGCTAAAGTTCTCACTGTTTGGCAGAGGTTATGGGCTGGGTGAAGTGCCCCAACAAGCTGCTCACAGCTTAAACCCCATAGGTCAGGCATCCACAGGGTGAGAATGAGAATTAGAATGCAACACTAATAACAAGCTGCAAGCAGAGATTTACGCTGCCTCTATCTAGAACAAGAAATAAAAGTTTATCACTACATTTATTTGGAAGCAGAGCAGATGCACTTTCCCTTCAGGTTTTCCAAAATCTGCCATGATGCTACTGGAGTCTCTGTAATTTGGGTTGCACCTGCTTGGGCACTCTTCCATATTTGCTCTGAAGGGGAGCATACTGAACAGTTCAAAGGTAACAACTGCTTCAAGTTTAAATTCTGGCCCGTAACATTTTTATGTAACTCTAGCTCATAAATTGCTGCTGTTGGGCTTTTGAGAAATCTTTTTATATCTTGGATATTGTTGCTGGGGTTGAATCAAGGATACTGTCGTTAAACAAAACTATCAGCTATTGCCAGAACTTTGGCACAAAAGTAAGCTTTTGTTAGCTATTTGCACCTGAGAGACACAACATACTTCTCTCTCATCTCTTCACTGGGAGTTTCTTTGTTCAAATCACTCTGTGGTCTTCAGGAATGAAGGAACATATTGCACATTCAAATTCCATATGTTTCTCTGGCTTCTTTAACAGTTCTGGCACTTATTTGAGCCAGAATATATTTGCTGGAATGTGGCATCCTGTAATTTTTCTCTGCAAAATAGATATGGCTAGCTTGTTTTTTAGTCCCCAACTACCAGAGTCACCCTGACATAGAACCAGTCAACTTTAGCTAGAGCAACACCCTCAGTTTTTTGAACTCGACATTTACCACAGATACAGCTTTCTAGAAAGGGAATTATTCATGCAATCGTTTGCTAGTAAATCTGACAGCGGTTTAACAAGCGCTGTCCAAGCCTTTTGCCTCTTTAAGCTCACCATTAAAAAGAAAAAAAGGCAGTAACAGTTTTACGATAGTGAGTGCATGTAAAGAGATCTGCCTCACCCTTCAGTAATTCCGTCTGACAGAAAGAACACTGGGGAGAGAAAGCTTGCATAGTTTAAACATCAGGTGAAGTAATCTGTGATCCAGTGTAGACTCAGATATTTGTGCAAGACAAGAAATATAGGAGAGAAAAGAACTTATGGGCTGCCCTTAAGTTTCATAAAGCAGTATCGCTCAAGCATATCCAGAGCTGTGGAGACCTTTAAGAGCTATCGAGTTTTACAAGACCAAGGGTCAGACTCAAGATCCTCATAAACCTTATAAATGTCACAAGACCTTCAAAGCTGAATCAAAGTCAGGAAACCTGTAGGATTCCACACTGCCTTTTTCTTGCTCTTTCTTTATAAACTTAAAATTAACATTTCCTTTGTCTCTTACAAGTCTTTGACAGACCAGATAGGTAGTCTACTCTAGCATTTGTCTGCAACTGCAGGTCTCCTGGCTGTCACAGAGCAACAGACTTAGATCCCTTGAAATTCTAAATGTGAACTAGTTACTTAAACCTTTAAAGAACACTACGTCTCTTATGTTGCTTCAGAGGCAGATTGAATGAAAATTCATGTGCAAAGCAAAGGTCACAATAGCTGTTTTAGTTGAAGTATTACTCTACTTCAAGTACTGCTACACAAACACGTACACAAATTATGCTAGAAGACAGTGTTGAAAGTCAAAAAGTTGAGTATGCCAGTTGGGAAATGTCAGGATTGAGGTTGTCTGCTCAGCCTCTGTCCAGCTAGGTGTGCATGTGAGACAGTCGCAAGACCCACAGGAGAGATAATAACCTTTTCATGCGGCTCTTCATTTTGAATTTTCTTCCTGCCTTTGCTATGTGACCACAGGCTTACCAAAGGCACTGCCCAGATCCTTGTCTCAATGCAAAGTTATTAACTTCCTGGTGTTTTTTTCCTGAGGGCCTAATCCTGCCACAGTTTGAGTGCTTCAGGCAATATGCAGATCTCAAGGAGAGAACCTCAGTCTCCCAAGGTCATTCCAAATGTACTGACTCTCTCTTTGGCAAGGGATGACACAGACATATCTCTCTCTAGCTGTTCAAGAAATATCCACTCACAGATGTGTCACTGGGTAAAATACGTGGGATTTTTTGTCACTCCTGGAGGCCAATGCACAATTCATGTCCATATTGGGCAAACTGCACAGATATTTACATGTACATGCAATGGCACGTTAGTCTCTCATCTTACTGTACAAGTTCCTTGTCTATAAATACCACCATTTGTGCTTTCTGCTGTCTGTGCCCAGCTGCCTGCATCAGGACATTTGGACAAACTGACAGTCAGGTGTGGTTGTGTACAATAAATAAGTTCTCTGTCTCCTGTGCTAGCTTGTTAGGATTTCGTTTAGCAAAACACAGATGTGTTGGGATGCAACTTATCTTTGGCACCAAAAGAGGCTTTTTCCTTCAGAGAAGCCTGAGTCTTGTGATGTTTTCTGCTGTCAGGTTTTCTGGCTTTCTGGACTGCTTTTTTACAATGCCAAGGGAGGGTTTATTCCTTTTAACCTTTCATCTCTCATGCTGCTATTAAATATGACATGCTGACTTCACTGAATCTCATCGTGAGCCTATAAGGGGACTGATACCTACCAGCCAGGCATCAGTTCATGCTTGCTTATTTGCTTTAATCCACTCTACTTACCTGGCTTAAAAGGAAGACAATACCTGTTTGACACCTCTTGAGATAAAGGGGTAGCATGGAAACCTAAAGTAAATAGGCATTATGGTTAAAAATAAAATCTGTCATTTTGGGCTGACAAATTTAAAACCCAGTTCTTGATCCATCAGTACTTTGTGTGATCAACACGTACTGCTGCTGACTACTGACAGTGAAACAAGAAAATGCTTGCAAATAGTGACCAATGCAGTTTAAATGTCCTTTTCAGCCTTTACAGAAATATGATCTGGTACTTCAGAGCAGCACTTGGGTGTCTCCTTCATGTTACCCGACCTCTTTTTTACAGTTCCCTCTTCACACCTCACATGCCTGTCACATTCACTGCCAGCTCCCTCAAAACCTAGAGTGCTTTGTCTTATGGTCAGGACACCTGTTTCGCTATGAGGACTGCTGAGTAGTGAAAGAGGTGTGGAATGGGGCCTTGTAAGAAAATAGTATTTCGTTATGTAATGGATGGTATCACTGTGTTGCATAAGCAACTGTCAATTTGTCATTTCCCAATATTTGTGTGAGATTACATCCTTAACAGTGTTGATGCATTTTTATGTACCATTACCTAGGTTTCACTGTGGGAAGAACTTTATATCTGACATTAAGTCTGTACCCAAATAGTTCCTGAGAAGAGTGAGAACCATTAAGCCCACCAGTCTGCTCCCTGTGGGCTGGGTTATCAGACCACCTGTCCAGCACAGTACATACATGCTTCCTGGGGACCAGAAAAGACTTGACAGACACATGTGACCAGTGGGTTTCAAACACATTTGCTGACAGTGGAGGACTGTAAACTTTTTAGTATCCCATGTTCCTTCCTGTCTGTTTCATGTAAGCATGATGCTTTTTTCCTGTTTGTTCTGATCCTGGTTCCTAGCTGTATTGTCTTTTTTCCCAGCAGCTGCTTGAATTTGCCTTTCCTTACTGACCTAGTTTGAGTTGTCTTTTCTAGAAGGTCCTAAATCCCCAACATGCTATTCCCTCCCCTTACAGCCCAGTTTTTACTTCTGCCAAGTAAGGTTTAGGTAATTAGGCTTAGATAATTTTCCAACACATTTTTCTCACGCTGCTGATTTCCATCCATAAAGACCTTTTGCAGTTTTCATGCTTGTCCTTCTTTAGCCCTTTCTCCTGTCCCTGTCTCTTAGCAAACCATTCCCAAGTTTCATGTACTGCAGCCTCTTTTCAGATCAGTCACCTTCTCACTTCAGCTCCTTCCCCAAGTTCCTCCACTTCTTGCCCAAGAAGGTCCTGCTCTGCCCTCCTGGCCCTTCTCTTGATTCTCTGTGCAAGATCTGACAGATATTAAAGTCACATAGAGAACATAAATTCTTAGTGTAAAGCCTACAGAATTTTTTGTGTGGGGTCAAAACAGTATGGTTTTGCCTAATGGTGCTCTCAGACACAGCTGACCTGTTTCAGCTGAAATAACTAAGGAAGGAAAACAAATACAGCCCAAGAGAGGTAACCATCATAAAAAAAAAATCACACCAAGTGTTTGAACTGTGGCCAAGTTGTAAATTGTAAGCAATTAAAATCAAGATGTTTTAATAAGAAAAGTCTATGATTTCCAAGTATAGTTTGCCCTGCAGATTTTTTTTTTTACTTTATTTTCTCTGCCTAGTTATTATTTGTTGTTACATTCTGATAGCCATGTTGCTAGTAGATGATTACAGAATAGAGGAGTTGTCATGTATTACAAGGATTTAATAAATCTTACAGATATTTCTTTCTTTACAAACTTCTTGATCATCCCTAAAGAGAAATAAGTGGAGTTTAGCTGAACCGTATGAGTTACAAATTACTCTTCCAGGTCCAATTAACATTTCTCTCTAGTGCCTTTGAAACCATGGCCTCATTAAAAGCAGCTTAATAAATATTGCTTTTTATATGAGAAAAAACAGTAAAGGTGAAATGAGATGTCCCTGTAATAGAAAACCAAAAATACAATTTCATTGTCATAAATAACTGGAGAGGGTCGTGGGGGTTATTATCTTCCAAGTTCCACTTCTCGTATGGAAATATTCTATGTTTTACTTACTGGGTACTAAGAGTAATGGATGAATTTGTCTTCGAAGACTTGGCAGGAAAGTGAAACCTATACTTGTATGCAGTTAGACTAAATAGTGTACAATTCAAAAAATCAACCTGAAATATCTAATGTATTTGATGATGGCTATTCATTAAAGTAGAACTTTCCGAATCTGTCCTCCTATCTCCTCACAAAGCATGTAGTCTGAATTTACTGGATGCTAATTCAAGGGTTTGGATCCTCAAATGGGGCAGCTTCCACCTACTAAAAATATGCTATTGTGCTTCTTTTAGTAAGTATTTAAAAACAAATGATGAAGGGAGGAGATGGCTGTAATAACTTCTGTCTGCCATCCAGGCTCCAAGCAAGTGGGGGGAAGGAGCAAATAACCATCATATATATTTAGTAAAAGATGGGAAAAAAAGGACTGATCAGATCTTTCCACTTTGCATGAGGGCTATCCAGATGCAGAGTGAAAGAGAACGGCAGTCTCTGCTACATGCTAATCCCTTTGGTCAGCTGGAAGTTAGTCAAGAGGTCTTTCAGTAAGTTGACTTACCTGCTGCTTGGGTTGCTGGTCAACAGCAGACTAACAAGGATGATTTGTGCTGATCTGAAAAAAAAAGCAGGTAGCTGAAGTACTTAAATTCAGAGTGCAGGTGTGAAAGTGTTACAAAGACGATGATAATTAAACTTCTTGGAGATTAAAGGATTTCTGCATGTGCCATGCAATTCAACGCAAGAGAAAAAAATCCAATTAAAAAAGTCAGCCTTGGATTTGGTTTAGTGGCATTGCAGTCATCCAAGAGACTAAGAAATAAGGGACAGATTCGATTTTCTTTATATTACAGAGAACTTGGGCTGTAACCCCAGAAGCTGTCTTTAAAAGGGCCTGTCTCTGAGGAAATAACAGCAGCAGCAGAGGCTCCGTTCCTGCCTCCGTTCCAGGGAGAGGAAAACACTAAATGTCTCCCATGACTTTCCCTGAGGGAGGTGTTTAAAAAATCCAGAATGGAACTACTCCATCCACCTCACTTTTTTCATGGACATAACACACCCAACTGCACCTGATGGGCTCGGCCAAGGGGAGGAAACCTGAGAATCCCTCAGGTCATTTCCTGGAACACCAGTACTGGGTATAAACTAAGAGGTTAAACTGGGATGCAGTAGGGCAGATTGTCATCCTTTTACGCTGAGGTTCATTCATCATTTTACAGAACACTTTTACTGAGAAAGGATGTATTTTAGAGTATTTGTTGCCTAAATCTGAACTGTCTCGGTTAATGGTGTTCTGGTGCAACACTGGTGTGAATGAGATCTGAAGCAGATGCTGCACCATCTAGTATTCAGCACATAGGAGATGTGTACTGATCAGAGAAGACAGTACTATTCACAGTTCCTGCGAGCTGGAAAAGTACATAGGGGAAAAAAAAATCAACATCTAAGCTGAACGACTTTATCTTGAAATCAGCATAGTTACTTAAAGATAATTGCACCAGTGCCATGTCTTGAAACATGGTTTTGTTACACAGTGTTATATTTCCCGTGGTGTTACTCAGCTATACAGTGAGTGAAATATTGTGTTCTCTGTGCATTTGCTATTGAAACCACATTCCCCTACCGTAATTTAAAAAACTCATAACCTGTCTTTGTATATTTTTCCTAAATGTATGGTTACCATGCTTTGTTCATTTAAAGAGGTCATTTCATAGCATACGAACTCAATATTTATCAGAGAGTTTTAGGAAGACAGTATTGATAAATATTGCTCTGTGTGTTAGTCTATGTTCAGCCAAAAAAAATCATTGGATTTTTGGTTTTTTAATCAGTTAACTGGTGACTCACATTAGTAATGTTTGACCCTCTGTGAGTCTCATGATTTTCATTTGTAAGGAAACTGGCGAGAGTATTCTGACAGCTGTTATGGATTAGTCTTGTTGCTATTTCAGTATAGGTGCTGGAAGACCCCAACAAAATGATGCTTCTGTTATAATTGAACATACATTCTAAATAAACTGAAGGCAAGCACCTGACTGCAGGTTTTATTTAAATCTCACCTGTTTTCATCTTGAGGTAGGAGAAATGGGTAGGAGTGATTTTATGAAGAGTACTTATCTAGACCAATCACCAGTTTCATCTCCAATTGCAATTCTGATGCCAGCAGAAAAGTCATGCCTCACTGCAGCCAAAAAAGGGTGCTGAGCCCCCTGAAGAGATGAGTAATGAAGGATGTGACAGCTTCCCAAGGTTACAGGTAAACCTGTGGCAAGCTGAGGTTTCTTTCTTTCTCTCATGTGCCTCCAGACATTTCTTCCCTGGCTGATAAAATTGTGTTTTTAAATGCAGAACCCACACCAGTATAAAAGAACTTTCTCGTAAGCAAATCGTGTGGTGACTCAGACCCTCAGGTTACCTACGTGAAATTGGAAGCAGAGTGGGGCTTTGCCAGTAGGAAAAATTGGCTGTAGGGCATCAGGGGCAATGAGGCTCTGGGGAGAACAGAGACAGATGATGGGGGAACAGAGATGGGGATGCTAATGAGGAAGGAAGGGCTTTCTAGGGTAAATTTTCCTGTTGTATTACACACAAGCATATATAACCCATGTTGCCTCTGAATTACAGAGTTGGTTTCACTTTTTATTCCTGGCAGATAATCCAAAGGTTATATACGTGAAAAGATGATAATATGTACACCTTAAGGGAGAGCTTTGGGACTTGTTTCGTGTTACTTAGGAAGGCCCTCAACACTTTATTTAAAAACTTGTAGTTGAGGGGGTTTTTTATCCTTTATTTTATATCCAAAAGCTATTGCTGATTCAGGTAATCCTGCCTGAGTTCTTAACTGAAATCTAAAGGCTTCAAGCAGCTTAAATTCAAAAAATAAAAATAAAAATAAACCCTGAACTGCAGACACACTGAGCCTGTTATTTCCCCTCTGTCATTAGTATGATTTTGGCACAACATCCCCTGTAGCTGCAAATGAAGTCTAAACCAAACTCTCCCTGCAATTTCTCCTGTCATTTTTCAGCTCAGGGAGGCCAACAACTTACAACTAGCTGTTGTTACTCACATTTAACTTCCTCATTTTAAAACAAATTCTTAATTCAGGTGTCAAGTGCCCTGGAATTTATATTTATAGCTAACTGTATAATTTTGTCTTGATTGTTGCATATGCTTTACTAGGTGATCCTCTCCAAAGGATTTAGTAGTTTTTGCACATACACGGAGCTGCACATAATTCCCAGCCACAGCGGTGCTGCAGTGCGCTGTCATCTCAGGTGTTGAGGACAACAACAAGAACTATGGATCCCTAGGTCAGCCATCAGGTGCTTTTCATGAAGTTAGCCAAGGCCTGGTCCAGGATGGTTTGACTCAGTAGGAAAACTCTCGTGAACTTCAGTTGGGATTTAAAATAGGACCCAAAGGAGAAAAATCTAGCTCTTGTCCTACCTTGAAAGAGCTTTGCTTGTAGGGACATAAACAGCAGAGCTATGCTTCTTTGTCCCCCTCCTCAGTTCTCCGCAAGTGGCCACCTCATTTATACCAACAAAATGCATTCTGCCAGCATAGAAGTCTTCCAGTTTAAGCACTGTTTGCACTGCTAAATCAATGTTTTATTTCATTGTCAGTGTAAGAGCATCTACTTTAGAGATTCCACAGCTAACTCAACTCTGAAGTGTAGAAAAGACCTGTATTACAAGGACCTAACTCTTAACTGCATTATTTTAAAATAATAATGCTGTTTACAATGTTTAATTGCATACAGTTACCACTCAGTTCTCTCATGTCTACTAATGAGATGAGAACATAAGATCACAGAATTTAGGTTGGAAAACACACTTAAGATCATTGAGTTCAACTGTAAGCATGTCAGGCCCATTTTCTCTTCACCCCTTTGTGAAAATATTTCTCTTCAGCATTAGCATTGGGAAACGGTGTACATGAAATGTATGAAATTACCAGTTTTGTGATAAGTTTTTTAGGTTATCCCAGTTTGGATCTAGATCACAGCATAAGTCTCTACCCTCAACCATACTAGAGAAACTCCTAGGTGAGCACCCACCATGTATTTAATCTCAGTTATTTTTTGGCTTTCACATAATGGACCAGATTTCAAACGTTAGCATTTGATGCTATAAATCATGGTGAGGCACTGGTGCTACTGGTCTGTCTCAGTGCATTCTGCCATTCTGTAGCTGGACAAGGAAGTGTTGGAGAAGTATCAGCTGCTGTGTTTAAATTAGAAAACAACTGTGAAGAAGCAGCAAAGAGGAAAGGATGTGTTCTTTCTGTGGTTCTTTGTGATCCCCCTTGCAGGAAGAATGTCTTTATTGAGACTTCTGTGAAGTGTCTTACAGTTAAACCCATGATTTTAAGAGCAGTGAAAACTTTAGCACTTTACAGGAAGGTTTTTCTTGTGACCCCTTTTGACCTCCCCCCCAGGAACTGCCGAAGTCTGCAGGTTTAAAATTTTTTTTTTTTTTAAGCTTTTTCAGGCAAAATTTTTCTACCATTTCCAGGAATGTGTTTAGAGAACGTTGTTTTGCCTATGATGAAAAAGTTGGAGAAGCTTTTCTTTGTGAATATGTGTCTTTTTGAAGCACTGGAACACGGGCATGCGTTTCAGTAGGTACTGGTTGAAGAAGAGAAAGTCCTTTTGAGGAAAGTCTCTTCTGCTTATTTCAGTGAAAATCCACCTAGGCTTGGCTCCAATTTGGAAGTCTTTGAGAGGATCCAGCTCAATGTGCTCAGGAGAAGCAACATTTTGTGACATCCTTTCCAAATGCTTTTGTGTATATTGGGAAATGTTTTTTCTTATCTTTGCAAAGTTCCTTTCAGTTCAGCTCTTGAGGGATGGGTGATGCAAGAATTAAAGATGTCCATGCAACCTTACTCAGATGGCTTGGAACATATGTGTTATGATATAGATTTTAATTGGTATGATTGCATATGAGTTTCTTTCATCGATCACCTTCTTTGTGGTGCTAAGTGATCTGGAAAACAGTCAAGTGAGAGAAATTCTGAAAAATACCTTGTCTCATCTTGATGAAGATGCCTAAAATAGGGCAGGTGAAACACATTTTTAAATGCCAGTTTTCTCTGTTGGTTGTAGAGAGAGTTTAAGCCTCCAGCTCAGGTGTAACTACCCCAGATCTGCTCTACGGATGCCTGCATTTTGAACAAGTGATTCCCAGCACAGGTATCTCAGATCAGCCTCTCCAGTATAATGGATGCTTTCCACCTTCATTTCTTTGATCCTCATTTGTTTATTTATACAGTGGGGAAAATGCCATGCTTTTGCTCTAAAGGGTGGTTATAAGATAAAATCATTAATAAACATGTGTTGTAATGAATATTCAGGGACTGCACCATACAATAGCTCTCCCTCACCACATATGCTCAGAGAAAGATGAGAACACTGTTTAGTAATTAGGCATGGGAAGAAAAGGGGAAAAGTGTTGCTAATCATTAAATAGTCATTGTCTACCTTGCACTTGAGGATCTTGAAGAAAGAAGAATGTGTGATTGATTAAAGAAGGGAGGTAAAAATAAGTTCATCCAGGCAATATTCATTCTGAGGCTCATAAAGTATTAAGTGCTTTGTGCCCACATGGTGAAAATAATATTTTCCTTTTAACATCATTCTGTTTGTAAACAGACACTTCTGAGACGTTTATTTATGTGCATGTGTTTTTATAATGATTTTATTGATTTTCTGCTGATTTTAATCCACTCTTAATTCATTTGGGTTTTTACAATTTGCATAAACACAGTCTTTCTGTTACAGTCAGCAGCGTTGAAAGGAATAGCCACCTTCCAAGCACCATGACCTCTAATTTTTCAAGGGCTTTACAGCTTAGGTAAATTTGGGTGTATTTGTACTGGTTAAAAACAAACAAACAAACAAAACCACCAAACAAACAAACAAAAAACCACCATGGAAAAGGCTTTACTACCATTTCTCCTTTGCACAAATTCAGTAATTATTGAATTACAAATCTGTGTACCTTATGAACACTGGAACATCTTCAAAAAGAAAAGAGTCATCAGACAGGGGCATGAGAGGACCTGGAGTCCCTCTGAGCCTGGCAGCAGGAGCTGCTCTGGCAGGACGTCAATGGCTTGTCCAGCAGCAAGAGAGGAGCCACACAGAAGCCGTGCCAAGGGCAACCCTGGCCACGGGCTGCCTGCTGGGGCAGCAGATCAAAGAGTGTGCTCCCTGGGACTCTGTCAGCCATGGGGTGCTTGGGTTTACAGAGGTTATTGCTCGGTTGGGATATGGGGAGAAGAAACATGGGGAATTGTTTTTGCTGGAAATGTGTGCTGCAGAGGTGAGGGGATGTTGAGACCTTCTTTTACTTTAAATATGTGAATAGTCTCAGTAGTCCTGTTTCTGTATGTCTTTGAACAAGCACTGGGAAGGGAAAAGCTGGAAATGTATAGGCAACAGGTAAACAATCCTAGATTATTTTTGCAGTGAGGGATTGAAGAGCTTATAGCTCTGTGTGACTTCTGTGTTGGGTTTGACAGCAATTTACCTAAATGGCTTTCTCTGTTTCTTTCAAATGTTTTTTGCTGAACTGCTGCTCAGGCAGTACCAAAGCAGAAAGAGAGGGCATTTAATAAAATTGTTTCCTGACTCATTCTACCGAAGTTTTGTTTCATGAGTGGCTGGCACTGAAGGGCGAAATGTCCTGTGCAACCCCTGAGAGCTGCAAAACTCCCACTCCGCTACTCAGTGCATAAATATCAAGGTCAGATCTCATCTTTGGCCTTTTGCACGGTAGCATTTTATACCATGGCTGTGCCAATGCACCAATTATTTATAAGACAGCTGTGCTAGAGCACAGATTATTGAAAAGAGACCAAAGTTTTTTTGGGAAAAATGTGGTGCTCATGGTATGAACTTGTAGTGTCAGAAATTCACATTATCTGTTGTGGACAGCAGTGTAGAGTTTAGTTTTCCTTCTGGTTTATACTCACCTAATAGGCTTTGCAGACTACTGTTTTCAATTAGTCTGAAACCTCCTGCCTGTTCAACCAGACAAAGTCTATTGATTTCAACGTTAGCAGAAGCACACCCAAAGTCAGCTTTCCAAGGCAGATACTGCACTTAGCTTGTGTGCAGAGGTCTCTAACACATGCAAATAATAAATAATCATGAATGTATGAAACAGTATAGCTCAGTACAGAGGACCCTTGAGCAAGGTCTAGTCTTGCACCTCAAGTATACCAAGCAGCCCAGCCACACCGCAGTGGGGCTGCACTTGGGTCGGCCGCACTGGTGAGAACAGATGTGGCTGTCACAGACCTGTCACCTCGCTCATGTGGCTCTGCTGCTTCCAGGGCTTCAGCTCCCACTGCTGTGGCAGGGAGCCAGGTACAGCTCCAGTACCTCACTGCCACAGCATTGACATGTCCTTATCTGCCTGGATTGCATCCACATCAGCTCTTACCAAGATATCCAAACTGTCCAGAGCACACTTACTCTGAAGATTTTGGGATTATCCAACATGTCATTATTCTGGTAGAACCCTGCGCAGCTGGGAACTGTCAGCTCGACACGAAGTTTGGGTGTTCGCAGTGTTTGTTCCCATCTGACAAGTGCTGGCAGTGAGGGGCTTTGTGCTCTGTGGGCTTTTGAGGAGAATCCAGTCCCACTCTAATTGTTGGTGTTCCCATTAGATGGAAACTTAGGGTCGTTATGGCAAATAGGCATAATTTATGGGTACTGCAGTACTTTATATTCTCTATAGTAATGTGTACTTACAGGCATGCTTTTGAGACTGGCAGATGTAAAATTGGACTCACCAGCTGTGCCTTAGTTTGCAGGGAGAGATGCAGATTGTCCTTATTTGTTCTATTTGTTGCAATTAGTCAGATGCAGAATGGTGCGAGGGCTGGAGTGTTTTGAAGGAATCAAGGTTCTTGTGTATTTTACTTCCTATCTTACTTGCAAGAAAAAATATGTATCAGAAGCTGTTTCGTACATATGTATCTATCTGTCAGGTTGCCCAAAGAAGTTCTGGACGCCACATCATTGAAAGTGTTCAAGGTCAGATTGGATGGGGCTCTGAGCAACCTGATCTAGTTGAAGATGTCCCTGCTCATTGCAGGGGGATTGGACTAAGATGACCTTCAAAGGTCCCTTCCAACCCAAACTGTTGTGTGATTCAGTGTTTCTGTGATTCTACCTATGTTTTGTGCAATAGGGAAACTAGTGTTTTGGTTTGCACGGTCTCAGCAAGAGGAGTTTCCATGTTATTTGTACTTTCTAATTTTGAGAGATGGTTTTAAAAAGTAATTATTTGTGAGTTATATCCAGTGTCATCAGAGTTTTCTGTGTAGTATTCATTTTTCAGATAACAAAGGAAAGAAATTGCAGAGCCTAGACTTGTTTAAAATGCATTCAGACTACCTTCAGAGAGGCAGATCCAGGATCTGCGCCATCCACTATGTCCCCTGTCTATTGTAAATTTAGCAACAGAGAAATCATATTTTAAAATCACAGGGCACACAAAAAGAAAGGTATGAAATGAAAAGATTGGGGTTTAATGTAGCGTTTGAGGAGGGGAGCGAACTAGTGAAAATGAAAGACGTCTGAGCATGAAACAGAGTTACTAGGAGGAAGGAGTGACCCAAGAATTGGGGAAAGTCTTTTGAGGACTGAACATGAGAGAAAATCTGAGAAAGAAAGTCCACAAGTAGATTTTGAGTACATCCCCACCCATACTGATTTGATCACTTTGAAGGTGGGGTGGTACTTCAGCTCGTTAGCAGGCGTTTCTGAGCTGAGGAGGATGCTGGGGCTAAGGCTGCAAAATGTGAAATTAGGTAAAAGCAACTCCTCAGCTTTTGATTTGAAGAACTTGGCATATAAATGAACTGCAGGAATTAGGCAAGAAGAGGGAAATCAAAAGTCTCCGACAGTCAGTTGACAAGAATGTCAAATTGCTTGTGTATAGGAGAGAAGATAGGCAGGACATTAGTTTAGAAAATAATGTCTCCATTTTCCATTCTGAGGTTGAGAGGTCCCTCTGATTTCACTATCACTCATTCTCCTGGCATCCTCTTGAAATTATTCCTATTTTTCATTTTTGAAATCTGATCATTCTAAAGGTGAGAGGGTGTAAAATGCCATTGGTAGCTTTTTCTTTTTTTTCTTTAGCAGCAATTTTGGGATTTTCTGTCAGCTCTGTGAGCTTTATTTCAATTAGTAGCCCAGCAGCTCTAGTACCATTCTCTTGCTGACAATAAGGGAAAAAAGGCTACTTTTTTTTTCAGTAATGTACTTGCCCCTCTAATTCTAGCTGAGCCGGGTAAAATTAGAACAATTGTTGCTCACTGTACAGCCTGCCTGAAACACACAGATACACCATAATCAAACGAACACTAGAACCACACATTTTATGGTAGGTTATAAGTTGTGCCTTGGAGGCTGCCACTGAGCCTTTGAACAAGAAAAATATTTAATTTTTAGGTAGTTGTTTTATTGTTAAAGAAACTACCACCCTCTCTCCTCGAACATTGCTTGCAATGTACAATGCCAGCTTACTCTCTTCCAAAATATATTTTAGGGTAACCTCTCACATGTCATTAAGCTTATTAATAATTTTCTGTATTTCAGCTCTCAGGGGAGAATTAGAAACACTGTCAATGACTTTTTGCTTTTCAGCCATCATTATCAGACCTTGCTAGCTGGCACTGATTCTGGTTTTCCCATAAGATCTGAGATAAAAAAAGGTTACTCTGCTAAATGAAGCATGAACAAAGCCAGTGTGCAAACATTATCCAGTATTAGTAGGACAGAATACCAAAGCCAGCATCGTACATCACCACCCTGTGTGTGGTTTATTTATGACCTTTACAGTCACAAAAGTATGAGAAATCAAATAATATTGCTATGACTGAGGGATAATGGCACTACCCAGCTGTAGGGCATCTTGAATGTTGTTCCTGTGCCCTTTAGAGTCTGTAGAAATCTTATTCTTGCCTCTCTTCCTTGATGTTGCTTTCCCTTTTGAAAACACTGACCCATGATCCCAATCTCAATTCCTTAATTGGATCATTTAAAAAATATATGTAATTAATTTTTTTTTTTTTTTTTCCCCAAGGTGGAGATTAGGCATTTGTTGAGATCAAATTATCTTTGGAGTACAACAAAAGTGTACTACATAAATAAGTGCCCCTCCTCTCCCCCCAAAAACAAACAAACAAACAAACCGGAAAACAACCCATCAGTCAGCTCTCTGTGTCTGTAAGGGAGACTTAGCTAATCATCTAGCTGATGTTAAATATGATTGAATGAAAATGCCCCTACAAATGAAACTTACAGTGTTAGCGAGATAGCCTAAAGAATATTCTAGGATGTATCTGAAAAGCAGTGCCAAAAGTGGGTTTCCTCATCTCTGAAACTGATCTGGTGAACTACAAACCTGGGGAAAGAAAAGGAGGGGTGTTTGCAGAGGGACACACAGAGGAAGGAGAAAGGTGGAGGAAAGCTCCCCCATTCCCAGCAAATCTTTCTCTTGCACAGTAAAGTGCCATTTCTGGTTTTGGCTCATTTTGCTGGAGATGATGTCAAAGGCAGACAGTTTGGGAGGCTGACCTCCTATTGCTGGGCAGTCTCAGGGAATCATGAGCAGGGAAATAGTGGGGCCGTGGTACAACAGAGGATTATGAGTCTCCCTGTTGCGGAGGGGGATATGATCTTGCCACTAGGCTGTGAGGACTTGGGACAACTTTATCAGTCTTGGAGGACATTTTAATAGACACAAAGAATGCTTTTTTCTGGGTTGGTCTTAATTTACAAAAAATAATCCTTAGGAATACAATAAGCAAACCACATGGAGGATGACAAGATTCATTAAATGCAGTTTAAGATACTTTATGAGAGTAATGAATAGTCTGTTGGTTAATGAAGAAAAGTGGATGTGAATCCACACAGAATCCCTGAGTGCTTTTATGTTGCTCCGCTGTTGACTGAGAAGTACTGTAAAGGACCTTGCAAAATGGTCTGTATGGAAAGCATCACTGCTAAAGCCACGGGTCTTAGAAGCAAAATTCATCCAGCCTGTTACAAGTTCTGCCTGGTCTTTTTATTGGTTACCTCAGCTCAGATTTGTGCAACTGGGCATGGATTTTAAGTTCCCTGTAGGAAATGTACTAACTCTGGTTTTTGCATTTCAGCAATCTAGCTTTTGAAAGAAATAGCAAATACTCAAAGCTTATGGTGATAAACCTATGGTACGTTTGACATCTGAAATTTTGAGCCATTTCTGTGAGAAAAAAAAAAAGCTGTTAATGTTTCATCTTCTACTACTTAATACAGAAAACGTGCTAATCCCTAATGCACTGATTCTGATTGGACTGACACAACTACACCTGCTGTGCATTCACCACCATCAGTTATTTAGTAAATACTCCCTTGAGACAGATATGGCAAATGAAGGCCCAGGTTTGGCTGCAGATGCTGGAAATGTTGTCATCCCGTTCTGTGCCTTACACACCAGACTCACCACTGCGGTTTCTATGTGCCTTCCACTGATGCATTGAGTGCTGACAGTGATGAGTTGGTTGTCTCAGCCTTTCAAGAGTAAGAACTGACTGCAGTAGAGTGTTTTATTGAACCCTGTCTGTCACTTGCACTGGCTCACATACAATAAATATACACACCTCCCTGCATTCTGCTGTATTTTTGTTAAAAAACGCAAGTTCAAGGAAATGATGGTGCATTTCTGCTTTTAAGGACTTGTGAGGGTCCTTCTATGAAAGCTTATTCACCAGGTTCTTGGGGGAACAATCAGTGACTGTCCCGCTTACGTGAGAGCTGTAGTATGTATGATTGTTGAGCAGGTGCTGGAAAAGAATAATTGATTTTTGTGAATTTAAAAAAAAGAGCACAGAGAGAATAGAGGAAACCAAGAGTAAAGTATATAGGGTGTTTGGGAGTGATGAGGGCATTCAGACTGATTTCCTCAAAGTGGTTTGTTGTAAATGTTCTAACTTTTTGCTATGACAGCAGTGTCAGAGATTTTGGGTTTTTTTCCAGTTCTTAACAGTCTTCCTTAACTTCACTAAAATACACTTCTTTGATCCAGCCAGCTACTGGTCTAGTCTTTGAATATTGGTACCAGAAATTGCGCTTTAGGGTTAAAAGAGGCTTTTCCTTTTAGGATGACTACAGAAAGATGTCCAGGTATCATACGACTGGAGCTTAATGAGGCTTGCTGCTCTGCAAGTTGAGTGTCCTGTTGTTCTAATTAACATTGTGCTTTCTCGACTAGTCTGACTATGAGACTCACAGGTAGTGGGTATTAAAATTAGGGTTACAGGAAAAGATAGAGATGGCAAAGAATGAGGTGTACTGAGAAGAACTGAATGGAGAAAAGAAAGCTCCTACCTGAGGGAGAGGTTCCTCTACTTGCTATCTGTGGGCTGCAAAGATTTTGTATGAAGGGAACAAAGACATGAGGAGCGGGACAACATGCTTTTTTGCCCAAGAAAAATAATTTATGTCAAATACTGCCTTCTAGTTCAGCAGAAGTGAGACACATTTAGATCTGTGAATGCATTGCTACAGAAGTATTGAAACTTTGCATTGGGATAAAGGCAAGATTTGAGGAACTATCCATTTATTTACTGATCTGAACCAGCACAGACTTGTTGTATTTATTTTGTTTTACTGCTTTCAGTCAGAGAATCGCAACCCCAGAGAAGGCTACATGGATCTGCTATATACAATTTTGAGGTGAAAAAAATGTTAGCCTGTGGACACCTAATAGGGAAGAAGCTTTGCAAGAGGGAAGTTAGAGTGAGATAGAAAGGTATCCACTTGTTTGTCACTCAGATCGTTGCTAGAAGACACAGTGCCATCCAGGCAAGATCAATAGTAGTCTTGTGGAGCTGTGTATTTCAGCTGGTTTGGTTGGTTCTTTAAGGTCAAAATCTGTTTTGTAATCCTTCCTCCTTGTCTGGCTCTTTGAAGCTGCTCAAAGAAACCTATTTGTACCTTTTGTTGCCATGACTTCTGAAAACAACATAAGAAAGCACCCAAAACCTTCCAGTTAGAGAAATGAGAAGATTCAGAGCACAAATAGCAGCCCCAGAACTCAGTGTTCCTACAGGAACAAGCCCACAGTATAGCAGCACTTCCCAGCTTTAAGTACAAGAAGGCTTTGGGAAGGAAAAAAATAAACTGCATCATAAACTGCCAAAGTTTGGTTTCCTGTAAATTTAGTGTTATTATTGATCGGAAGCTGTGACTCAGTCTGTTCCCTTTTTAAGGCATTTATAGATACTGTGTCACATGTAGATCCTCTGCTGCCTAATTAAATCAGCTCGCTTTTTAGCTTCCCTACTGTGGGAATCCTAAAGAGGTTTTCTGTCCTCCACCGCTCATCAGTGGTTGAACTGGACTCAACAAGCCATGAGGATAGGTAAGGTTTAGCAGATACATTCATTTAAAAGGACATAAAGACACACATGTAAGGTGATCACTTTATCAGGCTAAAAAAAGTATTTTTTGAACTTGAAAAATCATTTGTGATCATCTTTTGACGTGAAGGAGGGTGGTGACATGGCTTATTTTATCCAAAACTTTTTATGTATCATATAGTATGTTTACACATCGTAAAAGCATGTTCAGAATAAACACCCTTGTTGCCAGTGATTTAAGCTGTCAAATAAAAAAGGTATGCTGCTATCTAGCTGAAGAAATGTATTAGCATGCAGAGAGCAATGCTGCTTCCTCTGGGAGGTTTTAATCAAGCCTCTTGTACTGATTGAGATGTAGTGCTCAAAAGTGAG
The DNA here is from genome assembly GCF_037038585.1 of Patagioenas fasciata. Lineage (NCBI taxonomy): Eukaryota > Metazoa > Chordata > Aves > Columbiformes > Columbidae > Patagioenas > Patagioenas fasciata. The sequence continues at coordinate 178,476,263 of NC_092520.1, forward strand.
AAAAATGATTAACAAAATCAAAAATCTAAAGCATTTTTCACGCGAACATTCATCAGTATATCTCATGTAATTACCTAGCCAATAAATCAAGATAGTGTGTAAGTGCTTCAGTCATGGTGTAAATATCTTAATGACTGAAACATCTTCAAACATGAATAATGTATACCTGTATGATTCATTTTTCATATCCATGCTTTACTTCAACATGATAAACTAATCCTTCTCTGTGAGGGAATGTGTGCTTGATTATTGCCTTCTGATTTCCTTATGTTTATTTTCCACAGTTAGACACACTTCATTTCTTCTCTTCTGGTTCTGCTAATGTAGTTATCTTATTTATTCATCCTGTCTGCCTTGGTTTGCCTTCCCTGTGCATTTCAGCAGACACCTGGGAAATAATGCCATGGCATAAGCTGATCGTGCATTTCTCAAATAACTCCGGAGCAGCATCTTGAAAGATTTACTCATTCTCAACAGATATTTGCATTTAGTTTCCTCTCCTCAAGGCAATTGTTGCAGAAAGAACTTCCAATAGGCCAATAACAAGTTGAGCTTTACCATTTTCTGGATCGATGTGAGTTCAAACCTTTGTCACAGTACTGATGACAAATGTTGTTGGGAGTCTTTTTCCCATATGTTTGTAAATGTGAGCTTGTTTATAGCTCCAGAGACTACTGGAATATTCAATAAGAAAATAATTGTTTCTCAGCACAGGAATGGTAATTGGGAATTCCTAAATTCTGCTCTGCTGCACATGCTTGTTTGTCTGTATGCAAGTCATCGAATGCATCCTGCTTAGGCCCTTAACCAAGGCATCTAAGACAGGAATTTGATTGTCATGATCTCCTTCTTCAGTTACTAGAGAAAGACAGGTAGCTGCTGAGAATAGTTCATCCAGCTTTAAAGCTATTTAGTGCCTGAAGCTCCAGGCAGAAATGCTTCTGGGTGAACTCTCTTCCTTTGGATCACAGTTTAAAGTTCAGATTTATGGAGCAGCTTATTTTGGTAGTGGCTGTGGAAGTTCAGCCTTTAAAAAGTCAGTCCCAGTCAGGCAGAAAAATGAATCACCCAGAATTCACAGGCACTTTGAAAACTACTAAACCTCCCCTTCAAACTCTCAGGTTTCCTGGAAGTTTCCTGGAAAAAAGACAACAGGAATATAGAAGTTATTTCAAGTGGAGGTGGGGTGGAGAAGGAGTTCTATGATAATTACCTGATGCTTCACTGGCATTGTATGTTATTCCATCCAAGCACCTCTTCTCACTCCATATATTATAGGCTTCTAAATTCAGTTTACCTCTGTTGCACTCTAGGAAGAGCACCTGAGCTGAGCACTAGTTAATCAAGCTCTCATTCCATTTCTTGTATCATTGCATACAGCTTGTTAGTTTTGTATGATAATATTCTCTTTCATAGTCTTTCTCTTCTGTATCACAATTACATTTTTGACTAATTTTCTGGATTTGAGACTAAAGGGAATATCTTGACATATGTCTTTTTTCCTCTGTAGTTTGAAGCCCAGCTGCACTTCTTGTACAGCTTTATTCTTAGGGTCTTCTGAGAGGCATCACAGTTGGACATTTTCTTAGTATTCTTACAGCAGGCTCGAATACTCTGTGAACACAAATCTCTCCTCTTTGCTAACAGGACATTTGGTAACTTTACTCCAGCATGTCTTTGCTTATTCATTTTTCCTTATTCTGATTGTAAGCACCTCTGAAGGCTTCTGGTATCACTTTCTTTGTCTCTATCTTTTTATGTTCTTGAAGGACACCTTCACTTACTGTATCTTACTCCACTGAGATCAGTTGTTGATTGATGGTTATCAGTTATTAAGAATTCTCAGGCGGTCTCCAGAAGGTACTTCACCCTTATCACTGCCTGCTTTGTTTTGGCATTTAGGAAGAAGCCTGCTGTCTTTTTTTCTTTGTTCAGTCTTGGTCATTTACTGTCTGTGCCCTGTTGCAAGTCAGTACTTTATCCAGTGACAGGATATTACAAGGATCTTCTGAACCTCCTCATATGCATTTTGCTTTAACTCCTACTATTTCTAGCTGTCATGCCTCCTGCACTTTCTCCATTTTTTTGTAATTTGTCCTTTCTTTTTTGTGAGGGATTTCTGGTAGACCCTTCCTTCACCTTCTTCATTTAATTATTGAAGCTCTTGTCCACAGACCTTCCTCTCCTTTTCTGAAAATTAATTTACCGTGCTTCGCTATCTTGTTCACTTCAGTTTATATTTTTTTCAGAGGATTTTCTACTTCTTTATAAATTCTGTTTCTTCAACATACGTATTTTAGATTCCAGGTGATTTTTAGCTTAGTTGTGCAAGACAGTGATTCACTAACACATCCTGGTTTCCTAGCCTTGTCCATCTCTGATTCTGACACACTCAGAAGCTTTGTGACATCCCAGATTCACAAACTTCCTCTTGCATTTATTGGTTTCAACAATAAGAGCTGATTCTTGACACCTAGACTGATGCTATGCCAGAATTTCTTTATGTGGCATGTTGTCTGGTTGGAGAAATAGAATAGCCATGGAGATTTTATGTGGGAAAATGTGGAAATGGCATAAGTACCACATTAGTATAATACTGATCTTTTGTTGTCTGATTTTAACAGATTCAGTAGCAACAGCGTCTGGACCGCTGCTAGTTGAAGTTGCCAAAACTCCTGGTGCTGCTCTTGGGGTTGCACTATCTACCTCGATGTGCTGCAACAAGCAGGTCATTGTCATAGACAAAATCAAATCTGCGAGTATTGCAGACAGGTGAGTGTGACAGAGGGCTGGCACTGCAGGTTCATACATCCATTTTATTTCTACTTTTGTTTGGTTTGATTTAAGGAAACCCTTCCATTTCTTATGAATTTGACTGAACCAGATGCTCTCAAGGTTGCTAGGTCTTAAAATTGGCACTTTTTCAGATCGTTGTTCCATACTGCTGAGTTTAAGACTTCTAGGGCACCATTTACTTTAGCTTATTCGCATTGTATTCAATGACATAAGCCAGCCCTCCATGTCTGTGTGACTGTCTGCTTGCACTATGCAACACAGAAGCTTAGAGGTCTGCTCTGACTATTAAATGCTGCAGCAGAGATCAGTGTTTAAAAAAATAAATAACCCACTGGAATTCTTAAAGTAAGCATATAATATGGAACAGCTGTCAAGGGAAGTAAATTTCAGGGCTTTGCAACCTTGGAGTGTTCTTTTATTCTTGTGGCACAGGGAAATGGAACTCCTTATGTCTAGATTTTTTTATTGATATTTTAGAATACAACTGAGATATTAGGAAGACTGGCTTCTGTATTTTGGAGTTATTTTGCAGTAATTTTTCCACTTCATTTGATCCTTTAATTGAAACCATTTAAACAAACACAAAAAAGAAAAAGATTGATATTTGACCCCCATGACCTAAGCCTCTGTTAACAGAGCTGTGGGATCTTTTCTGGGGTGCATGCATGTGTGTGCGTGTATGTGTTTATACATATACAGTATATTTCTATATACATATCTCTATCTAAAAAATCCTTGAATATTACGTTTTGGCAGCAAATTCCTCCTGCATGTCCCCAGTCACCCTGCCTGGTAACTCCTTTCTGACAACGGTGCTTTTGGTAGCACCCACTTGTAGCAGTGAGTCTACAGCTCCTCTGTGGGCTTTTCCCTACAGTAGAAATTTTGAGAGTGACGGCCATTGATCCAGGGGTGTTCTCCAGTTCAATGGTGCAGGATGCTTTAATTTTCTCCCTCTGTTTTTTCCCATTTCGCAGGGGGTAACCAATTAAAGGAGCTGTCCACTTGACTGGTACGTCGGGATGCTGACTGCTGTGTTTGCATTTCTCCACTCATCCAGTAGCCAGTCTCTTGAGTGCAGCGAGATTTAGCAGATAGCCCCTTCCCCACCCCACTCCTCAAGTCACCATGCTAGCCCTGGTTTCATTATTTGTTTGACTACTGCATAATTTCATCATCATTTACAGCTTTTGTACTAATAAATGTTTGAACTATTAACTCAAAAAATGATGAACTGGGCGCTTGTGTGAGGGATACGTGACCAAGTTGAGTCTCCTTAAGCTCTTCTCATTTTATTCTGCTGCCATTCACACATATTTTTATAGTCAACTACCCCATTCCAGTTCTGTGAGTGATGTCTTGGCATATACTGTATTAACTGAATTGTTTTTAAGGTTTGTACTAATAGATATAAAGTCTGACCAGTGACAATGCCTACAAAACACAAATCTCTCTCTCTCAAAAAAAAAAAGAACACGTTCATAGTTTTCATGACCAGTTTGAAGGCAGTAAAACTCACGTTCCAAACAAAGAGCATACCTGATCATACCGAGTTTTTCCTCTTTTATGTAGATGTGGTGCATTACATGTGGGAGACCATATTCTGTCCATTGACGGCACCAGCATGGAGTACTGTACGCTGGCAGAAGCAACGCAATTTTTGGCTAATGCGGCGGATAATGTGAAACTTGAGATCCTTCCTCACCACCAGACACGACTAGCACTGAAAGGCCCAGAGCATGGTAAGAGAATCTGTAGCACCAAATACCCTTTTATTTTTCTGTCTTTTACTTTGCCTGCCCTTGCTGAGTGGTCAAGAAAGCTATTGCGGCAGTTATGTCTGTAAATGTTGTTTCAGCTCCCCGGGTTATGCTTCTGCAGTTCTGAGAAGCTCTGTGTTTTCTCCACCTTAATGTACCCTCTGAGATTCCTATGGAGAGAGAGGGAAATGTTTTACTGAGAAATGGCTCTGCACACTTGTAGATGTACATAAAGACACCTGTTGACTCTACTGTTGCAGTCATTTGAGGGGGCAATAGGTGCTTCAGTAAATGAATCTCTGAATTGCTTCTTGAATTTAGAGGGGGGAGGAATGATGACAGCCAACTTGTCTTCAGCGTATTGACTTAATAGTCTGTAATGACCACTTCACTAATAACACCTGTTTTCCCCTAAAATACCTCAAAAAACCCCACATATTTCCTCTTGTTAATGGCATTATTATTTATTGCCATCATCTTTTAATGTACTTTTGAGATTACTTCATGGGTTCATTGTCAGTGCTTATGAAAAAGGTTTGTTTGGAAACGGTTCCCTAGATCCTAGCCCTTTTTCACCGTGATATTTATTTCATGCCAACATGCTTGAAGAGAATGGCTTTCCGTTTTCAAATCAAATTTATATGTAATGTCTTAGTATTTGAAGATGGGAGCTGCCTGTCTTGTCTTCTAACTAATCCTGAGAAAGTGACTAATTCAGTGTATTCATAAATTCAGTCTAAAATACCATGTATTAATGGACATCAAAGTAGTAATAAGGGTTATCACATATACAGAGAACGGATACCTGTGTTGCAGCATGACCCAGTGGTACCATTTTCTGGGCCGGTGGTACTGTGCTTCTGCTGCCTTTAGACCAAGACAAGATTTCTGAGACCTAAAAGTCTCAGTGATGATGAATGTTCTTGGACATCTCTAAAATCCAGGCTGTGTCTGCATAAGCAATAGTTTAGTCACTTTGTCAGAGGGGTGAATATTGAACTGGTAGCTGAGGAGACACTAGTTTCTTCTAGACCAGGGTGAATAAAAAGTAACCCTTGTCATACCGTGTTCTTCCATATTCAGCTGCACCTCTTTCCCCTTTCTACTTAAGCTGGTTATAGGGGCGAGGGAGCAGGGAGTGATACTGCAGAAGCAGAATGAGATGAAGACCAGATTTTGCAATATATTTCCATTCTTTTCAGTTATGACAGTATGTTGCAAAGAGACCTGTCATTACTTTTGAAGCAAAGATGTCCAACAACCGATTTCTGGAACCTTTGAAGAGTGTTTCTTTTGGGAAGATGAGTACCAGGGACAAAGATTTGTGTAGATGATTGTATTAGTTGGAGCAGTCGGTTTCTTAACTAACATTTAAAACAAATCGATGCTGTTAATGTGCTGGTCACCGTGACCCAGTGTAAATGCTTAGAAAAAGCAGTGCTCTTGCCATGCCGGAGTTAAGAACTAGCCATTACAAAATCATACCAAGGGGATCTACAAAAGCTACGTAAGAGCACCTTTTGGGGAGGAATCTCCCTAAGGTAATAAAGTTGCTTTCTTAAGTAAGGCAGAATAACTAGGATGTTTACAGCCCTTCTCATCCCCTCACCAGGTTGTGCTACTCAAATATCACAACCAATTCAAAATATAACATGCTTCAGGGAAGCCTGTTCCCTCGTGGAAACAACCTTTCATCAGGTGTGATATGCCCTGGATGCTGCAGAGTTTGAAAAGCTCCCTTTATGTGCCTGGGATAAGCTGAGTCATTAGGGCTGTATCTGTTGAGCTCAGTTACTGGTCTTATGGGAACATGTTAGGAATTTAAAATCGGCAGGAAAGTCAGTATATAAAATAAATTGAAATTTTAGCCCTAAAATAAAACGGAGAGCACTATAAAAGACCAGAATATTTTTTCAGGTATCTTTTCCTCTGTACTATACTGGTAACATACGTTTCTCTTGCTGCCCCATTAGTTTTATGTTCACTGTACACAACCCTGGTTGGAATAGCTCAAATTACCGCTAAATTACTATGGTTACACACAATAGGATTTTCTTTTACAGAACTTTTGTTGAATTGGGATTATCCTTCTACAAGCTGAGCAAACTGAATTTGTGTACGTTCCCACTTTGTAGGACATTTTTATCTCTACTCTCAGCTTGAAAATAAAACATTTAAAAAAAATCAAAGACTGCTGCATAATTCCCTGCTGGAAGCAGTCTTTTTGATTAAATAAGGCTTACAGCAACTTGGAAAAAAAGGACAAAATCCACCTGGTCACATTGTTCTTATCAGATTTTAATTTTTACACCATAGTTGCAGTTTGGAAATCTTACTGTCTGTGTGCGTAATCAAGAGACAGTTTCATCTGGGAAGATATAAGTCTGTAAGACACATGTGGCCGTACCAGGCTACTGCTGCCATTTCTAGGACTTTTCTGGCTGACAGGAGATTTTCCAAAGCCTCTGAAGTCACTGGCACTGGTGCCAGTGGGTGAGCTACCCTGAGTGCTTCCCCTGGTGCTGGTGTCGCACCCCAGCCTCACTTCTGTTATCTTTTGGGAGCAGGGAGGGAAAACACAAATTATTTTGATTCACACATATGGCATGCACAGCAGGGGTGCTCTCAGTGAGGGACACAGGCCCAAGGCACCCCGATTGAAGGCACAGGGTCAGGCCTGGCAGTGCCAGGGCCTCCAAAGTCCCGATCACTCCACAAGGTTTCAGGGACATGATGAGCCCCTGTACTCTCCTTTTCCTCTCCCTGATGTATGCTGCTCGCTGTAGTGACAGGCATTGCTTTTGAGTCAGAGGAGTGTTAATATATTCAGACAATTAACAGATCATTTCTCATGTAATGTGAAGTGAAATAGAAGGATAGTTTTTCTTCTGGCACTGTGCAGTGCTTGCTGCAGTGGCGACCCTTTTCTTCCTTGTTTTGTCTCGTGGGGCTAGAGGTGAACTCAAGGTGTGGATCCAACCTAAACAGTCAATGTTTTTGGCTACTGTTAAAATTCAGCATGGGGTTGTATGTGTCTGCAGCTATTATACCTATAACAGGTAGGAGAGAGACACAGATAACAGCTCATGGGCCAAAGACTGTGACTTAAGCTCCATAGTACACATGAATCCCTCAGTGTTTTTAAGACAAAAATTCAGTGAATACTTCCCAGTTTGAAATGTTCAGCAAGGACACAGCTATGCTGAATTTAAAGATGGACTGTGTTTAATGAAGGGTGACTTCAATCATTTTCCTTTAATATTTGACACGTTAACTGAAACGCTTCCCATTCTCTTGGTAAATACTGGCCTTCACTTTTGGCATATCCCAGACTCTCCATACATAGAATCAGCAATCAAATATGGTCTCAAATTTCATCCAGGAAAGGATCCCTTTAAAGTTTTGAAGATCAAGTTAAAAAAGAAACAAACAAACAAAAATAAATCCAAAAAAACCCAACCAAACAAAAAGGTCAAAAAACCACACACACACACAGACAAAAAAACCCAACCAACCAAACAAACAACCAAACCAACCCCCACAAACATTAAATTGCACATCGAAGTAATTAATAAGAACTTTATTAACCAGGCTTCAGGATAGAACTTTTCTGCTGCTGGCCCAGGGAAGTTGTTTACTGCACAGAATAGCATAATGCCAACAATAGATGGTGGCAAAATTAAAATGTCAATGTAGTAAATCGAAATGACTGGCAAGTACACATCTCCATTCTAGGCAGTGCTATGTGTAGTATCTGGTTGGTCTTTTTGTGTAGAGAATGCAAGCAGAACCTGCAATTAACCTGCAGTTAGTAGTCATATGTAATACCTTAGGATTTTCTAAGAAAGTGTGCAATCTTAACTGCTAAAGCCAGAGTGAGATTAGAAATTGATTCAGTACTAATCTTTTTAAAAACAAATACAAGAAAAGAAAAAACCCCCATCAGGAGCATTTATTCTGAGAAAAAATACTGTTTCTGTTCTTCAAGTTAGCATCCCCCTGGTTAGAAGACAAGATCAGATTATTTATTATTTCACTTTATTTCATTTTCAATATGTTTTTCATTTTTGGACTTCTTTTTTTTTTTTGTTTGTGCAATTCAGTTACTTTTCCCTCTTCTCTGGTCCTTTTGTTTTCTGATTTTCCATCATCCCTTCATGTGGGCAGTGAACGTTCAAAGAAGCAACAGGCAGCTTACCTGGGATTCGTGTGCCAACAGCCACGGCAGCCTCCTCACCTACCACCATTATAACACCTACCACCCTGACCATTGCAGGATGCCAGCCTTGAAATTCCAGAAAGCGCCTCCTCAAAAAAGCCTTCGTAATGTTCCACGCTTTTTCCTGCTGACATATTCTCTTCTCTTCTTTTTCTCTTCCTCCCTTCCCTCTTCTTTCGCTCATACTTTTCCCATTTCAGGCACTAAAACCTTTTCAGTTTAATGGATGCTACACTTTTTCATAGCTCTGCCAAGGTTATTTCTGACATTTTACGCCTTTTCCATAACAAGGCAACCTTTGGAGACAGGAAAAGGCCCGAAAATTCTGAATGAATCAGCTCTTCTGCTGTATGAGTAGACCATTAGATTTGAGTAGTATATATAAAGCATGATTTTTTAATGCGAAGTATTACTTACAAATATTTTGTCAGAAATTACCTACTACAAAAAGGCTTTTCTAAAGTCAGTGTATCTAAACATATTGATCTGCTTTGGTTCATGCATATGTGTTCAAAAATTTAATTTAACATGCTTCACCTAAAATAAGTGGTATACTATGAATGTACTTTTTGTATCTACAGTATCTTTGTTAGCTTCCAGCAGGTATTTTCATGAGATGCTGGGTATACTTTTACCTAGGGTCACCTGTATGGTTTAATGTCTTTGTTATTGGAAATGCACAAACCATTCCTGTGCATCATACACACTGTTTGATTCTTTGATGAGTTTACAGGCATGTGCCGCACTCTTCCATGAAGACTGAGTGCTGTATGCCAAGTGTTTGATTTCTTACAGCAGCTCTGGTGTCTTCATCCTTCTCTCCTACCTCCATGAGTGCATACAGCCTGAGTTCCCTCAACATGGGGACCTTACCTCGCAGCCTCTACTCCACCAGCCCACGTGGGACGATGATGAGGCGGAGGATGAAAAAGAAGGACTTCAAAAGCTCCTGTAGGTGGTAACAGCATTTGGTCAAAATGTGCAGTGAATGGGTGGAGGAGGGGGAAGATACTGAAAAAAGGTACAAAGTCCCTCAATTGACATATACATATCTACATTAGGAAGAAGAGAGAACAATTGGAGTTTCTGTTAGATGTAGGGAAACATCGGCATAAAAACATTTGTCCAGTGCAAAAATGAGATGAGTAGAGACCATGCAGAGTAACTATCTCGTCTGAAATATATAAAGCAATCTTCAGACAATTCTGGAAGAGTTTGTTATACCATTACAGAAGCAATTTTCAAATTCCTTCTTTAGCTCTTCCCATTTTCATCAGAGAATAGAATTCATAGCTGAATAGTCAAAAACAGATTGCTGGTAAGCTCATCTATCTATCACATTACAGAAGGATAAAAGCTTGCCACTACCTCCTTGGTAGTTTTAATGTTTACATCTACACCATAACCTGTACAGTCATTTTTCTGAGGAAGAGCAACAAATAATGGTGAAGACTAATTAGCCATGTTTCTGACCACTCTCTGGGATTCAAAGCATGGATTTCCCAAGCAGGGGTGGATATATTTCAGGCTGTTCCACTTTGTGTATTGCTAAGTATTCACTGAGCCAGAGAGAGTGTGGCTGTATCAGCACATTGTTTCCCAGACTCCCTGTAAGTGCTGCCTCTCCTTTTGGATTTTCCATCTTCCTGTGATTCTCAGCAGCTCAAGTTCCTCCAGAACAGGGAAGTGATAACTGCTCTGTAAATCATCTGCTCTGGCTAATGATGTTTCACAGATGCGCTCTAGAAAGGCTGAGCTACTGTGCATTGCAGTGCTGCTGCCCTGTGTTAAAGATTTCCTGTAGTCACAGCAAAATCAAAGCAAACCAGCCACCTCCAAATAAGGCCAGTCGCTACGGAATTGTGAAGAAAGATTTGAGAGAGGAACTGAGAGGTTTTGCTTTCTTGCAGTTTTTGTTGTGCTTGCTTGTTCTTATTTCTTTCATAAAGTAAATATTGTTGCATAATGTTTACCTATAAGTGCATTTTTGTTTTTTAATTTGATCAGCCATTTTTCACAACTCATGTGTTGACATGTTAGCTTCTAATGCATTATTTTGGGTTACAGGGAGATAGTGTGTCTGGCCATGCTATGGTATCAGTAGAGGTCCTGCTTTTACACATCCTCATGTGCACATGAGAAACAGTAGTAATATTGCACTAATAGTAATTAGTTTGACTAGTAAAATAATGCTGGATGCAGAAAATAGTTTTTTGATTGTGCTATATTATAGTAATTCCATCCAACATAGGACTGTTAATCCTGAAAACTAATCCTATTATGGAACTTGGAGACAGCTGTTACTTGTGTTGTTGTATTTTTCAGATATTTTTCCTTCAAGGAAGCCTTGCCCTGCAATTTGCTATTCTGCAAAGGCTCAAACCCAGGCCAGTGACATTAGATATAAGTAGGACAGTCACATAAGCACTGCAGCCCACCTGAGAGACTCCTGAAGTCAGAAGGCCCTGAGGGCAACAGGCTATTATGAATTAGCAAATCTTTAGCTAGGCAGGATTAGGATGAGGCTTTGTTCTGGGGTAGTTTATTTTGCATTTGCACTGTGAGGTCTAGGTACAGAGCATTACAAAATACGTAGAACTGGCCCCATTACCGAGTGAGTCTGTGTCTCACTAGGAGCAGAGGCTGCATCAGCAACCCTGAATCAGAGCTGGTTTGGAGACACTGGCTGGCCAGCCCTGTTTGTGAGCTGGCTTTTCAGCCTGAGCAGAGTTCCTTACCCCCTTTACTAGACTTATACCCATACTTGTGAATGCAGTAATAGCCAATTTAACAGGCCCACACTGGACGGAATGTGCAACAAGTGACCATTATAGAGGAGGACTGGTCCTGTACCCCTCCACCATCCACCAACAGGACCTGGAAAACCTTGCCCTCTTCCTCTGTGGGAGACTCATGAGAACCAGGTAGCATTGACCGCTGTCTTTTTCGTAGAAAAGGAACAACACGTTCTCTTAATTTTAGTGGGATATTTTTTTTCTTTAACCCAATTGGATTATTTGAGGGCTTTATTAATGTAACTTTTAATAAATCTTTTAGGATGTCATTTGGGAAGAAAAGGATGTACCAGTGAAGGGTGCTATGAAATTTACATTGCCAGTTGTTTAGGAAAACCTGCATAACGTAATGTGATTATGCCAGAATTCATGATGATGAATCATGATGGTACAGGGGGTTACAAGACTTTAATGGTCATGATTTTAAGATCATTCCATTAGTTACACAGATCTTTCCAAACATGTGGTGGTAAAAGTTGAAGGCATGCTCTGCAGTCACATGCTTTATTTATACCGCTTGTTTTCAATTTTTATTCTTCCTCTGCTTGTTTTGGTTTCAAAGTATGGCATTCATTGTGGACACAGTTTATTAGTTGGTTGAAGTTTAAATCCTGAAGTATTTTGTAATAGGTCCATATTAGTACTCGAAAGCAAAATACAATTTTATACCAAATTACGTGAAAGTTACTAGGTAGAAACTAAGCGAGTGCCTTAGACATGCATGGGTGCAGTTTTCTCAGCACATCCAAGTTATCTGCTACCAGGAGGAATAGTGAATGTTTTGCAGTTTCTCAAGGGTCAGAGCAGGAGACTGCAAAGCATAATAATCTATATATGTACCTTTAAATACCTCTTGCTCTGCTTCTCATATGGCTGCAGGAATAAAAGTAGCAACTACAGAATCTTCAAATTCAAGATTGTTACTTACATAACTGCAGAGCATATGTTAATTGTAAACAGGCCCTCAGGACTGTTGCTGAGAGTTTAATGAAAACTGTATGAGTATGCTAACATGTACCTCTAGAAGGCAGCAACCAGGGTTTGCTGGAGCTACCTATACATCCATGCACCCTTTTTAAATCAATAAGGCTGCTTGCTGGCCTGTAAATCGATTGAATCCTTAAGCAGCCAAAAAAAACCAAATGGCAGTGTTTGTGGCTGCGATGAGTGTTGAGTTACAAACCCCAATGTGCTCCAAGTCATGTGTTGGATACCTGTGGCATTTCATAGAGACTTAGCAGATAGCTGTTGTCACATGATTTGGAAAGGGTATTTTCATCTCTGCTTTTTTTTTTCTTTGTTTTCTTTCTGTTTTGTTTCCTTTGGGAGTGGTAGGAATTCCAAATTGTCATTTTTAAGTGTCCACATCATCAAAATACTTATCAGGGTGAGTTTTAAATCCCACAAATATAAACTTAATTTCCCATTGTGAATGTAAACCTTAGCTGTCCTAAAAGTTGAAATAATTGTTGTAAGACCCTTAGGTTCCTGGTAGGGTATTAGAAGTAAGTGAAGGGAAGCAATGACAGAACTAACAGGTAATTGTTGTATGACCTTAAAGAAAGGGAGAATGGAACTTTTCTGAGCTTGGATGCCCTATATTTAGATATTTCTGGAAGGTGCATTAAGGGATCCATTATTATATTAACTCTGAATTTATGTGGTTTAGTCATATTTTAGCCTTTGCAGCACAGGGACCTGGAGAAACCTGTTTCTCACATGCAGTAAATGCTAAAGCTGGTGGCCATTTCTAAGAAGAGATTATTAGTATTTGCATTTGAGCATAAACATGTCTTACTGAGTGCAAGTGAAAGAAACTGTAAAAAAGAAGCTATTGCTTAAGTGGAATAATACGCAGTTCTTACAAAGGAAAATGAAAACAAGTTATGAGTGAGAATTCACAGTAATTTAGAAAAGACGATTTCAAAGTTGAAAGGAGCTTTGCTAAGAGAGTCTCGTAGGTTTTTTGGCAACTGAAACTTTTGCAACAGAATTGTCGCTGCTGACTGTGCCACTTAATCAGATTTTATACTATTTCAGAGCAAAAGTAATGTTCATAGCCCCAAGGTGCAGGGAATACTTATAAAAACTCTAACAACTTTGTATAGCTGTGCTATTGTCTATAATGTAAAAACAAGAACTATTTTTTTTTTCCACATCTAAGAAGAAAAATCCACAGATCAAGAATCCCTCAGATAAACCACAAACATGAATATTGAACTTTTATCTAATTCTTAGTAGCTACTGCAGGCAGAAATGGGTCGTGAAGGAAATTAGAGGTGAAGAGGTAATAGTGTAGGTTTATAACACAAAACCATTCAGAATCCTCCTTGTTGGAGGATTATCATTACAATACCTTACCCTTACTTTACTGATCTGAACAGGAATTGAAAAAACTAGTTTTCTGTGTATGACATAATGAAAGGCAGTAGCCTATCACAAGGGGAAGTCAATGAATGATACAATAGGACTTTAGGTAAAGACCAAAGAAGCTAAGGTGCAGTCTCCTCCTTTTCACAGGTAATTGCATCAAATCTCAATGTCATTTTTATCTTGATTTGTTCTGTAATGTAGCCTATTCAGAACAAAAGGGAATAGAGGGAGGAGTAAATCAGGAGTACAGAAGTAGCTGCCCCAGTTCCTGTGAGAGACCCCAAAGAACTTTTTTTTTCTCACAATCTCTTTAGATATACTGGTTGCTGAAACAGAGGGGTTTGTTCTTATACTCTACCCTGTTAGCCCGGCAAATTGCTGATGTGTAGTAAACACGTACAGGAGGAAGGCATCCTTATTTCATGCAAGCAGGACTGGGCCATATGCTTCGTTACTACCAACAATTCAGTGCTGTGAGATGTTCAGAAGAGCTCGTGGGAATCAGCCTTGAATAACAGCTGGACTTGTGCCTCCTGTTCCCTTAGCTCCCATGAAAATTGTGCTCATCCACGCCTTAAACCTAATGCAAACAGAATTCAAGGGTGTTCTGATATTTTTGGGGTAGGGCTGTCAAACACATTTATTTTACTTGGTACAAGAACTGGTTTTTTCCATTATACTGTACAACCAGATGTCTTCTGTTCTCTTATGTGTCTTAACTGTTTATACATAATTTATAAACTTTAGCCTAAATTTGCTTTAAAAGAGATGTTTTGTTGACTAGGTTTATCATACAGATCAATTTTCTCAAAGAGCAATGAAATTTCTGCTGTGTGTGAATGTATTTCCTCCTGGTCTGCTCTGTTTTATAGTGTCTTTAGCCTCTAGCACTGTTGGTTTGGCTGGGCAGGTCGTCCACACAGAAACCACAGAAGTAGTGCTGACAGCTGACCCCATAGTGGGGTTTGGGATACAGCTCCAGGGTAGCGTGTTTGCTACCGAGACCTTGTCTTCTCCACCTCTCATTTCCTATATTGAGGCTGACAGCCCAGCAGAAAGGTGAGGTTCTTTCAGTTGACCATTAAATACGTTTTGGTGAGCATTCCTCGGGGTACTTGGGGCTCGTTGCTTTCCATTTGTGATAAATTGCAGGGCCTTGCTCAATGAATGTGTGGCAAGTAATAAACTGTCTGTTCTGACAATGATATTCCATATGCTTGATCAGCTGTAAAAAGTTTGACAAGCACCAGTGTTTTTATCATCCAGATTCCTCCAATAAGAGACTGGAAGCTATGTTTGTGCAAAAGGGAAACAAAAAATATCAGACACCTCACTGAAGTCAAGATAGTAATAATTCAGTGTACCATGAGGGGGAGGCCGTATCCAATTCTGGTCAGCTTTGATACGGAACGAGCTCTCAGGGAATACCAGAGTTTTGACTTACTAATGATTTCATTGCAGCATTTTGATTGTATTTTTATGCTCATGTCTGTCTTTAATCACGGCATGAGGACGCTAGCAGTTGTGCAGGCAAGTCCTTCCTGCCCTTGCAGAGCCGCAGCACCTGTAACCCAGGGTCAGAGGTGATGTTCCCAGGTGGGGTGGAGGCATGAGAGCTGTGCCCCTCTTCCTAGGTCCCAGCACCTTGAGAGCATGACCTAGGGAGCTTGATAGATTCTTGGTGCGGAGGAGCGACAGCAGCTTCTGTCCCCCTGTGTGCCTGGGTAGACTGCTGAGCTGTGGTGCCGTGCTGGTCCTTCAAGGTCAGGTTGAATGTGTTTGACATTGTTGGTTCTGGTAACGTGCACCTCTGATGGTTGTTTTGTTTCATGGTGTATCAAGGTGTGGCGTCCTACAAATAGGAGACAGAATAGTGGCAATAAATGGTATCCCGACGGAAGACAGCACGTTTGATGAGGCCAATCAACTGCTCAGAGACTCTTCTATCACCAACAAGGTCACTTTGGAAATAGAATTTGATGTTGCAGGTATGAATGCACTGTTATTCTGTCTCGCAAGAAAAGTAAAGAGATAAATCCCAAGTACACTGCAAGTGTTAGGCGCTCAAGGTGGAGACTTTCTTGTCACATAAACGCCATTCAGTTTTCAAGTGACCTATTTGCAACGTGTGTCTTTTTGTACAGCTTTCCCATTTCACGTAGCCCTGCAGCATTCTTCAGAACGCAAAAAGAAATGACAAGTCCTGTAGTAAGATCTGGTGACAGTCCCTCCTCTAAGTTATTTCCAGACATTTTTCTGCCCTGAGATAGAAATATTCTGCTGAGCTGAGTAAAATCCTCTACAGACCAGCTAATGAAATGTTTTACTAGAGAGAAAATTGTTGTAAAAGGGTGGATAAGCAGAAAACTCTGAAGAGTTTCACTTACAGTATCTCAAACCAACAACCTAAACAAAATAATAGAAATTGAAGCAATAAAAGACAGAAAAATGATTGTTCATGTTGCTGGTGAGTCTTTATTGTTACTAATGGCTTTCCTTTCTTCTGTAAGTTGTTTAAGCATACAGAATACACCTATAAAATCACAAATTGTGTAAATCAAACAAGTACGCTTTGTCTGTGTACTACCCCACTATGTGGATAGTAAAAACTTCTAAGACTTCTGTGTTCTTCTGACAGTAGCTCCTTTGAAGTCATGATGATGTTGGATGTGCTGCATTTTGCGTAGTGTGATTATTGTTACTGATATTATAACTCATGATTTCAAAAGCAGGCTAAAAGTTCCTACAGTAATTCTGTATAATCTTTTAATATGCATGCACCTAATATAATGTTTATTTAAAAAAGCCAAATACAATATTTATATCCAAATACATAGGAAATTAAATACTTAAAACACACACACACACCCCTGAAGTCACATGTATTTCAGCCCCTGGACTTGTTTGTGCTCCTTCCATTTGCTTCATGACAACAGACTCATACTCATGGTTAGGCTCCTCTGCCACATGTATGTTTATATTTCCATTACTGAAATTTCAAAGACCCAAACTTTTGCTAGCAGTGATGCCGAAAGTTAGGATTCAAATACAGTGCTATGTGTTCAAGTGTTTTTTGCCTCAGTCGTCTCCGGGTGCTTCTCCATTAGTGATGTCTTGATTTCTTTTCTTCCCAGTAGATGTAAAATCTGTGGCAGTTACCTTAGCAGACAGTTAAAAATGTGTTAGGCCTACAGCAACAAAGGTCTGAAATCCTTAAGACTTGATCTCCTGTCCTTTTAATTAAAAGTTACCTGCCAGCACTAAAATTTTCACTTGTGCTCACAGAACTTGCATATGAGCTAAAAACCTGCAGTCTCAGCTGGCTGCTGGCCCGTGCAATCTCCATAAATTCAGTTAAACCTTAAAAAAAAATTGAGTTACCGTGAAATTACCTGTAGAGGTATAAATCATACTTTGTATGTCCTGCTTCCTTCACTTCAGGACCCGTGTTTCATCTGTGGCTTGTGATACTCTTGTGATTTAATCAGCTTACACATATAGTTCCATGCACTTGGAATTGCTGTGCCTTATAAATTATCTAACATTTTAAATAATTTTTTTTATAGAATCAGTTATACCAAGCAGTGGAACATTTCATGTAAAACTACCAAAGAAGCATAATGTGGAACTTGGCATCACCATAAGTTGTAAGTGAAAGTGCTTATTTTAAGATCATGTTTATGGGATAATCTGTGGATAGTAGGTCCTGTAGCTATATGTTTGATTTGGTATAAACTTCCTTTTCCTTTTTCTAGACAGGGGCAATTTAGCAGTGCTCTCTCTGATGAAACACCATTCTGTAACAGATTTATATTCCTCTTCTAGTAGTTAAAGAAGCCGGAAGTTTGCCAGACCTAAAGTTTGACCTATTCCTTTATGCTTAGCACATATTTAACACCCATTAAAATTGTTAAAGAAAAAAGAAAAAAGAAAAAAAAAAAAAGAAAAAAAAAGAGTCATCAATAGTATTGATGACTTTTCTGATCATGCCAAAGTATTTCCATAGCTTGGAATTTTAAAGCAAAGTCTGTCATGGTCTCTCACAGGCTCTTGGACAGAACCCCACTGAACTCTGGGCTTCTCTCTGACATGAGAGTCCACATTCATAGGGTTATTTTTTGCTGCAGAAGCCAGAGTCTGAAGATGCATCCACAATCTGTAAAACTAGCAGGCAATCCTAAATGTGCAGGTCACATAGCACAATCCCCTTTCACTAGGGATTTCAGAGATTGCTAAAAAAGGTAACAAGACTGTGTATTGGTCTGTTTCTCAAGAAGTATTACTGTTGTTTGAAATCAAAGTGCTTCTATACTTATTTATTTTTGGAGCAGACCGTAAATGCTGTATTAGGACTGGCTTTTAACTACGGAAATTCCACTATACTGAGTTCAGCCCTTGATGGAAGGAAGAACAATCCATATCAATGTTAATGGGCTTGTGTTTAATGTACTTAAAGACAGTGCAGAATCTGGTTTCACCAGAATTAACATTCCCTTACAGTCGTGGCCTTCCTTAGACTATTAGGCTTTCTTTGAAATTATTCATTTGTCTTGGAGGAAGATTGTGCTTTGACTTATATTCTCACAGCTTTTACCAGCACAATGGAGTAAGGTTAATCGAAAGTAAAGCAGGGAACTCGGTGCTAAGAGTTAAATCTGAGGAGCAAATGAGCGACACTGCAGGCCTGTTTGCTTGCGTTGCACAACTGAATGAGTAATTGTTAGTCTCTGTAAGACGTGATGTGATGCTTGAAGCAAAATTGTAGGTCTATATATATTTGTGCAAATGAAAATATTGAGAAATGAGAAAACCTGGAGAGAGGCTGTTCTATTTAAATGTTCTTCTTAGGATTGGTAAGAGTTTGTAGGATTACCGTAAAAATGCGGTTTTCCTAGTAATTTGATTTGTGCTGCTTTTTGGAATTAATGCATCTTGCATTTTTTTTGCTGTCTGTAGGGGTAAACTTTGAATGGAAAGCTAATGTTCTTGGGATTTGTGTTTAGCACTTCTCTTCCAAACTTCATATACCTTCCTGACTTGGAACTGAATTCCAGAAGTTAGTGCTTTATAAAATTAGTGCTTTATATAATCAGAGTGACACCTGGTGCGTCTTAGCTCTGCTCTACTGAGTATAGTACAGTATCTTTAATATACAAATTAAATTATCTGTTCTATATAATAATCTCACTTATTAATAGTATTTAATGAATATGAAGTGTGTCTAGGATTAATAATATATTTGATTTTAAAGGATTTATGCTAATAACTGAAAGTTTGTAAATTTGCTTGGTAGAAGTCTTGACTTGCTGCCTTTCATGCTTACTTTTCAGCGCTTCACTCTGTTCTGCCTAATTAACTCCTAAATGAGGCAGCATGATTTGAAGAATATGAGTGGTTTATATTCATTTTGTCAAATTTTTATCAAGGCACTTTATCACATTAGCATGCCATTTATTACTGATCTTGTCAAAAAGCAAAATGATTTCTTTTAAAAAACAAATACTAAGGGGAACTTGAAAGGGTTTATATAAACAGACTTAAAGAGGGTGATAGAGGAGATGAAGTTTATCCACTTTTAAGCTTGATCTGTTTAAATGCTAGAGACCTGTTTCATCCTCTGTCTTCTCAAGGTAATGGAGTTAATGGTGAGTGAGGAAGTTCTGTCTCTATAAAAAAATTACAGAGAAACACCTGTCTTGCTTTCTGTATAGAATCAGAGAATCATTTTGGTTGGAAAAGACCTTTAAGATCATAGAGTCCAACTGTTAACCTGGCACTGCCAAGTTTATGTTGGGATTTGGAGGAGAAAGTCAGGAAATGACCTGACCTGACCTCACCTGACAGACGAGGCAGACATTTTTTTGTCAGAAGGGAAATGTAAGCCTCACCTCAGGCTGGCACCTGAACTTCTGCCTGTTTTTAAGTCTAAGATTTCTTCTAAGTCAGCTGGTAGGAGGCAGACGTTCTGCAAGAGGAATTTATTTTTCTTTCTTTGTGTTGTTTTCCTTGGTAATAAACACCAAGTGTGCCTGCATGGAATTACTGCTGGCTACTTGAAGACATATCTGAGGGGACACACAACACTAAAGACAGTTAAGCTAGTTCATGGTCTTTGAAAAAACATGACCTGTAATAGGGGATGAAAATATTCTTCTCGTACTCTCAGATTAATTAATGCAAGGAAAAAAAAAAAAAAAGTGAAAATCCCCCTAGCAGAAATCCTTAGAAAGTAAGACAGAAGAAGGTTTCATGAACATCATTGTTAGTGTTAATCCAGAGCACTGAGTTTTGGATAATTCATGTCAGTTATCTTGCAGAACGCTGACCTTGCCCATTGCTGCCTTCACACACATTCTGGGCTTCCATCATCCTATCATCTTTCCCTTATCCATCAACATGTGTCTAATCTTCCCATTAATAGCTACTTATGCTCAATAAAGAGTGTGTTTCATAGTTTGCAAAAACAAGTGACTATATAATTCATGCTTCAAGTACCATCATTTTCGCACCCACTTACCTAATTGGAGCAATTAGAATGTCTCAGTTCTTAAAATTATGTCATCAAAATAAAGCATGACACAGCAGTGTCCATGTGTGCGTGATTATGCTTTTATTACAGAACCATTCCCAAGAAGGATAGCTTTCAAGTAGATGTGTTAGTGTTCAAATCTGTTTCAATTTGTTTGCCAGTGACATTGATTTTGGACCATGTAATGGAATATAGATTTTTTTTTTTAAGATAAAATTTTGCACCACTGGCTACTTTATCATAGACTAATATTTTTTAAATATATTGGATGACATCCAATAAAATGACATACCAGTCTGGTAATTGTAGTTAACAGCTTTTTTTTTTTCTTTCTTTCTTTCTTTTTTTAAGTAAGATACTGATATCCTTACTGGTAATGAACTGCAGCACGTTGCTTCATAGATAATTTATTTGAAGCTAATGGGACTACTCAAGTAATAAGAAGCTGCAAAGCTGGTAAGAATATCAGAATCTCACCCGAACTACCATCAGCTTTTATAAGTCATTTTGACTAGCAGCTATACTATAGTCTACTTTATTGCTTTCTTATTTCGTCAGAAACAAACTTTGTAAATATGTACAGAGATTTAGCATTGACTATGAGAATTTACTCTCTTAAGAATATTTCTGTGTATTTTGGGATTTCACCTATAAAAATCAACTTCATTTTGCAATGTTACATATAATTATTTTCAAGACAGAGTCTGAAGAATCAGCAGGGTTTTTAGCTGCTCCACATGAAACAGTACTTAAGGAACAAAAGAACTACATCAGTCTAATTTTAAAAAGTTCTTTCATCTATTTAATAACCACATTATTTTTAAAAAGTCTGGTAGCTGTTAGCCAGCATTGTGCATAAGTGGATTCACTTTGTATAAAAGATATTTTTGTATCCCATGAACATTTTTCTCTACTGATTCAGTTTGTTCAGAGTTTGATCAAACTCAGGAACTTGAAGTGAGGCTGAGACTCGTGAGTTTTGGTTGGGTGGTAGGTGAGATGTCCACCCCAAAATCTGTTTGAGTCACATTGTTTGGTTGTTTTATTTTCTTTGGGTTAGCAGTGAAGTAAGGAAGGAGGGTTGTCTGAGGTGTTTCTTAACCTAATGGAAGAGCTGATCTACAAAACTGACAGCACCTCACTGACCTTGTTTTCAAGTGGAGGAGAACAGGCAGGAGAAGTGTGTCTTTACTAGTAGAAGTAGGGTAGAGGCCTGTGATGGAGACCTAGGATCATGGAGTAATTTAAAGAGAGAGAATAAACAACTTGCTAAAGATCAGCCTTCCAGCTGCAGCACTAAATTTGGCATCTGTACAGCTTTATGCACTCTTCAGTCCGCTTGTAGTGCATCATACAGTAGGTAGACTAACAGCTGGAGCAAAGAGGAGAAAACATGAGATCTTCAGTGGACAAGGAGAGAAAATGAGTGGAAAGCCATAACAGGGAGACAGCAGATGAGGGAAGAGGCTGAGGTGTGGTCGGTGGTAGGGGAAGTTGGGACTTGAACAAAAAGAAGGCTGGACATGGGTGAGTGGTAAGGTGGTTTGGTTTTAATTGTTTCTTAAAACCAAAAATAATTCTGAAATGAAAGAGAAGAATGGAGACTTAAAACTGTAGAGTGTCACTTCAAACTTGTGTTAATTCATGAGGATATCTCTTTTAATTAAGTGGTCAAATACTGCTTTCTCACTGAGACTCTTGTTTCTCTGCTCTCTGGGGAGAGATGAAACAGTGGTGTGTATCAAAGGGGATGGAGGCTGCATAATGAATGAGTTGGAGGATTGCAGGAAGAAAAAAGAGGTGATCTCATGGTCAAGATGGTTTAATGCCACCCTGGAGAAATTAGGGTTTTTTTTTCCTTTTCTCTGCAATAGAGTTGTGCTGAGACAAGTCATTTCACAGAGCTGGGGAGGGGGAGGGGGAGATATTCCACAACTGTCTGCTTGATTTTCTGTGGAAACCATTGAGATCCGGGGGTCACACTTGCCGAAATGCTGAGCATCTGCAGCTGTTGCTGAAAATTGCAGTGGTTGTGCTTTGGACATAGAAGCTGTTATATACCACAAACTATTGCGAGAAATAAAGGCATGGATATCTCAAATTGCTCACTGAAATGTTTCATACTTTTGACCTAAATTTTCCGATGTTTCCTTTCCTCATCTGTAAAATCAGGATAATAGTACTCAATCTTCTTGCTGGGGACAGCATCTGTTCACTAGTGTTTGGGAGACAATCTTAGGCTGTGGTGATGAGCAGTACAGAAGTTCAGGAGGAAATTAATGATTTTATCTCTGCAACACAACTTGAATAGTTTGTAGTATGTATGTCATGAGCATTGAACAAAAATAGAACAAAGTGTGGTGTAGCTGCTTATTAAGGGCTTGTCAGCATGGGGGGATTCATTTTACACTGAGCTGTGTTTGCTGCTTACAAAAAGGCTTTCATCCACCAGACACAATTAATAACCCAGGATAACTGACAAAATACCACTGGTTCACACTTACTCATTTTGAAACTGTGATAACTTTGCAATATCATACCCTTTGCATCCAGATGTATTCTGTGGCTTTGCACTTGGAGCTGTGCTCTTTCCCCCATCTTGGTTCCTTCTCCCTTCTTTTTGGAACAATAATGGACCATATTCTTTAATACTGGTAATTTTTATAAAGCAGTTTCATAAGAACTATCTCAATACTCAGATCTCAAGCTGCAGGCATTGTACAGTGGGTGGCATATAACCTCAGAGATTTATAAGGTAACCCAGATAGTAAAAGCATAAAATTATATTTAAAAAAAAAAATTAATTCACCAAAACGATACTTTAAAATGGTAAGAATATACTAATTGGTGAAACAAACCCCAAGAATTCAAGTAAATCATTGAACTGTCATGTAAAATATAGTTGACCTATAGTGTGAAAGTATGAGAAACAAGCTATGAAAATTACACATTTTGCAAAAAAGTTAGTTGCTGTTCTTTAAATTGCAACGTAGGCATTTCCTGAAAGTGTGGTGTTTTAGACAAGTTTCTAAAAATTCTTAAAAGCTCTTGTACGTCTGTCTTTTGAGCTCTCAAGACACTGCATTTGAAATACAGCTGTTTAGCAGTTCTTAAACAGTTCCTTCGGACATTCAGAGGATTTCTTAGCCAGGGCAGCCAAGGCTAACAAGATCTGTTAGAATATTGTGTTGAAAATGTCATTATTAATATACCTTGTGGATGCTGTAGGTGAAGATCTGTCATGTTCCATCAAAGAGAAGAATCATGAGCAGCTAAAGTAACTGACATCAGGATTTCGTAGGTGATGTTCCGATATGGGTAGCCTAATGGAAAAGTACCTTCTGTGAGTGTACGCAGAGGCCTTAGTACCCAGGGCAAAAATGGCTCAGGGCAATTGAAGATCCCTACATGTACAAAAACCATTAGGACTTTTCAGGAGAATTGGAAGCCTTATACCACGTGGCAATGTTTAATTATTACCACACCCTTTGTTAACAACAGGCCCAAAAGGCAGTCCTTTTAACCATGATAGACAAATAGAAAATTGAAAGTTATATCAGGTACCTCCAAGAAGAGACAAGTTAGGTGGGTAAGGAAAGGAACTGGTGGGGATTTTACTAATTTGAACATTGCAGGGTTTCTAGTAGATATCCCCAGTACAAAGTGGGGAGAAGTCCACAATGCTTAAGGCCCAGCATCAGTATAGAGGAGCAAGGTTACTCATCAGAAGAGGCACGTTTTTACTTCAGAGGAAACAGTGAGTCATAGTTAAGCAAGTGATTTAAGTGATGTAAGCTACGTATGTGCAGATGTAATAACTGTGTATCAGCCCAATGGTATATGTGGCCACTACTCACAGCATTTCATTTATTGTGAAGTATATCTTTCCTTCTCACCAAGGAAACATTATCTTCATACCTCTGCCTTCAGCACTGAATGGGACAGGAGTAGATGTAAAGAATGTAGGTTAGCCCACTCCAGATATTTTGCCAGAGCAGGTCTGTTGGTCAGGGATATAATACGTGATATATGACTGACAGAAATATTCTGGCAAAAGATCAGTGTTAGTGGTTGTGCTGAAAGGTTCTACTAACAACAAGCCTTCCTTACGTGTTGTAGCTACACCACATTCTGTGATAGATCACTGGAGCTGTACTGTGATATTTTTGCATGGTTCAGTCCCAGCCTAACCCAGACTTCAGATATAACAGGTTACATTCACTTTGCACTAATCACCTTAATTCTGACATTTTCTAATTTTTGAGAAGTATGCAGTCTTACTAATCTGATGATGATGATCATTTGTATTCATGCACATCTAATTTAGGGGAATGGGAGGAATATAATACAGGTTAATAATGTGTGTGAAGTATTGATTTATGGACAGAATAAGCCCATCATCTGCATATCTAGTAATAAAACCAGATACTTATATTTGTTCTTTATTACAGCTCCATCCAGTAGAAAACCAGGGGACCCTCTGGTTATTTCTGATATCAAGAAAGGAAGTGTTGCTCACAGGTAAGAGGTTCAAGCTCCTGTTTCCATTGTATAGCCATCTAGTTAAACAAAGGAAGCTTGTAAGTCACTGCCCCCAAAGTGTAGCATTTTAAGAAGTCATTGTTTTAAAAACCCATCTCGTTTCTATAAAAATGTTCATATCTTCTAAGATACCTTGCTTTAATGTTACTAGAATTTCATGTAAGCTTATTTTATTGTTCACAGAACTGGGACACTTGAACTGGGTGATAAGTTGCTTGCAATAGATAACATTCGACTTGACAATTGCTCAATGGAAGATGCTGTCCAGATCCTTCAGCACTGTGAGGACCTTGTAAAGTTAAAGATCCGCAAAGATGAAGACAATTCCGGTATTACCAATGAGCCTACTGCAGATTCTTGTATATTTTCAGAATTTTTAGAATATAGGATTATTCTTTTGTATTTAAGTTTTAGTGATTTTTTTTTTTTCTAAACATGGGTGATTTATGCTAATGCTAATCAGAAAATCTAACACTAAAAAGAATTTGAATGGTATATAAAGTTTTGAATTTTCTCAGTGGCTATATTGCCAGCAGGAGCTGCACTGCAAAATGAGGTCTTCAGTTTTCTGGAAATGCAGTTTCCCCTCAGGTGCAGTCATATGAGGTTGATCTTTTTTTTTATCAGCGTACTGAGATTTTCTCTACTTCTAAGATTGGAATCATGGTTAGCAAAGCATGGATCCATAGGTCTCAGTTCTCCAGCAGATTGGTGAAGTGCATGCTTGATGCATAAACTTATGAACTTGACTTCAGTATGACTGTTCACATGCTTAAGATAAGTAGCACTTTACGCGCTGTGCTTGGATGGCTGATGGAGGAGCCAGGTCTGATCAGCCCAGTGGAAGTAATGGAGCTGCCATCATTTTGCACACCTACATCTATTAATATTCCTAGATCTTCCTCATTATGGATTCCATAAGAGTACAATTTCTGCCTGGAGATAATAAAGCAACTTCTGTTATGCATTCTAGTGGCAAAAGAAGTTAGACGATTATAACTACCATCATTGGTGGGATTTATATTATAGTGTTAAACAAAAGCATGAACTGTAGAATCACTTGTCTTAAACTTTATGCAATCTTACAGTAAGAAGGCACAGCCAACCACACTACATTATTTAAAATCAAGGACGAGTGTTGAAATGGTGTTTAGAGTTGCATGGAATGCTCTTTTCCTTTAATTGCTTTTGAAAGCAAACTAAGTATCTTCTTAGTATGATCAGTACAAAGCAAAGGTGAATGCATTTAGTACCTTGTACAAACTGGCTTTGAGAAGTAAATTTTGATCCAACAAAGTGAATGGCCGCTGCTCAGTGTGATATTGTGGTTAAGTCCCCACAGGTGGCAACGTGGGATTTACTACACATGGTTGGTCCATCTTAGACTGTTAAAGAGGTTTCTTCACCCCAGGCTTCTCAAAGCAGAGTCTGAGGCGATATATTCCACTAAATAATTTATATGAATGGTACAGCAGCAAGAGGTCAGCTTGAGCTGGGTACCTCCAGGGAGGGACCCCGACTCCAAATCATGCCTCTCATTTATACCCATACCACCCATCACCCAATCTCCAAGTTCAGCCTCAAGTCCGGTCACTTAATTTTGGTTGGTGGTCTCTTGATTTGTTACTGGTTTTCACTGTCACTGGGCTGGCCTTGATTCTTCTCTTTTTCATTCTGCTTGTATTTGCTGAATTCAATGAGTTCTTTGTTAGCAGCATTAGTTATATCAAAGGTTTAAGCTTAGTCAGCTCTTGTGGCCTAAGGCTGCAGCAATTTTGCCAAGCAAGTTGTACACCAGCAATATATCAACTCACACAATAGTCCAGCCCTATTGTGCTTCTGCAAGCCTCTTGATTTCACAAGCACAATACAGTGTGTTTCAAAAAGATGGACCCAACGTGTTACAATTACACAAAAATTTACAAATGGTTTAATGGGTTAGGAAGTTCTAGTAACCTTTTTATAAGTGCCCTATGTTCCTTCCACCTGCTGTACAGACTGTAAGAATTTCGTTCATGGGCGGTTCGTGATTGCAGAAATACAGTGATTTCAAACTGGGTCGATATTTTTGAAACACCCTATAGTTCAATTATAGTCCACTCCTACGTTAGGAAAATGAGCTCAGGCCTAGACATAGGCTAGGACAGGTGATATTTCCTAACGTGGACAGAGGCTGGCCAAACTGGCCACAGGCTGTACATCCAAAGGGACACTTGACTGACAGGTGCTTTGCAAAACTGAGCAAACCAGGTATGTTATGAAGAGCAAATTGCAACTGCACTTGGCAGCAAATTGACAATAAAAATGCCTGTAGAAGGAGTTTTGAGTTTTCTGCTGCACAAGAGAGGAGTGCTCATGGCACATATGATCCTTCCTTCACCTTTTTTCCCTCTCATAAATAAACCTGTGGAGAAATAACCAACAGACCATAGAAGGGTGTGAGTTACAACCACACAGAAGAAGAAATAAGTTCTCCTACACTTTTAAACACCTGTGGGTTCGTCCCGTGTGTGTCATGTCATCCCCCCACTCCCACTCACCTTATAGACTTCATCTCTTTCTAGGTCAGCTTCTATTTCCGTTGAGTTTGCTGCACAATTTCCATTGCCATCACTGAAATGTGGATTTCAGTCCCCACTCATGTAAAATAACATCTTTGCCGTCTTAGATATTGCACACCATGGTAGCTAGTACAGATTTTTGTGAGTGGGATTCGTTTTCCATGGTTCTGGTTTGCACTTTTACATTGCTTATTTTACAGTTAAATTATATATCAGATTCTCACTGTGGTGTCTTATCTGGACGTGATTGGTGTAACTGAACAGATTCAAATGTAGATAGACAGCTACTTAGAGACCTACTGAACAAAACTCTCTATACAAATGGTTCTTGTAACAGTGAACTAAGTGTCAAAGTGTAATTGATTTCAGGCACTTTGAAATCTAAAATGCGTAAATGTCTCCTGAAATGCTAAAGAAAAAAAATATATTTAAAAACAGTAGCAAAAGTGTAACAAAAACTGCACCTCAATTAAAATAAATTTTGTTGTTTTTATTTTTTTCATTAGGTTGTTAATGAACGTTGTTTATCTTACAAAAAGGGAGGAAATGTGTTTCCTAAACTCAACAGAAAAAAAATAATTAATTCCCCAAGAAAAGCCTGGCATGCTTTTGAGGAGGGGAAGGCAGGGAGCAGGGATTCTTCCTCCTGAAGTTCTCACTTCCTTGCTGTCTTTCTAGCTCTTTATATTCATTTTTAAGTGTTCCTAGCTTCTAGCTCTTCTTCTGCCTTCTGTTTTTCCTTCCTCTGCTGTCTCTCCAAGTCCTCCAGACACTTCTATGTGTCTCAGAGCCAGCCATGCAGGTGAGGCCAGCAGTGGGGTTGTATATCATGTGCTCCCAGAGATCGTGCTCTTCTTTGCCCTTTGGTCTGTATTGATCAGATGTTACTCTGAAGGGCAAGAGAGCAGTGGGCAGAGCAAAGGCGCTGCAGCATAGAAGATCTACCCTCATTGAATGTGGTTTCCAAGATCTATCCATATGTGCATCACAGGAAAAGAAAGAAGGGAAAATCTCAAAAACATGAGAACGGAAGACATGATAGTATGATTAAATTTCGTCCCGAGATGGAAGTATGTTTTCAGCAATTTTTCTGTTTTCTTTTGTTTTTCTGTCAGCTTCTCAAACTGAGAACAGTTTTATCTCCTTATTAACCTAATGGTTACCATGCATTTTTGAATATCAGAATTCTTTTTTTCATGGCAAAACTGACCTTCATCGTGAGTTCGTGCCACATGCGTGCCATGTTCTTGGATAGCTGACATTGCTGCTGCCTGGAAAGACCACTGAAGAGAACAGTGTAGCGATTTGGCATTTGTTGCATTCTGCCTTTAACTAGGGCAAACCAGAAGACAGACATAATTGACCAGTCTCCTTTCCAGTCATTCACTAAGACATATAAACTTCCAGCTCTCGCGTGGCAGGGCTGCTGTGTGATTAATCAACTTTTTATTCGCTTACTGTTGATAGCAGAGGAACATCAGTGTTGTGTCAACCCTTAGCAAATACCAGCTATTGCATTTTCAATTAGCTTGGAGGATTAGTTTCCATCCTTCAGCTGAAGTCTTGTGTTGTGTCAGTGCCACACCTGTGTAAGTGTTGTCAGCGTTGGATCCCAGAGGATTTGTGGTTGTTCCATAAATGCTCCAGCAAGCAAGCAAGAGCTGCCACTCTTCTGCTGTGCAGTGGCAGCCAACGTGCCAGCCCACTGTGTGCCGGCCAGAGGCTTCTAGTGGGTCTTGGGAGTTGGGTGGCTCTGGAAAGAGCAGGTCAGGTACAGCCCAGTTCATGTGAAATGAGACAGAAAACTGATGATAACGCCCCAAGTAGGAATCCAAGGCCAACACTAAGCATGAAAATCGCAGTATTCTTTGCCAAATAAACACCACTAATTCTTCTCTCCTTTAGTTCCATATATGTTCCTCTTTCTTTATGTGGATAGCAAGGGGGAGAGAGGGGGGAGTTGGGCTGGAGGAAGCTAAAGGCCTAAATTTTCTGCAAACTTGATAGGAGCAAAGTAACTCCAAAGTTGTTAGTATTTCTCCAGCCCTGCTTAGGTCCCATATTCAGCATTAGAAGAAAGCAACTCTTTGTAACTTTGCTAGCGATACAGGTATCTTTTTTCCTTTTCAAGTTTTTTTGTCCATAGGGACTGAAATGGAAACATTTGAATTTTCTAGCTTGTCTCAGGTTAGTTCCAGTAACATTTACTGAATGTGCATCGTAGACATTTTCCACACTCGCTGAGCCATGTGAAATGTCATTACCCACAGATCTAGGAAAAGGTGCCCGCCAGGCCAGACATCCTGGCTGAATACCAATATTGTAAGATGGGCAAGAGAGCATTTATTATTTTGATCTGAGAAGAAATCTGGCATTTTATATTTCAAAATCTCCCTTCACAACTCAAAGATACTACAGTTGATTGTTCTTCTGCTGGGATATATTTTTTATAATATGTAGAAAGTATGTACTGTATAAATACAAGAGCTTTTCTTGTTGCTGCAGCACCTGTTGGGTATTGTTTCAGGAAAATACATTTTATTTAGGCTTACTCAGTGATGAATTATCCTCCATTTTTGATGATTGTTTGGTGAGACCAGAATTTCAAAGTAATGCAGGTGACCTCATGCGACATAATGAAATCAAATCTAATGGAGTTACTATTCAACTTAGTTGATAATCCAGAATTCAGAAGTTGTTTTTCATTCTGTTACAAAAGCATAAAACCTGTCCATCAAAAACGTGGGCTGTATTTCATGTTCTCCTAGTAGGACAGCTGCTTACCTTATCTTTTGACTTTTCCCACAATTCTTTTAAGGAAATTTGGTTTTAAAACTTTTGATTTCTCTTTGATTCTGAATGCATTCCATTAAGTTCAAGGAACAGATGAGTACCAGTATTTATACAATAGCAGTAACTTGTATTTTCTTTAATAACGTGCCCATGCAGCAAAGAAGGCGAAAGGCCTCCTGGGCTCTATCAGGCAGAGCGTTGACAGCAGGTGAAGGGGAGTGGTCATGATCCTTCCCCTCTGCCCAGCACTGGTGAGACACACGTGGAGTGCTGGGTCCAGTCCTGGGCTCCCCAGTGCACGAGAGACATGGACATAGTGGAGCAGGTTCCAGCAAAGAGCTACTAAGATGATGAAGGAGCTGGAGCATCTCTCCTATGAGGAATGGCTGAGAGAGCTGTGACCGTTCAGCCTGGAGAAGTCTCAAGGCAATCTTATAAATACCTGAAGGGAAGGTGTAAAGCAGACAAAACCAAGCTCTTCTCAGTGGCTCCCAGCAACAGGACCAGAGGCAATAGACACAAACTGAAACATGGGAGGTTCTTCCTGAACATCAGGAAACACATTTTTACTGTGAAGGTTACAGAGCACTGGCACAGGTTGCCCAGAGAGGTTGTGGAGTCTCCATCCTTGGAGATATTAGAAAGTCATCTGGATGCAGTCCTGGGTAACCTGATCCTGGTGGCTCTGCTTGGACAGGTGGGTTGGACATTGTGACCTCCAGAGGTCCCTCCCAAACTCAACCATCCTGTGATCCTGTAACAAAATACCCTGAAGTTACCTTTTAATAGGAAAGAAGATATAAAGACTTTAAATGCAGTAAAATTTAGTCTTAATAGAATGAGGGGAGTTTTTCTATTGACTTCAATAAAACCAGATTTTGGCAATAGAAATTGAACAAGATTTTTTTTTTTTTTTCCTAAATAATCCAGTAAAGTATGATTAAGAAGTGTATCTGAAATGTAATCCTTTGAAAATGTTGTTTGATTACCAGTCACTAGACTGAATGTGCTATTTTTTTTCATTCCCTCTTTCATAAGAAATCAATTGCATCCCCTTGGCATTTATTTCAGATGAACAGGAGAGCTCTGGAGCAATTATTTATACTGTTGAGCTCAAGCGCTATGGTGGGCCTCTTGGAATTACAATCTCTGGTACTGAAGAGCCCTTTGATCCCATAATAATTTCCAGCCTTACAAAAGGAGGATTAGCTGAAAGGTAAATTGGAAAGCAAATTATTTTTAAATGTACTTTTTGTCAGTATAAAGATTTATGTTGTTTACCTCAAGCTGCTAATTTTCATGGTTTAGCAATTTATTTTTTTATAATTCTCCAAATCTGAGTTTACAATCTTTTTGCTGTTGTTTTTTGATCACTGGCAGTTTTAGGAGAATGGGTAATATTTTAACAGGATGTTTTTTGCACATATTATACAAGACAGAGCAGAGGATTGTGGCCCTTATCACTTAGGAAAGAGTAGTCAATCAGACTGCTTAGTCACAGGAACAATTTAGCAGCCTTTAAAAATCAATAGCCTTGTATAGTACAATAGGTGAGGAAAGCACTTCATGTGGCTAAGTTTATCTGAACTTACCATATACTTATCTGCTAAGTATGGTCCTCATGGTAAGTAATGGATAGAGAATAATGAAAATGCTGAGGTTTTCTATCACCTGTTATTTCTAAGATAGGTAGAGTCATTGAAACTGCTACTTTGGTGGTGTTTTCAGAGGATGTACAGCACACAGAACATGATGCTGTGCACTTGCATTTACGCAATGAAAATTTATTTTCTCCTCTTGATATGATCCATCCTGAAAGCCACATTGGTGAAATAGCTGGTTGCTCCCTCACACTGACATTATCTGTTATGTTGTGAGACTTCTAGAAACTTGACTAATCTCAGAACTTACTGAGCAGTCTGAGATGACTCTTGCACAGGTGGGCTGCAATGGTTATCATCCATAGGTGATAAACTCAACTACTGCAGT
Organism: Patagioenas fasciata; assembly: GCF_037038585.1. Taxonomy (NCBI): domain Eukaryota; kingdom Metazoa; phylum Chordata; class Aves; order Columbiformes; family Columbidae; genus Patagioenas; species Patagioenas fasciata. The sequence goes on from NC_092520.1 coordinate 178,508,620, forward strand.
GACACAGAAATCCACATCTCCGTGCTTCAGTTCTGCTGTTGTCACTACAACAAAGGTGACTTGCTTTAAGCATTTCTAACAAAAGAGTTACTCTGTAACACAGCTATAAAAGCAAAATAAAAGAAAGGGAGATGAGACTTTCATGCTCCAAATATGCAAAGAGATTGCCTTTGTTGCTTTTTACGCTCTATTCTTAATGTTTTACTTCCCTCTCTTATTGTAGGACTGGGGCAATTCACATAGGAGACAGAATCCTAGCAATAAATAGCAGCAGTCTGAAAGGAAAACCTTTGAGCGAAGCCATTCATTTGTTACAGATGGCAGGAGAAACTGTCACCTTGAAAATCAAGAAGCAGACAGATGGTGAGTATAGCCAAGGATAGCATCAGTGGTCTTTAATGCGTATGTTGTTACTGATTACCAAGCATTTAGTCCATCCCTGGAAAAAAACGTATTATCAGTAGTAAAAAGCGTATTCTTAGAACTGCAGTAAAGCAATGACAACCATGTTTTGTTTTTGTTGTTTTGTTTTTTAATAATCCTGTTCAGCTACCAGTCCCAAGAAATTTTCTGTCCCTGTGGGCCATATAAGTGAACTGAGTGATGCTGAAGATGAAACCTCTGCTGCACAGAAATCTGGCAAACTCTCAGACATCTATTCCACTACAGTCCCAAGTGTTGACAGCGCAGTAGAGTCATGGGATGGCTCTGGTATCGATACCAGCTTTGGAAATCAAGGTACCCTCAAGAATGTGATCCACATTTAAAGTAGAAATTATCACCTTCGTGGTTGACCTTCATTTGCCTTAAAGAGATCTTGATCTGTACCAACTTTAAACCTTGTACTTTGTAATGTGCCAGTGTCTCATTATGACCACACACCTCACCAGGCAGCATGATTTCTTACACTTGGCTGGCCTCAGATTCATTCTTTTATGACAAGGTGATGTGTTATGAAGCATTTATCAATACATGAACAGGCTTTTGTTAGCTTTACTGACATCTGAATAGACCAGTCCATAGCTCATCCACAACTAAATTAGTTTATCCTTCAAATACAGATCAATGTTAAGTATGGAAAACACTGCAGATGATCATGAATTTGATGCCTGTATGCTGTAATTTTTAACTGACATCAGATTTATTATAAACTGCTGAAGGGGGAATGTTAGGCATTGCTAATGATTTGTAAATCTTGCTTCTTCCTCATTCTTGCATCATTAACATCTAACTTGCAGCTCTCAAAAACAATCATTCTATTTAAAGACTTGGTTTTCCTTAATGCTAAATTTTGTACTTCTGTTTGACTATTGCTTTATATAGGATTTTCAGATAATCTAATTTTAATTTGTAAGAGTCATATCTTTAAGTGTTGAGGGATACAGACATTCTAGATGATGAGATAAATAACAAGAAAAGTAACTTCCACACAGCTTTACTGTTTATTTCCATAGCGAAGCAGCTATTCCTGCTACCTGGCAGGTATTTTGGCAGGTAGATCCTCACCTCAAGTAATTTTTCCTCCCTCACTCTGGTTGCACACATTCTTTCAATTTTATTCCTCTGTTTCTTTCTGTTACTTTCTGGGAACCTGGGTAGTGGTTCACAGGCAGCTCTTTTGTATCCTCATACAGAGAACCGAAACTGAGCTCTGCCCAGCAGATCTCCTACGCAGATTGAAGTTCTGTGCTGGTTACTTCCCTTGTTAATCTCTAATGTGCCTGCTCAGTGATAACACTGATGGTTTCTTCTGGAAAGCAGAACTGTTCCTTTGAAACTTGCTGAGCTACGTGAGATCAAGAAGTAGCTCATGTCACTACTAGTGGCTGGGTTTTTTTCTGTTATTTAATTTAAAAATATTTTTTAGCCTTGCTCCATATATTTGGCATCAACTTACTTTAAGACAGTCTCAATACATTTAATTATAACTCCCGGTTTCCACATTTTGCTTGTAATTTACTGTTACGTATAATATTTTATTTATTGTAGTACTCCAAGTATTGTGCTACGTTCCTCCTTTATAATTTGTATTTCACTGGAGTTAGAGTTGGGATGAATTTGTCCCCTTTTCTATTTGTAACTGTTTTTGTCAGTTTATCGAAGTAAGTCATGCTAGATTTTCTTTTGTTATTTTTAAGTTTGGAGGAGAAGTATTGCTGAATAAGTGCCAAAAAGATAGTTCTCATTTCCTGAGTGAATTGATATTTGGAGCAAGTTGTTCAGCTGTGGAAAGGATTGAGGCCTGGACTGCTTTCCAAAGTCCTGATGGTTCAGATGCCGCGCCAAAACTAAACCAATATCTCCAAGCAGATGTTTTTTCTAACTCCCTTACAAAAAATCAGCCCAGGCTTGGCTGGATACTTGGCGTTTCTGCCCAACAGCCTGGGTGTAATCAGATTTGTGCCTTATCCCTTGCTGTGGTACTAATGTGACCCACATTTCTATTAAAGTTCATTCTGTCTTGACGTGTCAAGTTGAGTTTGGATACTCTCCAAACCTTTCTTGGCATAAGCACAGGGTGAGCAAATTGAGGAGTTTGGGGAATGTTTCTGGAGCACCAGATAATGCTTTATCCTATTAGTGACTAATTTAATGCTGGTGAGCAGTTTTTTCTCTCCTTGAATGAATACCCCATTTTGTACTTTTGTCTAATGTGTCTACCTTACTAATCCAGAGCCTTCCTAGAATGTGGGAGTATGGTAATGTCTGCCAATTAGCTGGAAAATGCACACAACTCTGTAGTTACATGGGATTTGAGGGAGACAGGTCCAGACTGATTGATGGAAGCAAATTGCCCTCATTTGAGAGGTGACAGCAGTGATATTTGTTAGTCATCAACAAAACAGAACTTCCTAATCCAGTATGCACATCAGAAAACGCCAACTATAGAGCTAGAAAATAAGTATGTCAAGATGAAATATATATATAGCAGCTCTACCATAACGGATTTTGCTTACCAGATCAGCATCAGCTTGAGACAAGTCAATCCATGTGTTCGCCTTGATACATCACTTGGAAGCTAGAATGTCTGGTTCCTACTTGGAATTCAAATTACACTTAATTCAGTTAAAGAAATACTATTGGACTAATACCAGCATTTCTTGTATGATAAAAGCACCCAGAAATAAACTCTTCAGATACAAAGGCTGTCTCATGCCTCTTACACAGCCTTCAGATATTTGGAAATGGCTGACAGAGAAATCCCTTTCTGCAGGATGAGCTTTCCAAGGGTCCTGGACAGGTGTGCCCATTGTGTGACGAGCCTTTTCTTAGCTCTGGGAGCTCTGGCAAAAAGCAGTAGCTCTGCTAAGCGTAAGTCCCCCTTCCAGAAAGGGTCATGGGAACAGAGATCCCCACGTTGGCCTTTGTGCAGGGCTGTGCCCCAACGGTGCTGAGACAGCTGCCCTCCTGCCTCTTCTGGCATTGCTTCAGTTACTGGTCACTAGAGAGCCTCTGCACCATGCCAGCTTTTGCATCTAGATAGCCGTTCTACGGATTGGTAATATTGTGCATAATTGCCACTAATACCATCACTTAGTTTTGGCTGTGTTTCTTCCAAATTTGAGAAAGTTACCAGGAGGAAGAAGAAGCTTTCTTGCTAATCATCTGAAAAGTCAAGTTGATGGGGCTTTTAATGGGTCCTTGTAAACTCTTTTTTTCAATAGGTCTGAAGCACAGTTTTCTTAGGTTTAATTTTGGGCATATTGCACATGACCACATTAACACATATTTAACACATTCATGACACGTGGTTTGTTCACTAGTATTCAATGTATGATGTCAAATTGGAAACTGATAAATTGTGAAGGTATCTAGAACTAAACATCAGACAGAGCTGAGACCTAAACAGTAGAAGAACAGTGTTAGATATATTTAAGATTTTGCTTTCAGTTGACTTTCACAGGAGAAGCTCTAGAGCACACAAAATTCCAGGCATAATTTAGGTCATAAATAATCTGACTACTACTGCAAAAAAAAGTCACAATCATGAGTCCACATCCAAGTTCTAGAGAACCCAGGTTCAGAGATGTGCTTTTCTGTCATTACAACATATACAGTGACATAAATATATAATTCATCTTTTCAGGACACAGCTATCAGGCTTCAGGATACAACTTCAATACCTATGAATGGAGGAGTCCTAAACAGACTAGCTTATCCCCTCCAAGCAAACCACGAAACCACCCATTTCATGATACAGGGCTGAGTGATGACGAATGGGACAGACCTACAGCAAGCAGGTAAGTTCCCGTATGAGTTTCTTTTTTCTGATTTGCATCTGCAGCAGTGCCTCAAAAATGCACACTTCCTGTTTGGGATGAAATTATGTTTTTCTAATGCAGCTGTTACAGCTCTTCCTTTCAATATGAGATATAGTATTTATACTTCATGCAACTTATTAGGGTAGATTAGTGACATTTATGGAAGATTATTATATGTTTGTTTGGAGTTACTTCAGATGGGTAATTCCTGCCAAAGAACATTTCTTCCTCAGACAAAGGAAGACAGACATCACTGCTCTTTGTACCCATTATCAGGACCTGAGACATGCATTTCCTTCATTAGAAATACAGTTTCTTGGTGTAGCAGCACAATGAGCCCGAAATCCCAGTCTGTGAGAAATTCAAGTTCAGTACTAAAGAAAACCTATCTGGTTACTGTATAAACAAATGCGTAAGGTCCAGTCTGTTACCTTTGAGGTACAAATCAAAGCAAAGCGTAGATGCCAACACTGCTTTTTGGAATCTGAATGACAAATCCCCTGATACAGCAGATTGCCCAGTGACATTTTGTCTGGAGATAAGTCTGGCAAGATGATGGCTCAGATCTGGGGAAGCGTGAACTCTCACTCCATATCCAGCTCCTTTGGTCTCTACTGGAAGCACAGTAGACGTTTTCACAGGCTTGTAGTGGACAATATTTAATAAGGGAAATGACCATAGCTTTTATCATTCCTCCCGTTCTTGTTTGAAGTTAATATTTATAATTTAATAGCAGCAACTTTCTCAACAGTTAAAGCCCACCTTTTGTTTCTCATGAGGTGCAGCCATCGATTCCAGAACACTTACTGTTCTGCAGTCACTTCAGTAATAGACTGAAAAAGTCGATGAGCAGTGAACCGGGAAGCTGGATTGTGAAATACATGATCTTTTAAATGAAGAGCATGTATTCTACTACTGTTTGAAAGTACTACTCAACCAAAAGTATGCACAATAAAGAATCTTGTTTTACTTGTCAATGTGACTTACACCTGGGATATATAACACAAATTAAAATAATTATTATTTTAACCTAGTATCTGTAAAATGGATTATGTCACAGCTGATGGTGTTGCTATACCAAGTGCTGGAGTATTTGAGAAGGGCATGTCTGTTCTTCCAGACTGTTAGAGGGATCCCCAGAAAACCACTCCTCCTCTGTCTCTAGCTAAGCATCTTATCTTCTTCTCTAACACTAGAAAGTATTTTTTTCTTACCTTTATTTTGTGTAGCACAGCTTCCAAGAACATGTGGCAACAGAAAGAGACCGAGACATTGGGACAGAATCAAGAAAACCTTTTGAAGCAAACTTCCGTAGAAAGATCCGGGGGGGAGAGCATCAGGAGCGTGAAGAAGGAGGGCAAGCTGTGGAAAGGTGCCTCTGGTGGGCAGAGGAAAGGTGGGGCACAGCTGGAGGAATGGAATACTTCCAGGTAGGAGACCAAGGAGTGCACAGGAGGGAGATCCAGCTGGGCTGAGGTGGGGTGGAGCGGGGGGAAGGGATAAGAAAAGAAAAACAGTTTAAATGGGAAAAAGGAGAAAAACTGTAAAAGCAGAGAACGCATCATTAACATGCTGTTGAGTGACAATCAAATTTCAATTGGCAAGCGAATGAAACCAGAGAACTTAAACTGCTCTGTAGCCTGGTGTCTACTTATCACTGGCAGGTAGGGCAAGTCTGTTATAGTTCCTGCTCCAGGGAAAATTTTTCACGCTACAAAACAATAGCTACAGGAGCGAGTTTGCCAGATCCTAGAACACCCTGTCACCTCCTGATTTTTCTTTTTTTTTAAAGGATTTTTTCTCTTATATGGCAATAAGAACCAAATCATAGGCATCTGTCTTCATATCTGTCCCACTACCTCTCCTTCAGCATTTTTGTGCATCTAAATTTCTGATGGCCCTTTGAATAAGCATCAAAAAACCCAATATATTTTAAATAGGTCAAACAGTTTTTTCACATGATATAAGATCAGTCTCTCAGGTCTCAGGAGAAAAAAAGCCATCTAGATGAGAAATTATTTTGGTACTTTTCTTTTGGTGCAGTAGCTCACCTACAAATCAGTTTATTCATGTGACTGTAATGGAGTTGCGAAAGTCAAGCTTTTCACACCCCAGGAGACAACACTCATAGAAAAGGCAAAAGACGAGGTGAGAGCAGAAAAAGGAATTGCTCCAGCTAAACAGAGGTCCAAACATATAGGAAACATGACTTCAAATTTCACAGAAGCCAGAGAAGAAATGGCCCTCTTGTTCTACAGAATCCAGTCTTTGCTGTCACAGACAGTTGCCTCAAATATACCTGTTCATTAACTCAAGTTCCTTTTTATATTATAATATTAGTATGCAATATAAAGAAAGTTATTGTAATGGATAAATTAGTCTATGTTCAACATTGGCTATTAAAGTAACTACCTAGGTTTATTGGAAGAGCTAATTTGTGAAGTCAAGGATCTTTCTAAAATAATGTTTTAAATACTTTCTTATTTTGCCTGGGAGGAATTGCATCTATGATCTGAGTAGGTATTCTCACCATTGCTCTGTCTATTGCAATAGCTTAGAAGACACAGTGATGCTAGATGGAGAATCATTGCAATAAAAGACTAAAATGGCTGACCATTGTCTGCTTGACTGATCATAATTGTAAGAAAGCATCTCCAAGGCAGAGTATCGTGTGTGACACATTCGAGCTGTCGTCCACTGTACTGGGCAATTCTCCTGTTTAAAATAGCTGTTCTGCTAAAAGTGTTACATTCACGCTATTCTAAGTAATACATTGTCAAGCAAGGCCTCAGATGCTTCCATAATAGTGTTTGCTCTGGTTTTGTGCTGTTAAACACCACTAGCTGCTCCAAAGTAACAGCTTGCTCCCACCAAAAGGGCAAATTCTCATTCTTTCCTTCCTCATCCTTCCCCTTTGCCCTTCACATAATCAGCCCCCACCCTTGCAGCAGCTTTGATGCTTGTGTGAACCTGCATTGAGCTGATTCGCCTTGCTAAGACAGCAGAAACCTCCCGCTTCCTCTCCACACACGTGCGCTGCCATGGTGTTGCTTTGGGCTGTGTTGCTGCAGTGCAGAGTTGGCATTTTTTATCAGACCTCTCCTGCTGGGCCACTTCCCTAAGCATCGCTGTCACCAGCATCTTGCTCAAGGTTCTAGTAATATGGCTTCGGTGCATTTACCAAACACCAGAGACCTAAGTCTCTGTGCAGAACAGTTGCACCCCTGAAAGTTTCTCCGTGTTTGCGTATGAAATGGCTGGAGCAGTTTATATATAGATGGCAGTCAGGTGGGCTTAAGTTGAGAATGATAAACGCAGCTTAGGCTGGAGTTGTGTAAAAAGCACCATCCCTCTTTTGTAAATTGCCCTTTTCAAAAATAAGGGCTCTTTTTGTATTCCCTGGGAAAAGTTTGTAAGGTGGAAAGGTTTTATTGCAAACATTCATTGCACGGAGCAGCGCTCTGCACGCAGTTACCGGTTGATTCCTTAATTTTCACAGGGAGGTCCCAGTTTCAATCCAGTAAAAATGTTTATTGAATTGTTCTTGGAATCTGTTTATCTCCTTACTGAATAACTTGCTGCTCAGATCCTGCCAGCTGTTAGCAACTGCCAGGTTATGAGAAGACTTGTCTGTCATGTGCTCTGCATGTCCATCCAGCCTCTCCTGATCAGTGACTTCCCCGCTCTCCTGCCTACCTACAGTAACCTTCTGTCATTCAAGTTGCAATCTGTGGCAAGGCACATGTGTAAAATATATTTTTTGAAGAAAAGTCCGCATTTTTTAACCTCTCATTGTAAATCTAGCTTCGCAGGTACCCATGATAACACCGAGGCTGACCAGGAGGAAAATTTCTGGTCTCAGGCCCTGGAGGATTTAGAGACCTGTGGCCAGTCAGGAATTCTGAGGGAACTAGAGGTAGAACAATCTTAAACCTTTCTTTCCAATTATAGAGAAATATAATGGTTTTGATTTGGTTTACATTCATTTTACTGTCTCCTTTTTTTTCTTTTAAGTTGCACTAATCACACCAATTCATTTAAAAGCTTTAACCCCTCTCCACAGGACAAGGCTGACAGGCGTCTGTGTTTGAGAAACATGACTCTCTTGGTACCTACCCTTTACCTTTATATTTTTGCTTGTGCAGCTGCCTCCCCCACCCCTAACCAGAGCTCTTTTCTTTTGTACAATGCAACCGAAATTCTATAAACATGTTCACCCCAGAGCTTTTGACTTGCAGCTTCTGCTGTGCATAACCATTGATGCTGTCTGCACAGGCAGCAAATGGCGCAAAATTTCTTCAGTGGGCATAACCTTCCTGCAGCAATGCATCCCATTCTCTGACAGACGCTTTGTGCAGCTTTTCTTAGCATGTTGTAGGTTGTCTTTGAAATTGAAACTTAATTTGATTAAGACGAACATAAAAGAAAATCATCTTTCCAAAATGCTTACTTGTAACCTTACCACTCTGCAAAAAAAGCTGCCAATGTGAGAAATGTTTGTTATACAGCAGTTTCTTCACTACATAACAAATCTCTACATTTCATCCTGAAGTGAATTGGAAAGCTAGCCATGTTTCATGTTAGATTGTGAGAGGGGTAGAGGGGGAAGGGTACACAGAATAACTTTGAGTCTTTATGGTTTTAATCACCTTTTCTCTAAGTTGTCTAATCGGAACAATTAAGATTATACTGCCACTTAAAGCTGTGGAATGAAAGGTCCTAAAATATTTTCTTTTATGTTCTTTTAAATTCCTGGAGCTGCAAAACTGGCAGAATCTCATTTTCATTTTTATGTTACATAAAGTCCTTTAGCAGCCAAGAGGAATGTGAATGGCATAACTGGGTGAAAGTTTTTCAGTTCAGATTAATTTACTTCCTCAGATTTATGGCTTTTGTGTTGCATGTATGGATATCAAAATGTGATTCTCATGTATTTGTTATTGCAAACCAGAAAATGTGGGAGAAAATGTTATACTGGTTTAATTCCCTAGTTAGATATGGTTTGGTACCGGAGGCTTCTCTTGCAAGTTTCAATATTCAGAGCACAATAAAAGGGTATGGAAATAGACAATTACAAAATGGAAATAGATCATTCAGGCTGACCAGAATTCAGTTATTTCAACACACTGAATTTTCCTCAGCCTTTCACAAAATGAAATTCAGAACTGTAGATGTTGTATCACTTATAGCTGCGCCTTGTTGCACAACCACAACTCTGAAAAGAAAGGCTCTTTCAGTGTGGCACGATGCTGAGAATGGCGATGCCTCTATTTTATGAAGTGCCATTGCGTAGTCAAGGACTTCTTCTCATTTTTCATTTCAAGGTCTTCAGCCAAAGAGCAAAGAAAACTGTTGTTTGCCAAGTCCTCTGGCTGCTTTTGCTCCATCAGGAAGTAATATCAGTCATCACTGAGCACAAGAGAGGCTGTTAAGGCTACAATATATTGCCTCAGAGTGAAAGTAGTGCTGGAGCTGAAAGAAGGATGACAGACATGCTCACCAGTGTCAGAAGCAAACATTCATTTGCCTGTTTTCCCCGTATTTTTCCCCCTTCATTTTTACTTCTCATTTTCGAGCAGGCTGCCTGCATCCCAGTCCCAGTCAGAGTTCAGTTTATGGCCTTCTAATTTCCCTTCTTACTTACCCACCAGCACCAGGGGAAATGAATAGGAAATTCAGGGTACCCTGTCCCCAACAGTGGCACTTCCGTAGGGTGGCTGCACCAAAGTGCATTTGCCTCCTGTTGCCCGGAGCAGAAAGTCTCTCACAAGGGAGGCAGCTCCTTGCTGGGCACGGGCTCTTTTCTTGTCAGCCCATTCCACCCCATGGATGAGATGACTTCTGTCATCTGCTTTCAAGATTTCACCCTCAGTGTATTTTTGCATCTAACGTAAAAGACTAGCTTTTAATGAGATTAAAACCAGCAGTGAGACAGGAGCTTGTATCTCTGGAGCGTCAGTGCTGAGCTAAGGCAGTTACTCCTGCAATAATGGGTGTTACGCAGAGTTTCTTTCCAAGCAGTGAGGTTACCTGCACTGAGCTTTCTCTGGCCGGGGCTGGTACCCGGACACGCTCTCTGCCCGTGCTGACTCTAGAGCTGCCTACATATTCTGCTGACTCACATTTTTCTACCTTGCACACACAGTCCGAATTGTAAATGCCTTCCTATAGCTCCGATTCCAACATATGCAATTATGCCGCAACTTGAAACTCATTTTATTTATATGTCAAATATTTTTTAAATAAGCATTTATACCACACGCTCTTCAGTCTGCCAGGGGACTGGCTTACAAACTTAGTTGTTCTAGTGCTCAGTATTTCAGTTTGAAATGCCATCTGAAAACTTTTGCCTGTAGGGTTCTGTTATTGTTGTTGTGTTTTGTTGTGGTCCTTTATTTTATAGTGACTTGCAAGCAGATTGAACATCTATCCTCTTGCCTTTTGCTGTGCCCTGAGTGATTGTGTTTTAACAAAGAATAGAGACTTTTTCCTACTGCTATGAGTTAACCACTTATTTAACCTACATTCTGTGTTAAAAATTAACCTGTTCATTAATGCTCTAGGCCACAATTATGTCAGGAAGTACAATGAGTTTGAATCATGAAAACCCACAACCTCGTAGCCAGCTGGGAAGACAAGCCAGCTTCCAGGAAAGAAGTACTGTAAGGCCACATTACAGTCAAGCTACTCGTAGCAACACATTGCCGTCAGATGTGGGGAGAAAGTCCATGGTTATGAGAAAAATTAAGCAAGAAATGAAAGAAATCATGTCACCAACTCCTGTGGAGTTACACAAGGTCTGTAATTTTTCTTCTGACAGTTTTGAAATAATATATTCAGCATAGGGAATCTAATTATGTGGCAATACAGTAAATACCTTTTATAATGACTCCACAGATGTAATTTGGGGGCCATGCATATTAGTTCTTACAAAACACATTAATGATATATCCTTGTGGGGGAAACAAACAAATAAGATACATCCTTGTCTACTGTTTCCTTTTACAATAAATCTTCAAAAGGGACTGCTCTTTCGCAAGGAGGATCCAATTGTAATTTGAGTTGACAATACCAATAACTCATCTCTGCAAAATGTGTTCATTAAAAAAACAGAGTTTAATTTCTAGAAAATACATTTCTTTAGGAAATTACTCAGGAGGGTTTGGGGCTCCCATTGGTCTTTTTTCAAATTAACACTCATTTTGAATCAAATACAAGAGACTCAATGTACATAATAGAGAATGTTATTGCAAATTAGCTGTTGCTTCTCTTTATAATTCCTTTGCTCTAAAAAGGATAAATAATCTTCAGTCTATGCAACTTTTTAATGCTCAAGACTGTTGAAATTACCTGATGATATTAACGTGGCTCTGCACCCCAAGGAAATACTGGATGAAGTATCTTTAGGTATGCACAGCAAACACCCTGCAGGTTTAAGCTTCAAGTCCAGTGAGGCCATAACAGCAACCAGTTTGAGAAACTTTGGGGGACATCGTAGTGCTGTTCTCCTGGTTGGGGATGAGCATCCCATCTCCTGCACCTATCTTCCTCATAAAGGTCCAAGATCTTCCCAGAGAGGAGGCACAGAGAAATTTCACTAAGTAGTTACATGTTGTCATTCTCAACAGAGTTGGTTTGGTTTCTAGTCCCTCAGGGTTTGACTGAGCTTAGTTTGTAGTTCCTTCAGTTTAGTTCAGCAAGGTCAGGACTCGCTGAGTATGGGATAAACGAATGTTTGTAGAAGGTAGTCCAGAGTGGATCTTATATATGGGAAAGGAATCCATTGCCAGTGTAAACTATCATTAGGATGCATTGTGATAGTTTTAAGCTATAGGTATTTCCAGCTTTATGTGAAGTAATTAATGGAGCTAGTTAGTGCGCTCTGTTTTCCTGAGTGACAAGCAAATGTGAGATATAAAATGAGACTAAGGCAGTAGGTATTTCATGGTGTGCTCACATTCAGCAAAGGCACAGTTTTCTTGTATGGATTATAAAACCAGTCTTTCATGACTGATAAAATAAATCCTTTTCTGGAAAGGAGGAGTCAGATTTCTAATAATGAGTCAGTGTTTTATGATAGCTTAGAATCCTGGGCAGTAAAAAATACCATCCTTAAGCTTTCATTCTCTTCAGTTGTCTATTTTTTAAGATTGCTGTGATCTTCGATTTTAGTAATTTCCAGTTTTTGTTCAGACAGTAATACCCACTTTTCCACTGTCTGCTGAAGTGATGTTGAGTTTGCTTATACTGTCCTGTTCTGTTATCCAGAAAAGAGTCATTTCCTTTCTAAAAATCTGAAAGTTGAACCTACACCAAGGATTTTCCAAATCCTTACGGTCATTTAAGAAAAACAGCAACCAGTGACTGGATCTTAAAGTCTGATTCACCAAAGTGTGTTTGTAGCCCTATGATGACACATGAAGGTCAACCCAAGCATCATGGGCTGCTTTTGTATTCATGCCAATCATGGCAAGTTGTCTGTTAGTTTTCTCGCTGGTTCTTGTGTAGCAACGTGCCTCTTACTTTCTCTCTCCTCCTTCATTTTTGTATTAGACCTCTGGTTTAATAACCTGTTCGGTTACTATTTTGCCTGGATGGCTTGTCCAATGATAGTTTTCCAAAAGACCTGCAATGCCACAGGAGCAACTTCACTGTCAGAGAAATGCCTTGATTTCAGTATTTTTCGTAACAGGTCTTAATGGCAAATGCGCTCTGCCCTCTGCAGGCAAATGTCTTAATCAGCTGAGCCACTGATGGGACAACTAGTGAAATAAGAACAATTTTGGGAAACTGTGATGGTATAAACAGTCTTTGAAATCAAGCTAAGACAAAGCTTGCCTAAGGCTTACCTTAGTGAGACTTTCAAGCGTGTACTTGACTGCATGCTGCTGAGCTTTCCCATTTTTTTCAGCAGGACAGGTCAGGTGCCTCTTTACTGCCTGTTGGGTCAGGGCCTATGTGCCCTGTAGATCTGAGTTCATATCTTAAGTTTGATTGCAGAAAATGGGCCAGCTAAGGTCAATGTGCCACTGGCTTTTCGTAATATAATCGTGAGAGAGCAAGAATACGTGATTCTACCAAAGAAAAAGCCATGCATAAAAGTGAAATGCATGAATAGCCAGTGCAACTGTGTAGGGCAAGAGAGAATAAGACTGGATAAAAAACTGCTCAGGCTACAAATACAAATGAGTGTAAGGGAACGGCAAGGTGAGCAGATGATATCACCAGCCTGTCTTTCTCAGATATACACCTGTCAGAAAGATAACACAGCCCTGAGGATTATTTTGCAGAACGCTGCAAACTTTGCAGCAAGTTAACCTGAATCCTTCCATGCTAATTCTGTTTCACTGCAATACATCCACCAAATGTGTACTTGAACTATCTTGGTCCTTAGGAAGCTATGATTGAGATAAGTGTCTTACAAATCTCTTCAAACATCTGTACTAGATGGTTTAATAAGTAACATTTAATTTAAGGGGCTGGCATATTGCTGTATCAGTACTCAAATTTAATTAATGCCTTTAATTGCTTTTATCTACCTAGGTAAGCATATAGATTAATATTTTTCTAAAAACCATAGCGGACCATTTTTTTAAAGTTGCAGAGCACACGCATTCCTCTGAGAGCAGAAATATGCACTAGACATCAGATAATTTTTCAATATTATTATTGCAAGTAGTCGTTAACTTAAAATTGCAGTCAGTTAAAATACCTCAATAGCTGATCTATGCAAGATGCATGAATTTAAATTAAGCATTTTCTCATAGATTTGGAAGGGAGGAGAGGCACAGAAACAGACTCAAAACTTGTAAGCCTCTGTTTGAAATTTGTAACTATTTAATTGCTTATGAAATATGAATTAAATTTCCATTTAAGCTTGCTTTTTCCCTTAGGCTCCTGATGTAAATTTAAAAGTCTAACAAATTGCCCATAATGGAGATTTTGCTGTTGAGATCAAACCTTCCAAAGAGTTGTGATCAGAAGTACAGATGAACCAGCATGATTTAGGTGCTGCATGATTTGCCCACAATCTCACACCCTTCGGACAGGGTTGCGCTACTGGCAAGTGAAGATGAGAAAACTGTGTGGCCAGGCTTTGCCTATACCCATTGGGGTATAGGGTATTTCAGATAGCAGGGGTTTTACTCTTGAGATTCCCTTTGAAGAATACGTGCTGCCCTAAAAAGAAGTAGCCCCAAAATTATAACTTATAATACAAAAGGAAGTTCTCTGCAGATGATTTGCACCTAAAAATGTGGCAACTGTCAAGCATGCAACAAAGTTAAATTGTAACCTGTCCCTTAAGTGAGTGAGTATCTTTAATTTCAAAGCTCCTCTTAAATAAACCAAAAGTCAAGAGAAGATAACCATAAGGGAAACAGCTTTAAAAAATATTCTAGGATCAGTAGATTTGAAAGACCAGAGAAATGAGAAAATATTTTAGTACATAAAAGTTGTGAGTGCAGGGTAGTGAGTAATTCCTTTCTAAGAGTGCTCAATCCACATAGATCAGGAAAGTCCAACCTGAACAAGTGGAGGGCAAATAAAAGACTTTGGATGATCATTCTCAGGTTCTGCCTCCCCTCCATTGCAGTCCTTCCACTGCCCCTCAACAGCAAAACTCCACTTTCATGCCCAGTATAATTTGCAACGCTCCATTTTTTTGACTCACAAGCTTGGCATGAATTAGCATGTGCATTATTGTAGACACAACACAAGCTAAGGTGAGCTAATGTGAACCTGCAGTTTGTACAGATCTGTAGAGCAAAATCTGTATGTATTTTGTTTACCAATAGACCGCTCACTAAAATACAGGAAAAAGGCAACGCTCTCCTAGACTATATGAATGAGACCACCATCTGTAGCACATGTAGAATTATTCTCCACTCCAGCTTGGCTTTGATAAGGTCTTGACTGTAATAGAGTGTCCATTTTGGCATCTGAAGATTAAAGAAGGATGTTAACCTACTGAACAGAGTCGAGAGAAGAGCCATCCTTGTTTCACATCACTGCAGAGGAGGAGATCCTGTTCTCCGTGGATAGCAGCAGGCTGGACTCTCAGCAAGTTCATACCCAAGAAAAACCTCTCAGGCACTGGTAGGGATTACGTTAATAGACTGTGGAGTCTCCATCACTGGAGATTTTAAAAAGTAGGGCGAATACATGTCTCTTAGAAATGGGTTAGATGCAGTTGATAATGCCTTACGGCAAGAACCCAGTCTAGATGACTTCAGAGAGTCCCCTATTTTTTAGGCTTCTGTAGTTCATCTGAGGTTGGATGCAGCTCCACTTTAGTGCTTGAAGGAAGAGGAAGGGGAAAAGAAAAAGACAATGTGGAAAAGGGAAGTTCCTTTTAAAAGCTGTGCCATCTGTGCTAGAACAGTGTGCAGTATTTTATGTAAGTCCTCTCCTCTTAGGCACTGTATCACATTTTTACATTTACTTTTCAAGGCTTCTTTAAGAAGCAGTTAACATGAAGCACTCCTGTCCTTTGTGATGGTGTGAATAAGAAGTTATTATCTCATTTAAAGAGAATTTTTGTCTTTGTCCAGTGCTAATCATTTTTCATTCTTGCCAGGAAAGGCACACAAATCTGTCAATATATCTCCCTCATTTATTTTTTTAGTCTTGTGGAATGGTGATCTTGGAGCACTTACATAGGAGCTCCAAACATACTTCAGATCAAAGCCATGTTAGACATGCTACAATATCACAAACAAAAGCATTTGTTGATAAAAAATTATTAGAAGTCCCCCAGAGTCTTGTTGGTACAGTAGCTGTTGATACAAATTAAAATCATTCAAAGATTAATTATTTTGAACTTGCAGGTAGGTTTGTCAGTAGCTGAAATGCCCTTTTGACTCCTAAAATTCATGCTGGGATGGAGGGAAGTATGACACGTTCAGCAGTAAGTTACTTTGGGGGAAGATGGGAGAAAAGATGATGAAGAGCTTAAACACAACAGCCACTGGAAAGTTTAAAGTAATAAATCATACCCAAAACGAGCCTGTGAGTGGCAGGGAGAAAACCTTCAGCTGGTTCGTGGGACTTCAGGTGTGGCTTTCTGCTTTGTTGGGCTGCACGAAGGGAGAAAATTAAGGGAAAAGGAGGAGCTGGTGTCAAGTATGGGCCAAATGCTGTGTGTGTGTGTGTGTGTGTGTGTTTGTGCTCACCATGGCGTGAGGCACAGATGTTTTCACAGCAGTTTGGCGATGCACCATCCACATCAGTAACTAAAACAGTGCTAGTGCTGCAGTAGCTGGCATTGTATCTAACTCCTCTCAACTGTTGCGCAGGATAGCTACCAAACTCATAAGTGAGTCTGCTTTCCTTCTGGTTAACACACTGTTGATAAACTACTAAAGCCAAGTAAATTCAAGAACTGCAGACAGCAGGAAAATACCCCACACACCTATCTGTGCTATTTGTTGATCTGACCAAATCCTTCGCTCCTGTTTTGGTACAACCTTGTCTGTTCTTGCCTACTTTCTCACAATGGCAGCTAAGGCAGGATCTCAGAAGCTCTCTGAAGGCAGCATTAGACATCGTGGTGCCCCAGCACTGCTGTCCTTGGCATTCTGCTGTGAAGTACTGACCGAGTCCCTGGCAGCCCGATCTGAGCTCAGTCTTGGCCCTGCCTTGAGCAGGAGGTTGGACTGGAGACTTCTCGAAGTTTCCTCCACTTTGAATGATTCTGTGATTCAGAAACAGCAGAAAGCAATTCAGCGGCTGGCATACATGAGGATGCAGCACATGGAGCATTACTGGTACCAAGCCACTATAAATTTACAGAGTGCTCTTAATGTTATCATTTTATCAGCTAAGGTACATTTTGAACCAGTAATTTTGAAGCCAAAATGACATAGGCTATAGCAGGAAAAGCACAGTTTGACTGTGTGACTGTTATCTGCACACACACTTTGTGCCAGCATCAGTGTGCCAGCCACATGTCACACCGTTGACTTGTGCAATTTACTTGCATAGATCTGCGCTCCTGGTATGAAAAGAAAAAAAAAACAAACCCAAACTCACAGAAATAAAAATCTAAGCATACCACATACCTACAGCACATACCTCATGCCTACAAAGAAGTCACTGAATCCTTTTGTATCAAATAACTGAGTTGACAAAACTACCTGCAAGGACTTGTTCTCTGAACACCTGAAAAATCTTCTCTTAACACACAGTTTTATTAACTTCTATTTGCTGCTTTTCAATGACCATCTCTTGGTGATGTGACTGTAAGACCACTGCCTGCAAGCTCTTTCGGAAGGAGCCTTATTTGTACTTACTTAAAATATTGCATTATATTAATAACTCATACTGGATTGCATTATAACTCTTATACTGAGCACTTTTGAGATTAGACCTTACAGGGCAGACCATTGCCCAGCCTAAACCAGGCTGGCCTAGGGCTTACAGTGCTGGTGGCATTCATGCCCTGTGGAAGTAGTGGAAGACATAACACTTTGGTTGAGGCCAAGTCTTCATCCCTGAAGCAAAACTAAAACTAACTGGATGACCAAGCTTAATGCTTTTACTCAGATCATGGCAACCAGAGACCAGGGTAGCTATAAACTAAGACTCAAAAAAACCTCACACCACAAGGTGGGATTATAAACAAAAAAAACCAACACACACACAAATTTCCAGGAGACAAGCAGAAGTGAAAAGGTCTGCTTATTGCTGAAGAATAAGGGATCTTCTGGAAATACTAATGTAATGTCAAAATGGGATAACTCTCATCTAATACAGTAAGTACCAAATAGTAGGTGAGTGATCGCTCTAATGATTTCTCTATAAAGATAAAAACAAAACAAAAAAAACACCACAAAACCCACAACACCTCCAAACCAGAAACCCAAACATCTATGAAGAAAGCCTTGCCTAGTGCTTTTAGAAATGTGGGTAAACTGTTTTTATTTTCTTATCATCATGTCAAATCACCTCCACAGGTAACTTTATACAAGGACTCCGATGGAGAAGATTTTGGGTTCAGTGTCTCAGATGGTTTATTGGAAAAAGGCGTGTATGTTAAAAATATTCGACCAGCTGGCCCTGGCGATCTGGGAGGTTTAAAACCCTATGACAGACTTTTACAGGTAACGTTTCTGGCACCACACAGGTTTAGTATGAAGGGACATGACAGAGATTATGTTGTAAATATATTTGTGGCCATGCTGGCAGGCTGTTTGCACATTGTCTACACTGATGTAAATGTAGAAAACTACACAAAGCATTCACATCGCTCGTTGGAACAACCTTACTATCTAAATTGCTTATTATATTTTAAATGATGAGCAGCACTGTTCTTCTGTATTTCTGCTGGGAAAGGATGGGAAGAACTAATGATTGAATTTGTGCTGCACCACAGGCCAAGTAAATCTCTTAAAGCCTCAGTAAGAAGAGGCAGCAATTCATGGTGAGTTCGGCTTTGATGCAGTGGTACCAAGGCTAGATTTTTCTATGAACTCATATAAACTAATTACTTCATAATGTTAGGTATTTTGGAACTCCAAAGATGACATACTAATGCTCACTAAGAAGTTGGAATTTCCCAGGATGTTTCCAGACAGATTTGTAATTTTTGCTGTTCTTGATACTTCAGAACTATTTCTGTGTTTATTCCAAGTTGTTGATTGACGTAGTTGTAATCACGTAGTTCTCACTGAATGCCACACTTCCCACAGCACCAAGTTGAATCGTGATGGAAAAACTAAATTTTTTTGTCAACTAGCCCAATAAAGTACTTCACATATTAATTAAAACCAGAGAAGGACTGAATTTAAATTTTAGATGTGATCTGTTGCATTTACATTTATAAATGCGGTGAAAGAGAAATAAGTAAGTGCTGTTAAATGTCATTGGGCATTGTGGGCAGTGGGCATTGTGACAGCTGCCAACAGCTATCCTGTTTTCCCCGAAAATAAGACCTACACCGAAAATAAACCCTAGTATGATTTTTTCAGGATTTTTGAGGATGCTTGAAATATAAGCCCTACTCCAAAAAGAAGCCCTAGTTACAGTTCATTAAAAAAGTCAATTAGTGTCCAGGCATCTATACATGTAAAAAAGTAGTAAGTTTTGGAAGAAAAATTAATACAAGAAGACCCTGTCTTATCTGGGGGGAAACAGCGCACCACCAGTGCAAATGTGCCCACTTTAGCTGCATTCTGGTAAAGGGTGAGTAGAAAATTTGGTGTCTCCGGACCAGATGTTAAATAGGCTCGTATTGGGTGATTCTCTACCTGGGATATTTAAATCAGGTTCCATAGTCTCAGGGATAAATCTGTTTCTCTTGTGATCTAATTTCTTTTTCCTAAAACGGTAACAAGAATCAGTCTTCTAACCGTTCAGGTAAACCACGTTCGCACCAGAGACTTTGACTGCTGCCTGGTTGTGCCCCTCATCGCAGAGTCTGGCAATAAGCTGGAACTGGTGATTAGCAGAAACCCGCTGGCATCCCAGAAAGGAAGCTCAGAGCAACAGGCTCCCACGGGCGGGGAATGGAGCGATCAGAACAACGCCTTCCTGCCACAGAGCGGACACGCCAGCGCTAACGCAGAGATGCGGGATCCTACAAACACCTTATAGCGGAAGATCCTTGAGGTGGGACATTTGGTAACAGAAGAAAATTAATGGTGCTAAATCCCTTTAAGATTTCTCTGAGATGGAGGCTCAGATGCTACATAGCAGGAAAAAGCACAGGAGGTCAGTCTGTCTGTCTGTCTCAAGGCTTATATTAATTCATGGTTACTTTTGAAAAAGTTTACTTCTCCGTTGAGTCAACTCATTCCATTCTGAACAACCTACCACTAGCAACAGTACAAAGAAAAATCATAAGGGCCTTTTTTTTTTCCCCTGAATAAGAAACTGGGGAGATGTTTAAAACATGATTTAAATGTTCTTCTCCCTTCGGCGGCAGCAGCTGCTGTTTGGGAGAAAGGCACGGAGTTAACCTCTGCTGACAGCGGTGTCCAGGTGACATGGTTTTTAAAAACTTTTTGTCAGAAAGGTGCTGTCTGCTGGATGAGGAAGAGCGGTGTGTACACGCTGCACCGGGTCTTCTGGTTAAATGGCCAGATCCGTAATTTCGGAGACCTTTATTCTGCTGGCAGGAAGGGTGCAGCTCTTCAGACAAAGCACCATTGAGAAGTTTTAACAAAATGCCTGCAGGAAGCTGTGGTGTGCAGTGAACGTTGCTCCCCCACTTTGGTAAATTCTGTTAGAACGTATGTTATTCCCTATGCAAAGAAATATTTAATGGTATGTCTTGCAACCCCTGGGGATTTTTAAGCAGAGACTTTTTTAGTGGGATAAAGCCTCTGAAGGAGGATTATTGACAAAACTGAAATGAATTTGAACAAATTAGAAAGGTTTTAAAAGAGAATGGCTTTTTTTTAAAACTATGTCAGCAGAAGATTGATACAACAACTCTTTAATGATCCATAAGCCTGTAAATTTGTACTGTCAGAGATGAGCTTTTTAAGTCAATTTACTGAAAGGACAAAAGTCCTATTTAATATGCTTTGGTTTCAGCTTTCTTTATGATAAACATTTCCTCCTGCAACACATTTTTAGAATTTAAAATTGTAAATATATTTTACAAACACATCACACAAATTCTCTCCCCTCTCCCCCCAAGCAATAAAATACTGCCAGTTGCTTTATACGCTCACCAGCAGCTGCTTTGGTTTATTCCAGTATTGAAGTTGTTATTGGTAATTATTGTTATTGGTGAATATAAAGATACTGGATTTGTACATTTGTAGAGTCTCCATATTCTAAGCCATCACTTTACAGAGTTGTTTCTGGTCAATTTAACCTGTAACTGTAACCCCGTTGCTGTTTTCAATCCATGAACAAGCTCACCTGCCCCCCCCCCACAAAAATCTCTGATTTCTATTTCAGCACTGCCAGAAAAGGCCAGAATGACATTCGATGCTGAACCATGTAAAAAAAAATGTTCATGAGTCACTTAAATATGTATTTTTATTTGTAACAAATAAGTATTAAACTGTAAAGTATTTTTGTACAAATTTAATACTTTAATAGCATGATATTTATCGTCTATGTTATGTTTTTTGAAATTCAAACTGTTGCAAATATTTGTATGGAAAAACTGTATAAATTGAAATAAACAGTGATTTAAAGACATTAAAAATGAGGTAGTATTCTTCTACTTGAGAAAAATATGTAGAAAAAATACAAAGTTTTAGCAAAAATACCATGTTTGTGATACACTTGTTCCTGCCATATGCATTAAAAATGTTAAAAGTAAGCTGTCCCAATTTTAGCACAATTTGTCTGAAGTTGAACAAACATTCATCTTATTAATCTCAGAAATTACAATGCAGCAAGTCACATAGTACACACAAAAGGGTGAAAATGGGATGTGATTTGAACTTGGAATTTTGCTTTTCTTACGAAGAGCATTATTGGCATCTATTAGGTGGAACAGCAATGCCAAGTTTTACATCTCTTTCAAGTACAAAGTGGAAAAAAAATGCGTCACTGATCGATTGCAACTTTCTCATTCTATTTTTAACAAGATTAAAATCTGTAATCCATCAAAGCTTCATGCCCATAATTCTGCCACATTAAAAAAATGTGAAGTCTCCTTTGTAAACTATTTTTTTGACTCGAGCAAACTGAAATTTTGGTGTGTCAGTAAGAGCTTCTCATCAGTGCTGTAGTGCGAGGAGATGCGTACATCTTGGTATGGATGGCTGGAGTCTTTAATCCAAGAAATCCCCGTGTGTTTTCTAAGGGAGCTTCTAGATCCTAGAAGATCTGTAAGTGCATTCTTCACCAGAACAATACAATCAATACGGTTTTTGAAGACTTACTTAACACACCAAAGAATCTGTTACTAAAAAACAGATCACTGAAAATAGATGTGGTTCACTTTAAAACAAGCTGTTCTTTGTAGAACATGCAACTACAGGAAAGCCTTTGAAAATCACCTGCATACCCAGCTTCTCACTTGCGAAAATCTTGAGTGAACCAGGTATATTTGTAATGAAGTCAGCTAATTGTCTGTTAGCTTTTGAAAAGCTTCCTGGCAGTTGGCTGTCCCAAAGTTAGACTCTTAAGTCTGGAAGACCCAAGCGGGGACTCTTCTACTGTTTCCTGTCAAAACAAAAACAAAAACAAGTTACCAGAGTTTGAAGCAAAACTAAAATACAGTAACATTGTCCAAAATAAAAAAAAAAAAAAAAAAGCTGTTTCCCCATGACAGAGCCCAGAAATGAGATATAACAAAACAAAACATAAACATGCTTTACAGATAAAAATGTATCTACTTCAATGATGAAATTATATGTAAATCTTTCACATCAGGTCAGCTGCTAAAAATTGACTTCTGTGCACAAACAATAAGGTCATACAGGCTATGCCAGCCAGCAGATCACTCCAGTGAGTAATAAGATGTATAAATTTACTTCTACTGACATTATAACTCATTTTTCCCTATTGATCATATATTACTCTGGGAAAATATGTGCCAAACTTGACTACTGCACCAATTCATTCACCAATTCTTCACCTGGTCATCTTGAAAATTATTAAATAGAAATAAAAGAATCATAAGAGTATCCAGACCACTTGGGAGTGGTGAGAGTGCAAAAATTTGTTTTAAATTTTCTTGGTAAGGAGAGAGATACTTACAGAAGGTTTTTTCACAGCATCCTCAGAGTTCTCTGCAAGACTGTGCTGTCTCTTACATGGACTTTGCTGGAAATGGCCCAACTGCCCTTTACTGAGAACTGCTGACCCTTCTTCCTGCTTCACCAGGTCAGCCAGAGGTTCGGGTGGGTCAGGAGCACCTTGAGTCACAGCAGCAGACCCCATCTCAAGCTCTTGACTTTGCTGACTCTTTGTCAGCGGAGAGGCAGTTTGGCTGGGACAGCTGCTTGATTCTGCAATTGCCTCTCTCAAAAATCTCTGTAAGCGAGTTTTCCTGGGCATGTTCTTGTTGGTGACCGCTCTCCTGAGGTGCATCTCTTCAGCTACAATGTAGACGCGGCAGCGTCCTCTGGTCACGGCTGTGTACACGTGCTGCCAGTGCTGGCGGCCAGGATTGCCAACCACGTAGACAACGGTTTTTTCCTCAGAACCCTGAAAAATGTTTAAGGACACCTTGTCAAAGAAGACCTCCAGTAAGCAGATTGAAAAACAAAGGACAAGAACAAGGAAGTTAGAGAAAACTGGGGACACTCTCAAGAATATTTCTATTCAAGGAATTTTAGTTTCAAGAGAGCTTCTGACCCTTTCACGTGACAAGACAGTGCATTAGCAAGATAAAGCCATGAGAACATTTTCTCAGCGTGTAGCTTCTTTATTTTTACCTGAAACGTGTGAATAGTTCTGGCCCACGCGTGTTTGATATGACACAGCTTCTTCAGGGCCTTATACCGCACAGTGAATGTGGAGCCATACGTGCTGCTGATGGTCAGCAAACGCTGTTTATCAATTTCTACATCCTAAAGAAATAACATCAGAAAAACACTCAGCAGTAGCTCCTGTCAGCAGTCTGATGGATGCCTATACATCTGTGTGTGTCCATATGCCAGTTTCCCATGAAATTACAATAGCTGCAATGTCAGCCGAGTTAAATACTTTCAGAAGATGCTAAACCTCTGTCACTGACAACATCTTCAAGGAAAATAGTTTGACTGTACAGGGTCTACCCTTACACCTTCCGTTTAGTAAGAAAAATGCTGAGAAAGACCGTTTTAACTTCCAGAAAACTTCGATTATTCTAGGGTACAGTGACATGTACCAGTGAGGCCACTGAACAATTTGTTGCCACAGCCGGAGAAGAGCCTACTCTGCCTCGCCAACCCTGGATGGTTCCCATTTCCCAAGCACAAATATTGATACTTTCACCCAACCCTTTGCCGAGTCAACTCACTGAACCCAGCAAAAAAAATACAGAGGTTTTTTGTTGCTGTTTTTTTGGTTAGCTTAGTTTTCTGCCAGGGGAGAGCTCAAGCTGTAACATTAGCTTTATTCTTTATTTAAGACTATGTTTCTCCCTATATCCAAAACATTATGCATTTCAATGACAATATACATGAGTATTTACAGAGTTTGTTTACACTGGACACGAGCAGACCAGTTGGAACACATTTTACAAAAAAGCCTAGAGATTTTTTAATTCTCTACTGCGAGTCTTTTTCTTTCCTGCCTTTCACATGGTAGTTTAGCAGAAGAACTAAGTATATATTAATACATTCTGACTAAAATTTTAAAGTGTGAATTGTTTTGCTCTGGGGATTCAACAAGGACTGAATCAGTTACCACTGGGGTTTTCTTTTTATAGAAGTTCCTGCAGCAAGGACTCACCTCTGTTATGAAAAATATATCTCCATTGCACAGCCGTTTGCCCTCATCAGCAGTCTCTGTAGTCAGGGTGGTTTCTCCACTGTTGCATTCATGGCGATTGGGATCCTCTCTGAAACCCGGGTCTGGCAAGAGATCCTTGAGATATGTGTTCCGTGTGCAGGAAATCTTGTCACCAATTTGAAATAAAAGTCGTTTTTTATGGTCTCTAGGCCAGAGAAGGAAAAAAGGGATAAATGTATTTACAAAGTGTGCATTTACTATCTCTCGGTTGCTTTCCCCTCCTGATACTTTGGGTGGATTAAAAACCTTAATAATGTTCAAAACAGTTAAAACAACACACATCTAAAAGATGTTTCTTGAACTTCTGTAAAACCTTGTGGTAAAAAAGTAATACAGCGTAGCACCAAAATCCTGCTTCCAAAAATATTGCAGAATCTATTTAGAAATCATACAGTCACAAAAAACAATTAACACCTTCAGGGTTTTTTTAAGTTGCTTTTATGTCAATTTTGAATATTCAACAGTAACTCAAAATCTTGGAATTCACACAACGACAATTCAAAGGAAAGGCAAACAGTTTATGTTCTATCTCTTCGTAAACTGGGTTGAGATTAACCCATCAAAGAAAGACTATCATATAAATTATTTCTAATGTAAATAATCAGATCTAGATGAAACATTAAAGGTTTTACAATCATATTTTAGCTTGTTGGCCTGGCTGTGACACTTTCAAAACCAAAGTGAGATCGTTCACAAGAAAAAATTGCAAAACGTTGGCTTACCTAGTTGGATGATCTGAATAGTGTTGGCAACAAAGTTCATTTATTAGATCGCAATCTTGCCTAAACCACACAAAACAAGAACATGAACAAAATCACCATGTACAAAACATACAATTATGTGCAATGTCACACTAGCATTAATTTATAAACAATGGAAAGAGCCTGCTTTATATATGATGATCTTCTACCAACAATTAAAACCAATCGCTGATTCAGAGTTTAGAAGACAGAGCAGTAAAGGAACAGTTTTGCCTAAATACCACTGAAAGTGAGGCATGGGTGTTTGTAATGCATATCTAGATTAACTAGATTTGGTATTAAGATGAAGAAAACTAAACAAAAAATAAAGCCTGGATTATATTATTTTCTGTCTGTGGATGTATCAAAAATAGTCAGACGACTTATTTGCCTTTTAAAGACCTGGTATTTTAAATGCAGATTAAGTACCCTTTTGTGCAGGAGTGTAAGTTTACGGGGTATTGGTACTACTGGACATCCCATTTATCCCTTCAGTGCTTCTGCAATGCTCTTCCCGCTCCTGACGGTTGCCATTATAGGTGATCACCAGCCTTGCCAATCTTTCCTCAAAGCACATCAGAACCCTACACCCCACCCTTCTTAAATGACAAGTCTTGTGCTTCCAAACGCCCAAACTGTAGGCATTCACCACTGCTCATCAGATTATATGGCTATATGGTCCTCATCATACGATCAAAATGCGAATATCTTCTGTCATTTGGTCAGTGTCCCCCTGCCATGGACAGCAGGTTGTATGTTCCATCACGCACCCTGGAATTCACATCTGCCATGATGGGACACATTCGAATATAGAAATTTTGTTTTGTATTTTGCGGGTTTCCCCTGCAATTAAGCCCTCATCCTTCATTCCTGAAGAACACTGCACTGTTAGCAAACACCAGAGCAAAGGCTCTCAGAATCTACTACAAAAACTGACCACTTATGTTCATCCTTTGCCTCTTTAATATAAACACTACAGATGAACACAAAGGCAGAAATCATGGTGCAAAATAACATTAAGCTTATAGAAAAATGAAGCGACTCTCCATGGATTGACTGGGGGCAACCAGAAGGTACAGGAAAAGACACCCGGCTTGTTGTTCTCTCTAGCAGTTTTTTGATATTGCCACTAGTCTCTCAAACTCAACACATTCAGCTATTTTTAGATTGTGGCTGCTAGTGAGGATTTTTTCAATGCCTGCCTGCATGCCTCATTACCTTCTGAAAGCAATGAACTGCGATTGTTTGGCATCCTGCAATCCCGGTCCTTTTTTAAGTAAAGTCTTTATGGCAGTTTGCAAATCTGTTTTAGAAGACATAAAATGCATAAAAATATGCAAAACAATTTAAGAAAAAAAAAACATAATTCAAGATGAAATTGGTTTTGCTTATTTCTTGCTTCAATGACATTTCAACTTGTTTACAACAATACCAAATACCAAACACATCCCCCTCCAAAAAAAACACACCACAAAACACCCACATATATACTTGCCCCAAAAAGTATCTGACTATTTAAAATCCGAGAGACAAGAGTGATACAGGAGAAAAACTTCTATGTCTCAGTGTTAAACAGCTGCATAGAGCATATTTTCATGCAAAATAAAGTTTTGATATAGCACATTAAAGAGGTAAAGATAGAGCATTTTAAGCCACAGACTTATGCATTTAGATTTCACTAAAGAAATCAGTTTTTAGTATTCTGTTCGCTGAGTAAGTTCCTACAGTAAAATGATCATATTTGCACTATTTTTTTTTCAACATCCCCCTTGAAGCTTTTTCATGCATATAAAGCAGGGGTCACTCAATCTACTTATCTGACAAAGGTCAAAAAAAAACCAAAAACAATGTCCTAATCCTGATCCCAAAACATTTTGAAAGAAATTCTGGTGTCTCCTCTTCTTCTATTTTCCTAACTTGATTCAAGAGTTGGGAGTGCATTGCTGTCCCATCACACCATCCCGTTAAAGATGCTGTTTAGTCAAATGATTCAGCACTGAAAAACTTAATCTTTTAAGGCTTGAGAGCTCCAGCTACAACATAAAGAAACGATGACATTTGATTACACTGATGGAAGCTGCATCGTCCCCATTTCAAAATGCAACGGGTGAGGCGGAGCTCGACAGCATCTCCTTAGCATTGATGGGTCTTGCTGTGTGCGTGTACACAAGGCAAAAGGTAAACCATGGATCTAGCATTTAAATTCATACTACAGACTAAAGTCAGACTAAAATCTTCCAAAATGTTAGTTCCAGCCAGTCTATGCTTTGCCAAAGGGAAACTCAAGATCACAAACTGGCTGTACACGCATACCGTCACAACCCCCGCCAGTGGGCAAAGCGATAAGAATGAATTTCTTCTCTGGGCTTGGCATTGTCAGTTCCTCATTCCAGCTAGAGATTTTCAGCACCTCATCAAATTCAGGAAGCTTCCGGTGAGAGATTCTTGACCGGAGTAGTGAAAGGAAAACAGAAAACAATTATTTCCAGTTAAAAGACTCCAGTGTTATCATCTGTACCAGTCTTAAGTTCAACATCTATGAATTTTTGGTCATCTACACGACACACACCAAAACCTTTCTTCTGAGTATAACTTAACTTCACCATGACTTAGTTTAAAAACTGATAATTTATTCCATAAACACTTCAGCACTGCAGTACATACTTAGTGTTACCTATACAGTTCTTCACATGGGAGCAGACTGTAGTAGCACAGAAGTGTTACTCCCCTCCCCAAAAAAGCAAGGATGTTTGTAAAACACTTCATAGTTCTGAACAGTTTGCAAATGTTCAGAGTACTCTCAAATTCTAACCAACATCAAAAGGTCTTGGACCCTTAAGACCTAGATTTTGTTGTTTGAGGTTTAAAAATAAATAATTCATTGAGTAACTGGATTACTACCAGACCAGAAGTAATGCAAATGTTGGAAACACTTACAGGTTCTAGGTATTAATACAGCAAAATATAAAAAGAAATGATGATTTAATGGCCCTTGACATCTAAACTCTCAATGTAATTCAGCCTTTTTTAGCTGTTGCCACACTTACCATCAAGGTCTTTAAGATTTCCTTTTTAGAGAAGCAATTCTAAGTAACTTCAGACAGCAAAAAAGTGATTTGTGCATGCACAAGTGATTTGGAAACAGCAGGGGGCATTTGATGGTGAACTACATCCCTTAAAATTCAGTATTCCAGCATGCACATTTTGTTGTCCAACACATATACTCCTGGAAAGATTTGTGAGCTTTGTTGTTGTTTTGAGAGTTGGATTGTTTGTTTTTAAAACCAGTGTTAGTGATTTTGAATAAGAAACTGTAACAGAAGCAGTACTATAGAGTCAAATCCGGACGCACCACTGTTTACAGATACAGGACCATGTCTACTACAAGGATGCTTCTTATATACACAAGGAAATCCTACCTTGAGGCATTATCTACAATCAGTTGTGATTCAGCTCTGTGATTAGTTCGCAGTTCCACAGAAAGGCCTCTTGATTTCAGACCCTCAAAGATATCAGCTAACATGTTTCCTGGGTCTATGCTTGGTAGCTGTCTAGTGTCACCTGAACAGAAAGCAAATCAGTATTCATGAGAAGCAATAACACAACAAGTGTGAAAAACTGTCTTGAAAAAAGCCCAGTGGAATTAACAAACATTCAAATCTCCACACAGTAGCATGCTTCGTCAATACAATTCACATGAAACGAAGCTGTCAATAACCCAAGAAACGTTTTTTGGGGAATCAGACTGTAATGCAGTCTAAATTTTTCATATTCCTGTCTCAGTAATGCTTTACTAGCACATTCAAACCACTCTGTATGATGAACACCGACAGTGATCACATCTTATTCAAACACATTTTGAAAGTTACGTATTTAAGAATTAATGCCATAAGTGGCAAGCCAAAAAGCAAACCTCTGAAAAAGCAGAAAATTTTGATTTTACACTTCCTTATTTTCCTTTCTGAATTAAAAGATCATCCTAGCATTAAACAACATGAAACCTCCCTTCCAGCATCTGAAGAATATGCTAACACTAGTTTCTATCTAGCTGCAAGATGTAATAAGCTACAACACAAAAGTCATAATACTTTCAGAATCAGACAAAACATTGCTAAACAGATACTGATACTTCCATGCTGACAGTTGAGATGGAAAACTGTTGAACAGCCCAGTCTTTCTCATCTGACCTTATGAATAAGCAGAAATATCCAAGTACAGAACAATGGCACATTCCGCACTATTTAAGACACTCAGTGAGACCAGTGGCAGTTCTGATACTTACACTGTATATTGTTTATTATTACGTATTGTATAATACTAACTTCTTTTGTTTCACTTACCTAGAATAATAAGTTTGGCAAGCTGAGCATGCTCACACAAGAGTTTTAAAACTAAACTGAGAATGTGTACAGACACCAAACTTCCTTCATCCACAATCAGAACCGTCACAGTGGCAAACTTCCACGGTTGTACTTGTTCGGTCCGCCTCCATGATTTAAAACTGTAGATGATCTAGAAACAAAGCAAAATAAATTAAGCTCTGACATTAATAAACTGTCTTACAAAGGTAGTCAGAGTCTGGTATCTTCTAATGCTGTATTTAGAGCTATTATCCAAAATTCTGAACTTCAACCTGTAAAGACTCTTTGGTGAACACATTTCTAGCTGAGATTACCAACACCTACTTACATAAAAGCACAGAAATGTATCCTTTTATATTTTTTTCTGCAGAGACCCTAAAGGATATAAGGTCAGCCATTAGGTTGCTCAGTATCAGAAACCTCCTACTACAACTTGTGGACAGTAATCCATCCCCAACACTGCAGGGGGAAGGGGAACAGGTAGCTATCCTGTCCCCAGAGATAAAATAAGTCCACAGTATTTTTTTATGTTATGATTTTCATTTATACAAGTTATTCCACAGTTCCAACATCTTCTTGTCACCTTCCATTACCTGGGACAGCATAGACTTAACCTAAGTTTATTAACAAAGAGTTTGCTTCCTACTTTTTTTCCTAAAAACAATTGAACAATATTTAATAATAACTAAGAAAACACTGTGGTGAATGGAATTTACCTCATTATTCAACCCCACACTACTGATCTCTTCATGTATGTGCATAAGTATGGAAAAAAAAAAGTTAAGGCAAGTAATTTATTTCAAAGGATTGATTTATGATTCCCCATAATGTAACACTGACCTTCAAATGTTGACAAGCTGTACCTAAGCATTACCATTAATAGTTACAAATTTTATAAGGGAAGTTCAATAACAAGCATGGGGTTTTTTTCAAGACAAGAACGGACAGTGCCAAAAGGTCTTTCAGAACACAATTTAAAAAAAATACATAAAAAATATAATTCCTTACCTGATGCAGTGTATATGCAGGAAGCTTAGTTTTTTCACTCAAAAGGCTTGCTGCCCTCCCTGTAGGTGCAGTAAATAGCACATTCAAAATTTTTTTTGTATACATATTCTCTGGCTCACAATGATGATCAAAGGTATTCCATTCCTCAGACGCATCCAGGTCTTCTTCAAAGTCCTTAGAAGCAGCTTCCACTTCTTTTTCCATTTGCTTTAAGTGACGAAAAAGGCAGCTAACTATTGTACTCTTCCCACAGCCTCCTTTTCCACTTACGATTGTGACAGGATTGGAACAAATCCTTTTCACAGCGATCACCTGATCCAAGTCTACCTTTGCTTTGCTCTGGGTGTCAGATGCAAACCCCACCTCCTTTTCAGGAAAATTATTTTCAGAGTTATGATTGTCCAGACTATTTTCCGTCAGATGTTCTATTTCACGATCCTGGGTACCATTCATTTTGTTATCTGCTGTTTCTGTTGATGTCTCAGAAACGTTAAGTATCTTTCCTACATCAACATCCAGTTGCCATGAGCTGTTTGACAGAAGGTCACCTATATATGCTGCAATATCTTTTTCAGATTTGTAAAGATGAGGCAGAAACACCATTTTTTTCTCCCTAATCACTATGTTCTGATCTTTCAAAAATTCAAGAGATTGCCAAGCATGCTCAATGGACATATCTTTAGATACAAAACGAGCTAATTCATCTTGATCTTCGTAAGTGTGTCCCATTTCTCTACACTTTCTCTTGAGTTGATCATACAGAATTAATGCATTTTTCTGCAAGTCAGGAATCTTCCAGAGGAGATGCTCACACTGGCTGAAGGTGGCCCACGTTGCCTCACAGTAAGAAAGCTTCAGCTCCCTATAAGTAATCTTCTCCCCAAAAAGAATAAAAGCAAACATATATTTATTTCAGAAGATGTTAGCCTCTTGCAGAATAACAATCCTCCCAGTAAACACTAATTACAATTCAGAGGGTGGAAGTCTACACATATGTATGTATTTTTCATAATGTACGAAGTTATAATGCTTCTCAAGCGATATGAAAGCAAGATATTTAAAAGTAAGATGGAATGATAACTCCTCTTGGTTACTTTTCTATACAAAGCAGAAACCTTAAAAATCAACGGCCTGGCACAGAAATTGGGTATTACGGAAAACTTGGGCACACCTAGTTACCACAATTTTAAGTAAAGGCACAAACAGCTGTAAAAGCAGAGCACAGGAAAGGCATTAGCCAAAATACCGCACCAAATTCTGCCCACGCTACTTCCAGAATACACAACCTTTACAGAGACTACTGCAAAACAGTGAAAGACTGAGATGTGCAAAAAAAAAAGATAAGTATTGAGGGAAAGAAGAATTAATTTGACTGGCTAAGCCTTAAGAGAAAATGCTAGAGAGTCTTCAAGCAGTAAAAATCTGTAGTGAGAATGCAGGTCCTTGGTACAAGAAATAAGAGAGCAACAAGTTCACATTGCATCAAGGAATAGTCAAACTGGACATCAGGAAAAGCTTTTTAAAGGAAATGATGTGAAATACCTGGCTAGACTGCTGAACCTCTGAAATTGGAGGTCTTAAAGACAAGTCAGAACATCTGGGGGCTGAAGCAGAGGGATGAACTAATCACCTTTCTCAGCTATTAAGCTCTGGCTCCCACATGGGCCACAGGAGTGCCCAGGTGAGGGGCAGCAGCAAAGCTGCACAGCCAAGCGGAGCAAAGGGAAACAAGGTCAGGAGCAGTGACCGCAAACCCCAGCGTAAAAACGGGGAAAAACTAGACCAGTTATCAATTGCAGAGTAACTTATCTACCTTACTGCGAAAGTGTAGATACTGTTTTATGTATTAAGAACATAAAATCTCCTTTGCTGGTATAAAGCTGAACCAGACAATTGTGGGTTTTAAATTTGCTTTCTTAGTTTTGGCCTAATTACCTCAAGTATTTAATTTTCTGTTCCTTGTAGAACAGACTAAACAAATGATTGTAATAAAATCACCTTTAAAATCTTCTGAGACTTATTGTAGATAAACTGGAAAAAAAAAACAACAACCAAACAAAACAAACCCCCACAACTTTGCTAAAACTAAGTTCAGTAAATCATCCATTTCCAAATGAACCAAGCTTAACTTCTACTAATGCCCAGTTAATCTGAGACAGCACTGTTCTAACAAAGATCAAAC
The DNA here is from genome assembly GCF_037038585.1 of Patagioenas fasciata. Lineage (NCBI taxonomy): Eukaryota > Metazoa > Chordata > Aves > Columbiformes > Columbidae > Patagioenas > Patagioenas fasciata. The sequence continues at coordinate 178,541,582 of NC_092520.1, forward strand.
ATAAACACATTTTTTATCCTGCTTAACACAACTTACCCTGCTGAATCCAAGCTTCCATGGCTCATTCTTTAATATCTCATCCAACTTTGTTAACATTGGGTCTTGAAAACATAGTTCCTCACCACCCATGCCATTGTCTTCTTCAGTCTTTCCTTGCAATTGCACCATATCCAACAGAGAGCAAAAATGGCGTGGCAGAAGAATTGGCAAGAATTCCAGTATCATTGGAAAAGTCAGAGCTACCAACACTGCCTTTCCTGCAACTGTATGAACAATAAGCCAAGGAAGTTTTAAGCAATACACAAGTTTATTTGTAAAGGTAATTAAAGCTGACTCTGGCTATTATCCTTCTGCCTCCTCTAGAGCCAAAAAAATCCCTAATTTCTTTCAGGTTCTTATTCTTTGTAATCCTCTTCCAGTTTTTTTAAAGTCTGTTTTCCCTGAACTGCCTTGGGAAAAAAATAATGTAAACAGAAGACAAAAACCGCAACTAAATGTACTCATTTGGAAAATATGTATTGTATATTTGGTTTACACTGCATACTCAATAGCATTTTGTCGAAAGTCAGTTCAGACCTCACCACACTTGCCTCTTAGCAAAAGATAATTTTCACACAGATAGACAGAAGCACATTTAAAATCCAAAACAAGAGGTTTCTAAATTTGTATTATCAGATCAGTAGAAGAACTGAGGAAAACAGTGCTCTCCACTGGCTTTCACAGTGACCCCAAACTTAAGCTATGACTTCCCTTTTTGTATCAGTTTTGGGATCTGCAAAAGGGGGATAATGAAACTGCTTGGCTCTAAAAATCAAATTTTGAAAGAAAGTGAGACAAATTTCAGAAGAAAGAGAAACTTTTATCTCTTGGCAAGAAAAAAATAATGCAATTTTTAATTGTTAAGGAAACTTCATAGTTCCAAATCTAAACCACTATTTTTTCTCAGTTAAGTACTTTTAATGATCACTGGTCTTACCTACAGAAAGGCAAAGATAAAACCTTTTCCCTTTATAGCAAGTATTTAATTTACATGTGGAGAATCAACACAATTTTCACAGAAAAATATCATGAAGGCTTGAGGAACAAACTGCTCGAGCTCACAACACTTAACAACAACCAAAAAAAAAAGGCAATAGTAATAGTAGCAACATGACATACAGGTGAGTGGGTTGTTGTTTCTATTGCCCAACAATAAAGAAAAAAGAAAGCTTAATTTGTAGCAAAGTAATTTAAGTTAGATAGTAGGAAAAATACACCAGCTACAAGAGTGAACAGGATACCCAGGCATACTGTCTGATCTTCAACCCTGAAGATTCATGAACACACTGGACAAGCTTCAATCAAAAGTGATCCCTATATCCTATTAAAACTCACACAGCTAATTAGATTTGAGTTTCTATCTGTATAGATTCCCATCTCTTTGTGGTCATGAAAAGATCTGAAGTCTGTAAGCAGAGATTAAGAACTTTTCTACCATTACTAAAAAAGAAAGAAAAGCCTGAAAGTCCATAGAACTGTGAAAATATTCCTCTCCTTACACATGTGATTTGGAGTTAAGTCAGCACAAGTCTAGCTGAAGCTCTCAACTTTCAAGTTAGACATGATTCGACTTCTCAACAGTCACCTTCATCTGGTGACCTGACACTGCCCAGTAAACCAGGGACTGGAAGACTTTGTTTGCATCTAACAGTAGATAGACCCAACCTGTCCGCACAGATTTATGCACCAAAACAGATCATAGGAGCAAAACAAGAGAGCTAGTGCTTGAGATACCATTCAGACATCTGGACTTTATGTATTTCAGAGTTTTGCTTTAGATCAGCTATAGTCTAGTCCCACAGACTCAATGCCCATTCAGAGCTGGAGTACCTCAGGTGTGCAACTGGAACACACCGTTTCATCCAGCAGGAATACAGGCATGTAGTCACACCAACATAGTCCACAACAGGATCCTCAGCAGCCCTGAACTATCTTCATGGAGGGACACTCCAGCATTTCCACACTCTGTTCCCCAGTTGTATGAATCTGCTGACGGGCAGGATCCAAATACACTTAAACAGCCTAGTTAGTGCAGCTGCTTTGGACTATGCTTAATTCATTCCCTGTTCCTCTGCACTACAAAGAAGTTGCTATACTATTTCTGAGCATGTTTTTGTCCTAAAAAGCCATACCACCACGTTTAAGCAGTGCTGCACCCATTTTTTAATATGCCTCATCTTGTCTGAATAAACTATAAAATGTGGCTAGCATAGACAATTCCACTTAGTGAGCCTACAGAATTCAGGGAACTCCTTACATATTTCTAACTGTACACCTATCTCTAATTGGTCAGCTGTCCCACTGTCCTCACATTTAAAAATAAGAAGAATCTTTGCATGTTAAAAATTTATCTGAATATAGACTTCATTTGAAGACATCTTAGCTTGAACACGGTATCTGAGATAGAACTCATTAGCGTATAAAACAAAATAGCACAGGATATACCTACATGATTTCAAAACATAGTAGAAGATATCGTAATCCTTGGTTTCTCCTTGTTTCTGCCCTGTCTGTAAATGTGAAGCTTGGAATTCTTTTAGTTTTTCTTCAAGATTTCTAAAACTCAGCATAGACTCCATAGGAAGCCACGTAAAAAACTTGGCTATAAAATACTCAGGAACAGCACATTCCTTAAGAAAGAGTGAAAGGACTTGTCGGTTGTCTTCTATATCAGTCCGCAGAAAATACGATGGATATCCTTGCACAAAGTACTTCGATCCCATTTTTTTAACTTTAACATTGACTCTCCACCAAGGGGCAACTAAGGGAAAACGTCCAACTACTTCATACTCCTTTTTGGAGTTCTCTTCTTGTATAACAACTGCATCATCAAAAGAAAAATAAAACTTTTGTTAATTGATAGTCATAAAGATTATTTTGTTTGTTCAAAGCTTATTTTGGTCTTGTGTCTACGTTGCAACAGTAAAGCCAGGGTTTTCATAGACTTCCTGATGTTAGGCCTTCCAGTAATATTTAAAAACAAAAGCAAAACCAACCTCAGAAACAAGCACTAAAACTGCTTCTCTAAGTGTCAGAAGTACAAAATTAAACTTGTGTAGGAATATTTATTAAGCCAATTAAACACTGGCATATGGTTTAATATTACAACATTTATGCCAAGTTTGTAATTCAATTTTAAACAGTTCTGTCACAAAGTATTGCATCATGGTGCCTGCATGCTCTTCAGATACATTTGTACACCAAATACTTCCTGCAAATGAAACCATGAATATTATAAACTATTAATATAAAGTCTTAACATTTTGTATGACCTGGTTTGCCTCCTCTTTCCATCCTCTTTCCCTTATAAAAATTAACAAACCATTCCCCGACCCATGCTTGGGGACTAAACTCTACCAAAGCAGGTACCCTACATTTAGCAGGAACCTGTTTCTCACCAGAGCAGAGTACCAGCAGATCTCAGGTGTATTACGACTTGTCTGCTTGTTTTCCCCCTTGTTACACAGCCCAGTTTTGCTGTTTTTAAAACAATTTTTGGATATTTTTGATAAGCAGAAGTTGCTCCACTGTTGCCTGCTTTTCTAAGTCCTGAATAGAAAGTAGGGAATCACTGATGTCAAGTTATCAACACCCTTACATGCCATAAAAGAAATAAAACGGGAAAAACTTTGAGTTCTTATTGCTGGAATACATGGCTATATGAAAGGGCAAAGTATATCTGTGCAGGAACCAGGAATTAGATCTCACTTTCAATTTCATTTACTTTTAAAGCATTCTACAGGGTGGTTCAAAAAGATGGGCCCAATTTGAAGTCACTATATCTCTGCAACCACAAACTATCAACCATCATCCCCATGCTGCCTGTAGAGCAGGTGGAGAGCACAGAGCATTTACAAAAAAGTTACTAAAAGCTGATAACTCTAAGGAATGTTTAACAAAGAACTGTTGTTTTCACATAACAGAGGACCTGGTGCCTGACCCCAGCAGGGGGGAAGGACCGAGAGACATCGGACTATGAATCCTTAATGTAAAACATGATCTTTCCAGAATATATACTGATACCTGTATGCATACTAATACCTGTATTTACAAGTTAATTTAGGGGGAAGTGTAGCCAAAGTACCAGGAATCCATACCTTAAATAGACTGGTAAGGGGAAGGGTATTGTATGTAAACTGAGGCAGGCGTTTGGTAGTCTGTAAACCCTGACGCACCCAACCAATGGGGAACATGGGAAGGAAATTGCGGCCGGGATTTTGGGGGGATATAAGCAGGGGCTTTTTGCCCTATTATGTGTGCCTACCTTTAGGTAGAACACCAGGTGCTGCAATATCATTATAAAAAAAAAAAAATTGCTTTGCTGAAAGATCCTGACTGAGCCCATTATATTTGCAAAATAATTGCTTCCTATAATATGAAAGGGCAAAGTATATCTGTGCAGGAACCAGGAATTCGATTTCAGTTTTGGTTTCATTTACTTTTAAAGCATTCTACAGGGTAGTTCAAAAAGATGGGCCCAATTTGAAGTCACTCTATCTCTGCAACCACGAATTATCAACCACCGTCCCCATGCTGTCTGCAGAGCAGGTGGAGAGCACACAGAGCATTTGCAAAGAGGTTACTAAAAGTTGATAACTCGTTAAACCGCTTGTAAACGTCTGTGTCACTGCAACACGCTGGGTCCATCGTTTTGAAGCACCCATCCCCTCAGGAGGCTGCAGGGCCCGGCACCGCACACGCCGCCCCCCGCGCACTTTGCGCACCGAGGGCACCCGCGGGGCCGGACCCGACGCCGCCGCCGGCTGCAGCGCCCGTGTCCGAGGCAACGCCACAACCCGCCCCGGGGGGGCGGGACGCGGGGCTGCCCGCCCACCCGCCGCCCCTCACCGGCTCGGCGCGGGGGCAGAGCGGCCTCCAGCTGCGGCCCGGAGGCGTCCAGGAGTGCGGCCTCCTCCAAGTGCGGCTCCTCCTCGGCGGCCTCCTCCTCGCTCTCCTCCTCTTCGCCCGCCGCCGCCAGCCGCGGGGGCAGCAGCACCCCCCAGAGCTCCACCGCCAACCCCCGCTGCCCGCCGGCCCCCGCCATGTCCGGGAACTACAGCACCGCGGCCGCCCGCGGGATCCCTCCGCCCGCCCCGCGCGGAAGGCGATGTGTGGCCGAATTGCGGACCGAAGGATAACGAGATAGCGGGATCAGCGATCGTCATGTGTTGTCGCCCGCTGGGCCCCGGGGTGGTGTTGGTGGTGGCCGCGGCCCCGCTGTCCTCCTGGCGGTGGCAGGGCAGCCTGAGGAGGCCGTGCCGCCACCGGAGGTGTGGGCCGTGCCAGGGGATGGAGCCCTGCCAGGGGATGGAGCCCTGCCAGGGGATGGAGCCCTGCCGGTGAGTTGCGGTAAAGTGATGGGTAACGCACAAAATTGGTGCCTGTGCAGCGGGAGACAGAGAATGCGACCTCAAGAGTGGCAGAAACACGCGCTGGACGCGGGCAAGGCCGAGCCTGACTCACAGCTCTCACCCCGCCGTGGTTTGTACTTGTGCATAGCTACCCCACTGCAGAAACAGTGCAGTTTTGTCATAAATCAGGTGATAATGCTGCGTCTTGACATGACTCCAATCACAAAACCATCAAATCATAAAAGCAGATCTCCAGTATATTGTGTTATATCACCCAGCTGTCCCTCCAAAGGAGTATAACATGTATAACTGGCAAATCGCTGTCCAGGTGGTCCCTGTTTAAAATCACTTGCGCTTCCCTGCATTGGAAGTTGGGCCATTCACATCAGCTGCTTAGTTTTCATTTTTGTTCACCATGGCAGATCTTTGTCTTTTCTGAAACTATCAAAATGTAGTTTCATGTTTTCTTGCATCTCATTAATTAAAACACCAGGCTGCATCTTGTTTAGTATTGATGTCCTGAAGTCCACCAGAAATTCTGCTGTTCGGTGATGAAAGCAAATATTTCTAGGATCTGTTTTAAACTGATTTTCACTGGCTAGTAGGCAGCAGTTTAATATTTGCCATGTTATTTTGCAGCACTATTTTGTTTAATGTCACATCTGACAAAATGGCAGATACACAAAATGTATATCTGCATGTTCACCATATCATCTAGTATATGTTTTCATCAAAGAATTAAATTCATTTGATAAGGTTTCTTTTCAAAAAATAAAATTCATTTTGCAGACACGTGTTTTCATTTGCCCCCTCTTAAACTTTTCATCTGTATTTTCTTCCAGTTTCTCCTTTGTTTTGCCTTGGACTGATGTCACACAATCCGCTGCAGGTGTCCTGTGCTGGCAGACCAGTCAGAGGAGGAGCAAGAGCAGTAGCTGCTGGTGCAAAGAGAAGTGGATTCTCCTGTTTGGAGCTAAGTAACTGGGTGGTTTTGCAGCCCAAACCGAAGTGCAACATGGAAATGCCTGATATTACACCAAATAATGTATCAGTCCAGCCACAGCAGCGGATAGCAGACTGTCAGCAGCGTAGGCGTACCCTTCAAAACGGTAGCAAAAGTTGTTTGTACAGATGTTCAGAAAAAGTGATATATAATAAAACACATTGATATACAACATTCCCATTTGGTTTAAGCTAAAAGGCTTTTTCACATTGTTTTGTGACTCCTTCCCATGCATGATCCAGGAGCCTCTCCATCCACAGGACTACCCTGCGGAGAATGACCCACTCTTTGCCACCTTCCTCCTTACAGAACTGAGGTGCCTTCAGCTCTGTCAGACACAGGAGCATGGATGGTACCTCTGTTCTCTGCCGCTTTGCCATTTCTGGGAATACCTATGTTATTGTGTCAACTAATACCTATAAAAAGACAGAGATATAAATACAACTTTTATGATTTTTAAAACCAGTTGCAAGTCTCATGCAAACATAGAGCCTTGAAATGGTTGTTTTCAGTTCTTATGTGAGTTAACTTTAAATAACTATATTCTTTCTCCTGCCTGATTCACAGATAATGATATAACTCCTTTTCATGGCAGGCTGAAAACACATGGCCTATAAAAAGAAGGCAGGAAAGGGGACAAAGACATTCACGTTAATTTAAAAATTGTAAAGCATTAGCTTACTGAAGTGCTTAACAGTGTTATGCAGTGATACATTTGAATCAGTGCTTTAAGATACTTTTTTCTTATGAAACATCATTCTACATTTAACTGTGTATTTCTGTAAGTGAAACTGGATGTCTGAGTGCCCCAGTCTATTCTGAAAATACAAACTCAGTAATGTATTCAGCAAGCTTGACTGGAATTTCCTTGTCTTTGTATGATCTGTACTATACATGCTGAACTCCTCTTTGTCATTTCATTAAGGAAATACTCTGTTTTGTAAAGATTGAGGAACAGATACTGAAGGCTAGGTACATCCTGATTATGAATGCCTTTCTGTGTGCCCAGCTTTAAATAGGTAAGCCTTGATTTTGAAAAACATGACTATTTGCTGCTCAGGTGAAGTAAGATTGGTTTAACTAGAGCTAGATGGTCAAGCATTGAGAATTAGAAGATCCTTTTGAAAGTTTGGGAGTAAATTATTTGCTCATATCCACAGCGTAGCTGAGTTTGAGCTCCCCATCTGCTTGGTTCGCTTTCTTCGTCACATTCGATGCTGCTACCCATGCAGCTGGAGAATAGAAGCTAAAGTATGTCTTAGATTTTATGACATCAATGGTAAAACTGTTAACTCTTATACAAGAAGGATTTCACCCATGAAAGTCATGTTATAAGAGTGGAAAATATAAAAATAAATGAGCAGTTGTGTAGATTTAGAAATTTACAACACATATATGCATTAAAAAATTGTTAAGCATTAAAAAGCAGGTGAACCCAAGGCCAGGAGTTTCTGTCAAAAATTACTCTGTCATGAAGGTTTTAAATCATAGCTTGAAAAATACTTTGAAATCTTAGATCAGCTTTGGGGACTGGCTTTTTCTCCATCATGTCTCACTTTAAATTCCACCCCAAAAGCCGAGGAAGTACAGTAAAAGGAAAACTCACTTTGACAACCCTGATTTTACCTCCTAATGCATTGTAATATCACTGCCATGGTAATTCGTGACTCTTGGAGTATGATCTGACGTGACACTAAAGGAGTTATTACTCTTCTGTCCATGGGGAAAAATCTGTTTATAAATTTGAACTCAATATTGCTACATTCAGTCAGAAAAAAAATCCAAAGCCCTAAAAAGCAAATAATCACAATGAAAAAGGAGAGATCATTTGTGCTGTCTCTTACGGCTTTGTGTCTTGACACACAATAACAAGTTTTCACTTAATAAAAACTATGCACATATAGATCTCCATCCTTTAAATGGGTATTTGAAATCCTACTCTGAAAACAATTTTCAGAACATTCTGGCAGGTACCATTTATATACTGAAGAGTTATACTAATGCCAGCCTCCAGAATTAAATAAGATTTACTATCAGTGTTGTCCCATGACATTCATCTCCTTAAAAGAGTTGGCTAGCAGCTGATCTTTGAGTCTGACCAGGATTGGGGGGGGATCTCTGTCTCAGATTCATTTAGATATTTGTTGCTCTGAGATTCTCTGTTGGGATGTCTGCTGAACTCCAAAAGTAAGTCTGGGTTTGTCATGCAGAACCATCAACAGGAAGCCCTCGGAGCATAAAAGTAGGTGATGTCTATACCACGTCAGGAGACAGAAGTAGCAGAGAGGTTAAACTTTCATTCCTCTTGAGATGGAAGGGTTTTGCTTTTCCCTATGATTTTTCAGGGTGCTGTAGAGAAAACATCTCCACAGCAATACTTTTGAGGTAGGGAAGTTATAGACAACAGCAAACTACCCTAGCTGCCTCTTGAGATGCTAAATACAAGTGCTGGACCCCAAGAACAGTGAGCTATCCTGGAAGACAACATGAGGCCCAGAAATTGTCAGCTACCATCAGCATGATTTAATACTAGATGATGGTGATTTTGGAGGTCCAAGGATCCCATAAACAGATGCCAACATAGAGAACCTTATGGAGAGTGGTGGCTAGTGAAAAGGGGCTGTGAATTGACTGCAGATAAATTGAAATTGTTACTAGAGTTTTTGTGAAATCTCTTCACAGCTGTGTGAAAGATTGGACATGACCTGGCAATGTACACTTGCAACCTAGAAGGCAAATCATATCTTGGGCTGCATCAAAAGAAGCATGGCCAGCATGTCGAGGGAGGTGATTCTGCCCCTCTGCTCTGCTCTGGTGAGACCCTGCCTGGAGTCCTGTGTCCAGCTCTGGAGCCCTCAGCACAGGAAAGACATGGACCTGTTGGAGGGGGTCCAGAGGAGCCACAGAAATGATCAGAGGCTGGAACAGCTCTGCTGTGAGGACAGGCTGAGAGAGGTGGGGTTGTTCAGCCTGGAGAAGAGAAGGCTCCAGGGAGACTTTATTGTAGCCTTTCAGTGCTTAAATGGGACCTATAAGTAAGGGCCTGTTGCAATAGGACAAGGGGCAATGGTTTTAACCTATAAGAAGGGAGATTTAGGCTGGACATATGGAAGAAATTTTTTACAATGAGGTTGGTGAAACACTGGCACAGGTTGCCCAGAGAGGTGGTAGATGCCCCATACCTGGAAACATTCAAGGCCAGGCTGGACGGGGCTCTGAGCAACCTGATCTAGTTGAAGATGTCCCTGCTTATTGCAGGGGGTTGGACTAGATGACCTTTGAAGGTCCCTTCCAACCCTAACTATTCTGTGATTCTATTATATTTCTATAGATAAGGAAGAAAGTGATAATTCCATAGACATTGCTTTTTCCCCAGACAATGAATTTCAGAAGATGTCAAACATGCCATGAATGAGATATGTATCTCTCACAGGCTTTATTAGGTATTAAACTAGCAGAGCTTGAGATGTATGTAAACATTGGGGAAAAACAAAAAGGTGACAGTTGTTATAAGAACATCATATTACAGTGTACTTAATCATTGTCTAGAAGATGAGCCTCCTAAAAACTTGAGGGTTATAGGATAGATCCCCCTGGTCAGGACAGCTGGAGTGATTTTACTTGGAACTCTGCCAATATAAACCATGACATTAGCAATAATGTTGAACTATGCTTGGAAAACATGCTTGGCATTATCAGAGCTTTAGGAAGCAAGACAAGTTCTTTGCATTTAATTCCAAGTTCTGACACAGGAGTGCTCCCTATTAAAGACTTCAGAAGAATGTAAAAACCAACACATCCTTTTCATCATCCAAAAAAACCCTCATGAAGACTTGACGTAGTGTGCAGAGCAAATGCTTTGAAATAGATGTCAAAATATTCTACTTTAAAAGACCTGTAGAGGTCTTTTAAAGGTAGAGGAGAAGCAAACATGTTCGGTAATGTCGTAAAGTTTATAGTCCTCTATACAGCTCATATTGTCCTCTATTTAGCCCTCTATAATGAAATGCCTTTTTAAAAAGTTCAGTTACTACTTTTTTTGTGCCTTAGCTGCTGGTTCTTATTTCAAAGCTTTGTGTCTCAGCATCCTCTTTCTTTTGTCTGTAAGAATCATAGTACAGAAGCTGTTTCAGCATACCCTCAGGGCACATGGTATTTAACATAGAAACCAGAATGCTGTGTCAAGCAGCAAATGCCCAACTATTATTGGATATAATCAAAGCCTTAATGTGTACATTTCCACTCTTCACATGCTAGGGCTTGTAACACTAATGGAGGGCGCAGTGTAAGGCCACCTGTCTTGTTCCTTGGTATTAATACAGCCATCCCAAATTTCCTCAGGCTATCTAAAGGGCTTTGCCAGTATGTCACCCTGACATCAGCTTGTACTGCATCAAAATACAAAGTACAGGGTGTTGGACAGACAATAGCATTATCTCTTGATCAGACACAAGAGAGACAAACTTGATTCAAAGGCCTAAGAATATTAAGTAGGACTGGTATTCCTAGGAGTATTTAATCAGCATGTTACTTTTGCAGTGAGTGTGTTGAGATAAGGTACATTGCTGAGAATTTTCTTCTTTAGCCCAAGAGCTTGGAAACTTGTAATTATAGACATGTTCGGCTTACTTTTAAAAATCAGTAATTTTCTAGTCTCAAGGTTTTCAAGAAAACTGATACTAAGTATGCTCTGCAAGCCCTTACCTTCCTTTCTTATAGGCAATGCTCTTTATGGCCATTTATTTGCTATTCAAAGGCATGATAGATTAATTTTTAAAAGCAAATTCAAAAATGCATTCTTTGATGTTGCAAGGCTAATTTCCCCCAAAAAACTGGTAGGAGGGAGACTGGTCTCATTCTTCTTTCTTCCCACAGAATGTTTGCAGCATCTGGCATGTAATTTCACCTTACAGAATAGTGATCTCATCTGTAGGATCAGGGTCGCTTTAACTCAACCAGACAGTTGCAGAGCCTAAAAAAGACCACGTTATATGTTTATTTTCTATGTCTGAGGGAAGAAAAAGCAACCCCAACACGCACACAAAAAAAATCCTGGATAGAATGACTGTTGCTACAGACTTAAAAAAGATATAACTTTTTATAATTCAATATATCTGTACAGAGTTCTGCTTGAATAGATACATTCATTCACCAGGCTCAATGTCATGCTTACAGGTTTGTATCTCTCAGGAGAGAAATCCAGAACTGCTATATAATTCTCCAGGAACAGAGAAAACTTCCCATAACAGTGTTTTGTTGTGGATAATACTTTACAATGCTGTTTCTGAAACAGTCTACATCTTGGTGGCTTATAAAAAAAAAGGCTGCATTATCCCAATGTGTTCCATTAATGAAAAGGCTATGGAAAACAGAAAAAAAAAAAACAAATCAGCCTTCCTGTGAAATTCCTGAAATACCCCAGTGCTATTTGTAATTAAATTTGTAATTAAATTTTGGGTAACTATAATGACCATGTCATAATATGTTGGTTTCCCCTTTTTTTTTTTTCTTTTTTTTATCTCCAGTATCCTGTCGTATTTAATGGCTTGGAGGAAAAAATAGAAATAGCTGGTGAATTGTAGAAGTCTGCATTTTCACAGGAGAATCCAAGACTGTTCTTTTATGTTTATAATTTATTAGAGCAATGTTGTTCTGTAATGGTGTGATCTCTACATTCCTGGTGAACCAAACAGCAAAGATCTAGTTAATAAACTCAAAATTTAAAAACAGGGTCTCAGTAAAGGAAAATTCTCTGTCTTTTGAGACTATCGAACAAAAGGATATTAGTAAACATGTTTGAAGTAATGTCTTGTACTTGTTCATCTTTGCTTTTGAGATTATTTGGGAGGAATAAATGAAGGGTATGTTTTCCTCGAGATTTGAGTGAAGACTTTAGTATGTTCTGCACTTAATTTTTTTTGTTTTTATTTTATTTTCTGAAGCAGCATGTCACTCTGCTACCAGTGGTATAATACTGTGTGACTGGCGGGATGTGATTCTGGGCCCCAAACGGGTTGAAGCAGAAGCTGAAGTCTCACTGCACTGGGGCCACTTGGACACATTTTGGCTTTTACCAACAAGCACCATCCCAGAAGATGCCTATGCCCTGAGTGCATTTATCTCCCTTCTCACGGTTCAACTTCAGGACCAAAGAACAGATCCTGGCTGTTTTCTGGTCCAGAGGCAGCCGCTAAAACTTCCCAAGAGGTTTTTTACCTGCGTATAGTTCTACTTTCCAGCTGTTTGCCACCAAAGGCCACTGCTCACATCAGCTGTATAAAGCCTTGCCTGATACTCAGATCTGGAAAATACTTATAGCCACTTTCTCCCTGTTTAATTTTTAACTGGAGCTTTACTTGAATGAGAACTAAATAAAAATGAGTAAGGACTTTCACAGTCTGAGGTTCGAGCCTGTTTCCAGAGCGTCCTTTGAGAGCCTTTCCAATTATTTGCCTTCAGCTGGGCTCCTGAGTTTACCTATTAATCTTTCTTCATAAATAAATCACTAACCCTTTTTTGTTACTTTTCCTTCAATTTTTCTATACTTTCCTGGTAATGAATTTAATGCAATATTCTTCATGTGGTCTTACAAGCATAATGAGCAGATGGAATTGCTGGGATTACAGCTAAAACAGCTTAAATGCAACTGTTCATCTTCTTTTGTAACAACAGAATTAATGAACACAAAGATTAACTTCTCACTAATTTTCATTCTTCTCTTTTTTCTTCAAACAGCCATTCCCAATAGGTTATTCTGTTGGAAAAGCAAGGGTTCCAAGGAGGATTTACAGAGAAGGGATGAAGTGGGAGCAAATGAGAGACACTAACAGAGCCCATTCATCCCAACTGCTTCCAGGTCTGGATAGATAATAACATACAGTAAAGCCTGACTTTTGGGTTTGTGTAAGGCACTCTGATACAAAGGGCTTGTAAATAATAGAAAAACTGAGAAGAGTGGTGAGATCTTGTTGATTGATGCTGTCAAGCAGCAATGGGCACAGAGGTCAGAAGGATTTTAAATCCACTGGGATTTAATGACACTATGGCCTTTTCTCTGTGACCAGCTTCCATCCTCAATACAGCATCTGGAGAATGGAAGTAGTTCTGACAAGAGCGATATGGCAGCTCTGAACTTAATAAAAAGTTAAAATACTCACTTAACACTGTGTTGGGTCACGCATCTAGTATGGATCAGAAGATACTCATGGAAAATGAATGCACGATAAGAGCCAAATTTCTCAAACCATGGGATTTCTTTAGGCATAGGAGAGAGAGTAAAATAAAGAATAAAGCTCCCTTTGGGGTCCTTGCACAGAGTGAAAATAAAGTTTTCCAGATTGAAATGCCAGAGACCTTATGGACTGGTAGAAATGTGCTGTGGTTGTGGATTGATACAGTGCTGCAGCTCCTTAGGAAATGTGTTAGACCTTCAGCAATCACTGCAGGCCAGGACTTTGTCATTATCTGAGAAATAAAATTATAGGATGATTTTTCAAAACTTAGAAGATTTTCACTCTTGATTGCATGCAGCATTTATTTTGTGACCCTGGAACCAGAACCAGTTTTCTTTATCGACATGTTTGCTCCCCTTTTTGTTGACACACAACGATCTTTACAGGTAGTGAGTTGTGTGCTCTTGTTTTTGTAGGGCTATTTCCTAGATTTTGGTTGCTGTAGTTTTTGCAATGAACTTTTTATTTCTTGTGAAGCATAATATTTGACATGATGTATAGCAAATAGAGTGAAATACAGTAGAAGGGCTGGAGCCCTAACATTTGCAACTTAGCCAAGATTTCTCTCATAAGTGATGAAAGAGCTTGGGCTGGTGACCGCCATGTGTAGGGTTCTCCTCCCAGCATCTCCAGTCACACAGCGCTCTGGGGCAGCCCCAGCAGAGCAGGCAGAGCTGGAGCCATGAGGGGCAACACAGGCAAATCTGGGTGCTACCTTGAACTGTAAGATGAAAAATTTTAGAAGATGCCAAATTACAGAGGAATGGGGGAAGATATGTGAGCACTGAAAAGAAAAATAGGTCCTTTCTTTCTGGGGGTGCAGGGAGAAAACATATAAAATGCATGTAAAGCAAAGCGAAGGAAGGCAGACTTTCCATAGTAGTTTTTTAAGTTAAAAAAAAACAACCCAGCACTTGAAATTTCCGCTCTTAATAAGCAACGCTGTCTCATATGAGCTCATTTAGAAAGCAGCTGCTGGCTAGAGTTTTGATTAGTAATTATGGGCAAGTTTCCTTTCCACTACAGCTTTCCAGGGAGAAAGGCAAAACACTGATTGAATCCACTAGTAAATCCCACACCTTATGAAGCTAGTAATGAATCATGATTTCTATTTTATTGTATTACCGCTACTTGCACAGTGCTCATAATGCCTCAAATGGTAATGATGCACATATTCTACACAGTGAGATCTTTGCAACCAGAAGTATTTATTCAATAATAATATGGTTCGAGGAGAACTTGTTTTTAAGATAGAAAACAGAGAGAATTCTTTATTGGTATGTTGAAAAGCTTTTCTAACAAATAAAGAAATAATTTTACACTTTCCTGCTCCTTTGTGTATGAGTCTGTTCATATAACAGCTATTCAGAGAATAACACAAATTTGTTTACATTGATGTGATAGATTTTAAAATCTCAAGCTCTTCTCACATATTTAGTTTTAATTTAAGGGAGCTGTACCCATGGGGCACACTTGCTTGATGGCATACTTGTGGTTTTGGTTCTAACAAAGAATGGAGTTTGATGCATTCTGATCCGTTTTGTTCACAGGTGAAAGTGCTTACAGGAGAGCCCCTGGATTCTTTAACACAATAGCAACAGACACTTATATTCAGACTGTCTTTCTAGTTACAAATGAAGGTATAGTCAGTGATTTCAGAGCCCAGTTAGGATTTGATGTTTGTTGATTGGAATAAATATTTGAATTTGTCATTTATTGAATCTGATATTGAATTAATGAAAGACAATATGCATGCAAACATACCAGGTCATTCTTCCACAATAAATTTCACAGCAGAACTAAATTTCACCTCTGTGTTTTGAACTGTGCCACTGTATTTCACTGCTACTAATTTTGAAAGAAGAAGGTGTTTATGAAAAAGGATTTTTCAGTGGTTGTAAGACCAACCCAGTGGGATTCAGGATGTTTACCCTCCAACACAGTACTGATCAGGAACAGAACAGGAGTTTTCTTCTTTCCTTGAGATCACGTTTCCTTATTTAGTTATTGCCATTAAGACCTTGATATGTTGATATATGACCTATATTGCTATTCTGCCTCTTGGTGAACCACATTAGGTTGGAGCAGAGATTTCAGACTATGGTCAGATGGGCCAAATGTTATCGCAGCCCATTTGTGCATCTGTCAACCTCCACCTAGGTGAAGCCAGACACCCAGCTGTCCGAACGCTCATCCGCTGCTGTGCAAAGTCAGTTTAGTTTAGCAGCTTTCAGCAGCAGTTTAGGCTAAATTGCCCATTTTTGCAATGACACAGATGAAGTGTGTTCATCTGAAACATCGTGAGACAAGCACTCAGAACAGTTTGGATATGATACCATCCTAAATTCTTTCACCTTAAAGAGAATTTCTGATCAGTTACCTATGCTCAGGGCATTTTGGCTCTCTTTCTGACTTGTCACAGGGTTTAAGGGAGAAATCCAGAATCATTTGAAACATCTATGAGAACAGGAGTTTAAAAAGATGTATTGAATATACTGTATTTATACCTTCTGTTATGCAAGCATTATTTTCCTTCATTCTGATATCAGAGGTGAAAACTATCTTCAGAGAATGAAATACCACCTGAAGGTAAATTACACAACTTCTTATTAATGCTGCTCTATCAGGGCATCCAAATCACTGCTAAGCAATCTAGTAAGTGGAGGAAATGGTGAGTCATTATTAAATTTATGAGAAGCTGGTTCATAAATCCTATATAATCACTTTTTCTGAGCTGACTTGGGAAAATCCTTTAAAGCTGCCTCATTCTATTTGGCATCCCCAGCAGCCCAGTGTGACAAGAAAGATTTACCTTTCCCCAGACAACTTCCCAGAGCCCTTGCTTTTCAGCTGACAGTCAGGAAAGAGCTTGTAGCAGTGCATTTAAAATTAGAGTCAGATTTAAAGTATTCGAAGGCACCTGAATTTAAGCAGAGATTAGGCACATAAAACCAAAATTACAACTCGTACTCCCTCTGTAATTCCCCTATTCTTGAATTATTGAAACACCCTGGGTGCATAGTTTATTTATTTCAAAGCTTTCCATGTCTATGCACATGGACCTGATCTGAGCAGCCCAAAGCCCAGTGAGGATCAAGAGCTGCTGTGTTTTCCCTGACTTCCCCATGGTATCCGCTTCAGCAGCCCTCCTAGCTACCTAATCCCCTAGTAAGATTAAAGATTCATAGGTGGAAAGTAAAAGTAAAGGAGCAAGACCAAAGCCTGACGTTGCAGGCTGGTCCAGGGCAGTGAGGTCCCAGGACCTCAGTGAACACCTTCTCTGATGGCTCCTTCAAGCCAGACCAGCTCCTCAAGCCTCCCTCCTGAGCTGTAGGCTCCAAGCTGGTGTGTGCGCCCATCTCCAAAGAGAAGGGTTTCAGACCACGTGTGGCCCGTCAAGAGCCCTGTGGGTGCTCCTTGCCAGCCGCCTCCTCAGGCTCTTGGTGGCACACATGGCCTGGCTGCAATTCCTGGTGGCAGCATCTGCCTCAAAACAAGGGCAGAACTCTGGGTTCGGCTTCAGTGCCCCAAATACAGGGTGCCAGAGCCTGGATCCAGCTCGAGCTCTCAGAGGTCAGGTCTCTGGAGCAGGGGTTGGGTCTGGGACTTGCAGAGGCTCACATCTGCAACTGAGTTTCTCCTGAGTTGAAACCAAAGTCTGGGAAGCCAGAAGCTGTAGAAGTGTGCCAAGAGGCAATTATTTTATGTCATCTTTTTGAAAGATTAAGATGTATTTTTCATCTTAGAATTGCTGAATGAGAGCTCCATCTTTGACTTCCCATAGCTTTGAAATATTTCTCAGTTTCAGGACAGAATTCACTACCTTGTGAATTTTGGGTGTTTTGACATTTTTGATGACCATGCCTCTTGTTTTTCCTAAGATCCTTAGCTAATCAGCAGACCTACCAGGGTATGCACCTGAATTATACTGTACTTGTATTTTACATTGGTGACGACTGGTGCAGAATCAAAAAAGCCTAATTGGGATTAAATATTGATATAAAATAGAGAACAGAGTAAACAACAGAAGCCTAAATGTGTTGGAATGACTGTGTTACGTAACCCACATTAGTTCTTTGTTAGTGTACTGCGAAAACCATGGTATCACTTATCCGTAATACTGACACATTCCTGCTTGCCTGCCTTCGCAGTATCTGTGTGTCCCTCTTTTACTCCATTCTCATCCTCGACTTTATGAATTCCTCCTTGTCACTGAGTTTATATATAAGGGTTTTCCTTCCACTTTGATTTAAAATAGTGGTTGTAAGAGCTCAGCAGCTGCCAAGGTTGTTCTTTTATTTAAGTCGTCAGACTCACTTTGTTATATTAATAAATGAGAGACAGTTTTCTTCAAAATACTTTCCTCAGACTTCTGCTAGCTCAGAGACAATTTCTTCCAAAATTTGCAAGGATTGTGAAGATGAACCAAACTCATAATTGCTCAGTTCTCTGTAAGTATAACAGATCTCTGCTTGAAACCTGATGACCAGCTAAACCATACATTTAATGCAGTGCAGGTTTTATTTTAAGGTGCTTCTTATAGATTTCATTATCCTCTGCTACAGTATTATTAGAGAATAAGGTCTGGCTTGTTATTGTCTTCCAAAAGAAGGATTTATTACTGGAGGTTTTTCTTGTTTTCATTGACATAACCAAGTAATAACTAGCAATTGATGCCTGAGAAGAAAGTTACTAATGCAGGAATTTTATAAATAACAGATAGAAAGCAATTTAGGAATAAGTTATACAAAACTAGTCCCGAAGTTTTGGGGTTTTTTTGTGTAGTTTGTTTGTTTGGTGGTGGATGTGTGTTTGTTTTCCTTGAGTATTATTGAAAATAGTATCCTATATTTCCTCTTATTCAGCTTTTATTTTATTTGGATTGCTTTTGTAGCATATTGATTTCATTTTTCAACATTTTTTTTATTTCCTTTGCAGGAACTCTGAAGAGTTCATCCTTTAAAACAGCTGACATGACAGAACACCAGCAGTGTGCAAGTATAGATTATTAGGACCTTAAATAACTTTCATGTTGAGTTCAGTGATCTGAATTTTTATCCCGCAAATGTAAATGCCATGTTCAATTTTATTTTCTGCTACTGCAATGCAAATATGAATATTGCCATTATCCGTAAATCAAAAAAGATCTGGCAAGACAACACTGCTCCTGGGCTTGACAGTGATGGCAGTGTTTCAACTTCCATTAAACAAATGGGAAAAGACTTTAAAAATTAAAGACCAAGTTGAATATTTCATGGTGACTTTGCTAAATGGGACTGGTCTGTCTCTTCCAGAGAGCTATACAGAAAGTGACCTCTCGTGGAAGGCGGAGATGTGCTGTGTCCGACATGTTGGTCTGCAGGTGCGCAGGGACTGCAGTGCTGCTCAGGCAAGGCTGCGGAGTGCAGTCCTGAAGATCTGAAACCCAGACCTCGGAAAGGACAAGCACCATAAAAAGACTGGACTCCTCAGCACTTGGCCTTGTTTTCGTGCAACTGCAAGGAAATCTTCAGATATCCTCCCCTTCCCTCCCTAGACCTTGAGAAGCTGAGATGGATCTGACCTATGCATGGGTTTAGGTACGAACTGAGAAAATTAACAGATAATGCCGGGATTTTTTGTTCCATTCCCATGATAAAAAAAGATTCCCACAGTGTTCAGGTGCCGCTTCTTAATTTCTTCCCACCATTGGGGAACATTAACTGTTTGATGCCCAGTTCTCTGATGCAATGAGCTCATGTGGTACTTTGGGGGTGTCTGAAAGGTGAAGGGGTGGCTGTGGATTGCAGGTGTCTGGGGACTGGCAGCACACGCTGTACTTTGCTTAGCACTGGGGAAGACAATGGCAACAAGAAGTCAGAGCTGCAGATGCACCTGTACAGTCAGTCTGCCAAGCGGAGGATGTGTCAGTGGTTGATGAGACCTGGAAACAGAGATGTTGGTTGTTCAAGAAAGCTGAGGGGAGCCCAGTGAGGAACAAGGTGATGCTGTTCAGCCCATGATCCCTCCTGGGCCACTCCACAGCGCAGAGGACACTGGATGAACTGAGGCATCTCTGCTTTGTAAACCTAAATAGCCATAGTAAAGCAGTTGCTGTGCCTCATATCCCATTTTGCTTTCCCTGTGGACTGTAGAAGCTCCATCACAAAATAAATAGCCCAGCAAAGATCTTCTGGAAGGCTAAGTGTTAATGATGTTCTGAGGATGTTCACATTTTTTCTTTCTTATGCACTTTCATATGTATGCAAGCTTGTACTGGAACTGATCCCCTAGAAAAGGGCTTATCGCTAAAACATTCTACATAATATTTGGTAAAATTTTATAAAATGCAGCTCATAAAATGCTGCAGAATGTCTTGTATGATACAAAGCTGTGAAGCAGCTCATAAAATACCCTGAAACCTGTATCTTGAAGCAGAGGATAGATCAAATGCTGCAGCAAATGAATTTGTATGACACCTGGCTTTCACAGTGATGGGTTTATTATTGGAATCTGCTGTGCTGGTAGAGACATGAGGAGGGAGGGGAAGGCAGGGGGAAAGGAAGCATGGATTGCCATCTTGTGTGATAAGCCAGTCTTAGCCAGGGAATATTTATATATACACAGGAACAGTGTTACTAGATATGATTCCCCGCTACCTCTCCCAGCACAATCACCATTCTGAGCAAGGAGCAAAGCTTTAGAAATCCCTCTCAACTGGGCAAAGCTAAATAGACATCAGCTCCTTGGAACATGGCAAACACTATGTCTGTCTTCCAGATTCTTATTAATACATTTGCATGTTTGTCTCATTCTGTGTAGGATGCCACATGAAAGAAACTGGCTCTAGGTCCTTCCTTGGGGCTGTCAGGATGGATGGATGCCAGCCATCATGTTCATGCAGGGCTTTTGGTAGAGGGGTGATGTTGCTGTATGGGCAAGGTCTGAACTTCACAGCACCACAGATCCTGGTATCTGCCTGATTTCTGTGGCCCTCGCTGCTGCCCACAGTAATACTCAGTTCAGTCAGTGCTGACCTACTGGCTCAGAATCCTATCTATAGGATTACTCTTATAAAAAATGTACATTCACAGAGGTCTGATTTGTGATCCTGGCAGTGTTATCAAATCCTTAGTCTCTCTCCTGTATTTCTAGTGTTTCACATGTGATTTCCCACTCTCAGCCACTGCCTCGGCAGGAACCTTGAGTCAGCTCTTGTTTCAGTGACCCAAGAAACATCTGCCAAAAAACCAAACCAAACCAAACCAACAACAACAAACAAACAAAACCCCAACAAACAAACAAAACCAACAAAACCAAGGAAGCCAAACCTCTCACTGAACAGGGGTGTCCCACCTGTTTCATCCTCCATGTGTTTGTCTCCCTTTCACCACACACACCCTTGTTTGCCTTTCTCTGTCCTCTCTAACATACAAGTTGTACTGAAAACCAGAATCAGCTTCAGACATCCTGCCACTTCACCGTTTTTCTCAAAATCCTTTGCCTTTTACAGATGAATGTTGTGTCCCTGGATCTGCACTGGGAAACACCTGCAACAAGCACCATAATTTCCCCACATGCAACACCAAAAGCTTTTTGCCTGACAAGCTTTTGCTTCCAGACCCAAGATCCCAGCATGGCCAGCTACCTGGGTCTGCTGGCCAGCAGGATCCTGCACACAAAAGCCACAGCGCTGTGCTGCAGAAAAGCAGAGATGTGCCTCGAAGGCGCCCTCTTGCATGGTGGCAGGTTACCACAGCCCTCTCCAGTCACCTGCCCTGTGCCCTTGCCTGGAGATCACAGGGGTTGGTGACATGGGGCACAGTGCAGAGAGGTGATATGGCCACAGATCACTTGGGGAAGAGGTGCATGAATTCTTAACCTTTGCTGCTGTCAAATCCATCTATAGATTGATGTTTTATTTCCATGGTGTTTTATTAAGGAGATCTCTGCAATGTCATCCTGTAATGAGACTCACTCCACTCCCATGCCACACACCTTACAAAGAAAAGTAATTTTTAACCTGCTTCAAATCTATTGTAGAAACTTAGAACCATGAAAGCCAGTACCATGTGAGAGCTGGGTGGTGCTACATTCACCAACTATGACCAGAACATGACCAGCCTTAGTCAATAACCAGTATGTCAACAATGCATTAAAATGGCGTAGTAGAAATTCAGATCCCTTGTGTAGGGCCTTCCGCATGCTAGTTTCTCATGATAAATCTGGTGTTCTTGGGGAAAGCTGGATACTACCTCTCTACAGTTCTTTAATACAGTCTATTATCGAGGCTGTTATAGGCATTTAAAGGTAATGACAGGATATTAATCTATGATACAATACTTCAGAAAAAAACATAAAATATCCATGAGGAGAAAATATTAACATGTAAATGGATTTCATTTTGACCAAGGTGCTGTCAAAGGAAAAGTAATTTATATATAGCTGGATACAAGGCAGGTTTTAAATTCAGCTGTGTACCACAGGCAACAGAAAAGGAAAATAACTGCAATTTTGAAATTCTCCTTTCAATACAGTAGCTATTGTCCTAGGCAGAAAGGGTAGAAATTAACATCCTACTGAGATCTTACATGTGCACAATAATATTTAGAGTGAATATTCAGATGCACTAGTCAGCTGTTATCTGACTCCATGACTAATGTGGTAGTGTAAGGGTCTGGTGTTTCGTTCAAAATGAAAACAGAGAGATTGTGCTGGACTCCTGATACCTACATCAAGGACTGACAGCAGCTCCCCAGAAAGATGAGCTGCTGAGATGCACCATGACTGACACATGGAAGCCATGGAAAGCAAATATCTCCCATGAGTGCTGGTGTGGGTGCGTATCCGGAGTGCAGTGGGGGACAGTGAGCTGGGAAGGTTGGAGCATTTTGCCTCAATATTAGGCTCAAGGGCACATGTGAGGGAAACCCTCAGCCATGCATGGAGAGTGTGTGAATCACAGCCTCTCCCAAACTCATCTGATTTATTGATTTTTTAGACTTCTTACTCCAGTGAAAGGTAGGGCACACCATTTCTGGCTGCTGTTTGCGTACTAGGGACTGCAAATGAGTGTTTTCTCAGTCTCTTGCCACACTGCTACTACATTTCTTGAAGGATTATTTTAGCTTTTATTTCTTTTTCTTTCTTTTTCTTTCTTTCTTTCTTTCTTTGGTCCCATTCTTCAGCTGGAATGAATCTTTTTTCACACCTGAAGGCTGCCTGTTTTTGCTTCCAGCATTTGATGGAAAGGCTTTACTTTGAATAGATTTGGAATGGAGTTGGCACTCCTTCTACCATCTTTTCTAAATTTTTGCCTAATACTGTGTCTGAGCTCTACCAGAATTCTTCTTCTTAAACTGTACACATCCTGAGCTGTAGTGCACATCTATTTGTTGCTAAGTGTCTTCTTCCCTTCCTGGGATGACACCCTTCTCTAAACAACGTTCTTGCCCCTTATTCTCCAAACTGATTTGCATTTCTACTTTCCTGCCCACCTGAAAGCTGTTTATTTCACTCATAATGTTGGTAGGTAAAATTTGATGCTGTTTATTTTGGATTTGTAAAATATTTTTGCCTGTTCTAATAAAACTCTTTCCTTTGAATACTTAAGCTGTTGAAAGAACTCGCTGAGGTCCAGTGTCAGAAAAGGCTGAAAGAGGAGCATATTTGGGCTAAACATAATGCAGAACATCCTCCATGTCCTCCTAGTGGGATCCTGCACACTTTTGTCAGTTCAACTGCTTTGTCTTGATACAGTTTCTGTAATCAAACAAATTCAGGAGCAGCTCTTGAGTTGGAAATTATGGCGCTTTGGGTAAAATTTTTCTAGGCCTTATTTCCCTTTGTGCAAAGAGGGGGTAGTGCACGTGCTAAGACAAATACAGCCCCACAGCACCTCAGAACAGGGAGCATGCACTGGGACAGGGCACGTATTTGTGCCTGCAAAGTCGCCCTCAGTGGGGATTTCCTTTGTTATCCCTAAAGCTACAGAAACTGGAGTGTTCAGCTTGCCCTGCAGCCACGTGTGGAAGAAGGTTAGATGGTCCTGGCACCCCAGCTGTCTGGTGATTTCTTTAGTGAAGTTAGCACTGAGACTCCACTATGTAACTTCAAAACTCCATTTTATGATGAAGTTGAATGAAGCAGAAATTTTTTGTGTGTTGAAAAATATGCTCAGCAAATGTGTTGCAAAGCTGCTGTGTGTCCATGCACCTACACAGTAGCTCTCAGAGAGGATTTTGTTGATCATTCCCAAACTTGCAGAGATATGCATGTGGAACTTTGGCTGAGCAGAACCAGAACAAATAGCAGAAAACCAGAAGGACCTTTACAATAATGGCTGTTTTTTTCTGTTTCCCAGCATACAACAACTAGATCTTCTCATCTTGTTAGTGTTATCTTGTTAATAAATAATCTATAATATTTTTACTTTATAAGATACTGTCCTCTTAACCTCCATTGCATTATAAGACAGACATCCAGGCACACACATCTTCATTTACAGAATTTGTGTATCTGTCAAACCTATGTATTAAATGACACGTTTTTTGGCACAGGATATTCCTCTGCAGTTTCTTGTCCATTTATATTCAAAACCATAACCTGATGTTACTAGGCAGCTTTAATTGCACCTATATGATGTGATGTGATGCGCTTTGAACTGTGATTTTACATTGCCACTTTGACTGTCTGGAAAGTTCATATTTTTCCCAAAACTTTTTTGTAGTTGTCATATGGCGTCTCTCCTCTCTCATGATTTGTGCTAGCATACAGTGATCTCTGTGTTGTACTAATTTCGTGCTATTTTGGTTTTTCCTTATGTCTCTCCTATCACTGTGTCCTCTCCTACCCTATTTAAAATCCTGATTTGCAAACAATGTATGTGCCGTCTCACTGAAATCAGTGAAGTTCTGCACTGATTGCACCTTCTCATTGTGGGCTCTAGATCACAGCCTGTCTTGACTTTTGACTGACTCATTTATTTTTCTGTGCTGCATTTCCGTGACTTTGCTGTTTTCTTTGTATGTGTATAAGAATTAGGTGTAACTATTGACATAGAAAAAGAAAAAAGTGCATGTATACATGTGTGCACCGATTATCACTGATTTGAATAATTAGTAAAATATGGACTATAAACCCATGACTGTCTGGAGAAAGATGCTCCCCCTTCCTCCAGGGAAGAGGAGATGGCAAAACAGAGCCTATTAAAGCATTTGGCCATTCTGCCACCTCTGTCACAAATCAGTCATGCATGAGACGTCAAGTTGTCACAGTTTTGTGACATTGGCCCACACTTAAAGCATGTTTGAAATGCCAAGCATTTGAGAAGTCTTGCTGAAGTCG
Organism: Patagioenas fasciata; assembly: GCF_037038585.1. Lineage (NCBI taxonomy): Eukaryota > Metazoa > Chordata > Aves > Columbiformes > Columbidae > Patagioenas > Patagioenas fasciata. The sequence goes on from NC_092520.1 coordinate 178,566,532, forward strand.
GAGAGAGTAATTTTGTATCTGAAACTGCCTGTTTGGTTCCTTGGGCCATACTGGCCTGCAGGTAGATTTGCACCATGGCTGCTGATTTAAACACATGCTGGTCATACACGAAACTCCTGGCAGCTCCTTCAGTGTCTCAAAGGCTGATGCTCTCCTTAGCAGACAGCAGGAATTTGCTCTGATTTTTTCCATTTCAAGCTCCCAGGGCTGCAACTTGCCAGTGGAGCCCCACTGCAGAGCAGGCCGAATTTGGTTGCTGGGACATGGGGACCTGTTCTGGACAGATTTCCGTGACACCTTGTAAAAGCGGCTGAAGCCTGTCTGTAGCAGTGTTTGCTGTGTGTTAAGCACCAACGCCATTTCCACATTGCTGTTAATATAACAGCTCTATAGCTTCCCACTGCAGAGAAGGCCCGAGACATTGGGCTTCCTCAGCTGTCTTTGCTACTGCTCATTGCAAGGAAACAATCTTTGCCTGAAGCTCATATTTTTACATTCATTTGTGGCTCTGTAGTCCTCTCACGGCAACACAAAAAACCCTGCCAGACCCAATTTTAGTCACTTTGTGCACTCCAGATTTATCCAAATACTTCTGCTTTCTATTTCATAATCAGTTTAGCTTTCCCCCACTCCCTGAATCCCCAAGCCTTTGTAAAATGGCTCATATTTTAGTGTTCTAATTGATGTTTTATAGAAACTCTCCCCTACCATACACAAGAACAAGATACAGTGTGTGAGAGCACAAACCACCTTGCAAGAGCCCCAAATTAAATAAAAGTGACAATTCACGTGTAATGGATGCATGCAATTCTGGAAGATTCACAGTTACTTCTTCCAAAAGTGGAAGAAGCTTAAAACAGTAGACAATCATTTTATGCAAAATATCTGTTTGGCTGCCCAGGGAAATCTCACAATTCTTCTTGCAAATATAAATAAGACCAACAATTATACATTAATATAAACCCTGTGCCAAAGTCAACTCACAATTTAAGATGCTGTGCTTTGTAATAATAAAACTTGAAGAAATATGGGTAAATAGGTATTTAATAGACCAGCAATTGTATTTTAATTAGGCTGTGCATTTGTAAAATGATATAAAATCATCTCCAGTGAATAACCAATTTTAAAAGAGCTATTAATATGTATGCTACTTAGAAATAACTCTGAAGTTTTTAGGAGCCTGTTACTATGAAAGGAAATGCTACTGTGAGGTTCTTCTCCTCTTCAGCTTTTTGTTTCCAGTATTGAAACAACTGAAGCCTTATACACTTCACTTGTGATGCAAAATCACTACTGTCTTGCCCAATTAAAATGTTTATTATACACCAGAATTGGTGGTTTGGGTGAGAAAGCCCTGGAGTGAGTGTTGGGGTGCTGTGGGAGGGTGGGCTGAGCAGATGGCACTGGAGTTAGACCTCTGCTCTACTCAGCAGCGCTGGTCTGGGAGACCCATTGGGTTTTGTGGCTGTGCTCAGCTGTGCCACAGCCTCAGTAGCCCTGCGGATGGCTGTGGGACCTCTCACAGGCCAGAACCTGGATGATCTGAGCAACAGAGACTCACGGAGGATCTGCTCAGGTATGACATTGATCTAGATGGAGCATGAGAATGTGCCTTTTCTTCTGTTGAGCAAGTGAAAGCACTCACTGCAGTGTTTAGGGTGGTTTGCTCCATGGGCATCTCTTGCACCTCATGGTGCCATCTGAGACCTCTGGCCTTGCTCACCTACCTGCCTGCTGACCTGGATGACCAACCTACTGAGATCATGCATCACCCTGAAAAAAACCCCACGGTCTTTGAGATGCCACCAGCATCTTTCTTAACACTCCATCCTAATTTCTCTGCTTCCTGGACACATTCTGCAAACTGTGCTGAGCAGCGGCATCACCCATATTTGGCAGCAACCTCTAAAATAGCAATGCCAATGCATGCAGCCTACCATCCCTTTCTTCCCATCATGAATCCATGCAGCAGGACATGGCACATGTGGATGTAAAACTACTCCCCTGTTTCTCATCCTAGTCCTAAGCAGAGAGGGAACAGCAACAACTGTAGTTCTCCTCCACTCCACCTGCTAGTGCTGCTCTGATGCATAAAGTAGCATCAGGAGCAAGACTGTCCCTTTCTCAGACCTTCAGTCACCTTACACCCTTGCGCTTCTCCAAGTAGCAGCTTCATCTGTGTCTAAACCAGGCCAAGGTGACATGAAGAGAAGGACACTGCAGCATCAAAGTCACTCCTGTAATCACTATCAAATGTAGCAGAGGCACCAAATCATAATCCATTAAAACTGAATAAATTTACAGTTTTCATTATTTTCCAGTGCAGAAGGAGCTGACGTCATTTGGTGTCCATTCTTCAGTCCTACAAGACCATGAGAACTTTGTTCCAGTGCTGCAGCCAAGTAAAAGAAGGTTGCAAGCTCTTATGGGTATTTGGAAGCACAGTCTTTTTAGGACTAGGTTGGAGAAATTGACTGTTGCCAGTTCCCGTTCAGTGACAATTCTGTTCATTAGCGATAGACTCTGCGTGTTTTCTTTTTCTGTCCAGTTGCAGGAATGTGACTTCAAAAGCACTGCACTCAAGAGGAATGTTCTTTGCTCACTTGTCTGTTTTGGGAAGAGAACAGAAAGTTTTGGTGCTTATTGTTTTCTATAGGTACCCTTTAATTGCAGGAGCCTGAAAGAGGAAACTAAGTAAAAGGCTTCACAGGCTTCACAGTGGCTGACTGGCAGTGAAACTCAAAGTGTGCAGAGAGTTTGCTAGTGTCTATAGTGCCTAAAGAAACCCAATTAGAAGGAGAGACAGAGTCATTGCAAGTGAGAATAGCAAGAAATTCTGAAGCTGATTTATGTGACACTGTATCTTGAAACAGTGCAAGGGAACTACAGGTGTTCAAGAGCCCTGAAAATGGAGCTGTGAGAAATAACTCCTATTCCAACCAGGCTTGAGCTTTTTTCCTCCCTTGTGCATTCTCCATCTGATTTCCTACATCTCTCGCCATGTTTCCATTTAACTTCTTGTTGCTTCTTCTACTCCCAAATTCCTCGCTTCTGGATTCCCTACTGCCCTTTTAAGTGATCCTTTGAACACCTTTCTCTCTCCTTTTCAGTCACATCTTGTCACATAGAGAAATCAGAAAGAGGATGTCTATCTAACTTAAAGGAGACACAAAATCTTTCAGAGATAGCTCTAAGAGGTTTAATTCAGCTCAAACACGTTATCAGCCCCAAGTAAGTAGCTACTATAATCTCAAGTTCCCATTGAGAGCCAGTAGTTATATGCATTCATCTGACATGAATATATACAAATACACATCGTTTGCATGGCTATATAAAACATGGGTATACAAGGACTTCCAAATGAGATCTGCACATCGCTAAATCAGCCAGGAAAGAACACTTTCACTCTTCGATAGGCTGATGATTCACTAATAATGTTAAGCACAAGGGCCCCTCGTTAACAAGTTCTAATGGCTGGAAGAATTGCACGAAGACCAGGACTGGTTACAAAAGCTATGATGCTGCTGCCACCTGAGGTTTTATTCTGGAAATACAACCCTTGTGTGAAAGGGACTGCACAAAAATCGGGATGTAGATGCAAAAGGGAACCCGAGGCTCATTAGTGCCAGAAGAGCTTTGACAAAGCAAGAAGAGACTGTCCTCATGGTCAGCTCCAAGCTGACACATTTTCCAGCTCTGCACAAGAGCTGTACAAGCTGTTCTCAGCACACGCTGCTGCCAGCATGGCAGTTCTGCCCTTGCCAGCCTGGGCCTCCACCTTGCCTTGTGCAGGCACCAGGGCTTTTGCAGCCTCCGGCTGAGACAGTGATCCAGCTAGAATCAAATGGTTTTTAGGCTGCATCTAGAATGATTAAGCACTGGAACAGGCTGCCCAGGGAAGCAGTTGAGTCAACATCCTTAGAGGTATTTAAAAGATATGCAGATGTGGCGCTTAGGGACGTGCTTTAGTGGTGGATTCGGCAGTGTTAGGTTTATGGTTGGACTCAATGATCTGAACAGTCTTTTCCAACCTAGATGATTCTATGATTCTATACTGCTCCCAGATTTAGGTCCTCCAATACAAGGAGATACCAATGAATTGCAGTAAGTTTAGCAGAGAGACACCATGATCGTCAGGACTGGTACACTTGTCCCATGAGAAGAGGCTGAGGGACCACGGCTTCTCCAGCCTGGGAAAGAGATGGTTTCAGGAGGACATTATAGCAGCTTGCCAGTACCTGTGAGGAAGTTATCAAGAAGGCAGAAGCAGACTTTCCTCTGCAGTGCACAGTGAAAGGACAACAGACAAGGCGCATAAGTTGAAAGAAGAGATTCAGTCTAGCTATGTGGATAACCTTTTAGATGATGAGAACAGTCAGGCAAGGTTACGGGTTGCCCAGATAGTTTGCACAGTTGCCATCCTTGGTGGTTTTCAAAACCAGTCTAGGCAAAGCCCTGAGCAACCTGCTCTGATCTCACAGCTAAGCCTGCTTTGAACAGGAGGTAGGACGAGAGACCTCCTGAGGTCCCTGCCAGCCCGAATGACCCTGCAATCCTAGGATCTTTAAGCAAGTTGTGTCTTCATAGATCTTTGTGTGATCTGTTTCTGCTTTATACACAAAAATATTTCTAGCTGCTTCTACCTTGACCTAACTTAAATTAAGGATCACAAAGTAACCAGATCAAGTGAAGGTGTTCCACCATTAGTATGCTGGCAGCCTTTGAAACCAGAATACTGGAGAACTCTCACACAGGCTGTGGTCCACACGCGCTGCTCCAAAGTATGTACAGCATGGCAAGGAGCTCTTCCCACTCCACACACAGGCATCAGTGTCGAGCACCATGTTAGCAATACTGGTGCCCGAATACACACGGTGACATAGCATATGACAGAGAGGCAGTTGGGGAAAATGAATGGAGCTTTTGAAAAGACCGGTAAATATTTTTTTAAAAAGTATTTAATTACATATATTTCATCATTTCCCCATCTTCTGTTGTTGATATCTGCTTGTAATTGGTAGAGACCATGCTGTCATTTGTGCCCAGCTTTTGATCCTGTTCTTGGCTTTCTCCTCATGTTGTAAAAGATTATTTTTATCATAAAAATTATCACCTCAAACAAACTTCTCCCACTGTGGATCTCAGCTTTTCACATGATGTACATTGACATAGCAGACCAAGCATTTGCAAGGCATGAATCAAAGCTACTCTTCTCCATCACATTCATCTTTCTGGCTAGAAAAGGTATAAACTAGTTATATGAAAAAAAAAAAAAGAGGAACATATTATGCCTTTTTGAACTATGAGTTTCACCAACAGAGTGGTTTGGACTCTTTATCTCTGCTTCAAAACCTGTTAGAACTTCCATTATACCCTAAAATAGTTCCATAGTTCTATTTTAAGATCATAAAATATTAATTGACTATGAATAACCAACTATAGCTATTAAATATCTTTTAATAGTTACCTTTTTAGCAATTTTTTTTATTCTTTATTGCTTACATTCCTCATAACAGTAGAATCTTTGCACAATATTTAACATTAAATCAAATAGTGCTAAAAGATCAAGATCATCCCCTCTTCCAAACAGATAATTTAGGAAAAAGATCTGTTTATTGGCTTATGGAAGTTGATACTTGCTATTCCATACCTCTAGACATAATTTTACAGAGGATTTGCCCCACTTTAATAACCTCTCTGTCATGTATCTCCAGAAATTACTGGTATCCACACTTCCAGTGCAAATCTGAAGTATCACATTGGATCTCATATGTGACACAACAGAATCTGATAAATTTTATTGATTATGGTAATCCAAAAGTATGTTTGTGCCAGAATTATATATAGATCTCTATCTATAGGTTACATATGAGAAATGGGGGGGGAGAGTGAAAAATCAGGCAAAGGAAATTCACTCTTTACATTTTCCTAATGCATCAAATTCTTACTGTTCATTATATTAATATTTTATTGTGCATTACAGCACCAGTAAAGCAATCCCATTTATGTACATGCTGGATGAACAAGCTGAAAAAGTCTATCGCTTTCAGTGAGATTCCTTGAATTTTTTCAAGTTGAGCAGATGCTTAAAATAAGCTTACATTGGGTCAGTGCCTAACCACACTGTTTCATATTTATTAGTAGTAGTGTGTGGCTAATGTAATAGTTGCTTCCATTCTAGATTCTCTCTTCAGCTGTTCATAACTTCCAAACCCAAATTCCTTTTTGACCTTAAATTCCAAATACTTGTCCTCATGCAAAAAGTCAATCTTGGCATATTAGTTCCTGTAAAATCCAGCCGAATTCACATTATGTGGAGGAAGCAGAAGATATTACCATTAAGTCTAGCTCATTCTTTTCATTCATATAACTGAGAATAGCCATGAAGCTTCAACCATAATCAAAATGGAAAAATTCAGCCTCTTGTTTTGCAACACATGTTCTGCAAGCACAGCATGACTCCCACTCACAGGTTCACCGAACTCCATAAAAATCAAGGAGGATCAAGGTTTCGCCTGTGTGATGTTTAGGGAAGGACTGAGCACCCACGGTCACTGCAGGTCAGGGTCTGGGTCATCAGGGATGAGGCAGGCAGGGATGGGACAGGGCTGGGGACAGGGTCACCTGCACCATGGCTGGAGCAGGGACTGGCAGCCCTGGGCCAAGCTGGAACAGGGTCCCCTGATGTAGCACCAAGTCATGTTAATGCTTTTCATTCTGCTAAGAGCCCTTCACAAAACTAGGCAACTGGGCAACACTAAGTAAATTATTTATTACCCAAACATTTGAAAACTAACCAGTTTTAACAGAATTAAACTGTTACACTCCATAGAGCAGCTGCTTTCTAAATACATGTCATACCACGTTGGTTTCTACTACTCTGTCATGTATGTGTACTACACAGCATGTATGAAAATGTCATTTCTATGACATACACACATAACAGCGCAGACCTGGATAGTATGCAAATACCAAAAAGCTTCAGCTATTCCTATCAATATATTCAGACATGTTTGCTAGGATAGAGACTGTCACTATAAAAACAGAGGCACTAAGTTGACTCTGTATAATACAAAATTTCCACTTCAAAAAGCCCAACAGTAGATGAAAATCTTAAAAAAAAACCCCACCATAACTGCTATTCTTCTGTTTTTTTAATATAGACTGGATATTCACTGAAGGGCTTTGAGATCAAGTCTACTCTACCTTCCCTCCATCTGACTGGTCTAATCTGTTTTTCTTCACTAAATGACACACAGTTGAGTTTTGTCATCAAAATTAAGAAATAACCTTGCAACAGTTTCAGAGGTGCTGAAGTTCACATTACTCTTTTCAGTACAAAATAATCTCACTACTGCTGAAGAAGTGCAAATGTATTTGCAATACCGAGATTCTCAACACCTTATTTTCTTACCTTTACAAAAAATAAATGCTTAAAACAGACATTGAAGAGATCAGGTTGGTATGAACACTAGCGGTAACAGAGAATGTTTTACATTGAGTTGTACTGGAGGCTTTCAAAGTCCATTTAATCTTTGGAAAAATCTATTGCTATTGCAGGTTTCAATTATTGGCAACAAGGGCTTCTCAACTAATGTTGACAGGGCAAATCCATTTTCAGTGCAGTTATAAAAGGATTGACAGAGACGTGGGAGATTATGCACCATCACTTGTCTTGAAAGGGTGCTGAAAATGGTTTTGTTCTATACATGGCAGGATTAAAGAGTTTTTTGCCTCTCTACCCCCTGCTGCTCTTCTTACACCACAGTAATTAGGATAAATGATCTCCCATTTAATCCTTTTCAATGCCTGCAGTGCATAAACCCAGCCTATAAGATAACACAGGTGCTACACTTAATCCCCAGTTCAGCAAAGCACTTAAACATATTATTTTGAGACCAGATTTAAAGGTATGTTTCAAAAGAAACAGTTATTAACAGCACTGATGAATTAGGGCCCTAACAGACTTTCATGGTCATTGCTCAAGGAAAATCTGAGTTAATGTAAATCTTTGGAGAGCAGCGCTTCTTCCACACCTCATGCCAGTAACATCGCTGTATTGACCAGCACGTTCTGCCCCTGGACTCTTTACACCCAGGTATTGCTCTGTGAGGGTCTCTGCTCAATCACACCTGAGTGTCCCTCCTCTCTCCACCTTCCAGGTTTCTTCAGGAGCACCAGTTGCTGATAGCTTCCAAGAACCAGCTTACATGGATCTTGCCCAGAGTGGAGGTAAAGGGACAGGTGCAGAACAGCCCTGGTATCCCACAGCATGGCAAGATGTACAGAGCAGTGTACATGGAAACAGAAAATCCCAAATGCGAATCCAGATGAAATTTTTGGACCAAAAGTACTCTCCAGCAAACATCTTTCGTTGTGAATAATGTAGTCAACAACAGGATACCTCGTATAGTATACGCAAAAATTCTGATCAAATCTAACACAAAATGGAATCACTGGTATTTATTTGTAACTTACAACTTCCACATTATTTTTTCTTAATATAAAGCAGAACAGCTCATTTTCTGAGAAATATCCCTCTAGTTCAAGTAAGCTTTGGCGGAGGAACCTAGGCATAAGGTAGATTTTGAAACCTTGATCACTCAATAGAAAGAGAAGGACCAGTATTTTATATATGCCAGTGTGGTCTCAGGAAAATTTCACAGACAACAGTTACAAGAACAGAAAAGCATTAAATAAACAGTCATCTTAGTTAAATGCATTATGAATTTGAATGTAATATTGTCTGGTGACAATACAGAAAAAATAGGACTATAAATGAAAACTTAACTTCAAATGTAATGGCTTTGAACTTTTTCTACAATGTTCCAAGTGCAAATTGTTTTTTTAGCATAAATAAAGCCTGTAAGATATGCTGGCAAAGATGCACGGATACAGCTATAAATATGTGGGAAAAACTAATAGTTCAAATTTACTCCAAAGGTCATCTGGAGTATAAATGTATTCTCAGAAAAATTATGCAGAAATGTTATCATTCTCTTCTTCACATGGGCTGAGATTGCAGGAAATAAGTAAGTCCTCACAAAATATAATGACAGGAAGAGAAAAATGCCTGTGCTGTGACTGAATCCAGCTTCTTCTAACAAATTATTATGTGTTCTGTGACATAAATTCCAACCATTAACCACTTCCATAGGCATGAAGCCAGAAAAATCGCACTGTTAAGACCCATTTCAGCTAACCCCTGGAATGTTTTACTCTTGAAAAGGTCACATTTTCTAGACAAAGGAGGTTTACATGCAGCTTGGCAAGAAGTTAATGTGAAAAGGAAAAGCTAAAGCATAAAATCAACTCACAACTGCTAAGCTTCAGTTTCTGAATGGAAGAGTTTCCACTGTTTCTTCATCTGTTTTGTCTATATATTAGCCAGGAAACATATATAATCAGTATGTGAGTTACAGTGCACAGATGTTCTTAAGAGTTGTTAATGTAGGATGCAACTCTTCTATCACAAAGGGAAAATGCAAAGTCATTTGCCTCGCTTACATCCAATCCTTGGGCCACAGGGGAATGCGCAAGAAGTGATATGTTTGCCAGAATAAAGGCAAGAACAAACATATGCCAGGGAAGATACCAAAAACTTTTACTTTTCCTTTGTTTGTAGATAGACGCAAGGTCCCAGGAGCACTCTTGCATTGGGAGTGTTTCCAGGATGGCTGTAGGAGATCCAGTTCACACTCTTGTCCATAATGAATGGGAATAAACTACACTTCATGGGAACACATAAAGGCTCATTAGTATAATTTCTTCTGCAATTATATTTTAACTGCACAATCTTCAACAGAAAACAAGCAAGTCCCCCCAAGAACAAGGACACAAAACACCTGTGCCCACAGACAGCACCACATAGCAAAACCCAAGACAATTATTACAGTATTTTTATATGTATATAAATTAAATAAAACCATGTGCAGATACTTTCTATAACCTCTGATGTCTCAATACCGATAGCCAACGAGTTATTTGTAATATCGTTGTCAGCAAAAGGCAAGTTAACTTTCCCTTCTTCTTTTGTTCTATTCTAAACATTTATACCAGAAAGTAGAATTTAAAGTCATTTAGTTAAAATTCTCCTCCTATTAAAATCACCCAGCAGCCTTCAAAACCCTACACCAAAGTAAACATAGATAAAATTAACACTTACAAGAGTCAGATCACATGCAGCACCTCCTGGCTGGCCTGCAACTGTCTGCTGGCAAATACAAGCTCAAAGAGGTGGCCACAACCCTCACGCAAAGACTCCACACATAGCCAGTGGAATATGAGGGCTTAGCTCTACTGATTCCTGCTTCATTATCTCAGCCACCATCACTACAGAGTAGGTTCAAAGTCCTGTTACTGATTTGTGTTTGTTGCTAAGGATACTTCCCCCAAATTTCAGAAACCTGTATTATTTAATGTTGCACAGTTCATGTTTCTCTTCAGCCAGACCTTCAGGAAAACTCTTATTATTTAAAGCATATCGAAATCAAAGCTCAATATGATCAGGAAGTTTGAAACAGTAGAGCTGAAACATGCACTGTTTTCACGATGTTCAAGCTGTTCCTTAACATACTTTGAATTAGAAGCAAGGTCAGTCTCTACGCTTCTGTACCCATAAGTGCTGGCAAATAAAGCTAGAAAAAAAAAAAACATTTCTCGAATGGAAGTATACAAAAAAATGGATGTTTTGAACATGATGGAGGAGTACCCATTATTAAAGCATGCAACTATCAATATTAAACCAAAAGCCCGCCTTATTTTAAAGTACTTTCTTGTTTATATTTGTATTTTTCACACACTCTGGACTACTTTGCCATAACGCACTGTTAGATCCAGACCGACATTTCCATATGATATTTTTGAAAATTGCACAGGTAATAGTCTTAGAGCTAGTAGGAGCAAAACCATTGCCAGAAGTAACAGAACATATCATTAATGTTTCCAGCACTCTTCTTTGGAAGCCCTGGCTTATTCGTGTGCAATAGACATTGCCCGAGAAAGTTAAGGCTCTTTCAACTAAGAACATAAAGAATTATTGGGCAAGATCCTAGTAAGACAGCAATCTCATTATTTTTAGCCTACGCCTGCTTAAAAAAAATGACAGCACATGCTTGTATCTGTATGTATCTGCTTTGTGGACTCCAAATAGCTTTTTCCTCTCCAACCAGCAACTTTTCACTGAAATTTTCTGTTGCACCTCTGATGTGCTTCAGTTGATATGGGGATGTTTTTCATACAAACTGAGCATTATTTATCAACCATTTACAGAATTAAAAGATCTTCATGATTCTTTTCCCCTTTTTTATCACCACTATTACACTCTCTTCACTGCTGTATCCACAGAATTAACACTAATAATTGAAAAGAGAGTGGTGCAAGGATGCTGAAGCTGGTCTGTGGGACTATGAAGCAGGGAGAAAGGTGAGGTTCTCTTGCAGGGGATTTTCCCTCTCACCAGATACCGCAGTTCAGAGCAGCAATGCCGTGATCCAGAACCAGCACTGGGGATTCACCACCCGCACCTGTGCTGAAGGCAGGAACACAGCTGGAGACATTTGGGAAAACTTAAAGCCTCTTTTGTATTCTTCACTTTTTGGAGCTTTTCAGTTTCCCCATTTCTTCAGTCTTGCCAAAGAGCAAAACCAGGTTTACAACAAAAGTAAATAATAACAACAATGAAGTGGTAATGGATTTTCAGAAAGAACCAAATGCTAAGTAACAAAGCAATGCAAACAAAATAGCATTATTGCTGTTCATTTTTTTACATTGCCAGGGGTACAGTGGAGGATTTTCTGTCCTTGGGGTGTGGATCCATGATACTCATAAAGACTTATATTACCCTACTTTTTAATCTGGGTCATAAGAGTCATGTTGCTGAGTTGATAACAGTAATTTAAAATCATTTTACATTTGAAAGTAATACATATTTTGATACATAACCCCACCTTCCCTATTGTCAAAAGCCAAATTGGGGTTTTGTTAATCAAGAGCTTTTCACATAAAAGACACTTCTGTCATGGAAAAACACAGTCACACTGTTAATTTTCACTAATGAAAGTAGAAGCTTTATCCTTTGTTACTTCAGGATAGTGGTATCAGTGGGATGGGACGCAGTGGTACACATCTAGTCCTTAGGCTGGCATAACCTAAAAGATGAAGCTACTGTTTCATAGCCAAAATAAAACTGTGCTAAAGTTAGCCTGTATTTAGAAATACCATCAATGATACCATAAATGGTATCTACATATTGCTAGATTGTTGATGAATAAAAACATATATAAAATTACAAAATCATAGCAGTTTTATATCTGTTTTCTGTTCTGTGTAGAAGCAACAAACTTCATAGATGCAGAATGACAGTAAGCTTCAGAAGGAAAAATCTACATTTGTATTCTGAGAACTAGGAGTCACTTAACATGAGTTTTGTAATTTATTGCCACCATGGGAAACATAAATTTCAGGAAAGCATGTTAACTTCTCAAACTATATTCCCAGCATCAACCTATTTACAGAAAGAATTTCAATGAAAATAATAATTACATGTGGGTCTGACGAAAAGCATCTTTTCCCACATCGGTGCTGCTAGAAACTGTCAATCAAAGCATATTTAAGTATTTTTTCATCTTAATGGCAAGATTCAGGGATGCATGCTACACTAATTGTCTCCTAAAAGAAAAAAGAGAAAGAACTGAATTCTATATATTTTTATCAGTACATAGTTAGAATTTTGTAATTTACCTTAGCGTATTAATTCCTCCACAAAATTCAGCTTAGCATGGCCAATTAAAAACGTCAGTTAAAAAAAACCCAAAAGGCACATGTTGCAAATTGGCCTCTGGGAAGTTCCTGTCTACAAGCAGCCAGCTCATCACAACCACCGCTACAACTGGTCCCCCAAACAGAACCCAAACGTGCCCAAAGCTCTGCTTCTACACATCTCTCTGGAAAAGGCTGCAGAATATTTGGGGTGGGTTATACAGTTTCTATATTTCTAGAGTGCCTAGTAGACAAATGAACATTCCCAAATATTGCCCTAAAATGCTACTAAGGCAAACTTATATTAGATGAGTGATGCCCTCAACTTCCCGGAAGACAGGATGCAAAGAATGTTTAAGGAACATTTTCCAGCACAGCAAAATTTACTCTTTTTTTTTGGTATTAATAAAGACAAAAAAGGAGTCAGAAACTTTTGTTCTTCAAAACTTTAGCTCTTCAGTAAAATCATATCTAGTTGAAAATGTTCCAGATGAGTATTTTATATGGAGAAGGAGCTCTGCATTGGGATTTCTTCCTCAAAAATAGTCTCTGACAGGACTGACACCTTCAGCCGCCTCCTATGTGCTTCCCAAGTGTAACCACAGCAGTGCGTGGTAACCACCTTGGCTACATGCAATTTTAGAGGAACTCAGAGAGAAAAGTAACACAATTTTGGAGAAAGTTTAAGGAAGTGTTCACTATCCAGACAACACCTGATTTCTGTCATCCATTCCACTCAGGACATAGATGCAGACATGGAAATTTTCAAAGTGAGGTTGCATGTGCAAAAATCCTAAGCAGCTCAAAACGAAATACCAGCCACAATTTACTAACAGCACAACATGTATTTCTGAGACTGGTAAAGCAATATTCAAACTGTTGGCACCACAGCATAGCTGGGAAACAGCTGGTTCTGCCATGCACCTTGAGCCAAACACCTTGACACTGGTACCTGTTGTGCACTGGAGCTCTAGTCCTGCTGCATGGGAAATGGTACTTTCTCTGATGCTGTCTCAAGCCTAAACTCTAGTGATTTTTTTTTGGTCTGAGTAGTGTTTAAACATGGTAGGCACAAAGGACATAGCTGGGCCAAGTATTAACTAAAATTGTGAGCTTGTAATTTGTTTAAGCTGCTGGAATGCAGGCTGCCACCCAAAAAGGGAATACCCTCTCCCTACCACCAAGCCTTGTGTGCGCATCGCCTCCTCCTGTGAGCACAAACAGCAGCCCCCACACAGGTCAGCTCATACTGATCATGATCTGCACATTAAGTTATTCAGTACAAAGTTATACCCAAATATGCTTGTCTGTTAAAATTTGTCTTTGGAAATGTCCACTCCTGACGTTCTGCAGGAAGAGGAGCTGCACTTCCCATCTGCATTTGTTCTAACTCCAGCTGATGTGCAGTTGTAAACAAATGATTGTATAAAAATCAAACAACTGAACCAGTTTAGGAGGCAGTAAAGTCATAAGCCAGTCCCAAATCCCTGCAAACTCTGCTAAAATTGCTACTTAATGTTGGTGATCAAAGGCTTTTTAAAGTGGGACTGTAAATCCCACCTTTCCAGGATGGATTTCTGGCTCAAGAAATCTCAAATTACAACCCTATTCCAAACCCTCATAAAGGTACACAGATCTTCAAAACAATACGTGTAGTCCTGTGTCTTGCAAAGCGCTTCAAAACCTCAGCAGTTTAACTGTAAGGCAGGGTCAGACCTACCAGTAGAGGTGCAATCCCCCTGCTCCAACGCAGGGAGAACACACACTAGGCAAGGAAGTACCAAGCACCCTTTGCCGACCTGGGAAACCCAGCATCTGCCTGGGCAGCCCTGGGGGTTAAAGTCCATGCTGTGCGATTTGTTTGTGGAGAGTCTGCTAGTAAAGGAATTAACCCAGAAGAGGTAGAGCCTGACTTTTTGGGAAGTTAATTTTTTAATAAAAGTTTTGTTTTTAACTTGCCAGAGGAGCCTATGCTCAGTTTGTGGCCTTTTTTATTTTTTGACTTTTTGCTTGGAATAACTTGCATCACAGCCACGTAAAATCAGACATTTCATTCTTGGCACATATATTAGAGCACAGGAGTCTTCAGATTGAGATGCAGTACTTGGAAATGACACTTTGGAAGCCAGCAGACAGATCACTCTCACCTGTTTCAGAGATGATTAAGCAGCATCCTGCCCCAGCGGTGATTTTCAGTTAAAGTGGTAGCAACTACAACATGGCTTCTAACTTTGGACATAGTACTTCAAAGTAATCACACAACAGTTATGAACAATTATTTCTTTTCGCCAGGAATAAAAAAGCACCATTAAAAGGGCTCACTTGCAATTACAATTATTTTGTTGGCAAGTATTAATGAATCTGTTTAATATTTTAGCAGAAATATTAGAGTTCTAATTAGATTAGATGTCTAACACTAAGTACTAGATTTAATGAATCAATCACTTTAATGGCTCACTCATTAAGATATAGAGACAATCATCTTCTAAAATAATTTTAAAATCTATTTTTCTCAGGCAAGGATCTCTAAAAACCAAAAGCAGTACTGGATAACGGGATTATGATGTAATTAAACGCAGATGAGCTTCAAATGATGTATGCTTACAGAATGGTCAGTAAGATTGCACACTGATGACCCTCGGCCAAGTTTACAGATTTACTTGGATCACTCAACTTCTTAGCCCAACTGCCACTACAGTATCATTCTGGTTACTTTTCTGTATGCTCAGTCAGCATCAACCACTTCTGAAACAGACTTAAAACCAAACATTGCTGTCAAAAATATCTTCTCTTAAATTAAATAAGTATACTTGACCTATCAATTTGATATGGTTGTACTTTCCTGAGAAGCAAAGGACATACAGAGTAAGTCTCAACGTGGGGTTGCCCCTTCCCCTTGTTTGCATAACTCAGATGCCTTGCCTTTAGGAGGGAAGAGCTAGAGCACAGCTGGTGTCTTACCAGAAGACCTTGTTGCAAGACCAAAACAGGACCTACATGTTGCAGCCCACTCAACCAGCAGACATTCTAAAGTTAGCTATTATTAAGCACAGTGTGGACATTTTGATTCCAAGTAGTAGTGGGCTGATAGCCACCGCGGAGATTACAGATCTGCTGAATATAAATCAACAGATTTACACTAGCCTGCTGACCTCTTAGTAGAGACAATTTTCTGGAGAAGGCAGTACTGTGGATTTTTTACTGAACAGGACAACACGTTTTGTAGAGGTAACACCACTAATAGCAGTCCCTATAGGCAAAACCTGCAACATTGGACATGGAGTGAAAGACTTAATTTATTACTTCTAAATTAACAGGGGCTGCTGAGCTGCTTCGTTGCTGCAGAAGTGATGCTTGCGCTTTTTCAGTCACAGCGTCAACCTTTGGCATTAATACATCTCAGTCCTGACTGATGAACCACTGTTCTTCCTGATAGTATCTGAGAATGTCAAGATTACACGAGGCTCACTAAAGTTCTGAAAAATGGTATTTAAATATTAATTAACACTAGGAAACAGGTGAGAGACCTGTCTTCAACTCTTTTCTCCCCTGCTGCAACAGTATGGACCAAGCATGGTGTTCAGGGATTTGTATCATTCTTTTCTGACTGCTGTTCCAGAAGGGTGGCTTGATGCGACATGGAAGTACTTTGCACGTCTGGAGCCATGAGCTTTGTTTCTGTCTCATGCAAAATAAGCAGTAACTACGATCTGTCACACATATCCTGAGACTTAACACTGCTCTGCTTCACACAACTAAATAACTAACCTTGTGAATAAGTAAAGGATTTGCCATTGACCCACTTCCCCAAGAGCCTGCATGAAGCTGCCAACAGTCTTGTTCCACCAGCATCAGAAGAAACCTCTCACACCACTTTTGTACTTCCCTCCATATCTCCCAGTGCTCTAGCAAGTGTCTTCAAAACCACTCAGCTGTGGAAAAAAAAGGTGGGAAAACTAAGGGCACAAGGCTGTCCTTGGGCAAAGGACAGGACAGGACCATCCCTTCAACAGGAGTAAAGCTACACGTTCCATGACCTGAAGCCACATATTCCACTGTAACTGGAATGCCTGCTGGCAGTCATGGTTTGGTTTTGGATTTTTTTGGTTTGGTTTCTGTTGTTGTTGTGGTGTTGTTTGTTTTTAAATTGAAGTGAGGCAGTTTCTATCCATTTCTGACTAACTAATGGAGGACAGAGGCCCTGGAGTCCCCATCCCCACCTGCAGGTCTCAGGTGTCCACACTTGTGAAGTGGCAGGCAATGGTTATTTCCCGTGTGCAGCTGTCGTTCTCTGCAGCTATGTGACACACATTTCTCCCTGGGATCACCCATGTCTCCACCCTCAGCCCACCACTTCTTCGCCCTCACCCTCCCTGCTCTCCCTGTTGGACCCTGGAAGAAGAAAAGGAGGTACATGAGGAGGAGAGGGGCTGATAGATGGGTAACAGCACCTCATGGCCCAAAGTCCCCTTGGTGCCCTCAGTATTTTTGCCTGAGGATGCTGAAAGGCACTGAGCATTTTAAGTTTCTTTTCCCATAGCCTGTTCAGGGCATTACAGGAGGTGCAAGGAGCCTCTGCATATTGGGGAGATGAGGTAATTCACGGGATGCCTTGTGCCTCACAAACCCCTGGTGCAGGCAGTGCCCAGGGGCGAGCTGTGTCCCCCCGTTCCTCCCAGCTCTCCCAGCACACACACACAACCAGAACTGGGGGGCCACACTCCATGTGGGTCCTCCTGCACTGAAAATGCTGTTCTAGCAGAGACAGGGTCTGCGTCTCCACCAGCAGAGGTCTGCTGGCCTGGTTTTATGGGTGCACCTTCAGCAACAGGCCTGCTCTTTCACAGAAATAACCATTGTCTTCATGTTTTTTTGCTGGCTCCTCCTTCTCCTTTTCTGCCCTTGCCATGCCCCCATGACATTCCCAGCCCAACTGTATGCTGAAGATGACACAGTGAGCTGAAGCAGTCCTACATAGGTCAGACTGCCTCACGATGCCCTTCTGTCCCCCGACAACATTATCCATCCAGTGCCCCCTAACTGCGGCAATGTTTACGTCTAACTATACCGGTGTAATTTTCTACATATTCAGTAGAAATTCAATGCTTAAGCATTGGCACCCAGTGCATTTTAAGATGCTCCAGGGTATCCAAGGCATTTGTGTGGCTTTGCAGATACAACAGGATTTACAGAAGCCTGGTGACTTTCTGGGGGAGCAAATGAAATTGAGGTTGATACCCTGAGGGCCATAAAATGGCTCTGGACACTTACGTTTCAGCATCTGAACACCACCCCTGTTTTCATTAGCCATAATGGTTACTTAGGCACTTGGCACACATGTAGATACCTATTTATAGACAACTAAATGCAGTTGTTTTCATCTGGAGCTGAATCCTGCTTTTCAATCTCTGCAGAGCAGACCTGACCAACAACTGCACAGCCCTTGCTATTTTAATTGCAGGATTTTTTTCCCTGTAAAAGCATACAATTACTGTTGTTACACTTGAGGGTTCTTATCAGGGTCTGATTGCACTAGACAGTCAAACAGAAATAAGCAAATCTGACCTCATCTTTTCAAAATGCAAGGGGAAAAAAAAGGTTCAGAAATAAAAGTGTTCATGACAAAATAAGCTCAAAGGTTTAGATAAACTAATTTACATGAGTACACCGTGGTTTTAGATGACAGAATGACTAGCCATTACAGGTGATGTAGGCAGTCCAGTGACAGTTTAAGCACATTGGAATTTGTATAGGAAGAGCAGTTAAGTGTTTTATAAACAGACTCCATATGGCACTCCCAAAATTCAAGCAGCTCTTCCTGCTAAATTGAAACTGAACAAAATAATATAAAACTCAAACTGTAGGTATGTTTTGGTGTTTCATTCAGAGAACCAAATTCTATTTCACAAGGCAGTTCAGCTACTAAATTGGTTTAGTTTGTAACATTACCTCCATAATAAAGAAAAAAAAAAGGAAAACCTACCTCTAACTGGGCTGTCAGTATAGCACTCTATATTTCCCCAGGATTCAGTCTTACACATGGAATAAAATGGTAATGCTCTTTTTTCAACTCCAGCAGTTACTAAAATAACAAAGGTGGGTTTATAAGCAAAGACAGCTTTCAGCTTGATCCTGACCTTAAAACATAAAATACTTCAGTTTGTCAAAATAAGATTGCACCTTTGAAAGACATCAGACGTGCATAAATGTGCAAACACCTTGGAAGAAGACTTTTAATGTTAGGATTAATTTATTAACTACCAGCACTACTCAATTATCTGCAGAAATACACTGATTCTGAAGTCCTGTTTTCAAAGGGAAACATACCCACCCTGACCCCATTCAAAACGTCTCACCAAATTGCATCAGTCAAACCAACATGTCTATTCAAGAGCTGTTCGCAATCCTTAAAATAAAGGTTCCGGCAGTTGCTGTGAAAGTTACCCTGGCAGGTAAGCTCGTACACCCCACGTTGATGGACTAGTGCCACAAGACAGCTCTGTTCTTAGCCTCAACCCATTTCTTGCATCTACATTGATTGCATATGAGACCTCCAGTGAGTCCAAGACCCAAAACTAACCTGGAATGTCTTATCAACAATGCACAGGAAAAAAAATAAAGGAGTCAATCAAGTTACAATATGATGAGGTGTAATGAAAAGATATATAGTGCAGATGGGTTTTAATAGGAAAAATAATATACATATTGTTAGGCAAAGATGAGAGCTCTAGGAAGCTGAAAGAACATTGAGATAAGTTTTTCATCCTGTAATAATAAAAAGTCAGCTTGGTGAGCTGCTTGTTAAAGGGTAGAGACTTTCTCATAAAACTGTAGGCACTAAAGCAGATAAACTCTCTTCCCTTCATCAGTGGATTTGGAAATTCACCATCAGGGATTTTAGAGCAACAGATGGCACATCTGTCCCTGAATTTCTTTGTTGTTTTTCTGCCATTTAAGAACATCATGACGGTTTTGCAGCTATGTACTGAATGGTTTGAAATATAATTTGGAAGAACTTTGCAACTATGAGATTGTCTCTACTTCTCCAGGAGAACTTTGTATTTTGTGTGTGAGAATAATTTCACAGTAACTCACGTTTCTCCAAATTAAGCTTCCTCAGAGTCACACAATAAAATGATCCCTCTAACTTAACTAGCCAGCTATTTTGAAATTAAGAGAACAATGTTCACCTGGGGATAAATTAATGGTTAACAGCCATGCGGATGCACCTTTATAATCAAACTTTGTTTTCCCACATTGCTTCGTGTCTGAACTGCATGCACTGCTTGGAACACAAATTGCCTGGATGTCGCCTCCTTGCTGAAAGGCTGGCAGGCAGCCACGGGGCCCCCTGTGTGACTGCGTACTGCTGGAACCACACACCCCGCACTCCAGCAACATTACAGCAGTCGTGTCTCATGCATTCGTACAGAGCCCTGCATGGCCTTTGCAATCTGGGAAGAGGAGACCACTTAGTCCTGCCTCAGCAGCAGCTGTGATGACATGAAGATACACAGATGTATATCAAAGCGATGCTGAGAGGGGTCACTCTGGGAACACTGCTCAAAGCTGCAGCAAAGGAAGGGGCTTTGGCGCAATGATTTAAAAACAAACCTCTAGAAAGAGGCAGAATCCTGGCGATGCTCCACGTACCTTTCCCATCTACCTCCAAGCAGCAGATGGACTTTTTCCAACAAAGCCACCAACTATGTATAATGCAGACAAAAGGCACAGAGGAGTCCGTGGTTCTTAAGCAGGGCTCTAGTGAGAGCAAGCTTCCTTTCCCCATTCCGAAGTCCAAACCAGGACCCAGAGAACAGAAAGCTCTTTCACCCCTGCACACACGCAGGCTGAGTGGAAGTGTCTGGCCAGTCCTAAGCAAGTCATGCTGGGACTGCAGCAGCTTCAAATAAAAACAGTGTGATGGGAGGTATGTTTATGGAAACATCAAATATAGAAGAGAAAGGCAATGTAAAACATCCTTTCTTTTTATAAGGCATATTATAAGCATTTTATAAGGTATACTTTCCCAAGTGAGGAATGGAAAATTGCAAAGACACTGAAAGCAGTCAGGCTCAGTGCTAGCAAACCTGGGTTCAGTACAGTCACTTCAAAGCTCACAGCACATGCATTCTGTGTGTGCCTCCAAGTAACAGGAAAAGATCTTAAGACATGAATGATGCTCTCTTTTGGCATGAAAATGGCAAGCGTTATCATTTTTGCAGATGTAAATAATTTTCCCTTCCCTTCTGCGGCAACCCTGGCAGACTGTGCTCATGAGTAGCACCACTACATCATTTGCTGCTTTGTCTCCTGCCTTTTTGAATAAACCTGTTACTGCTTCTTGGTGGCTAACATCTTCTACACAGGAGGTGGGTGTGCGAAAGTGCAAAGTGCACATGCCTGTTTCCTGCAACCTCCTAGCCTGTACCTAAACCCCAGGCTAACTATTCCATGGCTTTACTCTGCTTACTCTTAAAAAAAGTCCTCAACTTTTCACCCTGAACCTTAATGCAGTTTAAGCCACAGTACCTCTTATGTGATACTTTCTCCTCAACTGGAGAACTGCAACAGCCTTGTAGAAAGTATTTGAAAACTACTATTATGTCTCTCCTTTAGTCTTCTCTAGGCTCAAACTATTTCCAGAAGTGGACTCTGCAGCAATGCTCTGAAATTTTCTGTTTCTCACACAGAAGAGAGGCCATGCCTAAGAAGCACTTTAAAGAAAATTGCATTGCACTTATTAGGAGAAGGGAACACCAGACACTTGTTCAGAACTCTAAATGATGTTCTGGGAGAACATCAATGGTGTTCTTCTGCAGAGGCATGCGCAAGAAATCAGGCAGCATAATTATTTCAAAACAATTACTGTTCAGCAACACAAAACAATGCATAAATCTCCGAATTCAGAATTAAAGCTGAAAGATCCCGCTCTGCAGCAACTGAAATGCAAAATGACATTAGGAAAACCATAAATACTTCTGAGAATATAAAGTCATGTTCATAATTTTTGTATCTGCAATGGAAATGTAGTATCTTAAGTCAACTCAGTAGAAGAACTTTGCTCAAAATTATTTCATCACAGAAATAATATAATTTATTTACTTCTCCCTTGAGAATCTGAATACAGTAGAGGCCACTATTTTCCACTTTTAAAAAGCACTTTATTTTCGTCTAATCTATTACATACTTCTCTAAAGCGTCTACGGCTTCAGTTTCTTAGCATGCTTTAGATAATATTCACAAGTTAAAGAATAACATGTTGCACTCCCTAACCCACATACGAAAATCTTGGCTTTTGTGGAGTACTAAATGTGTGCTAGCACCTTGGGTCACTTTTGGGAGGCAATTCTATGAATACTAAGTCTGACTGTACCTAGCACTAAATGCTGCTTGAGAAATATTGAGCATCTTTGTGTTCTATTGAATTAAACTGAGTTTACTTTTCAGGATAGGACACAAAACTAGGAGAAAGCCTGAATAAAATTCTACTTTGCCTTAAAGGTTTATAAAAATGAAACTCGCATCTAGTGAGATATATACAGATACTGAGCACTAATGCCCAAAGTCTCTTCCATCAGGTATTGCTGAACGTGTCCACAGCTACGGACAGGCCCAGCTTGCTGGAGAACTCTTTCTACATAGCAGGCAGAGATGAAGCAAAGCTGAAAACCTGTTAAAGGGCCACTGGAACCTCCCTTCCAGACTTAAAACAGACACTGGAAACGGTGTTTAAGATAAACACAAATACAACAGTTCCTCGAGCCGTCCCAGGGCAGGCCCGGGCGGTTAAACGCCAGACCACTGGCGAGATCTCCATAGAACACCCGGTCTCGATGGCCTCACGCAAACGCCGTGTGCGAGCGCTACGGGCAACGGCACCCGCCCCCTCCACCGCCCCTCCGGGGCACGGCCGCCCCCACAGCGCCCCCTGGGAAGGCGGGCAGCCGCCATCGATGAGCTCGGCCGCTCGGCGGTGCGCCCTGCTCGGCGGTGCGGAGTGCGGCTGGGGCGGCGGTTGTTGCCGTTGCGGGGGAGGCGGTGGCGATGGCGGCGGCGGCGGAGCAGCTGTACCCGCGGAACTCCATTGAAGATGACTTCAACTACGGCAGCAACGTGGCCTCGGCCAGCGTGCACATCCGCATGGGTAGGGGCTGCGGCGGGGGATGAGTGAGGCCGTCCCCGAACGAGTTTTCCACCTTGTGGAGCGGCCCCTGCTGCTTCCCGGCCTAAGGGGGTGTCATACCCCGGTGCTCCCAACAAGCTCCTCTCTGTTAACCCCGTTGCCTGTTGCGTTTAGCTCAGCTCAGGTTCTGCGCAATATTTTAACTTCCTGGGTGAAGGCTGTGAGTGGGAAGCCAGAGTGTTAGTCCAGAGTAAGCTCCGAATGATGAGGAGCCGGTGAAAGGCTGGATTCCATCCCTTCAGTGTATCAGCGGCACGTCTTGTATCACGGGGAATAAACCCGTGTGGATCTAGGCTTGATTTTCCCCAGAGCGATGCAAGCCCAAACATGCTACATAAGATGTATAAAAGCTGAAATTTGTAGTTTACGGTAGTTTAACCAGGACACTGAGGGATTTTAGTTTCTTCTGTGTGGTGTTTGTCTCTTCTGTGTCAGCGTTTGTGTGTTGTAAGGTCATATTAGTGTGAAATGCGGCTTTGCTGTTAACATGCAGGTTTCAAATGCATTGAATACTCTTGCAGAAGGTTTCTCATCAGTAATCGTTGCTGAAATAGTAATTTTTTTTTCCCTTTATTCTAGCTTTTCTGCGGAAAGTCTACAGCATTCTTTCCATTCAAGTTCTTTTGACCACGGTCACGTCTGCAATTTTTCTGTACTCTACTGGAGTGCAGGCATTTGTTCATGAAAGGTAAATACCAAAATGAAATGGACCTGTATATTGTGCGTTAAGTATAGTTTATGTGGTTTGTTGCTCTGGAACACTTCAGTGTTCCTTATCATTTTGATACCTTGTGTTTTGGTTCTGTAATGGTGTAACGTGATTAGGAAATAACTTTTCTGACATTTTTCTCCATGATTTATTATTATTTTTTTGTTTAATTGTAATTAAAGTTTATTTTAATCAATACTTTATTTTTATGCTATAGAAATCTGTACATCAGTTGCAGAACATCTCAGTTATTGATGTTTCTTGTTTTATGGTCTACGTATCTGCTTTTAGAATCTGTTGTTTATAGGTAACTGTTCCAAAAAGCTGAATCATGTCTTATTTCTCTCCCTCCTTCCCCATCTCCTTCTTTCTTTCTTTCTTTTTTTTTTTTTTTTTTCCTGAAAACTAGTCTGCTAAAAATCCTGGGGGTCTTGTTTCTTTTTCCCTCTCAGATTTCCATGAAAAAAAAAAAAAATCTCAAAACCCAAAGTGGTGAGCAGGCAGAGAAAAGAAAAACTGAGGAAAGGAGAAAAGCACCAAGTCCAGTTTATTTTTTCACCCAAGTGCACTTGCAGACTTTGCTTTTACTTTCACTTCAAAGCTCAGATAAAAGAGGAGTATCAAATACTATATGAAAGATTCTGTATAAGCTATAGTGTATACAACAGAGGTTGTAAAACTGCAGTTGTCTACTGAAATCTGATAACTTAAAATACTCCTGATCACTGTTGAGATGCTGTGTTTCATTTTGGTCTAGTTTTCGCTTGGAGGACTGCTTGAGTTATTTAATTACAGCAATATTTACTGATCAGTACTGGTTTTCTTTGGTACAGTTATTGACCATGTTTGTTGCATTCAGGTGCTTAGACAAAACAGTTCCCTGAATGTGGAGTTCTTAATAAGCAAAATACTACATATCCTGTAATACTGTTCATTTAGTACAGATGTATTTTCCTTTTCATACACGTCATCTCCGGGTGATGGATTTCTGGGCAATCTTCAGCTTCAGTATGAAAAAATTGTCTTTACTTGTGGCTCTGCTATTTTTAACTGATTATCTGTGGAGGCATGTTTTAGAGCATTTTATTGTAAAACTTGCTTTACGTTTACTTTAAATGTACAGAGCAGTATCTTTATCTAGGTGATCAGTTAAAAACTAGGTCTTATATAAGCTGGTTTTTAGTCTCCCAGATATTTTATATTAATTTTGATGACTTTTTTGTTTGAAACCTTACAGGCCTGCCTTGCTTTTGATATCTGGGCTTGGATCTTTGGCTATAATCGTGGCTCTGACCCTCTACAGACACCAGCATCCTGTTAATTTATACTTGCTTTTTGGATTTGTAAGTATTTATATAAATTCAATTTTAGTATCTTTCATTGTGATGAACTCTTTGAAGCAATCTAGTGGTGCCTATACACTCACAAAGTTCTGAGGTTTTCTGGTGGTATCTGTTCCTAGATAGCCTCTATTTCAGGTTTTCTCCAATATCTTTTTATGAATAGCATTAGAACTTGGAATCTGGTTGAGCAAGCTTTTTTTTTTTTTTTTTTTTTGCCTATGTGTATCTTTCTATCTGCTCTTATTGTTTTGTTGATGTCAGTGATTTTTCGGTGAAACTGCTCACTAGGAAAGGAGGCATTTCTGTTACCTTGTTTAATGGACAACCTTCAGCAGAGACCCAAATGCAACTAGTCATATGCATTTATTTCATTAAATGTTTACTTTTTGATGCTAAATTCTGAGCATGTTTCCAGCACAGGCAGATGCTGTCCTCAAATTTCTCTTTTCTGCCTGATGTTGCAAATTTTAGATATGGGCGAACTGTTGCTCTTGAATGTTTTGGATTATGTAGCAAACCTGTCTTCTGAAAAAAAGTCACAGTAGCACAAGTGGAATTTGCTGCATTAGGAGTTACCTAAATTGTATTTGTGATATAAAGGGATGACAGCTTTGCTGTGCAAGTAAATAGGCTGTTTACATTATAATGCAGTTATATGCTTCCTGACTTTGGAGCTCTTGCAGGAGAGCAAAATATTTTAAAACTTTTAACAAATGCAACTGTAACAAGGGGTGATGTAATAGTTTGGACAAATGTGGTGTGGGAGTTTGTGGTATGACAGTTTAAGTAAGAATAGAAAGTTTCAAGTTTGTGTGTAGTAAATTGATTTATACAAAATATGGGTTACATGTTCTGTTATTTCTGACCTCTTGGTCAGAATACTTGGTCAGATACTCTTCTCATCTTTTGTTGTAATGAAACTGAATTTGAAAATTACCTTTTAGAAAAACTCAGGGCCCCTGCTAGCCTTCAGCCCAGACATCAATAATAGGTTTGATTTTAAGTTAGCTGTTTCAAAACAAGGACAACTGGGAAAAAGAAACTGAAGCAGATGCTTAGCTAATGAGGTATTAAGAGTGTTGGATGAAAGTATTTCAAATATTGGAAAATATGCAAAAAAACTGTTTTGTTCATTTCTAATAGCAAGTTAGAGAAAACTTATAGGCCCTTTCATAGTTTATAAGAAGTGTGATAAGAATGCTGTGTGCTTTGAGTAGAAAAATGTAAATGTCATTTTTCTGTAGGGGCTGTCTCCTTTATTTCTATAGACACGCACTGTCTATGAGGCCAGATGGGATCCACCCAAGGGTACTGAGGGAGCTAGCGGAGATGCTCACCAAGCCACTTTCAATTATTTAATCAACAGTCTTTGCTAACTGGGAAGGACCCAGCTGACTGGAAGTTGGCAAACGTGACACCCATTTACAAGAATGGCTGGAAGGAAGATCTGGGGCCTGTCAATCTGACCTTGGTGCTAGGGAAGGTCATGGAACAGATCATCCTGAGTGCCATCACATGGCACATAGAGGACAACCAGGCAATTAGGCCGGGTTTATGAAAGGCAGGTCCTGCTTGACTAACCTGGTCTCCTTCAAGGTGACCTACTTAGTAGATGAAGGAAAGACTGTGGATGCTGTGTACTTAGACTTAAGTAAAGCCTTTGATACCGTATCCCACAGCATTCTCCTGGAGAAGCCGGCAGCTGGATGGGTGTACTCTGTGATGGATAAAGAACTGGCTGGATGGCCTGGCCCAAAGAGTTGTGGTGAACTGAGCCAAATCCAGTTGGCATCCGGTCACGAGTGGTGTTCCCCAGGGCTCAGTAGTGTGGCCAGTTCTGTTTAATCTCTTTATCTGTGATCTGGACAAAGGGGATTGAGTGCACCTTCAGTAAGTTTGCAGATGACACGTAGTTGGATGGAAGTGTTGACCTGCTGGAAGGTAGAAAGGCCATACAGAGAGATCTGGACTGGCTGAATCGTTGGGCTGAGGCCAGTTTTATGAGGTTTATCAAGGCCAAGTGCCGGATCCTGCACTTGGATCACAACAAACTCGGGCAGTGCTACAGGCTCAGGGAAGAGTGGCTGGAAAGCTGCCTGGCAGAGAGGGATCTGGAAGTGTTGATCAACAGCTGGCTGAACATGAGCCAGCAGTGTGCCCAGGTGGCCAAAAAGGCCAACAGCATCTTGGCTTGTATCAGGAATAGTGTGGCCAGCAGGGCTAGGGAAGTGATCATTTCACTGTACTCGTGCTTGTGAGGCCCTACCTCGAATCCTGTGTTTGGTTTTTGGGCCCCTCACTACAAGAGAAACATTGAGGTGCTGCAGTGTGTCCAAAGGAGGACAGCAAAGCTGGTGAAGGATCTGGAGTACAAATCTGATGAGGAATGGCTGAGGGAACTGGGGCTGTTTAGCCTGGAGAAAAGGAGGCTGAGGGGAGACTTTATCACTCTACAACTACCTGAGAGGAGGTTGTAGCATCTCCCAGGCAGCAAATTGTAGGATGAGAGGAAATGGCCTCAAGTTGCACCAGAGGAGGTTTAGATTGGATATTAGGAAAAATTTCTTCACCTAAAGGGTCGTCAGGCATTGGAACAAGCTGCCCAGGGAAGTGGTGGAGTCACCATCCCTGGAGGTGTTTAAGGGACACATAGGTCAGGTTCTTAGGGACATGGTTTAGTGCCAGAGTTAGGTTAATGGTTGGACTCGATGATCTTGAGGGTCTCTTCCAACCAAAATGATTCTATTATTTCAGTTTATGTTGTATTATTTTTATGTAACACAACAACTTCCAGCACAGTAAAACAGTATGATTGCCATTTTCTTGTTTGTATACAAAGATTTAAGAGGAGATCTAATGTAATGCATGCTGGGATTATGTGGCAGAATGGAGTTCATTGCATGTGAAGTCTCCGTGTGTTTTGTGGAGTGTTTTGTACTTGTAACTCTTTTCTTTTTATTTTTTTTTAACCTTTTTAGACCCTACTGGAAGCATTGACAGTTGCCATTGCAGGTAAATGGTATTCATCCTGTTGTCTAATTCCTTAAATTGGAAAAGGAATCCAATATGTTGTACTAATTGCAATCTGAGATTCCTAGACATGTCTGATAATAAATCAGCTGTTTGAACATTTTAATGGCAGTAATCTGAGCTTAGGAAGAAAACAGGGTATCAAGGAAAACTGGATTCTGATCCCGAACTTGAACTGTATAAACCTGAAGTGAGAAGTCAATTGTACCATCTGTTCTTTCAGTACAGCTGGCAGTGCTCCTTCCTATAAGGCAGCTCTCAGCAGAGTTGATCTGCAAGTGAAATAACCTTATCTTCACCCTCAGTTTCCTCTGAGGGAATTGCTTTGAGTTTAGAGAGTTCTGTAGTTTGTTGTCAGGGTTGACATGGGGCAGTATTCAGGCAAGTTATGGCATCACCTTGCATTATGGCTTTTAGCAGAAGTTGTCACCTCTTCATTGTGGTTCATGGTCTCCTGAAAAAAAAAAAAGTAATTTGCAGAAAAGAAGTATTAAGAAGAGAGAGAGAAAGAGTTGTGTTCATTTCTCCTATCTTCCCCTTATTACCCCAAATGAAAACTTTCAGGAGCCTTTACAGAGAGCTTGTTGTCTTGTGATGTTTTTGGTTTTGTTTTTTCTTGTTTCAGTATCCTGAAAATTTCGGGTAGCTTTTTCCTGAAGATTTCACATATCTGGGCTTAAAAATATTTTTTGTTTTCCTTTTTTATTTTTATTGTAAGTAGGAAAGATCTTTTATCTCAGTTTAAGCAGCTGCAGCTATACTGTAATTGTCAAACTTAGCTAGTGCAAGAGTCCCTGAGCCCTGTGATCATGATTTTGACATGCAAAGACAAATTCAGGCATAATTTACTTTTTTTGTTCACAGTTAAGATTTTTTTTTTCCCTGTCTGTGAAAGTTTAAACTTCTGTTTTCCTCAAAACATAACTTAGCAAATCCATAGTGTAGTGTTCTTTAAATGACAGTTTACTTCTTCTGTTTACAGTGAGTTTCTATGATGTGTCCATCATCTTGCAAGCCTTTATTCTTACTACTGCTGTATTTCTTGGACTGACTGCATATACCTTGCAGTCAAAGAGAGACTTCGGCAAACTTGGAGCAGGGTATGTGGCTGGGTTTTGTTGTTTGTTTGTTTTTGTTAAGCTAGTTTTTCCTTTTTTAAAACAAGAGTTGCAGATATGATAATGAATAGAGCTCAATGAAACCTACTTCAAGAGAATGTTGAGCATGTTATTTATCTTAAATTATTAATTTTATGCAGTTCTGCATTCTTGATAAGAAATTATTTTCTGTGATTGTGATTCTTAAAACTGTAGTATTACACTAGAAAACAAGTTCACCTGGATTTTTTCACTGAGACAGAAGGCAGCTGCTTCAAATTTTTTTAGAAAATAAAGGTAGGACATAACTTTTGACAGCTTTATAAAACCAAGTTTTACTGCTGATACCAATGAACAGTTGACATCTAAGAATTATGGCCATTTATGTACCAAATAAATTGTGAAGAGGTTTTATAGGAAGGGGAGATACTTTAAGTAAAATGTAAAAGAAAAAATGCTGTTGCTCACGATTTTTTTTTTTTTTTCAGCCTCTTCACTTGTTTGTGGATTTTAATCCTCTCGGGTTTCTTGAGGGTAAGATACCTTGTGTTCAAGGTTAAAAAAAAAATCTTTAACGTGACTCTTTTATTAACTTCTACTATAACAAAAGGTTTTGGGCAGTCCAATATGGCTTAATGAAAGAAAATTCCTGACCAGGCCCATTGCTGTTGTGGGTCATGCTGGTAAACTTGTAACCGTTAATTTCCAGTTTGGATTTTTGTTGGATGCTAATCTTGCTAATATGAAAGTGATATTTGCATTGATTGACAAAAATTGGCAATCAAGATCCACTACCTGATTGAGAGGATGGGAAGGAGATTTGGGTTTACGTATGTTTTGTTTTTCTAATTTTTCTGCTTATGGAGAGCAGAGCTTCCTCTCTCTTAAGTGGAGGCACTTTTACTCAGTTAAAGAGAGTGTGTAACTGGGGACTATGTGAAAGAAGAACATTGAAATGTCATAATATTGTATTTGTGTGTACATAACAGCAAAAAGACAATGTGTGTCCTTGTTTTAAGTGTGGCATGTCATTATGCAGGGATTTTAATATTAAAAAAAAAGAATTTTACAAATTTCATGTTTCATTTGCCTCCAGCTGTTTTTCTACAGTGAGACAATAGAGTTGGTGTTTGCTGCTGCCGGAGCTCTTCTGTTCTGTGGATTTATTATTTATGACACTCATTTGCTGATGCACAAATTATCCCCTGAAGAGTACATACTGGCTGCAATCAATCTCTATTTGGACATAATCAATCTGTTCTTACACCTGCTGCGTTTACTGGAAGCATTTAATAAAAAATAGTCAAAAGCAGCATGGTTTGACTATAGCATACATAAAGTTAAGTACCTAGATAGTATTGGGATGATCTACAAAATGTGTAGTTCTGTCTTCTAGAGACTGAATCTTTATTACTTTTTCATTCCATGAATAGTGATCCATCCTTAGGAAAAAGAGAAAGCTTTTTATTTAGCTACAGTTCTCTAGAAATGTACATTTTATGTAGTTAACATGCTGTCGTCATTTTGGTCTCTTTTTTAATCACTTAATTTGCACTTGATGTGATTAACAATTAAAACATTTGCCAACTTCCAATTGCTCCAAAGGAAGCCTCTCTCTGCTGTTCTGTAGCTGCTGGGAGTGTTTCCTTTGGGATCGTAAGTGTGTGTACTGCATAAAGGTAGCCTGAGTTTATCATTGTGCAATGTTATAGTAAGCTAATTTTTTTCTAGTTTTTATTTGGTAAAATGGATCACTGTCTCTAACAGATACTTTGTTTGTGTTAAGGGCTGTCAGATGATTATGTAAGCTGGGAGGGTATTAATTAAAGGGAATGTTCTTTGTTAAAGCATTATTTATTGCCTGTCTTTCAGTGTTCTGAAAAGTCATTTGGAGATTCTGTTATTTTATCAGCTTGTGTATATTAAGGTTAATTGATTGTCTGTCAATAAAAACTGGAAGACCTTTAGTCTGTTTTTGTGGTTGAGATGGAAGAACTCAGGCGCAGAGAGCCCTGGCACAACACGTAGAGGCGCAGCCACAGCTGCTGCTTCCCAAGCTGCTGAAATCCTGGAACGGCACACAGGGTAAAAACAATTGTGAAAGGATTTCTTACTTCATGTTCAGTGCTTATGTCCAAGTGTTGTTGCCGCTCGCCTGTCCCGTTAGCAAAAAGGTGACATGGTACTTGGGACACGTGTCCTGCCACAAGTGGTGGCATCGTACACTTTTCCATGTTGGATGCTGACTGAGGCTATTGAAGTACGACTGTAAATTGTTCTGAGCAGGGGTGATAATTTCTCTCTTCTGTCTTAGAGTTTCATTAAATGCGTGGCAGTAGCGAAAAGTAAAACTTGTCATTTTTCCTGGTGGTGAAATAACGTGTTTATTTTTTCATCCATCCCCACAGAGCTGGACATAATTTCACTCTCGCAGCACACAGCTCGGTGCTCGTAGCTGGTCCACAGAGCAAGCAGGAGTGTTAGGCGGCGGGGCGAGGCGCGGCTCGCCTTCTCCCTGCCGCTGGCGGAGGGGAGCCGGGGTGTGGGAGCCGGGGCGGCGCGCTGGCTCGGAGAGTTACGGTAAAACCTGGAGCAGCTCGGGAAAGAGCTGTGGGGCGGGGCCTAAGGCGTCAGCGCGTGCGTCCCTGCGCGTGCGCGGACAGCGGGGTAGCGTAGCGCGAGGGAGGGCGGCGGGCCTCGTGCGCGGCCGGGGTGAGCGGGGGGAGGGGCGACCCGTGTCCGCTTGGGGGCGGCAGCTGAGGCGGTGGCGCCCGTGCCGCTCTAACGGCCCCTCTGCCCTTCGGTCGCCTCGTCCTCACGGTTTCCGTCTTCCCTCCCCTCAGGACATGGCGAAGAGTCTGAGGAGCAAATGGAAGAGGAAGATGCGGGCGGAGAAGAGGAAGAAGAACGCGCCCAAGGAGCTGGAGAGGCTGAAAAAAATCCTGAGCACCAACGCGGATGTCGTCATGGAGGAGGTCAAGGAGGTGGCGACCGTGCTGCCCCCCAAGAAAGTCCTCGAGCAGGGGGGTGAGTTGGGCTCTCGCTGGGCGGCGCTGGGTTTATGGGAGGGCCCTGCTGGCAAACCGGGACCAGGCCCCGAGGGTCCGGGGTGCCCGCGCGGGATGCGGGGCGGCCCTGGGCTGCCCGAGACCTGCCCGTGAGTGCCCGGCTGTGTTTTCCTACCCTGTTCCCACACCCCTCACTCCCCCGGTCACGTTTTTAGCGTGTTATTCACTACACCAGTTTTTCTTTTGAAACCCCCCAAGTGCAGGGACGACCTGCACTATTGTTTATTATTTTTTCTGTGACTTCCACTATCACGATCAGAGTTACGATTATTTCAGGTAGAGATTAGTGAGTTAGAAAACTAAATATTTAGCTTTTAAAGGTAAAAGATGCTATGAAGTTATTGAATCTGGTCGTCTCACAACATTAGTTTCTGTTTCGCATCTGGTCACTTGTGGAATAAGCTTATTAACATTTGATTTCAAGTATGTAGTATCTTAGAGAGCGACATGTCTTTGTGAAGACATCAGGTGAGTGAAGATTCATCATTTAGCAGTCGTTACAGTCACAGCATTATATTGGCTGTTAAACTGGAGACAGGATATAACTTCCCTCCCAGTTTAAGGAGGATGCTAAGCATATAGAAGTTAGACTAAATATGAAGTAATTTTGTAGAGATTTTATCAAGAATAGAGTGATTTTAACTTTTGAATGTGCAGTCTCAGAGTAGGGATAGTAGGAATCCTGGTTTTGTATGCTAATTAATGCTGCATCGCACATGGTGGGGAAGTGGATGGCATTAGGTCTCTACAGATAATGTCATTTTCCACTCTGTTCCTTGAAATAGGGATGTAATAGGATGTAATCAGCAAAGCAGGTAACCAAGGAAGTGGAAACAAAGGTTTTATATAGCGATGTGTTGGACAGGAGTTACTAAGATACCTTCTCTTTCAAAAACTTCAGGCTAATGAAATCATACTCCTTTTTTCTTCGCCGATTCATGCTGCTTAAGTTGTTATGATAATGCTCATGTGAGCTTGCTATGTGGCATGCAGAAGTCTCTTGAGACACCACAGTGGGGATAGAGAATAATGCTATTAATTACTGTCAGTCATGCATCTGGTTTTGTCAGTGTCTCAGGTATTAGGAAAGGCAGGGATGTGTGTTGAGGTAGAATACAGAGCCTGTAAACTATATTGAAAATGGAAATAGAACAGTATGTAAAAATGCTTGCCCAATTAAGGGTAACGTAGAGTATAATTTGTAATTTTATCTGTGGTTCTGTTTTGTCCCATAAACCAGATGTAAAAGTTGTTTGGGATTGTTAGGACTGAATTTCCAAAACATTTTGGAATACTGTCAGCCTTCTGATACTGATTCTGAAGCTGGAGGAAACACTGTTGTCTTAAATCTGGTTTCTGAAGCATATGCTTGGCCGTCATTCCTGCAGTCCCTTAAAGTCAACTGGCAACTTTTCTACAAGTGGCTGGTTTCACTTGGCCTTTGTAGAGATATCATCCTCAGAAATGCCTAAGTATATATGAATTTCACAAAACAAATTAAAGTTTTATGAAAATAATGGTGTCCCCTTTGAGAGGACTCTTCAGCACTGTTTGTGGACACAAGTGTTACATCATCAAATGTTATAAGGGCTGAAATAGATGAAGGCTTCATCTAGTATATGCACTTTCCATAGATAGGTGAATAATTTTCCAGCCTAAGGAAGCATGTAGGTATGTTAGGGAATTTTCCTGTGTTACCTAAAGGTATTTTTCACAACACACTGTCTTGTGGTTTTTTTGTTTGCTTGGTTTTTTCTTCAGTTTTGTTGTTAGGGAAAAAAAAAACAAACAGTGGAAGCTCTGGCTAGCCTTTGGTCAAAATGGTTTTGTAACTATTTTTAAAACTTTTTGGGCATGTACATGTTTTTTCAAGATTATCATATCCATTGAGTCTACTTCAATAACCTAGTTTTATGGCTTTTTTTCTCTTGGTCCTTTTCTCTTAGTCTTTAACCCCTTTGATAGATTTTTCTTTATGTGCCTTGACCACTTCTGTTCAGTAGGTTTCTTCCTGTTAGTGATTTCTACAGCATCCTTGAGATTGTAGAGTATGATGAAAATATTGGACTATGTGAACGACTGCAATTTTTTGTTCAGGAGTATTTCTTCACTTGTTAATGTTGCAGCTGATGCTTGTTGAGGATGTGCTTTTTGCAGTCAGAATTCTTGTAACAGATTAGCCTCAATCATTATAAGTATTGGAGAAGAAGCTTATGTAGAGGTGGTTTTCTTGGGGTGTTGGATTTTTCATATTTTGTTGTTTGGGATCATCTCTCCTTATATGACATTTGGAAAACAGGGCTGTGAAGAAAGCTTCATGTTGTGTTTCTTTGGTGTCTAAGGAGGTTTCTGGAGCTGAGGCTTTTTTTTAATCTGCCTCTCCTTTGCTGGATCAGTGTTTGGTTGTGCCAGCAGGCAATACGCCCCTGTGCTGATTCTCTGCTGGCTGCAGGTATTCATATACCAACTTCAAGGCTCCCTAAGCACATCTCTGTGGTGCAGGTTCCTGCAGACTATCGGCATGCTTCAACTATTGAAGCAGCGCGTTCGCCTTTTCCTCATGAACTTTATCTCCCAACATCAGACAGGCACAACATTAAAAAAAAGGTATTTTTTCCTCTCTGTAAAAACTCTTGATAAAGTTTTTAGAGTTGCACATGGATGGTTTGGAAACAAGGTTGAAATTATATAGTAGAGCACAGTTCAAATCTGCATTTAACAAGATGTTTCCCTTGTAGTCTTGTTGTCTCACTGAGACTTAATGTTCATGTGGTGTTAGCTAACTGGGAATGCTGGTTTTGGGAGTGACAATGTTAGAGGCGGTCTTCCTGATCCTACAGATTAATCCTCTCTTTCTGTCTCTTAAGTATATTAGACTTGACCTCATCCTCACTTTTTGGGGCAAATGTAGTATCACTGGCCCATGCGTTGTGCCATCACTGTGTTCTGGGTTTTCTCTTCATTATTCGCTTTACCTGTCTTCATCTTCATTAATTTTTTTAGAACAGATCTTAAACATTACACCATAAAAGGTATTTAATTCTGCATAAATATAAGCCTGTGGCTTCCTGTATGGTTGCAACTTTTGGTGGACACCACTCACAATGTTTTTAAACATTTAAGTATTGGAACAGCTGGCAGGGTCAAGAATAAGGTGCTTTGCCCAGATGTGGATCTTTAGGGAAAATTCTGCGTATTTACTATCATCTGTTGAAATTCTTGGGTTGCGGTTGTGTTGGTTTGGAAAGCACTTTCAGTGTATAAAGCCCCCAGCTCTATGTGTACAAATACTGTTGTGTCTAGGGATATTTTTGTTATTTTTGGGACTTTAGTAACAAAATAGCTACTATGAAGCTGATTAATGTATTTTACTCATTATAAATACCTTTCTTTTTCAGGTGACGGCAAAATGGACGTAGATAATAAACGAAACAAAAAAACTCTTCTAGATCAGCATGGACAGTACCCAATATGGATGAATTCCAGGCAGAGAAAGAAACTTAAGGCACAGCGTGTTAAAGGGAAAAAAAAATCAAAATTGGCCAAAGGCCTAGTCTGGTAAAATCAGAGTTTTATAAGATCATGTATATTTTACTCAAAAAATAAATATCCCAGACAAGTACATGATATTCTTGTTCCTGGCCACCAAGTATAATTTATTGTGTTGCTTGAATTTTTGAAGAGACCGTTAGACCATCAAATGATGAAAGTAATATCAACTTGATGTCTGCTGAACTTTAAAAAAAAATACAAAAAGCAAGCTGAGTGCCTTTGAATAGACTAAGTTTCTGTGATTATCTGTTTTCTTGAGGGGATGGGTCTTTTATATTTATCTTTTATATTGTGAACACTGAAAATGCTGATGGAAATCCTAAAAATAATAAAACTGTAACTGGGTTTTGTACTGTGGTCTTTGCCAATGTAAGTTGTCCTTTAGTAAATTTAACCAAAGGATTCTGTAAAGTCACCATATCCTTTAAATTCTTCTGTAAAATTACTTCTGTTGCACCAATTTGTGTTGCTTTTAACATATGGTAATTAGTGAAAACAGGCTTTTAACATGTAACTTAAAAAGATTATCCACTGAAATGCTCACCAATGTTTCATGAAACTTCTGTAATTAAAAAGACATAGTGTCCATCTGGCTTTAATATGCAAAGAGAAAGCTGTTGGAACAAAGAAGTATTTCACTGCTGTCTGCAACTGAAATATTGTAGGAACTAAGTAACTGAAACTAAAACCGATTCTTTTATTACTAATACGAGAGAATGCAAATGCACAGACTGGAAATAAAATAGTTTTGTTTACGACCTTTTCCAAGTTTTAGTAAAGTAAATGAGAATTTTCTTTTCCATATGTATTTTCTGTAGCCTTTTATTCCTCTTAAAATGGTACTCATGATCGTGCTTTACAATGTGGGCATAGGATAAAATATTGCATGATTGCGTAACAGATGCCATTTATATGCGATTTGCTACAGTTGGTTGCATATTACTTGGCAGTAACATGTGATGACAGATGCAAGAATTAGTTCCCCGGAAAGCTTGTGTTTTTAAAATGTCTCTGATTTCAAGGATGGAAATAATTACAGTACTAGTCCTGCAGTGTGTTGCATGTCAAAGTACCATTCATCGATTTGGAGCATAACCTTTGCCCAGCTTTATTCAGGATGGGATCCACGTTCTGTAGTTGCCCACAAGTGATACGGGTCAGTTGTGATAACTTGGACATAGGAGATAGGATTTATTCTTTTGAAAGTAATTACACTGGCTTATCCTGTGCTAAAATCCACTAAGAAGAAATCAACCTGATAGAAAATTCAGTTTTTCCGGTAAAATGCAGTAGACTTTTTATTATTGTTACGAGGAAAAGTATTCTGTTGCTCAGATAAAGAACTACAAAGGTGTTGGAGGAAATACCAATACATCTTCTGTTTTTGCATGCATTGACAACTAATGAGACTTTGTAATACGTATAGATCAACGTTTACCAAATTATATGCCATTAATAACTTAAAAAATATTTCCATTAAGTTGATAATACCCCTGCTAAAAAACAGGTGCCACTCTGAAATTTTTTTTTTATTAGATAAATGGGTCTAGATTTCAGTATCAAATATGTTAGCATTTAGATTAGTACTATGAAGTTGATTAATGTGGAGGGAAGTGCTCTTTAAGGTTCATAATTACATTTATCCAGAAATGGAATGGAATGAACTGTCAGTTTGTATTTCTTTACTATTTTAATGACATAGGCTGTGTTTTGCTTCACATGTGCTTTGGGGAGTTGTGGAGGGGAGCTTCTTGGGTTTAAGTGCTAACAATTCAGTTTTCTTCTGTAGAGTAAGCACAGTGCTATTTTTGACATGCTTGTTTGTAAATCAGATTACTTTCAAGCAGCTGCTGCTGGGAAGGCAGACTGCTTTTCCTGAATGAAGATATTCAAACTGGCAACTC
This sequence comes from Patagioenas fasciata, assembly GCF_037038585.1. Lineage (NCBI taxonomy): Eukaryota > Metazoa > Chordata > Aves > Columbiformes > Columbidae > Patagioenas > Patagioenas fasciata. The sequence goes on from NC_092520.1 coordinate 178,604,180, forward strand.
CCATTTAAACATACGGCTTCAGAATCAGGTTTTTTTCATTTTTCAGGTGTGCAGTTGTACTCCATCTCATCATGCTGCCACCACTGTCCTTGCCTTACTTTCTCCTCTCTGGAGTTGCTCCAGTTCAGCTTCTGCTCCTTCCTCTGTATGAGAAAGTGATCTGTACAACTGAATACTCTTTCTTAATTTCTGCTTTTATGACCTAACCATGAACTTTGTTGCACAAATTTATTAGACTACTGCTTTTGTGACCAGACTAGGGATTTGAATCTCAAATGAGAGACAGCAGATGCTGTGCTGATCTATTCAGCAGTTACTTCCTACCAGCTGAAACCTGGCTGTGTGAGTTATTACCTTCATGGTGTCCAGGATAAAGTCAAACAGGTTCACATAAACTACAGATATTTTAAGATATCCTGTTTGATTTTTGAGCTGAAACAGAGGCTAAGACAGGAATAAACCCCAGTGTTTACTGGAAGGTAGTTCTTAGTTAAGTACCGATGTCCTTCTGTGTAGAGCATCGCAGTTCACTGGGGTGAGGCCTCTGTGGGCCAGGAAGGATTTTGAGAGATGGTATCTGTGATCCAGGCTGAAGACTGACTCATAGACAGACAGCAGGAACCTGGCTAAATGTGCAGCACGGGTGCAACCTCAGAGGTGGAGTCAGAGATGCTCTGGGAAATTTTACCTTCTAGGATTTCAGCATATGCTATATATGGACATTGTAATTTTGCATTTGGAATTTGCTTTAGATCTGCTTTGAACAGATCTATTTTTGAATGTGAATGCTGAATTTTTGGTTGTCATTGAATGTGTGATTTACGTTGCTGAATACAAAACACATTCTGTTTTGATCAGTTGATGAAAAACATTTGTGTTTCTTTGTAATAGAAAATTAATTTAAACTTACTAGGTTTTCACTAAAATATATTTTTTAAAACCCGTAGAGGGATTTTCAAAGAAGTAAACTATCTGCTTCTTAACAACTTTCTAATTCTATAATAATTCGTTGATTTTTATCTAAAAAAAAAAAGATTGTGATTGAGGGAGAAAAGGTTGCAGTTCATTAAGCAAACTGATGAAGTCTGTATAACTCTGAAATACCATTGTCAGAGGTTTGGGTTTTGTGTTTTGGTTTGGTTCGTTTTTTGGTTTGGTTTTCAGGTTTCTGTTTTGGGGGGTTTTGGTTTTTGGGGGCTTTTTGTGTGTGTGTAACTATAGTTATTATGAAACTGCTTTGTTAACACTTCCTACCACCTACCTGCAAAGTGGTGTGGCAGCTGTATTTCACAGCCCTGCGAAAGACAGGGGAATTAAGGTAGGCAGTTTTGAACAACAGGTCTAAATGCCAGAACTGAAAGAATTAAATATTGTTATTTTATTGAAATATTTATTTGTATGAAATGTGTGAGTACAGTATAAAAACTGCATCAGCAAACTGCTAAATGTCCTGCAGATTGTTGGGAGATTCCTGACAAGATGGCAGCATCTACCCTTATTTGACACACTTTAGAAGCCTCACACTGTGGTGGTGGTAGTGCTGTTCCTGGGCTTTCCTGGTCACTCATTCCTGCTTTGGGATGCCACCTTTTCTGCATTGTGTAGTCAAGTGGGTTGGGGAACTAATCTAGCTGAAGTACACTGAAAATATTCCTCTTTTTTGCCACTTTTTTTTTTTTTTCCCCAGCTGGATCACTTTAGAGCAGTACTCTACAGAAAGCTTTGTCAGTCAGAGACAGTGAAGCCTGAGAACACATAGCTGGTGGCAGCGGGGCTGTGTGAGACAGTATTCATGGCAGGACACACTGTTCAGGTGCCATCCGTTCTCCTATGGCACTAGTGGCTCCTCTTCATGCAGCCACCATGCAGTGCAGTGGTTTGAAGAGGGGGAGAGGTTCTGGAGATGAGGTGAAGGAAATGCACTTAGTAGCAGTTTCACAAGTTTTGTTCAATGGAGGGTACGGTATTAGAATAATTGAGGCCAGTGTTCTTTCCTACAGCTGCCATTATGTTTTGCTATAACACTCATAGCGTAGGCTCCCCTGGTGTGTGTGCTCAGCTGCGAGCTTTTACAGATTCCTCCAGTTTGCTTTATCTTTGGCTTTATCTGCAGCTGACACTGTGCTTATAAACTAAATCTGGTGTAGGGATGTGCAGGAAGAAGAATGTCATGGCAATATCACATGATGCAAAGTGTTCCATGGTCACAACTCATTTTTTTTAATTTTTAAAAAAAGTAGCCCTCTTATGTATGCGAAGGCTTTACACTGTGTCTGTTTCTACTGTGCTACCTTTTCCTCCCACAGCCTAAGAGTCGCAAAGGTTTTAGTGAATTTGGTGGAAGCTGGATGTCTCATTGGTAGTCGATTTGTAGTGTGGATTTGCCTGGTATTAAAGATTTTCGGACTACAGCTTCAGCATTGCAGAAATCCAGGAGGTGCAAAGCGATCTGTTCCTCTGGGTGGCATGATCTTTACGGAGCTATGTCGCTGGCGTAGCAACTGGAGTCTGAAACAACAGCTATGAATTGCTCTGTTTGGGTCACAGTTTTGCCATCAATATTAACGTGTCTGAGGTTGAGTTTTCAGAGGACTGAGCCATCAGATAGCCCATTGCTGCAGGAGAAAGCTCTTATCAACTTTTCCCAGTCCCTTCTCCAGCTGCACTGCCCAATTCATAATCTACTGCTTCATAAGAAACAGATACTGGGATTTTTTTTTTTTTAATTCTGAGCTAAAAGTGAGAGAGAACTGACAGCTTCTTTGTGTTTAATAAACACTATGCAGTTGTGACAATCCCCCCATTCCCACCATCCTTTTTTTTTAGTTCCTGCAGTCCTTTGATATTCTGATTTCAACCTACCCTTATCAATCACACCACTATTCAAAGGAAATGGGAAAAGAAGGATTTTTATGCTGCCTTCTCTCTTACCAATCACTTTGATATCACTCCTGAGGTCTCTAATTTTTCTGATGCACATATATCAATATAAAATGTCTGAAATGTTAGAATTAGTATGTGGTGTGGTGGCAGAGGGTTGTGTGTCAAGGGTCCTACACAAGGTAGAATGAGGACCGCTTTATCAAGGGCTTGTATACTTGAGAGAAAACAATTACTTGTTTCCCTCCAATTTCTCTCTACTCAACCGTTCAGGAGACTGTGAAGGTTATTAATTATATTCTGGTTTGGTAAACTATTATTTAGCATCTTCTCTCTCTAATTGCAGTTCATTTTCTTGGAAGACTTCTGAAGTCTGGATGTAGATTTTTATAGCGTTTTTAAACTCTTACCTTTAACCAGAAATTGTGTTTGTGGACAGTGCTTCAGAAAACAAAGACACATTTGTTGTTTTAGTACTGCTCATCCAACTCAGTCTAGTTGATCCATTCATACTTGTTGCTGTTAAAGTGAAACATGTATAATGATCTTTTTTTGAAAGCTGCCAAATGTATAGGTGCAACAGCTCTTCCATGCCACAGCTTCCTACCTTGAGTCTCTAAATTACTGTCACAACAGATACCAGGTTATGTGTGGAACTGGTGGTGGAGCTGCAAACTGGCCCGCCTGAACCCCAGCTTGGTGCATCAAACACTCTGATTACTTTTTTCCCTCTTGAATGTTCTTGAGGCTTCCTGAGTTCATGTAAAAATGACACAAGGTTACCCCACGCTTGTTCTGGAACATCCGCAACCAGAGTGTGGTCCATATCCTGGCAGTTGTCTGGATTGATTATCACAGCCCTGGCTGTTACTGTGTTGAAGAGAAAAATTTTTTGGTTCCCTAAGTGTAAGACCAGCGTGTGAGATCATCCATGGGAAAGATTACAGGTTGGTCTCTGGATGCAATAACTTCAGAAACCACTGCTCGAATGTAAGGTATGGTATGTTGATATACAGAGATTTATGTTTTTACCCATCCCTTTTAAAGTGGTAACTAAGTACATGTCAAGCACTAGGCCTTCTCTTTCTCTCTCTTGAGGGGAAAAAACACGTGTGGATTTCTTGTTGTTTTGCTTATAATTGTTATAAAACTTAAAAACAAAAAAAAAAGCACAATTCTCTTTCCTTAGCCAACTAGTAAGATGCTGACAGCCAATGCGTGTCCTTAACACATGCTATCAAAGCTGATCTCCAGAATTTAATCCCCTCCTAATTGTAGAGAGATTGGAACATAAGAGAGTAATCTTTTTTTTTCTTTTTCCCTTATGGAAAAGCAACTTTTTGTGTAGCTCCCTATCAAGCTCCTGACAGATAGTCCCAGCAGTGGGAACTGAATATTTTCTTCCATGGCTGGTGCTTGCCCTGCAACAGTGATAGGAGGCGGCAAAAAGTACGCTTGGCAATGTATTTCCCCAGTTGCCATCTGAACATTTCACTGTTCGGAATGGCATCATCCTAATTCACCAGCAAGACAGACTGGGTCATCTGTAGTGCTCGATGGCATCGCCTTCTAAATAAGAGGTTCAAATTGACCAGGGACACAAAGTTAGTGCCTCACTCTGTTTCCTGTCATAGAATGGTTTAGGTTGGAAGGGCCCTTCAAAGGTCATCTAGTCTAACCCCCTGCAATGAGCAGGGACATCTTCAACTAGATCAGGTTGCTCAGAGTCCCCTCCAGCCTGGCCTTGAATGTTTCCAGAGATGGGGCACCTACCATCTCTCTGGGAAACCTGGGCCAGTGTTTCAACACCCTCACTTCTTTTAGTTTAAAACCATTGCCCCTTGGTCTGCCATAAAACGCCTTTCTAAAGCATCTGTCCCCATCTTTCTTATACCCCCTTTTAAGTACTGAAAGGTCTTTCTGGAGCCTTCTCTTCTCCAGGCTGAACAACCCCAGCTCTCTCAGCCTGTCCTCACAGCAGAGATGTTCCTCCTAAACGCCATCACTCACCGGACCATCTCTATTTTGGGAACGACGCTGCCAAGAACGAGCCTCCCCCCAAGGAGCATCTGAAAGCCCGGGCTTTCCTGCGGGGCCGCTGCCCGGTAGGTGGCACCAGCGGCGGCGGGAGGCGGCGGCCCCGGCGCGGCCCCGCAGCCGGGGGGAGCCGGACCGGCCTTCCAGAGGGTCCCGGCTCCAGGGCCGCTGTGAGAAACCGCATCTCCGACACCCTGTACAACACCTTTCGTTTAAGAAATCACATTAGTGACCGCTCGGGGGGCGTGTTAATTGCAGGAAAGCGCTCGGCGCGGTGTGCGTTGCAGAATGCTGCGATCTGCTGCAACAGCCGGCTGGGGGTGCGGGATTTCTGCGGGTGTTTCTAGCACTTCTAGGTTCACCATTTTCCAAACTGTCATAAAAACTGCCAGAATTATAGTCAGATATTTTTGTCCCAATAAGGAGTGATATTTAAATGCGTAAAACCACTTCATATTTTTACTCATTTCAGTTATTCTCTAAAAATATTCTAAAAATGCTACTTGATGTGAATGCTTCCCAATCTATCTTTTTTTCTCCTTAAACGTGTCATTTTTCCGGAAAAAGATGAAAAGGGATCCACTACTTTTTCTGATATACAGTGTTTTGTTTTTAGAAGGGAGGCTCTTGAAAAACCTGTTAACAAACAACTGAAACGTTTCAATGAAAATTTCAGAAACTTGCTGGAAAAAGAGTTGGTTTATATTTATTTTTGTTTTGTTTTGTTTTATAATTTGGATTTTAAAATCTCCACGTGGTGATTTCAACTCAGGTACTCTGTCAGGGAAACCCAGAAGTGAAGCTGACCAGAGACAAGTAAAAATGCCTGTGTTGTTTTCATTGTCCAAAAGTAATGATGTGCAATAATTTAAACCAGCAGTTTCACATGGTTAAAAATGAATCGGATTTTTTTTTTAAATTTTGAAAGTAACCTCAGAAACACCAAAAAGGAAAACAGTTTGTGTTAGGATAGAATTAGTTTTGAAACTACAAAAACTGTTTTCTATGCATTCGTAAAAAAAAAGAAAGAAAGTGGTTTTATTTTTAGGAACCTATAGGAAAAAAAGTTATTCTTATACCAACAAACACTGTTACAACAAATGCATCCGTTCCTGCAACTATAATTGAAGCTGAGAAAAATAAACTAAACTCTTTTTAGCATTTCAGGCGTAAGAAACAAGCAAAATAATATAAAATTAGAGACAGAAACAAACAAACAAACAAACAAAATTCACTCTTAAATAAAGACTTCAAAAAACAAGAGGGGGTTGTCTGAAAAGTAATCTACTAAACAAATATTTAGTAATACAACTAAACTAATTTATGGATTAATATTTAAAACTGAAAAATATTTTTAAGTTAAGAACTGTTCCTTAACTAGGAGAAGTAAATTCATACATGAAAAAAGAAGTTAGAGATATATTTAATTTGCATAAATTTATACAAATAAATTAAATTTATGTTGTAGCTAAACTTGCCAGTTTCAGTGAATGGGAATTGTGCTATTAGTTTGCCTGGAAACAAACATTAAAGCTTAAAAAAACCCAGAGAAGCCAAAGTTCCAGTTTTCATTAAAGAACAACAAATTAAAATAAAATGTGCAAAAAAGTTTTTACAAACCTTTTTCAAATGTAAATTAAACTTCTAAATATTTTTGAAACATTTTATTGTTATTATTGTTGCATCCTCTTTCATTTACACTCTCTAGGTTTTATCATTGGATTTCTGTCAGAAACCTCACTAACACGAAAATGTAAACCAACGAATGCAGCTTCTGTTCTGCCCTGATCTATTTAGAGATTGCTTCATGAGAAGCAGAGGACCCACAGCTTTCATTCACTTTTAGATGTAAATGTGAGTTTGCTGTGGAAGGAAATGGAATAATTTCCAAAATCATCTTTCCCAGGTATCTTTTTGTGTTAAACAGGGTTTGGATTCAGCAGCTCCTAATGAATTTGGATATGTTAACAGTGACTGGATCATATCCAAATACGACTTGATGGGAAAGCCATTAGTTTTCTTCCCTGAGGTTACACTGGGATCCCATCTGGTGATTGCTAATAAATGTGGATACATTCTGAAAAAAAGAGCTTGTATTGGATTCCATTATGAATAACTGGGAGTGCTGTTTCTTGAAGTTTCATTCATGCACTTCAGGGAAGATGAGTTTCACTACCTTAAAACTTGACCAAAAGAACACACTGCTCACATGGTTTGGTTTTGTTCTATTGTAATTGTTTTTGCAATAGAACTGTGTTTGCGATCAGCAAAAATTTATTATTATGTAAAAACACTTATGAGAAAATCAAAAGCAAAACCAATCAATAAAAACAAATTTTATGTGTGATTATAGCTACCCTGTGTTTACCCTAAAATAAAAAGTTTAATTATCAAGTGAGTGTCTGACCAGCCTTCCTCCTTAATGGGAAGAAATCTAAATCCTATTTATCCTTCCTCTGAGCCATGCAGAGCACTTAAGCAAGTCGTTTCATTTTTATATGCAGCGTTAGGGAGAAAATCTTCAGAGGAACAGAAACACGTTTGTCTCAACAAAGAGGAAATGCCCATCTGTTTCCAAAATCCTATAAATTCTTGAAAAATACAGCAGTATATTTAAAATAGTAAGGTTAATTGTTATATGCAATGTATGTTAATCATGCACACCACAACTATTAATTACATATGGGGAGAGATTACGTTTCTTAAATGAAGAAAAAATTCTGTTGTTCGCCCTTTTTTTTCTTTTTCTTGACAAACCAATTATTAGCCAAGGCAAATTGACCTTGGTTTTGATCAAAGGAGCAATTCTTCTTTTCCTGCAAGCCCTGCCGACGAACAGCTATCTGTTGTTACAGAATGTGCGGGTCGCCTTCAGCTGCCGACCCCTGGCAGGCATGAAAAAAGGGAGTGAGGAAAACCTTTAAAGCCCAAAATAAAACTCTGGATTCTTCTGGTTCTTGTCAGGTTCATTTACAGTGGGACAGAAACAGCAGTAAATTCAGAGGCTCTATCAGATCAAAACAGCTCCGTTATAAATACCATTCATATAAACCATGTGGGTGAGAGAGAAACTGTCAGAAGAAGGGAAGGGAAAATAGGTCTTCTGCACTTCAATAAATTATATGATGTTTTTATAGATTATAACATAAAAAATTAAAACTTAACATATGTATGCCCAAACATGTGTGAATGCATGTAGGCGTGCATACCCACACGGTAGTATTAACTTCAACATTCAAATGTTATAAATCCAAATATTTTACTTTAATAAAATACAGAGATTTCAGTGACTGTAGATAAAATTAGAGTGTGATATAAATCTAAGAGAATAAGAGTTTTGAGGAAGCGTTTAACGTTTTCTTTGGGACTTGACTCAATGACTTGAAGTGCTTCTGGCGGGATGAACAGCATAGTCCTGCTTGGCTTTGCAGCTGGTGAGTAACTCAGAGGGTTGTGATAGTTAAAGGCGATGACCTTTAAAGGTGATGGGGAGGTGATGATCAAAGCCCTTGTTTACCTACACAGTTGATAGAACAGCATTGTTTCCTATGTCTCCCTGCTGTAAATGAAATTGTCAGTCAGGATCTTAATGACACACAAATTTGCCACGCTCTCTGGGTTTGATGGTCATGTATTTACATTTTTTACTTTTTGAGATCCCTTGACTCTATTGTTGGAGTACAATTAACAATTCATTTATATGAAATATCTAGAAGTTGCCAGATGATAATGCGTTTTCCCTCATTTCCAAGCTCAGGTAGGTCTAGAGCAGTGTCTTACCTACCAGAGTTCATTAACTAGTGAGAGGTTAATATATACATGTGTCGGTTCAGTAAAGCATAAATGAGAGAGAACACACTAGCAAAGCCATTAACATTGCAATGACTGCAGCTATATAATAAGGGAATAGGAATACATTAAAAGGATGGGAATTTACCAAGTCTTTTAACAAGGGAATTAGCTTTGTTACAGAAGTTCATGAGAAGTAGAGCTATGCACAGATTACACACCATCTACCATAATGAGTAAATCTGTTTCTTCTTAAAAATTGTTGTGCTTTTGGGCACAACACTAACTTTGAGCTTTAATATTTTTTTTAAAACGATTTTCAGCTGTTTGCCCCTGTGTCAATTTCTTGTCCAGAGAAGCTGAGGTTGTTGACTTCTACTGTCAATGCCGTGCATTTGCTAGTTTAGGTCCCAAGCCAGCTGAACACACAGATACTTGGTTAACTTCAAAGGGGTTCAAGATAAGGTGGATACTTATCTGCTCAGGGTAGACTGCTCACTGCCCCACACATCAGTTCTTGATGACCACAGGGAGTAAAGCCAGAGCCAAAAAAAAAATAATGAGGTTCAGTGGAAACCAGGAACACAGAGGAAAAAATGTACAGAAATGGGGGCCCTAACTTCAAAACTGTGTAGAAAATACCCACTAGCTGCTCCCAAAGCTTCTTCCGTTCCTCTCTGTTGGGTTTTCTTGTTCACTTGGTACCTGCGATTGTGTCTCTGGTCATGTTCAAAACTACTGCAGACTGATAGCACATCCGTCAACATGGCTGGGAAACCAGAGCAGCATTCATTTCCTCCAGCTTTAGATTCCTTAGGTGAGACACTTTCATCAGAGCTGTTTAGCCTTAGCTCCCTTTTCGATCAGTGGAGGAAATAAGGGACGGCTCAAGGGGATATTGAATCCAATTTCTGTTGACTACTTCTGCCTCTACTAATGTGTTGTCCTCTGCCTGCTTCTGTCCACTAACTACAGTGAAAGCCTTGAGTTAGGTTAGACCTTTAGCATTGGGTTCCCTAATGTCTTTCTCCCAAAGTTTCCTCTTTCCCTTCCACACTCCCTCCCCAACCAGCAGAGCCCACAACCTGGTAGCTGAAGCCACAGGGTGACAGGATGGAAGGGCTTGACTCCTTGCAAGCAGAATTTATGCCTTGCATTAACCTTGAAACTATTGCATCATGGGGGTTGTATCTGAAAAGACAAGACTCTTAAGCTTTTGGGGAGGAAGGATGTAAGTAGCAGCCAGCCCTCTAGAGAGATTCCAAGGCAGTGGATTACAGGTGAGCAGACATCTCCTGTTAGTCCTGGATGTTGCATTTCCAGAGAGGGACAAGATTCAGGATACATGTTGAAGTGGATAAGATTGATTTTAGGCAACTGCCTGTTTAACAGACTGTGACCCTTTTGCAGAGCCACGTATTGCTCCCAGATAATTGTAAAGACTCATTAGACATTGAAGCCTAAAGATCTCTGCCAAAGTCTGTGATCCTGAAGCACTGAGCACTTCTCTTTTTTGGAGTTTATGTCTTTTGTTGAGTGTTGCTGTGAGGGCTCAAGTCTGGAACTTTTGCACATGCCGATGTGTATAAAGTCTCAGGAGTCTGAGAGGTTCTGGTGTAGAGGAGAAGGATAACAGTACTGGGCTCTGAAGCTGCTGCTGCTGCTAAAGCACTGGCAGGCCAGACCTAGCACACATGCGTTTGTGCTACTGAAGAGTACAAAAGCTATAGCTCTTGTGTTTTAAAACTGAAGGAAAAGTTTGGCAATACTTTTGATGGAGTCACCATTCTGGTGACCTCCCTACTGCTAGTATATCAGAAACACCTCCTCTCCCTGGGAGTTATCCTTCCTGCTCTGCCATATGTTGGCTTGGAGGGGGCAGGATTATCAGCAGCACAGCCAGAAATAGTGGGGTGGCCGTTTATCCAGAGGTGAATCAGAGTGCGCGCACTGGGCCAGCATTGTCTGTGGAAAGGATATGCTGAGTATTGCTGATGTCTGAATGTACAGACCCCCTTTGTAAGGTAAGTTTCTGTGGCTCTTCTTGACTACAGATGATGAATGATATTTTTTCTATTATATAATTTGATTTTCTGCTGTAGCTGCTGTTCAACCTTCTAAAGTAAAAGTCTATAAGCTACTTCTGTAAGTCACTAGGTGGAAGCATCTACCTTAAGACTAGTAGCATAACTCCTCATTAGAGAGGTGAAATTTTCAGTTCCTTTCTCATCTTCATTTTCTGTGTCACATTACCGTTATGAAATACTATGAATTGTAGTCTTATTATTGTCTGGTTCAGCAAAGTACTTCAGCACAAGCTCAAGTCCATCGTAGGCTCTGATCTGGTTAAGTTTGGGAATGCACTTCGTTTTGTATAGTGACTAGTACTTGCAGGATTGGGACTTAATTCGGTGAGACGTGTGAGTGTGTGTTTAAATAGGAGCAAATGCTTGAGTGGCTGAGCTGGGACTAACACGACTCCTTCTGCCTTGCAAGTACTTTTAGTAAAAATCCTGTATGATGCCCTCACAGAAGAGCTGTCTTTATGTACAAGTATCATCTCCCATTTTCTCCACACCACGGTTTCTCTTTGTTCTTTCCTCTCTCCACTCAGAAGAATTGTTTGGCTGGGAGAGAAGTCAAGATGCCAGTTAGCTGTGAGCTAGGCAGTCTTGAGACTTTCCATCACTGTTATGATGGAAAACACTGCTAATTTGAGTGATAGGTCTTCTTCAGCATAATAGCTCTGTTAACTAGGTGGCCATGATCCACATGCCCTTCTTTCTCCAGGATTTGGTTTCCTGATTCTTCTTCAAATCTGTTCCAGCCTGGAATTTTCACTCATGTTCTGGAACTGGCCAGGCAGGAGGACAGTGATGTTATACGAATAAGAAGGCAAGTGCAGATGGGCCATCCAGCTCAGTGTTATATTCTGACATGCCAGAGGCTAAGGCTGCAGGCTGATGATTTCTAGGTCTCTCTGTGCCTGCCAAAAAAGCTTCCCTCCTCTGACTGCTCCCTGCTAGCTTTTTCTGGCTGGAGAAATGATGTAAGTATCTCCTAATCTACTTTAGGCAACAGCAGCAGGGCTAATTCAGTTTAAACCATCTAAGCTAACCTGGTAGATTTTGCATGAAAGTGGATTAGCGAGTGCTGAAACCACCAGTTTGCCAGCAGAGCTCCGTAGATGATAACCTCATGCAAAGGGACTGTAAGCAACCGTCAGGGGTTGGCGGTATGGAGGCCATACCGTTCTGGCAGCGTTTTACCCCACAGCAGGAGGGCAAACCAGCCAGATCCTAATCTAGTTCTTCCTCCACCACTGGATTCTCCCCCAAATGCCAATCTTTATTGTGGGCGACACGTGAATAGGAAAGCACCAAGTTTGCTTTTCATGCTGCAGACTACAACACTGAGAAATAAACAAAAAGAAATCTGGATTTTACTTGTTAACTGAGCAGTTTTGATTTGAAAATCACTGACAGACGTCAAACGTGGGACCCCACAATGAAATGTTTACAGTGCCATTTCAGAGAGGGACTCCACTTTGAAATTAAGTGAAAGTATGTGGGAAGTTTGCAGAGCAGGGCATGTGTAGGGGTAGAAAATTAAAGCACGATGGAGCCATCAGTATTCAGGGGTTAGGGAAAAAACTGGTATTCATATTCCTCATGTTTCTTCTCAATTGACAAGATGATCCCTTCCATTTGTGGTTATTGGGCTAGCATTTGTCTTGATTTCCCTGTATTTTCAATTTACCAGCTTTGGCTTTGTGTTACTTTCCTTAATAAATAGTACTAGTGAACTGTGGAGCTCTGCACAATTTATTGTGAAATGGGTAAAGAAAACAATTTTTTTGTGTTTTGCTTCTGTTTGCGTTTCTTGTGTGAACACGTGCAACGTGTTTCATGCAAATTGACATGTTATTTAGCACTGACTCTGTAATGGTATTTTAATTTGATGGATAACTGCTTGACACTCTTGACATCCTTATTTCTACTTCATTTTCTGTTGGAACAGTAGACACTGCTTTCCATAACATACATGAAGAAGGCTGACTTCTAATCCAAAGCACATTAAATTGGCTGTGAAAGTACAGAGAACAGGACCATCAAGAGACACTTTGTGGAGGTAGCTGGCAGTAAATGAGATGTGAATCCCTTGTGCCTTCTGATGGCAAAGCTCCCTTTGTGATTTGGGTTTGTGTCTTAAGAGGCAGCATTCAGATGAGGGGAGGCAGTAACCCTTCCCTTGTACGATCACACCTGCAATATCTCTTTTGTGCTCCAGATCAGTGATTAACAGAAAGTATCATACAAACTGAAGAACTGCTTAGAGAACACTGGAATGGGGACAGCGGGGGGGAAAGGGATGCTCATTCATGTAGTGGGGGCGTACACAGGGGGTGGTTTTGGGGTCATACTGGCAGCAAACATGGTCTAAAAAGCTCTGTGCACCACAGAGCAAGGGGGGCTATAGTGATAGGCAAAACTGAGGGAAAAACCTCACAACAAATAGATATTAGAGTATAAAACGGAAAGATACATATGAAGAGGGAATATATGGCCCGAAGAAAATGAGGAGAAGCCTTCCTGTGGGTCAGTGGTATGAACTCACTGACTACTCTCCCTGGGGAAGTGGCAGAAGCATGTGAAACTAGCCTGAGCAAGACCATAATAAATGTTTGCTGGAGAACAGTCCTATGCTGGCAGGGAGTGCTGGGTGACCTAATGGGTCTTTTCCATCTATAGAGTCTGTAAATAACAACAGACATGAAAAAAAATGTGAAATTTGCGAAATTTTATCAGGCATTTGTCAGAAAGTAAATTGCTTTCCTAAAACAGAGAAAACACTGTCTGAATGAACCCAAAGACATTTATTGAACCTTGCCTGAGTCTGTTTTTACAAAATGAGTTAGTAATTTACAGGCAGGGTGAAACCTTGGGCTGATGGACATGCAGTGGAGTCCTACCACTTCAGCAAGGCCGGGGCTTCACCAGGATGGAGGTTGCATTGCTCTCCAGAGAGGATCTCCCCTCTGCACCTTGGCGGTGGGGAAGGCCACGGCACCACGACAGCACCATGAGCGTGTTGCTTCAGGACCTACCTGTGTGGTTTCCCTGGGGGCAGAGCCACGTGGGTGCTTTGTGAGCAGCAGAGGTGACCACTTCGTCCCCTCACTGCCCTGGCTCCAAGGTAGCAGCAACCCGCTCCTTGCTCTGTGAATGTTAACTGACTTGTGCTGACTGCTGGAGGGGCGATGACAAATGGTGGGATACGGTGCAGGGGAGACTGTCTTCTCCACTGGCATGGCTGGACCCAGAGGAAATGTTTGTTCGCTACCTCACAGCAGGTGCAACAGCATCCACCTGAGGACCCAGCTCTGCTTGGCCCAGCTTTTCCATCCTGTCATGTCTGAGCACAGTGTACAGCTCTGCAGCTCAATGAATAACCATTCTGGGGCAGGGGAGAGCACTTCCCTCCACGGGGATCTTGATGTCTCTCCATCCATGTCCTGAGGCAGGTGAGGGCTTTGGCACACTGGTTGCGGCAGTTGAGGAACCAGATTGTTTGGTGCATTTTATCAACCAGAACTGAGAAATAAGCTTAGGCACAGCCCCAGCTCAAAGCACTTTTTTGTCTCATTTGCTACCCCAAAAAAGAAGGAAGACAAAAAGGGTCACAGCTATTTTGAACTCATCGAACGAAAGAGCAGATAAGAGCATTGCACTTGCAGACTTGCTCTTCCCCTCTCACAAGCCTGCCTCTTCCCCTCGCCTGTCGCAGTAATCCCGCAGGACTGTTTGGTTTGGTTTGCTTGTTTTGTTTTGTTTTGATTGGAAAATTCCCATTAGTTGTAGCTCAAAAATTGTGGCAGGAAAACTAGAAAGTGAAACCAGCCAGATACATGAATAAAAATGAATGGCCTGCTTTCATTATTTTTCCCTCGATTTCAGACAGAGCAGATGTTCTCTCTTTTCTGCTTGTCCCAGAGCCAGCGTTCTTTGCTCAGGCTTTGTCCTCGCGGTCCTTTGGGGATGCTCTGCCCTTGCTGGGCTTTTGGCTCTGCCTACCTTCTCTTTTGCTGTGATGCTCCTGAGGTTTGAGAACATGAGAATGATGGTGAGAAGTGGGAAGACAACTGGTGCAAGGCAGGAGGGCTGTACCTCTGTGGTGGGCCAGCTGGGTGGGCAGGGGGACAGGACTAGGACAGCAGCCGCTCCCTGTGCTGAGCCCAAGCTGCCTCAGCTCAGTAAGACTCCACAACTCCCCAGCAACTTTTTTTGCCTGTTTCCCCCACCAGCCTGCTCCACTTGATGGCCTGGCCTCACACTGATCCCCCTTCCTGGGGGATTTCTGTGACCCAGGGCTGCCCACTCTTGGTCCTCTTCACTGGGGCGTGAGAGGAGGGGACTGGTCCCAGCCCCCAGCCCTGCTGTGCTTGCTGGGGCATGTAACCCCAGGATGTTCAAGAAAGCACAATAAAAACTAGGGCAGTGCTGAGCCACAACGTCTTTGATTCATGCTCAGTAACCACATGAGAGGATCCCATGCTTATAAAACCGAGCTGCTTCAGCATTAAGAGAAATATTTATGAAGATGCTGCCAGCACAGCTGACCTGTTAGTCTTCTGCAAACAGACTGATTTCCTGATGTCTCGTCCCTCCCGCAACCTTCCTTTTTCTGCCAGGTTGTAACATTTTCTTTTGTCAGCATTTGTTTTGTTGTGTCATTTCAGGGAGCAGAAGGCATGAGTCCCTCACCTGCAGCCCCCCAGCAGCCCCCTGATGTGCAATGTTCTCAGTACTCCTCTGCTGTATCTGACTGCTGAGCTTGGTGTCTTTCTAACTGTTCCCATGACCTGCCCAGTTTTGGGGACACCAAAGTCTACCTCCTTGGAAGCTGCACCTTGGTTTTCTGGCTCATCAGAGCCTGTGCTTGACCCCTCCTGCTAGTCCTGCTAGGGCATGAAGTAGTGGGCTTGCCACCCCAGTGGCTTTCAAGAAGATGCCTTGTGTGCTCCAGTTCTCATTCAGGGCAACAATTATGTTATACCCTTGGCAATGCCCAGGTATGCCAAATGATACAAAATGTTCCTTAACTTTCCAGCTCACAGTAGTTGTCTGAATGCCCTCCAGTGATCTCCCTGGAGGAAATAGTCCCCAGTGATCTGGGAGTGCTCTTACAACCTTTTCCCATGGCTGGTTTGGGATTTCATGATGAAGCAGAGTTTCCCATGCTATAAGTCACTGTATGCACTGAAAACTTCTCACCGTGCAGCGTGAGCTGCCCATCACACCTGGCAAGCAGGCTCACCCTGAGCTTCATTGCGAGCGTAATTCTCCCTTGGGCCACAAGTTCTCAGCTTTTCTCCCCTAGCCCTCACTGCTGCTGTTTTTCTTCCTGGCTGTAACTCCGGGTCCCTGCCTCTTCAGCTCAGTCACTTCATTGCCCACCCAGCTACTTCCTTGCACTTGGACTCTTACCTCCTCACCCTTCAAAAAGACGCAAGTCCAAGTTTTGCAAACTATCACATGTGGCATTAGGCATTTGAGCTTTAGAATGTAGAGGCTTTCACTGATGCCTGCCCTGCGTTGTCCCATGGACTTTAAAAGGTGCTCTGGGCTGTTTCAAGGAAGCAGGAATGTTAGGGCCTGGACCATCATGTTTTCCTCCTAGCTTTCTCTGGGATACTTAGGCCTATTCATGAGGATGCTGAAGGAGCAGTGCTCATTATTGAAGTGTGCGTATGTATGTATGTGTGTGCATATACACGTGTTTATGTGTGTATGTGGACTCTTTGTACTGGACTGGGCACCAGCAATGAAATACAGTGAAATGAATGAACGCTGCTTGATTTTTTGCAAATGCCAAAAGTTCTATGGTTTCATTTGGCACTGCGGTTGCTCAGAGCTGGAGAATTTTTTGGTTGCCTTTTTAACAGTTTATACTCTTTGTCAGGGAGAGGTTTTAGTCCTATGGACCTGAGGGGCATGAAGAGGAGTCTGGCAAAGCATTTGGCAATAATTGTTCTAAACCATAGTAATAGAATTAACAGGAAGTTATTAATAGTATTCAACTCTAAGCAGCATGAGGATGAAGCAAACCTTGGGAAATAAACAAGTAATATTAGTGGTGTAGGTTGGTGGACGAGAACTATCCCCCTTAACTTTGCAGTGGGAGAATGCAAACAGTATTTAATGTCTTAGGAAGTTAAACATTCTAAAACATTTTTTAAGAATGAATGCTGCAAGTATCCCACTTGTGACGGTCCTGGATATTATCTGGAGAGATCTGCTGGGACCCGAAGCATTTCAAAGGCGAGTTCTCTAATTACATGTGCGCAGCAATGCCTGGTAAAGGGGTCTGATCTCCAAACAATGTTTTTAGTTACCGCAAAACAAAGGATCAATCATAAAGAGCCACCAAAGGGAAGATGCGTAATATTTGCATTATGCAGCCTTCAGAATACTGTAATGACAGTTCTGGAGTTTGCCCTGCAAAGCATCACCCTGCACATTGAAGGCAACGCTTGCGTCTCTAACCTCACCAGCAAAGCTCTGAGTGATGCTGCTTGTCCAAGTTTCACCCCTTACCTTTTGTCTTAGAATGCTGCTAATGGCAGTTAACCCATAGGCCAAAAGTACAGGCATTTTTTACTGCGAAATAAAATTACAGTCCTTTTGCAGGAGGCCCCAGAAGCCCAGAAAAATCAGCTTCCACAGCATTGTGTGGGCTTCTGCACAATGGAAGCCACACATATCTTTTGCTGACTTGTGCCCCAAGAGATTATGGTTTGGAATGTAAAATCGTTGACAGTAATATACATTGAACAATCATTTTTTATTAGGAAGTTGAATAGTAGCGGTTAACAAATTAATCAGGGAACAGGGATACAAACATACGCCTTTATAGCTTATGGCATGGGTAGAACCCTTATTTTCTCCACTTAGTTAGTCTGTATGCTTTAAAAGGAATAAGTTATATGCTCATCATTTTTCTTGCTGTCCAAGATCCCAGCAACAAAACAGTAGGGAACTCCCATTACACATTTCGGCTTGAAAAGTATTCCTTCCTGCTCTCTGTAAAATGCACGGGTCTAGTGATCCAAGTTAAACATTACTGGAATTTCACCATAAGTCAAAAACAATATTAATTTTGAGCCCACATAGTTTTCTTCTGGTAGGGTATAAAAGTTTAAAATAAGTACATGCTCCGGACAATCAGTAAATGGTAGAAAGAAATGGATGAAATAAGGAAAGGAAAACAAAACAACATGCACATTTAACAACAGAGCAGCAGCAATTTTGGGTGGTACAAACTTTTTCTGTATGATAGGAAGAATGAGAGTTTTTTCCCCTCTCAGTGGTCTGGTTCAAAGGGAAGCAAAGGTTGGCATCATGCCACTGAGCTGGGATGGGAGATTTCTGCCCCTTACAAATCCATAATTGGGGTTACTCCTTGGTGGGAAGTGCAGGGATTGTTGCAGGATATTAGCCTGGCATTTCTGAACTCCCGCATCCCTCACTCCCTCCCTGCGCGGGAGACACCGCGCTGCTGTTTGTCTGAAGTCGAAGGACTGCCACAGCCATCTTTTTCAAATTAAAACGGCAATGTGAAGTTTTGTAAATGTTAGTTCTCCTAATTGACAGTGGCTTGTGTAATTAAAATAAAATCACTAATATTTTCTCTCATTTTCTTTTTTATCACTGAAGTTCATTTTTCAGTAACTCAGACAAGGTCTTCATTTTTATGAAGACCCACGCTGACCTCGAAATATCTGATTTTTTCAGTGAGTGTTTATGCCCATCTGGTTTGAATTTAGCATTCTTATGAGTCATTTCACTTTGATAGGAACACTATGCTATAGAAAACTTCTTTTAATATTTTAACGTTTTAAATCAAACACTGCATAGTGCATTACCTAAGCGCTGCTACAATTATGGAAACCGATGGGTTACTTTTCTTCACTGGACATTGCATTTTCTCTCTTTATGAAATAAATGTTGCTTCTAGTAGAAAAGTCTACAACGCACATGTGTTCGAGTGTTTTCCCATCTTTTGCTGCCACATCCTTTCCCAGACTTAATAACAATCTTTTTGGAAACAGCCTCAGTAGAGGAAGGATGAGTGATTCTATAGGAAGAAAGGATGCTCAGCACTTCCTTATATCTGACATTTAACCCAGGCAAAAGTGCTATATTTATTTTTCTATCAACACTGATTTTATTACTTATTATGTTCTTACTACATGCATTTCCTGATGTTAAAGATATGACCATGTCTTTTGGGCTCTTTCTATTCAGGGAGGCTTTTAAATAGGTATTTTAAGCAACTCTAAGTGATTTGCAAAATAAAGGGAAGGAAAACAAGATATAAGCAAGCCATTAAAAGTACAGTGGTTTAGAGACCATTCTATTTCAGAATAAAATCTGAGTTTGTCAATATGCTTTGTTGAGATATAACTGAATCATCACATAAAATAGAACCGGTCAGTTCCAACTGGAAAACAAATAGAATATTTTAAAGTAGTATTTGTTTGCTTTAAGTGGAAATATGTTCTAACAGATCAGACTCCAGTTCCTTTCTTCTCTAATTAATTAATATGCACTTTAGCTCTTAAGAAAATATGAAATAAAATAAAAAATTGGTGTTTTCTCTAGACCTCCAACTAAAAGAGAGTTAATTTCTGGGTAAGTAGGAGTGAATTGTTTTAAACCGAAGGAAAATCACAATATGTGATACAGGAAAACAGATGAAGTTCTTTTTTTTCCATAAACACAAATTGTTTAAGCACTCATTTATTTCAAGTAAAAGCTTAGCAACTTTAAGACTCATGTGTCTTCCTACGTACATACAAATTAGGCTGACAGTTAGGTCTTTTCCCAGTTTATGGCCTCATAATTTCCTTCTTGGAAGGGTTTGTTTCTCCTCTCACTTTTGTCAGGGTAAGTTTAGATTCAAGTGAAAAATGAGGGGACTCAATCTTCAGCTGATCTTCAGCAGAAAAGGCAAATCCACACCGTGAGGATGGAGCTTGGTGAGGATTCAAAACAATCATTTTTTTTTTATAGCCATGTGCTCGGGTGCATTTTATGATGCCCAGGGCAGCAGACCAGCTAACGTGCTTTAAGCAAGACCTATTCACTGCAACAAAGCAAGTTTTTCAGTTCTATGCGGATCAGTCATTGTGTCTGGTTTATTTTAGTTGCATTTTAGGTAGGATTTAAAAAAGGACAGGCTCATTAACAGAGATTGAAATATACTCCTTTCATTTATATCATTCATGTCTAGAACACGAAGAATTCTTTTGTAGTTCACCATCGGTCACATTATCATGATGCAATAATGAAAGGAGAAAGGATTTATTCTTAAGCACAGTTCAGAGATGTAATATTATGTGACTGGTGTCAGAATACAACACTTTTTAAAAAATACTTAACCTTAATCAATCAGGCAAATAAAGACCCTTTCTAATCCCTTTAGGATGTTACAGTTTTTTTATCTTTGTCAGAGTAGATAATGGAAAACTTCAGCCTTGTTAAGAAATCTAAGGGTGTTACAGTATTAAAGTAAAATTTTGCTACGAATATTTTCCCTGCCACAGCACGTGCTCTTTAGGATACAGGTATGCTGTCTGACCCATGTCTCACACCATACCCCTTTTGCACTGACATTATATGGATGCAATGCCACACTCGGGTGCAGATTTTACTCAAACTGAGGAGAAAAGTTAGGCTCTTGCTACTATTGACACCAATGCAAGCATGCACCTAATAATTGAGGAGGATATGCCCTGTTGTCCCCATGCCTTCGTGGTGACCGCAGGAAGACAGCCTCAGGCAGGGGAATCAGCTGAGAGACCCCTTCTTGGGTACTTTCCGCAAAAATTGACAGGATTCATAGGCAGCTGCTGCCCAAGGCGTTGCTATAGCTCTGAGCATGCCCACAGGAGGACATGGATGCCCAAGCTGAAGGGGCTGGCCAAAAGTTGTTTGTGGGAAGACTGACAGGCTGATGGACAGTGCAGTTGCATAAACCTAGTTTCCTAAGGAAATGGGGTTAAGAAAGGAGGATAATAGCATTTCCCGACCACATGTATGTTGTGAGAATAAGAACATTTCTGATGGTGAAGTGCTCAGGTATTACAGGGATGGAGAAAGTGCAAATTTCTAGACAACTAAATTAATTTTAGCATCTTTCTTTCCTCTTTGAAGTTGTGTGCTACAAACGGTTACTTATGGGCATATCTTTGGAGTCAGTGCTCTGCTAATACAAACTGTGTACAAAGTATCAGCAAAGAGTGAGGTAGGAAGAGATTCAAATTTTGTCTGCTGAAATACTAAATGTGTATGTGGCAAAACACAAGAATTCCTACTTATTTTTCTATGAGAACAGCATGTTTAGAGTACAGCACTAATCCCTTTCTCCAGAAAGTGCATCAACTGAAAGCAATCAGATATGCTTTTAATATTTTTAATTGTAGTGTATTTATTTTCCTTGAATTTTGAAAAATTGTGCACGTGTAATAGTGGGAATGGCTTTGCAGTTCAAACCAGAAGGAGGTTTGAGCCTCAGCAGTACACAACGGGTTGCTCTTTCTGAGCAGAGAGGTGAACAGCAGTAAATTGTTAAAGCTCAGGTTCATGAGGAGCCCAAACACTTCCAACAAGAATCAGAAACAAGTTATGAAGCTGTTCCAAGGCTGAGAGCCTCAAATCTGCCATTCTTCTACCACCCGGTGCCGCAGGGGATGAAATTCTGCAAGTGCTTTGGTTTTCTATCTCCAAACTGCGGGCAGGGGTAGCTCGGCTCCTGGGCACAGGGAAACGGCTTCTGAGAGGCCTGGACATGTGGGCATCTGCCTTGACCTGAAGGTCTACAGGGACCCATAGAGGAGATATTTCTCCTTTCCATATTGTGCCTGACAGCACAGGTCTCTCACTAACCCAGCAGCAGCTCTTTCAGCACCCAGTGGGGCAAGATGGAGGAGCGATATGCTGTGGTGTTCCGGCTGCCTGGCGATTGCCCCATGCATGTGAGTGGGGTTAATCCTCTGATCGGTTTTCCACGTACTCTGCCCTTGCTGGGGCAGCCTCTGTTGCTTAACAAAAGGATAAATTACTTGGCAGGGAAGAAGGAACTGGTACATCTTTGTGCTCCTCAGGATGGAGGAGTCCAAGCATCGGCTCCAGCAGCTTCTTCTATACATCTTAACTAACGGCTTCTCCATCTACAGGGGTGCAGGGGCCTGGGCTGCTGCAAGCAGACAGGGAAATTTAATTTGGGTCTCCCACATGGTGGATGAGCACTCCTGCCACTACATTAATGTATGAAGAAACATAGCTGCCCCTGCCAGCTGGCTATTAAGAGCATAAAAAAGCAGGCTTGCTCTGCTTTTGAAGGGAAGAGGTTAATCTCCAAGCTCAGAGGAGAGGGAGCTGTGGCATGCACCTCTTAAACCCTCTTTCTCCTCAGTGTGGGTTTTTCTGGAGTGTCTCCAAAGACCACTAACTCCCCCCACATGCTGGAGCTCAGCACCCAGGGAAAAGGTCTAGACTCCCATATCCATAACAGGCATCTCAAATTAGGTGGTGCAAGCTCTGGCACGCGGTGATTTGGCCCTGCAGTGTCTGTGTTTGTTTAAAGAGCTATATGCTGAGCCAGGTCAGTGCCTATTGCATTAGTCATAACAAGCTTTCAAGATTATAAATGGGGAAAGTGCTGAGTAACTTGTGATTCAGCCTTATTATGATTTCTGAGTATGTATTACTAATACAGTCCTTGCTATTACACTACTTCCCCCCAACCCCCGCCCTGATTTGACACCTACACCCACTCCCTGCACAAAGCCAGAGCTGAGAAAGTAGCTGGTAGGAAACATGGAGTTGGCTCATCCTCCACTCAGCATTTCTATCAACCTCAAAAACTCCCTCCTTTTAAACTGTTTACTCTGCATTAAGATGTTTTCTTTAGAAAACAGTAGTGACAAAACACAACCAATTTAAGCCAAAGCTACAGGTTCTGCATCTGCTCTATGTAGCAATCCGTGTTTTTTGCCTTTGTATTCACCATGAGTTATCTGCAGGATTTTAAAGGGAAGAGTGAAAATTGAGCCATCAGGTGGTTTCTGTGGTAGAAGCTTGAATGTTTTATATATATATAAATATATATATAAAAGACAACTTTGTTTCCTTTGGCATTATCTTAGATGAAGTTAATGGTGGGTGGAGGCTTCCAGGGAAGGAAATGTGTAGCGGTAAAAAATGAAATTGTGGTGGGCCGCCACCCTGTAGGGCCTTGGTGGAAACCCTGAATAATTACCTGAATGTTTTGGGTTGTGGAAGTTTAGGTCCTCTTCAGCCATGGTTTTGCAGAGAAGGGGTGTTGCAGAAAAGCCTGTTTATGCACCTTTCAGTTGGTGAGAAGAACACTGTCCCATTTTCCCCCAAAGAGGGCAGACCTTACTAGAATTTGATATGATCAACTGCACTTACCTTGAGACATCGGTTATACCAAGAAAGGCGTTTTTCGAAGAAAAAGGCCTGTGGGCCTGAAGTGCTAGGGGAGGCAGGGACCAGCAATGCCAGGCTTAGAGGTGTTCCCAGCCCTAAGAGTCATGGTCCTTCTCCCTAAATAGGGCTGTAGTGGCTCTCAAAATTGGAGGCAGATTCCTGTGGCTCTCTCAGTGACCAGCAGGAGAGTAGCACCTGCAAACCCCTGCTTGCCTTCTCCTGCTTTCTCTGGAAGGGCTGTTAAGAGACCCTGAAGTGACCAGGCTCCTAATTTAGGCACCTCAGTTAAGTACCGGAAGTTAGAAGGGATGAGTCTGGGACCTGGAGTTCGGATTACATCCATGACAGCTACCTGAGAAGTTCCTCTCCCTCCTCCCCAGCTCCATTGAACATCCAAGACTGCAAATTGTTTTGCATGGTCCCAATTCGGGAACTTCTGCACATGGCTGGAGATGCTGCCAGTTTAGCATCATGCTGAAAAGCCAGTGCAGTGGTGTAGGTGAAGCCCTGGGGGTGCTGAGGTGAACACCACAGTAGTCACTTGGGGCAGGGGACAGAGGAGGGTTGTGAGTGCCTAGGCCAGAGCTCAGTGACGAATGTGCTGACCATGGACATGTGAAATGCCACATCTGCAAAAGTGAGATTCAGCAGATAAAATAAATTTTGAGGAATAATCACTATAATAACCATGGGTTTCTCCAGAAACAGTGGTGCTGTTTGCCCCGTTGTCAGAGTGGCTCAGAGGCTTGCCCAGGAAGGTGGAAGATGTGTGCTTCAGGTCCACCTTGGTTCAAGGGGCTTGAAACTTCAGCTCCTATTGGCAGGTGACTGCTTTGGCCACCGGGTTTAGGGTATTCTAGAGCAAAGCATACTGTTGAAGCTGCACAGAGATATGCAAACCTTGTGGATGTGGAAGAAGGTCCTGCTAAAGAGAGCCTGCTTCCCTAATCTCGTGGTGAAGGGTCTTGACTGAAAGTAGGGGAACCTGCTGGTCTGATCCCTGCTTCCAGGACTCCTTAAAAATTTATTTCAATTGGTACACAAAGGCAAAAACAACATGGGAAGCAGGGCCTGGGACTCACTCTCTTTATTCTACCACTCCCACTGCACCACGTCCACTCAGCTGAGCCCAGCACTGGCCAGAGGACGCTGAGCACAAAAGGTCAATTAGTAAAGGAGGAATAGGGATGCCTATTTTCCTTGAGTCCAGACAGCCTTGGTGAGGAGAGAGCCACCCCCACAGTGTGCTCAGCACCACTTTGCACAATTCAGGAAGAGGTTTCCCAACTACAGTCTCCCTGGGAGCCGGGAGTAGGTCCCTATCTCTGTGGCAGAGTGGTGGGGTGTGCCGAGATCGTGACCAGGGATTAACTCCAGGCCATCCTGGAGGGGTAGGTGTGAGACTTCAAAAGGAGATTATTTTCATGCCTTCATCCATGGTTTGTAATCACAAGTGGAATGTACCATCAGCTCTGCTGCATATGGTCGGTTTTATACTTCACAAGAAAAAGACAATCAGCTGGAAAACACCTTCCTAGCCTCTGTTAAATGCAGACAAAAGAAGACACAAACCAAAACAGAAGAAGAGCTAGAAGTAGTGACACTTTAGGAGTAAATGCACACGAGTCTTGAAGGTTTTAGCAGTATTGCTCCAGTATGTGACTGCTGGTGACCTGGGGTCAGTGCATGGCACAGGTCAGGCTAAGCAAGTGGGGTACCTGAACTCTGTGTGTCAGCAGGTACATCTCCTATACGATATCAGTTGTTTCTGCAGTTCAGATGGACTGAAATGATCCCTGTTTCCTGTGAAAATGAGAGATTTCCATTTCATAATTTTCATTTCACTTTCTTTAAATGCTTGGATATTTTCCAGTACTTCTCAGTAGCTGCCATTATAATACTGTTTTGAACAGGGACTCGTGTGAGTCACTGGGCTGTCAAATTTAGAATTCATCCTAGAAATGTTCAGGCTCTTCTTTCTACTCTTTCTCCCAGTCCCTTGGGCATTATACAAGCTTCCTCCAGATTTTATCCTGAGGTCCTCACCATACCACCTGACCTCCTCGTTGTGGTGAAGTCTAGTTATTACAAAACATCTTGACCTCTGAGAGGTTAAGCAGGCAAGCTTACTTTAAATCCAGAGACGCT
The DNA here is from genome assembly GCF_037038585.1 of Patagioenas fasciata. Taxonomy (NCBI): domain Eukaryota; kingdom Metazoa; phylum Chordata; class Aves; order Columbiformes; family Columbidae; genus Patagioenas; species Patagioenas fasciata. Next base: position 178,629,550 of record NC_092520.1, read on the forward strand.
TGGGTAAGCGCTTTCTGACAAAAAGAAGTTTTACGTATTTGCAGTTCAGGATCTGGTTGGAAGCGCCATTCGTAGGAAACAGAAAAGCAAGAGATTCACATTTAGGAGTGGGAGGTCCACAGCCAGGTTAGGGATATGGAAGGGAAAAGAATGTTAATAGAATGGTCTTAAGCATTATTGTCCAGAGAATGTTCTCTTGCATAACTGGTTAGTTGTGTGCCTGTGTGATACAATTTAGCTATTCAAAGTTTGTGTCTGTAATCCTGGATGAGATTATGTTCTGAGTTAGTGATCAGAGAGCATCTTTGGAACTATCTGTGATGATCAGGTAAGGCTTTGTGCATGTGCTTGTCCAGGATTGCTGTGTCTGTGTCCTGCTTCCTGCACCCTTTGCTTTTATGGAGGACACATCACAGCCTCAGCTGGAAGCATCCTTTCTATAGATGTACAAGCGATGTACAAGGTTTTGACATCTTTATCTGTGAAATAATCAAAATTATAGACAATTTACAGACTGTATACTCATCTGGGCTTCCAGTGCTCATCCTGGAGATAAGCACTATCCTTTAAAGGGATTTGTGGTTCAGCCCTGCTAATTGTGTTGCTCTTGTCTTATCACTTTATTTCCTTTAGCTTTTGTCTACATGGCAGAAATCATTACAGTGTTTTTTGGACTTGTGCAGGAGTCACAGACTTTTTTTTTCCCCACTCAAATGTTACACTTATAATGTAGTAGGAACTGCAGTCTTGTTTGAATTACCATTGTGTTGCATTTGGATGCTATTGTGTCTGGTGGTCAAAGCACTGGGAAAAGTAGCTCAGAATCTGTGAAACACATGAACTACATTCCTGTGACATTTAGAAATACTTGGCAGAGAGAGAGTGTTGACTGAAAGCGAACAAGGCACTGTTACCTTCCCTTGTTGTTTGCTTTGTGTCCCGGTGGCTAAGAATGCTGTTGCATAAATATTTTTGATTGTATTTCTTCTAGGCTAAGAGACCAGTTGCTTCAGCTTTTCTTTTTGTTTTGTTTTGTGCAGAAAGAATATATTCACACCACACCACACTGCTTATTTCCCAGTATGTAACCAGCAGCTCAAATGGAGAGAACCTCCTGAAACTCACTGCAAGTAAAGATGACTGATCCTTTACTAGAAAGATCTTGAATGAGCTCTCAGGTTTTATTACCTGTTACAATATTTATCCCCTGGGAGATCAGTTTTTTGAATTGAAAAATGTGGCAACGTAATAAGCAGTACTTCAGCTATAAACATCTCTTTTCCTTGCTGAGGACAAAAAAGAAACTTTACATTCTATTCTAAACCCCACTGAGACAGTTTTAAATATGAAAAGGAGTAACACATTGTACATGGGAAAACAGCAGAACTTAATACAGAGCTGAAGACTGGTGAATACTTTTGTCACTTTGTCAGACTCCCAACTATCCAACTCTTGGTGAGTTTATTTAGCCATAAGAGCTTACTCCACATGGAGGGTATCAAAGGAAACCTTGGACCCTCAAACATGTCCATGCACACTCCTACCAAACCCCACAGGATGTGATGGGATACATCTTCATGTCATGCCACAGAAATAAGACTGACAAGCTGCAATACTGTGTTCTTGTTATTTTGGCCACTTTGATCAGAAAAGCCACAGACAGCTATTGTTGTGACGTGGTGTCTAGGGAAGTCCTGTGCCAAATAGTTTGTGACAGGGCTAGAGCACGGCAGCGGTGAGCAGTCTGCGGCAGCTCACGCGGGAACCAGGCTGTGCCACTGTGCTGCCCAGGCCTGCAGTAGATGTGGGTAGCCCTGTCTTCTGGCTGAAGAAGTCCTGGGTCTCATGGGTGGGATGGACTCAGGAACCTGAAGCTCTGCACTCATTTCCAGCCCACTACTTACAGGCGATACTAATGTGTGATAGGCAATAGCTATAATAACATATAAATATTAATTTAGGGTAGATATGTAACAGGTATACTATCTGTGTCCTTGCGAAAGCCAGAAGCAGAAAGCCTCAGCACCTTGCTTATTACTTCAAAATGGCTTTTCATGTTACCACTTCATTTAAAACGGTTAAACTTGCTCCTCAGTTGCACAACAATTTGCCTGTGGTCCAGCTGGCAGGTAGCTATCAGCAGCCCTCAGAGAATCAATCCGCTGGCAATGCAAACCCTGTTGACCTCTGGTCAACGGCCCTTGTGACTATGGACTGTATCATTGTTTGATAGATTTAATTATCCAGAGTGAGAGAGGGGCTTAATCTGAAAGATGAGATAACGTCAGTTCAGGTGATGAGGTGGCTCTGTGCTGAACTGGTAGTGGGAAGGAAAGGAAAGGGAAAGGGCTACGGGCCTCCTGCCTTTCCTCTCCTACTAACACACACCAACTACTGATACTGTGGGGTTTTTTTTCAAACAGAAAAAAAAAAAGTCATTTTTTGAAAGAAAAACTTTCTTTAGGAGGATAATAAGGACAACTAGTAATCTCTAGACTAATAAACTTACAGCCCACATTACTGTGCATATTCATCACCACCTAAATTGCACTAAATTGCTAGAAAAAAAGCTCTGTTTATCCTCATGCAGTGGTTAAGATGTCCTTGTCTCAGGGCTCCGTAGCCATGGGCTTCAGGGCCCAGCGCTGGTAGTGGAGGTGTAACACTCACCGCTGTATTTAAGAGCATTTGTTACTGGGAATTAGTAGTTTTCCCATAGCACCCAGGAGCCCTGACCACGGCGCAGAGCCCTGTCGTGCTCAGAGCTGCACGAATGTGCGGTGGTGTTGTCTTTGTAATGTTTCAGCTTGATCCAAAAAAAAAGACCCTGTGGGAGGAAGGTTTGTGTTGGCTATAAACCAACACGTGCACGGTTTAATAACATACATCTATGTTCAGTGATTTCAGCTCTTATCTTTTAATTAGAAGCTATAGGACCCTAACCCAATTTTAAACAGCTTACAAGTGCAGATTTTATAGTCTTACCTTGTATTTTCTTTGTACTGAGGTGAAGTAGTGAGAAAAATCACTGTTAAGGAAAAAGCCCTTGCAGTAACTATTATTCCTCCACAGATTTTAAGTTTTTCTACCAGCTTTGAAGCTGCTCTTTCCAGTTCTCCCTTAATTAATCCTGGAAACAGAAGGATTTGACAAAAGTATGTTTTGCCAGTTTGAGAAGCCCTATCCTTACGGTGTCTTCAATTACATTAATTAATTAGTCTTATATAATTCAATTCACACAGCTGAATAGACCTAATTAAAAATAAGCACATTTACAAGCTATCTTGTTACGACAACATTAAGGGTAATGAGTTCATTAAGCTCCACGCGAAGACTTTATCAGGCTGCGGGTACAGGCTGCAACATGTTGAAGACACTTGTTGCCGAGGAAAAGAGGCTCTGCCAACAGAGATAGCGTATCTACACCAAAAGCATTTACTTCAAAGATCATAGATAACAGTGGAGGGCTTAATGAGGCTGTATTTTTAAAACATAAATAGGAGGATCTCGTGGGCACATAAATTGCATAACACTCATAGTATACCCTCCGCATGGGCTTATGGAAGCAAAGAGGGTAAAAGTTAGCAGGTTACATTGCTCCCCCTATTTCAAAGGGGTTTTCTGCTTACAGATTAAGGCCTGTTAGTAGAGGAGTGCCTGGTTGTGCTTACTCATTGAAATAGTATAATAAGCTTGAAATATCTGCCACACACCCCATTTGTTTGAGTACTCCTATTTGTGAGGTTAGGCCCAAAATGTTCGGCTGGAAAGTGAAATAAATAAAAGGTGGCTCCCAACACTATTGTGCTGCTCTGCTTTTAAAATTGTGAACTTTCAAAAAACCTCTTTTAGATCAAAATGACATAAAAATCTTTATGGTAATGCTGAAAACAGGATTTATTTTATGGTATGCAGGACCGATAATTGATTCTTTAAAAGTTTGCTGTGTTTTCACATGAAACATTAAATGTTATGTGCTGAACTGGCAGACACAGGAAATTTTTAATATGCTGAAATAAAATGTGCTTAAATAACCCTCCACAATACTCTTGCATTCTTTGCTTTGCTTATATTGAGAACCAGCCGTCACTTTTAAGTTTTAATAAGTTTCATATGTTTTGTAGAGGAACTGTGTTTGGTTAATTCTAACCTTTAATTAGTAGCCTCTGGATTGGTGTATACCCCAGGCACGGGGATGTTTTTAGTGTGAACTGAAAGCTATGTGTGTTACTCCATAACAGATCAAAACAAACCTTGTATGCTCTGACAGCATTAAACCCCACTGAGACCTGGTGCAGGATATGGTTTTCCACTTGCAAAAGAAAATTGTAATTCACAAGCCTCTGCCAGATGTTGTCCCTCTGATACTTCAGCTTCATTACATACCTACTGAGTAGGTGGTCACCTAAGGTAAAGCCAAGTGTGCCCTGTTAGAGCATTTGCCAGACTAAATAATTTCTCCAGTTTTGGTGGTGGTGTTTGGTTTTGTTTTGTTTTTTTTTTTCTTAAGAAAATAGCAACAACAAATATTAAAAGGGCATGTTGGAAAATGACTGTTTAATATGAATAGGATCCTGTTGTTTTCTGACAGGAACACAGGCCCACACTCATGGTACCTTATAGAAAGATGACTTAGAGGCTTGAAGGAATCTGCTGAGGACTTTACCTCTGCTGAACAATGTCACCACAGAGCATGTTGCGCAGCCAGTGCTGCAGCAGCACCAAAGTGTGAGAGAAACGGAACAAAGAGGGCAGGAGATCCCAACAGAACACTCTGAAAGTGGATTTCAGAGGGCATTTTTTGTTAAAGATAGAGGTGTCCCTGGAACCAAGGAGAAATGTCCCCTAAATGAGAGAATAAAGCGTATTAGTGGCTGCTCATCCCTGGGATTTTATTAACATGTCAGACTGCTATCAGACGTTAGCTGGTCAGCAAAAATAATCTTTATTATCTGTACAAAATCAAGATCTTTTAACTTTCTTTTCTTCAGAAAAAAGTTGAAACTCAACCTTTACTCAAATTTATTTTGGAAAGAGCTTTGGTGACCCTGTCTTGGAGTCTTTACATACTCAGTTGCAAACACATAAAACATCACTAAAATGTTGTAAATGTTATTGTAACTTTTGTGGTTCAAGTATATAAGTGAGGCAGGACTGTGGACAGAAATTAAAATGAAAACAGTGTTCCATAATCGGAAAACATTAAATAATTTTTAGTTATAACCTTTTTCAGTAATTCTATGTACATTTCTATAAATAAAAGGGAAGGTTTCTGTTTTAGGCTGTGCAGATAGCTCTTATTTGTTCCACTAGATTTCAAAACATAGCAAATAATGACTGCAAGTGCATTTTATATGATAAAAAGCATTAAGATGACTTTTAAAAAGCAATGAAGTTCTCCCTGGCTTCTGGACTTTTTGAGAAGAATCAGATAAATGTTTGACTCCAAATGCCATAAGGTACTTAAGGTATGAGTACTTGAAGCCACAGAAATCTTATCTGCTACCACGGTGGAAACCAGCTTGTGAACATCAGACCTTCAGTGACATACTTACATGATCTATTTTTGACCAGGCCTAATGTAAGTGTTGTGATAAAAGGGCAGGTCCTGCTGACAAGTTGTCACATGAAATACGAATGCTGGTGGTGCCACACAGCAGTCCTGCCAGGAGTTTTCCTTCCAGGAGCAGCATGATGGAGCTGTGTCTGTAGGCACGGGTGCTCTCCTGCAGGATCAGGCCCATCTGAATGCAAATGTGATTGCTTTATTGATTGCTTTGATGCTTGCCTGAATAATTTCTCAAGAAATACATTGCAGCAAGTACATTTATTCTGTAACAAGTCTTGTGTAGCCTTAGTTCTATCCATGGGCTCCTCCATCAGGAAAGCCAATAACTGTCATGGAAGTGGTTTAAAATTAGTCACACAGCAACTCCTAGTTACTGTATTGCAGTATATGGAGTGTGATGTTACTTCTTTGCCTAGGAACAACACACAGGTGACCCATTCTGAGCAACTGCCCCATATCTGTCTTTTCATGGATCTTGGATTTAGTGGTATCACACCCTATGTCCATGTAATCAAGGAAAAAAATCTTCTCTGTCCTCAGCATCAGGAGCAAATTATTTTCCTGAACCTGGCTTTTGAGAGCTTCCAGTGATAAATTCTGTGTGTGAACAAAGCGATAAAATTTGCAGGCCAACCTGAGCCAAGCTTTGAGGTTTGCAAAGTCTGAAAATCCAGGGTAGTTTTTTCCCCCTTGCTTCCCTTCTTTTCCCTTCCTCTTCCTTTTTAATAAACAGACCTAAACAAACCTGCCAACTTGTATTCCAACAGCGTCTGCAACATCTGTCTTTCTCTACAGGTAAACATCACAGGTCATTTCTTTCAAGAATGTTATCTTCCCAAGATTAGACCTGGATTAATCTTTTCTTTAGACGGGTGACTTTCAACTCCTTGACAGAATCTGAACAGCATAAGAAACCAGTTCTGGTCAAAATTACAGATCAGCTGGAAGTTCACATCCAGTTGCACAGGATTTCCTCTGGAGAACTGACTGAATGAATAAGAACCATTTTATTTGTCAATTATGTTTTTTGCCTCCAGAGGATAATAGCCAAGCAAATTCATTAGTGAAAATAAGCCACAAACCCATCAAAACATTCAGGCAAAGCTTCACTCAAACTAACATGTTCAATGAAACAGAAACTTGGACTGGCAGCTTAGTGTTTTTACACTATTTGTTGATTCTACTGACAGCTTTAATCATTGCTGAGCTGACACTCTAGTGGTACAAACGAGTAAATAAAATGTCAGTTTTGCTTACAATGACATTGAACATAACTGTTCAACCTTGACAGGTCCATGTTTGTAGACAAGAGAATCACTTCTTTAGATTTTCCTGCAAGAATAACACAGCTAAAATCCACACAGCTACCACATACACAGCCTGTAACCAATAAGTCAGTTATTTTTATTTGCGATTCTTCAACAAAACCTAACGGTGTCATTTTTTCCCCTAGTCAGAAGGGCAGAGCAGCCACAATATGCACCCAGCTCCAGATCTTGGAGCAAAAGCCCCACCTCACCAAAACCGATGGGAGTCTCGCTATCAGCTCCTATGGGCTCAACCCTGGCTCTGTGCTTGGTTCTAAGGATTACATGAAACTCTGGGTTTTTCTGCGAAAAATCCTGTGTCAAAGAGGTTCTTTGTTTAAGGCATAACCTGAGTTGTCTGTCAAATGTGGGCCCCGATCCAGCAAAGCACTTAAGCACATGTGTAGCGTTGTTGAAACCAACGGGACTACCGCTCACATGCTCAAAGTCACGCATGTGTTTAAGTGCTTTGCCGGCCTGAAACCTTGCAGAAGTCCTTTATATCATGTTGATTTCAAAGAACATTTCGTTATTACATCACCGTGCTGTTCTTGGCAGGGAATGAATTAATAAATGAGACAAGGAGAGGTCCGGCAGGAGCTGCCGGGGGAGTGGGACACTGCATTCCTTTCAAAACAAGGCCGTGGCAATAAGTTTTCAGGAGACATGAATCAGCCACGTAGGCAGTTATAAATAACATGGAGCAGCCGGCCGGGTGACATAGCACTGCACTGTGTATATTGCAAGAACATATCGATACTGGATACCTAGTGCTTTTTAATCTTCCCACAGACTTGGCATCCATCCGCTCTCCAAGGCCAGCCGGAGGCTGGTCAGTGGGAGAAGCCAGTTGCTCTTTCTCTCTACACAGGGTTTTAATACTGTTTCACGAGCTAGGATTGTATGGCTGGAGAGCAGCACTGTTGTTCATGCCACATTATTGACATGCAGGTGCTCCACACCTATATTAAAGCCAAACTGTCGCCCTGGAGACACAGTGGTAAACATAGTGTTGGGTGGAGAGATGTTGTCACTCTCTAAGCACATGAGCAGAGCTCTCTTGGTGAGATGCTCTGTTGCGTCCTGGACCCTGTGTACATACCTGTGTTGCCATTTGAGTGCTGGGTTTGAAGTTGAGCTCCTTTCATATGCACAGTCTCATTCAGATCATACGTTTTGGGAAACCCGTGGGCCCACCAACATGACATGGCCATGCTACTTCTTACTAGAAGCCAACCTCGTGTCCTGTTGGTGGTGGGCTGGCTTGGTAGCCATGTCCATGCCTGTTGGTGAGGTCTCAGAGCCCACATTGCAGCCCTTGTGCCACCATGTCATGGCACTGGGCTTGCACTGACACCTCACCAGAGCTTGCAAGGTGCAATGGGATCTTCAGGCAACATCTGCTTGGGTAGGGATGGTGGCAAAAGCCACATTCATTTCTATCCTTATCATGCTCATAGGAAGCCTATTGAGGAAGGGAGCAGGTAAATGGAAAAGAAGCACTTTGGGGAATAGTGCAGGGAAAACAAGGCAGGTATAGAGGGGATGAGGAAGGAGAGGAGGCAGAAGGTAAGATAATTATTGTAGGAAAGCACTGTCTTGGGAAGAACTGAAGGTCCTTTTTGAGACCTCTTACAGGGAACTACCAAAGTGAGGATGGAGCAGAGGATGCTGCCACACTTAGCTGTGACTGTGAGAGCACGTGCTCCGTGCTGTGGGAAGGGAAATCTGGGACTGGAAATTTGATACCGCAAAGAACCTGGCCTGTTGTTATCTGTGAAAGGCAGTAGTGCCACTTTCATTTCACTGGGACTGAGGTAAATACAACTTGTATTGATCACACCAATGGGAGGGAACAACAGAAGCTATGGAGCTTTCAGAGTTATCTTCACACACAATAAAATGTAGATAAATAGTGTCAGCCTAGTACTTCTTCCCTTGGAAAGTTTATTTTAAGGAAGCCACTGTGCTACAGATACTGACAAGCAGCTGGAAGAAGAAACTTCTAGTACTGTGGAGGCTGGTGGGAAGAGGGGCCAAGCTCCCTGTCAGAACCTCAGCTCCATATGCCTCTTCTGTTGAAATCTGCAAAAGTGTGGTAGGAAGGACAAGGGATTTATTTATCATTTCATCTTGGAATTCTAGCAGTTTGGCCCCATTTTTCATTTTCTTGCACTCTTTTGATATGTTTGCTTGTTCCCGATCGATTTTAGTGCCATTCATGACCAGAATAAAACAGATCATGTAATTAAATTTAAACAAAGTAAAACCAATGATGGTTTTCTAGTCTGAAAGGGGGCATGATTTAGATTATTTCCTTGAACTAGGACCCAATGTCTCTTTGATGAAAGTTACAGGAAAGCTCTCAGCAGCAGCTTAAGCACACAGTGTCAAGCTCACAACAGAGAAGGAGTGTTCGCACACTTTCAAGAGGATGTTTTGCATCCTGTTATTCCAGCAGCACACAGCATTGCTGCTATCACGGAGGCTGAATTGCTGCTTTTCATGGGAAACCTCATTTGCAGATGGGCTATAATCATGTTTTCTGATGCATACATTGCACATGGCTAGGACTTGATACAAAATGAGGGCCTAATCTAAAGCCCTTTGTAACCAATGGTAAACTTTCTATGATTTCTCTGGGACTTGGATCAATTCCTCTGCCCGTAATTGCTGATATAGGAGGAATGTTATTTTTGCTATGGTACTTACATTAAGAATCAGAGTTTTCATTTGATCAAGCTTGTTGCAATATGTTTGCTAGCAAGAGACTTCTCTGAAGGATTTAAATCTTCTAAACCATCTGGGAAAGCAAAGATAATGCAAAATGTAATTTTAATGTATGTAAATGTAATGCAAAATGTAATTTTAATCAATGTCAGAAGTGAACCACTTTTTACAATCTGATTCTTATCTGCAATTCTCATGAATAATGTACTACAGCTTTTACATTTCTTGTTTTAGGACAGCTACTTCCCAATGATTTTCCTTTTAAAAATGCTTCAGGAGTGAAGTAAGAAAAAGAAGAGCTCATGATAATACACTGCAGGGAATGCATTGTGTTCCTGATGCCTGTCATGCTCAACTTATCTCTGTGTGTGCTGTTCTGGTGTGGCTGTGGCTGTGCTGGGCCAGGAGCTGTCCCTCCACATTGGCCCCTGCAGTTTATTGCTGCCCTCCTGCAGAAAGCAAGTCCAACAGATGGGTTACCCAGATTTTTCTTAACTCAGAAGATATCGTTTTGAGAAATCTCAAGCTGAGGGTCCTGGCTAGTGTGGTCTTTTGTCTGGAGCAGCTCTGGGAGTGCTCCCCAAGCAGGAGCTGCATCCTGCAAGTGATGAGGGCCTTGGTCCCATGTCATTATGCTTTGCCGTCTCCGTAAGCTCCTTGACCATGGGCTGCCTGCGTGGACCATTATCTGTGATCCATATCCAGCTGCTGGATACATTATCCATCTCCAGCAACTATAGCTGCAGGCAGGGCTATGACGGTCACTGATCAAGTTGAGCCTGGCGTGTTGTCACCAGGCAAATGCACAAAAGGTCAAAGATGCTGACAAACTGCACCTTTTAAAAATCACTGATGTATCTAACCTGTGCCACCATGAAAGAATTAGATGTGAAAAAAACTCTTGGGTTCCTCACAGGGGCTTTAACCCTCTGCATGAGTTGAAGGCAAGCGGCTCTATTCAAGAAGGGTGTCTGGAAACTGAAGTTAGAGGAAGGAAGCGTTGATTTAGGTAGGGGATGTCAATGCATGGATAGACTGTGGGTAAAACTGACAGCACCCCCCGAAAGAAATGTTTGCTATATAGGGGTAGAAACTGAGGAGGGCAGAGGTCTCCTGGAGAGGCAGGGAAGGAAACTCCCGCAGCCTGCAAAGCGTGACAGAGCAGGGAGTATAGGAGCACCTGGTCACTATTTACCGCTTTCCTGCACTCTTTTGCCCTCTGCTCCATTTGGCTGTGAGCGGTGATGGTGTTTATCGCTTTTCAAAGATGGCATTTCTTCTGCATGACACTATTTACTCTGGGTGTAGGAGGAGGTGACCCACTGATTATACTAACAGACCAAAGGAGCAGAAAGTCAAGTTTCGAACTATTGCTGTGATTTAAGAAACATGCAAGGCTTTTGCCTCTGGACATAATCAAGTCAATGTGTTCAGTATTGGTTTATGCTTAAAAAGCAAAGTAAAAGCAGATGAAGTGTATTTATAGGCTCATCAGCCAATGAATGGATGAAAGGGAAAAAGAAATTAATGGGAAAATGTCAGCCAGGATAGAGGAGGGACTAACTGTGAAGTTAATGTCCAGAACAAGTTTTAAGCTAATTCCGAAGACCAGGGTATTTTGACTTATAGTAGAAGAAAAATCGACACTTTATCAACTCTGAATTAAAAAAACAAAACCAAATAACAACAAACAAACAACAAACAAACAAACAACTGAAAAAATGGTAAAAATAGCCTAGTGCAAAGGAGATCCTCTTGCCAGACTACCTCAGGCTGGAAAAGGCTAAAGGGCACTTAGGTCTGGCCACTTGTAAATGTGTGGCTTTGATTCAAAGCTCAAAATCTTAAATAAAAAAGGGAACATAGAAAGCAATGCTACAACAATGAACTCTAGGCTCCTTTACACTCCTCATCCTCAGATAAACCTGGATATAACTCTGAGAGTGATGAAGAGGAAAGAAAAGTGGAGGAGTAAAATGCCGCTTCTCTCTGTCTTTGTGCTTTTCTGCTCTGCCGAAATCGCTGCTTTTCGTGTAGGCAAAAGTCTCATATTTAAAAGCTATTCTTGGCAACATGAAATACAGGGACGAGCAGAAAGAAACAACAGCCTTGTTAATTGCAATGTGAGGGCAGGCTAGTAAGACAAGATATGATCGCTGAACCATCCCCCTTTTAAAAGTGATTTAGGGAACTGAGAAGAAGACTTTATGTTTCATAAAAATCTCATTGTCTGATCTAGACCAGTATTTAAGAGAAAGGGATATGAGAAAAGCAGCATAATGAAACCCAGCCCAAGGAGGCCAGACTAGAACAAAGGCGTTGCTGTTGATTTCGTGTCAAGCTTTGCCACAGTTTGCCTGTGTGATCTGGAGCAAGACTTTATGTCCATGCTGCCATCAAAGGTGTGATTGCAGCTCATATAATCATGCCCTCGAGCTCTCTTTGCATCAGTTTAACCATCTGTACCAAAGCCATCGTACTCTTTTACCTCTTTTAAGGGCTGTAGCAACAACTGATGCACTGCAAGTTCGCAAAAACATTTGTGGTTCTCTGATGAAAAGCATGGAAATGCAAGACACTGTAATATTTCTACTCATTGACCCTACTGATAGAGGCATGTGTCTTACCACTGGAGGAATCCTTAAAAAAAAAAATTAATTCACTGCTCATCCACTTTCTTCTGGTTGCAAAACTATTGCTGTGAATTGACGCAGGCCCAAAAATGTAAGCCAGAGCACAGAACTGAGCAATAATACGCATATATGTGTTCTTGGCAGTGCCTTGATGCAGATCATGACCATGATCTGTTTAGCAAATGTATATTATTTAATGGTCTCATCCGTTGTTGATTTAAAAAAGAACAAATTGGAATATTTGTGCTCAAATGGCAACTAGGGGAAGATGACTCAAAACCAAACCATTCTCTTACTTCTGGTAGAACTCATGGCTAGAAACAACCCTGTGAAATGACTTTAAATGAACTCGAATGGAGTTTACACACTGGTGTTCACAATACAATTCATGTTCCAAAAAAGCAATAAGAGAGAACACACGCACAATAGAGGCTCAGTGCACAAAGCTTGTAATGTATTATTTGTGAGGAATATTTCTTTAAAAATGTAGAGCAGGGGTATCACTTATCGTTCCCACATGGAAAAAGTGGTGAAAAGATTGTGGAAATCATTTTTATTGTTATCATATGTTTTCCCTAAATGTTGCTATAGGAGTAAACCTTTTTTGGTATTACTTACAATATGCTATTGTTTGACATCCAACATTACACTTATGTTTGAATAGCTTACCCTTGTAGCATCCTTCTTTTCCTTTGCTGATTAAGTCTGAGATAAATATACCATTGTTCTCATGAAGGCTTAGAAACTATTCAGTCTCCTGCTGCGTGACTGAATATTAGAAGAATGGCAGGAGCAATCTTAGTGGAATAACCCACTCAGCCAATTGTTCTTCAAGCTGAGAGATCTGGGTTTGATGGTCTGACCTAGTTTCCTTCGATTCCTGTGCCCCAGGATGGCGCACTCAACTCCTGGAGTCACTGGGTGACTGTATGACTCTTTCTGCTACCCAGCTCCACCAAGAAGCAGGAATTTGCAATCTGAAGCAGGTCTACAGGATTTGGGGATGAGTAAAACTTCCTACAGTTGGTTTCATTTGACTTGTATGGTCAAAATGAATCGTCATGGGTCTTCTGTGAAAGAGGATCAAGAAGGCTGCGCTGAAAAATGTGTGTGTGAATGTCTTTCAGAATGTATTTCAAGTTTTGGTAAAATACAGCTTAGAGATGTAGGAGAGGAGATAGATTTCAATGTTCCATTTTTCTGGTTTTCAGGAGTATACCTGAAGGTTCATTAAAATAAATACATAGATTTTGATTTTTTTTGTTGTTGGAAAAATCTCATTTTCTGACTATATATTGCCACTTCCATGTGAAGAGTATAACAGGTAGCACTTTTATTCTGTGTGAAACAGCTGCAGCAAGCCAGGCAGACATCCTTCGCTAGGTCCCAGCTGCTGAGAAACAGTTGAGTTCTACTGATGTCAATGGATTATGATACTTAACTATATTTTAAAATACATTCACCTCTATCAAAAGTTAAGGAGTCTGTTACTGTCTGACACAACTCTTCTTCACTCTTCCCAAAGTGGGAACCAAGAGTGATTTTCTTATGCTTAAAGAGATACAATGCATAAATACAAACAGACATTAATATATCTAGATATTCATGTTTTAAAAGCTCAGTGAGTCTCCAAGGGCTTTAGAAGAAGCTAGTGCTCTCAAGACACTGGTGGGATCACTGGATGAGATACAGAATCACAGGACCATTGAGGCTGCAAGGGACCTCTGGAGGTCATCTTGTCCAGTCCCCCTGCCCAGGCAGAGCGACCAGGATCAGGTTACCCAGGACTGTGTCCAGATTGCTTTTGAATATCTCCAAGGATAGAGACTCCCATACCCCTCTGGGCAACCTGTGCAAATGCTCTGTCACCCTCACAGTAAAAAAGTGTTTCCTGATGTTTAGGAGGTACCTTCTGTGTTACAGTTTGTGTCCATTGCCTCTTGTCCTGTCACTGGACACCACTGAAAAGAGTGTAGCTCTGTCTACTTTACACCCTCCCTTAAAATATTTATATACATTGATAAGATATCCCTTGAGCCTTTTCTTCTACAGGCTGAATAATCTCAGGTCTCTCAGCCTTTCCTCATGGGAGACATGCTCTAGACTCTTCATCATCTTAGTGACCTTTCACTGGACCTGATCTACTATGTCATGTCTCTCTTGTACTGGGGAGCCCATGACTGAACCCAGCACTCCAGATGTGGTCTCACCAATGCTGAGTGAAGGGGAAGGATCACCTTCCTCAACCTGCTGTAAACACTGTCCTTTTGTTTTATTGATACCAATTTTCCTTTTGATATAATTCAGCATCTAGAGGGTTTGCAGTGTTTCAGTGTTCTCACAGGTGGCTAATTCTCTGATTTGTTCTGCTGATCACGCCTAGAAAAAAAGCATGTCCAGGGTCCACTGATAGCAGTTTGCAAGTCCACCACTGACAAACGAAATATCTCTTAATCTAGAAAACTTAACAGGAAGAGGAAAGGGAAGCAAATTCATAGAGAATTTTCTAGGGGAAGCCCAGCCCATGCAAGCAAAATGGACAGCATCCATCATCCACAAAAAGGTGAGTCCTTGATTGCTTGACACTCCCTCAGGCCAACCATTATTGAAACACGGCTAGGACTCTCCAGTCCAATGGCTTCCATGGTGTCCCAGGCACAGGGGTCAATGTAAGCCCCAGACAAACTTTAATTAGCCCTCCTGGAAAGAGCAAGTGGAGGTGAGGAGATAAATATTTTCTCTGGTCATCTCAGAGAGAGGCAGCACTAGCCAAAGGAGAGAGCAACCTGCTGCATGGCCATGCCGAGGCCCTTTTACCTGTTTAGCCCTCCTTCTGCCTTCACACACCTCCCTTGCCACGTGTCTTTAGTGTCCATTATGCTGGTGTGATGCAGAGAGCATCACCTGGTACTGCCTGTATGTGCTACTATGCACTATTTCTTCCTAGACCAGGCCTGGTAGTACAAAAATTTAAAAGAGCAGGAAAAATTCCCTGCAAACTGCCCAGAGACTGCTATTTCCCTGACTTCTAGGGGCTTGAAGGGCCACAGAGGAGGGCCACAAAAATAATCTGGGCGGTTGAATTACATCTCCTATGGTGAAAGGCTGAGAGAGTTGGGGTTGTTCAGCCTGGAGAAGAGAAGGCTCCTGGAAGACCTTATTGTGGCCTTTCAGTACTTAAGAGGAGCCTATGAGAAAGATGGGGACAGACTTCTTAGCAGGTCCTGTTGCAATAGGACAAGGGGCAATGGTTTTAAACTAAAGGAGAAGAGATTTAGGCTGGACATGAGGAAGTATTTTTTACAATGAGGGTGGTGAAACACTAGCACAGGTTGCCCAGAGAGGTGGTAGATGCCCCATCTCTGGAAACATTCCAGGCCAGGCTGGAGGGGCCTCTGAGCAACCTGATCTAGATGAAGATGTCCCTGCTCATTGCAGGGGGTTGGTCTAGATGACCTTTGAAAGTCCTTTCCAACCCAAATGGTTCTATGATTCTATGAAGTAACTTGGCTTTGGGGCCAGTGGTACAGAAACATCACATCTCTGAAGGAATTGGCCATTAGCTGTGAATTACATCCTGCTCTCTGATATGTGGGCTTGCATCCACAAAAAAAAAAAAAAGGGGGCTAAAAATCTGCCTGAGCCCAAAATCAGATTACACGTAGCTTCATGTCATGCCCTCTGAGGTGTGTTGCGGATATTTTATCAGAAAAGTAGTCCCTTGTGTTGAAGTGTATTGATTCAATAAAATTACATCAGCCTTGAAAGGCAACTTGCTTTAAATAATGGTGCATAATGGCAAAAATACAAGTTGTGCAGCTTACGTAAAGTTTTCATCTCATTTTCAGTAACCGTTTAAACAGAAATGTTTCATTTTAGGTAAATGTTAACATTATGTTGAGCTGTATTCTACTGCTGTGTACTAACAAAGGTCATGAATAGAGTAATAAGTGTTTGAGGTTTGCAAGTTCGCTTTGATGTAAATTCTGTTTGCCACCGGTATTCTCCATTTACCACATATCCCCCTGGTGAATGGCTTGCCTCCATAGCACATAAATTTGTTATAAATCATAATTCTTCTATTACATCATTTCCAACCTATCCATGCTAAAAGCACAGTATGATTTAATTTTTTTTTTTTCCTATGTAAATTTTCCAGTTGGGTGGCATATCCGCTGCATAGTAAATTCTAGACAGTCATTCTTTCATGGTATATCTAACGTCTGCATTTTGGACCCAACCTAGTTGATTATTGAAAACTGTGAGAGTTTACCAGCAGTTACAGCGAGACCAGAACTGCATCCTCTCTGTATCCAACTTGCCTTTGTTGGAGCAGCATGTTGCTTTGGAACCAGCTTCTAATGAGGGTGTATCTGGAGCTGCAAACATCAGATGTGCTAATTGTCTGCTGAAATTCAGGTTTTGGTGCCAGAAGTAAGCGCTGGGTTTCTAATCCAATGCTGTTTGTTTTCTCTCATGATTTAGTGCCACAAAATTCTTCTGTTACAATTTGTAACAATGGCAAAAGAGGAAAACGTTGGCTTGCAATGAATAAGTCTGCAATGTGATAAAATAATGACAGTGATATACGGTATTTCTGTTACGTTTCTGCTACGCATACTTTCACACTAAAATAGAGAAGGGAAAAAAATTATGTGATTTTATGTCACAGTATTAGAAACACTAGATATTAAATCTTGTTGAAAGATAAGGCTGTTAGCCAAGCAAACTGTAAAGTGCAAGCTGCCATTCGCAAGCATTTTTACACACAAGTTAGTCTCCAGACATGCACATTCCACTGAATTCAGTGGAATTATCCATGTGCATTCAGTTATTCAGTTGTATTCCTGTAATATTGGGACTTTGTTTGGTAGGAAGCAGAAAGCTCCGATAAAACTGCTGATTTATAGTATTCCAAATTACATTAGCCTAAGGAGAACAAATGCATCAAAGCCATAGTAATCACATGCTCTGCTTTTGACCAGGGACATAATTTGGTGCTTACATGTGAGTCTACCTGTTTTCTGTTTATCTCCAAAAACAATATGATGAAGAATAAAGCTAACTAAAAAGCCCGAGTAACAGAACAGTGTTAACAGAACACCCTGTAGAAGTGAACAAGTACAGCAGAACTTCCATCTTTCCTCAAAATTTGTATAGATCTCATTAAGAAACAAAATTGTATCAGGGGGGCTTAGTTGTTTTGGGCAGTAAGATGGTGGAAATTTTTCACAGTGATTTTTATGAAAACGTGTTCTGAAAAAAATGTTGAAATACTAATTTTTCATTTCTTCATCTCATCTCATTCAGCCCATGCAGCACAAATGCAGTAGGATTTAGAATAAAGAGGTGGGACAAGCTGCCTCAGGCAGTGAAACTAGTATAAGAACTAGGACAAAGGTGTAAAAGACAAGGCTTTTTAATGAATATTTTGGTATGGTGAGATGGCCAGGAGTGTGCAAGGCCTAGAGACCTTCTGGGTTTCGAGACAACGGCAGGTTTGCAGAGAGCTTTCCAGAGATGAGTCTCTGCAATGCAGCCATCAGCAGAAGGCTGCCCGTGCCCCAGCGTTTTCCAGTGGACCCAGAGCAGGGACACAATAAACCATGGGAAATGCTTGGCCCACTGGGCTAAGCACAGAAAAGCTACAGGGAACCTCATGTGGTCCCTTTTCCACCTCCCCAAAACACCATAAGAGAGAGCGATCTACCTGCAGAGCTGAAACAAGTGTTAAAAGACATACACAGCAATGGGTCAATTAGGTACATTTTTGCCAGCAATTGCCCACAGATACACAAGCTTCATTTAAAACAGAGATCTCCCATCAAGCAATCCTTTGAAAATATTTACTTTGTTATGGTTGCAAAGTATGGCAACAAAATACCTTTAATGAAAACCCAAATAAGTGGCATATGCTGCAACGTGTCTACCTTTATGGCTTTATGGTCTTGATTTCTTATGTCACATTCTGGTTACAATTTTGTCTTCAGCGAATGCTTTGGGGATGTAGCAGAGCATATATAGTGTTTTATGAAGGCATAAACTGATAATGTTTATTTTAAAAGTATATTATCATGCTGAGAGAGAAAGCAGGGGAAATGTCATAAATAATGAAAAGATTTATTGTTGCAAAGAGTTTTACAAGAGTTACCACACATTAAAAAGTAGTGGTCCCCAGGAAAGGTGCTGGCTGCACAGGGCAGTCCCACTGGCATGGCAACAAGCACTACTAAGATCCTGTGAATTGGGGTAAAGTGGTAAAATGATGATCTTCAGGCTGATGGCTTGTGGCAGTGAGCATCTGCCCTGGGGCTGTTTTGTCCAAAGGGCTGAGACAGAAGTTTAGGTGTTTATGCAGATGGGGACATATGAGGCACACCTGGGTGTATCCCTATGCCTTGTTGGGATGAACTGTTATTAACTATGTTTATGCAGACCTTGACATCCTTATGAGTGTGCTTAGTGCCAGACCATAACCAGGCTTCAGTTCTTGGTGGGAGCCATTTTCTGCACATATTGCCAAGTTAAGACAACAGTATGTGACTGCTTCAGCTGGAAATGTTTTAAAACCAACTCTGGTGCAGCTCAGTGTTCTCAGCCTCTTCCCATCCCATACTACGCTTGTTTCCTTTTTTGTTTTAAAATAGTGTTTTCACAGTACCAGAAACATGATTTATTTTTCCCATTAACAGTTGAAATGAAATTCCTTTACAACGTAATAACTATCCCATGTATAACCTTCCCCTCCCCAAAATGTTAAGATCCCACACTGTTATGAGACTATTCCACAACTGATGTATTTATGATCAAGCATTTCTTGGCCATATTTGGTGTGTGTTTAGCCATTTCAATATGTGTTCAGTCCAGATAAACTCAGCAATTGAACAGTTGTTGCATGTGAAGAGCAATCACTTTATGAACAGCTTTAGTGGTGGCTTTCCTATGGAGCGAGAGAGCCAGGCCACTGCCCTTTCGGTATCCTACCCTGGTCCCACCCAGCAGAAGATATTGGGAAGGTGTGAGACTCCATAGGCATATAGAAATTAGGATTTGCAAAGTGTGTGGAGGAGATGCCAAGTAATTAGTGAGGAAAACTGGAAATCACTCATGAACCTGAATCCAGTCCTAGCCTGTCCAGGTGAATGTCTTAACTTTGGTACCAGAGTCATTTTTAGACCTCTTCAGACCTGTACATGTCACCTGAACTGTGCTGAAGTTGCAGATCCCCCACACTGCAGTCCTGCTGATATCCCCAGTGGATCCAACAGCCCCTGACATGATCCACCGCTGCAGATGCACAGACACAGCAGGGCATCCCCAGGGTCAAGGTGGCTACTCTTCAGCCAGTGAGAGGAAAAGACAAGATTTTTCTCCTGCTCTGAAAGAATGAGTCTGGCTGAGCTCATCACTCATCCCCAGCAGAGGGCTTGTGAACCTCACCCAGGAGGGTTCAGGCTTTGGGCAGGGTGTGCGAGCGGCAGGAGGGGCTGGCAGTGATTGGAAATTATAAAGATCAGTGCCTTCGCCTGCAGAGCAGGCTCCTAAATCACAGAATCAGAGAATTGTTTTGGTTGGAAAAGACCTTTAAGATCATCAGGCCCAACCGTTACCCATTAATCATGTGAGGAAGGCATCTGACAGCTTTACCCTAACCCAACACATGTGGAGTACTGTACGTGTTTTTCCCAAATAACATTTTATGGGAAATACAAACTAGAAAATGCTGACCCAACCCTGTTCTGTACTTCTACCGCTGCTCCCCCATCCCCCAGATGGTGCTGCCATCACTTGCCCTTGTGCCTTAGTCCAGCAGCCAGGATTCCCCACCATGTGCATGAAGCACCAGATGATCCTGCTAACAACATGTTTAGGCTCCCATTGCCTGGATGGCTACAACAAACATATCTACTCCATCCCTACACAGTGAGGGTGGAGGGACTGCATTTCGGGGATGGGCAGCTGGTGGTCTTCTCCTGAGTTTCTGGGGACAGGGAAAAGCCCAGGGGGAAACTGCATCCCAACACCCTTTCTTATAGCAACCCCCAACCTGCCCACTGCCCGCCATATGAAAATGCTCTCCCGTTCTCCCTATATTTAGGACTGAGCCAGTGCTCAGAACCACTAGTGTAATAGGTGCCCTTACTCTCTGTGGGGAAAGAGGAAATCTTGGCTCTGGTGAATTTATAGGCAAAACTTGGAGGCATTTTCTTTGTTCTAACAGCACATAGCAGATGGATTTGCTGTCAGTACTGAAGCCCTGCACCTCCTTTCAAACTGTTCTATGGTGTGACTGCTAAAGTACTACAAAAACAGCATTTACTATAAAGTTGAAATGCTAATGTTTATACACTGTGTCCATTGGGATGGAGTAATTAATTTTTTATTAAGCAGCTATTAAAGAGTTTTTCTAAATTACCCCAAATAGGTTTCCCACCTTAAACACGCTGTTCTTTTTTTCCCCTCTAATGTCTTTTTTCAGTGTATGGCTTTGATCTTGTGTTTGACTTGTGCTTCACAGAAAAATGCTCATAAACCTTCACAGAAAGGTTCTCTTGGCTTATAGTTTTATTCAGGAAATATGGTGGATCTGTAGCAAAACCATTTTAGGAGCACTTAGGAAGAGAAGTCTACTTGCTGAGTACCAGAACTATAAGATTTGCTTCCCCAAAGGTTTAGAAAGACACTTTCTAATACAGGGAAATCTATTCCAATTTTGGTTACGGGTTGTATCACACTTTATAAAGCTTGGCCCTTTAAAGTACGAATGAGATTTCATGTACTTCAATTCTTAAAAAGCTTTCAAGAACGCTGCAGCAAGCCCATGCAAGTCTTTCTGACCGCTTCCCTGGTTCAGACAAGCAGAAATCCTATGGCTACAAACACGTCCCCGCCTGCCATAACGCTGGGGTAGGAACCAACCACAGAACAGGAGAGTGAGAGTTAGTAATTTGCTGTAATCCAAGATTACTACAGTTTTATTGCAGGTCTCCACAAATTACAGTTGTATGTGGAACTAATGTTTTTTCCAATTGCCAATATGTGCTCTGCTCAGGGGTACAGAATTAAGAGCAGAAGGATTATTTCTCAACAATTAGCACTTAAGCCACTATTACTGTAGTTTACTAATAAGATCCAGGAAGAAACATTCATTGTATCCATATTGTTCTCTTTCTATTGTGCTGCTTTAGATTTTTTTTTTTTTTTTAATAATTTCACTTTCTTCTGCTAGAAGCAAATACAATGAAAGTAGTAATGAAAACCCAGGGCATTACAACACAAATCCAAAGCACTGTTGATGATCGTGTTTTCACGTTCAAGCTTTTTAAGAGATACTGTTTGCAGGTGCAGGAGAAAGAGAGACTGGCCACCCTGTGAGGCCAAAGGAGAACTCAGGCAATGGTTTTTTTTTTTTCACTTTTATCCTATCCCAAGGCCTTTGAATCAAAGTTAGACCCTGATCTCCGAAACCATCCAGTGAGGATGTCAGTGAGTGCCATGGAAGCCAACCCTCAGCCTTCCCCACTTGCAGCTTTGGCTGCTCACACTGAATAGAGAAATTAGATGTGAGAATCTCATTTGGTTGCAATATCTAATGTTGGTTAGGGGATATAGGTGCTAAAAAGCTGCGCTTGGCCCAGGGACAAGAAACTATTCTGAGAAATGCACTGTCAAAGTGGGCTGAATTAAAAAAAAGGAAATAACCTTTAAAATTAAGTCTTCTCTTTCCCATGCAATGCCTCTACAGGATGAAACAGAAAAGAGTCTCTTTCCCACGTAATGGCTCTACAGGATGAAATAGAAAAGAGCTGTGTTTTTGGAGTTCCCCGGAGTTCAGAAATCTTCTTCTGGAGATTAACAGAAACATTCGTGCCTCCTGCTGAGGGCTGTAGTCTAATTCAGAGGCGCTGGAGAATATCTGTCTCTCCATGACACTCAGCAGGTTTGCATGACACCAGGGTCAGGGTGGTCTAGAGATGTAGCTATTACATTTTGCAGGGTGCCAACACTGGTGACTTCAGGCTTGTGCAGTTGTGTGTGCTCATGGGGGTTCTGCAGGGGGAGATACCTGAGTACCTGAAGGGAGCAGAGTGACTGTAGAGCCCAAGATCATCACTGGAAAAACCCAGCCCAGCACCTTCACCAAGAAGTCAGTACATTCAAACATAGGGTTTCCTTTTCTCATTGAGGTAGGTGCCAACTAAGATGGGCTTCTCTAGATGGTGTAGTGAGCCATGGCAAGGTGGGTGCTGGCAGGGCTCAGGATGTCATCTTCAGCCACACAGGAGTTACCCTGAGAGCCCCAGCTGTTCCTGGGCACTTGAATCTGTCAGAAACCCATTGCTGTCCTCCGAGCTCCCACCATCCACTGCTGATCCCCTGAGCTTCTGCCTGACCACAG
The DNA here is from genome assembly GCF_037038585.1 of Patagioenas fasciata. NCBI lineage: Eukaryota > Metazoa > Chordata > Aves > Columbiformes > Columbidae > Patagioenas > Patagioenas fasciata. Next base: position 178,652,188 of record NC_092520.1, read on the forward strand.
GAACCCTTCCATGGCTGCTCCTGAACTGCATGAGGAGATGGTGTTTCTATTTCTGTAGTTTTGGTCATTTTCAGTCAGCTCAGCTTGATCAGGGAAGTGGTGAAAACCACCAGGGGAGCAGGGAGATGAGAGGCTGCCCCCAGCAGCAGCACAGATTTGTGCCCAGCTGAACTGGCTGTGCAGCTCTGACCTTGGGTTTCTCCATGCCATTTCTTTTGTTTTCTGTTTCTCTCCTCTGATTTCTGAAAGTTCAGGTCTAACTTGCCTTTTTCTTCCTCTGTCTCATACGTTTCCTTTATTCCACAGGTTCTGTCACTCACGTCCTGCCATTTTCTCTCCTGGAGACCATCACCTCCATCTCCTCTATCTGGCACTGTTTGCTGGGTGTATGCAGGGTAACCTGTTTATGGGCACACAGCTGAGCATCTCAGCAAAGCCCAGGTTGGTAGGTAGGTCCATGGCTCTGGATGAGGTATGGCTGTATGAAAACAGGCATGACAGCTAGCACAAAACATGGTGGCCAGCACACAAGTGAAGTTTTCATTCTGCTTCTTCAGACTGAATGTCAAAAAGACCTGAAGGAGAGAGACAACAGTAACTGGCAAAACATTGTAATTCACGTAGTGCGTATTCCAAAATGCCTGGAGTTCAGTGTGAATCTCTGTATTTACTCCAAGCTTTAGCCTGAGAATCGTGGGTGAAAAGTGAGCCCATGAAACTGAATGGGAGGGCTCCCACTTCACCCTTGGGCTTTGTCCTCTGTGAAGAAAGGGTGGTGGGACAGGGCTATGAGACACAACAAAGGATACAGGGAAGGCTGCTTGAGAATTTTATGTGCCCTTCATCACACTATGTGAACAAGGAGAAAGGAAGTGGCTGGAGATTGAAAATGGATTAAAAGAAATACATACTTTTTAATCCTCTGCAAAGACTGCTCATTAGGATAAAAATTTTAAACTCATGGATAACAGTAATATCTGTATTCATAGCAGCTGAATTGCTGTTTGTCCCAGTAGTGTTACAAAATCTTCAGCTGAAGTTTTTTCTGTACTTGCAGCATAAATGCTGACCCTTCCTCCTCCTCCTCAGTTAACTCTGATCCTATAAAATGGATAAGATACATTTCAGATTTGCTCTGGAAAAGTACTGTTGCACTATCCTAATGTTCAGAAGAGAAGTTGTGTTTATTTAACATACTAACATTAGCAGCGAGGCAGGACATTATGATCCATGGAGATCTGCACTTTTAAACTCAGGAAGTACAAATCAACCTATTTCTCATTAACCTTATCTCAAAAATCTAGTTGATGGGACATGCTCTTAAGTTTACTCCTTTTTCAAAAAGCCTTTCCCTCCTCCAGGACTGCTGGTGTTCGCTGCTTAGATCAAACTGCCGAAGTTAGCCATCAGGTTATCTGCTAACTACTTCTCGGATTAAGACACTCTTCTCAAATTGTTTATAGGCTGCTCCCCTCCCTTTCTACTCAAGTCCAGACCTCCGATTTTTAAATTACATACTGTGTTAGGCATCTTATCCCATCAATCCATGAGATCTTTGCCCTCCTGATTTCCTTTTATTCTAAAAAAGATGGGTGCCATATGACTAATCTTGCAACACAATTCATTTCTTGCAAACCTGTATAATTTTAGTGGTTTTCTACCACACCTTTCTAATCTTAGCAATATTCTTCCCATAACAACAGAGCTGGCCTCGTGCGCGTGGCGCTCAAAAGGGCTCTCATCAGTGTGTTCGACACTGCTGGAATAGCTTCAGTGGATTTAACATCAGGCCTATATACCCAAAGAGTTCGCTTGGCTTTCTGACAGCTGCCTAGCAGGGTGCAGATGGTTTTAGTTTATTCCCCATTTACCACCAAATGATTTCCCCCTTAAAATTAATAGAAGAAAAATATTTGGAAAGTGATAGCTGGTTGTTAGATATTACTTTTAGTGTTCCTGTTCGTACTTTTCTTTCTTTTCTTTCCCATGTGCGCTTGTTCTTGTGATCTTGCAGGGCTGTAAAGCTATGATTCAGCAAAGCTCTGAAGGTGAGAGCATGGCTCCATTGATGCTGCAGCCGCCACTGCACCCAGGACCTTCTGCCCAGTGTGCCTTCTTGTGGGTGCTCAGCTTGGTCATCTCCATGACAGGCACCCCAGCTCTGAGGTCACCATCACCTTCAGGATGTGGAGGAGGAGGTGGCACATGTGGAGCTGGGTTGTAGCCATGGGGTTGGCGCCATCCCCATGTTTGCCATGGACATGGTTTTGTGATGCAGTGTGTGAATAAGGGTGGTTTTCAATAGGTTTTCAAAGAAACTCCCTGTTGCTTGTGGTTTATTGCTTTTGGGGACATCCAGCCTCTCCATCCAGACCATCCCAAGGCTGAAGAGGAGACTTTTGGTTCATACCAAATTGATAGCGTCTATTGAAATTAATTCCACATGGGGAGGTAAGCACTGTCTCCGCATACTAACAGGCAGCTTGGAGTATACTGCTGAGTTCAGGCTCTGACTCCAAAAATGCTTGAAGGCAGAACATATGTTTCGGGGGGTTTTGAAGATACCACAATCCATGAGATATCTAAGGCAGTATGAATGTGTTTCATATAACATATGAATGCAAGAAAAAAAAAATCTCAGAAGGCTCGAAACTTTTCTCATACAAATTGTGCTCAAATGAGTGTAGCGGTGGTTTCTCCAGGGTCACTCCTCATTTATCACCACGTAATGAGAACACACCTTTGCCTTTCAACTAGATCTTGTTGTGATCTAATCTAGGTGTTTGGATGGGTGTTAGAGCACCTGTCCCCAGCTCCAGATATGTGCTGTTAGATATTATCTCTGCTGCTCCTGTGTATCTCCCCTCTCTTCCTGTCAGCTGAGGAGGCTCTGAAAGTGTTTTGGCCTGAGTTTGATTGTCCGACTTCTTCAGTGGCGTAAGGTAGAGAGGTTTCATTGATTTCCCAGAGCTGCACAGATTCACACCATCTGGGAAGCTGACACAAAGGATTTACAGTGAAAAAGGTACATCATATTTTTATTATTTCCTGATGTTGTTTTATTGTCATGACATCACGTTTGGGACAACGATAATTCAAAAACCTCCTTTTATAGCTTTTTTATGGGGCTGCCTAGATGGAGGTTTAGGCTCTGTTCAAAGGCTTGACTGTGTAGTTTTCACTTGAACTCAACCCAGCACAGGCAGAGTCGGAGCAGCAGGACCAAGACTCACAGTGGTGTTAGTCGAAACGAACATCAGCTTTAACAAACCAATCCAAATCACAGGAAGTGTCTGGCATGTTTTGATACGTTTAATCACAATATCATCTGTAGCTGAGGGAATCTGATCAGATTTGGGCTTGCAGTCTCCCATGCCCTGTTGCCGTCATCTGCTCCGAATCAGGAAGAGCAGCGCTGAGGAACTTTCCAAGTCCCAGAGAAGTTGCTGGCTCTTATTTGAAATATTTGTCCTTGCTGTCTGTGACATAAGTGCACTCACTGAGCAGAAGGCCTCAGATGAGATGGTTGTTTTCCATCAGAAATGTAAAACTTTGAGCACTTTTCCTGTCTCTTCAGCTCGCAAGGAACATGACTGGACAGAAAGAACCTGAAGTTGTGTAGGTGCTACACTCACTGCAGTGAGACTTTTTTGGGGGGAAGATAAGGAAGTATGTCTTGCGTAGAGGTATATTTTGGAAGGCTCACTCGCGACTGAGGACACCCAGATTTTTTAGTCTGTACCTCTAATTAGCCTTTCACATTCAATGAATTGTTCCAGGTGATTTTAAGTAGAAACTCATTGAAAAATTAGAGAAATCAGACAAAGAAAGGCCAGAAGACAGTTATTTTATACTACACAAAATTATTCCCATTGACCTCCCAGCTGGTGCAGCCCACCTGATCCACGCATCCTTTGGGAGAGACTGCAAGCTCCACATTACCTCTGGTATTTGTTGTGACTGTTGATGCTTTCCCCCACTTCTTGAGTGCCCTACCGAGCACTGGACAAATCATAAGCAAAGCGCACAAAGGTAAGCAAGCATAGTGATACATGACACTGTATATTTGCCTCTTATTTCAGCTTTTTAGAAGTATATTTATGTTTGTTTGAGGCTTGCACTGACAATATAACAAATGAACATCTCCTTTCAGGTATGTGACAGCATTATATAGCAGGACTTCAAAGCATGTAAGATCTTAATGCCCTTAATGTACTGTGGACATCAAAGGAGGGACTGGTGCATGTGAATAAATGCCTCTAAGCTTCAAGTTTGAAATTACCCTGGCCCTTGATGAGTATAATTCAAGAGTTGGGTATGCAAATGCCTGCCTCCTCCAGGCAACGGGTTGTGCTGGCTCAGAGGGGAGATGTCTCTCTGTACCAAGTCTGTCCCTTTCCCAGTCTGTAGTTAGATATTTCTGTCAAATTGGGATGCAGAGCCTGAACTCTATTCTGAATTATATGCATATGATGAAGACAACTAGCTTATCTCCCCTTGGAGATAGTGCTGAAAGATTGCAAGCCTTAGAGCAATTGCTCATGAGTAGGAGCTCTCAGCTCAGCAATGTAATTGGAAATGACCCATATTGCCATTTTTGGGGGCTAGGTTAACATCATTGTCTCAGCTTCCTGAACAGTCAGTGGGGAGGGATCAGTGATTCATCCCACCCAGCTTAAACCCATATTTTAGGAAGGAATGAATCGCTCTCTGGCTGATGAAAACCTTAGATGAGACATCCAACTTTTAAATGACTAAATCTTGGTGACACAGATCTCCTTGTAAATGCAGAAAAGCTGTTTAATTCTGCTACTCTTTTGACCTTTATCTGGAAAGAAACTCACTAACTTTTCATCAACACCAAACATTTAAGTTTGCTTTTTATTTACTGCTATCTCACTGCTTCCTTGGGTCAGCCCTTTTTAGTGTGTGGGCATTTGCCTCAATTGAAACTATGGTGTGGCTGCTCTAGTACAACCCCCTACACTTCCACAGGGTACAAGGGCACCCGCTCATTTTACTGATGCTGCCAGAGTCTTTAGCTGTCCTTGTGCACACAGTGGGGGAGAAAAGCTTATCCCAAAGGTTTGTAGGGCTCTACCACTGAGGGACTCAGTCCCCTCAGAGCATTGAAGCCTTTGGATTTTTGTCATTGGGAAACAGAGAGGACTACATACCCCAGCTGTCTGCAGCCTTACATCCCAGTGCATCACCTTCCCAGCAGTGTGAAATGATGTCTGTACATCTCAATCACCCACTGCAAAACTGTGAGGCTGATATAGGTGCATGAACATACAAAAATAAGATGTGTTTTGGGAACTTCTCAGGTGAAGGCTGGCTTTTCTCTGTTTAGTCACCACTGGATGATTTTACTGAAACCTACAACAATGGGTGAAAGGGAAACCTCATGAAAACAAATTTAACGCTCTGTATACAATACAGCAGCCTTAGTGAGGGAACTAAAGCGAGGCCAAATTCAAGGCCAGACTCTGCAAAGTGTGAAGTCCCTCAGGTCTCAGGGGCAGGATGATCAGCATCATCTAGAATGAGGTCCCTAGACTGTACCATGCTTGTTGGGCTTTCAAAGGTACTTCAGAAAACATCCTGATCCTACTAGCAATGGTATTTCAAAGTGACTCTGTTTTAGCGCATAATGAAGTTAGTGCCTCAGCTGTGGTAGTGTGGGCCAGGCAGGGAGACGTTACTTCTGAATGGTTTATTGATCTGTTTTCTCATTCTTCACTTTCTAGAGTAACTCATAGCTGTGCTTAAGCAAACAGCAGAATGTTAAGTTTATTAGGAGCTGTGTGTTAGCCTCTGAATTTCCATGAAGTATTTTAATGGAAGAGAAGCGAGGTGTGTAAATAGCACAATATCAGCAGCTTTCCATCTCAGACGAGGGGCTGTCAGGAGGGCCAGCGGTCTCAGCCTGGTGATACACTCTGGGTTGCCCTCTGCATGGCTGTGACTGGTTTTGAACACTTTGCCCTTTCCAAGACAACCAGTTAGCCAAAATTCAGGGCCTTGGATGTAGTTTCATTTAGAAAGAGAAATCAAGTGAGGTGTTGCTTGCTCTAAGCCTGCCTCTTCATCAGGAAGGAGCTGAGTCTGATCTCCTGAGCAGAGCAGCAATGGACCAAGGAACTGTATGCAGCTTATTTGCTCACAGGTTTAGTCTTCCTAGTCTGAACTTGGGCCTAAAGCGCTCTTGGCAAGCTTTCCTCCAGCCATGCTCCCAGCACCATTTGTGTCATTCTGCTGCACCTTTCTCCACTTCTGTTTTTCTCCTTTTTTTTTTTTTTTTGTATAATGTATTATAATATTAAAATGTCTCTCATTATTTTCTCTGTATGGAGAAGAGGTTTCAGTTTTAGCCGGTCCTATATTTCGTGAAATAGATTTATTATTGCTAACCCTCGTTGCCATAAACAACTCCAGTAAGAGTTGATCCAGCTCCCCAGCAATGTTTTGTTTGCTGCCTCTGTCATTTGTGTGCATCCCTACCTGTGCCTGTTCAGTCTTATGATTTTGCAGGTTTTGATGTTACCAGAAAAGTCATTATTCATCCACAACCAGTTACTTTCAGGGCTGCACATCCTAGGAGTGTATCTAAGACCATAAGGTTCCCCATAAAGTAGAGTGCAGAAAAGTACAAAGGTAAATCTATGCACAAATCAAGACTTCATGAGAAAAAGCAATAGTAGAGGTCATCCTTTCCAGGTCAAGGCTAATTACTGAAAAGAATGGAAACAACTTTGAAGTTGTTAAGGGAAAGGGGATAGACAGAAGATTATAAATGCTTCCTGTGTTCCTTAGGAAATAAAAACCTCCTATTTTCCATTCTTAAGCCTATTTCCTATTGAAACCAGGAGCTATACCATTTAATTGTGTGTATTGGTTAAGAAAGATGGGGACTACTTCCATGTAACACACACACATATAAACCAAATTCAGGTGTTTTGTGTCAAATTCTGACAGAAGGAAGCCAGTTTCCATTCCCAGCATGGATAATTAAGTGCTCGTGAAGCAATTTAATTACAAGGATTTTAATCAGAAACTAACTTTACCCTTATAAAACTGTGATTAATGATGCACTGAAACATATTTATGAAACAAATGTCCTTATTGATCTGGATAATTCAAGGCTTCTGGCATTCTTTCTCATCTCCTATCCTATGCTGTGTTGTTTTAAACAAAATACAACACTTTGCTGAGAGTGCCAGAGGCACATATGTTGGAGAATCTCCAGAAACTTTTGAAAAATCTAAAAAGTAGATTTATTTTATTAGTGTTAAAAAGACACAGTCACAGTTATGGTTCTGCTGTGTAGTTTCACGCACGCAAAGACAATCAGGGTTGTGTCTCATGATTGTAAACTGTTCACAAAGGTGAGAGTGGGGTTTTTATTATGGCCACCTCAAACACAAGTTCTTTGTCATGAGCTTTGCCACACATGGTGTTGTTTAGGGCAAGACCCCTTTCTCCCTGCATAGAAGCAAGGTGACTTGTTGACTAGTCATGGTGGTACCTCTGAGACCTACGGGGAACATAACTGGACAGTGAGGTGGATCTCAAGGGCTTGCTAGTAACAGAAGAACAGACATATGTAGTCCTGCTTTTCTCCTCACTTTTTTTTGTACTCTGGGGAGACCAAAAAGTCTGGATCGCAGCAGGAGACACCAGTGGGTGACATTCCCCAGGTCTTGGATCTCATTGAAGTCACTGTGTGTTTGTTGGGATATAAATGCCAAACCTAAACCATCCCAAACTGAGCATATTATGAAACCTTGGCAAAAATGGTCTTTTAGCAGCGCCTCAGATAGAGATTCATTTGTCTTGGCCTGAAGTGCAGCTGCAGTCTAGGAGTGGTAATACATTGTAAACACCTTTAGAGCGTGTCAGGCCTCATAAAACCCCTTAGACTGTGATGCAGCTTTAAAGACAATACTCTGCAGTTATGTAGGGTCAAAGTAACTCCTTCTACGCATCTGCTGAGATGATTTGTTTTCAAATGTTGATTTAAATTTTAGTTTTTATTATGTGATATTGCTAAAACTATAGTTTTATGGCAAATGTGTTCCAATGCAATAAAAAAGTGCTTATTTTTCTGCCTACTCCCTGAACTAAGAATAAAATGCCTTAAGGGACTATATATATTTAATAGATTTTCTGAATTAAAAACCCCTACGATTAAAATCATAATCTTTGGTGGTCCCACAGAATATTTTGTAGCTGACATTCATATATAATGTAATGTAATCTTGTTTTTTGATGGGACTTCTGCCTCTGCTAAGTTTCCTCTCTGGCTAATTAATGTTTCTGCCTGCCATTGGTTTTTCAGATCCACCCAGCTTTCATTTGTTATTTTCTTTCACTGATTATTTTAATAGCTTGCCTTAATGTAGCATATGTTTGGATTGCTGCTCCAGTTTTACCCTAGCCATTATTAACAATGTAAAGCTCCTCCTTTATGTGACAATGCTAATGTTTCTAGCTGTGCTTAATTAGCCCCATCTTAGTAGGGAAGTACTGTTGAAGACTTGTGTCTTTATCTTCTCATGTTTCAATTTCCCCTGTTGCTAGCAGATAAAAACTGATGATAATCCCATGCTACACGTTTGGGGCACAGCCATCTGCAGCCTTATTTAGAGTACAAACAGGCAAATTGCTTCCCACTTAAACTGCCACTGCATTGGACTGTTATCTGCAGGCTAATTGTAATTACATTCGTCAGTCTTCAGAGGATGTTAATTACAGGAAGATGCCTTCTTTTCCTGCAGCAATAAGGTGAGGGGAGAGCATTAAATCACAGAGGGGAAGTCAGAAATGACAAAAATTCCCCATAGACCAAAAGGTTGTTTGGGTGGCAAAGGGAAATACAAGGTGGGCAGAGAAGAGACATATGAGACCTCACTGTCACATGGAGGTGAATCAGCTCAGAGGGTAAGAGCAACAGCAGAGCTCACCACACCAACTGAATGGTGTGACGATGGTTGGAGCAGCAACTCAACTAGAGCAGGAGCTGCATGCTGGAGATGTCCCTGAGCAAGGAGGAGTGAGGTGGGTCCCCGTCACTAGTGTCTCCGAGCATGGCACACAGCCCGTGGGTCTGGGAGCCAGGTAGGAGCAGGTCATCAACCCATGTGGACTATGCTGGCTATGGAATGTCCAGACAGCAAGGATGTCTGTATTCTTCAGACAATGTATATCACACACAGTGGCAGACATTCAGTGTGTGACTGAGCAAGTAAATGTAATAAAGCTTCAGTAAAGCTTGGTATTATTTCTGAGTCAAAAAGGCATATAGAGGTTGGATGTTTATTTGTATGAAGTTCTTTTGTGTATTTAAAAATTAATGTGATCAGGAAGATGGTAGGTGATAAAAAGGGTTAATTGTGAGACAGGAATTCTATGTCCCTATATGCAAAGGTGCCAGGGTGAGAAACACTGCTTCATCCAGGCTCTAGGTGAAGTTTGAGGTGTGATGAGTCTGACTCCCCTCTTGTGATCAGAGGAACACGTTGTTGCCATTGCGCTGGATCCTGTCTCTGATGATGACCAGACCAGATGCTTTGGTTTTAAAAAAAGCCACAGACAATTAAATTACTGTGCAAGGCACTGGCAGCACCACCTTTCAGGAATTCCCCAGCTTGGTGTGGATGTGGTGTGATGGGAGTGCAGAGCAAAAGCAGAAACTCAATATGACCCTTGCCACAGGCATCTTGGATAAAGCACTCCTGGCTGCTAGACAAAAGCAGACCTCGACCCTACAGAAGCCAATTCGTTTTATACACACGAATAGACCCATTGTGGCATAAAGCGTGCAGTTTATTGGAAGATGCCCCCAGAAGGGAACTGGGAGTGAAGCAAGCTGGAGGAATGACTAATAAGCAGTAGAGGGGAGTTAAGTACAGGGCAGCAGAAGTTCAGCCACTTGGCTGGTCCTTCAGGTGGGTGGGTTACAGCTGGAGCACCACATCACATAAAATAACAGGAAGAGCTGAGTGATGGCAACCACGGGAAAGAAGACCACCAGGAAGACCAAAAAGCAGAATGATCCTTTAATACCACCAAGCAGGGTGAGAAAGGAAAGGAGAAGAGGGTACATAATATGATTAATGCAATTACTCACATCTCTGACTCAGGACTGAATGGGTGTTACTACTTAATGCTTTTTTTGTGATTGTATTTTGGTTATTTTACAAGTAATCAAGTCCAAAGGGAACATGCCATGAAGCCCGTGGGAAAGCAGAGGTTACTAGGCCAAAAGAGATTAGGTGGAGAGTTTGCAAACGAGTGAACACAAAGCATGTGTAACCTTAAACATCTGAGGAATCAATATCTGAACAATCACCTTAGGTGAGAGGCATGGTTGCAAATATGAATGAAGAGACATGTACCACAATCTTTACATCTCATTGCTGCACGCATGGGACCGTGTAAGAACAAATGAAGAGAGGAAGCCACAAGAATCCTGTCCAACCTGCCTGTGACAACTTCAGAGGGGTGGGTGTTTAATGCAGCATTTCCTGAGCATCTCCAGTTGTGCCCCAGACCATACCCTGTCTCTGCTGCTCTGAGTACTTGCTTTGTTTAACCTAATAGCTGCATAACGGAAACTCCATAAACTCAGATGCAAACTGTGATCTTGCCTAAAAACAGGAGAAGGCGCATCATCTTGGTGGACGTCTGAGAGACACATCCAAGACCAAGCTACAAAACCCATTTCAGCCTGGTCTGTGATATGGTGTTTCCCACCTGGTGGGTGGGATTGATGCTCCCCGGTGCGTGGCTTTGCCCTTAGCTTGGCACAGTGGGTCCCACATGGGGAAGGGGCACCTCACCTTTCGGAGAGCCTCTCAAGATGTGACCCTCTGCCAAGAGCCCATCCCCAGGGCCCCTAACAGCAAATGCACTTCTCAGGCACACACCTAAGGTCCTAGGACAAAAAAAAGACTACTTGCATGCCAAACTTTTACAAATTTGGTCACTGTGACCAAACTTTATTACCCATTTTATGGAACTGTGACAGAAGTCTAGGAATCAAACAACATGGGGATCACAGAGGCTATTATGTTTATTGTGCTGAACAGACTGTGATAATCCATTAAAGGAACATTTTCAACAAGCAAGCGATTCAAAGTACAATCATAGACAGCAGCTCTACACGAAGAACAAAGCAAAAAGTTAGAAGACACTCAAAAGAAAAAGTAAACTGTAGTTAAACATCTTGAAGCATTTTTTTTTTTCCTGCAAACACACCTCTCTTGCAGAAATGGTAGAAGAGTTAAATGTCCAGTCTTAGTTAGCAAGGACCAATGACAGCAAAGAACAGTCGTATAAAATTTATCTCCCACAAAAATAAACTATATATATAAAAAATTTTATGATGTTCTTACTGATTCAATGGCCACATGCAATTTTTCAGTCTGAAAAAATGAGGTATAGTAGGCCATAAGAGGTAGTAATGTGTTTTGATTGTACTACAATATATAGAAAATACAAGATTCAGTTCATCGGACTGGTAAGCCTCTTGGAGGTTGAAGTGTGACACACACCCAGCGATTATTTCTGTGTCATCCACCGAATACCGTGGTTTTAAAAAAATGCAAAAAGACAGCCCAAACCCCAAAAGGGACTTGCTAAGGCATGATTCCATGCCCTTTGAAGCCAGCAGAATTCCTTCTGCTGCCTTCATGTGACACGGGATTTGGTGTGTTGGAGCTACCGTATAGCTAGGATAATTTCCCTTTCACTTCATGTGTCTGGTTGTAACACTCCAATCAGCGCTTTCTCAGCGATTACCGTCACCGAACCCTCTGTGGGCTGTCGAGGAGGTCCGTATTTCTTGACACTGCCTCTCGGAAGAAGGCAGTAAGTAGTTATCGCTAACTTATCGTTGGCTTGGTACTAAAGCCATCCCAACAGACGCCTTCCTGAGAAGCTACCCCTGGCCCAGTTATTAAAACAATGGTACAAAGTACTGACTAGGAAAGAGAGGAAGAAGGGAAATAAAACAGAAATAATAGAGAAAACGAAGTAGGAGGAAAGAGAGAGAAAGAACAACAGAAGTGAGAGAGAGAATAAAAAACCTCTACATAAGAAGCATTTAAAATAAATCTGGCTGAAACATATTACAAAAATCACATTTGTGTAAAATACACGAAAATACTTGTCAAGCATTTTCTTACAATCTACTAATTTTTTTAAAACACATATTTGTGATTGCATTATGCAAAAGCTGAGCTTGTTGCTTCCCACCTACAAAGCTTCAAGTTTCTTTGAAGGTTTTTTTTTGTTCTTTTTTTTTTTTTTTTTAATATGAAAGTAATTTAAAATGTGTTCATTCTCAACAAGTTATTTTACAAAAATAGTTTTGAATTAGGGATTAGTTGCAGTCCTAACTGTTTCAAACGTCTCAAAACTAATGCTGAAAGTAACAAGTTCATTCCATTTAAAGTCTGGAGGTAGGTCTTTGTCAATCAATTAGTCCATTTCTTTAAACAATTCACTTGAGGTACAAACTTGGACAGTAATATTTAAACATTACAGCTAAATTTTTTTCTATGTCATGTAGTGTCATTGAAGAAAATTATCCTCACAAACCTATCAGCAATTCAGTACAAAAATATATTCAAGTTAACAGTACATTACACAGAAGTCTAGCAGAGAATAGGGTAAGTACATTAAAAACCAAAACAAAACCAAAAACAAACCAAGAGAAAGAAAAATACATAGTCATGCTGAAACACAATAAAGATATTGCTTCCTTAACTGCAATTAAGTGTTGAAGTAGAAATAAGGGGAAAATGCAGATACTCATGATTATCTTACCCAGTAAAAACTTCCTGCATTGAATGTGTATAGCAGCATGTATTTATCAGTCTGTTGAGTTAATTGTAAAAAAATCAGAGGTAGTATTGAATAGTGGGGTAATATTGCATCTGGTGCTAAAAGTGCTGCTTCAAATGAAAAGATGGAGAAACGCCACTGACACAGAGGTGCTCAGTGAACCATCCTATGTCAAAATATATTGCTTAAAGTAATGCATGAACTTAGCTGAGGTACATGGTGCTGGTTCTTACATCATGACTGATGAGTAATGAGGAGAGATTCAATTCTTTTGAAGTTCTGGTACGGGGCGAGTACAATTAGTCAAAATGAAGCAAAACATCTGGATTATTTTTGATCAGAGAAATTCACGATTAATTTTGAGGTACCTTTTTGTATGTTTGAAAACACTTTTCTCGATAGAGACTTAGTAATTAATGGCATAAGAGTGTTTGGTGTCAGTTATTTTCTCTTTCCATAGAAAACGCCTGGCTCTACAGAAAGCCGACTCTGTCTGGCTTCCTGTTGTCCAGAAGATAAGGGCTGTTCGTTTTGTTTACTACTGCTTCTGCTGATATGTTTGTATCTGTAACTATACAACGTATCTTTGTCTTTCTTCCCTTTTGCAAAATGAAAGTACCTTTTTCATATTGATTTCTTTCTTCTGATTACCAGCTGAATGAAGTGAAAGATCAGCTTTCATTTTTTTTTTCCTGAAATAACAGTAAATCTTAAAAAAAAAATATCAAGTACAAGTCTACAAGAAGGTTACAAAAAAAAAAAAAAGAGTAGTATCTATCCCTTATCTTTGGTGTTCTAAAACAGGGAGTTCACTAAGTAGGGATTGGGTTGCTGGAAGTGTTGCAAGGCCTCAGCGTTTACACACTCAGCCTTTCGTATTTCAATGCCCATTATAATGACTATGTTACAAGTTTCTTGTTCATAATGCAGTGCAGTGAATGACATAAACCTGATTCGGAGCTCTTCTTGACCCATTCACCCTTACTTAGCAGCTCAAACAAACTATTAGTAGGTTAAGAAAAAAGAAAACAGTAATTAAAAGTTGCATCGTTAATCTGTGTCCCCTTTGTGTTACAGCAGTTTTTCACTAAACCTGGGACTGTGAAGGGATTACAAACAAGACAATTAGTCAGATCCTTTTTAAGGTTATGTGATTTTTTTTTTCCCCCCAGGCAAAAGTGGAAAGACCATGGCAATAGAAAATAAGTGGTCAAGGCAGTGTCTTCTCCCTTCAAAAGACCCAACTGCTGATGAGGTAGAAATTGCTTGGTGCAGTCTCCTAGTCTTCCTCTGCAGACTCTTGTGAGGACGTTTCTTCAGTCTCTTCCTAGAATACAAAACCAGAAAAAATAAATACCGTGGCAACTGCTGCCAGCTCACTCTTCTCTCATGCAGCTGACAATTAGTCCTGAGCTGACAAAATGCCCTTTACAGCTGCTGTGACATCTCAAGAAGCCATCTGGGGGAGGAGGGGAAGGTCTCTGGCTCTCCAGTCACCCCGCTTTGGTTTGCTGGACTTTCCTCCTACCCCAGGGGTGCCACAAAAAAGTAATTTGTACCATGCTCTGGCACAGCCCTCTTATGGCCAGCAGACACGGGCCACTAGAAAATGAAAAGCATTTTGAGCAGCTACCCAACGTTAAGCTTGTGCTCGAGGAAGCCTTCTCCTCATCAGCCGTCCTCCTCTGGCCCACTGCTGCCATTGCGTTCGACTTCAGCAAGCCTGCCTGAACACGATGCTCTTACACTGCTTATTTAACAAATGTGCAGTGCCTTTCAGGACAAGGGTAGTAAACTGGGGGCAACAAGCATTTCTGATAAAAGGGGCTGTCAGTGAAAAGTTGTTTTTTATCAAATGCTGCACATCATCGCCCGAGACAGCACGTGAAAAAGATCTAGGAAAAAGAGGAATTTATCCCCTCAGCCAACTGAGACCTTTTAAGAATGACCAGCTTAAAACAGCTTATAACAGTCTTCATACTTTAATAGATTTGATTTTCCACATGGCTTCATTTTGTCTGGGTAGCTAACTGACACAATTTATAACTCTCTTCCTTTCCCAGGCCACTACAGTGCACCATTCAGCAAAGCATGCCTTCAAGCTTGCCTGCCTTATCCGACCAAACTTCCATTCATTAGTGTTTGAAACACCTCAGCTGTGAAGGGCTCCTAAATGCTACCATGTGTGACACTGCTGCGGAGGAGCGGCATCAAGGAAAAACACGGGGCTTTAATCATCAGCCACTGCTCACTGCAATCCCTTTTCAAAAGGTTTCACCGCCCCCCCAACCCCACCCCGCAAGAAAAAACTGAAAAGAAAAAAAAAGAAGCTGTAAATCCAGGGAATAAACATAACTATAAATGAATGGATGACAGCTTAAAAAATATAACCATAGCAGCATCAAGCCATGAGATTTCACACTGGTTTTGTTTAGTCTGCTTTGGGTTATGTGGGAAATGTGAAAAGCATGAAGCAAATGCTCCCCCCTCTCCCTTCATACCCCTACCCCCCGCTAAAGCTTGAGCCTCAGATATTTAAGCCAGTAGGTTTATACCTCTTGACTAGGAAACGGGCCATGACCCTGGGGTGCTCTCTCGAGCACCAGGCACAAAGAAAGATGTTGCATGATCAAAGCCATGGACAGAGGAAGGAGAGCAAAGTCAAATGTCAGCTGCCCTCTGACTTTGAATTTTCAATTAATATTTAAATTCCAGAAGACTATCTATCATGTAGATGAACAATTTCTTCCTCTCAACAACTCGTGTCCACTTGTAGCAGGATTGTATTTCCAGTGCTGCTAGGAAAATGATCCCCAACTCTCAAAATGATTAAGCGAATTTTACTCTGTCACTGGCAGCACTGGGGGACCTGCGCTCACACTCCACCGAATCCCATTAACATGTAATGCATTTTCCATGCTTATCTTCCCTGCAAAACAGCACTGCAACTGTTACAACGTCAAGAAGAAAAATGGTATCTACCGGCACCTAACGAGGGGCCGATTCGGGCATGTGGAGAGAGTGCAAAATATGTTGGTTTGAGCCTTGGTAATTCAGAACTGGGGATGACAGTGGCAAACACCAGCTCTGCCTCCAAACCAAGTACTTCACTTAAAAATCACAACTGTGGGTTCTGTGCCCTTAACATAATACAGGTAGCCATATTGTGGTATTTGATGATAATCACAGGTTTAATTCCTTAGAGTGCTGCAGTCAGCCCAGAGCTTCTTGTCATCGTCTCCCAGAAGATGGCTATGTACACATGGGCACCGAGTGGCAGCTCGCTTTGTTTTATGCTTGGCTTGCCAGGAGACTACTGAAACCTGAGGGACTCGTTTTCCATGAAGGTGGACTTCTGATCACAGAATAAGCAGGATGGTGGAGAGGCAAAGTATGTAGAAGGACATAGTTCTTTTTAATTAGAGTTGCTCATCCTAGTGATTTTTACTGTGAAACACAATATTTTTTTTCTTGTAGCCCCTGCTGCAGTGACCAAGAAAATCAGTGAGAAGCTCTTCCTTCCTGTGTATATATATAAGTTCATGTAATGAAGGATAAGTTTTTGTCATCTGCATATGTACATGCAAATGTGTGTACCTGTAGTACCTGTAAAGAAGATGAGAAACCAAATACCAAGCTAAAAATCCCAAAATATTTAAATATTAAACTAATTATCAAAAAATATTTAAGACTGGCAGAGTTCAAATCGACACCAGTCTCGGGAAAGACTTTTTTCATGAAGAAAAGCTTGCAAAGGAATCAGATTGTTGTGCAGCAAAAAGAAAACTTTCCTGCATTAAGTTCATTGCTTGCAAAACCCTAAGAGATCTCAGTTACAGATAGGTTGTTTTAAGCCAACCTATCACGTAAGTTGCCTCTGAGATGCACACAGAGACATGTCTGCAGCTATGAAGGGCTTACAGTTCAAACAAAGGGATAATACAAATCAGACATATGCATGGACCCAACGGAAGAAGCGAGTCGAGGTTCTGATAGAGGAAATGCAGATGAATAAGACAGGAACAGCGCGGGATTTTTTTGCACTTGCAAACATCAGTAAGTTATGCAGCCATGATCCTCAATCCTTTGCCTCTACAGCACCCACATGCACTTCTTCCCAAAAGATGGAGGAAGGCAGTTGTTTTGAAAACTGTGCACACCCCAGAAGTTGCAAACTGGCTCTGCATTGAGTTGGTTCAGCCAGAGGGTTCACTGAAGTGCACTGTATGGCACATCAGGGCATTGGGTGCCTCAGGGGAAGGATGCTATACCATCACTTGGCATCCTCCAGGCACTTACAAGTCCTCACAGACCCACCAAGGTCAATGGCATAGCCACGTATCATAGGAATAGTCCCTGAGTCAAAAGCTGATGGAGGAACTGGGGCTGGAGTTACATACTTTGTAGGTCCAGACATGCTTCCGCTCAAGTTGAAGAGAAGGGCAAAAATCAAGAAGGAAAGCAGGGTCATTAGAGCAGACATGAGAAATCCAAGTCACTCGGTAACAGCGGGATAGCCATGCAGAGCATAAATTCAGCAACACCACCACAGGAACCGCTCAGCCAAGAAGCAAAGGTTTCAGGTTACATGGCAGCCTTAATTCAGGTTGTTCTCACTTTTGAGGTGCATTCACTGTAGTTGTGGAGCCAGAATGGTGACATGTGTTAATTGAGCGTAAATGTTCATCGACCCAGTTTTGCCTTGAACAGCTACTCCCCTGACTATTTGTTTTCTGCCACAGCAAGCTCACAACAGGCTGGGCTGGCAGACTGCAAAGAGAAACCTGAGAAAGCTTCAAACTAACCAGGTCGGACCCAGCTAAGAGGGAAGCCAGAGCCATGCAGAGCTCAGGGTGAACAGGACACGCACCTGAAGGGCAGGGTAAATCCTCAGATGCACAGCTCAGGCTTTTACTCCCTGATACTAAGATGATATCCCAGGCGGCTCCCTGAACATCCATGTGCCCCACATACAACCTCAGGGGCTGACACAGGGATGCGCTGCAGAAGCAGTTTTACTTGGCACATCCTGTCGTTGGTGGTTGCACCCATGGGTACATTTATCCTGAGTTACTACAGATCACAGTGTGTTTTTATAAGACAAACTGCAAGCCAGCACTCTGAGCTGTTTCCACTCTCACTTGCTATAACTGCCCTACCAAACTAGGAGTGATAGGGAGCTGCTGTCTCTCCCTAAAAAAAAGCAGCAGGAAAACTTTCTCCAAAGCTCCTATGTGCACAAATGTTTAATGGGTCTTTTCTTGAGGGTTATCACTGGTGAGCAGCTGGCAGACATGGACAGTGGACTGAGAACCATCAGTGCAGCCCCCTCACTGCAACACCTGTGTGCTGGGTTGGGTCCCAGCAGGAGAGAAAAGACAGACGTTTCCCAATGGCTCATGGCAGGTATCTGCCTTCAGAAGAGCTACGCTGCAGGGGCTGACACTGTTGTTGTTAACCTGGATTTAACAGTGGTGAACATAACAAAAAAGATCCAGGAGGCAGGACAGCAGGCTTCAGTTAGAAGTGCTATCTGCAGCCAGTACGCTAATTTGGGCTTGCCCAGCACAGGATTTCAAAATATGACATCCTTGGTGGGATCTGGTTGCTTGAAGGTAGGAGCCTGGGTCTGTTTTAGATGACCTGGGTATCTCATCTGGCATCCAGCAGCCAGGTCAGAAGGGTGCTGGTCTCCTGTGTCATGCCCACCTGCTCTGTGTGGATGTCTGTGATCCCCTGGGACACCTAAAAGGGCACACAACAGCAATGCTGAGATGCGCAGACCCACTAACTCTGTCCAGAGCCATGATGTTGCATCTCTCCTTTTGAAGGTTCTCTGCTGTGGAAAAACAATCTGGTGTATACTGCAGGAACATGGGACTTGATAACCACTAGCATGTGCACCTCATTCCTAAAGCTCAGAGGTGGCATCATCCACAATGGAGCTGTGCAACAAATGACTGTATTTAAACTACAGTATCTCTTCAGGTCAAGCCACCTCATGTTCCAAGAGACCCCTTCCCAAGACCTCCATTTGGTGATCCACATTTGGTTGGTGACGGCTATTTTTCTGGTAGTACAAGCAGCCAGTAGCATCCTGGTATCCTCAAGAAGAGACAAGCTTAGTTCGGTCTTCGTATGTCCTCTGCATTACTTTTTTTGGTGCATCCACACGAAGTGGTGACAACAAAACTCGATGACGAGACAACTGTTGGTGTTTGAGAGAAGTATTCCCTCCACCGGCAGAAGGGCAACCATTTGGCATTTTTGTAAAAACGTTGGTTCTAATACGCTGGTGCAAAGTTCCTTTATGGCTACTTCAAGGTTGTCTTTGCCTCGAGAAACTCACTGGCAATTGGTTTTTTTCACTTTCTGCACATGAATTTCTGAACCACAGATTTCAAAAACTAGAACCAATTTTGTGAGATGAACTGCAGGATCACAGTAATGCTACATATGGAGCCTCTGAATTTGTCAGAGCTTTTATCTTATAACAAAGTATTAGCTATTGGCACAGATTTTGCTGGCTGCTTTCTAAGCCCGAGAGGGTATGCTTGAATAGATATGTCAAAAAGAACTGCTGACAAGAGCAACTTGCAAACTGTGGGCCATTGTCTGCTGTTAACTTGTCTGAAATCTCCTGGCATGCAAGCTAATATTTTCAGAGGAGTCCTTGAAGCCAGTGTCTCCTACTGCAGATGCAGGGGCCCAGGCTGTGCCCAGCTGAGACACAGTGACAACCCAACTGCTCCACAGGCCAGTGTACCAAACGGCTTTAGAAATTCTTTGAGCACTAACAGACATTCAGAACAGGTTTGCTCTGGCTGAGTCTCAGAGTGGGATCTCCTGCTTCGATCTCCTTCACTCTCTGCAAAGCTCACTGGCGAGCTCAGTGACATCTGTCACTCAGTAGTAAGGCAGTTTAATTTAAGAAGATGGATTCAGAGCTCAAATTGTCACAGGTTTTTACTTCAGAAATCACAATTAAAAATTTTTTTAGGGCAGAAGAGATCACCATGACCACCACACAACTCTTCTTACTGCTGGATTAAAGCATGCTTTTAAGAAGGCCATCTAAATAAATTATTTCAACACAGAAACTGTGTCTGGATACAGGTGAGTTGACTGGCCAACCAGCAAGCAACTTCTGTGCACTGTCACTGCTAGCATGTAGGAAGGAGCACAACTTCTCTAGCCTGGTGGTTAAAAGCACGGTTAAAACCTCCACCTACAGAGCAGGTCTGAGACCCCTGCCCTCTCCCAGCACTGTTTACACAGTCAGTGACTAAGGCATGGGACAGCCCTGGGAGCAGTAAGCAGGCAGGTACCCCCAAGGAAGCAAAACTCTCCGTACTTAAATGACATTAAAGATAAACAGAGAGATAAATAGAGAGGTGGCAGCTGATGGGGCAGGTCTGGGTTGAGATTTAAGGGGTGGAAATCAATATTCTTGCTTCAAATGTCTCAGTCTCTGTGGACTTAGCCTCTAATGGTCCACCTTGTCACTTAAGGACCTTGGCCTTCAAAAGACTACAGACTTGGCCATGGTGTGAGTCCAATATTTGGGTATCAGCAAGCACTCTCGTCGAGCTGCTACTTAACTTTCCCAATGCCCAAGTGCACGCTGGTGGGCACGTGCAGAGATATGTAATGCTCTTGGGAGCAGTCTAAGGGCTGGCAAGTCTCAAAGATCATTTTAACTTGGAGATGTCCTCAAAGTTTCCACACTCAGGAAAGCAATACACAACCAACAGCAAGAATAAGACATGTTTGAATGTGCATGTATACCATAGAACTCACATGCAGACTTGTTCTGAAATCTCATGTGCTCTCATTTGAAGCAGATACTTCGTTATGGGTTTTCAGCCTTCTAGGAAGAAGGCGACCCACCAAGCTGTTGTGTACAGAGGATGCATCCTTCTTCTGTTGAAGTCACTCAGCTTTTATATAAATAATCACATATTTTGTGAGGGATGGAAAGGGAGCAGAAAGAATAAAGCAAAACACTGATGCTGTCCTGCAGGTGACCAGCCTGTGCCTTCTGGGCTGCATAGTTAGTAAGCAAATGAAGGGTGTCCTCTCACTGCTGGAACAACACTGCTTGACTAGCAAAAAGGCTGCTCACAGGGATTACTGGATAATCCGCATCCCCAGCTGTCGGAGGAAGTGAACGAGATCGGGCAGCCAGAGTGAAGTTGTTGGGGCTTCCCTGGGACTCTGCTGCTGTTGTTGGCCTGGGCCTTGCTCACCAGCAGCTGAGGTCAGAGAGAAATACACTACCATCCTTCCACAGCCAGGAACCTGTGTGATCTGCTCTAGGTGAACCTGCTTTAGCAGGTGGGTTGGACTAGATGATCTCCAGAGGTCCCTTCCAACCCAAACCATTCTGTGATTCTGTAACCACTCCTACATATCCCCTTCTTCTGCTGGAGGAAGTGTCTCACAAGGCTTGGCCAAGTTTCAGTCCTTGAGTAACAGGTTCAGATAACTGGAGGGGACTAGGACAGTGCTTAGGAGGATCCCCTCAGGACAGGATGGGTCAGGATCTCTGTCTTTAAGTTAGAACAGCCTGCTTTAAACATACTTTTAAGTTTCTTCCTCCTGTTAGATTAAGGGAGATACAAAAACATTTCTCTATCTCCTAGCTTATCTCCCACTAGGAGAGCTGTTTGATATAATGGAGTGATAATGGATGAGTCTCTCTGGTTACTTTGAGAAAAAGGGCTTATCTGACACAGGATTTTTAAATCTAGGAGGGCTCACATAGAGAACTTCCAGAGACAGGAATGAGGCTGGCCTACATTTAAGATACCCTGAAAAGTACCTGCCTTAGGCTCTGCCTCTAAACATTTCCTACAGATGAAAGCTTGAATGAACCTCAACTCCAGGTGCCCAACTTTGCCATGCATTTTAGAGCAGCCCTGAAGTTAACTCAGCAATGAGGTTTCTGCAAGGCAGCAGGTCGCTCAGCACTGAAGCCTGTGCTGCTGAAGCCTTTTGAAACTGAGACTCAGCTGTCTAAATTACGTCAGGCCAGATTTCTTAAACGTGTTTTGGCATCTGAGTACAGCAAGTGCCTTTCTGACCTAAGCAGGTCAAAACACTTTGAAAAAAATCTGTTCCCCATGTGATTAAAAGGGGAGTGAAAATCTCCAGCAAAATCTCAGTACCAGTCAGAATAATTTTGCAGGAAGCACCACGCAGAGTCTGCAAAGCACAGACCTAAAGTGAAAATGGTGCTTGAAGCAATCACAGGTGCTATGCTAACACTGACAGAGACGTGTGTTGTCTTGGAGAGCTTCAACCCTACAAGATGTAAACAGTTGTAAGGGAAGGAAATAAAATATTAAGGAAAAGAAGGCAGTGGCACTGTTAGAAACATATACAACTGAGTTGGACTAACCCCAACTTTGAGAAGCTGCTCTTACAAACCTCTTGTGGAGGCTGTAAACCAGAGGAGTGGTAAACTGCTCTGCATTCACACAGCACGCCACACTCCAGAGCCAAAATTCGGAGCAGAGGCTCTGATAATAGTCTCTAATCGCTAACATGTATGTCCATAATTAGACAAAAAAGCAAAAAAAAAGTGGATTCCAGTCTTAAAAAATCCTTAAGCTTGTATGGTCCACTGATATGCTGTGGGTCACTGCATTAGCTCTGTTTTCTTGCAGCAGTGGAGACGCCAAAGCCCAAAAGGACACTGGAGCCCACACAGGTGAACCTGAGGGAGTCTGGCTTCCTCCTCAGCCCTGCGGTACTTGGAACAGCACTGATTCCTGTGCGTATTTTATGTTGGGCGACAGAGGAAGGACTACGGTGAAGGTGTCTCAGAATGGAGTAGGGAATGGAATGCTAGGACAGGCTTTGAAACAAAAGTCAAACCCACTCCGTTTACCTTTTGATGCACCACTATTTTAGGACATGAAAAGGAGAATAAAGTAAGGCCTGTTAGATTTCTATTCTCCTTTTTTTCCACCCCCTAAAAATGACTGCTTGTTACAGACAGGAAGCAACTGCCAGAAGTTATTCACCTCCAATCCTTTATCACTTAAAAAAGCATTTTGTCTCGGTCAACAGAGCCACTGGCAACTGCGGTTTGGGAACAGCTATCTATCTGTAATGATAACTAATAAAAGAAAGTGTCTTCCCCTTTGAATCCCAGCTGAGAGATTTTGCCAAGTGATCAAACTTGTCTGAACCTCGGAGCAGCAGCTTTGAAGTAATAAGAAAGAGATTGAAAACCTGCAGCCAAGAGCCGCACACACCTCATTAGGGCCCAGCCATGCGGGAAGGACGAGCGGCAGCCGCCGGGCCCAGGCCCGCGCACCCGCTGGAGAGGGGCTGCGGGAAGGGGGGATAAAAGAGCCTTTCACATGGAACTGCACCAGGGACATTTTTATGAGCGCCAGCCCTGAGGCCAAGAGGCCTGTACAGCCCCACCATGCTCCCGCCTGCACCATAGTGCTGCCCATACCATGCTCCTGCCCATGCCATGCTGCTGCCTGCACCACACTGCCGTCACCCTTCCTCAGCCTCCCCTGTTTTTTCCCTTTTTTTTTTTTTTTAATTTTTTTCTTTCTAAAAGAGTTTAATGTACAGGGCTCTACCTTCCCCAGGTTATGCTCAGAAAAGCATCCCCCACCCCCCAAAATGAGAAACATATTTCTGCAAGATAGCGAGCTGGGTTCTCCAATCTGGTTCAGCAGATTTCATGTGAGACTTTGTGGCATAATTCAGCTAAATGATTTTCTTCTGAAAACAAAAACCTCAAACAAAACAAAAGCACTAAAGCTTGACAGACTTGTAAAATGCTTTTAAAAACGTCTGAAGAGTTTAATCATAGATCTTGCCACACAGACACTGGTGAGGCTGTGTGCTGGCAATAAAGCAGAGTATTTCACTTTGAGAGCTGAAGTTCTGGGTTTAATTTTCAGTTTCAGACTAAACAGCAGGTCTGCAGCACAAGGCAGGGTGAAGACTCCTGAGCAAAACGCAGTAAAGGGAATGCTCTTCTTGCAAACTTTACTGATTGTGTAACCATGGATCACCTCTTTGTGCAGGCGAAAATGCAAAATCAGAGAAGTTTGTGTTGGTTTTAATAAATATGCCCCCCCACCCCCTCATTTTTTTTGCTGCAAAGAATTCTGCTTCTATTTTATTATGCAATGCTGCAGGCTAAAAATATATCCCTAATTTAAGCCATCTTGCCAATAAATCTACAAATACCAGGTAATCCAAAAAGGGTAGTTACAGTTTAATGACATACTCTTCTTATCTTCTTAATATGTTCAACTCCTAAAGGATTTAGAGCGATGCATTTAAAGATTTTTTCAACTTATTGAATATCTCTACAGAGTCTCGTGGAAAGGGTGATAAAGGACAGTCCTCATCAGCATGGAGCAGCAACCCAACTTTTCAAGCTCCAGCTGCACCACAATCTGTGCTACCACAGGGCAAAGCTATTTCTTTCTCTAAGCAAGATAGTCTGATTCAAAGGGAGTGGGGCTGGCCAACCAATCAGTTAGTGATTACTTCCTTTTGATTATAGAATCTTTTATGGGAGTTTCTTTTCCAGTTGAACACATCTATATTCTATAATCAAATCAGAAAAGGTATCCTGGTGGAAATGTGTGTTCAAAACCTTTTTTTTTAGGAGCAAGGCAGATTTACCGCAATTTGTATCTTAATATTAATCTGTTCTCCTCTTCCTAAACATAAAAAAATACTAATATAAATTACAGTTAATGCCTCATTATTATAACACCATTCTCAGGAGACTATTAAAGTGATGGGTGAGCTGTCTAACATACTGTAGCTGTCTCTTTGCTGTTCTGATTTCAGTTTCCAGATTTTACCTCAAAATAAGCATGAGAATCAGGGAGGCAGAGACGGTAGAAGCCATTCACTGCCCTGAATCTGATATCTCCTGGGTCCTAGAGCTCACATGTCCCTTCCTTCAGACTCAAGTCTGGTTTCAATGGAGCTCTCATTTTTCTTCCCACTAATCCTGCCGTGAGATCAACCATTGGTAACTCTGTGAGAAATTAAATACCAGGATGTGGGAAATCTGAGATCTGAATTCGGGCAGAATGTGGGTGATTCATTTTTTAATTTCTCTCTTTCCCATGGTTGTTGTGTGGCAAATAACTCCACAAACCTGAGATCAGAGATCAGCTCTGAACAATGTGGCTACATTGACAGAGCAGAAGCAAAGCAAGTACATTCATGATATTATATCCCTTTTTAATCTAAGCAACAGTCACTTCTAAAGAGAGATTTTGGCTAACGTTTTCTGAAAACATTCTAGCATTTCCAGAAGTGCCTTACAACGGGATCAGCAGCAGAACTTCATCATGGTGATGCTCACCATCTGTTGGAGCAGACTTCATCAGGAATTTCACATTTATGGCATTGCGATCCCAATGAAACAGGATCCATGAGGCGGTTTGCTATGGTGATGTGAGTGCTATGATGTCCAACAGTCAGGCAGTCATTTTGAATGGCTTTTTTCCTTCCTCAGTGTCAAAAAAGCACATTTATTTATTTAGGTCCTATAAGGATGAATTCAAGATGCTTGTAAACATTGGACTGCCCAAAGGTTTAGATCTTTCATACACTGCTTGGCAATGTGCTGATGCCTGAAAACCACCTACGTACCCCTGTAGCCTTCAATATGAAGTACCTGGGGGCATAATTCTCACTGCATAGTCTACTAAGAGGTTATGAAACTCCCAAACTTTTTATTCTATCTATAAACACAGCAGCACCATGCTCACAAAATCCAAAGAGCAACTGATGACCATGAGCTCTTAACGCTCCCCCCAGACAGCAGCCTGTCTGTCACAGCCAGAGCTTCACACCATCACAGCACTGAGGGACAGCACAGTGAGAGCACCAACAGAAGCGATAAAGGATGGAAGTTCCACCAGGGAAAATGGGTTTGAAGTGTCTATCATAATTTTATTTCGCGCTGACTTTCATGAATCCTTTTCCTGAGTTGTTTTCTGTGAGCTGCAAGGGAGGAGGCATGCTTGTGGGTCCAGCTTTAGCATTTGGCACAGGTGTCACAAGCTGCCCAGAGAGGCCAGATGTCACCCCAGGGGATCATGGCAGCACTGATTTCAAGAAACTAAATTCACCAAATTCCACAAATGCTCCACAGTGACTGACAGAGTAGCTGAGAAATGCTGCTTCTTCTGTTCCAAGACTGTTATTTTGGGCTACAAGGGGATCCTATAAAACTCCCTAGATGTCATGGAAACTCCAGCATAAAACACGATATTGGCTTCTTACTACTTCCTTCCAGAACATGTTTAAAGATGTATATCGGTTAATAAAGGCTGAGCATATTGCTCTCTTCCCTAGCCAAATCTTTATAGTTCTGGTAGGCAAATACTATAACTGACCATCCTCACAAATTATTTAACAGATACAAAAATGTATTTTCATCAGTCTTAACTTCAATTTTCACTGTGTTTACCTTATTCCACATCCATTGCAGCACACCTAATTTTGAACATACAATTTGCAACAGAATTTCTATGGTCCTGAACTGGCACAGAAAAGATGTAGCGATTTCTAGAAAAGGCTGCATAGAAGGTTCACATCCCCTGCCTTTCAGTGAGGCAGATCATCTGGGTTACAGCCCTGGAGTATCGATTAATAATATTTATGTCAGGAAATATGGCATCTTTCAGTGACTTCAGACGGGTTTGGAGGAGTAACAATGATGCTGACTGTGAAAGATGCAGAGCTTTTATGAAAAGCTCAGTAAACAAGCCCTCAGCGAACAGCACCTTCTTTCTGCGCTGCCTTCTGACAAACCTCATCTTTCCTTATTAGCGTTTTGATTATTTTTGTTGCTTTAAGTCCAGAGGCTGATCATTCTGGTAGTTTCAACTTTCTGGATATCATTCTAGAAACATCTTAAAATAATCCAAATTTTCAGAGGGTAGCCAAGTACTGCCTAGAATAAGACACCCAAGTGTTCACAGCACAGACTCTTGTTACTTCTGGAAATCTTGGTCAAAATGCGTAGCATGTATATGCAAAAGTAGCACTGTTTAATATACTCTTGACTGACATTTTTTTAAACACTGTTCCCTGCCCAGCCACCTTCCTCAATGGTGTTTCCCAGCACACGTCACAGCCCCTTCTCTTTGGCTTAGCGAGATTTTAGTTCATGTCAAATTGGAGCCAAGTTGTGAACTGGATGGAGTACCTCCCTAAGAGCTTCTGTGGCCACAGCCATGGGGTCAAACACAAAACCATACTATCCACAGCCATCACAGTCTGTCTTGGACTTCTTCCCCAAGCAGGGAGGAGGTGAGGAGGGGGCAAAGATGGGCACTGCTGACTTAGGGAAATGTTTTATCTCACACCTTTGGCCTCCAGCCTTCTACTATCAACTGCAGCACCTGCTCCAAGTGCTACACAAGGAGTGGATCAACAGCTGTAGTCCCTCAATGTCTCTGTGTGCTTTTAGGGACAGGTATTGAGCAGCACACAGGGAAAGAGCAGTGACCTGAGAGCATGTCTGTATTGAAAAATGTGTGACCAGCGCTGCATTCAGAAAGCTGCCTCCTGCTCCAGGGCTTGTCTCACGGGAATTAAGTGTTGCATATCTGAACAGTTAAAATAACCCTTTTTTGCCCTGTGACTGTTCAGAGCTGAAGATTCCTCCTATGCCAGGCTATGCCACGGTGCTTCTGCTCTTTGACTGACCCAGAAACTGGCTGACAAGGACACAACAGCTCCAAGTGGCACATTCCAGCAGGCAAGACTCTCAGTCTCCCAGATGATCCCTGATAGGCCATGGAGCAAAAATATCTTGCTAAATCTGGTTCCTTTTTAGTCACGGCAAATCAATGTGCCCTTGTGGCCAAGAAGGCCAATGGTGTCCTGGGGTGCATTAAGAAAAGTGTGACCAGCAGGTCGAGGGAGGTTCTCCTCCTCCTCTACTCTGCCCTAGTGAGGCTGCATCTGGAGTACTGTGTCCAGTTCTGGGATCTCCAGTTTGAGAAGGACAAGGAATTATTGGAGAGAGAGCAGTGGAGAGCTACAAAGATGACTATGGGTCTGGAGCATCTTTCTTATGAGGAGAGACTGAGAGAGCTGGGTCTGTTCAGCCCAGAGAAGAGAAGGCTGAGAGGGGATCTCATAAATGTTTATAAATATCTCAAGGGTGGGTGTCAAGAGGATGGGACCAGACTCCTTTCAGTGGTGCCCAACAATAGGATGAGGGGCAACGGGCACAGACTGAAGCACAGGAGGTTCCATCTGAATATGAGGAGAAACTTCTTTACTTTGAGGCTGCCAGAGCACTGGAACAGGCTGCCCAGAGAGGCTGTGGAGTTTCCTGCTCTGGAGACATTCTAAACCCGCCTGGACAAATTCCTATCAATCTACTCTAGGTGAACCTGCTTTAGCAGGTGGGTTGGACTAGGTGACCTGAGAGGTCCTTTCCACCCCCAATCATTCTGTGATTCTGTGTATGCACTCTCATAACTCCCTTAGGCAAAAAGGGAGGATCAGCACTTTGGTTTTAGCAGAAGGGGAATCAAACCACTGGGGGACTTGCCTAGAAGGGGACTTGCACACTGCAGTGCTCAGTGCTGATGGATTCGTAGGAGGCAAGAGGCTCACCTGGCACAGTGCTGATTAGGGCACCTCTGCTCCTTAGGCAGTGTGCGGGGACATGGGGACAGGCGCCTCAGCCTGTCTCGCGTGCCAACAGTATGCCAAGCAAGGGGATGCTTAATTCAGTCAGCAAAAAATCTTTTAACAGAAGGAACCATTCAAAATCCTGTTTCTTTTCTGGGACCTGGGCAGCTTGTGCTTCTCTCTCAACACCCAAACACTGCCTGCAGGGAAACGGGCCTGTTTGTGTATCTCTGGGTATATAAAAAGATCTAGTACTGGATTACAGAGCTTATTTGCATATCTGAAGTGTAGCAGTGGTTTATGATGCACACTTGAATGTTAACTACCTTTATAAAAAAAGTGTCAGTTTCCTTTGAGTTCTCCACAAAATGGTGGAAATGTTGGGTGAGCTCTTTCTATATTTTCATTATTGGCAGGAAGGGTTCAGTTGAAGAACCTACTCAAATGAGCTGTGAGCAAAAGCAATTTTTATAAAATTGATTTGTGGTAGACGATTCTGTGGTCCCAGTGTGTAGTGTGTGGGACTGTACTGGCTAGCAAAGTGTTCGCCACCCCAGCACTGAGAGGCCAGCATGTACCTACCACCATCAACAAGAGAAACTATAAAAATGTAAAAAAAATATTGCCTCCTAGAGCAGCAACCTACATCTTCAGATCACTGTATATATTTCTGATTTATGATTCTTTAAAAGTGAGTAAATATCTGAATATGCTCCTGTCTTGAGGATAATTTTTCCCTTTTCTTCCCTTCCTTCTGGTCTCTATTTATTTGTTTCATTTTTTAACCCCAAATCTCTGAAAGCAGCCATCTGAAAAATGTTACTCTATGTCATAAGTGACAATCATAAAAACTTAAAACCTTGGAAAACTGAATCTTTCACTGATTTTGGTATTTAGGTGCAGCATCATTGAGTTATGTTATTCAGAATCTATTCAGAAATTGTGTCATATAAGTAACAAAATATTTGCTGTCAGAAATACTTGATTTCCTTTACTAGCTCTCACTCACAGCACCGGTAATTGCAACTTCTAGGTTTTTCCCCCCCTTTTTTTTGTTTTTATTTCAAAAAACTGTGGTGTTTTTTTTTTTTTTTTTCCAGTCATCACACGAACT
This sequence comes from Patagioenas fasciata, assembly GCF_037038585.1. Classification (NCBI taxonomy): domain Eukaryota; kingdom Metazoa; phylum Chordata; class Aves; order Columbiformes; family Columbidae; genus Patagioenas; species Patagioenas fasciata. Next base: position 178,681,817 of record NC_092520.1, read on the forward strand.
GTTCTGTCTCCCTCTCACAATAAACCAACTATAAAAGGAGACTGAATATGTCTTCCTTTGGAAACCATATAATGCAGTTGCCACCATCTTGGCTTGGCAGAAGAAAGAAGGCAAGGACGTAAAGTCCAGCATCCTCCACGAGACTCCATCTACTGCATCCATGAAGAAAAGCAAGAGACTCTCCTGATTTCCTTAGAATCAAATTCAAATCTCTCCCAGAGCAATGGTAGGTTTACTCCTGCAGTCCAGGCACCCATCTAATTTCTTAATGATTCTGGCTCCAGTCCACTAATTTGTTATTATTCTGTTCTTTTTCATTTTACACCAAGCAATCCTTACATGTTGTTTGAAATATAAAAGGCAGAATTGGTAACAATGAAGTGTAATTTTCAAATTGAAGCCATTTTGCGTAAGACTTCCCATGACATTTTTATACATTAAAATGATGTTTTTGAATCAGAAAAAAATGTTTGCAGAGCAAAATTTGAATGGATTTTGCAAAGCAAATGTGTTCAAAACCAAAATCAAACCCTAATTGGATTTAAAAAACTCAGTCCCTAAGTGATCATGATATCGTGAAGTTTTGGAAAAGCAAAAATTCCAATAACACCCTATGGGGAAAAGGGTCAATAAAAATAGGTTATTTCATCATGACACTATTTATGCAAAACCTCTGACCAATTCCAACAAGCATCGTCCCCCTGTCTGGTGGTGGTGGGAGGCAGGGCACCGAACTGGAAGGCCCCACAGCAGGTCTGCGGCTCAGCCCCGCTGGGAAAGCTTTGAGCCGCTCCACATGGGGAAGTGTGGCTGGTCTGGGCTCATGGAGCTGTTACATACACTTGATCGGCACGTGTTCACACGGTACAAAGAGCCTCCAGCGCACATAGAAGATGTCCTCTACTGCTCTTTTTGGGAAAATTTTCAGTATTTGCTAAAAAAAAAAAAAAAAAAAAAAAAGAATGGTAACTCAGCCTTTCAGAAGATGTTCTGGAGTGGCGTATATAACACACACAGACTTGCCCTATGCTGAAGTATAAAATTCCACATACCACTGGAAAATAAAGTTTTACCCCTATGGGAACTGACAACTTTCACAGAATCACAGAATGTCAGGGATTGGAAGGGACCTCAAAAGATCATCCAGTCCAATCCCCCTGCCGGAGCAGGAACACCTAGATGAGGTTACACAGGAAGGTGTCCCGACAGGCTTTGAATGTCTCCAGAGAAGGAGACTCCACAACCTCCCTGGGCAGCCTGTTCCTGTGTTCTGTCACCCTTACTGTGAAGAAGTTTCTTCTCATATTTAAGTGGAACCTCCTGTGTTTGTATCCATTGCCCCTTGTCCTATCATTGGTTGTCACCGAGAAGAGCCTGGCTCCATCCTCGTGACACTCACCCTTTACATATTTATAAACATTAATGAGGTCACCCCTCAGTCTACTCTTCTCCAGGCTAAAGAGACCCAGCTCCCTCAGCCTTTCAAATCTCCATATCGGTAAATACAGAAAAAGTGCATGACACAGCTTGCTGGAGGCAGTGGGAAGAGCAATGAAACCCTGGGGCACCAGGTCAACCCCAAAGGTGGAGGTTTTCAGTTCTCAGTTGAGTAAGGCTGCAATATTCTCAGCTCAGCAGGACACAGGGTGGGCTGGGACAGTGGCACATGTTCTCTTCACGTGTATGTGCACCTATTTGGGTGCGAAGGGTCTCCCATCCTGTTTGTGACACTGGGAGCTTCTCTTCAACCTGCTAAAGTGGATCTCTGGAGTATTTCTACCACATTTCTCTCCAGGATTTCCCAGGAGGGAAAAAAATATAAATCCACGTGTGGTGGCTAGCATGTACACAGAATGCTTGAAGCTTGTGGAAGTGCAGATTTGTTGCACATCACAGAGAGGTGACGCAGCACGTGCACCCACCAGCCAGGGTGTCCTGGGGTGTCAGAACGGTCAAAGCACCACCACAAGTCCCGAGCTCAGCTCTGCTCACCAACTCTCCTGCTCTGGGGCTGCGTATGAGTGTGTGAATCACAGATGTAGCTCCTGGGCTGCAACGCCTGTCTGATGCTTTTAGCATTTACTGTGTCCTGCATTGAGGAGGCACACGTGATGGATGCAGTTGAGGAACGCATATAACTTGAGGGTGTGAGCTGTATATATATTATGACTAATTAACCTGCATAACTTTATTGATACCAAGACTGAGAAATGAGTAACAGGAAAAAATACAGTGAACCTGCATTTTCTTTCCTACCCAAAATAAATTTTTTTACCTTTTATTCCTGTTGAGATTTGACTTTTTTTTTTGGACGTTGTTTTAAAAGCATGTAACATTGGGCATTAGGTAGAAAAGTACACTTTATATGTGCTTTGTGTACTTTCTCTGTACACTTTTTTGTGTACACTTTTCTGTGTATACTTCATGCGTACTTTTCCAACTGATTACTGTCTTTCTGACTGATATGCTGTCTTTCAGACTCACATACAAAGGATTCACAAGTACTTGAGATTTTAACAGACCTCCCAAAGAGATTATAAGATTTTCAAAGGGCTGTCCTACACTCACAGTATTTATTCTCTCCAGAAATGATAAAAATAAAACATGTCCTGTTTCCAGAAAACTTTGATGGCTTTCTTGATGTTTTCCTAAAAATATCTATTTCCTTTGTATTACTTAAGAGTGTAACTCCCCCATATGGCTGAGGCTACAGCTGCTACAAATAGCTTAAAAATGAGGAAACTGAGAAATTTCTATTTCTATTTGGACCGCTTATTTGCACACCTCGGTAAGAATATTACTACATCATGCTCATAAGATCTGGTTGTCCATTCTCTGGAGACAGAGCAGTTTTCAAAGGTGTCTTGGTCCTGAGGTTTAGGCACATATTTACGTGAAAGTGTTAAACTTGCCAGTGTCACGCAGTTAGGCTCGCTGTCTTCTCCTCACTTCCCCAGGGAAGTGTGAGGCTATTCATCAGTGATCATCACAAAGATGTGTACAGACCGCAGGATTTAAAGGTTTGTATTAATGATATGGGTGTGCAAAATCTGTGGGTTTTGCTGCTGCATTTACTGTCTGTATGATGGTAAATTTTCAGAGCTCTGGGGATGTTTGAAGATATTGCAGAAGTTTCTATAGATATGGCCCTAAACTGGATAGTAGGTATTAATAAAGAGATTTAGAGCATGGTGGAGCCCTGCACAACGTTTAAAATCTGGGAAACAGTATGGGAACAGAGCTGTTATTCATAAAATGAGAATTTTATCTGGTCTTGCTGTTTCCATATCTTTAAAAAGGACACAAACCCAAGGGGCTTAGGTACTAGCAACAGTAACAGGAGTAACGGTGATGTAAACTGATGCTCATAGAAATCTTTGAGAATACACTAAAATTCAAGGCACGGCACTCAGTTTCTGCCACTTTTTCCGAGGCAGGCTGGGGTAACATGCTCACCATCACACAGCAGTTCTCGACTGTAACCTCTCACAGTCCCCGCTGATGAAGAAAGGATACATTTCTAACTTAATCCAGACTGCCACATGGTAAAGCCATCTGGGAGGATATTTTGAAGGAAACAGATGGAAAAGGAAGAGATTCCTCTGAATGTAGTGTAAGATTTACATTATCCTCCATGAACTTCCATGTAGTCCCCATGTTTATATAATTTATCACTATTTCCTTAGACAGCTGAGATTAGGAAGCCTGCATGAGCTCATGTTCTTGTTGTTAATTCTGAGTCTGAACCTCCCTCCTTTAAAGGGAAATTCAGTAGTGTAAAAAGAAAACGGAAAAAGGCAACCAGACTTAAGTGAAACCCAGCAGCATGAAGCTCCTGATCATCCCAGGAATTATACCCTTTTACCTCCATCATCCTTCAGTCCCAGGAAGACACTGTCATGAGCTCACAGCGATCATTTTTGTTTTCTGCCATGCACACACACCCAGCAAAACCACAATGTTGTGCTAGCATAACCATGGAAGCAGGGTCTGTTAAAACCAGTAAGGGTTAAAGACAAGTCAATGATTTCACTGAACATCCCTCAGGCCAAGGTTTAAAACAAAAGAAACACTCTCTGAGCGAAGACATGGGACACAAATTATTTAAAGAGTGTAATTTCAGTACTTGTGTTGTGATGACTGGGGATTTCTAAAAAGCCCTCTTGCTCCTTTCATGCATTCTCCGGTGCCTCCTTGTTTTCTGTACAAACACTTCTATTACTACTGGGATTGCCAAAGGGCCTCCTCTTCTCTCTTTCTCTCTTGGTGTATCTCTGACCATAGAGATGCTGCCAAGGCATCGTGCAGCAACGGCTGCATCCAGCTGGCTGAAACACCCTACGGCATCCCCACCAGAGTCACCACTTTGGGAAAGAAGGGATGCGAACATCCATATAGGGAACCCTGGTGCTCCGATTCAAATGCCTACATCCCTTCACCGTCAATTAAATCTGTCGTGATTTTGTTCTGCTACTAAAAGATGGAGTCCCAGATCACCTATTTCTCCTCCTACACCCCAGCCCAGCCTCAGCCCCAGCCATTTCTCCCTCTCTTGCACTGAGGCTTGCGCTCTGTTACCATTCAAACACAATATTTGCAGGATTAAGCACCCAGGGAGATCAGAGAGCCAGTAGCGCCACACATGCCATCGGCAGTGATGGCTTCTGCCAGGCTAGGCTGAGGCAAAGCTGACCCTTTTATTCTGCTGACCACAGTGGATATGAGCTCTGCTACGCACCAGAGGAAACCAAAATGCAAACAGCCTCCCACGAGCCTCTGCCTCCTGGATTTGGCCTCCTTTGTACAGCAGGGCTTATGCCTCCCTGTCCCTCAGGTGCCACAGAAGAGATGGCTGGCTTTGTGTCCACTGGCAGATTTACTACCATGTTGTAGTAGGAATAGCCTGATTGTGGCCACAAGAGTTGAAGGATGTAAGTGAGACCAGGGAGAGGAAATACCTTTTATTAGAACAACTTGGTATGCTTTGAAATGTGTGGTGTAGTCAGATGGTGAGTCCTTGGGGACTGATGCGTTCCTTGCATAAGCTGGTCTAACAAAAGACATTACCTCTCCTTGAAAAACTTACCTCACTTGAAAAGACTACTACATTCATCCTGTATGTTATCTCCGCCATTCGGAGACATTAAAATTATTGCCAGTGCCATAGATCCATCATTGCTGTGAATACATCGACTTCTTGTGTAGAAACCTGATTCTTGCACATGCTTTGGAGAGTTACATCATTTCACCCCTTTAACTCACAGCCAGGATGCTTTCTGTTTCTTATGTAACAGCTCCTAATTCAGATTACAGTAGATATTACAATATTGTACACTGTACAATAATGTATTAAAACCATAAGGTGGAAAAACAAAGTATTATTCCCTTCTGAAAGCAGACGTCTTTCCAGAAAAGCAATGGACCCTTTATGCTCTTGACTCAGCAGTCATTCATATTCATGGTGGTATGGCAGCACAGCCCAGTCCATCTCATGCCCACAGCCTTTTTTCTCTGCTTGTGCACATGTAACAAAATGACAGAGTTTGGTTTTGAGGTTTTTTAATACAGGGCAGGCTGGGGAAAGAAAATGGAGGTGATTGTAAATGCAGTGTTTGACCTGTTTCATGTCACCTTGTGGCTTGCACTTTGTCCAAGGTGTTACAGAAGAATAATAACATCCAACAGAAAAAGTTCAAGTTTGTTAGTCTTTATGATGGATCCCATCTAGTGACCAAGTTCAGGCTATTTTATTTTGTGGATTTAGAGATTCTTTTAGACCTTCGGGGAGAAAAATTTTATACCTGTGCCCCCTCCTTGGCATAAGCAGTCCCCCATTACCGATGTTCAGGACATACTGAGATACCTCTCACATGCCGGACTCATCAGGCACCACTTGTGTGTGTGTCTGTACATGCATTATCATCGCAAGGTGGCTGCAGCAGAAAGAGGACATTTCTGAGCAAGCACCCTCCACTGCTTCCTCCTCTCCTTCCCAAGGGCCACCACATGAACCGTCCCCCAGCTTGTACAATTGATGTATTTGCCTTCATCCTTCACAGTAAAGGAGACCAGTTTAAATATCAAAGAATGATTTCACTTAAAATAGCCTAAAGAATTTAAATCAGCTTTTCTTACCTGAGCAGGCTTCTTCTGAACCACTTGTTGAGGCTGAAAAGTAAAACAAAGCACAGTGAGAAACAAATTCACTGAGGTCACCTGTGATTTCAGATGCTGGGAAAAATGTTTTCAGCAACAGAAACAAAACACAGGCAAAGTCCACAATTCAGAAATGGAGTGATGAACATACCCTGCTCTCACACTCAGCCTCTGCTACACCTATTTATGACCTTGATCTGAAGCAGTTCAGATTACTGCTGCTGCAGAGGAGTATGTTAAGTTTGTATAATTAAAACCAAGGTTAAATCTTATTTAGCATGTTACATCTTTCAGCTCTTCTACGGTACTGCTAGATTTACTTTGCTGCATTACTTATCAGACTGTGAGAAGCCTAATTCTATAACCAGATTTTATTGTCTCCACTGATGCTGTTCACTGTGTTACCACACTTTTTCAGCTGTGAGTGGAGTGTCTTACTGTGGGGAGGCCATCCCTCCTGGCAATGAGCAGGAGCACAGCTTGGGCAGAGAGGTAAGGGACACATAACCCCATCCCTGAGCCAGAGATTCCCACTAAATCAAAGTCATGCCTGCCAAAGCCAGGAGGCTGGGATGGGCAGCAGCTCCAGCTCTCGGAAGCTCTGGTTTGACATCTCCAGCTGCATGAAGGTGATGCTGTGCTGACCCTTGTGAGCCTGTTGACATGATTTTGGTGATGCCCATCACTGGGCAGGTTGTGTGTGTGGGCAGGGAGAGCTGAAGGTTGTGTCTATCTGCCCACGCAGGACGTGGTGGCACAGCCGCAAGCTCCTCAGCAAGCCTGGCTTCTCCCGCCTGGGAATGAGAAACATAGTCCCCACATGAGTCAGGAGACTCACCGACATGCCAGCACCCTTCATTCCCAACTTGGGGAGGAAGAGGAGTACCGATTAAGGAACTAATACAGGAGCACTTAAAATACATCACCGCTGTCCAGATTATGTGAGGACCCTTGTGGGTTCTACGAGCAGCACGGAACAATCAGACCACAGATAAAGGATGAAATCCTGACACTCAGAACACAAAGGAGCTTTTCTCACTTCAGTGGGGCAAAGCTGCTGCCTTTGCCCACCCCCCAGGACTCTCTGTTTTCAAAGTATATGAATTGCACCCAATGATTTTCTTCCTCCCCTTCCTTCCTGCCTGTTCCTAATCCCAGCCGTGATTTTAGTGCCTCACTTGGGCAGAAGCCAACATGCTGTCCCTCTGCATGGTCAAAAAACTCATTTTCATGACAGTGTAGTAGGAAATAACTGGCATATTTCCGAATAAACATTTTAGTGTAACTGGCCTTTCAGAGCAATATTTCAGTGGGAAGGATCAATGAAAATGTAAATTAAACGTAACTGATTCAATTCAGACTGCCCACCACAAGCATCCCATTTTAACAAGAGATGCTTTGTTTATTTGCAGTCTTTTTCTAATTCAGCCAAATCCTATTGCTGTTATATTTTTGTATTTGTGCCTCAGGCTCCAAGTCCTGCTCTCAAATAAATAGGAGAAAAAAACCCGATGTGATGACTGGGTCCGTCTTTAACTTCAGGGTGGACCCTTTTGTAATAAATTCCCTTGCAATGGAGAAGCTGTTACCAAGGCACACATTTTACTGATGCCTTCTCCAGGTGGACTGCAAGCTTTTGCTGCCCTTGGACAAAGGAATGATTTGTTTCAAAGGAATCCCTCATAAGTACAGAACTCATTGAGCTCTTTGGTGATCTGCCACTAGTGCTTTTCCACTTTATTTTCTTTTTTTGCCTGCTGATTACACCTGTACACATGTTTATTCCCAAACCACATGAAATCCGCAGACATTCTTAGAGGCTGACTGTTTTCTCCTGCTCAGAAATCCCCATATATTTTTGGCTGCGCACTCTGCATTCATGTGACTCTCACACACTGTAGCTCAATGAAATCTTCTGAAAGAGCTGCCAACTCACCAAATTTTCCATGAATTAGGTCCTGACACTTCAATGAGAGGAAAGACAATGTCTGAAACAAGGCCAGCTCTGGCTTTCTGCCCAGTATGTGTCACAGTAATTCTACCAGCTGCCCTTCTACACAGCACTTCATACTTTTCAGACCACCAAAAAGCCCCTTGAATGCCTTCAGTGATAGCTGGGCTCGAGCTGCCAGCATGTTTTCCCAGCCTCTGGCACCCAGTGGCTCCAGACTGGACCTAGAAAGTTTTTTGTATGCGTTCGGTTTGTTTTGTTGTTATTTTTATGAATGGATTTCACAGGGGACTCTGACTCCAGCACAATCCTATCCAGCCATTCATAAAAAGCAGAGGGAAAATATTGTACTTTGCCCAGTTGGAAACTGTCTCTGATACTGACCAAGGCGTTCAAGAATCTTAGTCATTCAAGACCTTTGCTATCGTAGTGCTTCATGTCGAGAGCTCCCTGGCAGAGCTTGCTTACTGCCAGCCAGCTTTCCACTGGATTTGGGATAGGGAACTCCATGTGTGTTACGCTTTCTCCCTTCAGTGAAGAAGCACAGCTATAAAGGTCCAAAGCCAGGCTCAGTCCTTTGGCCGGTGTTAATGGCACACACTGCTGACATGCCAGAGCCATGCCATGCTGAAGGCTCCAGCTCGTGGTGGTTCAATCACTGCAAGCCCTGGTTTTCAGGGCTTTGCTTTTCCTGCTTCAGCCTGGCTGGCTGGCAGAGCCTTTGGACAAATGCGGGCTGGACAGATCCAGCAAGGTCCAGTCCTGCGAGGATCACAGTGTCCGCTCACTTAGCTCACCCTGTAACAGAAGAACTGAGGTGTACGGACTAATGAGAAACCTCCCAAGCACTCTCTTTCATTTCTTTAACCATTCTGGATGCAATGCCTTTCGAAACTTTTTGACACGCTATAGATACAAATGCCTTGACGCACTAAGCTGTGTGCTCACTGAGTTAAGAGATCTTTTCAGGGCTTCAAAGGAGACACCTCTGATTCAAGAGACTGTTGCAACTGCATGTTCAACTAGCTGGAAAAAGAGATAATCTGTCTTGGTTATGAAAAAGACTGGAAGCATAAAAAGAAAGAAGGACAAGAGACTTTAAGGAGGTGCTTTGGAACAAAATAAAGTTGTAGGCAGGACAACAGCTCCGAACTATTATGTATCCCGCCAGGAGCGTGCACAGTCAGATGGCAGACCTGCTCTGCCAGAGGCTCTTGTGCTTCTGTCAGGGATCACACGTAAGGGGAGCTTTGTGCAGCACAAGACTTCCACAACTTATTTTCATCGTAAGTTTAAAAAACTGCTACTGTACACTGAATGTGTGTCAGCTGAAATTCCATACACTTGAAAGCAAAATCCAGGGTTTTTTACATCATATGCAAGTTTTACATCATAGGCAACCTTAAGTAGCTTTCTTAGATCTGCATGAGACAGAAAGAACAAGCGACAGTGTTGGACAAATCCTGTGACCATGTCATTTAAATGTCTATCATACAAGAACAAATCCAAAATACAGTAGAACGTATTTTGCCATCTTTAAGCTATTAAGTGTGTGAGCTAAGGCAAAAGATAATAATTTAAAATGTCAGGATAAGATTCCTAACTTCGAACAGAAAAAAATAAACCACCTGAAGAGGAAAGCACACAAAGTTTCTGGTGGTTTTATCTTTGCTGTAAGCTTTGGATGTTTGAAGCCCAACTGTTTCTCTTCTACAAGACACTTCTTCCACTCCTCCTCTGTCACCACATCCCTCATTTTATCTTATTTTCTGTTACTTTACTCTTCACCAATATATTAGATCCACTCTTACAGCCTATACAGACACTGGTCAAACAATTGTTTTGCCTTCTCTATGACAGAAAAAAAAAAAAGGAGCAGCCTCATGGGATGAGTCCATATTCATCATATTCATCTTGTACCAGCAGTCAAAAGTAGAATCAAATTCAATTTGTCACACTTCTCATTTGCTGGCGTGCTCCTTCTTACCCTGTGACTTTTCACAGAGTTATAAAAATAAGGAAGGATAAGGGTAAGTCTATGTCAACTAGTGTGAACAATGCTGGAACACATTTTTAACGATCAGAGAGAAAAGCACTGTTTTGCATGGAAATCATCCCCTGACTGCTGTGCCTGAAGCTCCAGGGGCAAGCTGCACACCCACAGTGCTCCTAGATGTTCTGTGCACATCGTCTTCTTCAAATTCACTATTATGAAGGTGTTTGACGGATGCTTCTTGCCAACAGTGACTCTCCATTTTCTTCCTACAGCTTGACACAGACAAGACATTTGCACGGAGGTAGCTCTGCTGGTGAGACTAAAGGACCATGATGGAAACTAACACCCAGTTAGGATGACATTTATAGTGCTGACAGCTCAGTGTTGTGCGGATATCATTAAAATAATTTTGTAGGTCACCCAAACACTTGTAGTTCTAAATTAAAAGATGAGTAAAACCATATTTAGTTTTTTTTGTCTACATATCCTCAAAAAATCAGCAAGTTCACGTTATACCAGTTGAAACCAATATAATCCAAAATAAATCATGTCTTCCAAGCAGTTCCATATGACAGCAGGGTAACTAATGTTCTGCCCTACAGCTTTAATTGGTTTGAGTCCAGCATGGAGGGATAGGACGCTGGGACCGGGGGCCCACGCAGCCAGCGAGAGCCCTCGCCTCTGGGCAAAACCTCCTTTCAGCTTCACCACATCAGCTGGAATCTGCCCCAGACTGCATGGGATTGTGTGCCTGCCGTTCACCCCTCTGGTCCAGGTTTGCTCATGGCTTGCTTTAGAAACGACCTTCCTTTCGAGGGGGCAGCAGAAATGCTTTTTTACCCCGTCAGTAGCGAGGGGGGACACCCTCTCCACACAAGCAGGACTGGCTTGTGTTTTGGAAGCACAGGTCATGAATTCTCCTGCCTCCATCGCATGTTTGCAGTCAACTGGCAACCGTGGTGTCTGTGTACGCACACTGCTGTGGGTCATTAGGATCTAACAGCAAAACCATCTGGCCCTTAGAGTTCAAAGAAGATTTCACAGTCCTCTGTGCAGTCTCATAAATGAGGCTAATAGTAATCTGGAGAATTTTGGCAAAATCTGCGGAACTTTTATTCTTTATTTTCTATCCTACTTGGCACTCCTCTGAGTTTTTAATACCAAATACAAAGTCAGGTCATTCAAAAAATATTTATTAGCTTATTAAACTGACCTCCCCCGACTGCTGCTGGAAAACCCTGCAACATCTCAGGAGCTGCACCAATAACTTTAGCTGACGGCAAGGAGTACTTCTATTCTACTTACAGAAGAGAGCAGAGAGCACCAGAGTTTTCCAAGTATTTAAAGTGACTTTTAGTAGTTATTTGACTAGCAACAAGATTTCATATTTTAATTGGTGAATTCAAAATACACTGCTTCAAATTACTCTTTTAGTAGCCTGAGAATTCAGGCACCAGGACATATATCCAGTCAGGTATGTATACCTCAAATGGAAGTAAAACAAGTGGCTTCAGCAGGGTTGTCATTTCATATGTTTTGTTTATAGAAAGCTACCTTCACTAAAAAAACATCTGTAAGTTGCAATATTTGCAATGCTTTTATGTTTTGAGAGAATGAAACCCAAAAAATAAATGCATTAAAAATAAAATTCTATTTTCTTTTATGCTCCTATAATCCCATTATTTTTCTGCTGCTTTGACACAGCCTTCCTCACAGTGGTACATTTCCCACCACTACAGATCTTGGTAAGTAAAAATTTAATGGTTACAACAGGAAAGGAAAAAACATAATTTTTCTTCATCTGCTAGCTGCACTGTTAGTTCAAGCACAACAATACCCCATTGAGTTTATCAAGGGTATAATCAAAATTCAAAGCACAGTAGCTCTTAGTTCAGTGCTCTTGATAGACGCTGTTGATTTTTATTTTCAGACAGTATTGGTGACATTTCCATAAAATAGTTATGGACATTATGAAATAACCATTTAATAGGCCTTGTATCTGTGGTTCAATACTATGAGCAATGTTTAAATTGGCATATTCAGCTAAAATCAATACAGTTTGGCAGCAGGAGGATCTGTTGTTGTTGACTGCTCTTCTTCAGAGCCACTGCTGCTGTCGTGTTCCCATTACTTCATTATCATCCATCATGTATCTGATAAGCTTTCCTGATGCAATTTGCTCAGGTTTAGTTCAGCACCCTGTGTATCTTTCTGCTAAAAATATTAAGAAGCAATTTCTGCCTTTCAGAATAATTCCAGTATACAGCTCACCACTGAGGCTTTCTTGATATCCACCTAAGGAAACATGAGCTGGCTCCTTTGTCTGGCAAACGTCATCTGTATCTGTGTATCTATAACCCCCTACACAGACAGACTATTGAGAAAGCCAAATGGGAGGCTTCAGTTATTCTTAGTTATAGCATAAGGAAAAAAACCCTACATTTTAGTAGACAGAAATAAATAATAAGTCATTTGCAAAGAAACTAAGCCCTCATGATTCAAGGATATAAACTTATCAGAAACTGCTCAGCTTTATACCTTGCAGACTTCTCCAGACAAATAACTATTGCGCAACTGTTTATCTTCGGACTATATTGTCTGTTTGGATACAGCAACCCCTGTGTTCACCATCCATTTATCTTGGCCCATGTGGAAATGATTTTTGGTCACTACTAAACAGACTAGATTTTAATTGATGACCTAGAGGTGAAAAGCACCATATCACATTACCATCCGGTTCCAACTTTTGTTTTAGAGTCTTCCCTCTCTTCTTGCTCAGGCACCTCCCACTGTATGGATCAAGAAAACAGGGGCAGTTCCTGCTTCAGAAGCTGTTCTTGGAGGTACCACTGATGGTGGCTGCATGGAACTGACCAGGGATGCATGACTGGCATCAGCGGACTCATCTCTTGATCGGACTGACAGGAGCTCCTGAATCCCCCACAACCTTTGCTTTGGCCTCCAATGAAACGAGAGAGTAAATATGGCAGTAAAGTCCCAAAACAGACAATCTGCTGCAAAAACTGCTATTGTGAAGTCTGAACTTCAGTCTTTTTGCTCAAAATTTAACTACCGTCAGGTAACATTTCACTTCCTGGCCTCCTATGTTCATTCCCTCCTCCACATTTTAAGGTCACAAAGACCTCACCTCGTTCAGTAATAGCATCCTTGTGTCATTTAGAGACTGGAAAACATGCACAGCCTAATTTCCACAATGTAGGCTTAGATACAAACAACCAAATTCTTTTCCAGGCCTACAGAAGCTTCTGCCAACAACAGGTCCAAGCCTAGAGGCAGAGATGGAAAAAAGAACAAAGTGGCAGTGATGGAAAACAAGGGGTAAACTGCTCCATGCAGCAGCCCAGGGACTACAGCACAGTCCCAGCAGTGACAGGTGACAACTCTGGCCCCTGCCCCATGTCTCCACCACAAGCCAGAGCTGCACTTCTTCACAAGAGCCCCTGAAGGAGGACACTAGTGAAAATACAATACGCACTTCCCTAGCCTGGGAAGGCAGCCATTCAAACCACCCTGAAGGTAGCAATTCAAGCCAGGGAGTCCCAGTGGCACTTCCCGGTGGCAGCCTGTGACATATTTCTTAACTTAGGTCCATGTTAAAAATGCTGTCACCTCTAGAAACTTGCACTTTGTGTTTTAGCAAGGCACGTGTCAACCAGAGAAGAGCATCAAAGCAAGCAGTACGTAAAGGCAGGCGCACAAGGACACGATTATCACCATTTGTGATGATATACCTAGAAAATCTGCAGCCTTCACATACAGGAAAAAACAATCCAGTCTATGTCCTCAGCCTGGCTTGCATCCGTATCACCTTTCCTCCTGCTGTACGGAGCCATCTCCTCCACACTGCCTAGAGGGAAGAGCCCCTAGGCCATGCTATCTCCTCAGCCACACCTGGGCACCATGTTAGGTGGCAGAGGACAAGCTGGTGAAGGAGAGGAGGTCCCCAACTGCACAGCACAGACTGCAGGCAGGGCAGTACTCCAGGCTGTGCTCAGGTACTGTTCAGCTCACCCAGCACAGACACCACTCAGGAATAGCTATCTGTCCCCTCATCTGTACGCACTGGGGTGAAGATACAAGGGATCTAGGCAACCTCTTTTGTGCAGCCACTTCTGCTCCTTTCGAGATGTAAACCATCTTGTACGGAGCTTATGTGGTCATCCTCAGGCCTGACCCTAAACTCCTGCAGGAGCTTCCCTTTCCCATCCAGCCCACCGCCTCTGTGACCTCCCATTGCCTTGTGACGGCTGGGCAGGGTTTTCCTCCAAAGAAAAGACACACAGTGCAAGGAAGGCAGATCGACTGTGCCTGGCTGATTTTCTGCAGCTGAGGATCTGGCCTGAGGCACTTCTCTTGAACTTCTTTGTCTGAGCAGATCCATTGGTAGCCACATGGCTGGCTGGGGGTGTTTTTGTACGTCTGGGATATACAGATGTCTGATGGCTGTCTGTCTGTCAAATAGATTTGATAATTATGACTGCCCCCAGGAAACTGATGCTGCTGAGAGTGTCTGTCAGAGTCCGACCAGAGCCTGCTGACATCCTGCCACAATTTCATAAAGAAGTCAGTGTTCAAAATAGAAATACATTTTCCACGTACTTGAAATAGACTGGGGGCTTGGTGGCAAGTTTTTGTAATTAATCCACTTCCTGGCTTGATATATTTTGCGATCGTTCTGGCACATGATATGTTAAATACTGAACTCAGTTCATAGTGGTATTTTTAAATTAAAACTACATTCATCATGTCCAAAGGCATGATTTGTACACACTCCTTGCAAAGCAGAAAAAAAGCATTTGCATTGCATTTCTGGTGTGCTTTTACCATTCACTCACTACTAGCAATCTCATCATATGCATCATTGTGAAATTCACATGACACAGTAACATATTTTAGAAGAAGGTGGCAAAATGATTTCCTCTTTTAACCAGCTAGAACCCATTTACTAAAAGACTGCAAAGTCAATGTCTACAATATCGTATCGTCAGTCTCTCGACAACAGCAGAAACACAGTGTGCATGTACATATGCTTCCCTCTGTCTGAAAGAGAGAGAAAGAAGAGGGAAGAAAGAGAGAGAGAAAGAGATTCTGCTCTTGATAACTATGATGTAATTTTGGATTTGTTCTATCTACGTCCCTGGATAGACTCTGAATTTAGCCCAGTCTAGGAGAGAAGAATTTTACTGTAATTTTTACAGGACAATTACCTGACTGTCTAGCTACAGTTATTTAATAGCCTTTTGGAAGCTACATCTGACCTGAAGATCCTATTTGTTGCTTGGCTCTAACAATGTGAACATCAAAGGTATGCGTGTTAGGTATGCACGCAAAGCCCCTGCAGCTTTTTTCATAATCGTACTGAAACCCAATACCACACCAAGAATGCAGCGCCTGGAGCACCCTACTACAGCCCCACTCCCTGCTGCAGCTTAAAGTGGTTTCCTCGCTCTCAGAGCTCCGTCCACCACCACTTGGAAAGCTGCCTGCTTCTAAATGGTACGGTTGTGAGGGACTGCTTGTGAACATTTTACCAAATGCAGGTCATTTCAGAGAACAGGACTGCTCAATATTTACTGCCAGTTCCTGGTAACTCTTCCATATTTTGTTGTTTCTGTTGCTTAAGCGACAAAACCTGACTTTTCACATCAAAAAAAAAAAAACAAAGCTAAATCCTGTCCTTGGCTAAATTCTGACCTTGGTTCAAACCAGTTGCAGAGCCTACCCTAAGAGGTAAATGCTTCCATCTCCCAACTAGTGACATTTTATTATGCTTGGAACCTATATGGTTTGGGACGTGCCAAAAATACACCAGTTGGTAGCATCTGTGGCTAGGTGGTCCTGGCAGCAGAGGTGAAAGCAGCTTGCTGGATGACGGGGGAGGATAGCTGGCCTCCAAATGCTGTAGTTGGCACAGAGATACATACCATTTCTGGGAATTAAGTACCTGGGGTAGGCAGAAGCTTGATTTGCAGCTGAACATAATCCGCCTTTGTGAGACCAGTATTACATCAGCACCAGATTGTTTAACAGCAGCTGCAAGATCATTTTAGCATTGGCAGCAGTGTGGCCAAGGATACCCTGAACCTCTAGATATTAACAGGTAAGGGAGCTACTAATCGTGTGGAGCATGTCCCCACATTCCTTGCCTGTGACTACCCAGGCCAGCCTTAAGCAAGGCTTTATCTTGGGGAATAAGACAAAGAACGTGAAGGTCCATCTGGAGGTGGGCCCTATGGACACCAGAGGCTGCTGCAACCCATTGCTCTCCCAGGCAAACCCCATGGCCAGCAAGGAGGCCACCAGTGAGGGAAGGACAGCATTTGAAGAAAGGGCAAGGAAACAACAGTATAGCTTGGGACAGCATGTGTACACATAGGAGCTTCTGGAAATCTTGGTTGGTAGGGACAGGGCTGGGAAGTTTTGGTTGGGTTGCACAGTGGGAAAGACCCAAAAAGATGAAGGGACAAAAGTTGTAAGGAGAGATGGTGGGGAAGAGCGGGACCAAACGCACCCCACCTTCCCTGCTTGCACACAAATGGGAACAGTGTCTCTGCACTGCCTGTTATATGCAAGGAACTGAGAGGAAACACACAGAAGTACCTTATCAATATTTTTTTTTGTCCACCAATGCACACATAAGGTGGCTGTATTGTTGTCATACTTTTGGTTTCTTTTGTGGTCTTAAAACTCAGTGTGCTACTGACATATTTTGGGGGGGTTTGTGGTGTTTTTAAAGAGAGTAATCAGGAAGTTTGGTCAGAAAGACTGTTTTTAGGTGCCGGTGGGTTTTTTAGATTTTAGGATCAGATGCATTTTGTAGGCTTTATGGGGGTGCTTCATCTTCCCAGATCATAATAAAGAAGAGAGAAATAGAAAGGCCCTGAGACTGTACTGCCTTGGGGAGCCGAGGATTACACCCCTACCCGCAAGCAGAGCAACAACCTGTCATTGAAGGCTGATGACAGCAGGATCCGCAGGAGCACGTGCTCTTCCTGAAGAAGAACTCAAGCCATCTCTCAGCACGGCAATCTGTGCAGAAGCAGGTCTGCTTCAGCTTTGTGGTTAGACGGCGCTGGCAGCGGGACAGCCGGGACATGCACTGTTTGTTATACACGCACTTCAAAAGGGTGGGGGACAGTGATGGGATAAGGAGTTACCCAAGCCTCTTCACTTTTCATCACCTCCCAGGAATGTCTGCCTTCAGGGCTAATTTAGATTCATCTACGTTAATAAATGTGTGGCCTTTTCCATCATATTTTTTTCATTTTAACTCCTGTCTGCCCTTGCTGGCACATGCCCTTGGCAATTTGTGGTTATTTTGCTCATTTGGCATTGTATAATTGTCCTTTATTACTGAATATAGATTTTTTTATATATTTTTTTTTTTTAGTTAAGCAAACACAGACCTCATGAAAGCAATACAGTCTAGCTCCATTTTACTAAGCAAATACTGGGCTTTTTTTCCTTTCCTTCTTTCTCTCAGTAAAAAAGACAATGTTTTGCTAGCCGTAAACTCGTTTGGAAGCCTGAAAGGGATGATTTTGTGAGTTTTCCAGATGCATCATCACAGTTCCAGAAAGCTTCCTGACTGACAGGAAAGCCAGGACTTCTGTGAGATCTCCACATCAGGATATTATTAATAAACATTCTGTACTTCAGAGGGACCCCCCCCCCAATATCACGAGAGCTCTATATGGCTCCCTGCTCAGCGCTAAGGATGTCCCCTCGCTCTCCTTACTCCTTAGTGTGGTGGGGCCCAACCTTTTGGGCTGGGGTTGGTTGAACAGTTCCTTACAGAGGAATTCAAGGTCTCTATGCTCAACTCCAGCCATGACTTAATATATGAAGACACTTCTTTCACATCCATGCTCATCCCATGACAAGATGATGTCTGTGCTTGGACCATCCAATAGACATGAGATCAGATGGGTGGAGAGCAGGATCCACACATCCTCGAAGAGAGAGTGGAGTGAAAACAAGGCTGTTGTCCTCCATCCAGGATAAGGGCCTTCAGAAAAGAGGATGCAGGGTAATTTCGCACTGTTTATAATTTTGGCAGAAATGCTCCAGTCTGCGAGCTTTAGTTTAACCAGTGTTGCTCTAGAAAACATTAGTAGGTCTATTTAAAATTTTGAACCTTCACTTATAGCACTGGCCAGTAATACCTGGGAATGCGCTTTCCACCTGCCTGTCTCAGCCATGTTACACTCCAGATACAGGGCTGCCCATGTCCTAAGGGAGTCTTTACTGTGCAGGAGCTGCGTTTGTGGAGGAGCTTGGGATGCCAATGAACCACACAGACTTTAGGAGCAAAATGCATAATACATTCAGTGATTAGCGTCCCCTAGTAACACAAATACAGACACACACACCTAGTTCCTGAAGACCACAGAACTAATCCAAATCTGAACCCGACCTACTGATACATAGTAGACAAGGGCAATCTCCAAGCAAAATACTTGGGAAGTGCCTGGACACCACCAAGACGAACATGTTTTTCTACCTCCTCATTCATATCACTTGTGGTTTATTTTTTTTTTTCCAAGTACATTTTTCTTAACCCTCAGTGTTCCTCCAGAAACCGAAATCTAACTCATTACCAGGTGTCCTGTGGGAGAGCTGTGATGCTGTATGATGGGTCATATTGATACCACTCTTCAGCTCAACATGGATTTCCTTAGGAAAAACTTAAGAACATATATCAGATAACTAAAACCAATCATAATATTGAAATACATAATCTCCCAATATCCTTTTCATCTCTGCAAATCTCAAAGTAATTTACACACTGGAAGTGACATGGGAGCCTTATAAAGGGATCTGTTTCACTTCGCACCGAAGGGCAGACATTTCTGGGATGGGATCTGGCAACTGTTCTAAGAGCACAAGACAATGTTACATAAAGCTGTGGCACAAGCGGAGGAATAGTACAGTCAGTGCACATGGCAGGGAAGGAAGGATGTGATTATCCAAACCGGAGTTTGGCCATGACACTGGGGTCAAACCCTGACTCTTGAAAGTGCCATGGGAAGTCTGGTGATCACAACTTATCAAGGGCCTTGATTTTACATCTCATCTGAGAAACACCACCTTCAGTAACAGTTTTCTTGAATAGCACGCAGAGGCATTCTTCTTAAGCGAATCAGAAAGAAAAGTGCACCCCAGCACAGCAGCTAGGTGTCCTTGGGGGTACTCATTTTGTTTCTCAGTTAGCCTATATAATCTGAGAGCCATGGGGACATATATCCCCTTTGCAGCACTGGTCTACAAAGAGAACAGGACACTGCTTGTGTTAGATGCATTTACCAGAAACTCAGAGCACAGCCCCACTATTTTCAAAACAGTAATACTCCGCCCATGACCATCTTGTGACTTCTGTTGTCTAAAATGTGAATCACCCTAAATATTTGACCTGTGAATAGCTACTAACCAAACAACCAACCTTCCATTGTGGTATTATCGAGCTACTGCATTCTGTATGATTTAAGTACAATGAGCACATCACTGGCTTAAAAGGCATTTTAAAAGTCATCACCAAGTAAGCAGCAGTAACAGAATACATATGAGTTTCAGCCTACTTCAGATGTGTGGATACATAGCATCACTTCACACGTATTTTACTACGGTGAAGGAATAGTACCTAGCAATGAGGACAGGCTAGCACCCTGTGCTTGGGGTAGTCAGTAACACTTATCAAAGCCCAGCCAGGACATTATAACTCGGCTGTGCATTAAATATCTCGAACTAGAAATTATTACTATATCCATTCTTTCAGATGCAGAGAAAGGAACTTAAGGAGAGCTAGTCTGTCTCATAGAACTACTGCCAAGATGGGTTTATTTTTCACAAGCATTTCCTCACACAGCAGGAACATGCGTGCATGTGCTACAGAGAAATTAAACAATAAATTATGATCAAGGACAACTGAAGGAGTTGACAAAAAAGCCTCTAAGACCAGATGCACATAACTAGAAGTCTCAAATTTGTTTGAACAATCTCACAGAAGCGAACTCAACTCAAACTCATCAAGTTGGTAGCATGAGTAACTGCATGTGGGAGAGCACAGGACTGAGGCACTGGAAGAAAACAAGTCTTGGGAGGTTCTACAGGTATCATAGATATATATATATATCTTTCAGCTATGAAGTTATATATAATGTAGGAATACGCAGCAATGCCTCTTCAGAAGAAATTTAGAATCAGTTATTGGTTTTTGCTTTAGGTAGGTACTGGTCTTGAACACACTTGAGGAAACAGCATTGTGTACATTAGATCACATTAGACAGCTTCCACTCAAATGCGATATGAGTGACACGGCATGGAGAGTAGACCAGCAAACCTAACAGCTCATTGCCTTTTTATAAAATCAGAACCAAAACTGTGATTTTTGCCTGACAGTAACCAAGCACAAGTTGCCCTATTTTCAAAGTAAAATGTAGTTAACAGAAACATGGGCATGTTTGCTCCTGATCTCACTTTAGAAGCTCAAGTGAATGTTTGTCTGCTTTACTGGACATATACAAGTATTAATTAACCTGTCACCCTGCTAATTTTTACTTATTTAATACCAGTAATACTATTAATTATTCTATATTATTTCCTTGTGCTCTTAAAAGCAGCTGGACTTAATGTTAAACATTTTCTCTTATTTCCTTTCTGCCACTGCCTTTTCTGTAAAGGAGCATTGCTGCATCTTAACTGCACCAAGTGCCCACAGCATTATAAAAAACCCCAGCAATAAATACACAAAATCTTGCTTGTTGCTTTATTCAGTTTATTATTCTCTTATTGTTTCACTTTAATTGCTGGAGCTTGATACCATACTCATTTTCCTCAGTCAGTTCATAATATCTATTTCCCTGAAGGTCAGAAACAATATCTCCGGAAATACCACCTGCTATTCAGGGATATCACAGGAAATTTGCATTTCCACTTCATAAAGTGTTATTATTTTGGACTGACAACCTATACTCATTTCTTTACCCCAAAGCGTTAGGATCTCTGCAAGCTAGAAAGAGACAGTATGGGTGTCCTGGCTGGCCTTCCACTAGCATTTCATGGTCATTAACAATCAAGAGCAAGAAGACAAACAACTTGCTGCTGAAAGATGGGCGTGCTTCACATGCAACTCTCCCTGTCACTTCCACAGGAGTACAGGAGCAGCCCAGACTCTTTGCCGGTCTCTCCAAGCCTGGCCAGCCCTCCTTTCGGGGCTGGGTTGCTGCCTGAACACATTCTTCCACCCACTGCAAACAGCACTGAGGAACGAGGTGGTAGATGCAGCCAGAGGATTTACTCCCCTGTGGGAACACAGAAGACTTGAGTGTGGTTCTATGGGCAGTTGGACATCCTCTCTCCAGCCTTGTATTCATGGGGTGTGAGAATGCAGCATTTTGGGACCATTGGCAGGGGAAGTAAAGCTGCCCCCTATTAGGTACTCACAAGCCTTGCAACCTTTACACCAGCTGTAGCAGACACCCCAAAACCAAACTTCAGCCCTTCAGCATTTTTTCCCCTGAAGAACGTTTTGAGGCAGCTGCCTTTACAAACTCCAGCAATGTTTTTCCTTAGCTTTATCAGCACAGCCATGAGCGAACAGGCAGCAAAGAGGAGACCTGTTAGCAGGAACGTGCAGTCCCGCGTATTTCTGGATGCATTTTCTACACAACATGGAGTAGGTTAAACTTGAGTGGCCTTTTTCCCTGTTCTTCAAACTTACCTTTGGCCTTTCTGATTTCTCCTCCCATGCCCTGCAGCACAGAGTTACCTGCCGGGAGCGGAGGCGGCCAGAACAGCAAGTGCCCAGGCTGCACATCCCATCCCTCACGCTCACATCAGGCAGCGTGTGCTGCATGAAATGCCAGTGGAAGAGGGGTATTCACAGCCACCTATGGCTTCTCCCAGCAAGGCCATCCTGTGGCCCAGAAACACACCCAATGATGAGCACGAGGAAAGCAGACTGAAGGCAGAAATGTGCTTAAAGATGGCTTTATTTGTGGAGATCTGTCCAAATCCAGTTCTGTGGCTCAGGAGGAAGTGTGACTGTGGGAACTTTGTTGCACAGTTTCTTCTTGGCTGACTGAACACATCCCAGAGATTTTACTTCTGGGAAGAATGCCTTCAAGTGATTTTTTTTTTTTTAAATGATGAAGTTGTTTCAAGGCATATCTCTATTTCAAGTAGCAGCACTGGAGACTGCTGAGGGAGGGCAGTGAGCCTTAGTGGCCAAATTAAAAGAAATTTTCCTTTCGGCTGGCTGCACGAAAGGGCACAATTGAGGCAGCAGCAGAGGAGCACACTCACCGACAGCATCCCTGAGTCACTCTCCAGCCCTGCTGCACCCCCAGGGCCCAAAGTTTGGTTTGCTCCTCTCATCCAAGAAGAGGAAACACAAAGAGGTATAAGGTCACCAGGACCTTTCCCAGACATGAGGACTATCACAAACCAGCTGAGAATTTTCCCCCTCGGGGACTCCTGCCTGGATATTTGGATTTAGCAGTCCAAGTCAATGGCGCGAGGTCTTGCTGTCAGAAGAGAGCTGCGAGCTGGCACCGACTCAGACGCTGTTTACACAAGACCTGTCTTTTAAAACTTCAGACTGATAAAACTAATGACTGTGTTGAGAGATGCTCATAAAACACTGAGTCAACCCTTATTCAATTAAGGAAGCTGTCACTGATCTCTCAAGGAGGCCTGAATGGGTTATTCCCCTCTATGCTGTGCTGAACTCAGCAATATCAATCTGCGTGACACTTTGGATGACCTGGGCTAGCAGTCAGAAAGTTCAAAAGGCGAGGAACACCTCTCAACCGGAATAAACAGGGAGGAACATTTGGAAATAACACTTAAAATTACAATTAGGTGTCTGGTACCCAATCCTGCCTGGAAGTTTTTGTGCTGCTAAAAAGTTACCTAGGAGGAATAGCAAGAAATGACTGTAAATCAGCCCCAGCCTCCTTCAAGGATGATTTAAAAATCATAAGAAGGATAAATGCCAATGTTTAATATTTAAACAAAAAAATGTTTAATTTTTAAACATTTATGTTCCTTTTATGATGGTTAAATCAATATTAATACAGAATGTAAACCATTTTATAGCCTCCACACAGGACTCCCCTGTCGCTCCCTTCCCACAAAGTCTGTTTTGTAGGCAGATGAGCACTACGAGAGGGAGGTTCAGAAATGCTGGTCCTAATAAATAACTCCAGAGCAAGACCTGCCACCCTTCTTCAGACACACTGCCTAATGACTTCAGTGAGAGTTCTGCCCCAATAAAAATATAGAGCTTTGGCTCATTACCTTCAAATGAACAGAAGAGTTTATTTGTGTTTTGAGGTGCTTCCTCCTGTCTGAACTTCCAGTTTTCCAGGCTGAGCCAAAGATATACAAAGGGTGTTTCCTGCGATCCCCCAGGTTGTACGCGCACTCTGAAGGGCTCCCAAATTACTCTGTTTCGTGATTTGAGTTTATACCTGCAACCCCTGTCTTCACTGAGCAGAAGCAGTGGATGGAGATGCGATGTCTTAACAATGAGCTTTGACTGAGTTGGAAAACAATCTTTCTCCAATGCTAGCCTCTGAAGATAAAATCTTTATCTAACATTCTTCAGCCTTCATCCCCTCTGCAAACTATGCATACTGAGACATGCTGTGTTTCTAAAAAGCTCTTACAACCTATAGATGAAAACAAGTATAGTGCAGAAAAACGGGGCAGAAACAATAGCCAACAGCCATTCTTCCCCCATTTATTTCCACAAGTTTGCTCTAACAAGACCATCCAAAAAGCAGTCAGTAACTGCTCGCAAGCAAACCTCACACCAGCCTGCTGCCTCCTGTTAATGCCACGCAGCTGCTGCTCCCATCCATTCATTTCCTCACACATTTGAACTTCATTCATTCATTCACTTGGGAGAAGGTGCTGTGGTTCTCTCCCCTCTCGGCCCCTTTCCTTTCCAGAAAGCACCCCAGTGCCGAGGGCTGCAAAGCAGCCCCCCAGCTCCCCTCCTCAGTGTCCCCCTGCCATGGTCCTTTGGAGAGGGGCACAGGGAGGAAGTGGTTCTGACATGTATTTTACTGATGTTTTAAAGCATATGGTCTGAATGCCCTGAATGCCGTGGAAGATTACTGTCACATGTCCTAACTCACTGCCTATCTGTTGACACAGTATCACCTTTCATAAATTGCTGGATACCATTTTCCCATCAGCATCGCTCTAAACACAGGAATTACAGGCAGGACACAAATCCAAACAACCCTTATACGCTTAATAAAATAAATAAAAATCAGCCCCTTAAATGTTTTTCCTTTAAAGGAATTTTCCTTATTTTAGATCAAACACTTCCTTGGGATCCTTGCTAATTTGTAGTTTCCAGTGCCATAAATAACTAACACAAAGGAAAAAAAATACAGTGCATTCAAAATCAGCCTGACTTATATTTTTAAATTCTAAAATATGTGCTCATGTCATGCTTTGGGTACTGGCACAACTTCTGAATGAATGCAAACAAAGCAAGATCTGCTTGAATGCATCAGAGCCCCTAATGCATACTTAGCATAGCTCCAGGTCAGTGGAGCCAGACCAATTTACACCAGTTCAACAGTTGGCCCACAAACTCCACATGAGCATGGTATATCTGTAAGTACCTCCTCCCTTCCCTCCTTCTCCAACTTGTGAATGGGTTAATGCCGCGTATCTCAGTACGCCTCTGAACTATTTGGATTCGGTTCAGGTCACGCGAAAGCAGGCTGGAAAAAACACACATGCATCTCTGGCATCTCCTCCCCGCTCCACACACGCTTGAACACAGTGATGGAGGGATAACCTCAGCTTTTCGTAGGGAAACTGATTACTGGTATGCTAGTTCAGCGTGGACTATAAAATGTTACATCTTGGGGTTTTCCACCAAGATAAAATTTTCTGAAGTGAGCAAGTACTTTCAATTCAAAATTTCATTTTCAACTGAAACCTGATTTTCTGATTCTGGCAGTAGCTAAGAAATCTTTATATTCTGCTAACAGAGCACCTTTGTGTGCTTCCACTCCTGAAACCTGCCTCCTTCTCAAGCCCCACACATTTTGGCTTTCAATAGGGCCTGTAGGTCCATGGATGGAGGCTTCACTGACTCGGATCCCTGAGTGCCTTGCTTTTATCCTCCCGTCACTTACACAAGCGGAGGTTAGCATATATTAAACGACTGGATTTTTCTGCTCGAAGTGTACAGGGAAAGAACAGTGATGTGTTTGAGAGCCAAATGTAAGCCATTTGGGGATGTGCTTGAAAAAATCAACACCTGGCAGCTGGTGATCAGCCAGGTTTCAGTCCAAGGACGCACTACTGGTGAGAACTGGCTCGTGTCATGCAAGGAGACACACTCTGCTGTTAATTACTCCAAGAGGAACCCAAGTGTAGGGCCCCTCAGAGCAACACACTCACTCACTGTGGCACAATACTGGGATTTCTCTGGCTTGCAGTAACATTTGAAATGTATATGAAGCCCCTATTGCTACAGTACTGATAATTTCCCACATAATAAAAATATACATAAATGATTACTATTTTCCCCCCTTCCTGTTGTCTTTTAAGAACAGCTTAATTACTGCATTGAGTTTATCTCCTGTCGGCAAATGTCTACAGATGTTCTCATAAGCATGCACCAAACTCCAGTGCATTTGAGCAGCCATGCTTATGGACCATAAAACAATCTTCACCACATTCTAAGATCTCCTTTGGTCACTTCATGCTCCCAAGGTCTCTGAAGAACACACATTTGCATTCTAATCCTTCCATCATGTCTGCCTGAGCCTCTATCACATCTGACACAATAGCAGTCTGGGAAGTGAAATGTTAAGCTGGCAGCCTATGCTTAACATATGGATTTTCACAAAAGAGAAAAAAAAACCAACAAACCACCACCAACACCACCATCACCAAAACACAAACAAACCCACCAAGCCTCCGGAAAGTGTCATTTATCACAGAATCACAGAATGGTTTGGGTTGGAATAGACCTTCAAAGGTCACCTAGTCCAACCCCCTGCAATGAGCAGGGACATCTTCAACTAGATCAGGTTGCTCAGAGCCCCGTCCAGTCTGGCCTTGAATGTCTCCATGGATGGGGCATCTGCCACCTCTCTGGGCAACCTGTGCCAGTGTTTTGCCACCCTCATTGTAAAAAATTTCTTCCTTGTGTCTAGCCTAAATCTCTCCTCCTTCAGTTTAAAACCATTGCCCCTTGTCCTGTTGCAACAGGCCCTGCTAAAATGTCTGTCCCCATCTTTCTTACAGGCCCCTTTAAAGTAGTGAAAGGCACAGTAAGGTCTTCCTGAAGTCTTCTTGTCTCCAGGTTGAAAAACCTCAACTTTCTCAGCCTGTCCATGTCAGTGTAGGTCACAGGGCCATTAACCCCTTCCGTGAGGGCTCGATCTGGGGCTGCAGTGGCAGAGCTGCCCCAGCTCCCAGTGCTCCCCACAGGACTGGCCCATGGGGCAGTCAGGCCACCAGCTCCAGCAGCACAGAACAGCCCAGGCTTTGCCTTCTGAGCACGATGACGGTGCTGGTCACCACCATCACCCTCTTCGTGGCTCCACCAGTACAGTGAGTAGCTACACAGCTTCTGGCATAGAGCTTAAAACCTGAATAAAGATACAGCATGTGTTACCCAACTTTGCAGCAAGTTTCTAAGTGCAAAACCTGCTGGTGGTGTCCCAGACCTGCTGTAGCAGCTCTTTGCTCCAATTGCTGCAATTGCTGCTCATCAGAGCTCTCATAAGCAGCCACAGATTGGGGCAAGCGACCAAGCTTAAAACCCTTTTGTTCCTCCTGATCAGAACATCAGCACACGACCGTTCCCCAGAATTATTGGTCTAGTGCCTTTATCAAGTAGTTATGATAGTAATGATAATGCGGTAATGATATAATCCAGATGAAGAATTAACAGATGACTTTGATTCTAGGACTGTCAGACTAACACCTTTCACAAGAACTAAACTGACCTGACAAACAGTTTTTAAAAGAAAAACAATACAAAGTACCAGGCACTGAAAAGCAGGCTGGGAAACACTGACAGTAGTTTTGTAACATAAAACAATCCTAGAATTTCCAGGTGAATCTAGTGGATGTCACAGACTAACAATACCTACAAAAGTTCCACCAAAAAAAATAGTCCAGACATCAGTATATCATGGCATTCTTAGAGTTTAGAGAGTGTTACCTCTGCAGCCCCCAAACTGCCCCCAGCCAGAGAGTGCCCTGTGGGGGCTGCACAAGCTGTCTGTGGGGCCAGCGTCTTGCTTGTGGGTCATTTATTTACATCAAATTATCTAAAGTATCTATAGAAACTAGAGGAGAATGGAGAGAAATGAAGAAGTAGACTAGCGTTGTTTGACATCCACATCCTTGTGTTTCAGGGCATCTGACAAGCATTAAAGGCCCGTAACCGTCTATTACGAGACTGTTTGTATCCTTTTCTCATGCTGACTATTATATACAGGACGTTAGATTTGCAAATGCATGATCTAATCCTGTATTGCAATATATTTTTTTTCAAAAAGGAGATGCCTACATGATACTTGGAAGTGTAACAACCCCTATTCCCTCACTGGCGACCTTAAAACACAGTCCTCTTCCTGAGGAGATGGGGAATTATGTTGTATTTTCACACATGTGGATAGCCAGTTAACTTGTACACAAAATCTTTTTACTGTCCAGTTCCTTAATTTTGTCATGTATAAAAACAGTAAAGAAAATTATTGCCTATAAAATGTTTGTTTCTGTTTTAGCAAAAGAAATGTAAAATATGTCCAAATGCAGCCAAAATCCTATTTTTGTCTTATTCTAACTAAACCATGGCCAAACCAATTTCCTTCAAAATTTGAGGAAAAAAGCAATGTTCCTAGATCTTGGGAGAGAACTTGTGCAGTACATTTCAATCTAGAGAGAATTTTATGGCTGCGTTATTACTAATAAACAAAGTTTATAATGGAAACATTGACAGGATCTCCACCGAAGCGATACCAGCACGAGCTGCTGTAATAAACTCAATTAACATCTAACAGAAACTCTGATCTCATCACTTGCCAACTAACATCATGCTCGGAATAAAATAAAACTAGCGTGGACTGGCTTCTGTCAGTTCTTGAAGACCACCATCCTCAAATTCCTCCCACAGAGTAGTAGGTTTTATAAACCAATGCATCTTCTTCAAATCAACGGAAACTACCAATGCTAGACTGGATTCCCTCTTCATTTGATGAGATCATACTCCTTTAAATGTAGAATATCACTGCTTGATACGCAAGACCTCAACCTCCTTACTGAGGTTATGACTACAGCTGCCTTTGGCTTGGTAGCTGTTGAAAAGATTAAACAAAAATTAGCAGTTCCTGTACAACAAAATATTTAGATATTAACCAGAGTTAAAATTCAAGCCCTAGTTTGCTTCCTGCCCATCGGACATGCTACACTGAACATCTTTTTTAAATTCCACAGGTAATAAAACTTGCACTAAATGAGGCCAGACTCAGCACAAGCCTGTACCTATGCCAGGCACAGCAATCTCTTTCATGTGTACTGCTTTGCAAACACCGAAGCTGCAAGGCATAGGGGCCCATGAAAACATGCTGCTTTATAGGTTTGCTGATAACTTGATAGAGCTGATAATGCAGTTATTGCCTACTGGGAGCTGACGGATTTTCACAGTAATAGCAGAGTAATGCCAGAAATGAGCAGGAAAAACAAGGCCGGTACAACTCACAGGATGTGAACTTCTGTCTCCTAGATGGGTAAATAAAACAAATCCTTTTCAAAAGGATGTGCCTGTGACCTGGACTTGATATGACCGGAGTGCAGTCAAAATAATTACAGTGGAATTCAAGTGGTGCTTGGGTGCGTGCAAATATGGCAGCACAAAGCCTTGTGCCACATGATTAGATATGTAATATGAGGAGCCCAATCATGTGTTCCCAGCATCAGAGAGGGGAAGGGAGATTCAGCCCTGAACCCGAGGACAGGCATCTTGTTCCTGCAGGAGGACGGCACCGCTGCTGGCAGCCGTTCTCCCAGCTCTGCCACCGGTGTATCTTGTGGCACGGATCCCCGTCCTCTTCAGACAAAACTGGCCAGGCTCACTGAGATCAACCAAGTAAACTGACTGCACTAATCTGGCTGACTTTGCTTGGAGCAGATTCGGAAGCGCTCACAGAGAGCGCCCAGCTGCAGCTGGGCAAGGTCAGTCACCTCTGGCCAGGAGGATGTGACCTCTTCCACCGGCACAGCTGGATCTCGGAGGGGGCATCTTCCTACAGCTTAACTACATGGGATCCTCCATCAGCAATGGGCAGCCAGGATGACTTGTCCTCTTTTCCAGGGAAATTCCTCACCCAGGGAATCATTCCCTTCTTGCCAGCATGCAGCTCTGGAAGGGATGATGTTTCACGTTCAGATCATTTTCACTGCTACAGCAATGTGAGTACTCCTCATGATAACAGCAAACTGAATAAAACACTGAACTGAGGCACAGTGTAGGAGTCACAGTAATTAATAAATCCCCAAACGCCCCCAACAGACATCAATGGGACCAAAAGGTGCCATTGCTATCACCTAGTCTGACCTCCTGCACAGAACAAGTCACAGAGTTTTGCCTGGCAATTCTTGCATCGACATCATAATTTCAGGTTGAAGTATTGCATCTTTTAGAAAAAATCCAGTTGTGATTTAAAGACTGCAAGTCTTGAAGAACTCACCACATCCCCTAAGCAGGCTGTTCCCATGATCAACTGCCTTCATTCTTCAAAATGTATACCTCATGCACATGTGGGAACTGAACACAGAAATTGAGTGAGCCAAGTTCTGGTGCTCTGCCACGAGTGAAGAATCAAGCACATATCAGTTTTACGAGGTTATTACAATTCCACATAAGAAGCTATACTATCTTTCTGGAAGATGTCATGCAGAATTCAGCACTGATTAGGAAACATTTCCCTCACTTTGTAAGAACTTTTCAGACTGTGTTTTCTTCTCAAGACTAAAAGAGACTGTACAAGTTGCATAATTTTTGCACAAGGTACACGATCTACAACTGCCAGCATGATGGTAGTGGCACTGTGGCTCTTCTCTGGCCCCCAAGTGGTTTGCTTGTCAAGCAGCTGGAGCTGAAAAGTCGGCTCCTGAAGCCAAAAGAGACCATGGCACTATCAGTCAAAGAGCGTGGTTTTCTTTCCAGCAACATATAACTTCTTTTAGCTTTAACTGAAATGGGAAATTGGTTGAAACGGACCTTTCCTCTCATGAATCTCTGATTAAACAATTGAGTGTTTCTGGATGAAAAAAAAAAAATCCTCAAAAAATTCCAATCCCGTTCCAGTAAACTCTTACCCAAACTGAAACCCACGCCAGTGTGTCTCAAATTTTGCTGCTGTTGTAATTGCAATCCTGTGTGTAGCAGAGAGAGGACACATCTCCCTGCACTCAGCTGGTATTGCTCATGGACTACACCTCTGCAATGGAGAGGAAAAGGAAAGCCTGTGTTATGAACTCATGGCAATGGTGGGACATGGCTGCTCACAGCCCACCTGTGCAGCCACCATGGGCAGGAGAGAAGCAAGGAGCAGTAAGGGACATAATTTTTGGAGAAATAAGTGTTGCATGTCTTTTGTTTTAACTGGGAATAACGTCCAAAATGAGCACTTATGTATGCTGTCTTCTGTTCTTCCCTTGAAGAACACGTCCACCTGTCAGCATCCCTGAGAACTAAGGTGACAGTTATCATCATGCTCTTTCGCTAGTGCCAGGAGGTTTTCTCCAATGTCAATCTGATCTTCCACACAGAGCACGTATTCTCCTTCAAGTTTGTTTTTTTTTCACCTGGAAGAATGATATCACCCAAAGAGTATGACTATAGAGAAGACCATCAGCAGACCATCATCTGCTAGTTCACTCCACCAAGCAGAAGCAGAGGTCCCATGTCTTTTTTCAGTGAGCTGGAAGAAGCCAACTGGCACACAGAGGCACAGCCCTCCCCCTCCTCATGCCAATATTTCCAATGTTTGATGGCACACGCAGCATTTTACTTGAGTCACCACAGTTTTCAAAAGGTTATTCTTACCCTTTTTCAGTCAAACACATAGGAAACAGACCTGCAGGAAACTTAAGCTCATGGCTGGAGACTGACCTCTGGGGTGACCCCTTTATGACTCGACTCTTGGCTCCACGTAAACACTAGAAGGACTTCACCTTCAATCACTGTTAAATGTGACCTCACTACTATATTTGCCTGCATCAGTTTAGCTGCAGGACTATGTTTTAAAGTTCAGCACAATAAAAAACCCCAGATTCTTAGACACAATCAAGAAATAGACTTCAAAGACCTTTGTGTAATTAGCATACTGAATCACAATTAAGCCATGACTGGCATTTTATAGCACTGGTTCTTTGAGGACAGCAAAGCTCATTTTTACCAATAGTCTTCCAGAAAAACACTTCATTATTTAACGGTACCTCTCATTTCTATACCATTCAAGATATTCTCAGGAGGTACGAAACAGATAATTTCGAACATAAAGTTGCTTTCACATTATTTCATTATCCCTGTGGTATTTTTGGCGATGAGTGTTTTGGATGGTGAATTTTAAAAGAGAACAAATAGAAAATAAAGTTGTCAATGCACTGATTGGAATTATGACTACACATCCTTTAATCATGTGTCCCACTCAAACCATGCAGCTCTCAGTCCTACATGGCCCAGGCCTGAATCTCCCACTGCAGGCATTAAATGCTGTAATGTGTTTAATTAATTCACTAAAATGCATGAACATCCGCGGACACCAGAGTGACTGGTGCCAAGTAAGTGCTTATAGTTACAGCAACTGTTAATAAAACATGATCCACTCCAGGTTTGGAAGCTGATATGGAAGAGCTGAGGGGCTCTGGAGCCCTGAGGTCATTCATATCTTGTGTCTCCTTATAGTTACGGAGACTGAATTTTTGTCAAGCCAGTGCCTTGGCTCCTTTCTGTACTCTCCCAACTCTCTGCAGCTGCCAAATTTCCACAAATGCACGCTATTGGGGGTAGTCCCCTTAGAAGCACAGCACTTGGGAGCTGGTAAAATACACCCAACAGGTCCTGGTCATGGCACGACCAAGGCAGGTGGCCCACCAGGGCATCCGTCACCTCCAGGCCAGCCAGCCTGGCTAGCTGACAGCACCGCAGTCTTTCTCACCCCATATTTACCTAAACTTGTCAGAGATGCAACCTCGTACCGTCACTTGTTCATATGCATTTTCACTTCAGAGCTGTCAGTTGGATCTCTAGGGGCTTTCCATTCCTGCGACTGTCAGCTCAGGCAGACTTTTCTGTCTGCTGAGTACATCAGGAGAGCCCTGCCTTCTCCCACAGACTGAGACTGAGACTGAGATGGATAGACAGACAAAAAAAGGAAGACAGAGTTTAGCAGAGTTTTCTCTAAAAGAGCTATAACTAGGTCCAATTACAGTAGATTTGTTACGTTTTCTCCAAGCTAAACAATCCCAACAGGTGCTTAAGGTTAAGAGCTAGAAAGGTTCTCCAGGGTGAAAAAAAAACACAAAAGGAGTTCTGAACTGCAGCGCCTTCACTTGCTGTCTGTTGATCTATTGTTTAGGAGTCTAAGAAGAGTTGCCTAACACACTTGCAGTACATTCAGCTTTTCCACCGACACTCTCCAAACACACTGTTGTTCAGCAGGATGGAAGTGTGAGAAGTTCTGTGCGACACATGGAAGACAACGTGCTCATTTCCCTTCTGTCTGATTCCTCTCTCTTTAAATTTTGAAGAGGAAAATTCCAGTAAAAAGTCTTTTTGTGAAAAAAGATCAGTTGGCTTATGGAAATTCTGAAAATAAAAATATCTGGTTTATGTTTATTTAATTCATTCATTATCAGCTTCAAAAGTAGATTAATTAACACTTTAAATAGTGAATATGAAAAATTAATTGGTTTGAAAATGCCTGTTGGAAATGTAGTGGGTTTGGAAATATAAGGTATTTTTAAGGAAAACCTTGCCATTTTTGTATTTTTTTTTTCAAAAGGAGCTATACCGCTCACCCAAGCCATTGGTGTGATGTCTCATCAGAAGAGTGTGAGACGTTTAAATTAAAGCAGTGTTTGTAGAAAGAGCATTGTGGTGTCTACACTTCAATGTGTCTCATCAGCCCACAAAGCTGAGTAGAAACAACTTCAAAAAAAAGATTTAGTTCTGTTTTATCTTTGGTTCCTGACCTTATTTTTTATAAATAAAACTACTTTTGTATTATCTCTGTGAGCTCAAAATAATACTTTTCACAACATAGCCCAGTACTAGGACAATATAGCACTTCTTAAAAAATTACTAGAGAAAAAAAAAAAGGCAAATGTGTTGTCTTAACCACTATTAAGCCACTATTACCAATGGAGTTTAATTGCAGTGGCAACTTCAGCTTTTATTTTGATACCAAGGTTGAGTCCTTCCTTACTTCTTTTCCACCCTCTCCTCCCTTAATGCCAGCTACTCATGGGAATGGAACCCATTGATGGGAATGAAACCCATGGGAGGGAAGACAGGAATCAGGATCTATCTATATCCATCTATACACTGCTCTGCTGGTGCATAAGACCTTTTGGAGAAACCATGGAGCTGCTAAAGCCACGCAGTTTGTATGGGTTTACTGACCCTGCTGGGGCTGAGCAGCGGTAGTGAACTAGCCGGAGGTAAGCAAGATCTGCCACTAAAAATGGTCCCACAGACAAAAAAGGATGTATGTTCATATAAGCAAGGCGAGGATGAGGAAAAAAAATTAAAGGAAAATGAAGAACAGGGGGAAGCAGAGAGAACAGAGGGAGAAAGAACTGCACTGCCCTACAAGAGCAGCTCTGTGATTCCTCCAGTAATGTTACTCTGTTTTGTTTATCATGAAAAGACCCCATTAATGCTTCAGCTCCATCAAACAGCAGACCAAATTTGTGAATGGCACCTATCAGAGCCCAGGGTAAATCCAATGATTAGAGGGAATTTGCCAAAGGGTCTTTGTAGCTGAGAAAAATGCCTGCTCCAGAGAGGAATGCAGAAAATTCCTGGGAGGACAGGCCCTCCTTTGTTGGCAGTGGGGCGGTATTCTGGAGCAAATAAAGGCACACAAAAAATGAGATCTTAGATGCAATGAACATTTGAAGAAACCATTCAAAGACCTCCTTGAAATATTCACACCTCCCCCCCTTTCCCAACTGTACTAATTCTGTTTAGGATGACTGAACAGGCTATACGCAAAACACTACTATTTTAGGATTACATAATAGAAATGTCTCCTGACAGTAGCAGCTTTACTTAGTTTTTTTCTACTGCTTTTTCCCCAGTTAAAACTTTTGTTGACACAAGCTTTTAGGGGCCAAATTCTCAGCCAGTGCAAATTGCTACAGATCCACTGAAATAAAAGGATCTCTGCTGGCTTACAGTGGTATAGAATTTGACCTCAGATTTAGCAGGTAAAAAGAAGAAATGCACCCAAACACCAGAATGGACCTACAGCCAGTGGAGAAGGGACATCAATGCCCCCTCTCTGATTCACCCCACCTTGTTAATGTTTGTGCCAAATGAATATGCATCACCTATGAGCTATGCAGCAGCAGAAAGATTTGCCTGGATAGATTCATCTTGAGAGTATAAACATATCTGGGCAGAAATTAAATTTACAAGATCAGATGACACAAGCTGTCACTTAACAACTGAAGGGGACACAACATGTGGGTGTTGATTCATTTCAGACTCACACAGTGGATGCTCTTTTACTTCTTCTAAGAACTCGTTCATAAGAAACACATTTAAATGAGCAAAGTGATAGGAGAAACAAGGATTTCAGCCCAACATCACCAAAATTATATTAAATCTGCAAATTGTTGTGTAATGTTTTTCTATATGTCTACCCTGACCTTGTCAACTATATTACAGTAATATCAATTTATTTAAAATAGGGTTTGTATTTAAATAGCCCAAAACCATACTAAATGTACAGAGGCAATGTTCTGTCTGCCACAGGCAAGGCTCTAATCTTGATTACATCAGTGTAAATCCAGCATATTTCCAACAATTTCACCGAACACCAGTGAAAGTGAGATCAGAATTTGGCCCTATGCCTCCTTCCCTCTGTTTTCTTCCAGAGAAAACAAGACCATTTTTTGTTATTTCTTTGGTGTGAAAAATCAGATACAGGTTTTATGGCTGATTTAGAAGATCTTATCTGCTTCTGAAATCTTGAATTGCATAAACTGCATGTAATCCTCACATAAACACATTCAACAAACACAATTTCCTCCTCCCCTCCTCACTTTCTATGCTCTGAACAATCCTAATGTCTTTTTTTTTCTCCACAATGTGCATTTAAACACAATATGCTTCCTCATAAACATTGTTAACGACTTTCATGTCCCGCCTTACAGAATTTGCTGTGATGATGGAGTGAGGTAATAATCCTGCAGTTGGAAGCAGGCTCTGTAAGCACCCACGGGTTTGCACTGCCTCTGTTCGTGTGCGCCCATCTGAAACCTAACATATTATTTGCAACTTTGGAGACCGATACTCTTAACATTTTTCAAAACAGAGGTTAGTTGTTTGCAGAGGTGTTTCCTTCATCGCTCTGCAAATGTTGTTCATTTTACTATTTAAGTGATCTTTTACTAGTCCAAATGGATTTACCCTCAATACAGCAGCGCAGTGGCAGCAAAGGTGTAAAGAGCTGGGCGTTCAAACAAAGCTGGGCTGTGCAGTGTTTTGCAGCCGTGTGTATAAAAGCAGTAATGTCTAAAAAGTTCTTTTCCTCTGTTTTTTAAGGAACAAAAGCTACCAAAGGTTTCTACTACAACTAGGTTCTGCTTTCTCCTGAATAATCCCAAGCAAGCTGGTGAGTGGATGCTCTTGCTTTCCTCAGGGTCTGTGGGAACACTGCTGCTGTAATTGACTGCAAAACTTGGGACAGGATCTCCTTCTTTGGTAGGAGAGCTGGAGTCTCTCACCCTGATTCATATTGGCTCACTTTCTTCAATGGGATTCCTTTGAGGGTAAAGATACCAAACTGCTCTTGCAGGTGAGAGGCCCTGAGAATGGGGCATTGAAGAAAAAAAAAGGGCCTGAAGGAAGGAACAGGCTGGAAGGGCTGTGCCACTCACACTTAGCGTGGACAATGAGCGAAACAACATTGTCTCAAGACGGTATACAACACATACAGTGCCACTTAGATACAATGGGAAGTGCAGATATCCAGCATCTTCCCAGGTTAGACAATCAAAGCATAGTTAGCTATAATAAAAAAATAAATACACTGAGAGGTATTAATTAAATTCCTTCCAAACCGGGCATGTCTCCCTGGCCTAGTTCTTTAATTGCCATCAGGTGTGTAAATCCTAGGAGCATCTTCTGCAAAATAAGTATCAGCTTAGAAAAATGGCTATTGGAGAAGTATGCAAAGCCTGAAACACGCACACACGTGTGCGCACTAACCTTCTCCTGCAACCTTGATTTATTGAGCCTCTGCCTGGCAGATGGCTGACATATTAAAATAGGCTCCTAAAATTACAGATGTTTGTTTGTTTGTTTGTTTTCCACCAAACAGACTGTAACAACTCCAACCATAATCCATTAAAATCCAGTCTAGTAGGGTAGATGACTGTCACTGGAAGCCTGACTTGTCACGCTGCCACAAAGCAGTGTGAAGCTCTGGGCTCTTCCTCCCAAGCTGGGGTTACATCATCTCACACATGCTCCTTTTACTAGCTGATGTTTTGAGCTCCTTTCAAAAATGTCCAGGAACGACGTACTGATTTACTCGCTGTTCTGCACCATCAGGGTCCCTCCCCTGAGGAGAAGTTCCTGCTCTACCACAGACTTCCTCTGTGTTTTTGGGAAGACGCATACACCCAGGCATTTAAAGATATTTTAGGAACGTAAAAGCACAGACAGATGTTTGCAATAATATGTTGGACCAAAAAAACCTGTGCTAATCCAGCAGCAGACACCTTGGCTGTTTAGACGCCCCAGCTCAGTGAGCAGCACAACCTCCTGCAGGAAGGGTGACACAGAGGCTCAGGGTAGAAACGGGGTGAAACCACCCTGCATGAGGTGGCCAATGGGTGAATCACGGCAAACACAGACAGTAACACCCCGCTAATTTCTGCTCTAAAGGAAAAAAATAAAGACTGGCTGTTTAAAGAAAGGATTTGGTTCAGAAGATTTCGAACTCCCATTTCAATCAAAGGCAGAGTTATTTACCACTGCAAACAACCATTAAGTCCTAAGCCATTAAATCCTGTAGTGAAACAAGGACTGAAGAAAGAAATAACTGACCGGCCTAGATTCAGAGGCCAGTACAGATCAAAAGATAAGTGGAAAGGCAGCTTGGAGGCATTTTTGTACCCTGTGATTTCTGGGGCTGGTTCAGTTTCTTCAATAGTCTCTTCCAAGGAGGGTGGTACTGCTCATGTCCATGGGAGACCTGCTTCTCCAGTCTCTCAGCAAAGTGACCAGATCCCACAGCAGCAAGCTAAATAAAAAGGATGTTTCTCCAGCAAACGTAAGAAGTAAGAGCATTTATAGAAGACAGAGAATGGGTCAGTGTGTCACTGACACTTTCTGCTTCCCACTTAGCGTTATCCCCTTCTGATTCCCGATTTAGACTTAGAATTGAGAAGGAATTATTTTAACTAAAATCGTGGTGCCAAATGAGTGTAAGACCAGGAGGACTGTGGTTTATCAGAGCAATTTCATGACAGAGTTCTTCAAAGCCCCAAAGATACTGGCACCACTCCTAAAATGCACCAGAAACCTCTGAAGCTCTCACTGTAAACATCAGATCTTTCCTCCTTTGCTGTCACAGCGAGATAGTGCAGAGGGGAAGGAGGATGAGGTGAGGAAGTAACTGGTCCTAGAGTTCTCTGACAGAGGTAAACTTGACATTTGCTCAGCTTTTGGTGCCGTGGCCCATGTTTGCACTGAGGCCTGGCCTCTCAGCCCCGGCACGGGAGGCAGGAGGAAGCAGTCACTGTCAAGGTCAGACGCGGGATGTGGTGATTGCCCCTCCAAGCCACCCCAGAGTTCATCAGGATATGAATGTGTCTGTGCAAAAGTAGACACTGCTTCCAAAATTAAATCTGGACAGCGTTAATTTATCATGTCTAAGCCCCAGGCCTGTAATAACAGTTACCAGCATTTGTGTTTTTGTATACACTTTGAAAGTTCTGGGTAGCTGAAACTGGCTGTTTATTTTCAAGAATTAAAGCACTTCTGACCTTCTTTTCAAATACCATCTGTAAACATAATGATATATAGGCACACATTTACTGGCTTTTTGTAAGGGGAAAAAAGCAAACTTAACATAAAGCAAACTGGTGAAGAGAGGGCAGAGGTAGCTCCAAACACAAAAGGTCTTGCTCTGTTTCTTAAAAGTTCTCCTGTACTAACAGCAATTAGAAAGTTCAGCTGTAATTTCACCCCTCATTCACATACGACCTTGTCTCACCTTCAACAGGAAACAGAGACTAAGTTAGGAGAGCCTGAATATAATAGAAGCTTGTGGCTGTGGTGTACTGCTGCCATCAACATAAATCTGTCACAAACACACTCAGTGAGGAAGAGGAACTTCCATACACTGTGGACTCTACATTTTTGGATGCAGATGCAGATTTATGGTGCATGAGAAGCAATAAGCCTTTGAGTCAATGTGGGCCTTGCAAGTGCACGAGGCTGTGCAGACTGGTGTTCTTCAACTGAGCTACACATAACTGCATTTGTAACCACCTCCTGTGGGACAGGAGAACTGGGTCAAAATAAGGCCAAGGAGATGGTCTCGTTCTGTTGGAGTACTGCATCCAGTTCTGGGATGCTCAGTTTAAGAAGGACGAGGAATTATTGAAGGGAGTCCAGTGGCTGGCCATGAAGATAGTTAGGGGCCTAGAGCATCTTTCTTATGCGGAGAGACTGAGAGAGCTGGGTCTGTTCAGCCCAGAGAAGAGAAGGCTGAGAGGGGATCTCACCAATGCTTATAAATATCTCAAGGGTGGACATCAAGAGAACAGGACCAGACTCTTCTCAGTGGTGCCCAACAATTGGATGAGGGGCAACGGGCACAGACTGAAGCACAGGAGGTTCCATCTGAATATGAGGGAAAACATCGTTACTTTGAGGGTGCCAGAGCACTGGAACAGGCTGCCCAGAGAGGTTGTGGAGTCTCTTGCTCTGGAGACATTCAAAACCCGCCTGGACACATTCCTGTGTGATCTACTCTAGGTGAACCTGCTTTAGCGGGTGGGTTGGACTAGATGATCTCCAGAGGTCCCTTCCAACTCCAACTGTTCTGTGATTCTGTGATTTTCACAACAAGGTGGCCTACAAAACGAAAGCCGAAATTTTTAAGTCCAACTGGAACTGATTTGTTACACAGTCTTCAAACTGCCACCCTGCAGCTCCATGGACACGAAATGACATATTCGGTTTCCTTCATTCCTATGTGGGATGGGACAGGCGTGCAACACAGAGCTAAGCGGCCATCCTCTATGAGGAAAGGTTGAAGAATCAGGCCCACAAAGCCATCACAATTCCAGTACAGCTTTGTTCACTTTCCCAGCAAACGTCTGACTCCCGATAAAAAAAAAAAAACAACCCTATCTAGAAGGAAGTTACATCAAGTGACTGAATTAAGGTGACTACTCTGCTGACTTATGGTATCCTAAGAGTGTTTTTACATAACGGGAATTATAAATGAAAGCAGTTTTGAGCAGATTAAAAAACAGCTCAGTGTCATTATTAATTAATTAAAAACAATTTTTCCAAGTCAGCCTAATAGAAAGCTTCCTCCATGCAACCAGTAACTGATTAAGTGAGTGACTCAAGCAGTAAAATCACAGTTGGGTCTATTTTCTTCATCCCGGAAGGCCAAGTTCAATATTTTTCCTATGAGGCATGCCTTACTATAAAAAGAATGTGATGTTTGAACGTGAGTGTCTCTGCTCTCAGTGCTGGCACCCGCAGCCTTTCCTAGCCCTCCTGCCACATTTCGAGAGTGCGGGATGAATCACAATCATGTGGCTCACCTCCCTGCCAAATTCTTTTCTTCTGCTACCACTGCGAGTTCCTCCCAGACCGCTGCCAGCAGCAGCTGTCCCCCAGCCAAGACCATGGGGGCGA
The DNA here is from genome assembly GCF_037038585.1 of Patagioenas fasciata. Classification (NCBI taxonomy): domain Eukaryota; kingdom Metazoa; phylum Chordata; class Aves; order Columbiformes; family Columbidae; genus Patagioenas; species Patagioenas fasciata. The sequence continues at coordinate 178,722,116 of NC_092520.1, forward strand.
GTGTCAGCAGGGAGACAGGGCTCCCTTCTTCCTTCCTCCTCCTCTGAGGAAACAAGCAGGTGCAGCGTTAGAGACCTGTAATCAAGGGGCTAACTAAATATGTGGTGGAGTAGGTCAAGAAAAGGAATAAGTAGGAAGCTGAAATGGAGGGAGAGGGGGGAAGGGGGATACATGGGGATGGCTGGGTGCTGCAGCCCACCGAGCACTGCAAGGTGGCCGAGCACCATATCCTCCCTGCCATCCACTCATAAACGCACTCTTCATCTGTCCATGCCATAGCAGCTGATGAGTATAACACTGCTTTCAACCAGGCATGTTTCTTCAGCAACAGAGATCCTGGTGCAACAGAGCCGCAAGGCTCTGTCATAACCTATTTTCTGCGGCTGTAGCCTCAGGGTCCCAGTCTATGGTAGATGGGAGAGTGGGAAGAAAGGTATGAACTGAGAGGAGCTTGAGGAACATGAGTGCATAGGTCACATATTTCACTTTGCAAAAGGTGAGAAAAGAGGATATCATACTGTTCTGTGTGCCAAGTTCATGCTTGCAGCTGAGGCAAGAATAAATGCACTTTACATGTGAACGAGGGGCATGCTGTAATTAAAGCACACAGGCTTCTGACATTTCAACAAGTAGTGGATATATACAAAAACATGCAGAGCCACAGATGGGAGTTTTTCCTTCATTTCTGAGAGCTGCTCACCCTGTCTTTGAGGGCTGAAGTGAAGGCTGGAGGGATGTGGCAGGATCAGCAAGCATCCGAAGCAGGTTGCAAGAGTCACCCTCACAGCATCACCCCAGAGCTACCCAGCTATCAGCCCTCCTGCCAGCCAAGCTTACAAACTGATGCCTCTAACAGCAGTTTTCACCTCAGCCACAGAGAGGAATCAGAGATTCTGTGCACTTCTCTAAGGTCTCTGCTACTGGCATTGATTTTATGCAGAAGGCATCCAGGAACTACAGCAAGAGATGACAACACAAAATCCTGAAATAAGGTTTTGAGCAAAGAAAACCATAGAGTACGTTATGCTTGCAAGTCATCATCAGATAAATCCACCTCCTAGCTGCTATTGAGCACCCAGAATACAGTGAACATTCCTGGTAAAAACAAAATAACAGAAAACCCATGAACGTTCTGATGCAGAGCTTTCAGACAAAATAATCCTGCCTTTCACATGCTTCTCAAATAATGTGCTGATATTATTGACCTGTGCAAAAATCACTGCCCATCTTAAAGAAAGTATTTCCTTTTCATAAGAAGAATGGCTGTTACAGCCCAGAACACTAGACATAGGAGCAAGACTGGAGATCCAGCATTGTAAAAGGCTCATTCTTTAAGGCACAACTACGCATCTCTGCCTGGCCTTACAGATTGCTGGTCTGCTTCTAAATGAATGAAAAATTATTAAGACAAATGTTTGGCAACTGGAAAAGCTTTACTAATCTTCAATGTTTTTACGTACTTTAAGGTAGTGGAAAGGTTCTACTTGAATAATACTGAACTAGCTTTTTTTCTTTTTTTCCCCAAATCATGACGATTCTTACACACAAACACTTTCTCAGTCTCTTTGATGGCTCTATACTGATTTACAAAGAGCTGAAACCTTGAACTTTTACAGCTTACCTTGTGCCATAAAGAATATGAGACTTAAAATGTGTACAGTACATCTAGACTTATATTATTCTCCCAGGTTTATTCATTGTCCATAAAAGCAAGGAAGGGAAAGCACCCCAAAGGACATTAAACTCTGGAATTTCTGAGTTCTGGTGCTTTGTTCTATGTATGCAGCATTCCCACTCCAGAGACCCCAGGCTCATGGATGTCCCAGAAGTAAATTCCCACCTTCCTGAGACATTGCAGCTACGCTGAGAACCCTGCTAATGCTGGAATGAAAGCTTGAACTCACTTCTCTTCATTTACATTGAATTAATCCCCTTTCTACTAAGCCTGTTCCCATATTGGTTATATCTTAAACTTTATCTGCCAAATATCTCTCAGGTAGATTTTTACTACCAACCGACAGTCTCTGGATCAGTTCAAAATACGAATCGCTGGCACACGCAGTCAAGTTACTGACCACATGCTTGCTCTCTGAGAGCAGTTTAAGTGATGCCTTTTCCCTTCCATTTGCAGCAGGCAAACAACACACATGGGCTGGCTGCCGCAGGTCAGCCAACAGGCAAAAGGGATCCTTGGTCCCACTCCTTTTGTGAGCTTTCTCTGTGAAATAACACACTGTGCCTGTCCCTGCTCTGACAGGATGTGCAAGGAAGAGACACTGAATAAGAACACCTGAAATGCCCAGGGTCAACCCTTACCCCTCTTCTGTGACATGAGCAGCTCATTGACTAGATTTTCCATTTTCAAAATATTCCTTAGTATGGAGCCGAGACAGAAACTGCTGGCAAGTTTCCACGTAAGAGAAAAGACAGTCTTTGAGAAAACATACTGTTGGTTTCTGAAATACCCTCACAATATTCTTTTCTCCCAGCTGAGGGATAAAACTTTTCAAAATACATTATTTTCTTGTAACCAATAAGAAAATATATTACGTACTTTACAACATAATTTAAACTCCTGAAATACACTAATGGGGAATTGAAGCAGCAGAGTCTATCAGGCAGGGAATGGAGAGTTGGAATGTACCACCAATTCCCTTTCTGCTGCCTAATTTCCTACATGAGACAATGGCGTTCTCCTTTATACAATGCCCAAGAGACATACACATCAGAAATGTGCCATACATAGAAGATATCAATTTTTTCACTCTCATAAAAATGTACTTTGCCAATTAGAGGTCCACAGCACTGAGAACAAAAAAACCCAGCTAATTCAGAAGAAAAAGAAACTATTTAAAATGTGGGTTGCTCCATTTTGAATACATTATTATTAACTCTCTCTAACTACATTACATTATCTTAGCCTAGAATTTCCAGAAAGTTGAATAAATCATTGTTACATCTGTCTTAATGGGAGAAAGCAGTATTTGTAGACACCAATAAATTCTGGAAAGTGTCTGACTACCAGAAGATCATACTATTCATGTTAGAAATAGTGCCTTCCATCATTCTTTATCAAGATTAACAAGAAAGTTGCTTTAGAAAGCACAATGGACTGATCAGAGTCTTTGAACTAAAGCTAGTAAGTGGTTCCACTAAGGTTACCATAGGACTCAGCACCTTGGGTATACCTTGGTGATCACAGAAACAGGTGGCTCAGAATGAGTGGGTGGAAAAAAAAGATGGAAAGATTATTGTTCAGCAACTCGCCAGGAGCTGAATTCAGGTCCTGTTCCCATGGGGGAAGGCTGGGATAAGCTTGTTTCTATCAGCAAATGTATCATTTCAAATTAAGCAGTCCTGAAACAATAAGTACCTCGACAAACAGCTTTGCAGTAAGAATTGCATTTGTATTACCACAGTTCACATTCAGCATCCCAAATGCCATTTGTAGGCTACTTCTCTGGACAATGTTTTCAATTACTTGGCTGTTCTTCTTGCTTCCCCACCCGCTCTGTTTCTCCCAACTGTTATTCAGTCCTTACAAAAGTATTTCTGTTTTGGCTAGAACTTGGGCATGAGACATGTAAGAGTATACCCCTGTCTGCACATGGAAGTTAATGACTCAGATTCTCTCATTACAGGCTGTTTACAAGCAGCTTTTACCATTTCCTGGTCAGAACAGATTTCTACTTTTCTGCTGTACCAGAACTCAATTAAACTACCTAATCAACTTGATCAGTTCAGACTGAGTTCATTCACTTCCACCTACATGTGAGTAGTAAGTGAGTCAGGGTTTTCTTTCTATTGTGTTTTTTTTTTTTTTTTTCGGTCTAACAAACTATTAATGTTTAGAGAAACATATGCCCATTTTTGCTTTTGACATTAAATAATTCTAATGCCTTTGTTGTGACTAAAGAGGAAGAGAAGCTCCAGGACACCGCTCCAATAGTTTTCAGCAGACCTTTTTTTTTAGTGAAGACAGCTGATTTGATGGGGTTGTTTTGTTTTGTTTTGTTTCTGGACCCACTACAAACACAAGCCATTGGCAGCTCAGCCAGCAACATATGAGAAGGAGCTTCCTCTCCCACCGTGGTGTTCCTGGCTGCTTGAGCATGAACAGAAAAGGTGGATGGATGCCAATTGGCAAAACAGATAGAAATAGCAGCGCATTATTCTAGTACAAGCAGCAAAAAGACCAAGCACAAAACATCTCTCACTCTCCAATTGACTGAGGTTGCTTTTGGCAAACAGCAGCAGGCTTTTGCATGCTTATTTCCCTCCGGTTGGGGAAGATAGCTTTTGTTACGTAGCCATGCAAGGTAATACTGTACCGTCTCTGGCACTGTTGATGAACTGGGGTAGTAAACAGAGGGCAAAAGGACCGATCAGCTGTTAAGCAGCTCATAGATCCTCCCCACCTTGGCTTTCTAATGAAATTCCATCAGAAGGGGTGTAGCTGGAGGAGTCGTCAGACCAATTCGCAAGCACTGGAGAATGCATGGGAAAGGGTGTGCACCTACAGGGAAGGGAAATGTGTCAACAGCTGTGACGCAGGAATCCCGGCACATTTATGAAAGGCAGGTTCACTGGGATTCGCGTGCTTCCCTCATCAACAAATCTTCACTAAAAGCTGCACGGAGCCTGTCTTTCTTTCTTTCTTTTGTTCTCTCTTTATCTTTCTTCTCGTTCTCCCTCTTTCTTTATTTCTCTTTCTTTTCTCTCTCTTTTCCTTCCTTCCTTCCTTCCTTCCTTCCTTCCTTCCTTCCTTCCTTCCTTCCTTCCTTCCTTCCCTCCTTCCTTCCTTCCCTCCTTCCCTCCTTCCCTCCTTCCCTCCTTCCCTCCCTCCTTCCCTCCTTCCCTCCTTGCTTTTTCTTTCATTTTTAGATTCCTGAAGGATATTAGCAGCTAAAAACTGATGCAAACCAAGGCTGATCTTTCTACGATTTTGCATGGAATATGAGGACTTGCAGGGGGATTTTTTTTCATAATTTTTTCTTATGATTATGATGGTTATTATGACTATGACTATTCCTGGTTTGCTTTTAAGGATTCCTTCCCCACCCCACCAACATTTACACCAAGGGTATCAAACTCATTTTCACAGGGGGGAGGGGGGCACATTAGCCTCGTGGTTGCCTCCAAAGGGCCAAATGTAATTTTAGGACTGTATAAAGGTAGCTACTCCTACATTTATACAGTGAAAATGAGTTTGATATCCCTGATTTACACTGTGACCAACCAAAGCAAGATAGTTAATTCAGGGACTCCCCAGAGCAAGGAAATATAATGTAACACCATTCTCAAATCAGAGATTACGTCACTGCCATTTCTTTCCTCTTCCGCTACTTCCCATTTCTTATTGTGCTAATTTGATAAAAATCGTAATTGCTATTTCTTTGTAAAAGCCTCTGACAGATGTTTTGTTGCAAGAGGTATTGAGCAGAAAGGCATGATGATCAATGAGGTGTTTCATATTGGGCAGTGACAACTGATACAGATCTCCTAGGTAGACATGCACTCTCCTGAAGTACTACATTTGGTGTCTGCACATTAGGAGCTCACAAAGCACCTAAAGGCAGCACCAAGGGCTTGACCTAATCCTCAGTAAAGCCAACGTTCCACTGATTTGGGTGGACTCTACATCAGCGTGATAAATGAACGCACTTACACTCAAGCCAGAAAAAATGTGCTCAAGTACAGTATGAGCTTGCACGACATCCATTTTGATAGACAAGCACCGGTAGCTTGATGTTTACATTCAATGAATCCACGTATAAGTCCTCTGATGTTATTAAAAGACAGCAACTGTGAGATGTATCTGAGGATGCCAAGGGCAGCACTTAGCTCATGAGCATCCCGAACAAAGGATTTAAGACTGTTCTAGGACTGGTCCCCTATCCAGGCAGACTTCCAATGAAGTCAACATGGACGATGATCCTGTATGGAGCTCATGTAGGAAGAACATACAGCAAAGTAAGAATGCTCATTATAACGTGTTTGGCATCTTCATGCCTACATTACCTGTCAATAAGAGGGAAGGAAAGAGAAGCTGAATGCACTTACAAAGATACCTCCACAATTAGACTTATGCTATATTTAAAGCAACAGTCCTATTAAGACAGAATAGATGTTGATCTATCCCCATATTTTTTTTCTGTAAGAAGATGCCTAGAAAAATGACATGCCTACTCTCCAAGCTTTTAGTTATTTTAAACTGTGACGGCTTCTTAGCCAGATGTGGTCTGTGCATGTTTAGTAACCCTCAAAGGATCTCCCATTATTTTTCCCGTTTTCCCTTGAACCCTCATAAATATTAGCATCCATCATTCTGTGGCAAGGAGTTCTACTGCTCTACAACTTGCAGTGTGAAGAACCATCTTTGCATGTTCTGAAATAGGCTACGACTGATTTTAGTTGATACCACTCACTCCTGTCTTAGAAAAGCTAGTCAACAGCCAACTCTTCATGCCTTTCATGATTTTATAGACTTTTCTAAACCATGTCTTTCCCAGGCTGAAGAGTCCCGGCTGACGCACCACAACTCATATGGCAACCTCCTTGATCACCCTTTGAGCTGCCATCTGTTCTACTACCTTCTTTCTAGGATGAGTAGACCAGAACCATACGCCACAGTCAAGATGTTGACAAACACATCAGCACACAGATTTCAGCTTACGTTCAATGCACACACAACAACTTTGATGGAGAGCTCAATAAAAAGGGAGTTTAATTACAGGAAATGGCACCCTATAGCACCAAAAATGGTATCGCCTTATTAAAAAAGGTTTATCTGAAAGTCAAATTTAAATAAACAGCTGTACAAGTGACATCTTGTCATCATGGAAAACAGTTCAAAGAAACAGTTGGCTGAATAGGCCTCACTACAAATATATAGAAATCTCGGGCTTTTTGCTTAGCTATGTGGGTGGGTGGTGAAGAAGGATTGGGGCAGAGTGAGGGAGGGGACAACGGTGTGTTTTGTTTCTAACTGGAGTGAATTGGAAGTGTGTGTGTTTTCCTGTGGGAAGTGCCTAGCTCTATCTCTAGTGATCTAAAATCAGTGTCAAAGGTTTGTGAATGAGTTGCAAAATGAGCAATGGCACCTCCCATCGTTAGCTGTCTACATTTTTATAACCACTTGCATACTTTTGGTCAACCACTGTAAAATAAACAGTCCTTCCCAAATGTTTTTGTTTTCTTTGACAGCACAGCAATAATTCACTTGGAATGCTGCAGAATATAATAGGACTTTAAAGCTGTTGTAAAGCTGCCTTTTTATGATTTATGTTTGAGTTGTTTTCAAGCAAAAAAGATGCCCGAGCTACAAAAGTGTATGAAATCAGAAGATGTATCATGTGTGCATGTACATGTTATGTATGTGTGTGTGTGTGGGCTCAAGTGGGAGAGACTATTTTAAATAATTTTCATTTTGTGGGGAAGATCTGATCGTTTGCCTATGTCTTTGAAAAATGACTCAATGTAACAGACAGATTAACTTCTGCAACTACCAAAATCTAATCAAGATGACTGGAATGATTCTCTTTCAAGAGGAACACTCAGGACTTCATGCTTGCTACACCCCTTGAGTAGAAAAACAAAAGACTTATAACTGCACATTGCATCTGACCAGAAGAAACATTTTACAAGCTAGAACATTACATGACTGCAAATGCAATTGGGAAATCATATTCCAGGCTAGAGCAGAAACCTATGAAAATTACCCTGATGTCTGTTATCCTGCACTACCAGGGCGGGGGTCCATGAGACCACAGATGTTTATGTTCCGCCAGCATCACTGTGTTTCTCTTTCACCTCCCTGAAAACTCTTGTCTCCAGCCTGCACACTGAAGACCCTAAATTGTGCTGTCTGGGGAGCAGGAATAAGCCGTACATTGAGTTTGCTCTTAAGGGCTCAGAGGTTATCGGTTCGGCCATCACACCTGCATTCCTGACAGACAGCTGGAGACCCAGAGAGGTCCTGGCCCAGCTCAGTGCTTCTCCAGCAGAGAGCAGTGATACGCTGTCAGTGAGCTCAGCCCTGGAAAGCAGGGAAGCTCCCAGGCTCCAGAAAAGGCAAAGCTCAGAGTTGGCAAGCTCGCCAACCTGAATGCCAGAGGAGCTGGACTTGGAGAAAAAGAAGACAATGTGGGGTCATGTGAAAATAAAACCATTAAAAATACCTGCAAAGTCAGTGACTGAGCCAGCTTCAGGAGGAATATTCACATGAGCAAGAGCTCTCAGATCAGCTATTCGATCCTCGCAGCATTTCGCACTATAAGCCAAGAAGTATAGGGAGCACTCGTATCATAAACTCCACCTGCCTCCACATTAGTGTCTAATACTCCCTGGCAGCATTGCTAAAGATGCTTATACCTGTTCAAGTGATACCAAGGAGAAGCTGCCATGATGCCAAGCTTCTATCTTACAAACTGTGTTTGAAATAGTAGTGTCACTGTAAATTTGACCAGCTCAGGTTGTGAGCAAGGCAAGATTTGCAGGCAGAAAGATCCTCTTTTATTAGACCAGTCAACACTGACTTAAAATAACCTAACAAACTTGTTTCAAGCTTCGTCCTGTATATAAGCCGCTTCATTTATTACCAAGATAGGTTTACACACACACATCCATACATATGGCCTCTTTATCCTTTACATCTTGTATGTATTTTATTCTGGTATATATTCTCAGTAGCCACTAGTAGTAGTAAAAAAGTCAAAATGTGAACCCTTCTTAGGCAGTAAAAGGTACTGAAAGTTAAATTACGGATTTCATTGCCATAGTCTAAGCAGCAGGTAGATGATGGCCTGACCTGTCGCAACGCCAAAGGAACTGATCTCGACCCCTAGAAGCAAGCCTTCCTAAGTGGGAAGGCTTTCCTCTGTCCCATATGCTAGTAAAATGCTTATTTTTCATCTAAAGATCTCAAAATGTTTCACTAAGTGAAAGACCAGGATTACCATTCATATTTTACATGTGATGAAAACCGAAGCACATGAAGTACACTGTCTGGATTAAGGACACAAAGTTGAGCAGGCAAGTTTTGTGTTGCACACTGATGCTTCCCAACCTGCTTGCAGTGAGGACACCCAGACGCTTTTTTTTTTCCTGTCACATCATCTCAGCTCTCTGCCGCTGCTGCTTAAGCCTCCCTTGCCACTTCACTCTTCCCCAGTGTCCTCTGATCATCAGCGTGCTCTCTCCTCCCCAGCTGCTGCCTCAGCTCCTCCTCACCCTCCCGTACCAGCAGCACCGGTGGGGAACCCATGGCCATATTCCCTCCATGGAGCTGTCAATACGGTTCTCCCTGCAGCACCCTGGCTCAATGGGCAACCTGGCCTAGTGAGGGCCACCTGCTTGGGTGACACCAGCTGATTTAAACCATAATTTGTCTCTTTGGGCTTTGTGCACCACATGTAGACACAAGTCTGCTCTTACAGTGGAAAAAAACCACGTAACATCCACACAAATTGCATTTTCTTGAAAGCACTGTTAGTCCAGCCTTAATAGTTGCGTTACAAGGCTATTTTGCACCAGGTGTCCCCAAAAGAAGGCTGTAATGTCAGTGGGCAGCTTTGTGAATCAAGAACATACATGTGTACACACACACTCCATCCAACCATGGTCGCTTCACCTTGCCTAGAGAAGCAAAGGAGTCTTTCTTGTCTTAATGAAATCCAGGCAGGAACTGCTCTTTAAGCAGTGACAGTTCAGAGCTGGCTCTGTTATTTATAGTCCTATAACGTGGCTAGCCTGTCTCTCTTTCCACCCATGTGCAAGATAAGGAAAGCTTGTGAATCCTGCTACATGCCCAGTGGCAGGGGATGGCCAGGGTGTAGGAGAAGGGGTGGTGGTGAGAGCCTTGCTGGTGCTGGTAAGAACCAGACTGGCTCCCCTTTTGCTGGAGCCTGTCTGGGTGGTGGCAGGGCTGGAGAGTTCAGGCACACTTGTAACCTCCTCTGCACTAACCCAGAGAGATGCTGGCCACTGGCTCCAAATGAGCAGCTCAACTTGATTCTTCCTACTTTCCTCCTCCTCATTCCTGCCTTGGTAGCCTCAAGATATTTCCAGAGCAGCATCTACTATAAAACTTTTCAGTAAAACTGTTGAGGCGAGAGAGAAGTGTAAGAATTACATCAAGACAGAATTTCACAACTGTAAATAGGGGATTCTGCTGTTTTCTCATTTCACCATATCCTGCCTGAAGTAATCCTATGCTTTTTGGTCTCAAGTATGCATGTGGGCACAATTCCTTTTCTTTACTCAAGTAACCACATACTCTTTCTGCATCTTGTGGATACATGACCTTGAGGATACAGCATGAGTTGAAAAGGGTCTGAGAGGAATCTCTGTCTTCTGTAATGGTCCCCAGCCTTCCCCATGACTGGGTAGCAGCACTAAGGAGAGGGAAACTCTTGCTTTCTCCATCAGCCTGGGCTGTACTGTCAAGTGGCATGTTGTATCCATGGATCACGCCAGGTGGTCCTGTAGTCACCATGTAGCCTGTAACCAGCAGATCAGTATCCTAAATGGTAAAGAAAATAACCACGAAAGCAGAAATGAAGAACATTTTTGTCAGATCCTTTGCCACATGCTGACTTCAGACCCTCTCCTTGCAGCCACCATCCTTGTTTCTGCCTGAATCTAAAAATGACACAAACCTATCTGTTTGTCATCAACATTGTGAAATTTAAGTCTGGTACCACCTGGAAAGTCAAAGAGCTACCTTCTTCTTTTTCTTTTCTTCTTCTTCTTCTGATTATTATTATTATTATTGTTATTATTATTATTATTATTGTTATTATTATTACTATTACTATTATTATTATTGTTACAAAGAGAGATGATATTATTCTAAGTACAGCCTCTGTTAGAGCTTTCTGATATCCTTTCAGTAAGAGAGGTTGGGGAGGCAGTGACCTCCTTTCCCCAGATATATGGAAGGCATAAAAGGAGCAAAACACTCCTTTGTGCACATAGCAGGTGTAAAACTTTTGAGCAGATGTTTGTCTTCCATGTTCTCAGAGCAAAAATTCTGGGATTAATTGGTATTTTTTGTAGCTCACTGCTCCACAGTACCACTATGGATTATTTTGGCACACCTTTGTAAGACTCAAGCCCTTGTAGTGACCTTTTGTGCTTTCAGGAGGAGCAAGACAATACAGCTTGTTCATAATATTGAGGAAATGGGGCAAAAAAACAGCTGGAGTTTTCATCCAGCCTAGTGACCCACAGGAGAGTGAGGAGATACTATGTAACAGCACTTGGTGCCAAGCGTGCAAGAGGCAGAGTGATGCTTTCAATATCCATTACACCTTCCACCTTCAAAGGGTGGTTCATGCGACAGCTGGAACCAAGAGCTTCAGGCTGCCTTCCTGAGTTAAACATTCCAGGACACAACAGGGGAAGAAGGATCAGGGTGGCACCTTTCCCAAAAGGCACACACGCAGCGAGGTGAATTTTGAAGGGCTGGCTCAACTCAAGCGACACTCCGCATTTCGCATTCCTCTCGGTGACCGTGATCTCCTGCCACTATGCGAGATTCCCTTTGACGTGTCCCTACCCTGGGCCACGAAATCATCTGTCTCCCTGCTCCCTCCTTGCCCTGCCACCACCCTGGGCCACGCTCGCTGGCAGCAACAACGGAAGGGATGCTCCGCACACCTCAAGCCCAGGCTCCCCAGCCAGTGAAGAATGCGGGCTGCTGCACCCGGCTGAAAGGCTTGGGAAAGTGCAGCCCTGCTGTTTCATGTCAACATTCCTCCCCCTCTGCCTTTCCCAAGGTCTCCGGCAGAAAATCCTTTTTTGTTCTTATCAGTTCAAACAAGAACAATGAATTCTTCAAGCCCGCAAGAATGTGACAAGGTGCCAACAAAGGCAACCAGGAAGGTGATGTATGGTCTATAGGCTGCAGCTCAAATAAATCACTTCACAAACCAGTGCTGCAAGGAGGGAATTCAAACCGCTTAGAGCCTCTATTTCTAGTTCTCCCCTTCAGATTTTCACCTGTCAAGTATCCCAAATAAAAAGCAGCATGTGTGATGCTAAACTGCTGCATGCCCTTTGCTTTTGTTACCAGAAATAACTCTGCAGCATCTAATTAAATCGATACTACAGCAGTGTGCCTGCACAGCCTTGGTGAAGGCAGAGTTGCAGTTTCCATTGTAAACCTCTGTATTTGAGAGCTACAACTGGCTGTAAAACTGGATCACCGAGTGGAACCTGGCGGACACAGCTGTCAGTCAAGGAGCAAATGAGTTTTACTGTATTTCAGAAATAATTTATTTGCCTCTTTTAAAATCATACTAATGTTGGGCATTTCTGTTTGTTTGGGTTTTTTTGTTTATGTTGCTTTGTTTTTTTAAATGAGGTTACTATCCCTGGGTGCTTTTTAATATATGTCTTCCATTTCTACAAAGAAACACTGATCTCCTAGTCAGCTAATCTGGGAAAATAAAAAGAATAATGACCAACATATTCAGTCATAAAAAGGCAGCTTAGCAGGTACATATTCCGTGTATGCAAGGATTCATATGTCTCATTCTCTGTTTGGACAACATGCCTTCTAGGCAGAATTCACATGATGCTTGACACGGAAGAAATGAGAAGAATTGTTTCATGCTAAAACATACACATGATGGTGAAAATTCACCATCTGGACCAAACAACAATCAGGTCTCTAAGATACTCAGCCCACACATGGGCTCTTTACCAGCCAGAGACTGAAATGAAGCACCCCTAGCCTTGCCCTAAATTAGGGACTCCTCAATTTGGCTTTGCCCGTGCATCCCTGCGAGTACAGCAGCAGCACCCAGCCCTGTGCAGGCACCGTGCATGGGCAGGAGAAGCTCAGCTGTGCAGGCAGCAGCTGGGCACTCTCTGGGAAAGCCTGTGTGCTACTACTGTGCCCTACGGAGCAAACTTTCTGGAACAGCAACCTGTGACTCACCATTAAACTTTTTCATGTATTACCTACACCGCCACACCAATTCAGTCATTTGAAAAATGCTGGTGTTTAAAATGGTCCACACTGTGGACTCATTTTCTTGGACTCCATTGGAGGGAGCATAGAATGGCTGCAGAGGGAGAATCTGCGTTATAAAGCCAAGGCCCCCATGGGCCACCACCCCGCACTGCTGTTCTCACCTGAGACAGGGGGCTGCAGGAGATAATGGCTCACAGCTTGTCCGAGTGGATCTGTCATACCTCCCCAACCCTGCTCCTACACCTGAGATGTCCAGCTCTGTCTGCAGCTCCTCAACAGAACCCAGATATGGTGCTTCATTGATGCAGAGAACATCTTCACCATGGATGGATTTTTCCTATTTTATACCACCTCAGCTCAGTTCAGGAGACATGCTACTCAGCAGACACTCCATCATCTGCCTCATGTACATCCTGCCCCACCAGTGTACGTACAATCTGGATGCCAGTTGCAACAGGTACACTAGGTCCGTGCATCCCTATCTTGCCTATGTATCCTCAGAAAAGAAAGCACCACCATATCTCCTGCTATTAGCCTGTAGCAACCAGGCTTTGCTGGATTTGCTGGCTCTAAGTTGGCCCTGTTTGCCATCTACTGAATAAGAAACACAGTAAAGAGGAAGAAATAACACACCTGACTGATGGAGCTTTTCAGATCAACTTTTACTGCTTGTGTTAATAACTGATAATGCACCAGCAAACGTACTTCACAGTACCAAAAAAAGCTATGACATATCCATAATGAGAAACCTTAGTATGGCTCTGGATTACTATATTTCTCCTAATGAACGGGGAGAGACAGAGCTGGCGTTGTGTGAGGCTCCAGCCTACTGCCACTTCTTAAAATGGCTTCAGTTGAAGCAGGACTTGGTCCTCCATCTTTAATGGACAGATTTGGACATCTTTGGAGAAGCAGTTTTCTTTAACTATGTATAGACATGTTTTTAAAAAAATATCCCTGCCCTACATACATATTTCACACAACATACCTAAGCACTCAAGTAAGTAATTCAAATGCTGGATTGAAACGGTTTATCTGGAACTGCTGCAGTCTGCTGAGTACGGTATACGGGTCAGGAAAAAGTCCTCCTCAGAGATTCCTGTGTAAAAGTCATTCTAGCAGAATGGGAAAAAGTTCCCTTCTGACATTCACCTTGCCGCTTGTACTCACCAGAGGACTACCTGTAGGCATGGATCTAAGCCTGGAAATACTCATGGATATGAGTGCCCCTGGTTTATACCAGTCAAAATCATCATTCCAGAAATGCAGCATTCCTGATGGGTGAGGTGTGGCAACAACAGAGGTGAGATGTGGCACGGAGCCCAAGTTCATTCCCTCAGACATCACGATCAGACTGAGCTCTGTGCCATCTGGTGGGACTGGGGGGTCAAGGCAGGGAATGGGAGGAAAAGAGGACAGCTGGGCTACCGGGGCCAGCAAGGCAGGTTAGAGAAGAAACAGCCCAGATGGGACACTGAAGAGGAGGGAGGATGGGAATGAAGGCTGGTAGAACACCACTTGGGAGGTACCACCTTGAAAGACTGGTGCACTAAGTTCTATGACGTGTCCTGTGATACTTCGTGAGTTTCTTAAATTCTCAGATGTTGGAGCCAAATGCATATTTAAAAATATTAGAATACATCACCATTAAACTATTTTTAAAGGAAAAGCTCAAAATCTTGAAGGTAAATATAAAAGTGGGTTCTCTTTTAAGTCTCTTATGATTCTCGGCCAATCTTATGAAGCCTGATGTATGTATTCTCTTTTATAAGAATTCTGTACAGTTACAGAAATTATATACAGGAGGCACCAAGGCGCTTTTCAAAATCACGTATATAGATTTTATACAAGAGAGATTTTGATGTTTTAAGATAAATGGCAACTAAGGGGCAAAGAAGAGCAACACCAAGGAACAGAAACTATTTTTACATTATCACTACAAACTTGCATTTTACATTACTTACAAAGTGTTGACTGTTTCTATCTGCTCTACAGTCTGCTGGCCCATCTAAATAAAAATTGCAAAAATATAAAGCACTTTCAAGTAAAACATATTATTTTATTGTACACATAATTCTCTTTGCTTTTTAATTGTAATTCAGACCTTAGGAAATTATTCACCTACACCACATGGATAAAAAGGCCTAAAAGAAAATGACATCAGCCCCATTCTTCTATTAAATCAGTTTTTTATATCAAGCTTGAAGAATGCCAAGGGAATTTTAGCTAACAGAGACAGTATGTTAATGCATTTCACCTCAACAGCACAAGGCCTCAGCCCATATTACAAGCAGAAATGCTCTTTAGCATCCTCTTATTCTCACCTCATAAAACAAACTGAACACACAGTTTGGCAGAAACCTCCCACCTCAAGAAAGGCCCCAAATGACATAAAAGCAGATGTCACAGGCTGGGGCTGAATTGCAGTAAATAAGCCTCCCATCATGAGCACCATCTTGTGTGCCTAACACATTCTGCTGCAGCATCTTAGTCAAATAAATATGTATTTGCATAGCAAATGAATGCACATTTTTAATATAAACAAATGATGCGGTATGATTAACTACTAATTTTCACCCTGAAACAGTGTCAAAAAAGAGTCAACTGACCACCTAACAAAATTACAGCTCAAAAGTAATATTTAACAAAATCCTGCGCACAGTTTATAATGTATTAATTTTGTGATGTCTGTTAAAGGGAAACTCATTTTCCATGTGACCTAAATAAGCATGTTCATCTGGGGGGAAGAGGGATAAATGACCTAATCCTGCTTGTTGCCAATTTGAATTCAGTGTACTCTCTGAAGGACTTCACTGACAACCAACAGTACTTGGCACCTTGAGCTCAGAGACCTCACAGAGTCTCCGAAGAGTCTGAGCAAGGCTGCAATGGTCTCTCATAATGAAAGTGAGTGACTGGTAATATGGTATATTCGATCCTCCGCTGTTAATTACAGCAATGCCTTGTTTAGTTGGTTACTAGTCTTATGTTATTGGTAAAATCTCTGCATCATTATTCAGATCCCAAACGCTACCTCTTCTCCATTAGTTCTTTCCTAAAAAGATGAGGACAGGCATTCCAGTTACACTATCAGGACCTGTATCCTTCCTGAAATGGTTGCCAGTGAGGAACACTTCAGGAAGAGCATTTGAGTAAGACAAGCACATATTGATACTTCCCATAATGCTGCCTCAGTTTTCAGTGATTTATGGCTCTGGGACTTCCTGAACCTAAGCTCTGGTATTGAATAGCCCAAGATACAAATCACATTTTTTGAATCTGTTCAATTAATCTTTGCATTTCCATAAAAACTTCCCATTTCAGCAACATCTTATAATAAGAGGTTTCAATATGCCTTTGTGATAAAGCATCTTCTTTTGTTTCTTTCAGACATACCAGCTACTACTTTTATTAAATTACTGCCAGTTCTGTTAGCAAGAGGAATGACAGTGAACATTTCCCCTCCTGTGTGCCATGACTGACTCTTGAGACCCCTGAAACACATCATACCTACGGTCATCCTCCCTCCTGGCCAAAGAGCCCTGCTCTGTTTGATTATCCCCCTGAAATTCATTCTTCACCTTCAATTATCCATTTTACTCTCCTGTGTGTTTGAGTCCTAATTTCCTCGTAATTGCTCACACCCTCCACGCTCTAATTTTTGTCTAGCAGAGGAGAGCCTCCAGTATAGCCGAGGAATGCTCAGGGGAGTCTGGAGGAGCCCTGAAGCTTCCTTTGGTTGTGTCTAGACTGAGTGGTGGCCGAATGCTGTGGGGTGCCAATTGTCCAGATCAGATATATGGCTTGAACGTGCCATGGCTCCCCTCTGGCCTGTGCCTTCTGGTTTCCTTTGCATGGAGAAAAGTGTGTGTGTTTTGGGCGAGGAAAGAGTCGGGGGCTGGTTCACTCCTGGGTTTTGCCTGGACATGGATTTGGCATGTGGTTGGGGTGCACATCTGGAGTTAGGTGCTTACAACAGTCTCAAGTCCACTAAATTATATGCAACATTCTTATTTTCATAAAACTGCTAATCACTGGGCTAGCTGCTTGGGTAAGTAACAATTCCTGTTGCCCGGAGGGTCAAGCAGCACATACGAAGTCACCCTCACTTTGGCCTTTATAACTCGATGTAGAGTGGCAACACTTCTCTGGTGACAGTGTGACCTCAGGCATCCTAAAAATCCTGCATGCCCTTTCAGCACACTCTAGGAAGAAGCCTGTTGCTATCTCTTAACATCCCAACGCCGGTCACATAACTTTGCCGCCAAAACAGGGTATGAACTATATGGTAGTGGCTTGACACGTGGTCCCAGCTCATCCCTTTTGTCCCTTTCCTCCACTGGCTTGCTGACTGCAAGCCTTCCCTGTGGCTGTACAGAACGTTGCCCATTTTGGAAACACCTGTGCTGGAATCGCCACACACCAAGTCTCTGTCCTCCCCTGCAAAACATCACCTCAGCTGCAATCTCTCCTCAGGGCCTCTGCCTTCCCAAAAGGTTCATTCTGCAGAAGGCAGATGAGATAAGGTAAAACTGGGGACAGTCATGCGGGTTTTACCTTGTTCTCTTACAGATCTACAGAGATTAACCAGAAACAAAAGTATAGCCTGTGGCTGTTTCATTGAGTTACCAGTATTTCAAAGTCTAAGCATGAAAAGTACGTATTCTCAAGGATTTATTTTTGTTTACGGTTTGTTTGCTTTTTAAACTAAGCTGCTTAAATTCTCATTAAGGAATCATGCACTGCACTTGCAGGCCCAGCTAAATTAGTTTTGCAGCAACCCGCCTTTGCCTTGAGCTGCTCTGAATTGCTCCTAACAGCATCTCAGTTGTTTTGGGAAACCCTGGATCTGTCAAATGGTGACATGGTCTTCTGCTGTTAAACTGTCCCCTTCATCCAAGGCGACAGGAGCTCAAAGGATCTGGTTTCTCTTCTGACAGCTTCAAGTAACAGGACCTAAATTGGAATTGGAGTGGAATTTCGTGGTGAAAACAGAAACACTGTCATCACATTGTCTCTGCATAGAGCCCCAGACAGATATGCACGCTCAGTAGGTTTTTATATTCACTTTTAACACCTGCTGCTCTCCAGAGAGTTAAAAAAATAGAAAAATTAAACTACCATTCAACTACATTAACATGAGAGAGGCAGGCACTGCATTATTTGGCAATGCTTTCATGGCTTGAGTTAACCCCCGACCATAAACATATTTTTTTAAATGTGTAACTGGTCCCTCATCTTTGAATGGAACCTCCATAAAATATTATATAAATCTACTTTAACGTGTGCACAATTTCACAAATTGCTGTTTAAAGGTTTCATGTCTACGGTACAGTAGTTGATGGAAGAGGAACAACCCCGTAGGGAACAAGGATGTAGATCTCAATGCTGTTCCTGGTTATGCTAAAGACTTTCTATACTTCTCTGAGCAGGACAAGGAGACTGGTTTTTGTGGATTGTAAAAGGTGATATTACCGCCTTGTATCTATTCCAGCTGAGGTCACAAACCTTTAGGGAAGTGCTCAAACATTGCTGCAGTAAGCAAAGACTATGTTTTCAAATGTTATAGGGGCTAAAGAGGCTATACTGGTTCAATATATTGGAATACAACCTCTAATTTATGCAGTCTTCCACTGACATAAACCAGAGAAAAGGGGAAAAAATTGCTTTCTAATAAGGTAGAGACAGTAACTGTGCAGTACTGCAGAAGATGCTCTGTGCCAGTGCTTCCCCACCATCCCTAATGCCACCCCATACAAGGCAAAGCATGGGGGGTACCACAGGGGCACTTTTGCCATCTCCTTGGGAACCTGCCTCCTCACCTGGCAGCCCAGCAGAGCTGTGCAGTTCAACTCCCAGCATCCACTGAAGGTGTTTGGGTCGGAATCACATCATTCAAATTTTTTGCATTCTATTTGTGCAAAATTATCCGAGCAAAAAGTCAGCTGATTCAACAGATTTCTATCATAGGTATATCTGACCTGTCATTTTAAAAAGGTGCTTTTAATTCCTATATCTGCACTTCTTTTGGTTGTGTTTTTTATTTTGGTTTGGTTCATTGGGGTTTTTTTGAGGAGGAGGAGGAGGGAAAAGTAGTGCAGTAAGGGCATTATTTTCTCACTCTGCCTGTGTGCATTACTTCATGTTATTGGGATGAATTTCAGTGAATCCAAATGTAACCTCTACCATGACACTGCCTGACATTCAACACGTTCACAATTCTTCCTATCTGACCAATAAGTACACTTCATTATGTATAAATAACCCTGAACATTTGGAAGTGTTTGGGTATCAATACGTAAAACTTATCATCAACAGAACTTACTTGCAACTTGCTAAGGGTTATTCTCTCACAGACACATATAGATGGATATATATATGTAAGAAAATGGAAACGGAGATGTAGATACACTGCTGTGGAACTGAAGATGTGTTGTTATGGGACAGCATGATCATTAAAAATTATAATATTTTTATTCAGTGTTCAGAAAAGTTCTACAGCATACTACCATACACTGGCATATTTAAAGCAGATAAAGAACTAACAGAAAGCACAGAGAAACAACTGCATATTCTCTGCATTTAAGAGAAATTGTAATATTGATTTGTTTCGTATTAAAAGATGCTAAAGTTGGAGACACACTTCTAGTCCAGGAGTCCCAGATACTTTACATCCATCAAAATACATATTCTTTATTGTAAAATATGTTGGACCTGCTGTTTCAGCTGCAGTCTCTTATTATTGAGATATTACCTATAATATAGAAGCATACTGAACTAGAAATTAAGACCTTAAGAGCACTTGCAGTGAGTCAGAATAAAGTCTATTTCTAGAGTAGTGCCAGCTCAGACAGTGGCTCAGAGTGGATGCTGAGGAAAAATACACGTGGCTAATATGGAATGACACCTCCTGCATTTTTGCAGTGGGAGATGGCATTAAGTCCACTGAGTTTAAAAACACCTTTTGTATAAGGTCTGTAAAAATCCTTTTTCTTCCTCTTACTTTCCGCTTTGAATTTGTCTAACAGTTTGGTAAACCAATTTACACATCTGACACAAAGAACTTCTGTGGTAATGAGCTCAACAATTTAACTGTGTTGTGTGGAAAAAAAAGACTCCCTTTTGTTTGTTTTTACACTAACAATTTCTGTTGGTCTTCTAGTTGTTGTATTTTGAGAAGCAATAAATAATGATTTTCCATTCATGTCCTATACAGAATTGATTAGATTCACAGGTATCTGTCATATTTCTTCTTCAGTTCTCTCATTTTTAGTTGGAAGACCTGGTCTATTTATTTCCCCTTGTCGAGAAATAATTCTGTACCTCTGAACAACCTAATATTCACCTGCCCTTCTTCAGGTCCATTATTATTTGTAGTGTTCAAATCCACTCAAAATCCAAGTGTGCCACTGAGTTATCTATGCCAGAATTATGTCTCTTTTTCTTTAATAACAGTCATTGAGATTTTACTCCCGTCTTTGGATCACTGCTGTCACATAACTGCCATTTTGTGAGACCTATCCATCCTGACTCCAAGTTGTCATTCCTGTTTGGAAATAACTAACTCCGAGCTCGCCTTTCCAAAGGAAAGCAGAGCTGCCTCTCGCCACCTTGAACACTGAACACAAAGCATCACCTGCCACTGCATTGCCAGGCCATTCAGTATCACCTTCTGCAACTGCTCACAATCCCTTTTAGTATTAACTATTTTTTTATTATGACCAATTCATAACTTCACACAACCAGCTTCAAAATAATGAATTTTGAGCAGCACTGGTCCCAGCACAATTCCTACTGGTACGTACCCTCCATCATCAAAGCAGCCCAGAAGAAGATCTTCTCTCTCACTCTCTGACCACTTAATTCCTTTAAAGCACTCAATGAATAACACCCCTATTTTGGAAAACCAGACACATCACACTGACTGAACCATCCCTAGCCACACAGTTAGTAGTTTTCTTTCAGAGAATTCTGACAGGATTGTGGTACACAATTCTTATCTAAAAAAGCTTATTGCTTTTCTACTTTTTTTTACTCATTCTTCCAGTGAATATTATACTTGCCTGAGTCTCTACAATTTGATTCTTTTTCATAGCTTATATCTCTTTGCCTGGTGTGGTGATCAGACCTACTAGCCTGTAGTTCCAGGAGCTCTCTTGGTGTCAGAATGGCTGTCACCACCTTCTCTGGTGCTGAGCCACCCACTCTATGCCCTACAGGTAGGGCTTTGCTGTGGGAAGTTTGGAAATTTCATATCTCAGTTTGATCTGACGTCTTCAGAGAGCAGTATTTGGTCCTGACAATTCGTCACTACTAATTTATTGATGTGTTTGAAAACTCCTTCACCTGCATTTCAACATTAGTCAGCTCCCCAGAATCATTCTCTGTAAATAAGGTTCTGGCCTGGAAATCTTAAATTCTTCTAGGGTGTGTAGAATTTGTACCTCTCTGCTCCTGTGGTCTTGACTTACTCAAGCTCTCCTTTTACTTTTTCAAGATTCATTGCCTCTACAGACTCTTCAATGACCTCCTGTTTCCAGCATGTTTGCAAGTGGTTTTATTAGTTCTTCCAAGCCTTTAGCAGGCTGTTCCTCAGCACCTTTTAAGACTGTTTCATCAATGCTTCCCATTTAGCATGCTTCACATTTAACATAAACATATTTTCCTTTCTCCTTCATTTGGACATAAATTCTACTTTTTGAAGACTATTTATTTAAAATTGTCGTCTCCACTCATCTCCTTAGAAATGGCAGCCTTTTCATAATCTTGCTATAGTTGGTATATACATACTATACATAAAGACGACTGTAAGCAGTCTTTTTGTTGGTGAAAGTCACCCTTTTGACTCTTCCTTTTAATTCCCTTTTAACCTCAGTGTTATGCTGTTCCTCCTTATGAGCTCAGATATGACTGTGGAGAAATTACTGCGAAGCAGAAGAACAAGGATGATTCACTGGGTCATCTTTGCCCAGTATGACTATGACTGTATGGATTTTATATATGCTATTTTTATACAGGATAATGTGAGGTTCCTTTTCCCAAGGACCAGTAAAACACTCTCTGCTCTGGAATCATGCATTCAATTACAAATCCAACTGGTTGTTGCTGCACTTTAAATGCTGGTTGACTGGCTCACATCAGATGACTCTGTGGCATCAACTTCACCTCCTCATAATATTATTCCTCGATTCAAGTTTACATCTTTGAAGATTTCAGAGAAAAGACTCCGAAGCCTATATTTAAATCTACCCTTCAACAGCTTTAGGCAAACTGGCGGAGCAGTGTGGGCCAACCTGCAATTCTTCTGGCTATGATCAAATTTTTATTTGCGTGCAGGATACTATTTCAGAGGCCATTTATCTGGCACTTTAAAATACTACCTTTAGTTTCATAAAGATTTTTATATTCTACACATGTATTGCTTTTGTCAATACTGTTAATCACTCCTTCAGGTCATTGCTTTTCCAGATTCATCAAATCTTTGTATCATCATTCACCTAACAAAAACTGTGGCAATAACCATTTGTGAGAAAATTAATTTAGAGGCACTAGGCTTTTTGCTGTTATTGAAAGGGCTTGACCTCATTAATTCTTAGGTTGGAATTTTGTTTCCAGAAATACCTGTGAGGATTATTTCACAGGTTCATTTTCTAGTTCTTAGATGTCTAATTGCCTAATTTGTAGATGTGATTGGGTAGTTAGTGTTCTAAGCACCATAAATGGCAACCACAATTATTTCCTGAAGCAAATTTACAGGAGAAAAAAAGAAAGGCCATTTTTCTAAAACACACTAGAAATGTGGTTTTGATTGTAGATAAAAGCATCCCCAGCAGCACTAAAATACAGCCAGAGGTGTCATGCCGAAAGTGGCAAAGGCTAGGTTCATAATTGTTAGATATTGGCTACATTTAGTGAAGCTGTAAATGGTACATGGTGACAAGAACTTTGGCCTTCAAACCTTTTCTTAATTATTATGAACCTAAAAAAGAGTTGGGCAAATGCACCTAATGTCTGTTTGCCTATTTGTACTTCACTGTGCAGTGTCTCTTGCATGTGTATCTGTGTACAAGCGTAAAAAAAGTGAAGCCTTCTAACTGCACAGGTTGTGAAGACTATGAGTCTGGGACAACTGCTATTCTGAGTTTCTCCCTTTCAACTTTTGGCAATTTCAATAGCATCATAGGCTGTGGTCTGTCATCCTGAGGCCTTTATCTTCTGTAGATAAAAAAAAATAAAAGGCAAATAGCATGCAAGATAAACAGATACAGTCATTTATGTCAGCTATACAGACATACACAGTCAGATCTAGTCATCCTTCTACAGGACATGTGGGCTGCACACAGCTCAACGGCTTGCACTGACACCAAGACTTCCGCAAAATACAAAGGCTGGTTACAGGAGCTGACTAGTGACTCTACAACCCTGGTAGACCTCAGTGTTGCTGCCCTTCAGTTTTCTGATTATTTATTCCAATTTATAAAAAATGTTTTTAAGTAGCGAGTGCAGCACGCTGGAATCCTCAATCAGTATAAAACACAATAACTCAGTGGAGCTATTGCAGCTTGTTGCAGCTGGGAAATTTTGTGCAAACTCTTCTCTAACTCCATCCACTTATAACCTGGCTTCTGCCCCAAGAGCTTAGCACCTTTGCATAAGAGAAGGTCACAGTACCACAGACCCCTAGATTTGCAAAAAACATTAGACTGTGTCTGTGAAATCTTTCCATGGGAATAAAAATCCACAACAGACAAAAGGCATTCTGCCTGGTTTTGTCTTGGATAGTAATGAAGGAAAATTACAAAATCAAACCTCTTCAGTACAGAAGCAAAGCCTTCTTTAAGTCCCACTTCTTTAACTGAAAGACCCATCTATGGAATGCTGGAACTCGGAAACTGAAAATCTGACTCAATGTAAAGCACTTAATTGTCATTAGATGTAAAAGCAAAAGGTATCTCTACTATACTTCCTGTCCTGGAACTTTAAATGGAACATATGGCACAAGTGGGTGGAGAGCCTGGATGTGAAAATACAGATACATTTTCTTTCCAGAAAGACGATGAAGATCAAATGAAGTTGGAAACTCATAGCACACCAGATATGGTCAAGGAATGTCAGAGTTTTAGCAACTGCTGATTAGTTACAGAGACTTAACTTGCTTACAATTGTTGGTTATCTGGTACCCATTACAGTTAAACCCATTATAAAGAATCAACCCATCTCTATTGAAAGAGAAGGAAACAAAGAGAAACTGGAAAACAGTATCTGGACTCTTAGTGGTAGCTGCCTTTCTAGCTGGTATTATTAAGGGACAGAGGTATGTTGCAGTGTTGAGTACCTAAGATAGGAATGCTATCTAAATACTCCTTGAGTTATACTAGCATGCAGTTTGCTGGGTGACGATGCTTAAACTAGTTCTGTGTTATTTCCCTTTCCCCTTAACCATGGACACTAATAGCAGAAATATTCTGTCTCATTGGTCTTATATAAGAGTTCTCCTCCTACACCAACATTTTAGTCAGAGGGCAGGTCAGTGGGCAAAACACGCTCATGACTATTTCCTTTGCTTCAGAAACACTTGCCAAATCATAATGGCAAAAGTTTTGCATTTGCCTTTCGGGCTGAGTGGTCTGAAGACTGTGGAAACAAGCCAAAATAGAGTGGGACAGTTCTGCTGACCACACTGAGTTGATCAGCCTGTGAGCATTGTCTTCAGGACTGCTCAGCACAGCTTCCCCAATGAGTAACATCTTACACAGCGGTTAGCTTCACTGACTTTCCATTTAAATATGCAAGTGTAAACTCAGAATTCTGTGAGTTTATACTCATAAACTCTGAGGTTTCCTCTGGAGTTGTGTCTTATTTATGCCGCTCAAACTCTTATTTTCTCTGTTTCTTCTTTGAGCTCCCCTCCCTCATTCTGCTTTCTTACTGTCACAGAACCACAGAAGTCTGGAGTGTGAAAGGCTACTCACCCCATCTAGTCTACTGACTGCAGGAAAGCCCACTGACATTCTACTACATTTTTTTATAATGCAATGTAATCTCTTGCTTTTTCTTACCCTCTCTGGCTTTGCTCCACTTTTCCTTTCTTTTACGTTGTACAGTAGATTACAGCCTATCTTTCTTTCCATTTGTCTTTAGTGTCTGTTTCCTCTTTCTTTTTCATCCACCCACCATCTCTTTTTTGTCTTTTTCTTTCTCTGATGCCTCTTCTACACTACCTCTGCATTTCCTGTTTTCCTCTTTCTGACACTGAATCTCTGCCACTCAAACCTGGTTTATCATCTCATCTTCACACCGGAGGGCTAGATCTCCTAATCAAAGACACAGAGGAAAGAGTTGTCATGTCTCTGCAATCCCAAATATGACACTGATTACTTTACTTTTACAAATTATCCTCAGGTTTCTGACTGTTTAAAGAGTATGAAACCTTAACTGACTGGCCCTTTCAGCCTGTCTTGCTCTGAAAGAGAGGAAGAGCACGTTCGTGCTCTTTTTGTGCCGGCTGAGTCCCACTGGGCTTTTCTGGCTTGTCCACAATCGGTCAGATGCTCTTTCTTACTCTACCTCTTCTCAATCAGATTTTTTCCAATTTCTGAGAAGAAGAAAAAGCAGAACAAATAAACTAGGCGTTGGGAAAAGCTTTTAAAAATGAGAAGGTAAGGCAGACAGGAACAGTACTGATGTGAATAGGAGGCTTTATCAGGAAAGAGAAGCATGTTTCCCCAGGAGGGAAATGTGTCTCACTGCAGAACAAGCTGAGGCAGACAGAAATTCACTGCCAAGAAGAAAAGTGACTCCATGGATCACGAGAGAACAAAAGCATCAGAAAGGGCATCACAGACTTCGCATAAGGCTTTGCTCCTTCCTTGCAAACCTAAGAAGAAACTGAGGCAGGGAAAGAAATGTGGACATTCACTATTTTGCCTAGGTCTCTCTAAGCTGTGGCATTGTAAAACGCTTTCCATGTCCATCTTCTTTCACAGAGCACACATCTCTAAGAGCAAATGCAGATGTCGTAGTGCTGTCAGGATTGGTCCTCTGGGATAATATGAACCTGAGGAAGGGTAAGGGCAATTCGTGGCTGCAGAGGCCATCTGGCTTCCCATCTGTCAAAAGTCACATCTGGAACAGTGAGAGAGACTCAGGCAGACCTTGAGAAATGCCTAGACCAAGGAAGCAGGGGAGCTCCTGCGCGGGGTGTCACCAGAGCACACTGCCGTGATTCTAGGTGAGCATCTGAGATGGGTTGGTTGATTCCACCAGAGCAGCAAAAGGCAGTGGGCAAATGAAGCAGCTCAACTTGCTGCCATCTCTGCTGCCCACAGCTCATCTAGCAGTGGGTCAGCAGCCAGAGCGGAGCTTCATGCCAAATTCATTTCAGTTTGGTAGCTCTTCTTTAAGTGCCTGAAAGCAACGAGGTTTCCAGTATGGCCCTGGGGAATCTGCTCCATGGCCTAATACATTTTGCTTTTTTGGAAATATTCCTGATACTCAATTAAAATTTTCCTTTGTTCAGTTTTTCCTATTACATCCACTTTATCTTTTGGTTTTTATTGGGTCCTTGTTCATCATTACATTAAAAGTGCTGAAAATGCTGAACCTCTGCTAACAGCTTTTATAGAATAAAGCTATAAGCATTTCAGATACTGTTCTGCATATTGACTCTCAGGCCCCTGACGGAAAAAAACCCTTTAATTACAAACATCTTTGAATCATGAATTTCATTACTGTTAAAAAATAATCAATAGCAGCAAAAGGAAAAAAAAATCATAATATACTTAACCAATCATTCTATCTTTGCTCCTGCATCCTACAGGATACCTTAGAAAGGCCATGTTTTCCTATTATTTGCTACCTCTTCTAGAAAAATTCCTAAAGAAACAATTTGAACTCTACAGCCACATCAATTTCTACTATAATCAAACATTAAGGACTTTAATAGTAAAGTGAATTTTCAGCCCTGTTCATGTGGAAAATTCCTTCCCAGGGAAGAAAGCAGCAAAAATCACTGAAAAAAAGTACTGAAAACAAGATACATATCCATTGGTGGTTTTCTGCATTCATTGTACGACTCGTTACTACGAGTGCATCTATTACTGTTGCTATGCTGACTTTTAATACATAAAAGGAAAAATTTTTAAAGCCATAAAATTCAGTTCCTGTTATATGAAGGAAGTGATTTTAATCACAACAGGCTAAGATAATTCAGCAATACTTGTGTCTGACCTACAAATGCCACTTAAAAATAGATGAGAGAAACACTTTGAAGCCCAAGTGAAGGGAAATGGTTTTCATGTAAAAGAGCTTGTCATCTTCAATTTAAACACAAAAAACATTTTGCAACCCAACCTAAGAGACAAACATATTAAAATTAAAGTATTGGACTTTAGCCGAACAAACAGCTTTTATTGCTTAGCTCTGCTAACTGCATTCTAGTCTTAAGGAGCCATTTTGGTAGTAATAGCAAACTGACAATTTTACATCAGCACCTCATGACTATTTACAAATCTCCACTGACCAACATAGAAGGCAACGTTAATAAAGGTCAAAATTACCATCTATCTGCATGATCTCCTCTAAGAACAGTACTGTAAAGGATCAACCAATCTAATTGTTTAATGTATTTGTAGAAATCTGATTAATCCACACTAAAGTCACAGAAAACACTTCCACAGATTTTAAATACTGGAGTCAAGCCTGAGAGATGAAGGTACAATAGGTTCTTTATGAAATATTTTAGTTTCATATTAAATTATTTCCATTCCTTTAAAGAGTACATTAGCTGACTTATTAAATCGACTAGTTACTCATTTAAAATTACTTCCTCGGTTTGTGGTACTAGGAAATGACTCTTTAACAAGTATTCTTGAAAGTGTATCATTGCTCATTTGCTCGGTAAGATAAGTAGATGCCTTTTAAATCAGCTTATCAACTTGCAATTTTTAAAAGAAAAACTGAGGCAGCAATTTTAATAGTACTAGAAGCATGCAAACAAGTAAAAGACAGGATTGTTCAATTCTTATTATCTACCTAACCTTAACTCTTCTCACTAACACTGCCAAACATTTACCTTTCATATTTATTTTGTAAAGTGCTACATTATCATTATTTTCCTGAAAGAGATTAGTTGCTGCAAAACTTCCTTTTCCCAAGCACTTGAAGGAAACCATCATGCGTGTCAGTGAACTTAATGGAAAAGTCACAGAGAGCTGAATGCCACATGTAGGACACGCCACATTAAATGCAGCCTGAGCTGCATGCACAGAGTGAGACTGTTTGCCAAATCATTAAACATTGCTCTTACCGCATTCCATACATTTTATATATTCTGTACATAGCACTCCATATTAGTTATTCCATACATATTATTCCATAATTTAAGTATTTTTATCACATCATTTTCTATTTAGATACAAGATTTTCGTGACTAAGGACAAAGAAGTAATTGTTGATCAACACTGTTGGATTGCGTGTTACTTCAGGAGCAAGATGCATTCCATTTTTTGCAAAGAAATACAAAATTAAATAACTTTGCTATCACTGGGTAGAACGCAGTGATGCCCTCCTCACAAACTGTGCATTGAACTTGACCCATGGACAACTCAGTCTCCAGACCTGAGCATGTTCCCCAGACTGTCAGGCAAAAACAGGAGCTGCCACAGTGATTTCAGGCAAAACATGACCCATTAGTTTTGTTGGATCAACCCTGTTGAAATGGGAGTGAGAAAGATTGACCAGCTCTCTTCAAATGACAGGAAGGTATGCATTTAAGATTCAAAGACAAGCTATTCGAAGATGAAGTAAAAAATCACAAACAGAAAATAAAAACAAAGTGGTTTCACTGGGGAGGTTAAAATTTTGTCCCCACTGATGTCTGCCAGAGCTCTAGTGAAAAGTAACTTCTGAAAAAATACGTTTACTACTGAAGTGTGTCTACAGGAAAGATTGGCAGCAAAATTCTGGTCTTGAAGAAAAGGACATCAGGAGGAGATAAAGTTGACTGACCTTAAGTAGCATTTGCATATTTTCAAAGCTTTGGGAAATAGCACGTGGTGAGGCTTGGGGTTGTTTGGTTTGTTTGTTTGCTCTCCAATTATAATCTGAATTTTGAGTCTCTCTGGCTTAAAAACACTAGGATTGAAAAATTTTAACTGCAATATGACTTTCTATGCAATTTGATATTTTATATTTCTATATAATTTAATTTGATGTACAATTTAATATTTTCTGTTTCAATGTTATATTAATATTTTCTGTTTCTAGTATCTATAATAAAAGGTTCTTGCCTTGGAATTTCTTCGGTTTCAAAATATGTATGTCTGTCTGTGTGTATACGTATGTGGAAGAATTGCTCAAATACAGGCACTTCTAAAGACCTTACAAGCCACATCCTGTTTAATCTGTTCTTCCTCAGATGGCATCCAATTCACACAAAGACTGTCTTCTTCTCATTTCTCATTCACCATTTAATTCTGATCAAATCAGATCTGACTAATCCTTACATGACTCCTCACCACAGCTACTCACAGCCTCCTGACGTCTCCTTCAAACAAATGAAGGCATTATTCAGGTGTTCTAACTGCAGTCCCTTGAAGTATTTTTGTAATTTACATGATTATACTACAATGCACTCATCGGCCACAGAGGTTTTACACATATAACATCCAACCAAATGAACACTAAAATGCATTCCCACTAGCCTCTGGAAGTACTCTTCACCAAAGCTAACAGAATAAAATACTCATTTAAGAAAGAGAAGCAGCTAAGGAGAGGCTGAGCAAAAATCTAACCCACAACATGAAACTAATCTCAATTTTTTAACATCTAAACCTCCCAGTGAACATGTTTGTCTCCAACCCTAGCTCCACAAGCTGCAGGAAGGTTGGTTTACTTTTTAGCAGAGATGTGATGGTGCTCGAAACGAAACAGAAGTGACTTACGTGGAGCCTGTGGGTTAAGCGCCCCCGGCTGCAGGAAGCCCCGATGTGCAGCACAGCGTGGCAGAGGTGTGGGCACGGAGGATTCCAGCCCATGCCGCTCATCATTGTTACTTGCATTAAGATGTTTCGCATTGTTGCTGGTGTAATCATCCCAGGTAGAGTTACTGTGAAACTGAGACTAAAATAACCACCCACATCACAGCTAAAATATGGCTCTGTGCATATAAAGGTGAATGACTTTGCAAAAACTGCAGCCAGGAGTTTGGAGTGCTTCGGGTGCATGCACAGACCAGGAACGTGGAGAGCATGTATGTTTGCATTTATCCACTGACAACCATAGATTTTCGAAGTACCTGATAAAAGCAATAGGTTTTCTTTTTATCCTCTTTGTTCTTTCTGGCAGACACTACCTGATGACACCTGCACTTTTCCTTACAAAGCTGAAGGATTTGCTCTTTTATCTACAAGACCCAAAGAAAACAGTGCCTACTAGGGTAAATATTTCTAAGAGCACCATTCCCATACATCAGGCTTATGTAGGTGAAAGAGAACTGGAAAGAGGTGCCTATAGCAACCCACAGCAGGCCAGAAGACCTCGCTCAGGGTGAAAAAAGGAAAACATGACAGGCTAACAGGGGGAAGAGGAGTCAAACAAGAACCTTACAATTAGTCCTCTCACTTCTTCTTGGCATGGCTTTATATTTGGACCAGGTAGGCAGCTCAAGAGATGGCTGATCATCTCTCATCTTGACTTGTCAGTCCATGAGGAAAAGCGGTTAATCACCTCAATTATACATCTACCTTAGTTTGGTAAATATTACCTACCGGGACTGAAAATAATCTACATCCCTGAAAATACGTTAGTACCATTACAACAGCCCTAAAAACTTCACATTTACCCTCATACAACCTTAATTTTCAAGCACCTGAAGAAACTGTACTGTTGCTAAAAATGCCTAATGATCTAAACAGGAAAGGTACCATCCTGATAAACAACAATAAAGGTTACACAAGAAATCTGATTAAAATGATCTGCACAAAAGGCCCTGCTCCCCAAGATTGTTCTACCTCGTCTCTCAGCTCATCAAAACAAAGGGCAAACTCACAATGGATGCTTCCTCAGGATGGAGAAATCAAAAGTCAGCAACCTCTTCCAGTCAATACCACTGCCCAAGAAAAGCCCTACTTGTATTTTGTATTTGTTCTCACTCTAATACCAGTTGTGAGAACCCCTTCTGCTGTCTCGGGAGCAGCAAACAGAACATTCCTGTATGAAATCTAGTGTGTATGACTCCATTAACGGGCCATGGCTGGGCACAAAGGATGTAATTATTAAAACTCCAGGAAGCAAATAGTCCCTGTCCAAACTTTGAAATGCTAGAAAACAAATGAGACAAATCCTGGGGGAAATATTTCTGAGAAACTAAGAAATAGTGCCCGTGGGAAACTAAAGGGGAAAATTAATTTGGAAAGCATTTAGAGTTAGAATGACTGGCCCACACAGAAACCCCTCCTGTCATTATCAGAAGGAGGAAATGAGAGTAAGACAAAGATGCCTGAAGAACACAAATGCAATTAAATAAGGCAAGACCTACCATAACTTATCAACTTTATTAATTGACATGTCCATAACTACAAATTCTGTCTTGAGGTCTGATATGGGAAGAAGCTGAATAACAAATGTAGAGAGAGGGAAACTCCACCAGAATATGCTGGCCACGTAATACAGTCTCCATAAACTTGCTACCCCTTCCCAAGTGCTTTTTGGTGAAGATGCCCTGGGAGGGAAGGTTGGGGGCATGAGAAGATCACTGCCACAGGGATAGGAAGTGGTTGCAGGGTCTGAAGTGAATCAGGGCCATGAGCTCTGCACAGAGCCTCAAACCAAGGCCAAAGAAAGAGCATGGACAGACTTCCACCTCTGTTAGCAGCCAGGAAGAAGAAACATGCTCTCAGAGCTGCTGTGATTTGTACACTTTTCTGGCAATGTGCTCTGGGAAGAACGAGAACTACAGGGATACAAACACAAAAGGATGGCCACAGACACTACTTCATCGTTGTGGACTCAGTCCCTCATCTACTGTCTTGTTTACACCAACAACTCCAAGGTTGTTTGGTGAGGACATAAGGCAGATGTTCCTGAACCTTGATGAGTGTTATGACTCCTTCAAGTGGGGTTTACAAGCTCCACTAGGCAGCAGAAGTGAAAATAGAGCCATAAACCCAAAAGTGAAGCTGGAAGTAGGAAATATCTTCTAAAATATTTGGGAACTTCCAGCATCAAAGGTAAGATTATTCCTGGCAAAATCCTTTCACCGTGTCACTTGAACAGTGAATGGGATGCCACTGAAGTTCATCAGAAAAATTTGCTGCCCAAAATCCGAGGAAGTTTTTGCAAGAAACCCATTGCAACTGTCATCTACACATGGATCATACTCGCAACCATGTCCGAGAGGAATCAATAGTGTCTTTTTCAATAACAGTAATACCTTGGGGGTTTAAGTTGTTTGGAAACAACACACAAGTCAGGAGGTAACTTCTTCCTGACAAACACAGCAGCTTTACATAGCAACTTTGGTGTTTCTAATAGGGTTGTGAGAAATATATTTCTGATAGATTCATATAATTTTACTGCCTTCAAATAACATTATGACCTTACAGGAAATCCTAACATCGGTTCAGCTTGAATCACCTCTGTCGGTACTGTACATCATGTGTTCAGGGTTTTTTCCCCTTCCCTCTCATTTTTTATTAATGGGGCCATTTGCCTGAAAACCTGTTTCTTAAGAGTGTGTCTGTTCCTTCTGCACCTGAACTCATAATCCTTTGTCTGCAACCTCACAACCAATTGCTGTGGAAATGATTATGATGTCATTAAAAAAAGGATTAGTAAAACTGCAAGTAGGGAATAAACAGGCTGAGCAGATGAACTCTTAAACAAAGAGGCTGTTTTCCTGCAACTATTCACCGCAAGAAAAGAAAGGAAACAAAGTCTTTCCTCCAAACCTGATCTATGACTTATGTTCACACAGTGCTGTCACAGACCAGGGATAAAAGAACTTCCTTTGTGATTTTTGGTCCAGGAGCAATGTTCAGAAACATCTACTGGTAGTGAATATATTTATTGCATCTTTGTAAGATACTTCTAGAACACAGGGCCTTATGTTAAAACTACTGTGAACCTTGTGCTTCTCTCTGCTTGTCAACACAGGAAAAATAAATACTCTGTGGCTAAAATAGAGATTTTATTTTCCCCCTGGAAAATGACACTTTTGTCACAGTGATAAAATTAAGCTTCTCAATGGACTTCAGATCAAACTAATTTAAACTAAACTAAATTAACTAAACGGCTCCTGCCTTCTGTGAAATCCATCAGAATAACTCCTGCTCATGCATCTCCACCAGGAGATGCAAATTCTCTCGCTTTGACAGGTGCAGCGGCTCACAGGGCAGGGATGAGGCTGGCCAGCTGTGGGGCCAGGCTGCAGCACAGCCATTAGCCTGCGGCCAAAGCATTTGCCTGACAGGGTCTGTCTCTGATGGAGGACCCTCCCCAGCAGTTCACTGACCACCACAGTCTCTCCTTTCCTCTCCACGACTGGCAGCAGCCATCTGTAGCAGCCAGGTGGCAAATCTGCCACTCCGTTGTAGCTGTCAGAGCGGAGAAGAGAGGCTGCGGCTCTGCACAGCCAGCGTGGGATGCACAGCCCACTCAGGAGGAAGAACTTCCACCCTATAGGCCTCAAGTGCTGTGGTCAACTGGGATCCCAGAGCCAACTGTGCCTTGACTGCATCCTAGATGGTTCCTGGACCACCGGACTAGGGGTCCAACCATGCCAATTCCCACTCCTCTGAAGCAATGACGAGCTTTCCCTCCCTTGTACAACAGACAGGGACATATAGCGTGTCTCTGCACGGACACAAGATGCCTGAACAGCAAGTACAGTAGAGGAACAAGAGAAGTATAAGGTATCTAACACCTTTATGGCTGGTCCTGTTGCAGGCACAGATCCTTGCTGTCCATTTCTCCCACTTTCCCAAGCCACAGGAACAAGCACAGGGCACTTGGATAGATTTTGGTCCCCCAGCTCTGCACTTCTGGGTGACACAAAAGAAACATAGATGAAATTGTCTTTCACCTCTGTTTCACCGTTTATGATAAAGAACAGCAGATTCTTTGTACAAGAGGTAAAAATCCACTTAATAATAGGGAAAAAACTCTTAAAAGCAAGGAGCACACGCAGTGCTGGGATGCCATCTGGCTCCCACCAAGACTTTCCAGAGCCATGGGTCTCTGTCTTCCTCCCTTCGCTTATTGCTGAGCATGATGGGCAGCTAAACTAAAGCTGAGGTCCAGGCTTGATCTGCCACATAAGAAAACCTGTAAGTAGTGAGGACTCAAATACCTGTCATTTCACTACTGTAAATCTGGAAGAACACCAGAAAAGCTGGTTAGCTCACAAAAAATTCCTCTACCCAGCTGCTTGGCAAAAAGGAGCTGCCCTAACATCTAGCATCTCAAATCCTCTTTCTCCTTCCAGGTAAAACAGCAAAATAGAGACTGACAGCAAATCTGACAGGCTTTTATCAGGCCTGTGCTTGATGGGGAGGAACCCAGCACACAGCTATTTTCCCTTTATACACCAGAAGGGCTTTACATTGAGCAAGCCTAATATTTTACTGAATTCTTCCATAAAAACCTAATGGATATCCTTAAACCTAATGCAGCCCCAACAGATCAACTAAATTTGTGCATAAATTGGGCCCTATTATCAACTTACTCAACTGGACAACATTCCCAGTCATTAAAAGACTTAAGATAGAACCGGCTTAAGTATGTTGACAGGTATAGCATAAAAACACTGAAAATTTGGTTTAGAAGGCGCCTAGAGCTTATCTAGTGCAAACTTCTGCTCAAATCTGGGCTAACTTCTAAAGTGCAAGTTAGACCAGGTTGGTCTGGGCTTTCTCTGGCTGACTTTTGGAAACCCTCAAGGAGTCAGATTCCCCAGCCTCTCTGCAGAGCGTGTCCCGCGCTCATCCTCTTCTACTATGGAATTTTTTTCCTTGCTCCACGCGAATTTCCCTCACCAAAACTTGTAGCCATTGCAACTTGCCCCTTACACCATTAGGTAACCTGGGAAATGCCACGGACTCAGTTGACCTGTGTAAGTGCGGGAGAATTGAGTTCTGTTTCTGTTAGGAATTTGGCTAATACACAAATGACACTCACCAGTCACTTGAATTCTCAAAAGCCTCCACTCCCCATGGCCTGACTTTGTACATAATCTGTGCCTCCCAGCAGGCTTAGAATGGGGAATGCTGATGCAGAATGAGAGTGAGAAACTTGCACAAAGGCACAGCATGTAATTGTTTATCCCATCTTTCCACATGTCTTAAAGCCAATTCTTTTTCAAGGTTTTGACAAGCATAATGTATTGATGTTCTATTTATACTGTGGACCATTAATTTTAAGAGGATACAAGTACTCTGCATATAGAGTTGGAGAGGTAAATCTTTTGTAAAGAATTAAAAATGACAATAATATTTAACTTTGGAAAATAGGTGCTAAAATGTTCTTAAAGAGATATTTGCATCTTCTCCTTGAAATGAATGCTTTAGCTACACAAGCAACAACCACAGATCTGAAATAAGGAGATGCCTTGCACTTGGTAGCTATGCAGTGTACATGAAAGCTTTGTGACCTCCTCAATGGAAGATTGGTTTTACTTTCATTAAATATATATATATTATATCCCCAGTAAAAACAACCTAAAAGACATCAAACACCAGAAAAAATACATTGAAATAACATTAAGGATCTAATATAAATCCACAAAAGCCAGGAAATTCAGAGATAAAGAAAGACTTTCAGACGAGGGAAAACTTTCCAATATATTAAACTGGAGCATAAATTCACTTCCTCTTCACATGTTTGCCATCAAGTCATTCCAGACACAGGGGGTAAGTTCGTCCCAGGGGTAACACAAGTGCCTTCAGCAGTACCACACTAAGAATCAATTTGGCCTTATAGAACTATGTCTTAGTACTTTCTCTATTTCTGATAATCACCAAAGATATTTGAGTTTAAACAGCAACTTTCTCTCTTACAGCTCATTTTCCCATCGTTCAGAAACTGCTATAAAACCGAACTTGTGAGATCGCAATAGTTTCCATGATTACAGACTATGATGTCAATTGTGGGGTTATGACTTCATTGACAGACCGACGAGAAGGAGAACTTCTGTGTGAAGGAGAAAATCCACACTCAAATACAAATATATCTGAGATTAGCAAAGACAACACTGCACCTCACTGGGCACAGACATTTCCATCTGCATAAATAATATTCTCTGCTTTTCACTCGAGCCAAGTATGAAAATGCCCCTTAAAAATTTCTGTTTCATTCATAAGTCATTCATGGTGCTGATGTGTTGCCACCCAAACTCAGCCTTGCTGCTAGTGCTGCGCGGGCCAAGCTTGATGTCAGCAGCAGTTTAAATCATACGCTGTGAGTCCAGCTCTTTGCT
This sequence comes from Patagioenas fasciata, assembly GCF_037038585.1. NCBI lineage: Eukaryota > Metazoa > Chordata > Aves > Columbiformes > Columbidae > Patagioenas > Patagioenas fasciata. The sequence goes on from NC_092520.1 coordinate 178,758,571, forward strand.
GTACTTTCTGGAAGCGCAAAATCAAACGTGCAGCTTAAGACAGGATATGAAGGGAATGAAGTGATTTTGAACTGCCTTCAAACTTCCCATGATTCTGCCCTCATGCTCAAGCTGACATGGCTTTTGGCTCTGGGGTCTGGCTATTCCCTCCCTGATAGAGACAGATAACCATAATGAACTAGTTACTAGAAGATCCCCAGGTGTCTGGCTGAGCAATATGGTCCAAAAAAAGGAATGCGACGGGGAAAACTGGAAGGAGAGCAGACAGGAAGCAAACTCCTGAACTGTATCTTTCTAAAGCTAACCAAGCTACATGAGACAACTACTCTGAACCTTGAGATATGGAGCAGAACTTCTGTAAAGAAAAGAGCTTTCTGCGTCACTTCTGCTTCTGAAAAACAACAAATGATTTTTCCTTTCAATTTCCTAGACTGCAAGAGGCAGAGGGGCTATGACCGACCCCACAGAGCCATGCAAAGTAAGAGATGGATAATTAGGCACTCTCTCACCCGAAACTCTAATATCAGCACATGGGACACACCTGAGCTGACAGCTGGTAAGGTCAGATTCAATCCAAGAACCCAGGAGTTCAGAAGACAATTCCCCGTTGCTCTAAGTCTTATAGAGACGTGGGCTCTGTGTTTGTTCTTTTTGTCCATCTTCTACTCCTTGCTGATCTACTCAAAGGTTACCTGAAATTTCTCATATTTAGTCTTGGACCAGATGTTTATTTCATTGGAGAGCTTCCAAATAAATCCGGTCAGACATTTTTTAATGAAATAAAGGCCCTTTTCAATTTTTCAGCTGCCCTGATGTGCTCAAATTACTCAAAATGAGAACTTTTTGGAAGCCTCTATCCATGACATCTCTGTAGCCCTGAATGGGAGAGCAGGAAAGCTCAGTATTCAAACATCAACCTGGAGAAGACAAACTGAGAACAGATGCATCTACAGTTCACCCCTGCCTCTGTAATTGTGTGAAGTGTCTGGAATGCTTACATTGCAAAAGTGCAAAGGAAGGACAGAGTCCCTCCCCTGGCTTTTTATGACAAGGCTACTAAAAACTTTTATGAAAACTAACAAGCCAACAAAAAATGAAGCTAAATAAATCAACGGCGTTCTGCCTCCCAGTAATTACACACTAAGATTATGGCTTTGGGGGGTGTAAAGAAGGGTGTACAGAGCTTTGCAATGTACAAAACTTGCTCTGGGACATTATTTAATTAACTATTTGAAATTTTAATCATGGAAAGCAAAAAACAACGGTTTATAATTATGTAAAAAGATCATGATGGCTCTAACTTCTCCCTTAAATAGCTTCCTTAGTGGTTTGGAAGGATAGGATTAATAATCTCTTTCTTGGAAACCAATGGCATCTGGCTTGCCTGCAGAGGCTTCTGAGACCTTCTGCTTCCTGAAATGAGCAATGAAAAAGATAAAGTAGCTTCTGCTTGGAGCAAAATTATTAAGTAGCATATAACTTTGAAATGTATTTTTTGTGTGAGCTTCAGCTATAATATAATTTAACTTTGTTGCTCTCTGTGCAATGGATATTGCCTTTAACTAATGAATTTGAACTAGTTTAAACAAAAAGTGCGATGCACAAAACGTTCTCCCTCAATATATGCTGCAGATGAAAAGGCAAATTCTTTCCCTTACTCAAAATCATAATCAGTGTCTTTTTGTACTTTACATAGACTTGCCTGAAAATGAATTTGTTTGAGTGAGTAATATATACTCTGTATTATCTACTTATGACCACAGCTGAGTATATCGTTAATGAAAGTTATACACACAGAAGCAGCAAGATTATTCAGGCATTTTCAAAACCACATCTTCATGTACCTTTGAAAAATTTGCTGAAGGTAGAAGTGCAGAGGTGTCTATTTTCCAGTTTTCAAATACTCCACTGAAGTGACTGAACAAGAAAAAATGTCTACTTTTTGAAGAAGCAAGACTGTTTATATGGCACACAAGTTGCTTTGTAATAAAAAAATGAATCAATATAAATCTGCTATCTGTATCTCTGTCCAAGTCTAGCCCACCTGTTACTCACGCAGTGACTGCTCAACACTTCTTGATCCAAATAATCAATTTATCCTATTCATAGATTAATTCAAGTACTATTCTTGCCATGTGATAGTCACTGTAAAGTTTCTGTTCACCTGGTGTCTAACTTGAACATATATAGATCTTCTTCCTCAAATGACTCGAGTTTTGTGCAAACATGGCTATTTGAACAATATATACAGTTTAGAACCAACTACTACACACAGCTATACACCCCATTAGTGGCAGATGGAGAAGGGCTGAAATCCAGGCAACTGATTTCATTGGGAGTTTGGCCAATTACTTCAGCAAGCCTGATTTTACCATGCTTCTCATGGCTGCATGCTCAATCAATACTTGACCAGAGGCACCACGTGCCACTGACAGACCATTTGTCTATCTCAATCAGACTTCCATATAAAGCTTGATAAAACAGTTGATTCATGCTTGAACGGTCCTCCCTGACTTGACTGGGAAGTTTGCAAAAGAAGCACCTTAAAACCTGCAGACACCTTTGCCTTCTCCAAATAGGTTATGATGTTAATGAATGCTAATGAATGCAAGAGTGCATGCCATGGCAGAGATAGCCTTGTCTCCTCCACATTTTTAATGCTGTGACCCAAGGACTGTATGTACTTTGTCTACACGTTGTGTGAGTTGTTTTTTTTTTTTCAAACAGACACTCGTCTATGGAAGGAAGAGTCCCCAAGCAGATTTCTCAAGGCGTTTAGCGTCATTAACAGGAAACAATGCAGGAGGAGCAGCCAGAGCACGAACGAGTTCTGTGTGAATACTAAGGAAACCCCAGGAACATGTTAACACAATGCAACTTTGATAAGATCATAATAGCAAAACTCACATATGTGTTCATATTACGTCTTGTAAAAGGCCACAATTGCCGCCTATTAGGATAATTGATATAACAGTCAAAATGGATTAGGATAATATATTGGGTAAATTCATGATCTCTGCTGTATAAAGGAACTACCAGTCTTGGTGTTTTTTTTAAGATTCCAGCAATTAGTCTGAACAGACAGGAGGTAAAAATCCTAAATCTTGCCAATTCACTCATAATCTTAAAGGCACCAAAATGGAGACTGCCACTACTGGTAAATCACTTTCAGTCAAAGCAAACCAACCTCTGCAAACCAGACTCCGTTCTCACTGACACTGATACAGATCCACAAGTAATACATTAGTTCAAGTACAATTTATCAGTACTGTTATTTAAATTATTGTAAGTAGTGTTGAAGTCTGACCCTGCAGTTCCACAGTTCAACAGTTCTCAGGACTGACAGACCGGAATAAAACAGCAAGTTTGTTTTTTAAAAAGTAAAAAGAAAAAGCAGAATAAAGACATACATTATGAATAACTAGACTCCTAAAACTGCTATGGAAACAGCACGCACAGAGATATATAAGTGAACTGCCAAAAAAACTCTGAATCTCCACAACACTTGCAATAATAACAGGCAATACCATTTGAAATGGTAAGAGAAAGAATTAAAAAAGAGATTACAGCAAGTTGTTGCCTGCAAATTTCTTGCAGCCATGCTATAAAACACACAAATGATGTCTCAGGTGTGCAGAGATTTCTCTAGGGTGGGATCTGATCCATCTATTCTCTGCAATTGTCTATCTCTGTAAGTTCCTCAGTTGCCTAATATTTTCCTACTTAAACTTAAAGCCCTCTGCAGACTGAAGTTTAATTAGCTGAACATGCTCAAAATTGTTAGTCTAAGGTAGCAAACCTTAACCTCCCAACTAACGCTTCACCGCATTTCAGGTTTCAGCTGACAGCCACCTAAAATCCAGCTCTTATGTCTGGAGAAACCTTAGAGTTAGGTAAGCTCAGGATTGGTAACTCCAGTCACACCAACTTGTACTTCAGTGTCCAGGAGCAAGAGTGCTCACAGGCAGTCTGCCCATTAGTAAACATGACAAAGATGCAAACCCACACCTCCTAGACAGAGTGTCTTAATCACCAGCTCCTGTGGTTTCCTGGATGAGAAGTATTCTCCAGCCCTTCTCTTGAAGCTGAAATGCCAGGCAGAGAAAAGGCTTCAGAAGAAAAAAAAAAACAACAAAGGGCTATTAGTTAAAGCTCATTTTGAAATTAAGACTGAAGTAGGGTTCCAGGCTATGTTCTCCACTGTCTGCATTTAAATCAGAGAAAAAGCAGCCCTAGGGATATCACACCCAGATCTTTACATGGATGCACCAGGCCAGGCTGTTTCTTGTTTTCTCCTTCCCCCATGTGCCCCCACCACTTTTTAATGGCAGCCCTGGGTCTAAAGAGTTCTCAGCCAGACCAGCTCATGGTACATCACTTCTCTTGGCATGCAGGTTCAGCCCTGGCTGAGCAGTACCTAGGGTCTCTCAGTGCTCCAGTTATTAGCCTGTTATACTAAGGATGGACTTCCAGTCTTCCTCCATGAAATGTCTGTCCTAATGAGACGTCCTGAGCAGCACAAGGGAAGCACCACATTTCTGGTTCCCGGCACCCAGAGTGGAGGGGTAGGGTGAGCTAATTCACTGTAAGCTCAGTGGATCACAGAAGATGGGTGAGTGCATCCTGCTCTGCAGCATAAGGCAGCTATTTCACAGCACTGAATATATAAAGACTAAATAAGAATGAGTTTGTTGAGCCAACTGTATCAACTGTCCCTTTCCAGGGTAGATTACTAAAATCCTAGTAAGGCAGCAAGTAGCTTGGGCTAGACACAATGCCAGGCTACGAAAGAAAAGAGATGCAACCCAGAGATGCCTGTGTTCAGAAAATAAAAACACCTTCTCCTGTCTGTCAGCTCAGAGTGGCCAGAGGCTGCTGTTGCACAGCAAGGTTACCTTCCTAGGAAGAAATCACTACAACATCAAAACAATAGAGGAGAAGCATCCCTGCCTCTCTGTATTGTGAACAAGGAAATCATATCCCACCAACAACCTTCAGTAACGGCAAAGCTGATAAGCATTTTCTGTGAAATCCGAACAGGGAGTAACAGGCGATTGCAAAACAAAACGGTGCACTATGAGCACTATCAGCCTCAACACCATGATTACATGTTCCTCAACATACGGCTTTCTCATTCTGTCTTTCATCTTCCCAGGCCTCAGTGTTTTCTGTTTCGGGTTTCCCCAAAGACTGAAAAATATCTGGATATTCTCAGACCTGAAAAGATCTCTTCCTCCTTTAGCAGCAGTGTCACTACTGCATCTGTAAACCACTGAAGTGCATATCCCAATCTGACTATTTAAATAGTGCACCCCATGAAGTCACGATTATAAAATTTCAGGTTCTTGTCCATCTATTTTTATTTTGCTCTTCATCTGCAGTCTGGAATATCTCAGATAGGTCTTGCAATAGAAAAACACTTGTAAACGCCATTGTAAAGTATGCTCCCTTTGCATTTTAAATTGGTACCTAGCATAAAATAAATTTAAGACAGCAGAGCAAGAATGTATCACGCTAACCAAATCACATATGAAGTATATTACTGTTGATACAAAAATTATTTTCTCCCTCACTCCAAGTTGTGTGAGACAGAACTAGAAGCCACCCCCTGGTGAGGATATTTTGCAGCTACTTCCTGAAAGCAGCCCACTTTCTTGTTGAAAATCTACCGTCATTCCTAAAACGTAGTACCGAACTGCAATTTAAAGTGAGGCTTAGTCCCAGGATTAAGGAAGAGGAAATAACAATACTTGCACTTAAAGCATGTAATAACTTTCATTCAAACACCTGAAAGCACTCTTCAAATATTAATTATCACAGTACTCGCCTCTCCCAGCCCTTCCAGGAGAGGATCAACCCTGCATTCCTTCAGCATCCACATCACCTGCGTGGATCTGTAAAGAATGCAGAACGAAGCCAAAAGTATTACTCCTCTTTAATTATTATTTTGATTCTTAATTGAGGGGAGTAAATTCACTCACACAGGGACTGACTGCCATTTATGAGATGGCCCTTTTCTATCACTGGCAGAGAAGAAATGTGATATTGTCTTGTAAGGGTACTGCATTACTGGGGCTTGCAGTATAAAGCACAATTAAATGAAATTACATTAAATATGCTGAACAATTACTCAGAAATCATAAGAGAACCTAAAAGTCTTGAGTTGGAATCTTCTATCATAGATCACACTTTAACACATGGGTTTTCATTCCCTCCACACCACTACCTTTCAGTAGGACAGGGAATGGAAATACTACCTCTGGGTGAGGTGATCTGGAATAGCCCTGTCCCCCACAGCTATGGCTCAGATCAGTTAGTCCTGAAAAGCGAAGTAAACACACTCGAAACATTCAAGGAACACCTTGGTTTCATGACTACATCTGTCATTTACTGTGTAAGTATCGGACTCCTATAATGTAATTAAGTTACAAAGATAGGAAAATACCATCAATACACCTCAAATACCTTTCAGGTTTATTTGTGAGTTTGGTTCAAACCCCTCTGGTTCCAAATCTCTCCACTCTATCCTGTATCTAGAGAATACACAGACTTTTTTAATATCTTACTCCTACCTATCATTGCCCACCAGCTAGACACACGCTAGAGATGCTGAGATACATCTGAGCTTATAGAAACAGGTAAAAATCAGGTATCGGTTTAAGACACAGAATGTAAAAGCATTGTTTCCCTCCCTCAGCCAACCTGTTCACAAGCAAGCTTCGCTGGAGGAGGATGGCCTTGAGCTGAAGGCACAGGGCAGGCTGCCAGGAAATCCGAGTTCTATTCCTGGCTCTTCTACAGATTTCCTTGGGCAAGGCAATTAACCTTGTGGAACACATTTTCAATGGAGGGGAGGCCCAGCTTCTCTTTCTGCATTCATAACATTTTCAACAGTGAAAATGGAATTGTAGGAGCAAGAAGGAGTGCCTGTGCTTTTTACTACCTGATATGTTTGCTCTGTCAGGCAGTTGGATGCACAATTGCCGATAACTTGCCAACAAACCTGAAAATTCAGACACTGAAGGTGCAAAAAATACCTCCTGATCATGCCAAGAGAAGCCTCGGTGCTCAGTTTCCTCATATGTAAAATCTGCAATGAGGTTTATGAAAATCAAAATACACAGCCAAATGGAAAACTAATTTTTAAAGTTCTTTAGCACTCATTATCTGAGATCACAAAAATGTAACAGCTCAGAATTTCAGTTTACCTTTCACTACAGATGCTGTATTTTTACTTTCAGCAGTTTTTGCCTGTTAGAATTTCTTCTTTGGAGCTCAAACAGAATAAAAGATTTTCCTTTAACAATTCTGAAATGATAGCTGAAGTCAAAACATTTTTTAGCTAAACTGAGTATCTTTTATTATCCCTTAACAGAAGTGGAAGTGAACTACAGAATGAGTGAAATATCCATTTGGTAAGATAAATGTATTTTAGAAAAGAAATACCATGGCTAAATTTTCTGTTGTGGTCCACAGGAAGACCTTCACTTGAAATAAACAGTGCCACATCTACTTATACCAGCAAGGAACAGGACTCTCATATTCCACAGAAGGACACTATTTCCTTAGACAAGCTTCTAGAGAAATGGAGATATACACCTCTCTAAACACAGGTCAGACACAACATATTTTTAGTGAATTTGTATGCATTTAGTACAAGCATGCGAGATGTTTTTTCCTTTCCCAGAATGCTGACTTTTTTTTATAAAGACAAAAATTGGAAAGAAAAAAGAAAAAGGATTAAGTATCTGTTAGTCGTAGGAGAAGCTGCTTTTGTCAAAATTTTCAGGTCTTGAGAGATGATCTCTTTTACAGATCATCTGAACTGGAAAGTAAATGCATAGGTATTAAGCTTTTAAGGCTTTCAGTTCACGTCCTTCACCCACTTCTTAAGTTTAGGAATTTTGAAGGCGAGAGGTCAATAGTCTGGGTTTTGTAATTATAAAAGCCCCTTTAGACAACTAAAATGATGACCCCACAGGTGACAGTCTTGCCCACAGAGATGTAAAACATGTTCATCAAACAAGGTACTTCACATTACCCTGTTACAAAATAATATCAATGACCTCCACAAAGAAGGTAAGGTAGTTTGGAAGATTAAAATAACAGCAATGTGCAAATTTTCATTATGTGCTTCACATGAAGCAGTAACACCACAGATGCTACAGTCAAAAGTTGTAAAGATGTAAAGTAACTGAAGTGACATTATGTTTCCAAGTACAGGAAACTGGATTATTATCTGTGCTATCTTCTACAATTACAAAAAAGCAACTTCCTTTTAATTCATCATCCAATACATGTGATTTAAGTCTTAGCTAAATCATGGTTTTCTTCAAATGGACCATGAAATAATTAATTCAAACAAATAAATGTTCTCTTAACAAGGAAATCTCCAGTCTAGCTGATGCACTGGTAATCACCACAGCATTAAAGGGGAGGATGGCTCACACGTAGCTTTTGCTGTCTACAAGTCAGATACGAGTCTTATTTTATCACCTAGATTGTCCTTCCCAATGGCAAAAGATTGCCATCTGCAGCCAAGAATTCACCACACCTATAACAAAGTCTTTTTTTAGGCAGGATAGACTATGATCTCAGAGCATCCTTCTCTCTCTACCACCCAACAAAGAAGTCAGCATGACTTTAAGCACCTCCTAGACTATGACTTCAGGTGGGACAAAAATGACCACGCTCAATGAGAAATTAGCAAAATTGGTTAAACAGCTTCACATCACAGAGCATGGCACTACCAGACAGAAACTTCTACTTAGATAATGGTTCGTAAAGATTCATTATGGGCCAGAAATAGCCTCAAAACATCGATGGGTCTTCAGAGTCAACAAGGTTCTCTTCGAAACTCAGAATTTCATTTTCAAAATCTTACAAGTGAACGAGGATTAGGAGTCCTTGCCCTGACACAGACCTTCTGGAACTGCTGGCAGAGAAGCATCTCACAAATTCCATGTTTAAGGTTTGATATCTCAGCTATGTCAAAACTGCAGTGGGAAATAATCTAAGGGAAAAGTTACTAGGAAAAAAAAAGCATTTTTGTAATCATTTCTTTAGACGTGGTTTGGCACTACTTAAACTGACTTTCAGTATAAAGTCAAACTCTGCCCTCATTAAAAAGGGAAAAACCTGAGCTTCAAAAGTACTATCATGTCTGGCTAATCATGATTGGATCAGATAATGTTCCTGCTTAAGGAAATTAAGTTCATTTCTGATTACCTTTTATCTTCTACCAACCCAAAGTGTGCTACTTAGACTATCTAGCAGAAAGCAAAATTCTTGAGAGAGGTTTTCTGAACAACTCAGTTGTTACTTGGGCATCAGTAACAAGATGTGTACATGGATGCTTCACATGCACCCTGAACTTGGAAATCCATTGATTTTCTTATGGAAGCTTCATGATTATAACAGCAGAACTGCATCATTCCACCCTTTAAAACAGTTTTGTGGCATGGCATCAGCCATCTCTCTTCGCCACTAAAACCCTGCTCAAAGCTGTAAAAAGCTCTGGTCTGTTCCTTGATTCTGCCATGCCACAGTACCTGGTTCAGTAACAATGTGATACTGAAATCAGGTAATGCCAAAAATCTATCTAAAGACATAACAGGAACAATGGCAATTAAAAACAAATACACTTTCATGCATCAACTGCAAAATTTGGTTTCAGGTTTCTCCATTAAACTGATGCCTGAGAGCACCAGAAATCTATGAAATTTCCAGGGGTTTTCATGCAGTTATTTGAAGCAAACAGCAGAATAAGTGACTATTCAGTGTCCTGTTCTACTCCTAGCCCTTCAGTTCCCTCCTTTCAGTTAACTTCAAGATATATGCACATTTTTTTTTTTTTAAATCTCATAAAATAAAATAGCTTTGACTGTAAACTCTTTCAACAGGGTTATGTGACTCCATTGGCAAAACTGTTGCTGATTCTACAAGCAGCAGCATGAGGTCTCTGTGGTGAAAACCTGGCACTGATGAAGTCAATGACAAACCTTTCACTGACTTCTGGGAACGTGAATCTCCATAGCTGCGAATGTCCATAGCTATGCATTTGACTTCTTGCCTGTGCTACATAAAATAATTCTGCTAATAAAAACCAGACTGCTTCATCTGCCTTTCCCAATCATCAAAGGCTATGTCTACAACACACCATGTTGATGGAGAAAAAAGGCTGGTGCTGAGGAGCTAAGGTCCACACCACACACCTTTCAAGAAGTTTTTACTTTGCTCTAGCCTAGTCCTATAGGTTGAATGCCTACAGGATCCAATTTTGTTCCCCTTGAAAGAAATCCTGCCTGTGAGCTCTGGGACCCCTCCACAAGGCATACTGTGAGTGGGGACAATTAGGAGATTCATTTCCAAAGCACACTCCTGATTTGCCCTGACTCACTAATGTAGATGCATTCAAAGAATTTAGAACATGTTCCTGCATTAAAACCTCTAAAATGAAGAAGTACCAAGGTCACAAAGGGGTTTACCTTCCTCATATTTAATAGGCCTCACAGTTTTCAATGCACTTCACACACATGCAGCAACCTACAGTGAGGATAGAGCAGCAAACACTGTGTTTCTGATTCCAAATACGTTCAGTTCCACAGCTGCGTGATCCTTGTTATCTTCAGGATTTTTATTCAATTAGCTGTCCACATTTGAAAAGCTTTTCTATGTAGCCAAACATTTTCCTTTCAGAAGAGTTTGTCAATCTTCATTGTTCGTTCTACTGACAAGGGTGTTCTTTTCCTTGACAAGTTTCCAAATTACACATTATTGCATTAAAGAGATCATCAGATGTCTCATGTGCTTGTGATAAACTGGGCTCCTTGCCTTCCTCACTTGGGGTCTCCCTCCTCTTCCCAGTTTTATACTAGTCAAAAAGATTTACTTCTAAAACATAATATATAAATAAATACATTGCAAGTCACAAATATTAAATACTTAATTTGAACCGGCAGAAAGACCAGCTACCGGAATTCTGCAGTGGTCTGTTAGCTCATATGTCTCTGCATGTGCATATTGAAGGAAACAGCAGAAATAATACTTTACAATTTGATGAACAACATATGACACAGAACCTCTAGACTTGCAAAAAAGGGTTACAAACTTCGGAAAATACTTGCCAATTTAGAATTCAGTTCTACAGAATTCTAAACTACATACTAAAACTACATACTCCTTACTTTCACTGATATAGAACTGTCATCATTGAGGCTTGATATATAAATTGGATTAAAGAAGAAAATAACCAATAAGGACTTAACTGAAGTTTTGGTGATAAAAATGCATGTTTTCTGGGAACATGTTGGATGTCAAAACAGAAAGGATGATACTATGCCATCTCCTTTTAGGCAGAATCCTCCCTTGATTTCAACTATACACTTTACTTATAGTTGGTACCATAATGGTTTATAATAATTTAACCACATTTCTTTCCGGAGCAAAATATAACACCACTCTCCATTGCATCATGCACAGAGGAGGAACCCAAGGACCTAATTTAATCTGGAAAGAGAGAAGAAAGAGATGGAAAAAAGTCACACTTGATTCTCACAGTCTACAGAGTTATCTCAATGCAAGCTGCAGACAGGAGTGTTACCTCTGAAAATCGCAAGAAGCAACTGTATCATCGGAATAAGTGGAAAAGAATACTATGCTTCCAACAGGCACAACAGCAAGTAATACCAAGTTTGAATATATAACTTAGTCTCAAAAAATCAGTGAAACTCTTGTAAGTATCAGTCTCACAACAAAGTAATGCATATGCCTACTAGATAACCAATAATTGCCATTTCAGCAAAACAGACTCTTCACCTGACAAACAGCCAATGCTAAACTTATTGCTCCACTGACACTGCCTATTCTTTCTTCCCCATAAAGATGCGAAAGTAATAGGGAAACATTCTAGTGATAAGGTGCCACAAGCACTCTGTATAGCCCTTTTCACTGAAAACTCCCCTTTATTTCCAACTATGAGTGCTGGGGAAAGAAAATCTTCTGACATTTCAGACTACTGCATTTTCCCTTTTTGCCGAGCTCTTCAACCACCTCTATCCAACCACCACACATTCCTAATTCAGCAGGGATGGCCTGCCTGTTATAAATTACTCTCATAAACCAGCTATTTCTGCTGCTTCCTCTGGGACTGCACCCAAGGTGAGGATCAAGCAACACTCAGCATCCACGTGTGCAAGCTCCGAGCCGGGTGGGAGGAAGCAGACAGGAACCGATCCATGTTTGACTGCAACTGGCATGTGCCTTCTGCAAGCTGCCTTTGAGAAGAGCCCCAGCACAGTTACGTTTGAATACACCATGGTGTTTCCTAATGCCAGTGAGCTTCTTTGTGTACCTGAAACCTGCCTGACTTAAAAAGTAGAGGTATAAGCAATACATCTTGTGTGCAACAGCCTCTTTTCTCCACAGGAGTATTCTGGGGTACTTTATCACTGAACACTACAGAACTATTTCTTAAAGTGACTGGTAAAGCCATCTCTCTTGTGCTTAGCTGCTGCTGTTCTGGAGGACCACAACCGTAGTTTCAAGATTCTTCTGGTGCTGTTTGAGCTTTTGCAAACATGTATTTTTACAGCCGTGTTAACAGCTGTACAAAGGAGGGGAAAATAATGGGACTGCAGAAAAGAGAGAGAAGGCAGAGTAAAATAAGGCAGCAAAACTGAGATGGGAAGAGGTGGATTCAAAAAGAAGTTTGAAGAAGAAAGTTGGCCAGAAAAATGGAAAGGGAACTGGAAAAGGGAAATCACAAATGTTAACTTGTGATGGAGCATATGGCCACACCTTCGTATCTTCTAATACCTGACCACGTTTTTCAAGTGACATATCCACCAATTTTCTTTTGAAAGACATGCAGGGGAGAGGTGCAAAAGGCAGACTCGCATTAGGTGTTAACATGAGTGAGAATGCAGAATTGCAAGTATCTGAGACTGAAATCTTTCCATGGCCAAAGAATCAAAACACATTTGTCTGATAGCCATGTCTAGAGACTAAACAGCCATGGAGAGAGGAAATTTCATGAAACATATTATCAGTCACTACAATTATATGAAGCATGAATGGTCCAGAATGGAAAAACCTAATTATAAATGCAAGTTTCCTGCTGTTCCATTTTTTTCTTTCTCACTGGATTTAAGGAAAATATGTTGTGTTTCCAGGCAATGTAGGACAAAGAGTTTCAGTTTTTAAATTTTATCTTGTGCACACTACATCTGAATGTTATCAGCTCTCTTAATCACCTTCTGATGTCTGATAGTGCCCTTTTAACCTTTGTTACTCAATTACTGAACAAGTTATCTCATTGTTACTCTCTTTTGAAGGAAGAGTTGTGCCTCTTTTCATGCTGATAAGAGACACATAAATATTCACTCCCAGCAAACATTTAATAGTAAAGTGTCGAGCAAACTACCAGAGTCTAAAGGTAGGAAGCCCTGGTTAACTTCTCTGCTATCTTAACCCTTTACTCAGTCCACCAGAACAATCAGATACAGAAGATGGATGCTCTTTTTTACAAATGAAACAGAAATAATTGTTCTCTAAAAGAATGGACTTTATAACATGCTTTATAACACAGCAAATAAATCAAATGATTGGAAGTGAAATACCTACCCATTTTCTGGGCCGGCCTCTGGGTCGCTTTTCACCAGTGGCTTCTGCTTTCTGTAAAGGCAAAAGAAACACAACATATTTTATACCTCGGCATTATTTAACAGCCTCAGTAACTAGGAACTCCTTTCCTGTAACATTATCCATACTTATATCTCTTGGGTGGCACCAAGCCCCCCTCCCGCTATATGGGTTTTCTGGTGGAATGTGATTATGTTGGTTTTTCTGACATTTCTTAGCCAGCGTGGCCAGGGGACACCTCTCCAGTGCCCAAGAGTGACCCTGGCCTGGATCCACACCGTGTCTAGGGGCACAGAGGAGCGTGCCCACGCACAACCAACTGTGTGGTACCCACAGAACTGCCCGGGCCAGCCATGGTGCATGCAGGCGGTGCAGGGGGCACAGGGCAGTTTGGGAACCTGAGAACCCCTGACAACATCACATCTAGTCTTTCACAGGCTGTCACAAACCACCCGTAGATACTAAATGAAGAATACAGACTGTTTCAAGCCCAAACAAAGCAATTTATAGCAGCCACAGTTCCTTCCTTTAGTCTCATGATGTTGATGCATGAGATGGATTTGGACAGACTTTCACCATGAATAAGTGTTCACATCAGGAGGTAACTCATATTGAGAGATAACCTCTATTTCATGTGAAGTCTTCCAAGTAAAAGAACATCCTCAAGCTCTAAGCAAACCTTTTGCTGGTCCAAAACACACCTTCCATTTTTACATTTAAGGAAACAGCATGCAAGGTGTCCTAGAAGAGACAGCTGTATTTATGTAAGCCCAGAAGTTGGTCCTGGAGCTCAACTTAAAGGAAACATGGCTCCTCTTACAGACTCTTCCATTAATTCAGTGTGTGACACTACGAATACTACTACTACTACTTACGTGCTACACAAAAATACTTAGAGGCTTTAAAATGAAAACTGCAGGTTATTTTCTCTAGATAGGCTCTGCCCATCCCTAAACCTTATCAGGTAAAGAATCTTGTCCCACCAAGGGTGATGAGAATTTTGTCACCAGCTTTAGTGAGCGTACTTTTGCTGCATACAAAGTCCCTGAGAATGAAGATTTTTAGTACATATTCTATAAATGTGCTTCCACATTTCCATGAATTGCTTTTTTTCCAGTTAACTGTATGTGTATTTGATTTGCCTTTAGAAATCAACTGTGTCATTAAATAAATCACTTGCTGGTCAATCTCTGTAACATATACTGTAACCTAATGCTGTGTAAAGTGGATCCCTCTAAATGAGAACTTGAGCTGAGGAAGCAGTGGAGGAATCTCTGAAAAAAAAACCTGCCCCACAAGTTAAAAGCAATTCTTTTAAAACAAATATCTCACCAAGAAGAAAGCTGTGAAAAATAAAATTCACACTCTTAAAGGGCAAAATTATCACTCAGACTTGTTAAAAGAGCAAACTTGCTCTTTAATCATTTATACCAGTGTTACATGTAAGGTGAAACCCTCTTATGAGAATACTTGTTAAAATGCATTTACTATATACCGTAGCTGTCTATTGCGAAGTTTTGTTTCCTTTTAAAGTGTTCATTTCTTTATACCTCATAACCTGAAAGACGCAAACAACAGATGTAGCTTACTTTTGAAAAGCTGTAGCCCCCTGCATTTGCTTGTTTCACGAAACACTGGGCATAAATCTTAACAGAAAATATTAGTTAAACTTGTTTTTAATAAATCAACACCTGATCTGTTGTGAAAGCACAAATGCCATTTATTTTCTTCTGTATTTTACCGCACCTGAAAGACCCTTTTCCAAAACTCTATGAAAAAAAAAAAAAAAGAGGAAGCTAAAACTACTTTGGTCTCACAACTGAAGTTCCTATAAATCTGACACAAATTCTAAGTTTAATTACGGTGTTTAACTTAGTTTGATGGGAAAGAGAACATGAAAGATTTCTTTGAATAACTGATCTTTGCTTCTTGCCATAAACCATCATGGAGCGTGGCCACTTGCCATGAGCAGTGCCGCGCGTTACCCTGAGGAAGGTCCACGTCAGAAGTGGCCAGGGTTCGTGCTGGCTGGTTTGGATATCAGTTTGTCAAGTGCTTGGGGACCTTTCAGATTGAAAGGCACTATATTCCTGCTGTATATGATTTCCACCTCACGTTAGAAGGAAAACATTTCCATGGTTCTTATCAAAACCCAATCTTTCCCAGAGGTGAGCTGAGCAAACAGCGGGGCATGCCAGAGACGATGTTTTGGTACAGAGCGATTCTGTAAGCTAATAGGAAGGTTTCCACAGGCTAAACTGCAGAGAATGAACGACAAGAACCTCCAAAGTAGACGTTTTTATCTCCATTCCAAAGGAAGAGAAAGTCAAAACATTTCTGGAACAACCAAAAAGGAGTAGTGGCGGTCCAGCGGTGATAATAGAGACATGAAGTTTCGGAAAATATGCCACCTCTTTCCCTCTGGACTTTTTTCAGGTGGCATTTTGCAAACACAGGCTGTATTTTCTCTAACAGCACAAGACTGTCTTTTAATTTAAGCACTTGAAGAAAGGTTTTATTGCACATCAGACAAATAATTCAATGTTTCTCCATATAATTTTCAAGTAATTAATAAGAAAAGGAACACGTAAGTGCCAAAGCATTGCTTTTCCTCTGAAACAGGTATTTGCATAATCAGAAACATGCCAGTCTGTTGGCTCTTTGCTTTAATTGAAGTGTTGCCTCTGAAGCTGGGAACAAATCCAGAGGGAGCCCCAGGCCACCCAGAGGTAACATGGATTCTCACCTGGGCAGCAAGATGCACGTGTTCCCAGCCACCCTACATGCAGCAGTTGGTACCTGCTTAGTCCCAAAGGAAGCTGCTGCCTTCAGCTGCTAAAGCACTTTTTGAAACTGAGATGTGTTTGGTCACAGTTTTTTTCCCATTTGGTGCTACACTATGAGGCGTGATCTTTCCCTATACAGCTAAGACATAGAATCACCAAACTTAAAGGAGAGCCAGGTATGTTATCAAACACAAGTCTACGATATTTACTGAAAAATTACACAATTTCTTACAACCAATAATACGAACACATTGTTTTTGCTATGTCCCACTTTGGGAACAGCACTAGATTTACTCGCTTTTAAGTGCGTGATCTATATGGGAAATGTCAGGGCTTTTTTTTTGTCTCAGGTGAGAAAGATGACCATTCCAGTCATTGCTGTCTGGAAGCAGCTAGCAGTCCCCAGGCTGATTTGCGATTCACCTGAGCCCTGTACCACAGAGCCACTAAACCCAGCTTCCAAAGAGCTGCTGTCAGCAGCCCTAGGACCTGACTGCCCATCATCTCTGCCTCCTTGTTGCATAAATGTGCCGTGCCCAGACAGAAACTGAGGCTGTACTACTGAAGGCAATTAACAAGACAAGACAAGTATAAATAATTGAACAGCTATAAAGTGCTCTTTGGGCATCTATCTATTGTCAAGGAAGACCTCAAATGCAACAGAATCCAAATTTGGAGAACCCTATCCACTTTGCAAAATGATCTGCAGGAGACCTCAGATAAAATGTGTCAGAGCTGTAAGTCGGGTGAAATAACCAGGAGTTCTCGGGAAGCAGATTGCTGTTGTCAAATTGTGTCAAAAGACCTTGCCCATGGCAGTGTCCCTCTCCTAAAAATAAAAAAAAAAAAAAAAAGAAAAAAAAGAAAAAAAAAAGATATTTTGTTAAAAAAAACCCTCCTAAAAGAAACTTCGGCATTGGCTAGATACAAATATATCATGCTACCATGTCCTGTTTTTCCCATTTTAATTCTAAACTGGAGTCAGTCCTCTCCTGCTTTTTCCACCTTCCTCAAAATGTCTGATTTTGTGGTCCCTTATTTTGGGGCTACAATAACCATGCTATGATCACTTGATAAATCTGATCTTGTTTTCCCTTTAAGCCTATAAGGACTGGTGTTGGTGAGAATGAATGAAGCATGGAGAAGCCAAATAGATTTTCATGAACCAATTTAGGGCAGAGTTCTGGTCACATGCACACTTTTTACGTTACCTTTGGACTGCTTAACTCAGGGACGTGCCTTTCTACATACCAAACTCTAGCCATGTAACATAGAAACCGTAGCATAGTCACACACAGTACCACAAGTTCTGGTTTTCAGAGAGTGATGTTTCAAGATCTGGAGGTATTTTTAGTGAATTTCACTACATCAATAACTACAACAAAACTCAAAATATTTTAACTGAAGGTGAGTTTTTCTAAAGAGTGTTTACTTTTGGATATTCCTGGGATATCCCTTGATATTTTCTTTCAAGACAAATACATAGTAGTTACTACTCCTTTTTTTAACCTCACAATTATGTTTCCTCCTTCCAAACAGGACAGTATTTACGCCTATACAGTATTTTTGTCAAGACCAACTACAGGAGCTAAACAAAGAAAAGCTCTTGAATGCTTAAGGGAAATGTGATGGGCTGGGAACACAAGTCAGCCTAACAAATAAAACTCAACCACAGAACACCCAGGAAACTAAAAAAGAACATTACATTCCAACTAGGATGTTCCTGCAAAACTAGTCGTTCTTTAGGAAAAAAAAAAATCACTTTTTTTGCTAATTTTTTACAAATATTTTAAATGAATAACAGAATGACTTGTTTAAAGACACAGCCTTCAATAACAGCCCAACTGTGGAGACTCAAGTACAAGGTGATTAGAGTCTTTTTGTATCTCTCTCTTCTCATCTGCTAACGTGTTCCTTCCGTTGGTGAAAATTAGAGAATTGAGAGATGGTTTGCTTTTCTACAAAATGCAGTTTACCTTTTGTGTCCAGTTTACAGCAAGTTAGGTACACGTGATATGCAAGGCTTTTTTAAAAAATGCGTATTACCTAAAATTAGAGTAATTGCCACATTATTAGCTGTCCAATTGGTCTTGCAACACTCTGCATGCATTGTCAAGTTTCACATTGCTAATTTCCTAACAAGCACAGTTTGTTTTCAGATGCCCCAAGGCCAGTTTACTAAGACCAAACATAAGCTCTGAAAGCTAAAAAAAAAAATGCCATGAACCAAGAAATTTTAAATACAAAACACAACTATGATTCAGGGGTAACTTGTCTCTCAACTGATTTAAGGGTATTTCCTTTTTGAGGTATAACAAAACAAAGTCCCAGTTCTGGAGTATTTTTAACTCGCTGCCAGTTTGTGCAATACATTTTTAATTGTGATGTGTAATGGTTTGCAAGAGAACACCCAATCAATTAATCATGAGTGCCTTCTCATGGCTGCTCAGTGGGTTCTCCTGGCCGACGTTTTTCTTGCATGTTGTGAACACTCTTAATACATTTCAATGAGCTGCCTTTGAAAAACACAGGCCACACACACTATTCTTTAGACATTCCAGCAATTTCCAGTTGAGGGTATAGTACCCAAGTTCACATGTAGAGGGGCTTAAGCAGAGTTAGCCAGCTCTCCTTCTCAGAGCTGAGTCAGGCTGGAGGAAGCCTTAAACAAATATGTATATGCATATGTATGTGTAAATATGTTTACCACAAAATCAAACGTATAGCTCACTCTTCTAAGAGGTGATACTCTCACTACCAAATGAAGCTTTCTTACAGTGCCAAAACCTTTCCATTCATATTACTGTTAGAAATACTATCAAAATTAATATTGCACAAAAAGATACTTTGAGATGCCTGGTGAGAAGTTGAACCATTTTAGAGAGGGTTAATTATCAATTTGGAAAAACAGCTAAAATATTTATTTGAAATGTGATCTCTGTGACTTTCTTCTAGTAAGGCTTTATAAGTCTTTTATGGTTTAGAGGATTTATCAAACATTTCTATATTTTTATATATAAACCTAGAAACAAATAAGACTTGTAATGGCATAGCCCTTAAAGATTTCTTTTAATGATAAAAAGACATGGTCTTTGCTCAATTTTTTATATTATCAACACCCAAAAGAGTTTGCTTTAATTAGAGCAGTAATTTGATGCATTCTGAAAATCAAAACCTTACAAATGAAATTGCTCAGTTCATAAATTAGATTAAAAAAAAACAACTATAGGCACCAGAATCATCTGGAAAGCTCTTGATTTTATATACCTCCATATATATTAATGTTTTAAAGTTATTTTCAATTTATACTGATTTTCAAATCACTCATACAAATGAAATAATGTTAATATTTCTTTTAGAAATATCTTTTTAAAACACATTTCTATGAATTACTTAAAATTTAATCTTATTACAAATATTTCTCCTAGGAAAGCCAACACTGCTAAGAGTAATATTTAAAATACTAAAGCTCACATTTGGACTTGCTAGACTAATAAAAACTTGCTCTCTCCCTTTTGAAGAGTGAAATTTAAACTATTTTAAAGTTAATCTGAGGAACATTTTAACTACATTAAAAAAAATCAACATTTTAAGCTCACTAGGTTGCAGACTGGCTCTGATATATTTTAAATACTGAACCAGTAAAGCATTTCTTACTAATTAATGAACTTATTGACAGAATATACTGCTTTTTTCCAGCTCAGAAAGTAAAAAACAATTTTAAAATTTAAAGAGAGTTGGAAAACCTCCCTCAAATAAATGTTGAAAACACTTATAACAAAACAGACATGAAACCATAGTCACCCCCTAATAATTTAATATTTATAAGTAGTTGCTATAGTAATTTTAACACTGAAAACTAACAAACTTAATATGGTCAGTACTATAGGCATATTGAAAAATGAACCATAATTAGATGAGGCCACAAATATCTTCCACACACATTTTGTCACAGATCTGCTTAAAAGATACTGATACACTTAAGCATTACAGTTCTCTACAAGATTTTGTAAGCTTTTGTTTCCAATTTAGTACCTGCAAATTAGTGCTAACTGCTATGTAACCATCAACATAAACAAAACTCCTGTATTTATTTTCAAGCCTACACACAACTATTTGCCTTCTCCAAAACAATTCTTACAGAAAGGTATTATTTGTCTTGATAGCACAGTTTCCTAATGCTGAGCTTTCCAAAATGCGAATAAAATTAAGTCCCATTTTCACGTTGTACCTGTGATGTAAAGTCCATGCACTAAATGCAGTGACTTTAGTGAGCTTCTCCTATGGCTGAATCCATTCAGAACCACCAGAATAAGTTTGCTCCCGTCCCCAAGCAGAAGTGATGGTTCAGAAGACTAATAGCACTTCAAGTAAAAGTCTCTTTGAAATTGATTACTAACCAAGATATGATGGGCTTTTACTGTAACTCACAGTTTACTTTACCATCTCATTTTAAAGCTGTAAATTTCAATATATTCACTTATTTCCATCAACACATAATTGGATTTACTTCTAATTAACCTATGTTTGACAAAACACTTTAGCTTTAATATACAGATTTGTTCTGTACTAGTAACCACTGTAAGTGGGCAAGAAATTAATCTTCCTCTTTCAAATATCTTGAGAAAATGGTTCATAATGATTTCCTTACTAGATACAGGAGATCTCAGTAAATACATCAAATAAATTATGATATTTTGCTAATCAGTACACTATACAAAAATCAAGCTGCCCTTACAGATTCTCTACCTAGGGTCTTCATGCAGCATGCTATTTCCAGCCTTAAAAATGCAAAATACATGCTTGATGTAGCTTCCATTATTAAAAAGGTTCCAACCCCACAGTTCACAGTCTAAATCACTGGATTTTTTGCTACCAGTTGATGAAAAAATAACATTAAGAACTCTCTCTCATGAATAATCTCACCTTCTGAGCTGCTTTAGAGGGACTCTTGTTTTTGCTTCCTTTGGGTCTTCCTCTTGGTCTTTTAGGAGATGGTTCACCAGTTGGTTCCTAAATACAGGAAAACATGCTATTGTGGCAAGAGGCTACAACTAAGATCTGAAGGATAAACTACAACTGAGAAGTTACTTTAAACATATGAATTAACAATATTTAAAATGAAAAAGGAAGAATTAAACAGCTTGAGGTAAAATTAAAAAAATATTTTGCTCAATAAAGAGTTTAACTTCCCTTGGAATTGTATAAAAACCTGGAAAAGTTATCGCAGAAAACACATTTTTAAAAGAAGATGGCTATGATTTTACTCATGTAAGAACGATTATTCAAAAAATAATGGTTACCCATTTAATATTTCATTATAGCAAGATACAGTTACCATATGCAGTTTCTAACACAAACATTTGGGGAGAAAAATAAAAAAGGCTAACTACTGGAAAACTGCAAAGTAAGCTTAGACTGTTTTCTCTCTCAAGGGCACAAATATTTTGGGAGGATTGTTTTCTGTTGTTCTGCAATCGGCATTATATTCACACCTATTCTAAACATAATTGATTTGTATTAAAATGCAAACGTTAAAGTTTCTTCAAACGGAGCACTTGCAAGCCAAAAAACATCGACCAAAGAAAATATCCAAAACAAAAGCTCAACTCTAAAGTGACTCGACGGGAACACTGGTTATTTTAGCAATTTTCTTAACTAGCTCCTCTGCCTGACAGTAAATAACCAGTCCTTAAAAATGGGTATGAATTACTAAGAGTTCAGATTCCAAATATTTATTCAGTGAATCATAAATACTGTAAAACTCTTCTAGTCTTAAATATTGTACATTTCATTCAGATTACAGGATGTGGTAAAACTAATTAAATGCAGTTCGTTAACTTAAACCAGCTTAAAACCCTTCAGCTTTTAAATTCCCGAGTAGGTTAAGGGGAGGCTGAAAAGAGGACTCCCTCACTACTCCAGCTCTCAGTGGCACTGCACAACATCTGGTCTGAACACGTCGAAGACCCACTTTTCTTTCTCTTCCATACATTCAAACGCTATAGGAAAGAGGGGGGAAAAAAAAGAAAAGGAAAAAAAAAGGGCAGCCCCGGCGCAATGATGCCGGTGCTGGGGCCGGGTGAGGGCAGCCCGGGGGGTAAAGCGGGACAGGGGGCAGAGCCCGGAGCCGCTCCGGCGGGGGAGATGTCACCGAGGGCAGAGCGGGAAAACCAGGGGTCTCCGCTTTTATGGCTTTCCAAAAAAGTACTTTTCTTTGGCGGGGGGGGGGGGGAGGGGGGAGAGAAAAGGAGTACTTTCTGCACATCGGTGAGAGAGGCGCAAAAGCAGTCGGGTTTCTCCCGGCTCGGGGCTTTGCTGTTCAGCTCCCTGCGGGTTTTCGGAGCCCCTCGCAGGCTCTGGTGGGCTGATGCTAAATGAATGGAGTAAACATTTTTAAAGCCCGCGGAAGCTCGCTTTAAAATGAGCTCGGTAGGCAGCCCTGCTTCCCAGTCCTGACTTCCGAGGGAGGAATGGAAAGGACTGCGAGCAACTCCGCGCTGCTCCCGCGAAGCTGCAGGTTTAATTGGTTGCATCCGCGGGCAAAATCCCCCGTCGGCGGCACCCACGGAGGGGCTGCAAAGTGCGGGGGCTCCCGCGCCGCCTCGCCCGGCGGCGGGGGCTGAGCACAGCGCGGCATTTCCAGGCGATGCGACAATGGCACTTCGGGAGAGGAAAAGAAGGGGGGGACGCGGGGGTGGAAATAATGCACGGATCTAGCAACCTTAGCGCGGATTCAGGTCCGGCAAGTCAAAAATATAGGAGCCCAGCGCGTCCCTTTCAGGGCCCGGGAGGAGGCTGTGGGTGCGGGTGGGTGGGAACTGGGCTCCGCTCCCCGCGTCGAGACCTGGGAACAGTCCCCCTCGCCTCGACCTGCTAGGGAAAGCGCCGGAGCAAAGGCAAAAGGTGTTGCAAATGCAGGGCAAGCCCCCTCCGGCTACCTCCCCCACCTTCATCGGCAACGGGGGCACCTCTCTGCATACGATGACGGGGGTGAGGGAGGAGGTGGGGAAGGGGGGGACGCCAGAAAAAAAAAAAGGGCGAAAAAACTTCTGCGACTTTCTAGACACCCTCCTCTCCCTCCAACCCCAGGATCTAGGGGCAGTCAGGGGCTGGGCTGGTCAAGATCGGAGGCGGCAGCAGCCCCGGTGGGACCCGACACACACGCACACACACACACAGATTGAGACATTGCAAAGGCTGAGAGAGGAGGGAGACAGGAGAGCCCCGTTCCCTGCTCCTCGCTTTCGCAATTTCAAAATCAGCTCGAAATGACCCAGCGAGCGCTGGTTGGTCGGAGCCGCGCTGCTCCATGTTCCCCATTTACATTGAAAAGCCCCAGCTCGCTCCCTGCACAATAGTGAAAGTCCCGAGGAGGCTCTGCGGCTCAGCGGCTCAGCCACACGCAGCAGCACCCCGCCGCTCCCGGGGTTCCCCCGCCGGGGCGCCCGGCGAAGCCCCTCGCTACGCCTCTGCACCACCTCGCCGGGAAGCAGCACACAACAAAGCCCCCCGCCCCGTCTCCAGGACTCCTTCACTTGCAGCATAATACGTACATGTACATGCCTATAATACTATAGATCTGCGGCTCTACGTATCTATACGGTACTGACTTGTGGTTGCTTCCTGGGTCTGCCTCGTCCTCTCTTCTGAGGCTCTGCGGTTGCAGGTTGCTCCTGGGCAGCAGTGGAAGGCTGACCGGGTCCCTCACCTTGTGCACTCATCGTGACTTCTGCTGCTGAGCCTTAAACCAGTCTCTCCAAAGCACCTTGGAAGGGGGGGAATCAAAACGAGCTCTTGCTGCTTTTGCTGCTCGCTGCCACCACCACACCGGACGTCCTGGTGCTGCCAAAAAGGAGAAGAGAAGGGGAGGAGGAGGAGGAGGAGGTGATGGTGGTAGTGGTGCTGGTGGTGGTGGAAGAGGAGGGGGAATGAATCTCTCTTACAATTTAGGAATGGTTAGTAACATGAAGCAATTCAAAAGAGGAGAGGTTAGAAAAAAACGAGAGAGAAGAAAAGGCAAAGTAAATTGCAACCCTGGAAATGCAAGGAGAGAGGGAAATACTCCGAGGGTAGTCGGAACAAACCAAGAAGGGGAAAAAATCCTACAAATTGAAAGCAAGTGGTGGCTATCGCGCTTAGATCGGATCAGGACAAATTAAGATAAGACACACTGAAAATGGACTGAGAACACTGCACAATCTTGCCAGAAGCATGCACCCTGCGAAGACGGGGATTTCGGCAGCAGCGGGAGCAGCGGGCAAAAAGAGCGATCATTTAAAAAATAATAATAAAACGATCTGGGAGATTGGGAAGGAAGAAAAAAGGGGGGGGGCGGTCCTGGGTTCGTGTCTGTGATGCGAGCTGCTGGGACTGGAAATATTATTATGCGAGTCCTGCCCACGGACTAAACTAGGATGAGGGTTTAAAAAAAAAAAAAAAGGAAAAAAGAAAAACCACCTTTACCCGTGGGTGGAAAAACCAGAAGGGGGCTGTGCGAAAAAAAAAAAAAAAAGGAGGAGGTAGAGCGAAAAACCGAAAAACCCGGCGATCGGGGGCTGGCGCCGCGCCAGATAAAACATGAGCAGCACGGCAGCCGGGGCAGCGGCGCGGAGCACGCCGCGGCCGCCTCACGTGTCCCGCACCGGCCCGGCCCCGCCGCCGCGGCAGGTTTAAAGGGCCAGGCCGGGGTGCTGGCGCCCCGGCCCGCGCCCCTCGCTGCCCCCGCCGGGCAGGGGCAGGCTGGCCGGACCCCGCACGCCCCCCGCGGGCGGCTGCGCGGGCGCGGTGCCGCCGCCGCCGCCGCTGCACGTGGGCGCCGCGCCGCCGAGCGGAACAAAGGCGGCGGGGCCGGGGCCGCCCCTGGGACGGGCCCGCCGGGCGCCACCCGCGCTCCGGCCGCGGGGCAGCCGCCAGCAGCGCGGCCGCTTCGCCCCCGGTGCGGCCGCTGGGGAGGCGCTGCCACTGCGGCTGCGGGGCCGCGCCGGCGGTACAGGCTGCGGCGGGCTCGGCGCCTCCGGGGACGGCAGCCGCCTGGGTAAGATGTGGGTGGTGGAACACGACGGCGGGTCGGAGCTTTCCTGCCGGGACGGTGCCGGAATGGGGAATGCCTTCTTCTGAAAAGCGCTGCCCCGACACTGCTCCCGTGAGCACGGCGGTGCTGCGGAGCACAGACCTTACCGAACTGCTTAAGCAGGGTGTCCCGCACAGCCTTCTGCCTCCTTCGGTGTTTGGTTGTCTCCAATGCAAGGCATGGTTAGGCGGCCCTTCACTGTGTTACAATGAGATCGCCACAAAGGCCAGTGAGGACCCCAATGTCTGTGCGTCCCCCAAAGAAAACACTCACACCTGGGCACCATGTGCGATTTTGGCATTTGTCCCTGTCCCACACCTCCCTCAAAGTCTTGGACTCTGGCAGAGAGAGAGCCACCCCTGTAACTGCCTCCTCACATCCTTCCTCCTCAGGGTTGGGCAAACACGAGAGCCCTTAGGAAGAAATAAAATGTTACATTATCTTATACGATGCTGAAGAGGGCAGCGATACTGCTGCAACACTTTTTGCACTGGCTATGTAGATACATCCAGTTGTACCTTACAAATTCTTAGCTATCAATTTATTTAAAGAGATGTAATCACACATGAAGTTACTCCAATCAAACATATGCAATCATTGATGAGCAAAGACTGTGTAGAGGAGACAGCTGAGTTATCTTTTGTGGAATAAGAAAAGTACACTCAGACAGATGAGCTAAAGAAAGAGTAATCCTAGAACACTTCTTAAAGGCTGAAATATTCCCAAAGTGTTCTTAATCCAATCACGAGCCTCCCTCCCAAAGGCTTGCTTCCCTCCCATCCCCAAAAGCAACCAGTTAGGGAAGATGGACACAGTCCACCTGTTAAATCTCACAGCTATCAGAAAAGTCTTGTCCCAGCTATACTTTGTAAAATATTCAGTTCCCATCACACCATGAAGAAATCCCATCACATCCATTTAGTACATCCAAAGGTTAAGCTGCTGTATGAGATGAAGATTCCAAGTGGAGATTGTGAGGTCAATAGTTTAAAATGTGGCAGCAGATAATTTTTATAACATCCATTAATCTCTTTGAAGCATATTCATGTATCCATTTCTCTGGAAGAAGGTGGTACATGTAATCGCTAAAACCCTGTAGCTCCGAAACTGCCAACTCCACAGACTCATCCTGTATAGGCTATTAATAGTTCCATTAGTCTTCCCTTGAGTACTTTTGGCAACACCACTGTAGTCCAAAGATTTTTACATACAGCCATAACCAAATAATCTTCACATGGGAGCAGTGTTCCTAAACTCACTGGTCAAAAGCTGTTCTGGACAAGAAAGGTCTAGGTGCTTGCACCGTGCCCAGCACAACAGAGTTTGGGTCTTGCTCAGGATGTCTGCCTGCAGATTCACTATCATAACAAGAACTATCATCAGAGATCTGATGATCCGTCATTTATTTGAAACTGTCTTGATTCCCTCCTTGACTGAAAGTTCTTAGATAATAAACCAGTATATTCCTGATGGCAGCTCTGGGGATACAAACCTATCTAGATTAATCCAACAAATCCAACAAATTGTTCTTACATAATTTATATCCAGAGTACCTTAATATAGGTAAGCAACGTGACATCCAGGACCCAGAAAGCCTGACTTCCTGAAGTGGCTGGTGGAAACTGAACAGCCAGAAACAACTCTTGGTTTTGTTCCAGAATCATTCCCAAAAGAGATGTGATAACTGTTCCTTCCACTGTTCCAATCCATCCTCTGACAGTATGGATTATTGTTCCATCCAGAGCAAACACCAGTGAATATAACTGTATATAATTCAGTTACTCAAGTAGAGATGACTTACTTTCCACCAGCTTTGGTCTGAGATTTAAGATTTGGTCTATCAACAGAAGTGTTAATTTTCAGTGGTTGGTTGTTTGGTGTTTTTGTTGTTGGTTTTCGGGTTTTTTTGATTGTTTTTGATGTTTGTTTTTTCTTGTTGTGTTTGGGGGTGGGGTGTTTGTTTGTTTGTTGTTTTTTCCCCTCAAAGCATTCATAAGAGGATAGGAAATCTATACACATAAAAGAAGGCCTGTTTTTTTATGGTTTCCATAAAACAAGGCCTGGTTTCAACTCTCCATGAGAGAATTTCCACAGAAATTAAAGGAACTTCCTACAAGATTGAGAAAAAGAGAATAAAAAATAAGATGGAAATTTTGCTTCCTAACCTGGAAAACATGTAAAGAGGCCATTCATTGTTCTGTAGTCAGTGTGATAGCTTGTAGGCAGTTAACAGGCCTCTGTTCCTGAAGAGGATCTTCTTTAATTGCGGAGTCTAACAGCAGCAATAATATTTTGCATCAGAACACAAAACTCCAGGTTGCAGCAAAGTATCTTTTAGAAAGACAGAAAATTATAGGTTAAATGAGCCTTGGGGATTATAAGTAGCAACAAGGAACTCCCTTCCCTTGCTCACTTCTTCATCTACCTCCTTTCTCAAAAGCCTCTGGATGCAGAAGAAACACACTGTGTAAGTCAACAAGCTCATGCTGTGCACTGTCATGAGGACATGTCACCTATAGATAGCAATCTAACATAACCCATATGTAACTACAACTAACTCCCACCTATGGAAGTGTGGGAGCTCAGATGGTCTCAACTGGTAGTGCATTACACGGGGAAGGAACACTTTTTCTGTGCTGCTGTGTTTCCCTGAAGGTCTGCAGCACAATCTGTGTGGTAGGAACTTGTCACTGACACTATAGTGCATGCTCACCATGTATGAAAGAGTGCAGAGAGTCAGGCCACCCCTTGTTCTGCTCAGGGGGGGTTCCTGTTTTCTGCACCCTGGTTCTCATGGAGTACAAGATACTCCAAGTGGATAGCAGTAAGGCAAATTTAAGGCGCTAGCTCAGCGGGGAGCAGCAATGGTTTGACTTCAAAAGAGGTCTCTCTGGCCAGGGATGGGAGACCACATGGTAAGATTCAGAATTTTTGTGGCTGTTTCCTTAGTACTTCAATGGGCTCACAGTTCTGCACTGCCTCAGCAACCTCCTTAGAGGAACAGTCTTGGCCTATCAGTGTCAGAAGCTACCCTGCCTACCGTGTATTGGTTGGGTATTTCACATTTGTGGCCACCCAAAGCAGTCAAAGATATTTGTATAGCCAGAGGCTATAATGAGTACTTAAGGAGCTGGGAATCCTGATACTCTGTTTCTAGAAAACTAGAAGAACATTTTGCAAATATCTTTTGTATTTGTGGGAAAAAGTTAACTTTTGTTTTCCCTGGTTCTTTTTGAATGGATTCCCTCTGATCTCTGGAGGTACAAAGGAGGGAAGGAGAAGAGCAGGCACAGGAACCTTGAGTGCACCCATCAGGTGGGCCAAGGTGAATTGCCACTCTTCCACTCATTTCTTTTCATCCAACTGGTGGAACCAACAGCGGCTGCTGCTTTATAGCCAGCAATCTGCAGATGGCTGGGAGAATGCTTTAGGGAAGCATGACTGCGACTGACAAACAAGACCCAGAAAAGAACATTAAGGCTCACTCTCAGGCCTTGCCTGCACTGGGGAATTTTCTTCCCTTCTCTAAATTCCCACCATTGCTCATACGAATGCAGCTGCAGAATTGTTAGGGATGTTGGGAGTCATAATATATGAGTTTTCATCTCGTCAGCCATTTGCAGCACTGTGTCAATTAACCCTCCTCAGAGCAGGGTTAACTGATATAGTGCTGAAAACAACTGCTGGAGCCCAAAGCTGTCTATACTGAGGCTCCCATTGTTGCAAACCCTGGTGCAGCTGCAGTGGAATCAGCCCATGTGGGATTTTTTTGGTAACAATTCTCCAACTTACAAACAGTCTAAAAATGCAACATAGCCACCTTATGGGCCAAAACACGCTTCCGCTGCACCAAAACAGCTACACACCTAAGCTGCCACCATTCAGAATGAGATTTTTTCTTACAGTCCTTTCAGTCCAGAAGGTACTTTTTGAATTTCTATATGAAATACTGAGTAGGCTTAATCTCAGCAAACTAATGTTCTGTCACCTCCATAGGACTGTCGCTGCTCATTAGTTCTCGCTAGCTCTGGGTTTTGAGATGTGTGAGGAGGAAGAGCCAATTGTCTGGTAGTGTTTTATCGTTGATTCATACATTTATTATTTCAAAACAGAATCTGCCCTTTGACTCATGGAAACTTTGTAATTTGTTTTTTGTTTTCGATTTCTTAATGCAGACCTAGTTCTTTAGTTTATGACTGGATGTTCTTGTTCACTAGCTTTTTTTTTTTTTAAATGCTAACAAGTAAAGCCTTATTTATGCAAAGCAGCACCGTGAAGACTCAAGCTGATTTCTAGTGGAGTAAAGTTCTATTTCAAATGAGCAGAGTTAGCAGAATCAGTCCCACGTTTCCATATGCTTTGGGAAGCAATTACGAAACAGGCTCATGAAATGGGTGTTCCAGCCCAGCTGAGTTAGACTAATACTTCTTAAAAGCCCCTCTCTATCCTGCTCCTACATCCATGCCCAAAACTGCTTAAAACAAGGAAATTTTGTTTTGCATTTGTTATGCTTTTGAACAACTATTTATCAGGCAGATGCTGGCAGTCAGGTTTTTTTAAGTGCAGTTTGCAAGTGTGAAGATGCTGAAGCCCAACCTCAGCAAAAGCCTCAGTGAAAAACTCTAGCTCACTAGAGCCCTTGATTAATGACAGGCAGGTTTCAATTCATGCATGGCATTTAATGCAGATACAGAGCAAAACTATATGCAGAATGGCGGTCAACAGCATACGCCTATGAGCATCTACAGAGGCTCGACATACCTGCCCAGGGAAATGGCAAAGGGACAGACACAGAGGGGATGGTGAGCTGTAGAGCTCAGCTCAGGGTAGTGGGATGTTGAGCAAAAACTGATTTGGCAGAAACTTGGATCCAGCTGAGTATTTTGAGAATGAGAAAAGGAACTGGCTCACTCTTCCTTCATCTCTGATCCTGCTGCAGTGGCTGTTTCTCCCAGCGATCCCTTTGGACAAAGTGAGGCAGTGGGCAGAGTGACTGAGCTGCCTGCAAAGCAGGTGCGGCAGCCATCTGTGGAAGGATGGAGGAGCAATTTATTGATTACCCCTTTAGCTCAGACTGAGCTGTGGGGATGCATGACAAAGTTTTCTGGTCACAGCTGTCACACAAGGAGCCTGTCTCTTGGTAAATATATTTATATATTTGCTTAAATGGTTTTCATTAATCTCTTGGAAGGTTCTTATAAAAATACTAAAAATCTATCATCCCAAATCGCAGTGGAACTAGGTTTCTCCTCTCCCTTAGCCCCTTTTCCCTTCAATATTAGGCACAGTATCTTGCATATGTTTTTATATGAAACTCTGTGATTAAAAGTACTTAAGACTGGGTCATTTTTCTCTGCAATGAGTTCAGTTATTTCCTTTTTATACCTTCCAGAATTTACTATACCATATCTAAATATTGGCTGCAGTCCACATGTTTTAGATCATTCTCTATAATGGTCCTGTTGTTATAGAATCCTTTGTGTGTGTGAGAGAGAAAGAGAACATGCGTATGTGTTGGAAGCGAGGCAGGGTGCATATAATTGTTTGGAAAGAGAAATCAGGGTATATTAATTCCATAAGTGATTTCTGAACTGATAATATAAAAGTGATAAAAATAGTGAGGAATGAAATTATACATCTCTAGTGCATTACCTTGTATGTGTGGTAAATAATACTTCTGATTCAAACATATTACTCTACTAAATATATTTTACCAATAAAATGACTCATTCACATTTTGTTGCTGTATAATTTTAAAGATCGGATTTATTGTTGTAACATTTCCTTATTTTTACTTATGTTCTAAATGTAGATCCTTTGACCTGAGTCATACAACACAGTAGTCAATGGTAAGCTACATGAAGATGAAACTAAGACAGCAGCTGAAAGTCCTTAGTCATCACAGAAAAAAGCTCATTACCTGCTAAAGACCGTACAGAGAATGTACACATGTAGGGAAAAATGGGATTTGATGCTTCATTTGACAAATCAAAAGCTTTAACCAAAACGAGAAAAAAAACTTTACTAACAGTACCGTGATGTTTGGATAGAGGTCACGAGGATGTAACTGAGAAATGCCTCTCTACTCTCAGGACAAAGTGAAATGAGTAGCCCTGTCCCAGTAGACACATTTGACTCCACACAGAGAGGATGCATTTACATGGCAAATGGACAGCATCAGTCTGCTGCCTGTTCATTCCCGCCACGGACAGGTTTTGTGCGTAGCAGGCGTGATTCAGCTCCCAGCAGATCAGATTAAGCAGTTCGCACTCACAGCAGCCTGAGCGTCCTCGCAGTTGTGGATATGGAGTCATGAGCGTGTGGCAAATTTGCTCCCAAATTTCTTTTAACTTCGCCTTGTGGACAAGTTCTAAGACAGTCTGCCAGTGGTGTAAATTCAGACCCCTTTCCCATGTGAAGTTCTCAGCCACTCAGAACAGATGCAAAAACCCCTGCACTAACAATTCCACTCATGTGCAGGGCCCTGAGTTAGGGATTAGGCGGCTCAGAGGGCTGAGTGGATATCATTTTGTGCTGGAATATACTTAGTTTCTATATATTTTTTTTTTTCCCCACAAGCTAAGATAAATTTCTGCTTTGGTTCATTAACAATACTTGTATTTTTAATCAGAATTATTTTGTACTATATTTTCTTTGGAAATAACAGTAATAGAGTTTATGTGAAATACAAACAAATGAGGGAACAATTTTTACCTAAATGTATGAATAGCATTTTGCAATTTGTCATTGTGATATATTTATCTTTTGAACTTTAAGTGAGCTCAGCTGAAAAAAATGCTTCTCTTCAGCACATGACTGGAAAATATATTACACCAGAGAAGTATATTGCTGTTTCAGTTTAGAAATTAGTGGCTAAATATAATTTTCCACTATACTTACTTTCACAAAGTATGTAGTAAATTATTTACATTACAGTAAATTCTTAGTACATATTCCAAAAGGTATCAAAATCAGCTTTCTTGCTCAAATTAATGGATCTTTTGTGAATGTGCATTTAAACTAAGATCCCTAAGATCTTTTGTTACCTGTCGAAGCCTTAAAACCACTGTAATACGGCTAGAACAAAACAAATTTGTCAACAAAATGAACCCCAGGTGAAGGAAAATAGTATGGAGCAAAAAGGCACAGACTGGACAGTAAAGCAATGACAGTTTGCAGCAGCTGAAGATCTGGGTCTGCAATCTGGCTTACACCCATAGTGGCACAGAGTATGCTGGTTACTACGTGTGCTCTTTCTAATCAAAACTTCTCACTGATCGCAAAATGCCCATGGTTTCCAGCCAGGGATGCTCCATGGCTGGCTGCAGGGGCAGCGGGGCGGGCGGCCTCTCCCCGGCAGCACCGCAGACCCATGCAGGAGCGCTGTACCGGCCACGGCAGCGCCATGCACTGGTACCTGCAGCTCCCAGCTTCGGAGCTGCCCTAACAAACAAGCTGCCACTGCAGCAGCAAAATGGCTCAGCCTGTGCCTGGCTACCTCCCTTCCCCCGGAAGGCTTGGGAGCAGGGAGGAGAGCTGGCTGCAAGGTGGATGCACTCTCCCAGCAATGGCAGCTGCTCCCAGCCGCCATTTTGCCCAGGGGTCATTTTCCTGTCACGTCGCAGACGTGTAACCCTCATGTGATGGGAGAGCAGCCAAGCAGCCATGGGGAAAGGCTGGGGCCGGG
Source organism: Patagioenas fasciata (assembly GCF_037038585.1). Taxonomy (NCBI): domain Eukaryota; kingdom Metazoa; phylum Chordata; class Aves; order Columbiformes; family Columbidae; genus Patagioenas; species Patagioenas fasciata. Next base: position 178,791,758 of record NC_092520.1, read on the forward strand.
TAGGAGCTGCGGCTGCTGCCAGAACGATTCCCCTGACACACGGCCTGGCCCGGGTATGCTCCAGAGCTGTACCCAGGGAAGAAGGCTGCTGGGAACAGACTGCAGGCCTGATAAATCATCCGATCTGCCACAAAAGCCTGTTCTCCATAGGACGAGCACCTGTTTCCTACAGCACATTGTCATCATGTTTGCTAACTCTTCTATTTCTTTGATAATTTGATTTTGCTTTTTGTCTGTGTTCCTCGCGTGCATGTATGGAGTACAAAGAAGGGTCTAGGGCTCATAGCACCAGTTGGGACCTCAGGGAATGGAGATTCCTCCTTTCCCATAGCCAAGTGCTTGTTGCCGTCTGACCTTGGGCAAACCACGTACACCCAGCTCCTTGGAGGTGTTCAGATGCCAACCTCCCACTGAGCTGAGCAAGAATGAAAAGTCAGTGCCCTGTCAGGAAAAAGCAGGTGTCAGTATTTGCTATCTTCCAGGGCCATTATGAAGACATTCCTGGTCTACAGAAACTAGGGTAGTGGCAGTCATTCAAATATCGTATTAATATATGAGTGAGAGTAGTGCAAACAGGGAAGAAAAGCTGTGTGGTTACCTAAGGTGAAGAAACATCTTTAAATGGTTTTAGTTGTGACTCAGAATTAGAAAAAAGAGGTTTAAACAACTCTTCTTACTTAAAAGTTCTGACTGAAAATATTCCTAGCCTTTTATTTCTTTTTTTTTGAATAATGATATTAGTAGGAGTCCATTATATAATCACGAGAAAATTAAAACTCTCCAGGGCATGATCTTAGTTGTGTAATTAACTGGGGTGGTTAAAAGTACAAAGTGAACCTGAAGCAAAATTTGTACCAGAACCACACCTCATTATGTTTTGCTGCCTAATTCTGTCATAAATAGAGATGTTTATTACACATCTGCCATTTAAAGTATGTATTACATGCAACGTTATATTTTATTTAGATTTAAAAATTTAAAAACACACGATGACAAGCTGTGTTACTATTAACACATGCCTCAGGGACCAGGGGTGCACATTCAGATTGTGTCTTAGGTTATATTACAATTCAGTCACCCCAGAGTTACAAATTGTTTACAGAAGTATATTGTGTAATTAGCGTGCCTGATTTCAGTCCATAGAGTTTCACTGGTGTGAAAGAACAATCAAGGCCTGTATATCCATTCACCTTTATTAGACCAAGCTTCGTAGTCTGTCCTTAGAGCACCACTCCCTCCTCTGCTTTCAACAACAAATGGCACTAAAATCTCCAAACCAACAGCAGTTATTTTCTTTTTTCTTTTTTCTTTTTTCTTTTTTCTTTTTTTTTCTTTTTTTTTTTTTTTCTTCACAGCAAAAGTGATTCAGTACTGACTCAAATGTATGGGTGGAAGTGGCAGGAGATGATGCACTGGTTATATGCTGCTTAATCCTCTCTCCTTTGGGCTTGCTTTCCTGAACACACTGCCCTCCTAGCTCCAGGGCTGGCTTTGAAGAAATCTTTCACAGAAAATCTTTTGCAGAAAATCATGTTGTTTGGGATCTGCATGGCATGAAGTCCCTCTGCATGGACATGGGTTATCTCCAGCAGATCCTAAGCAATTTGCTTGGCCAGTGAGGAAAAACAAATATAGTTTCTTTCATGCAAGAACTTTGATGAAGAAAAATGCCACCTACTAGTCAGCTTTTCTTTGTAAGTTGGTTATCCAAAGTCAATCTCTATCACCATTTCCTAGTTATCACATCCTCTTAGTTGCATGTTAAGGCAGGACAAATGTAGTATATCTTACATATCTAAGATATATATCTGCATAACGAACACGATGTGATGTTGTGGATACTGTTATTCAGATCCCTGGCAAAGGAACTAAACCTTTAATGTCAGCCCTGTGAGGCTTTTCTGTAGCATTTCATCGTATGGATCACCTGGCAATCCTGACTGGTTCCAAAATAGCTGAAGTAGCAAATATGAAATACTCCAAAATGAGTCAAGCCCATCCCTTCACATGGAATCCAGGGAACTATAAAGTCCAGTGGCACCTTCAGCACTCAGTGCTTACCTGAGGAGTCTTTCAAAGTTTAGTCTTTGCCTAATCAGTCAATCTGCAAGACCTAGCAAGAGGGAAAGACTTGAAACTGTAGCAATTCAGAAAGCCTGTCAAGCTCTATACTTGTTCTCATCAAATATGAACAGCAAATTCCTCAAAATCACACCTTAATCCAGACCTGTACATAAAGTAACTGGCAAAAGCTGAACCCAAGCCATCACGTGCTAGAAAGAGGGATGCACTTAAAATTATTTCCATAACAGCAACATTCTCAACCAAGGGGACCTCTGTCCTCCGGTTTTAACTTAGTTCAGAATCTTAGGGTCACTTCAGACACCAAAATCACTCCAGCAGAAGAAAAAAATTAAAATGCTATCTGAGCTTAGCAGAAAAAGATGCCTCCACTGGCAGAAAAGCTGCCATGGGAGCTCAGCAATCCTCTGCTTATTTTGTCTGTCACCACCCCTTTGAGTATGCTCAGGCTGGTCAGGCAATAAACATACATATAGCTTGGAATCAGACACAGCATATATAGTCTCTTGTCCATTTGATTGTCAGGGTCATGAAGGGAGCTGGGTTAACCACACACATATCTGAGTGACAGAGGATACTGAGGGAGGGGAAAAAGGAGTAGGGGACAGAAGAGGGAAGGGACTACATCTGTGTCACGAGTGCTGAGAAAGGCGTATCAAGCACAACACAGAAAATTGTTTCATTTATCCCACTTATGAGAATACTTGGATTTACTGACAATATTTTTCATGCACTTTTTTTCTTGCACTTTTAAAGTCTGGTCGCTTTAGTACCATGCGTCTAACTACCCAGCCTGATGGGTAACATATTAACACATTATATCCCTTTTAATATTATCCAGAATAGCTTTTCCATATAGCAGTTTCATGCACAGCAGTCCAGTAGCAGTTCTGTGGTCTATTTCAATGTGATTGAGTATGTATAACAACTAATGCCTTAGAGATTCTTAGCTCATGTGTGCAATAAAATCCTACATTACCTGATATGATTAAATGGATACCAGAAATTTAACATAGATCCAGGCAGAGTATTGTTTATCCTGCCCATTAAAGGATGATATTACATATTTAGGAAAAAAGAAAAATGTTATATTGTGGGTGTTTGGAGGGTATATTTAACTGTTTGAGTTTGGTCCACTGTCAGTACAGAATAGCCAAAAGCAAGCTACTCTAATATAAGAACCACTAAAATATATGCAGTATACACAGTATACACTGTCTCTACTGTCTAAATGTGTAGTGTCCAAAGGCACCTATCTCAATGAAAATTTGAACTCTGAGTTTAAGAAATAGAAAATCACTGGCTTTCTTCTTTGTCCTTAAAGCCAAATGTTTAAATCTCTGTGAGTCTAGGAAGAAAAGTTTTAAATGCAAACATTTAAGTCACAGGTTTGCAGAAAATTATTTTGTAACAGAGCAGTTAGAATAGGTGCTACATCCATATTAGAACTGAACAAATATTAACTTTATTTTAATTTCTAACAGTTTATATGGTAACATTTGGCCAGTAACACCAGTACAGGTGCTTCCATTGAGCTGAATGAGATTCTTGGAGTGTAAGTTTTAAGTTAATCCCCAATATACAGATGATAGATGTCTGAACATTGGTTTGTTTCAGGTGTGCCTGCCCTTTGAAACAGAATGTATTTATCTGGAATTTTTACTGTTTGACAAATTGAACACACTCTCCTATATGCATGAACTTTGTGTGAAGTAAAAGAAATAGATGGTACATTTGTACATTAATTGGCATAACTAAATAATGGAATAACAGAGCTGCATGGAATGTAATACCCTCCTATTTCCCAAAGCCTATCTTATCAAACCAAGACAGCTTATCTTTGGTGAGAATTCAATATTTCATAGCTCAGCACTTTGGCCAGGACCCAGTTGAGTAGGTAATTCTGTTCTCTTCAGTGGGGTTAGTCTGAAGCTTAAAATTAAGCAGGAGATAAGTGCTTTGCTGGACAGAATGCAGAGTACTCCAGATCTTTTCAGATTCTTATCTGCAGGCTGAATATATTGTCACTTTGTATTTTGTTTTGTTGTATAGGGCTGCATAAATTTGAAAAAGTATAATCAAGAGGGAAACTGATGAAACTACAAACAAATACTTGAAATTGGTCTCATATAGATCCAAAAGTGACCATCCATGTGTTTTTGTAGAATTCTGTGGCTTCTGCAGTCAGCAGAGAAGCTGACCTGAAGCCATCTTTGTTTTGAAGATGAATGCTATTGGAAAGATAATTGTATTGCATCATTACTCCCGTTACATTAACATTTAGGGGAAGCTGCGAGGCTCTGCTAATTTTGCAGGGATTTGAGTATCTCAATATAGAGACAGTGTGGGGAAGACTGCAGAGCACTGGAATATTTGGGAAAGGCAATTTGCTTTTGATGTAATGATTTGATCATTTATTTTGTTCTGTAGGGAGGACAAGCTTCTCAGAATTGTATACTTTCCAAAGAAACCTCTAGTACATTCTGCAAAATGGATGGCACACCACCAGCAATTATGTTAAGCCTATTCTTCTAAAGAAACAATCCATCAATTTCTACCATACTCGAAAGAACAGTCAAAGTCTCAAAAATTATTAGGCCCCTACAAGTAAATAAGAGGGATCTAAATGACTGCTCTAATAGAGGAAAAGTTTGTCAGAATTCAGGTGTCATATATTAAATCTGACAGTAGCCCTTTATCCAATCACTACAAATGATTGACTGGCCATTAAGAACATGTACAGTTCCAGGGTTGCTGCAAAACTCCTCTTTTCATCTGGTAGAGAAAATCAAATATGGCATTGTTAGCAGCAAAAAGGCAGAGGAGAATTAGAGGACAACCAGCACCTACAGAGAGTGTGTTCAGGCTTCGTTGGCTACTCATAGAGCAACGCATGTGGTTGCTCCGGATTCAGCTGTCATTTAAAACTTGAGATTTTAGGTGGATAGATGTAGAATCCAGTAGTAGCTGGAGCAGGAGAGTGTGGGAAACAGTGCAGATGAAGCAAAAAGGGATTCAAGTAATCAGCGTTTATGGGTAGGAACTCCAGTTTTAGAAAGTACATTTTTTGTTCCCACTGGAAACAATAGAACAATACACAGAGAAGAGACATTTATTGGATACAATAAATATGATGTTGCAAAAAGTAATAAAAAAGGAGATATAGAGAGTTATTAAAATGGAATATTAGAGAAGCCAAACCACATTTATGTACTCATTTCCTCTAAGAAATTTTACACTCTTTGAAAGCTAAGATTTGTTTCTCACAAAAAAAAGTAATCAAGTGTTCTCATGGATTTCCACAGAACAACACTCTGGGACACGATGGACAAATAGAACATAGTAAAGGGGTAGCCAGACACAGGTGCAGAGTTACTGGCAGATCTACTCTAAGAACCCAGTAGGTTCTTCACGACAGTTCTCATTGTGGGATTATTACTAACACATATTCCACCTTTCCAATTAGTTTTACGTTTCTATTTATTTCTGGAATGCTGCTTGCTTTCCTGAGATGCTCTTTTGAAAGAAGATGTCTCAAAGGCAAGCAGAGGAATGGTAGCTCAAAGCCATATTCATTTGGATGTTCTTCTTCTCTGAGGTCATGGTTTGCAGGGAGAGGCATCTGGAAGAAGAACTGAGTCTCTTTCCTTCACTATAATGCCAGGGTTTTCAGTAAAACAGTGAAACAAATCCCATAGATCTCTCAACACTGTTTCTCCAGACAGTTTAGAAGAGGTGAATATCCTGGGGCCAAAATGTAAAGTTTTTACTTGGTTCTTACTCACTCGTTCCTTGGGCACAACTCCCTTTGTTTGAGCACCTTTGCCTGAGGAATAACCTCAGGATTCAGCTCTTAAAGATTATCCTAAGTGCAACTAAGATGCTTCAGGCCCAAATGTATTCTTATGCTTCCCAAATTAACCATTTCAGGGTCTACAGGAGAGATCATTGTAAATCCTTAAGCAAAAACCGGAAACATCATTATTTAAGCCTGGGAACATTGGTTAGGGGCAACACTCCACTGCTTTGATGTTCTGGAAAAATGTAAACAAAAGCTGTAATTTGTGGGGTTGAAGATTGATCAAGTTTTCAGAGTGCAAAATAGCCCTAAAGGAATCTGGTGGAAATGTCTGAAATTACTGTAGGGAAGAAATTTGATCTTATTTTCAACCTAATTAAAGCCGCCTGCATCTCCACAAAAACCTCCAAAACCCTGGGGATCTCTGATGGTTTACCCTCTGGGGAGAACACACAGATATGAATTTTAATAGTGTCTTTTGGTAATGTGGTGGATAAAGACAAATTGATTACAGCAGTCTGGAAAAAAAAAGCAGGTGATGCATTACCAGGACCACTGGGTTAATGTTTTCCCAGGCATGGTGAAGGCCACCCAGATTGTAAAAGAAAGTTGATATTTTCAAAAACTTGAGTTCTGTGATTTGGGGCTTGATATGGCTTTCTTGTTTCCAGATACACTGGATTGTATCAAAAGAAAAATAATATGTATGGTCCAAATTCTGTTCTTGTGTACACAAAACCAAATCTAGGCTAAAACTTCTGACATTGATGGATTTGCACCAGATTTACACCGAACAGAAGAGCAGTACTGTCCTCCTGATTATAATGATGCCTATCATTATTAGTATCTGAATAGCAATTTGAAAGCAAAAGAGAGTAGAAGTCTAAGAAATCTGAACTCTGAGATAAGTGTTTCTACATAGTTGAAGGAAATACCAAGCAGAACATTCTTGTAGAAGTCCCTTATGAAGTTAACTTGTGCCTGATCTCAAAGGACATGGTTGTTCAAACCTTGTTTCCGAGAGAACACTAAGCATGCACCCTGATGGGACATAAAGTGAGTGTACTGTGATAACTGTAGGCTACTTACACTCTATTTCTTCTAGCCCATTTGGATTTATACTGGGGCAATTAGATATACGTTTATGAGTAGAAAAGACATTTCACTGACACGTATAAATATTATAGCAGATGGCAAGCCGGGTGACAGTCCTACTAGTGCTTAATTCTCTAGCTTTGAACATATTGTCTAATTTTGTTGATTAATGTTTGGTACACATGGATATATATACACCAGTGCAAGTGTGCACATATGGATTAGACTGACATGTGAATCTGCTTTCAGATCTAGCTGTTTTTCAGCACCGTAGCCTCACTCACTCCAGTGTTCCATGGTATTAGCCTAGGCTTGAAAAAGAACATGGATCTAATACAAACAGAAGCTGACTCTCCATACAGAGATGAGGCCCTGGAAAGCCCTGGTCAGCTACACCGAGCTGAAAAAAAACAACCAAGACACCTCTATCTGTGACATGGAGAAGCCTGAAACTTCTGCTTTCCCACATGTGCAGGGCTGTCCTTTATCAAGGCTAGAAATGAAGTACATATGGGAAACACTGTTAGAATGAGATGTCTTGGAAAATGCAGTGTCAACCATCCTCTTTTTTTAAAACAAGCACAAAGAGAGAAATTTGGGTTCTCTTCCTGTCTGTCAGGACCATTCATATTTCTAAGTTAATGTTGTCTTTGCCTAAAATACAAAAGCTACACTGAAAGCAGCAAGTGGAACTTTCTTAACTATTAGAATGAAGTCATGCTTGGCCTTAGATGTAATGAAGAGAGTAGATATCCTCCCTCCTTCCAGTAGCCCTTAATCTGGTGGTTAAAGCACCCTGCTGGAAGGCAATTCTCTTGGGTGTGAATCCCCATCAGCAGAGCTGGGGATTGACCCTGGTCTCTTGTGTCTGAGGTACATGCTCAAACTCTTATACCAAAGGCAAGATGCCTAGGCTACCAGAACCGGAGCCTCATGAAAAATGAGCTGAGTTGAATTCCTGACAGAAAGAATCTTGATAACCTTCTTCAAGAAGTGCCAGGCTATAGATGCAGAGTGAATGGAAGTAGTTCCTGCAGCTTTGAATGAGATCCACTGGGGAAAAGGTTTACAGATTTATCTCCATTCTTCAAATTTCTCAACTGGCCAATTCTGGGCATTTGGAACAGCTCAACTTGCCAGCTGCTTTGGAACCCAGCTCTTCCCCTACTGCAAAGGGACTTAGGTATCTAGCACAGAGCCCTAAGGAGCAGATGTCAAAAGACTGCTTGCAAGAATTAACTTTAAGGCACTTACGTCCTCGCTGGATCTGGCCTTCTGCATCTGTGAACCATTTTGAACACAAAACCAATAGTCTAAATTCTTTAGGTCATGCTGGGCAGAGCAGTGTCTGCATACCTGAAAGAAAGTCTATATCATTTACCTTGCATTTACAAAGGTGAGCTGGCTTATCTACCCTCATCTGCAAGTTGAAGGTAGCCTGGGAATCCAGTCCCCTTCCTTTGTCCACCCAGGGAACTTTGGATACAAATAGGCAGATATTTAGTTTGGTTTTGGTATTTCCATGCACAATCTGTAATGGGGATTTTTCTCCTGAGTTACGATCCAATGTCCTGTCTTCATATAAATCTTAAATTTTGGTCCAAGTATGAGCTAAAAAATCTTAGCTAGCATACTGCAGGTTAGTATTCATCTTTTGATCCAATGCTCATATTGTTGTGTGTTTTAAACAATACTCTGTGATGCAACATTAATTCTGCATCAACCTTTTTCCTCAATAAAATATAAAATAGCCACCCACCTCTAGAACAGCAGAATGGTTGCATGTTGTAACAAGCATCAGTGCACGGTAAACAAGGAAATAAAGGTGTTTTCCTACACAACAGAGTGAGTCTTTGACTTGAGAAACCAATTTGAGAGAGGAGACTGTTAGGCATGCAAAAATTCTATAAGAACAGACAGCATTTTTGATAGATTTACAAGACTGGTGGCTTTAGAGAGTGACTGAATAAACAACCAAGACCAATATAAACAATATTGTGTAAAATCTGTTAGTTACGTATGGTATGATTTTACAGCTAATTTTCAATCCAGCAAAGTTTATACAATTAAGCAGTAATATAGTTAATATAGTACAACAGCAAAAACCAACACAATAAAAATGCCCCCATGATTTCAAGATGAAAGAATATGGGTTTCCCACAGAGTTGTGAACAAAGAGTCTGGGAATCACTTTTTGTTGGTTTTGTTTTTTTTTTTTTTTTTTATTTTGCTTTTGAGATGAAACATTGACTAATTTCTCCTATACCCGTTCCAGCCCTGGATAGCTGAAGTTGTTTTAGTACTAACTGTAGCATGCTAGCATCTAGGCTGCCATTGTTCAGTGATGTTGCCAGAAACACTGGCAAAAAGCCCCATACCATGGCTTTGAAAATAGCAGCGTGCATAATAAGAAGCGTGCATATTGATGTGGAATACAATGACCAGATCAATGTTGTGTTTAGTCTGATATCCCATCTCCAAGAATGTCAGCAATCGATGAAGGCTCATGCAATCATACAGAAGGAAGCTATAGGTCACTCCACTGGCATAAAATGCTGCCTGTGTTCAATTAACCGTTTAGACCAGCCACTAATAACTTCCATTAGAATGAGTTCAGCTTCAGGAGCTGAGGGTTTGTCTCTCTACAGCTCTCATTCTTTGGTTACTGTTTTAAACTGAATATAGACAGTTATAACAATCTAGTTGCTTGCTTTATGCTTGCTAAATTCATTATCTGAAACTCACAGCAATCAATTCCTTTACTAGCCGTTTACCCTGTTAAGTCATTTTTTGCTCCCTTCGAAGTTGAGTGACCTTCAATTACAGTGAGAGAGTAATCAGAAGCATCTTATTTGTCTTCCCTGCATTGTTCACTATTGCATACAGCGTGTAAAAAGACACACAATGAACCGCTCCTATCTTGTCATTTGACTTGGCTGGATCTCTCCTATCCAACAGACATTCTGATGTATTACCCATGTGTGCCCTGCTCTCTTGCCTTTACAGCCCTGAGTTCAGATGTGATTGACATATCTGTTGCTTTGACGAGCCACAATGAAGGAAAAAAAGCCACTCAGCTGTAACTACCCATTGCTCTTTCAAAAGCTATCCAACACTGTGAGAAACTCACTGACATAACAGCTCTGCTGCCAGAAAACTTACAAGAGCAAAATTAGCCAACTGAGAGTATTCATGAACTACAAGAGAGAGAACCAGAGACCTGTCTTCGAAGACAGCAGCAGAAATAATACAATTCCGTAGTATGGTTTTCATGTGATGAACTAGCTGTTCCAAAAGCCAGTATTCTTTCATAGGCTGCCAAACCTGACTGAAGGAAACATCCAGTCAAAGCCTGTAACTTAGGACCAGTTTTCCAATTGCTTGGGCAGTTTCCGACTTGTACAGGTAGCAGTAAAGAGCAGTGGATTCATATTTCACAGAGCTCTGGTTAAATCCAAACACTGATGAGGGTCTCCTGAGAATTCTTTGCGGGGTTTACATGCACTTTTTTTTTTCCTTTGACAATCCTGGCAAGAATCTGCAAGGAGTTCTTTGTTTGGTCCCCGTGGAAATTTTTGGTTGGTGTTTACAGAATCAAAACGAGAATCAGTGGCGAAAGACAAAGCAAGCATGAAAACTGATGTAGAGCAAAGAGCAAACAGGGAAGCACCAACCTTTGTTGATACCAACAAAACTCTGCCCGTTAGCCTTTGTTTATTGTCCCCATGTAGCGTGTGCTCTGTCTTCTCTCATTTTTTTACAATCTAACAGATGGCTTAACTGAGAGGATCTATCTCTATAAAATAGGGAATCCATTTTAGTAGGTTGACTGAGCTAGTTGGCTGGTCCTCCCATTGGAGCAATTTGCTAACAGCAGGAGTGTATCCAGCAAAGTGTAGTTCTTCACACAGACCTCCCAAGTTGTCCCATCTCTCCATCAGAGAAACTTTTGTGGGGCCTGGGGAAGGGAGAGTCCTTATGTGAAAATAAAAATAAAAATGCCATGTCTAGGTGGAACCTTGGAAAAATTCCACAGAAGAAAATCTCATTAGGAACCCTTTCCCTACACACTGTATGGCTAATCTGAAATTATTAAAGAGGAAGACAAAGTATTAGTGGCGAAGGAAGAAAGGCTGGGAGTAAGGGCGGTCTGGATTTTTTGCTTTCTCTTGTTCAGGCTTTCTAGGAGATCTGGGGTGAGAGACACAGCTGCTGCGCTGTACCTTCTCCTTGGAAAGTAAAAATTGATTGATGCTACCAGTGTCCCTCTGACTATGATCTGGAGAGATTATTTACTAGGGTTTATAAATATCTCATAAGGAGGAACAACCTGTTTTTTAAACAAATAAAGTAAGTGTGGCACACACTTCAAATGGATAGTGCGGTGCACAAGACAAGAATTAACCTGCAAGCTTAACTCTAACAGATTTATTATGCATGATGTACAGTGTTCCACCCTGAAATGCTGTCTTGCTGTCTCCATATTTTCTTCAACATACGTACACTGTAACATCTCTCTTAGATCAGCTGACTGAGCTATTTATTGGCAGGAACTGAATGTGTTTGTTTGGCAATTGTTTTAAAGGTTTCTAAACCTTGGTAGTTCCCCTAGAGAACTGCACTTACTTTAGTCAATCCTTAAAGCTAACGAGAGGAGCGGTACACAAAGGCAGATTTGATGCTGTTAAAACAGTTATATTGGATTGTGCATCTGACTTGGCTTCCAGGAAAACAAAATGGTTTATATGGGCGTGGGGGGGTAATGACTTAAAAGTGCAAGTTATGCACCTGGACTGTTAAGCTGTTTGTGTTCCTTAATACCTGTTTTCTGTCTACAAAAATGCACACAGGAGTATTTTCAGACAAAGGACATGTTATAGTCCCTCATCAGTTATACAAGTGGGGCTGAAAAATCCCAGGTTCTCTCTATTTCTTTGCTCTAATGCCTGTTTCAATAGAGATATGAGTTCTGGGAGCACTGTATGACTTCATGCATTTTTTTTTCCTAAAGTAATGATAAAGAAGTAACATGAAAGACCAGCCCAAACAAAATCTTTGAACTGGAAGATGAACCAGATAACTTAGATATATATTTTCCTGTTCATTTCTATTTGTGCTTGCAAATTTTTGGCAGAGCAAGTGCTCCCCTGAGCTCCCATATGCCCCATTCAATTGGAAATCTCAAAGGCACAACCTTTATGGGCAATTTTTCAAGAACAAAGGTAATGGGAAAACAGCAGCCTGTTTGGCTCTGAAGCTGTGGAGCACCTATGGACCAACATTACTGAGTGCAAGCAGCTTTTAAATTAATTTTGGTTTATATTTAAGAAAAACATTTGCATACAAACTTGCCAGGATGTGTGTTAGTCAAAATGTGTTGTGGTCCCCTAGAAAGAACCAGAGAGGGAGAATATGAACTGCAACATTCCCTGGGCTTCTGCAATATTGCAGCTGCTCTCAATTAAAGTGAGCGGTGGTTTCTAGGGACTGTATCTACGATATTTATCTTCCAACCATTTCTTTATTATTTTGCAATGATTTCATGAATTGCAATTGCAGCTTAATAAAGGGGTGTTACAGTAGTGGCCATATTGTCTGCATATTTCTTCCGTTGAGAATCCCAATACACATTATGTTACTGTCAGAGATTTAAGGTACAGCTATCTATAAAGAACCAGAACATGAACAAGGCTTAAATAATTAAATCCACTACATCCACAGAAAGCACCCTCTATTGAGGGACCAGAGGAGAGAAATACATGAGCTTTCAAGAGCCTAGAGAAAGATACCTGGCAAACCACATCACAAGGTTATGCACTGTCAAAAACAGAAACAGACAAGTCTTGTATTTAAAACCATAAGTAATTGATGGGGTTTCATCCTGCTGCATCATTTTTTCCATCCCCCTTCCTCTGAAGTTGATGGGGGACTTCCATGCTACTTGGTGACCAGCTCAAGCAGTAACATGCAAAGGTTTAAAAGGGACATTTTGTACAGGATAAAATCCACTATTCAATTCTAATTCATTCCCAAACAGTTCCTAAAAGTGGGTCTATTAATATTTGTCTGATTTTTATTTGCCACCTGGAATCACTGGTTGAGGCATATGATGAGCTGTCAGAAGACATGTCTCTGCTTTGGGCTTCTTCCCTGACTCTGGATGATTTTTTTAACATTTACCAGCTCTGTGTGAAAGGGATGGTCCCAGCCATAATTCCTTCCCTCTGCCCTTTCTCTCCACAGCACTAGCAAATCATTACCTCTCCTGTCTGGAGGTACAGTACAAACACTGTCAGCTGCTGAGTAAGGTGAAAATAGCCACTGTATGCTTATGATATAGAGTAAAACAGAGGCTCATAACTAAGTATTGGGAGTTCTGTTATCCACACACCATCAGCGCACATTGCCAGATATTATCCTCTCGGGTATTATTATCCTGCAGCTCAAAGCATCCACAGAGTGGGTATCTACTACCTCTCTGGGCTACAGCATGCTCAGCCCCATGCACAGAAACTAGACTATATAAACAGAAACTAGACAACAGCAGTGCTTGCAGACTCCATAGAACATGGGTACTTCTACTGAAGTGACTTTCCAGGTGGACATGAGGGGTCACAATGAGCATGGCTGGTGAGTCCAAGTTTGACAGACAGCTCACCTTGCTCCTTGGACAACACTACAGGTATGTCCCAAGAATCTAATCAGGCTAATCCCCTACCAGGTCTACAATATTGAAACATAAAAATCAAAGTCTTTAGTAGGTGAAATCATACAGGAAAAAACAAACTAAATCAACCAACCAACCAACCAACCAAAAACACCAAAAAATCCCAAACTTTCTGTTTTGAACTGCCTTGCCAGCAAAACTGCAGAAATGTCAACGAGCCCATAATTTGACCAACATGAGCTTTGTAAAACCGTACTGGTTTGGTTCACAGGGCTTTAAAGAAAAGGGTTAGTCCAGAAATGCTTCCCCAATAGAAATATAAATTATCCAGAATACTTGGTCAGAAGACATGCCCATATAATCAGGTATTCACATTTTTGAATGGTTGAAAACACTCTCTTTTCATATAGCAGCCACTACAGAAAAAAAGGTAGTGGCCACAGGTTACCAGTGAATGAGAGTACTTTTTCTAAACCTAGCAGTCCAAAGTGACTATTGCTAGCCAACTTAATAAGGAAAAGATCACTTTTTAAGCCTGCGTGATGCATTATTCTATATTATCATTGAAACAAGAACTTCTAATTACAGCACAACATATTACAGTTCCTACTCTGCTGTAACTAAAATATTTTGGAAGATGGAGTAGTTGAAAATTTCCCTATTCCAGAGAAAGGGCCAAGCATCAGGACCAGGGAAGGCAGCAGTCTGTGGATCCAGAGAGCTCTGTCCATTCCTCTTGTAAGTACTTGACACACTTGCAGCCAGCCCTGAGAGTATGCTAGGCGGCTAAAGTGATGTCACAGAGAAAAGCATCAGCATCTCCAAAGCAGCCGAAGTAGTGAAAAGAAACAAAGAAAAAACAAAAAACAAACACAGATATAAATTTGTGTTAACAGATGTGTTTTACCACTAATGATCATGAATCCATGATACAGTTTTAATTACCCAGACTTCCCTTTATTATAATGGCCTCATAAAATGCTGACTGAATAAAAAATAACATCAATATACATAAGATGGAAAGCAGATGGCTGAGATTTTTGAACTAGAAGCCACTGCTGGAAAAGAACAATTGCTTTTGAAAGTCAGTCGCCTATTTGGCTAGATATATTCTTTTAAAATGTTTTACTACATGATTAGACGTTTTGAAAGAGTCAAACACCTGAGGAGTGTGCTAACAGATACAGAAACATGAAATAGTGACTTCCCTTTAAAAACACTGGCCCAGATGCTGTCCTCTACCAGAAGGCACAGCCAAGGAGAAGGCAAACTCAGACACAGCCTTGCATACTTCCTAGTGCAACAGAACAAAATTTTGTACTAGTGAGATTTGATAACAGCATATTTATGAACATCAACTTAATGATAGATACCACCAATGTAGGATTTTTGTATCACGTTTGTTATGGCTTTGTTCTTCAGACCCCCATCTCAGATGATGCTCCACACTCTCTAGCTGTCCAGCCTGACTTTCTGACTCCTGCAAGATGTCTCCATGATTCCCAGCTCACTTATTCCACAGTACAACACCCAAAGCACACAACAGAATCAATTATCATAGTGAGAAAGGTTAAAAAACGATAAAATTCTTCCAAGAAATTCCAGTGTGGTAAGACAAAAACTCAGTCCTGGTTGTCTGGCTGCAGCTGAAAATTGAATTATGTGAGGTTCTGAGCAAATGATATGTTCAGCTGCAAGACCATCTGCAGAACTCTGTGGAGAAGATGAACATGGCAGTTTACTTCTCTGAGTGCTATAGTCCCTAATAAGGGCTACTTTCTGATTAAAGTAGGCACTGTGGAATGCATGATACATGCAGATATTTTTGCTAGAAATATCAGTTGTAAACAAAAGAGGAAAACAGGGACAGGAAATAAAAAAGATGAAGCCCCAGTTCTTTGGCACCTCCTTCAAAAGTGAAGTTGAACTTCTAGGGATACCAAGCTCCTAGAGCCTTTTTCATAAGAGACCATAAGTTCTCCAAGACAGAAGAAAATGAAATGTGGTGACTATCAAGCACTCTCTGTGAAGTGTCTCCACAAACATACTAAGGGGTTAGAGATCCACTGGCTTTGAAGAAAAGTAAGAAGCCCAGCAGAAGAACAGTACCCCATGGACTAGACCACAGACTCCCCTGGGGATATCAAGGAGAGAAGTATTATTTCTACTTCATTATTGCATCTGAGTTGGAGGAAAAATTCAGATAAGTATACAGGAAATCCATTGTGTCCTGTGAAGAAGGGCTTGATTTGATTAAAGTTTGTCTCCTATAAAGCTTGAGTTTATATTTTTTTTACTTGCTCCCAGTGACAGCCCATTCCTCAATGAGTTGAACCTTTCAGGATTCTCTACAGATGATTGGCAAGCGTGGAACATGGGAACTAACATTTTCCTCTTGATGCTGTAGGTTTCTTCCACAATCACAATGAAGAATATTAAAGAATACTTCCATAGCATCACACCCACCTAACCAAATGTAGATATGTACAACAAGGAAGCTTAACTGATTTAGTATCACAGTATCACAGTATGTTTGGGATTGGAAGGGACCTCAAAAGATCATCCAGTCCAATCCCCCTGCTGGAGCAGGAACGCCTAGGTGAGGTCGCACAGGAATGTGTCCAGGCGGGCTTTGAATAGTAGTTGAGACTGCTTTATTAATCAATGGAAAGAAAGTATAATCTTGTTCTAAAGTAAACAGCACAAATAATGTTGAGGAATTGTGGTCTAAAGGTATTTCTTTCTCTCCTAAAAAGGAGGGCACCACTACAGGCATATAAAAATAGTTGAGATGAATCCCAAACCTGTATTTAGTGCCTGTGCCCAATGCTGACACAATAAACAAAGAGCAACAGGGAAGGCTCTAAATAATGCTGATGAGTTTTCCTGTATAAATAAGCACCTTTGTAAGTTTGTATTTTTGATACAATTACTGAAATTGGGTAGGACTAGTGGTATTTTTCACTCTGATATCGAGATTTAAAGCACTGGCATTAGATCTAAACTTCAAACCTTTGCTGCCAGGTACTAAACATACTCCTGTGTGGATGAGAGACATGGAAGAACAAGTCTATCTCAGGAAAGTTGTCAGGGCAGTGTCTGCACCAGGGTGAACAGAACAGAAAGAATAACCATTGTTGAGATCTCGGAATTAGCACGAATTTCTATCAGCATGAATAATTCTCTACCACTCTTAAAACTGGGGTGAAACAAAAGCTTCCTCAAACAAACCATGTTTTGGCAAACCTGGCTTAAGAAAAAGAGAAATTAAGCTAGAGGAACTTTCATAACATGAGAGTGACTAATGAGGAGGACCTTTGCAAGGCAACAAAGTTTTAAAAAAACTGTCCCAGGGTAGTGTTGGCATAATTGACTTCTGCCTTATGTACAGTACAGTGCGAAAAACGAACAGGAGAAGCAAAAAGGAGCAAAGAGGGAAAATAAGAACAGTCCACCTGTCTACAGATTGAAAACAAAGAAAGGTGGTTCTCCACTTGCTGTAGTCACACTGTGGGATTACATGCCCTGGAATACTGTGGATGGTAAAAGTTTATTACAAAAATTAATAGGGAAAGGAATCCACTGAGGGCTTTTAAACATAAAGATATAACCCCTGACACAGGAAATCCATGAACTGCAAGTTACTGGAGGCCAGAAGACATGTCTTCTCTCTTATATTCTTCCCTGAGCATTTGCTTTGGCTGCTTTTGAGGGCAGGACACCGAGCCAGATAGACCTTTGGTCTGAGCTGGAATGGCTGCTCCTGTGACTTATCAATGTATCTTTATAGCTACCATTCCACTAAAGTAAGTGTGATTCGAGGGATTTTTTTAAAGCAGAAATTGTACTTTGTCTTAGTTTTGGCAGTGTGTGTATGAAGATATTAAAAAGCTTTATTTGTGGATGCAGGCACTTTTTGTTTGGGTTATTAGAGGTATTGAAGCACAAGATAATTCAAAGATTTAAGTATCTGAGTGACATTTAATGTTCTCTTCTATACTGCTACTACTATTCAAAAGAGACGCTTTCAGTTTTTATGTTTAGATAGGCTGTTTAAAAGCTTAAGATAAATGGCTCATTTTCTACCTCCTGCTGATGGACAAACACACTTAGACCATCACTGGTGTCCCCTGTAAGCAAGGGCAAATGCACAGGCACAGTGGAGGGTGAACAATCATGTTCCCTGCAGAGTAAGGTGGGAATATATTGGCAGCTTATTGGTGAAATGATGTCTGCAGCTGCTGTCTATGTTGCATGTGTTCTAAGGATAAGCAGATTGGTTCAGTTTTGAATATTTGTCAGTCTTTTATTTTCATAAGTCTCTCTCTCTTATGGAGAATCATTTAAAACCATCAATAGCTCCAGAAATTCCTTTAAAGAACTCAGATTTTTCCTGGAGTAATAAGGGTTTCAAATATTTGGGAATTACAGTTTATCCAAAGGCAGATTTTTTTTTTTATTCCAGCTCTAAAATACTATTTAATGCATTTCAACAAAGCTAGGCAGGTGTTACTAACAGTACAGAAAAGAATAAACCCAAGCAATTCTCAAAGATTTCATTCCTTATTCATTTTTTCTGCATTAAGTTACCCAACTCATTTTTACATACATATTAGAAAAGACTGTCTTAAAGTTCATTTGGAATGGAAAAGACCTAAAGATAAAAACATGAACTGGTATAGGATAAGAGATAGATGTAGCTTGGGCCTTTCTAATATTCTGAACTACCACATAGCAGCTATCTGGCTTATTTCCTAAGTGAAGAACCCTGCTCAGACAGCAACCTTACAGACATAACCAGTATCATTGCCATAAATTCCTCAGTTGCAATCTCTCTCCTATAATCTGAGCAAAGCAACATGACGAATTATCACTAACTCCCGCTTCCTTTTTACTTGCCAAAAAATTAAAAAAAAAAAACAACAAAACCCAACCCAAACAATCAAAAAACCACAACAAACCAAACAACAACAACAACAAAATAAAGAACTAAATATGCTTTTCAAGGCAACCAGACATTTTCTCTCAAGACTCTGAATATGCTTCTACCAATCTGTAAAGGTTGGTCTTATACTGCAATTGGCCATCAACAGAAAGCAAAATGGGAGGCAATTCAGCAATTTCTAGAGCACCAGTTTAACTAATTGAATAAATTTTCTCATAGGGCCCAGTCATTCAAGACCTAAGGGTAATCAATCCCTGGTGTCAACAGAATTTGAGGAGGATAAGCACCGTGAAGGGCAAGTCCTTAAGACAAAAATTAAGTCAGGAGCAGTTCCAAAAAAAACCTTCATGAAGACCCATGAAGATCTTATAAATATTTGGCAAAATGTGAAGCACTTGGGAAGATTTACAGGAGCACTGTAAATGTTTCTTGTCACAGTGAAGGAGCCACCCATTCACATTTAAAGTATTCAACAATTTTGCCGTTTCTTTGTTCCATTGAGATTTTAGCTGTCTCAAGTGGGTGCCTCAACTTGCAGACTTCTAAAATTAGTGGATTTACTAAAATTCTAGCCCCCTAATCTTTCCAGTTTCTACGTATTTTGTAAAAATTACAGCAGCCAGACAGTGACATAGTTCTAAGTGTTGCAGATTTACTGAATCTTAATATTTTATGTTCTTCTTCATACCCTAGTAATTGACATATCTGGAATGTATCCCACTTTTCCACAGTGACAAGAGACTGATTGGTCCAGACAGACAAGCTTTTCAAAGGCAATAATCCAGACCATATTAATTCAAGAATCTCTCTTCCACCTGAGAGTTTCATACAATAAAAAAAAAAAATAGGCCCTCTGAAATCTTAACACTTAATGTGTTCCACAAAAACCACCAACAATAAACTTCTTTATAAACAATCTAAATTAGTGGCTTCACTTTAACTAGTTAACATATCCTAGTGGTAGGGTAGAACCTCAAACAACAAGCATGTTTGCAAGATTTTTCTCATGGATTATACCAGAGTGTCTAAATATATACAGATGTGCTCGGGCACAGTAACAGCCTGCAGCTCACAGCCAAGGATTAGAAAGAAAAAAGTTATTTTGTCTTTCTTCTTACAGAATGTATTATAATGGTCTTCTCTTTTCATATTTCTTCGTATTCACTTAAAAAATGCTAGCCTATATTTACATGGATAATGAGTTATTATCGTTACAAATGCACTCTGTCATTAGGCTAGTAGCTGCCAAGTACCACTTGCATTTCTCTCTGACTCTACTTTCAAAAACTCTTCTAATGGAGAGCTCTAACTACACTTTAAAACCCAGGAAAAAAAAATAATAGTATCGAGTCAGTGAGACGCAAGTTACTGAATTCAGAACTCTATCTCACTTTTTGAGTCTCCAAAGGAAAAAAAGTGGGATAATAGTCCCACTAAGTTGAAGCAGGTTCTGAGATGCCAGGTTATTCACTGCTCTGCAGTAGCTCTTTTAGTTGTTTACTATATGAAAAACTGATGTTGATCAGTTTGTAAAGTTTCGGGAAAACAAGCACCAGAGAGTTCTGGCAGGAATGACACTCTTTTCACTATCTACACACGTGTATTCATGGAAAAGACTACAACCAACAGCTTTTCCTGATGCCTTTCCTTCTCCACCCTTTATTCATCTTCCAGCTTCCAGCTCTGCCCTTCCAGTTTCTCATGGCCATTCTCTCCAAGCCATCAGAGCAACCTGGCAGCTACCTGAGTGTGCTGATCCTTATTTTCTGCTCATTTCTTTTGAAAGCATGCCCTCCATTTGTTTAGCAGTGAGCAAGAACAGGCAGCTTTCTAAAACAGACAGTTGCTGTAGCAAGAAGAAAAAGTAAACCATTGTAAGCGTTCAGCTGTACACAGGCTGTGGAGCAATGTTAAACTGCACCATTTGTGGCTTTTGTTTGAGTAGAGTTTCACAAGGGCCTGAGAAGGGGACTAGAATTACTACTGAAAGGCGTAGCATGAAAAATTAGAATAACAGGTGCATGTTATAGTAGTACTAACCAGCAACACCTGTATCTGATAGACCAGAGTATGGGACTTCTCATAAATGGACACTGCTCCTCTCTATACTTATATGCTGGAAAATGTCTTTCTAAAATCTGTAGTAAATGACTATAGCATGGAAGGCATGCTGGCACCTTTCCAGTCACAGAGTTCTTACCCTTATTTCAGACTTTGCCCAAAGGACCTGCATGAGATAAGCAAAAGATTAGGGTGGATGCAAGTGGACAGAATCTGAATGGGGATGGAAAACAGACTGCTTGTGTGTCTGGAACAGCAGTGCTGTGGGAGCAGCTGTGGTTCCCACACACTAGGAAGGAGTATGAAGGCTGAAAATGCATCGAGAAAATGAGGGAGAGGGATCTTCTGAGGATGGAGCATGGGAGAGAATCTGTGCAAGGGAGACAATGTGAGTGCGGGATTAGAAAGACCAGTATGAAACAAGAAAGAGAGGTGGAGCGATCACAAGGGTAATTTCACTTGATAGTAAGTGGGTGTGAGGGTAAACGTCTGGAAGCAGTCTCTGCACTAGCGTTCAGAAGGATGAGGAAGGAGGAAGCACTGCAAAGCCGTATTAAAACTGAATAGAGCAGCAGTATAGGATACTTTGGAGTAATTCCATTAAAATGCAGGATTTTCTCCCATCCCACAGAGGTTTAGCTGCCTGTCACACTGCATATCATTCTACATCAGGCTTCCACATAAGTACAAATTCATCTCTGCATATTTTCAAGAACATTGGTTTGGCCATTTTAGAAGTTGGAAGCCAGTAGTGGTGTGAGAGCTGTTTTGTAGATGAAAACTAGCTGGTTTATGTTTATAAAACCAGTCCATAATGATGATTAGCCTCTTCTAAAACCATTTTTGTAATAGCAGTTGGGAAGTTTAATATTTTCAAATTGGCTACTAAACATATGTAATATTTTCATATATAAAAAATGTTGTGGGTGAATCTGGTGCATATAAAGGCAGAGGAAAAACCGCATTGGCCTGAGTCAAGAGCTGCAGGCAGATACTGTTCAGACTTTCACATACATCTGTTAGTGCATCCAAGTTCTTATCTGCAACACTTCAATGTGAGGCTTTGGCAAAGTCCTTGCAAATGGTGACACCTGACACAATGGTTCTGCTCTTGACTCTTTCTTCTCCCTTGAGTATTCCCACTGCCATCAGTCAATCCAATCAGCCTGCTCAGCATCATAAGAGTCAAACTAATAAACATATTCTTTCCTTTAGAACACAATCAAAAAATCTCAGCTAACAGAGTTGTAAAAAGTATGGATACTTAGAACCAAGCAATGTCAACTTCTTTGATTTTTATTATTGCTCTAAAAGATTTTTACCTACCACTTCTTCCCTCAGTTATTTCACCCTGTCATTTGTGGTAAACACCTGCTCCTTCCTCTGGGTGGCTATGCCCACACCACAATGATGAAGCCACCAGTAGAAGAACAACCACTGGGACTCTGCACGAATTTAAACACAATTAAAACTGATACCTAAGAAGGCAAAATTAGGCATTGCCATTGACTATTACCAATGGGCGATATCCTTCCTAGTATTTTGCATTATCTTTCTCACATACCCCAATATACACTCAGCTAGACCATATCAGATATTCCTCTGTGCTAGAATCATAGATTGTGCTACTGTATTGTGAAGAGTAGAATTTGCAAGACCAGACAGGGGTGTTCATTTGAGGTCAGATCTTCCAGGGAACACACATTGCTTGTAGCATTCTAACCCCTGGCACAAGGTGGTACAGTCGCAGATGGCCACCTTGGCACTCATATGGCGTGGAAAGATCCCTTTGTGGCCACCTTCATAGCCTCTTTGGTGTTTCTCAGGCATCCTTAAGAGATCTCAGCTCATCAGTAAATGAAACCCATAGTCTAATTCACACACCTAACAGACAAAATTATCCAACTCTCACATGTAAATAAGTGGTTCTCAGGTGAAAGAACTGCCCCCAGACTCAGGCTCTGCAGTTAATCAGAAGTGATGCAGATACCAACATTCTGAATTGACATTGAAAAACAAATCCAGCAACCTGCAAATGCTGGCATTTATACTGACTGAAAACCTAGTCATGTCCCTCATTTTTGATACACCTATAAATCATATGATTATGTCTGGAGTTGATGGAAAATGTTGCAGTGATGTATTCTGATACTGTGAATAAGTTTTCAGGAAAAAAATTCATTTCAGTAAAAATTTTAACATCTTATCCCTGCTCTTGATGGAAACACACATGAAAGCATTGGAGTTTCCTGCTGAATTAATTTTTCCTTCTCTAATCTATATGACACATTTCTATTTTAGAATGTCAAGTATTTTATTTTGTTTTATGAATTTGAATTGGTAAGTTAAAGACTATTCGTTCAATACTATTCAAGACTATTCCCTCTCACTCTGAGACATACAATAAACCTCAGTGATGTACTAGTTGTAGGTTCTGCTCTTCCTTATAGTCCTTGTCTGCTGTCCACAGGTGTACCAGACATCCAAAGAAGAATCCAACTCAGACAGACAGAGATGCTATCGACCTGATGTTAGTAAACGCTAGTTCAGATCCCTTGATATGTTTCCATCTAAATCAATCTTTCTCAAGAAAGTTAGGCCTCATCTTACAATATTTTTAACCTGTAGTTAAAAATATATTTAGGTTCTTTCTGGGTCCCGCTACAGACAGCCCATGATACATTGCTCAAATTGTATAAACTCAATTTCTGCGCCTATAAAATTAGGATTTTCTCTATTTGTGAGATATAGGTTACGACTAAATTGTCTGTAGGGGGCTGTGGTTTCCAGTAAGACAAAGTCTCATTGCAGATTTGGCGTACTGTACCCAGATAGCTCAGTACAGATGTCATAAAACATTACTAGCTTTCTTAAGATTTCCCTAAGGCATGACAGAATGACTTCAGTACTTGAAAGTGCCATCACATGATTATTTAAGCTATCTGTGAAAAATAGAAGCTATTCAAGTCTTTCTTAGTGCTTTTATTGGTCAGTGGCAGCAATAAGTTCAGAAAGCCTCTGTTGACACTGTAACATGGCACCTGAGTGCTACCAGTGCTTCACAAATTGCCCTATAAAAGAGGGCAATTTTAGTAGGTGTGATTTTGCTAAACTTTCAGCATGTGCATGTGCTAGGGTAGCTTGTCAGGCTAATAAAATCGCACTGAATTGAATTAAAACTGAACACTGACTGACCTGCAAGAAGTGTGCACACCAGCTATCTGGTGCTTCCTGTAGCTTAATAGCTAGACAAATGATCCAACACACGATAAAGTATTTTTCCAGCTTCTCAAAGCTGACAATGTGAAGCAAAATGCAATGCAATGCAGCCTCAGGTCACAAGACCACTGCTAGAGATTGAAACCAAGGAAAAAATTATCCTACAGGTGTGATCTGGTTCTTATTTCTTCAGAAGATATCTGATGTCCAGTTACAGTAACACCCCTTTCAGAATCTGATCATACAGTTGCCATTCCACACTCTCCAATTCACAACAGTTCTTGAAGCTCAAGAAACTCAAGGAACAAGATCTCCTGTATTTGACAGGAAAAAACCCCACATTTTATTTCTGATTTGATTTGAGTCATTTGTTCTGAGCAAAGAAGTTTAGGAAAGGATCCCTTCAGCAGACATGTGTTCCTCTCTTTGCTCAAAAGGAGATGTCTGCCATGGCAGTTTCACTGCACAGATGTTCTCTCACATGCACTATTACTCTGCCTGTACCTAGGACTTCCAGCAAACACTGTTTAACTAAAGCAGCAATATATAGGGAGAACAACAGTCATTCCTACAAACAGCTCTTACATACAAGAGGAGTTTCCTACCCTGTAAGTCTTGGCAATCCGCAGACAAGGTCAGAAAGAAAAAGGGAACTCAAAATTCACATTTCCACCCACAAATCCCTCTCTCCAAAACCAGCAATTCCAGGAAAACATGCAGCAAAATTTCACTAACCTTTCTCCTCAACTCTTGGAGTGAGCTTTCCGTGTGAGGAGGCTGTACGACTTCCTGATAATGCCAGGGTATATACCAGAGCCCAAATTTTGGTACCAAGCGCTCAAAAGACAAGTGGAAGATACATCTAACAACACAAATAGCAGGATAGAGATCTACTGGCTACAGTTGAGGCAGCTCAGGAATGTACATGAGTCTTTCCAAAGCTAATTCAAACATGGTTCTGTTAATTCACTTCAAAATCGAATTGCTTTGAACAACAACACATAACAAAGCTTTCTGCTAAAATTGCCAAATTTAGACCAAACCAGAATCCTTTTGGAAAGTTAAAGAAGCTGTGAGTATGAAGAACAATGATTCAAGAGGAAAGCAAGATATCCTTGGATGGTAACTAAAATTTAAAGGTTACTTCAGACCTTCAGAAACCCAGCACTCCTACACATTTTGAAGATAACCTGTTCAGTTCTAAGACGCTCTATTTTTTTTTTCAACTGGCATTCCACTATGTCCTGGTGTTGACTTCTGACTATATTTGTTGTGATCAAAATTATAGTTGTTTACAATGGAAGAGAGCGCTCAGTGATGCCAAAGAAGGATTTGGATCTCCCAGATACAAAGCCGAGTCTCCCTTGCCATCTCTCTGCAGGTACACACCAGTACAGAATCGTACCTGAGACCTTCTGAGTCCAGGAAACTGCGTCAGCTGGTGGCACCAGTTACCTCAGAGTTAGCTGCAAGAAATCCTTTCTTGCAGGATAGTCTGCCACCATGAAATTGCATTCTAGCCCCTAAAAAGTTCTCTTAAATTATGAGCCATAATGAACTACAAAGCATCAGGTTTTATTCTCTGCACAAACTACACATCTTTTAAACCGTAAACTATAACAGGGGATGTTCTTGTTATCATGTTTACCTCACTTGGAATACTTTGCTATGTTCTTCAGTGTGAGGTGTTGGTGAAGTCTCAAGTGCCACAGTCAATACTTCCTTTTATGAGAAAATATTTTCTTGGGCTGGTTTTCAGTTTGCCATCTTTCACTAGAAATGCCTCTAGTAAAAGATGGCTCCCACTCAAATCCAATATTATATTTAGTTATTTTTTATTAGAAACTCTCTTATTTGTCTTCTGAGTGGATCATTTCCAGTACTTTCAGACTTATTTCAGTCTTCTCATGCTCCAGCCCTTCCATCACATCTCTGTAATGGCAGTCTCCTTTTGTAAATGGCATGACTAGAACCACATGCAATATTCCCATAGAAGAAAATAAAGTTGCTGATTTTTCTAATGGTATTAAACATTTTCTGTATTGTCTTGCAGACCATTCTTCACTCAACCTACACAGTCCCCACCTTGAAGACTTTACGGCCTAATTAAAAACAAGCCCTTTCCCTGTCAAGCACACATGGAAGGTAGGAAGGAAAAATGTGATGTTCAAGCAAAGTCATTAAGATGACAAATTCTAATGTTATGTTAGTTCTGTAATTTTCTTTAACAGAATTGCTTTATTTATACTGGAAATGCTTAGGGAATGATTCTCCATCACCTTTGTACCGTAATAGGGCAGCTGGGCTTTCCCTGATGTAGGAAATCCCTGCACAAAAT
Source organism: Patagioenas fasciata (assembly GCF_037038585.1). Taxonomy (NCBI): domain Eukaryota; kingdom Metazoa; phylum Chordata; class Aves; order Columbiformes; family Columbidae; genus Patagioenas; species Patagioenas fasciata. Next base: position 178,817,964 of record NC_092520.1, read on the forward strand.
AAGGCAGTGTAGGAGGCCTTCATAGGTGGCCAAGGCGGAAAGGAGCAAGTGGCATAGGATAGGCCCTTGGGAACTGTTCTAACTAGTGTAATTTAGAGCATTCCTGCTCTCAGTTATGCCAGGGGCCACTTTGGCATCAAGTCAACCTAGAATCCAGGGAGATGAAAAATGGCTTAGAGCCACCTTCCCCCTCCCTATACCCTGGGCCTGCACCATGTGTGGTTTGGCTGGCTCCGAGGATCTGGCCCCTACATTTTTAAATAGAGCATTTTAAGTTGAAGTTGAAAAGTGAAGGAGAACGGAATATGGAGAGTAAGAGGAATAGAAAAGTGCTAAAGAGAGAGATTTAAAAAAAAAAAAAAAAAGGAGGGAAACAGAATTTGTGGTATTTGTAAGTGTGAAGCAGAGCTCATGTTTAGCAAACTGAAGAAGCACTGGGGAGGTCTGGGTTCACTTCCCAGCTATGCCAGAGACTTTTGACTGTCCAGACTAGTCTATTAGGGTCACTTTCAAGGTGACTATTGAGCTTTGTTGACCATCTAGGCTAAATATGTTTAGCTTATTTCCTGAGAACTAACCAGCACCGTCACAGAGTCTGAGGTCAGAAGTGCCTTTTAGCCCTAATTATCTCTAATAGGGACATGTCTGGAAAGAAAGACACTACTGTCTTGAGAAAATCCACAAGACACATGCATGGGATAGCTTTGGTGCAAGACTCTGTGCACGGTACTCAGGAAAAGATGCTTTGCACTGTAGCGTCTCCTCTGTCGTGTGACATCGGACATCCCACTGTATCACACCATGGTAACAGAGAGCTCAGGTCCCACTGTTAGTCTGCATTTAGTGTAGACATGGGAGGGAGTAGGAAGTGCTTTTACAGCTGGGGGAACTCTGAGCTTTCACCTCAAAATGTGCACATTCATCAAGATTCACTTGGAGTCTCTCTTTGACTTGGTTTCTCATCTGGGATTACTACTTCCTTGCCAACTGTAGTGTGTGTGGTAAGGATGAACTGAGACAGAAAATGAGGTATGTCCTAACTCAATAGCAACAAGGAAAATGGGAAAAAAACCCTGAATTGATGGAACTTCAACCTCAAATTTAAGCTTATCTTAACAAATAGACAAAGGGCAGGTGTCACTAGTGTTATAATTCAGAATGTATCCAACTATTAAAATGTTGCTAAAACTTTCAAATTCTTAGACTTAAAAGGCAGATGATCTTACTGGAACCTTACAATATCCATGATACTCAGCTTGTGCCACACGGCACCACCCTGTGCCAATCAGCCCTCTTGTGCCCCTTCCTCTCCTTTCTTTCAAGCTTTCTTGATATTAGTCTTGTACCTTTTCCACCTTAATGATGGGGCAGAGAAGATGTCCTTTCTCTTCCCTATTTGAGCTAAGGTGTTTCTCTTTACTCTGCAAAGTGCTAGAGCAGGAATGCTGGGCATGTGGTTGGAGGTAGGTGGGTTCAAAGATTTACTTCCAGCACCTTCAGCATGCCTTGTCCTGCATCCTTTACCATAGGATTAAGGCTCGCTGGGATAAATCCTTCTCTTCCAGCAAGAGTCTCACAAAGGAGGAATGGAAGAAGGGAAAAGGAGAAAGAGAGCTAGAGAGGAAGTTTATTTCCCACTTACAGCCCCTGAAATCTTACTGGCCATGTCTGAAATGTTTAATAGTGTCACACTAGTGGTAGGTGGTGGGATCTGTTTCTGCAGCGAGTTTGTAGAAGATCCATATGGCATGCCCACCACTACTGCTTGTCCTGTCTAATGGTGGGAGATGATGTTCAGCAGCCCTGAATGTGTTTCTTACCACCTTATCATGTTCCTAAATATTCCTTACTCAGAGATCCTCAAACCCCAAGTTTGAAGTGGTCATCAAACCGCAACCTCTTGTACCTTTCCCCAAACACTTCCCAGCTTAATGGAACACTACCCAAAACTTCCCCTGGGCTCAAGGCCCCTTCAAATCCCAGCACAATTCTCTGTATCAACCCAGCCTAGGGCATTCTATCTCCTAAGTACGATCCTCCAAACTGCACCAAGATGTTCCACTGTGTGCCTCCATGTTGCTGCCGTTGCTTTGCTTGCCTCTCCCCCTGTGCTCTGTTACCACTCTCTCATTAGCTATCACACAGGACTAAGCCCATCCCTTGTCTAGTTCTCCCTGTAGCAAAACAAAGCAGAAAGAAGGAGGAAAAAAAAATTAAAAAAAGGCGCCCCAGTTCCCACTGGGGCAGAGATTTTAAAACACAGAGAGCAATTATGAAAAGGTTGCCCAGATGGGACTCAGAGGGCGGGTGAGGGGAAGGAGAGCTGTCATCCAAGGGGAAAAAAATCAGATGTATGGTAGCCCTATTCCTATAATACGAGTCCTATTCCATGTGCAAATGTACAATGCAACGATAGTTCTCTTAGCCAGCATGGGCTGGGTTAATTGGATGTAAGGAATTTTTTTAAAAATAACCCATTCATTTGATAAAAATCCAGTCCCAGTGATCACATCAAGTACAAATATTTCACTAAAAGGCTTGTTCCTAATTGACTGAGGTTCCTGGCTACTTTTAACTCTCTAGCACACAACATCGGAAAAACCAGCCCTGTTGAGAATATGGTTACAGTGTAAAACAATTGGCAAATACTTTTAGTATTTTCAGTTTTTCTTTGTATTTAAACAGAGCTGAATAATTTTTTTTCTGAAATAGCTCTTGAAAAATTCACTCTGGGAAAAACACAGAAAACTACAATGTAAAGTGTGAATAACTGGAAGGCTGCAATCAGCTGAATGGAAATGGGTTTTGTACTGTCCTAGCACAAGCACAGAGTGTTGCTATAAGCTCCACCTGTATTATGTGGCCACACATAATATGTAACCATTTTACTACTGCAACACTTGAAGCTGACCATTGCTGACTGCACAAGTGGTTAAAAGGTTATTATATATGTGGAGAATGCTAAACCATTATTACTTCTTAAAAATAATAGTATTTTTAATTAAGTACTTATCCCAAAAACTCTGAGGATGCCTAAACCCCTGTTCTTAGCATAACACAACTGACACCTAAGGTACTAGAGATGCCAAAGTGACTTGCAGTTATCTTTCCACCAAATTTGGAAATTTCTAATTTTGCACATTTAGCTAAGAGAAAAAAAATAGTATGCCACAAAATGTACGTAAATGTTTAATCAAGGCATATCAGTAAGCAGTATAAAAAATCAAAATCATTGATCACATAAGGTTAAATTCAACTTTCTTGCAGTACTAAAAAGTTCAAGATATAGTGATAGATGTGTGGAGGGCTGTATCTAGAGCTGATTGTGTGCACTTTTCTGATGTCTTATCCTGAATATTTTATTTAGAAAATGTCATGAACCATGGTTAGAAATAGTTAGATGCTTTCTCTAGTCTATCAAAATGATGTTCTAATGCAAGAGAACATTTCCATGACTTCAGATATCTCTTCCTAGATGTAGTTTTCACGTGTTGGCAGATATGATGGAAGTCCCAGCCACAGCTGGCTCTGAATGGCAGATGTCCACAGCATGGTTATGTATTGTCTTGGCATCATTTGTGCTCCCCCTCCCACCACTGCTAAAACTGCATGCCAGAGTAGATTGTTTTGTACTACGCACTACGGAGAACAACCCTCAGCTGCTGCCAAGCAGCTATTTTTTTCTTCTATAGTAATTTACACTGTAAACTGTATAGCCCTAAAATCGACCTAGAGAGAGGAAAAAAAGGGAAAAAAAAAAAAAGAGACGAACGACTATTCTATATATAACTGGAATGCAGCTATTTAGAGAAGACAGGAGAGAGAGAAAAAGTGCAACCAAGACCTTGTGTGTTTGACTTGGGTACATTAACGCCCCCAACTCTTTTCCCTCGCTCTCTCCTTCTCACTCTTTCCACAAAGTCTGCATTTTATTTATCGATTGGTTGTACTTTAGAGAACGTAGGGCTCTTTCCCTCACCCCCAGCCCATGCAACCCTCGCTCCTGAAGGAGGAGGAGTAAGAGGGGGAGGAGGCAAAGTGGGTGCATTACGAGCTGATTGTGCTCTTGCCCCGACCTCCAACAGCCTGATCTGCCTTTGAAGTTTTCCACCCCTCGACTTGAAGTGAGATCGATTACAGAAGAACAACAGGGACAAAGAATCTGCTGCTTTACGTGCAGCCACTTTCCCACGATCGGGGCAGCCAGCTCGACAGCAGCAAGAGATCACCACTTTCCCTATGCTCCTCCTTGCCACCATTCAGAAAGCACGCAGCCCCCGCCCCAAGCCCTCCGCCTCGCCTAGGAAAGCCGGGGAGGAGGGGGGGGTGAAGAAGGTTACAAAAATGAGTCCTGTTGTTTAAAGGCGAGGGGACTAAGGGGCGGCGAACACGGTCTCGAGGTCTAAAAGGAAACATGAAAAAACCCCGATGCAGAGTATTCGGGGCGGGGAGTGAGGGGGGAGTGCGGCACATTTAAAGCGCTGATAAATCAAAAAACACGGCTAAGTGGCAAGTTTAGTGTAGATGCAAAGCAAGCACCTCCAGCCCGGGTTGCCGCTCCGTTCGGGGCACACGGAGGGTGTCACGAAGCGCCCCCGGCGGAACCGGGCACCTGCGCCGGGGACAGGGCAGCAGCCAGAGCCGCCCCCGGGAGTGGGACAAACCTTTTACCTTTGTGTCTGGTAAACGTCTTTGTGCGTGTATCACTGCCGCTGACACAGCCTATAAACCGGGAGGGGAAGGAAGGCGGGGGCACCGAGGGAGTTAAAAGGGCAAAATATCGTAAATGCCCTACCGAGGCGAGCGGAGCCGGCTCCTTCCAGTCCATGGCCGGAGATCCTACACCTTGCCGCGGCCCGCGGGGATCCCCCTCCCCTGGCACCGTGAGGGACCCCCCCGTCCCCGAAGCTCCCCCAACCGGCCTCCCGGCCCTTATGTCGGTTCCCCCTTTACCCGCCACCCGCGGGGGCTGGAGCCTCCCGGCCACCGAAACCCGTCGGGGGACAGCGGGACCTGCCGGCCCGGCCGGCGCGGGGGGCGGCGGGCACCGGCGATGGGTACGGGGTAGGACACTTCCTTTCCTGGCCCTCCCTGAGCGGGGAGAGCTGTTGCTGAAACTCAGTTTGAACCCATCGCACGCCGGCTGGCTTTTTCCAATAACAAGAAAAAGCGGTTAATGTGTCACTGGGCATCCAGTCCATTCATAAAAAAAAAGGGAAACGGCGGCCCGGTGCAGGGACCCCCAAAGAAGGCAGCTGCGGAGGGGGGTTTCCTCCCCTTCCCCGCCCGGCCGGGCTCCTCCTCCCCAGACTGCGCGGCGTCGGGGCGGCGACCGAACGGGACGAGGACAATCAATAGCCCTGGTCACAAATTACTGCAGGAAGTGTTAGCTGCGCACCAGCTCCTAAACAAGATCGATTGCCTTCCACCGCCGCAGACTCAGAGAGGGTACCCCCTCCCTCCCCCGCCGGGCCGGGGGATTCCGCCCCGCTCAGGGAATGCGATAGGGGCGGCGGCGGGGCCGAGCGGCCGCGGTGTGACACACGAACTCTCCTGGGGGAGGACCGGGCCCGCGCCCAGGTGGCGAGGGGGAGACCCCCCCCTCCGCCCGGAGGGCCCCGGGCTGGGTCGGAAGCCACCCGCGCCCCCGGTTTCGTGGACGGTGACTAAGGCCCCGTCCGCCCCGCGGCTTGTTCCGCGGGGGCGGGCCGCCGACTCCCCCGGGCCGCACCCGTGGTGCTGCCGCTGACTGACACAGGAAGCACTGACTCAGCGCCCCGCCGGCGGGGGCTGCCCCGGGCCCGCCGCCCCTCGCCCCGGCTGGGCGGAGACGCGGCGGAGCTGCCCGGGCCGCTGCGGTGCCGTGCTCTCCGCCGTCCGCTCCCGGTCTCCCGGCGCGTCTGACCGAGGGGCAGGCACCAGAAAGGCGGCAGCGCCGGAGGTGTTCGTGAAAGGAACCGGGATGGGGGCGACGGCGACATAAACACATAACGAGCCGTGTTGGTGCCGCAGGCAGCGGTGCAGGCGGTCGGACAGCGATTTCTGTGAATGCTCCAGTCCTGCAAAACCCTTCAGTTGCTACTTCCAACTATTTTACCAGGCAACAGGGATTCGGACCGCCGTGTGCCGATCCTGTAGGGAACGGGCTTCCTGAGCTCTCCCTGCTGCTCCCTCAGCACTTGGAGCACATGGTGATGGCTTGAGGAAAAAGCTGCAATTAAAATAGCAATTGTATACCTTCTGGTTGTAAAAACACTCTTTTTACATGGTGGGAAATTCTTTGTTCGCTTTTAGGGTTTGGGTTTTTTTGTTGACTGTTTCAACATTTGAAATGTTAAGGCAGGTTTAATTTGGTAATATATCTATTACTGAAAACAGTAGTTTCGTGTCGATAATTACATTAGCAAGGTAAAGAAGAGTCCTGCTTTAAGTGTGTTCGTTTATATAAGCATAATTATACCTCCACTGTACATGTATACACTCGTACATCTGTGTATATGTCATGACAGGTAACCAAGTTGCACACAAAATTCATTCTTATGTTGGTTTAGATGAAGATTCATTCTCCTTATGGCAATTAAATTGCAAGTAAGGTATAATATACAATATGTATTATATACATATATTACTGAAGGTAGAAGTACCATAATTTAAAATAATCAATTTGTAAAGTCAGGCATACAATTTGGAAAATACCTAAGTTAAGGGTGCCAGCTTAATCCAAATGCGTCTTCCATCTGGGTGGTGGTCTTTTAATTAAACACTTAACATGCTGTGTTTTCTACTGCACCTTCTTTCAATGCATAGGATATTTTTTTGCTAAGCACTTCAATAGCTTTTTTAAATCTTATTAAGTCTGTGACTTCCTGTATTGATAACTACATGCTATTCAAACCTTACACATGAGATTTTTCTGTTATTTTTTCATCATAATATCTTATTGTTAGGTGCATATTAACAAAATCATCTATGCAACATCCTTATGGACTGAGATTTCTGATTGATACTGAACCATCCCAAGACCCAAAGTGCAACTAATTCACCTTAGTGCTCAAAAATTTGTATCCTTCTCCCTCAATGAGATTCCTCATTCTCTTCAGAAGAAGATTAAGAATTTGTCCTCAGTGCTTTTGTGCTGCAGAGATGTGAGGTGTTCATCAGCGCAATTCAGGGACTGGTATTAATTTACCAGTAGTAATATCACAACAGCACATTGCTCAGCATAGATTAACCACCCAAGGTAGCACCTTAGCCAGCCTGAAGCAAGTTCTACAGCCTACACTGAGCTGCTTGCTGCTGTGTGCCTCCTGCCAACACTACCTCACTTAAGGTAGCTCAGCCATCTATAAAAGCTTTGCTCATGATGTAAACATATGTCTTGCCTTCATTCTCAATTCTTTTCACATACTATTCCTCTTCTCTGTGGCCTGTTTCACTTGACCAGCTTTCCTATTGGTTCTTCTTCATTTATTCTGCAGCTATTTTTTCAAAATGACACATACACAAAAAGATAATAAAAATATTTTTTCTCATTTTAATGGCAGTGGGGTCATTTTAGATTGATGGAGAAAGCTTGGGCCAAAAAATACAAACACACCTATTACCTGTTTTGCATCATTAGGTTGACATCTCTGACCTCTGTCATTAGTTTCCACACAGATAAATATACACATGGTAATACATACAGTAATAGGCAAAAACAAAGCTGATAAAGCCTACTTCAAAAAAAGTTATATTAAAAGGCATTAAATGTACAGAACTTTACTACAAGTCTTGAACTTGCTGTCACCATAGCACCATTAGTCTACATCCTTAATGTATGTCCCTTAACATACATCTGTACTCAATGTACCTTGTAATTACCTCATTATGGTTAACTACTGCTGACCCCTGTGTGGAACATGTTACCATACAGAGTAACTGTGAAATAGCTAGGGAAAAGCAAGGGGAGGTTTTTCAGAACTATCTTACAGCTCTGTTTACATGGTCTGTGCCACAGAGTTCCATTATTACAGACTTTTCTTCTATATTTAAGTCAGTGCTATTCCATAAATATTTAATCAATGAACCAAAGAAACAGCTATAACATGACAAGTCAGAAGAACTTATCATAATACAAGGACCAGGTGGCGATCAGGTGTGGTCCTACAACTCAAAATTAAGTCCCTGCAATAATACATCACAACTGTGTTTACTTGCTCAGAGTTCTTTACAGCACTGTTATAAGACATGATTAGCAAACTGTGCTTTACCACAGAGACACCACTTTCTGGTTTTCTCCCACCCCTACTCACCCCAAATCCCAGGGCAGTGCTGCTGTGCACAGTCCTTGGGGAAGGATAACTTATTCCTGCCTCAGTTCCTGTATCCTACAGCCACAGTTCCAACTCCTAACTTTGCCCATAGCACTGACAGAGGGAGCTGAAAACTCAGGCACTGTTAACAATGAACTACAATTATTCACACCACACCCCCAGGAATTCCTCCAGCTCCTACACAAAAACATAATTATGCGCTCCTGTCTTCTATAAATATGGGTTAGTTTTTGTGTGCAAAATTCCTGCATCCCTGCAGCCTCCAAAATTAATTATCCACCTCTCGTTCTCCTCCAAACACAATTTGCCTACCAGCATTCATTAGTTGAGCAGTTATCTTAGCTACAACTATTTCTGCAGCTCTTCTTATCATATGCCTCCTGTTATCACAGCCCCTCTCTTGTGAAGTGGTGAGCGGGAGAATAGGGCACCTGGAAAGCAAAGCCCTGGGCATCTGGTCCTTCGAAGGGGTGCAGCTGGAGCACCTCTGGGTAGTCCTTTTGCCAGGAGACAGGTGGGAGAAAGGGAACAACCAGATAGGGGAGCTGCTCCTACAGATCCACTTTATCCCTCCAAAACCTTAAGAGGGTCTGAAATTCTCCAGCCTATGAGGAAAGCCATTAGAGCTGGCAATTCTGCTAATGGTTCTCAGTTGCTCAGCTTTCACTCTCTTGGCTCTTGTAATGCCATTGTTTCCCCTTGTTCGCTGGTTGCCAGGGAGATTTCCAAGCCAGACAACACCTGAATTTCTAATGCTAAAAGAAAAATATCATTTTGGGGTTTCTTTATGCATCATAAAGGAGCGCCGAAGGCCACATGCCACTTAGACAAGCTGTGGTGCTGGCAGCTGGCGAGCCAAGGCAATGCTGGCTCTGATCAACAGCAGCCTCCCCATGGGAAGGCTTCCCAGGTTGCTCACTGCTCCTGCCCCACTGCACCACCGCTGCTTGGGGAAAGAGAGAAACCAAGGAACATTCCAACCCCTGCTCTTATGGAGACAAATCTCCTTCCTTCTCCTGCAAAAAATGGTTCTCTCTCTGTCTTTCCTGTTCTTCACTTCCACAAAATGGCACCACCCCGGTTTTGATTCCGGTAATGCCAGAGAAAACTGGGGACAAAAGGTGTGAAACACCCTCTCTACAGGTGTAAAACACCTTTGGCTGCTTGGAAATATATGGGAACTAAACCTGGGCCAAATTTAGGAGCTGGGAGCCAGGGCAGCCCCCTTTTCAGCCCCATGCTCCCTTTCCAGCAGCTGCTGGGAGCAGAGGCCAGAACTGTTGAAGGGAGTCACTGCAGGTTCAGCTAGAGGAATGGGAAGGTGTGGGCTGGGCTGGACCAGCATCAGTCATCAGGAATTTCTACATTGAGGAAAAGCTGTGAGTTCTCAACAGCATCACATAGCACATGATTTCTGTGCCACATTTCTTTTTTACAAGGGATTTCCAGAGGAGGTCACCGTTACTTTGCTCGCTATGAATTTGTGGATGGTGGTAGGGCCATAATTGTCATGTGTGCATCCTGGGGAAGGAGAGGAGGTGTTAAAACATAAAGGTAGGCTCAAAGAAAAGACTCTAAATGACCACATTTTAAAATTTTCCATCTCACAACATTCTTCGAGTCTGACCCCTGGTGTTTTTATTTGCTGGGAGGGCAGTTAGCAGTTCTGAGCATAGTGTTTGAAATAAACAATTTGGTACCTCCAGCAGCAGTTCCCAAACAAAGTCATGACCAGAAGTGGGGTCACAGAAGTTACAAGTGGGGTCAGGAGCCTGACAGAAATGAAATTGTTTACAGCAGCATCTAGGGTAGGGAGCCCATCAGAAGTGAAACTGCAATGTTTAGTATTTGCCCATGTCCACTACTTACATATTTTTTCTGAAGCTCCAGCTCCCAGAGCCCAATGATCTATTTTTATGCAGAGATCAGGGAGCACAAGATCCCTTTCTATGTTGTGGAAAAAAAAAATAAACAAACAGGAAAATGTGGAAGAAATGTGTCCTAATGACTTGAAAGAAATCACCCAGGGTAGAAAGGTTGTGTTGGTTTTGGTTTTGTTTAATTTTTAATGACATGATGTTTCTTAATACATTCAGTACTGACAATCAGTGCTTAGCGTTTCTACCATGTGGAAATGCTCCTCCTAGGACAGGTACCACCTTGCACTTTGTAACCTGCACAACTTTGACACCTCTTAATACATTACTCTGTCCGCTTTCAAGATTAAAGCTCAAATGTTCTAGGGTTACAACACATCCATTTTTATTACGGTAAATGATTCACTGCAGAGGCAAAAACCTTGTCTCTGCAGTCTCAAAGGTGATATGGCACATATTTATTGCAGTACTTTTCTAAATCATAATGAAAATCAAAGTAATTTGTCTTCATTTTTTCTGCTGCAAAGGGAAGGAGACACATATCTGTATCTGAAGGAAGAGGTGATGTCTGGAAGAAAGAAGTTAGTGAATTAGTGACAAAGGGACTTGGGTCATCTTATGCCATTAGTTTCTTTATCAAACTGAACCTCTTTGGCCTTTGGTTTCTTCATGTGCCAAATGGGAATAATTTATGCTTTACCTGACAGCAACTCTGAAATAATTAGAGTTTGTAAATGCTTTTGAAATCCCATGTGGGGGGTGGAATATCAAAAGAATACAATATATTGATGGTGTCTGAAAGTATAGATGCAGAAAATAATTGCATTATCCTACTACTAACTATTTTTTGTTAGAACTTTTACTGATAAAATACAATCTTTGCATCAAATTACATGGTTTGGTAGTGATTTTTTTCAACTCTTTTCCCATTTTTCAAGGGATACTGTATGTCTAGTTTTGCCCCAGAGCAAATGCTTACGGCTGAATGATGAAATCCTTGAAAATAGAACTTTTTAATGGAAACTATGAGACAGTATGAGCTACCATAGTATCTCCATATATGTAACGTTTTGTGATGTGTGTGTATGTGGGTATTTCCTTAGAGTCCAGAATGACTAGTTATTATGCCCAAAATAGCCTTTGTACTTTATCCATTTTTTTTCTCAACAGTCACACTGAGTCTTTGCAGTCAAAATTTCCTAGCCAGTCATGCATTCGAGAACAGATCAGCTGTGTTCACATTGCCAAACACAGCTTGTACCACAAAGGCTCTTCAGCTTAGCTACTTCTCAGAACTTCCTAAAAACAGCTTCATAAAGGAGGCTTTAGGTAGATGTTCTGGCCATTACTGAGCCCACACTTCTCAGTCATCTGATCTGCCCATCCCTGGAAAGCCGACCATGGAGGGCTTATCTGGTTATCTGATTGCCTTTGGGGGTGAAGGGGGAGTCCTCCAGATGTTAAGACTTCTCATCACCCGTCATTACTTTCCCAAGTGGGCTGTGCAAACCTCTCTCTCCATCCAAAATGAGCAACCTACCAATCCCCAAAGCAAGAACTCCTACTTCTCCATGTTGCTCTGGCAAACAGTGGTGCTTTGGCCCCACTTTTTTTTGAGCTGCTGGGGCTTGCTTCCCCCATGTGTCAGGCTGGGAAAGCTGCTAGTGAGGCTTTGGCAGAGACACCGAGCATGGTTCCAGCCTCTCGAAAGCTGATGATTTGCTCTGGGGAGCTGCAGAGGAAACTGGTGTGTGCCCCATCACCAGGAGCCAGGAACTGGGAGCCGAGCAGGCAGCACCGTGCCCACCCGCATCCAGGAGGTGCCTCCAGGCAGAGCAAAGAGGGACCAGAGCTGCTGAGAAAACCAGCTTTCTTTGTGCCTTTCTTTTGGTGATAGTAGATGCATAGGAATTAGACAGCCAGACAGAGAAAGGCCAGCCTTGCTCGGCTTTGCCGCAGGGAGTTGGCACCCCAATCAATACAGCCCCTTGAACAAGAAAAGAGTGGTTTGCTAATTATTAGACTTTCCACAAACAGTGTTTATTTGCCTTGAAACAAACTTCATTCCATTCAAAATCCCAAACTGCTTGGACTATTTTGGTGAAGAAAATTATAATAATAAAACCCCAAATGGATATTATTCCTATTTGGAAGTGAGTGGTTCTAGAAGTCACCTTTCAAACAAAGAAAACACTGACTTGTTATACAGAATTAACTGGAAAAAGTTACTGATAGTCCCGGTGGCCGTTCAGGGGTGTGGGTGGGTGAGGGGTATGTTTAAATATAGAAATAGCCATAACTATAATGACTTCTAAAATTAAAAAGAAAAATGAGCACAAACAAAAATTTACAGTGTCAGTGAAATTAATTCACTGGAAAGTGAGGATAATCCATGCTCATAAAAAGCAGAAAATAACTTCACACAGTTGACAGTTTTATTATAGGAACATAGGAAAATGGTGACAGAAAATGATATTTTGATACCGATTGTTTTATTTGTGCCTCTTTCTGCGTGTTTTCTTTTCACAGGTCTGAGCTTTTAATATACCCTGACTGTCAAGTAATAAGCAAATGGAATGGTGTGAATTAATTATCTCTTTCATTTAAATGTACATTTTAATTAAGTTTATTGGTGGGAGAATTGACATCTTGAAAAGTTCTTTACATTTAAGAGATGTTAAAATAACAAAATCACTGAAGCTTAAAGAACATCAAGTAGGAATGGCATTTGTTTTCCTTAACTGACTGGGAGGCATAGAAGACTTATCCCCTTGATTTTTAAAAGACTTGAAAAATATAAGAAATTAAAATAGTTACAAAATTCAACTTTAAACATTTAAAATAGAATTTTGTTAAGCACTGAGTTTGTAATTAAAAGCAAAAAACCGAAATGGTAGCTGTAATTAGAAGTGTATCCCCTAAGGGTAATTACAGCTTTCTATCCCTAAAAGAAGAAAACTTTTAAAGAAGAGTTAATGGAAGGAATGGTTTATTATTTTTGAGGATGGAAGGAGCCTTGGTCGCTGATTATAATTTTATTTTTATTTGGCTTTAAATAGAACCCTGTAAATATTTTTCACACCTACAGCTAAACTGGTAACATGGAGATATTTTCTAGCTTTACAAAAGATCAAAAAGATTGACTTTTCCTCTAGCACAGCTTCATCATTAGTAAAAACAAAACAAAACAGAAAGCTGTTATTTCACCAGCTTGGGTTTGGTAGGTGCCTGTTGTGTATCACAGCAGAGAGAGGAAAAGGTCAAAGTTTAGACTGAGCTGGCTGCTTTGCAGGGTCTCTGAATTCTGCACACAGGGCTTGAGCCGCCCGTTCCTCGTGTGCCCCTCGGCCCGGCCGCCTTGTGCCTGATCCCACTCCCTTAGCCCTGCCAAGAGAGGAGAGGGAAGCAGGTTTGGCCCCAGGGTAAGCGGGACCTTGTGCCACAGTGGGAATTTGCCAGGGGAGAAAATATGTTGCTGGGGGATGGGGTGGGTGGGGGGCAGTGCGCAAGGGTAACAAAATTGGAGGGAAATGAGTTCTTGCAAATTAAAAGTTCAGTGTCTTAAACTGTAATAAAAAAAATACACTTTCTCTAGTTACAGAGAAAAAAACACACCAACACAGCGGACAGCAGGGGAGCTATGGAAATAAGGATTGAACCATTAAAAGGAGAGGAGGAGACAGAAAGAGGGGAATATAAGAAAGCCTCCAAAGATTCCCTCTTTTCAAGAGGAGAGCAAAAGGTGGTGACAGACATGAGCACAGCATCTTCCCCCATGTGGTTCGTATTCCACTCCCAGGATCTGGGTTTCCCGAGTTTCTCATTTTGAGCCATTTGGGGGCCAGAGGGGGTGTGTGGGGAAGGGAAGGCAGCAGAGCTGCTGCTGCAGGCTACCCCAAATGGTGCCTGCCTGGGGCTGTGGTGACATCTCTCCGCGCTGACATCTGTGGAGGTGTGTGGGTCCCAACCATGTGGCCAAAAGGCAAATTAAAGCAGCTGCTCCTCAGGAGGGCTCTGCCTGGCTGGCACACACCTACCAGATGCCTGCTGGACCAGGATTCTCACAAAAGCCATTTGCAGCCACCACAGAGGACGAGGAAGGTATAGAAGTCTCATGTGCTTGAGACAGCAGGGCACCGTATTCTGATCCCCATCTCTAGAAGCATTTACTTATTTTCAGTTGACTAGCTAGTGGATAACACATAGAATCATAGAATAGTGTGGATTGGAAGGGCCATTCAAAGGTCCAACCCCCCTGCAATGAGCAGGGACATTTTCAACTAGATCAGGTTACTCAGAACCCCATTCAGCCTGGCCTTGAATGTTTCCAGGGATGGGGCATCTACCACCTCCCTGGGCAACCTGGGCCAGTGTTTCACCACCCTCACTGGAAAAAATTTCTTCCTTATGTCTAGCCTGAATTTCCTGTCTTTTAGTTTAAAATCATTACCCCTGTCATATCAGAGCTGATCCCAGTTGGTAACCATGAATCTGCCCCTCCAGCAGTGAGGAAGCCTAAGTTTTTCCCTGGTGGCTGCTAATCTGGACTAGGCTGCAGGCTGTGTGGAAGGAGGTGGGTGTAAGGCCCCCCACTCACAGTGAGAAACCTAACTCTCCCAGCCTGGGTAGAGGATCTAACCTCCACTCTGTTCACCATAACTGGACAGCATATTGGCACCATGGGTTAGTACCCAGCCTCCTGGAGAGAAGCTGAGGCCTCCAGCTGAAGGGAAACTTTCCTTGTGTTGCTGGAAAAGCAGGAGGGGAGAGCAGCCTCCACAGGGTCATGGAGCTCTGTGCTGGCCTCCAGCAGGTCCCCCTGGGGGCTGGTGGCCTGTGCGGGGTCCCCAGGGGAGACACTGGGGAGCAGAGGCAGTGGCAGGCACTGAGCTCAAGACCTGTATTGAGTTGCACTCTGGAGTCAGGGGCTTGGAGGCTTGGAAACAAAACACTGCATCATGCAACTCTCAGGTGCCCTTTTGGTTTTTTTTGTTGGATCTGGACCCATGTGTGCAATTTTGAAAAGGCTTTTGAAGTGGGCTCATTCCCATTTTAATCAACAGATATTTAAACAAACCTTTGTACTTTGTATCCATGGTGAAAAATTATTAAAGTCACGCTAGTTAGTTGTGATTACACGTAGGTCTGACCACGATTACCTAAACTGAACATGATGTAAGGCTGCTAGGAGTTGCTCCTGCAAGTAAAACTTCAGCTTCTCATTTGATCAGTTGCTGTTTATCTTGCTGATAATGATGTCTTGGTATCAGCAGAAAGTGTGCAACTCTTTATTTCTATTTTAGTAAGACAAATGCCCGCTTCAGCTGAGCTATAGGGCAGGAAAGTAGCTGGTTTGCAATGCTCTTGACGGCACAGACAATTTCTTCTGTGTCCAGTATTGTTTAAGCACAAAAATTAAACTTGTTGACTTAGTAAACAGGGTATGTGTGAGGGTCTTAGTCATTTATATTTGCGGTAAGGTGCAGTTGGAGACTCATTGCCTTGGATGTGGGGTGGAGTCAAGCAAAGACTAAGGCACAAGTTCTTCTCCTGACTGTGGCAGGTTTTGAACCTCAGGGACCTCGGGCCTCTTTTCTTGTCCCTGAAACCAATCCTGCCAGTGTAGACATCTTTAGGTTGCATTGCAAGTGTTGTTATATGATCATACATTAATTAAATTGGGTTTTCATTACTTGCCCTGTAGCTGTTCTGTACAGATAAGCAACGGACTTGTACCTGTCACCTTTAACATCATTGTGTGTCAGGATTTGGATTTGTAATGTCTCAAATGGCTCCTCTTTTAGTAAAAGCAGTGCCACCTGTAATGTTTTCAGCTTCAAGGGACCCCCAAATAAAATTTTGTTGCAGATTAGCCTGTGCATATGCACATGCACAGATATAAAGCAGAGGAGGGCAATGTCTAGTCACTCACATCAGCAGGACCTGCTCTTCAGAGGGGAAACCAAAAGACCGCATTTTAATTGCAGTCATTCCCTTTGCTAGAGATGGAAAGGGAGAAGGAGATGTGGGGTCATGTAGGGCTGCATTAGAAACCTGCAAAAAATGTACATTGAACACCTCTGAATGTCAGTCTCATACTTCTTGCTTTTAGGATTTTTAATCCAGTTCAGTGAGCTTCATCCATGAAGTTAATTCAAATGAATCCACAAAGTTTCAGCACTGTGTTTAAGGAGTTAAGACATCTTGCTTTTCCTTATTTTCAAATGCTTTCTATAAATCTGTGTCATGGTTCCCACCTTGGACAGGCAAGCAGCTGGTGTGCAGAGAGAGGCCGTGTTGAACCTGAAGTCACTCTGCAAAGCAGTGACAGCACCTGAGAGCAGGATCTCAGCTCTCCTGAAGCCTGGTCTGCAGCAAACTGATCAAATACCACCCAGTCCTCAACTTCTGGCACCCATGGCTGTGCTGAAGCACATTCACCCCTCAGGTTTGCCAGTACAATCATACAACAGCTCCAAGTCTCTGTCTGGACAGAGACTATCATTTTTAAGTCTTTGGCACTCTTCTTGCATGACATATGGCAAATAGTTTAACCTTTTCTTGCTTCATTTTCCTTATCTACCAAGTGGGGGTAACACCTCTGAGGACTGTAGGAAACTAAATTCATTAGCGATGGCAGGATGCTCTAAGGTATAGGGATGGCAAGTCCCAAGTAAGTCCAAAGCACATTTAAAATTGAAGAAATCTTTTATTCCATCTCCATCTGTTTGCTGTGGCTTCTCTAACTCATATAAAATGTTGTCATAGAGGCTCTAAAAGCTGCTGCCTGTGGCCCTTGCTTTTTTCACCAGTCTTCTTTCTTCATTGCATAGCTCACAGTTACACCTTTTCCTCAAGCAGCTTTCCTCTAGCAAAGCACAGCTTTCTCTTCCACTTCTCTACACATGAGTAAAGAATGCCTTTCATTTGCTTGCATGTGAGTTTTCTGGATTTTGGTTTTAGTTTTAACATAACAGTTTTAAATTGAATAGATGCCTTTTGTTAAACCATTATTACGTTTTTGCATTTTACCATAATCCTGAAGTGGTTACAAAAGACATTTCAAGTACAATAAAAATCCAGAAGGATTCAACAGTTTCATTCACCTTCCTAAAAAATTAGGACATATGACAGTCATGTTATTTTCCACAATCTTTGTTAGTAAGAAAAGATAATTATTCTTTAAAGAAGATAAAGTAAAAAACCCACAACATTTATAGGGCATGAGCTTTTCTTTTGTTTTTGTAAACGCACTTTCCAACAGAGCTCAATCTATTTGTAATTACTCAACACTACAGAATCTCTCCTTGGGCAGAAGATTAGATAATAAAGTGTCTACGACAAGCACCAATCTTTAAAAGGGCCGGAGAAACAGCACCTAAGATATCAGTAAGAGCAAAAATTCTACTTGAAAGAATACATTGGTGTTTCTATTTACTAACTTATCAGCTTTGCTTAAATTAACTATGACTGAAGTATGCTCTACCCTTTTCCTCAATTAACTTTTCATTCATTCACCAATTCATTGGGCCTCACCCTGGAATGAGACCCTTCATTCTTCAAAGAGCCGGGGTGACCTGCTACAGTTACCAACTAATCAGAGAAACAAAAAAAAAAGGCTGAAATTAAACCCCAAGGAAGCCAGGCTATCTTGGAATTCACTTGCAAGAATAAACATTGTCACTTACAACAAGCAGATCTGCAGATATTTAACAAACCCCAGGGTGCTCTATACAGCGAAGATTTCCACATTTGATTGCCATCTTCTCCACCAGAGGAGTTTTCTTAGGACTTTATCTAGTCAAGAAGTTAGCTGGTGTGTTAGACAAAAGAAACTTTCAGCACACTTATAAGGGTTTAGACAACCCTCTATGTCCCTATCCATTGCAGTCAGCTCTGACGTTTTGATTCATAAAAATCACATTAAAATAATAATTCAAACAAAATTAGGAGTCATAATCTGTGTTTATGATGGGCCAACTTATGTGTGACCTTCATGTTTCATAAGAAAAAAGAAACACACTTAAAATTTATTGTGGTTAACGAGCCCTGCAATAACTTAGCATTAATTATCCTTTTACAGAAAATATTTTTTCAGATGTCTTTTCAGTAGCAAGAGTAGGGTTTGTGCACTGGCTGAATGCTTAGAACTAAATTGATACCAGCATTATGGATATGCTTACAAAATAAAAATGTGGCTCTTGAGTCAGAAGGCTGGTGAGATTTAAGAAGAAAATGATTTGATCTGATCTGCTGGGAATGACCCAGTGCTGTTGACTATGGTTTTTATTTTATGCAGCAGAATGTTCAGTTCAGTTTAGATGATGCAGAGCTGTCCGAAAGGTGCCTGTTGAAAACAGTCTGTCAAAGAAAGATCTCAAAAGAGTAAAATTATCAACAAACAATTTTGGGTAAAGTAAACTTCCTAATATGGTGTTTCATGTTGCGTGCCTTTGAAAGCTGTTCCTGATGTGTTCTCCTTGGAGGTGCAAGGTATGGATGGTAAATACATTCTCATAACTACTGTGTTCATACAAGGAAGGAGATAGAACAAGTGAGCAGGAAACTTGAAACAAAATGTGCTAACCATGCGTGACATATGTCGTGAGGAATGAAAACAGGACAAAAGGAGTGGTCAGATCAATGAGTTTCATGCCCGAATCATCACAACACACCTAAACTGTGTGCATCACCAACGATTACTTTGACCCCCTTTAATGGTAAGACATTTCTCTCTATTGCTTTTGCTGTATTTCAGAGAAAGCGTGGAAGATTAATTCTTCAGTAAATTGGAAGACAGAGATGGAGAAAATTGACAGGCTTCCTTAGGCAGAAAGGTTTGTGTGCCCCAGCCTGTTCTGGGATGTTTAGATACACATTAAGAGAAAAGTCCACAGTGTGAGGAAATGTGATTGCTTGTGTAAGTGTGTGGTAGCTTTTGTTTTAAGACTGCTTTTACAGGACAAAAACAATCCATCTATCTATCTGTCTATCATCTACCCACTTACCTCCCTGCCTGTGTATAACACTGTTGAGAAAAGAACGTAAGCAATGTCCTTACAAGTTCTGTAGAGTGAGCTACTGCCTTTTACTTTGTGGTGTTTTGTTGTTGTTTTTTGAAACCAACCAATATGGCTAAAACAAAAGAGATAAGCAGTGGGATACAAAGAGTCTCCTTTAAGTCAGATGGCTGCTGGTGGTGGACTGAGCCCTGCCAGCAGCCCTTGTCTGCAGTGGGTTGCCTAAACTCTCCGGCAGAACAGGGGAGTGTGGAACAGATGGTGGGAAGTGTGAAGCAGCCAGAGATGGTGGATTCTTTGGTCAGCACAATTGGATCTGAAAGCAGATGTCTGCCCACCACCTTCGCCGCACGGAGAAAATGAAAAATACAGCAGCACTGGGACTGAGGCAGATTACTTACCTTCCATTTTCGCATAGCTTGGGTAGACACAATAAGATTTCAAATGGTAGTTTGACAGTGAGCTTTGTTCCTTAAAACACAACACAAACAGGCCAGGAAGGGAAATTAAAAGGGCTTCTTGTGCCCTCTTGCTCCCCAGAACAGCAGTGTAGGGCCAGATCTCATGTGCAGGTCTAACTCTGCTCCCACTAATTTAATAGTCTATACTGTAGTGGCAGTACTAAAAAGCCCCAGGGGAACAAATAAGGACTACTGTGCTGAGTAAGAGTTTGCACAGGCTGCATGCTTTTTGTGATGTATGTCTACATTTGGGAGGAAGAGTTACAGGCTGGTTGCCTCAAAACAGGCAGAAAACATGTTTCAGACTGCACATTTTCACGGCTGACTTGCAAACCGGTTTCAAGAGTGCACTAGCACAGACGTATTAAGCACACTATTGTTTGAGCTCTTTATCCTTTTTTGCTTAAAGTTTTATGAAACACTTAAAATTGCTTTATTTTTATTTCAATTAACCTAGTTACCCTGTATTTCTCCATACAGGTTGCAGAAAACACTATTTTATGAGCAGTTCAAACTATGCATGAAGAGTCTGTTAACAAATACATAGTGCCAAATTCTTAGATACACAGGACCACTGCAGTAAAAACAAAGGGATTGCATGGGTGGGAATAAGAATAGATTTTGCAAGGAATGCGGATTCCCAAAGGAAGTGGTAACTTTCATAAGCTCTTGAAAACCCATTTTCCATACTCGCCACTCTTACCACCTTCTTCTTATAGACTAGGCTGTTCTGTAAAACCTGTAGTTTTCTGGCCTGCTGTGCTGTGCTATTATGGCTGAACAAGTGGGGTGAAAAACAGGCCTGTGAAATTTTCACAGCGCAGCACACACCAACACGAAGTCTTGCCTTGGTTTCAAATTTCTTTACCAATCCAAAACCCAGACAAGCTTCATTGAAAGGTTTGTTAAGGTTCATGAACCGCAGGATGAGTTTGAGGGTGTGCCAAGAAAAAGAAAGGTCTGGAAGAGCGAGTAGAAACTGGGAGCAGATCTACTTTGGGCTCTGCCGCGGGCTGGCTGTGGGTTTCGGGCAGGTCATCCTCCTTCTCTCCCACCTCTCCAGTGCCATGGTGTAACTGTCTGTGTCTCAGGAGTGTTGCAGTCTTATAGGTGCAGTCTTATACTAGGACTAGAGTGGACTATGGGGACTGACCTCCAGTATGAGTAACTGTGCAAAGCTCTCACCAGAAACTGCGACACTGTCAGTCTGCACTATAGGGCCCTTCCCACTAGACCCATTGCAGCAAAGCTCCAGCAGAGACCCAGCTGGAGAGTCCTTTTCCTCATTTGTAGAAGTAATCCTGAAGACAATACATGGCATTTTCCTGAAGACAATTTATTTTACTTCTAACATACACCTTCTCATGGATTTTGCCAGCATGCCTGTGGCTACTAGTCCACTTCCTCTAAGGCAAAGGAAATAATTGTAAAATGCAGTTTACCAAGTCGGACATTGGAATGACAGAGCTTTGGGCTCACCATGAAGAAACAGGCACAGGGGGCAGCTCTGCTCCCACGTTCATGGGCAGACCAGTGTGTGTATGTGCATGGGGGGAGGTTCCCATCAGTCTTGCTATATAGCTCCTTACAAATCACGATGAAGTCACAAACTGGAATTAATCTGTTAGGAAAATTCTCAGCCTGGATTCAGTTTTACTAGGATCATTTAACTTTTTTAGTAATTGCTTTACCAAGGATGTAAGAAAAGATGGTAAGAAAGAAAGAGAGAAAGAGAGAAAGAGAGAAAGAGAGAAAGAGAGAGAGAAAGAGAGAAAGAGAGAAAGAGAGAAAGAGAGAAAGAGAGAAAGAGAGAAAGAGAGAAAGAAAGGAAGGAAGGAAGGAAGGAAGGAAGGAAGGAAGGAAGGAAGGAAGGAAGAAAGAAAGAAAGAAAGAAAGAAAGAAAGAAAGAAAGAAAGAAAGAAAGAAAGAAAGAAAGAAAGAAAAAGACGGACGAAAACGCACACATGAAAAACACAGTTAATATTTTGGGGGGGGGGAGAAGACAAAAAAACCCCACCACACACACACACAAACCAACAAAAACCAAAACCAACAAACCAACCAACCAACCAACCAAAAAACCAAATGAACAAAAAACCCAACAAAATTAACACACATACACACAGAAGTCCAAATACCAATGTTTTGTTCCAGGTAAGATTCTGTTGCTCTGGATCACAGCTCTACAATTCCATGAAAAATGGGGTGACATGAAAAGAGACAGTCATCACTGCACTGACTTCAGAGAAAAAATTCTTTTAAAGCTGAGTAAATACACTGATCTGTTTGCTAATCTATACTGTTGTTTGGAGAAATGCAACTACTTACAGTCACAAGATTCTGTGTTTAAAGTATTCAGGTGCATTACAAGTAATTGTGTATAATGAAGTATTCACAGGATCATGGAATCACAGAATGGTTGGGGTTGGAAGGCACCTCTGGCGATCATCTAGTCCAACCCACTCGCTAAAGCAGGTTTACCCAGAGCAGATTTCACAGGAATGTGTCCAGGCAGGTTTCGAATGTCTCCAGAGAAGGAGACTTCACAACCTGAGTCCAGGAAGGAATGGGTCAGATCTGCCTGGGGAAACGCTGGAACAACATAATGCCCAGTTCGCTGTTGATGAAGAGGTCCCTGTGCAGGTCCAAACCATGGTGCAACAAAGCAATTCAGCTCCATGGAAATAAAATCGAAGTACTGCCAGACCTGAGCCTTCTGAAACTGAGGAAGACCAACATGAGACAGACTTTTACATCCTAAAAGTTTAAGAATACATAGGGATTTCTACATTACATTTTCCAGTCCTTTGCAGCAGCGCTTATGATGACTTCCCAGTGTGAACAGTTATTGCAGTGGAGGTACAAATCCTATAAAGCAAATTTCTGACAATGCTGACAAGGACCTTAAAGTACTACGTGGACACTGAGAGGCATACAGATCAAGCTGATACTCATGCCTAGTTCTTTCCTCTAGCACCCTTCTCCATAAACCTGTATTTTTATTCCCTTGGAGACTGAAATCTGGGTGTATCCACCTGAGGATTGGAGCTGGGGATCTCTCCAGGAGAAGTCATCATGAAAAAAAAGGCAACAGACTGGACAGACTAGTTTCACAGCCATGTATGTGTTCAGAATTTGAATATTCCTGCCAAACAACACTTCTGTTGGGTCAATCTCAATTGATTTGGCCTTCACCTTATGTTCTTTAAAGCAACAGATACAGCATCTGGCCGTTTTAGTCCCTGCACAAATCTTTGATTATCTTCAAGGCTTTGATTCATTATTTCTGCTTTCCCTTGTGATTGAAGGTGGTACAGAGCATGCAGCTCTTGCTCTGTTCCTGTTTCTTAGTTGTAGGCCTACCCACATCTTGGGTAGTTTTGTTCAGTCATCTGCTATCTTCCTGCTCTCTCCCAGCAAAAGAAAAATCCTTTTCTTTACAAAACTCTAAGTTGTTACTCTCCTTAGGGCAATCTACTAATGTTCCTTCTCATGACTACTATCTGTCACACTAAGCTCAGCAGCTACCACTTTAATCACAAAAGCCAGCAAAAGCATCTCCCTCCAGCTAGATAGCCAAAGCATATCTACCCAGGCCAGTGAGCCAGAACACCTACACCTGGACAATGAGCAAGCAAGAGCCATGCTCCCCATGACCAGCCAGCAAGACAGTCTCTACCTGGCCAGACAAGAATCTCAAACCGCGCTCTCGTAAACAGCCAGCACAGGCAACACTCACCTCTGCCCACCAGAAATAGCCAACTGGCCTGCCAGAGGTAGGATCAGCAGCTACCAGAAAGAGGGGGTCTCCAAAACTGATCACCCATAGTCTTTAACTCTGACATACTAGACATGTGTTCACCCCCAGCCTGACCAGCCAGAACCGAATCAGCCAACTGCCGCTTACCCAGGCTTTCCTACGTTTCTCATTTCCAATGGGAACTTGGCAGTTGCTCTCTGACCTCCAAGGTGATTCCAGCATGTACACATCTGTGTCCCAGGAGAAAATGAGGCTGAAACAACCATGTGACAGTGGCACTTTTCCAGAACTTTAGCCAGTGTGAATGCTCTTTATGGAGGTGGAAAAGGCCAAAGATCCTGAGGAGCTGTAAAGGATGAGTATGGTCACATAGGATGACACTGGAGGCTACTTGAAGGCTACAGTCCCACCAGTGAAAGGGGGAAGTCGAGCTCTGACAGACCAAAGGGTGTTTCATGATGGGCAGAGCCATGGGAGGGGAAGTGAGTGTGTTCCTATGTAAGCAGCTCATTGTTCCCCCAGATCTGCAGCCCTCAGCAGCAAGAAGGGCTCCAGGAGGGGAAGCTGGGCTGTGGGAGCACCAAGTAGCCATGGAGGAAGTGGAGGAGGAGGATTCCCCCTCCCAGCCGTGCCAGGAAGAGCCCTGGCAGGTGGTGAGCTCACACGCTGACTCCCAGGGAAAAGTGTTGTCAGCTCCCAGGACGTGCCAGAGCCGGGCTCTCCCACTCAGCTTTGCCCCCGACCAAGGAGCAAGGGCAGGTGGGAACCTGAGTTACAGAGGGGGTGAACACAGAGCTCCCCAAACCTGCTTCACCACAAAACACTCTCCTGATTCATCAGCAGCTGAGCACGGAAGACACAGACTGATCAGAAACATGTTATTGCGAAGGGCGTGTCCAATGCAGATGGAGATGTCTCATTATCCATATATTTGTCTGTACCCAAAGTGTCACCAGGATTTGGTTTGTCCTTCCAGTCATCCTGCTTCCTCTCCTTCTCCACACTGTTGGTGCTTCCCTGCTGGCTGCTGCTCTCAGAGCCAATGCTCCTCCACCTGGGTGGCCAGCAGAGCCCAAGGAGCACAAGCAGGACATTGGCAGAGACCCAAACCCACCAGTACTGGCTCACAGTGACGAGCACACCTTCCTGGGCAAGGCTGTCTTCCTGAACAAGGCCTTGCAAACCCTGGCTCCTCTGCTCCATCTCCTCCATCAGCCAAGGCATCATCTGACTGCTTCTCCACATGCTGTTGCATGGGGTCTTCCACAGCCGTGCCTGTCCAGTCACCCACCCTCAGCACATATTGCATGATTCTCAGCACGGTCAGGACATGGGTCACGCTCACAGCCATGGTCTGGAGGAGAAAGGAGAGAAGGGGTTCAGTGGGGCTGGGTAGGAGGGAGATGGCAGCTGGGGCAAGAGACACAGGGGCTTGGGAACAGGTAGAAACAGGAGCAAGATAGCTCAGAGGCAGCAAGGGGAAGGTTGGTGAGCACTGTGGGCGTGGGGGCACATCTCCATAGCCCCCTGGGCACTCGCCGTGGCTGGCAGCCCTGGGGCACCTCTACATCAGTCCCAAGTGCAGCACCTGCCCTGCCCAAGGCACCTGCCACAGTGGCTGAGCCCTTGCCCCAGTCTTAGAAAGCGCCCCAGAGCCTGGTGTTTCTGCCCCAGCCCTGGTCCAGCCCAGCCTTACCCCTGCATCCTCACTCACCACTGGCTCCAGTTCAACTGCAGCAGGGGTGGTGCCAGGTGGTGTCTTTGGCATCACCCCTTTGTGACTTGTCCTCGGTGCTGTCACTGGTGAAAGAGCCCCACAGAAACACCTCGCCCAGCAACCACAGCCATTCCCCCCAGCTCTCCAACCCTGCAACAAGCAAAGCGCATACCCCCCAAGCCCCCAAACCTCCCCAGAAACAGCAGTGGGGGAGGCACAAGGTCTCTGCTGGCCTCACACTGAGTTCCATGCCCAGTTGAAGCCCCCTATGACTCTATATTTAGTCAAGCACCTTATTTTGCTGTTTAAATTCCATGATTGCCTTTAAGAGGAGCCATGTGGTTTTTGACCACGTTATTATAAGTGTTTAATGTATCTTGTTGTTTTGTCTATAAGCTTCATTTAAATACTGCGAGTCTGCAAAGCCCTACCCACAAATTCCTCAATACCAGGGGGAAGAGAGCTTTTTCATGTCTGTAAAATAATTTTATTGGGTATTAAGATTACTTGCTGCAACCACATTCATTGAGGGTTGATGAAATCAGAGGCTTTGTGACAATCCCATAACAGACACAGTGGAGTGTCAAGATATTGATTACACTGAGCAATTTTGGGCAAATTTCATTTTGCAGCAACCACACCAAGTGGTGTCCAATACATTCAAAAAAGGATTTTCTGCTGTGTATGTCTAGACATATGGTCTAGAGAGGGTAGAGAAATACTGGATACAATATTTGCAGCCACTCGATGGGAAACAGGGAATTCTCTGTTATCTTTACTTCACATGGAATGAAGTGAGTCTGTTGCAAGTTAAGGTTGTCGAATTACAGTAGATATTGTTCTGATCCAGGGCTACATAACATAAAAATTATATTTTTAAGAGGGTGCAGAAATCAAGAATATCAGCTGCATATTGTTCCAAATGAGGGGTACCTCCAACTTTCTGATACATTCCTGTGATTCTCAACATTTCTGCAGGGAATCATTCATTCCAAAATGCATGAGCAGAAGCAGAAAGGTGTGCATGAAAGGCTTTCTTTTCATGGGAATTAGACTTGGCCCAGACAAGTGAATTCTTCCTGCCTAAGATAAGAACTATGTGACAATCATAGTGAAATGTAAAGCTTGTCTATTGAACTTGTTCTGCTCACTAGAAGCTTCAAACACCACCTGAATGTTACTGGCTTACATACATGTGCACGTGGTCACATCTGCTTACACACATTCAAACACACCCCCACTTTTCCTGTGGAAAAAAAAAAAAAGCTCAAAACATAAGGCATCACTGTTGTAATTTTCAGGTCTAAATACCTGGACACGAATAATCATTAAGGCTGTAATGTACATGCAAGATAGTTTGCAAAGATGAAAGGTTTGCTATGAACAGATCCATCAGACACTATAGCTTTACCCTACAACTTTATAGTTTCTTTGTTCTTATTGCCAATAAATGCCTTGTAAAACAAATGAAATCTAAACATAATATTACTTCCAATATCTGTATGATACCAGTTAGAAATAAGTTGCTGTTTATGCCACTTTGCATTTCAGAATAGTTGATATACGCTGATTTAATATGACAACCTATGCAAAACTTGTCAACTCAAATTAGGTACATCAAGTATATTGTTTTACAGAAGATTTTTTTTAGGATACGTTACATCATACTTCCTTATCACTTTCTGAAAATACAACTGTGTTTTCCAAATTCATACATTTTGTCTCACCATAAATCTGTTAGGAAGATGAAAATTGCAGATTTATTCCCTATGTAGTGATGAAGAAGCTGGGACATGGGCTTAGATCTTTTCTGTTGTAATTTTTCTCCTGCAATCTAACCAAGTCCTATGTGTAGAAAAATCAATGCCATCCATTTATTCGCTGTACTGTTTTAGACAACATATTTAATGAATTAGCTGGTCTATTATTATGACAAATAGTCACTCTATGTTATTGGAAGTATGGGGTGTCTGATTTCTCTCTTGTATCCAATATCCTAAACGTTGTAGTCTCATCTAGGAATGTACTGTTTTTGGAGGGTGCTTGGAGCGTCTCCTAAGATTCCCATGAAAAACACATATACGAAAGTATCTTATAAACTTAAGAAACCACTGAGTGTGTTTTTGTGAGAGTTGTAGAAATCTTCTAGAACTGTGACATAGCTGTGACCCCTTGAAGCCATAAAACCTCATCCTCTGTCATGTGTCATGGGTTCTCCGGGTGTGATAATCACGTTAAATACTCAGTTAATCTCCTAACCAGCAGCCACTGCCCAGACACCAGCATGTGCGTGTCTCCCTGACAAAGCTCTCGAAGAAGAGAGGAGCAGAAAGGCAGGATTACGACTGCCACTGCTGATGATTGCTTTGCAAATAAGTCTGTGGTCATTGACTGGGCAAGGCTGGAAAACTTCCAGCACAGTTGTTTAGACTACTTGACTGGGTGATACATAGGGACTTATTTTTACAGCGCTGTTAGTGTCTTCATGCTAATGTGGAAGAGGATTCAATAAAAATACTTTTACCAGGGGCTATTGAAGCTAGTATTTCGTTTTAGCTGGGAGAAACGTGAAAATGTTTCAGTCTGACTTATTGGTGACTGAAATTCGCCGTCGGGGGCAGGGGGCTGTGCTGAGCTGCCTGGCTCGACCCCCGGCTGCGGAGGGGCTCCCGTGGGACGCTGCTGGAGCGCAGGGCAGCCAGCGCTCACCTTCCTTTTAGATCTCCAGGAGCGTCCCGAGCATTAGCCGGGACCTCATCCCGCAGCCCTTCGGGGTTGGGATGGGAGCTCCTGAAGCGACAGCCGGGGGTCACTTGGGGAGCGAGGTTTGAGCTGGCGGAGCCTCCCGGGGCCAGCCCCGAACTGAGGGGGGGCAGCTCTTCACCGGCAGTGCAGCCAGGAGCGTTGGGGAGGGCTCTGGCTGGCACAGTTCCTAACCCCGAGCAGGATTTGGCTGGTGTGCCCCCCCGGGCCACCCCGCACCCCCGCGCTGCTCGGCGCCGCCGCCGGGGGCCGGTCCCCCCCTAGCGGCCCGCGGGGGCAGCGGGGCCGGGGGTGCCGTGCTGCCGGAGTGCGGGGGTCTCTGCCGGGCCGGTTGCAAGGTGAGAGGGTGGATTTGGTGTTCGGCGTCATTTGGTGAAACCCCCTGTGGGGCCTGAAGAGCAGAAATCGCTCTTGCTCGTTCTGCCGTCTGTGTGAACTGCACGGCTGTCTCAGGCCGGTGCTCGGTGGAGACAAGAGAATACTGTAGAAATAGACGGAAGTTTTAGTGAAAACTGAAGAGCTTAATTTTTGAAAACCACTTTTCCAATTTGCCCTCCATCGCAGGCTCGAAGCTGCAGTTCCTACCCACTCAGGTTTAGATTTTGTTTAAGACAGACTGCAGTGAGGCAGAAATGATTGGAGAGAAAACGTCTGTTTCAGAGTGTGGGAGTGCATATGTACCAGGAAAAGGAGACGTTACATTTGATCCTACATATGTTTTTATGTGCACAAATAAGGCATACTGATGGCATATGGCTTTCCTATGTTTTCCATATATAAACCGAAACACAAAATAAATGCACACAAACACACAAAAATAGACAAAAATAAACTAAAGAGTGAATGGATAGAACCCACAGTGCTGGGCAGCTGAGGGTCTTGTCATGTAAGTATAACACAAATATTAAAAAGTAACCATAACCTCTTCTTTGTTTTAATAAACACAACAGATTTAAGCAAATACATGAACTGAGAAGACTACAAAATACAAGATAAAATTTTGGGGAAAAAGTCATTTGTGAAAGTTGTCAGCAGCATAACAAATTCCCCACAGATGCTGAAAGAGTTGCAAGACCATGAATGTCATAAAGCTGCCTCATTTCCTAATTTGCTTGTTTTTATCCCTGTCACAAAAATGCTATCTTAAAGCTGTTCTACAAAGACTGTTATAGCTCGTGACAACTTTTATTTTTTTTTTTTTCAGTTGTAGATACCAAAAGTGATCTCTGGGGAAGCCCACCATGCTTTGCAAACAAGCAAATATAGTAGTGGCAAACTTATACGTATATCTCTTTTCCAGTAGAAAGAATGCTTTCCACTCCATCAGATCTTTCCTGGAGGAGTTGAGTTCACTGTATCAAGAGATTTGCAGAATTTGTAGAATTCTGGATTAATTTTATCTGGAGAGTATACCCAACCTCCCCCTTCTTTCTTTGTACTCATTCTCTTGACTTCTTTGCCTGACAGCTGCAGCGCTAATAATTTATCGGCGCAGTCACCTCCCTCATACTGGTTGAGCTGAGTCTTCTTCAAAGCCAAAGGAGTGAGCTGTTGTACAGCATGTGATACAGGCAGCACGCTAACAAGGGGATGTGGGTGAGCCTTAACTTCTCTTTGGTCATGAGTTCATGAGCCTTGTAAAGCTGCTGGGCAGGGTAACCAGCTAAAGTGGAGATTAAAAAAAAAACAAACAACAAACCCACAAAAAACAAACTTTGAGAGGAGACCAGATCATCTTTGATCTAAGGCAAATTTGCACTGCTCTGTTAATCTAAACTTGCACTAAAACAGACTTAGCTGGCAGTGGGAGAGTGGGTGGAGGAATTGCCTGAGCGGTGCTGGGTGGCAGAGGTATGTTGCTTGCTACCATCTCAGTGCAAATCTCATGATAAAAGGGATGAGTCTGAAGGCATTTTGGCATCTTAGTGACCCAGGTGTAGTAGCAGCCCCTCGGAAATACCAAGCATTGGCACAAATGACAGCAGCCTCGAAGCTGCTCCAAGACTGCTCAGGAGCTGGGGCAACAGAAAGGTCATTGGGTTGTACTCTGGGCTTGTAAGTGAAAGCAAAGTTTGGGACCAAGCTATGTTATCAGTCAAATATACAAACTGGATTCACTCACATCTGGAAGTAGCCGACAGCCAAATATATTCAGTATCAAACATTTGGGATGGGATAGTTTCCTCTGAGTGTCCATGACCCAGGCTACTAGTGATAAAAGGAAATTCACTCTATGTGAGCTAAAAGTTATTTCAGTGCCAAATTCCACCCCCCGCTGTTCCCACTCCCCTTCTGCGCTTCTGCCTGGCTTCATGTGAAGGCTATTCAGTGCTGAGCCAAGCTTCCTTTTTCCCATTTGTTTTGCTGTTCACCTTAATGTTTTCCTTTCTCTTTGCATCTCTTTCAAAGGCTGAATGATGTTGTGTATGCAAACACACTCAATTTTCCAATCACTGGTGAGGATACCTCAACACCTTTCCATTTTTCTCTCTAGCCAGGCAAGACTCTGAGACAGCAAACTCATCATAGAGGGGCAAGTGGTTGTGGGCATTAACACGATGTCTGGTGCCCTCTTAGACCCACCATGGTATCCACACAACAGCCCAGGGCTTGTAGCTAGGGCAAAGAACTTAAACCAGATCTGTGTCTTTCCAGAATCACAGCTAGAGACTAGAGGAGACACCTTAGGGATCTAAAGAAGTGTCAGATGCCATAGGTAGGCAAGCTCCCAACTTGTCTGTTTACCCCTGTGCTGGTGTAAATCAGAGTAACTGCAGTGTCTTCACAGAAGGTTTGAGCCCCAGTTAGTTTTGTTCTTCTTTTCAAATTATTCTCCCAAATTAGACCTGACCCAAGCTCAGAGTCAAATCAGCTGAGCCTATCATACATTTTCAACTGAATCTGGCCAATTATGTAAAGGTTTCATTGCAACCACAGTTTTTAGTTAGTCGATGACCATTCTTGAGAGCATTTCGCCATTTTTCAATAGAAATTTAGACAATCAACAACATCAACAAATGTGGCCATCAGTGCTTCTCTTTGAATAGGAATTTTAAAACACAGGGTTTCCCTTTGATCTGAAGAGTCACCTTTTCTCTTTTGCTATTTCCAAACCAAAACATTGGTCAAATTGTGCCCTGTGTGTAAAAATGTCCCACATAATGATGTTTTGTTTGCTTTTTAAGAGAAAAAGATCTGTTCTGTAGCAGTGTGATCACTCAGACCCAGGGACCTCCTCACATAATGGTTCCCTGGTGATGTGCAAGCTGCTTTGAAGGGAGGTCTGCAAACAGCTTCCAGCAGTGTTAATTGAAGATCATTTCCTAAGTTCTGGCATGAGGGTATTCACACTCTGGTTGTTGTGCATCCTGCAGTGGATCATCAATACCTTGTTGCCTGAGTGCCAGCATCTGCATCTCCTGGTAAGACATAAAAGCAGGGCAGGGCAATAAGAGAAAAGTGCAAGGTGGAAGGTGATGGAAAGATGCAGACTGAGATGTCTGACTGGGTGAACAAGAATGGTACCAGGCGGAGGATGCAAGGGCCTGGGACATGGTTTGATGAGATAAGGAAGAACAGTGTTGGATCCCAGGCTGAATCTAGTAATGAAGCAGAGAAGAAACCAAGCCTACTCAAGCCCGTATGGATGAGCTGCCATGGGACCAAGAACTGCTACTGCGAGGGATACCTTGTGGCTGGTGGTGTGTATGTAAACTACATTTGGAAACACAGGTTAGACAATCCCTAAGTTTTTTTAACTCATCTTCTTAATAGAAAAGAAACAAACTATACTGCATTTCCCATGGAGCAAAGGAGATGATTTGTTCATCTGCTTGTGCCTACCAAGTACCATGTGTTGGTAAAGACTCCATATTCATGCCACGTCTATCATTTCCTCAATAAAAAATTTCTACCAGAGGATAGAAATAGCTTTATAAACCTTGTCACTGTATTAATGTGGGCAAACTGAGGTGCAGAATTGTTGAGACCTGAGGTTTTCCAAGAGATGGAAAGGAGTTGGGCACCCAGCTTTGCCTGGTTTCCCCTGGGTGTAGTGCAGCTCAGCCCCACTTGGAAATTCCAGCCTAAGCGATTTGCCCCAGGGTCAGGCAGTGATTCAGTGTGTGATGTGGGAACAGAGCCAGGCTATCCTGACTCTCTGTTTCCTATCCTAACCACTGGACTACTCACAGGATATTTGATCATGCAGATCTCATTGCACAATATCTTGTCAGCAAAGTTTTGCCATGAAAAAAATGTCATCCCTAATGGCACATGGGATGCCTTGAAGATAGAAATTGTAAATTCAGGCCATTCAATGTATTCAATACTACAGATGACGCATCCCACGGTCAGATCTTATTACAATCAAACATTTGTGGTGAAAGGACCAAGATGAAATGATGCAGTCCTGATAAAATGGTGATTAAAGACCAGATGTATGCACCTGGAAAATGAAACACACTGCATTAAGTATCAGGCCACAAGTATTCCATTTCCTATTTGAGGTCAGATCTAAAGTCAAATGAGATCAGTTCTCATGCTGAGAATACTCTTCTCAGTCTTAAAAATTCATGTAAAATACGAAATAATGCAAGTCTGGTATTCATATAGGTTCACCTAACCCAAAGAAAAACATGCTGCATTCATGTATGTAAGCTCAGTTAGCCAGTGAAATAAATTTAGTAGTGCAGCCAGAAGGAGAGTTTAAGACTAAAGATGAAACTGTCTCTAGTATACTGAAATTAGGAAGTTATAGTCAGGTATCTGTTCAGTTATATATATATATATATAAATTTAAAAAAATATTATTTCAGCCCTTGCCCACTCGAATATTGCACTGAAATAAGGAATTGTTATGGGTACCCTTAAACTGCAGGTTCAGCTTTATAAATTATTTTAAATTTAAAATAAACGATATAAATAAAATGTGTCATTTTCATTCCATGGGAAAATAAGAATCCAGAGAATTAGTTAATAGTACAATACAGTTCTGTTCTTGATCCAGCAGTAAATAAATACAACTGGAATTTAGAAAACAGTTCTCTTGGTATTCTATACAAAGACTGAACTTGCTGGAAGCTTTGCAGTGGGATGTCCATTAACCAAGTATATAATCTATCACCTTTCCATTACAGTGTCTTTAGCTGGAACACAAGACCAAGAAAAACACCATTTTGTCTTAAAAATAGCCACAGTCTCCCTCAGAAGCAGATTACACTGAGCTATAACAGACTCTCTGGATGGGGAAAATGTTCCTCATTTCCGTGTGCCCATAGCTTGTTAGCATTATTTACACCATGGGACTTCCTAGATACTCAGAGGAGTGGAGCACATTCTGCTTAGTGCTGTGGAACATGTCATGAAAAAAATAGTACCTGCCTGCAGATATGTAAGTTTTACGCTTACACTATGCTCCTCTGTACTGTTTTGACAGTGCAAATCTGTTCCAGCTGCCATTTTCCAATACATTTACAATGCCATAATTTGCTCCAGGGTACACGAAAAACTATAACGTGCCTTTTAATCATCATGCACCACCAAAGATGGGAAAGAGGAGCAGCCAGCCAACCTTGTCTTTGCATTCAAGTGGGTAGAGGACGCTGCCAGGTCATACCTTTGCATGCATTTGTGCCTACCAGAGCGTTTAACAGTTTCATTGTCAGGTGAGTTGAACTACAAGAGCCATCCTTTCATTCAGCAAATTCTGTTCACGAGGAAAGGTACAGCCCCCGGAGTGTACCTGAAGCCCCATGACAGAGAAGGCCAAGGAGCCTCTGAACATGCTGGGAATGTGAGCAGCCAGCTCTGAGGAGAAAGGTTTAGGGCAAGCACTGATGCCTCGGTGTTGATGTCTTTGTTGCTAAAATTAAAACTCGGAAATGAGCATATTTGGACACTAACACAGATGAAAAATGCTTCTAGGCAATTCACCATTTCTTGGTAATCTTGCCTCTTCACCAGGCTGCCAGCTCCATTTTGAACACGTGTTACTTCTCATCTGTGGCTTTCTTGCCTCCCTGGAAGTTAAGTTTCAGGCAGCAGTGGCACAAACCTAAGTAAAAGTGGGCTGTATGAAGGAAACAGTCAAGCTTTCAGATGCAGATATCCCTGAGCAGTACTGCTGAGCATGGTCATACCAGCTTTAGTGAGCTTTATATCCAGCCACCTCCCAGAACTTTGTTCTCATTCCCATTTCATTTGGATTTGGATTTGAATTGTCAAAACCATTTGAAAACCTTTCAGTAACCTAGCTTCTACTGAGGAGAGTTTCCAGGGAGGCAGGCCAAGCTAGTAATGAGCTTGCATGTTAGACATCTATGGTCATTGGTCAGGACAGACCAGAGAGTCTGCTGAGGGTCATGCAGTGGCAAGAACTTACCGTCAACCATCTCCAGAGTTGAGGGTCTGAAGGCTGTAACTCCTTTTCCTTCCACAAGCACCCTGAACAGGGTGACCTGCCCTGTGATTGCACCTCCATGTTATCTGGCTTTGACAGGAGACCTGAAGGTCAGAGGTCCTCACAGGATCTGCCAGCTGCTATCCAGAGTAGATGCTGGCCCAGACCTGCTGCAGGGGAACCTCCCTTGTGAGACCTCAGTTTCTCCTAAATGGGAAATGACAAAAACTCATGAGGAAGACCAAAACCTCAAGCTGGGTAAGGCTGGTGGTACTTTGATGTTCATGTTCGCCCTGTCTGGGCTCAATTATTGTAGATGCTATTTGTGTTTGGATCCACATGCAAATAAATCTGTTTTGGTCAGTGGAGCAGGTTAGCATGAACCTCCATTTTTCTGCTCTCTACCCCTCCATTGATTTGTTGTGCACTTTGTTCTCTGCTTTCAGCTTTTACTTCAGATTTTCAAACGACTCTAAGGTTGACTTAGGACCCACTTGAGTCACATCACCACCGTGATATCACCACCCTGACTCACCCAGTTCAGCTGTATTCTATGAAGATAACAGAGCTTACAAAGCCTCAGATGAATTAAGTAAACAGAAAACATTTTATTAAAGGGGTTTCAAATGAGATTTCAAAGATAGCTTTAATGCTGTATGTCTAGTGCTTGGGCATGTGATAACAGCTTAATTTTTACAAAGCATTTTTTCTCAGAAATAGCATGATGATGATACAAGTGATTAAAATGTTTCCCACTGCCTTGACCAGAGACAGAAAATCTCTCCTGGTAGTCCCCATGAAATACATAGATCTCATTTACCTCAGTAGTATTTCAACATCCTAGAAAGTATTCTATAAAATCCCAATGAAACTCTTTGCCTGCAGTAGTAAGTGGAGTGCTTTCATTTAACCTCAGCCAATGCTGGCTCTGGGTTTGCTGAAGGTGTGGACAAAAATAAATACACCAAACGCAATACACGTGGCTAAAACTCAGTTGAAGGCAAGTAGGTAAAAAAAAAAAAAAAGTTGTCCAACTTTCTTCTGACAGGTTGGGGCAAATCTCACATG
Source organism: Patagioenas fasciata (assembly GCF_037038585.1). Lineage (NCBI taxonomy): Eukaryota > Metazoa > Chordata > Aves > Columbiformes > Columbidae > Patagioenas > Patagioenas fasciata. The sequence goes on from NC_092520.1 coordinate 178,853,345, forward strand.
GGTATCTACATCTGATTTGTAATCCAGTCCTTAGTTTGGCTTATTCATTGAGAATGACCTGTTTTGTCTTAATTTTATCCCCCCCTGGAACGAGGGGTTTGTGTAACGGCTACACAAAACAGCTGCTTGGACTATGCATAGGCCAGTTTACATTACCCTGTTTTTTCTTGAGAAAGTCATAGTTTAAACAAATGGTTATGTCTATTTTAATCATTTTTGTCTTCTTTTGAAGTGTTTTTTTCAAACATTAGCTTTTTTTTCCTTCAAAATCAAGTTTAGCTTTATAAATTGGTCTGCTCTGTCATGTCCCATTTAAACACAGCTGTTACTACAATGTAAACATAGGTTTAAAAATGTAGATAAACAGTTACAAGAGAGAGGGCTTCAAGTGTTTTTAACACATGGTCAGCTCTTGCTTACTTGATTTTCCTTGGTTTAAAATTAGAATTCAAAATACACGCTGTATTTCACAGATGTCAACCCTTCAATAATAACACTTACATAGTGCTTTACATTTGCAAAGTGATGAACAGAGAGATACCAACTACTAATCCTCCAAATGCCCCCATGGAAGAAGTGAGCATTATTTTATAGGTGGCGAAATGGAGTTACATTGGTTAGAGTAGGAAACATTTGCAACATTTTCCTACCCTTGCAAACAGCTCCAGTCCTGTCAGCGATAAGAGCTGTTGGAGTCCCACTAGTGCTGCAATTACTATATAGTACTTCTTTATGTAGCAGCAGCTTGTTGGAGCACAAGGCAGGGAGCAGGGCTTACTCAGTGGAGCTAAACAGTTGGTCCCTGTTCCAAAAACCACAGAAAATAAAATTAGTGGCAAATATTCCCAGTGTCGTTATATTGGTAGACCCCGTGCTGCCACAAGAGACTGGTCAAAAATAACCAACAACATTTTAGAAATGAAATGGCAGGGCCAAGGTCACCACCAAGGAACGCAGTGGCTGAAGTTCAGAGTGGGATTTAAAAACTTCTCTGCTGAGACAGTAGGCAAACGTCCTCTCTGGGCCATACCACCTCTCTTTAACAGAGCTATTATCTTTTCTGAATATTTTGCCATTATCTTCAGCAGCTGGCCTTGCCGAGACATTACCACCCTGTTAAAAGAACGTCGGTCATGTAACAACGGAGTGCGCATGATTTTAATGTGAATACTTCTGTGAATGAGGGAATGGGCTTGGGGATCATAAATCTGAAGTGAATGTTTTCCTTTTAATGAATTGAGAATGACTTCAAACTTAGGAAGTACTAAAATAAAGTGAAATTATGAATGAGCTCTCCCTTCATGGTTATCTCTAACAACCAAAAGTAAAGTGTATGGTATTTGTGCTGCATTTATATCAGACAAGTGGGAATGCGTACAAAGCCATTAAAAGTCTAGCATAAAATATTATACTGTTCATTTTTTCTACAAGACTGCATACTGGCTCCCCCAGATGTAGTTACATGTGTGCTTTCATCCTGAAAGCTCATTTTCAGATACTTAGAACTATGTTAAAACATCACCTTTTTGGAATGTGTGTTTCCAGTGTTGGACTGAACTGCTTCAAGAAAAATTGGATAGACCTTTTGAGAAAATGAGGAGTGAAATATTTTGTTTGGGGCACTATAAAAACTACTTGTTTTGCTTTTTCAAAGTTGACAACAGTTGCTTCTTAGGAAACAGAACTTCTAATTTGCCCGGAGTGACAGGACTCAGCGTCAGATGTCATCCTCTGTGGGAGCTAAGTATCAAGATCCCTGAGGCCATGGTCCTCAGGTTGTAGCGTTGGTCCTCTGAAAAGATCAGTTGTGAGCTGGCAGAGTCCAGAACATGTTTGTGGGTGCACAGTAGATTTTGTCACATAACGGACTATTGATGTAGGAAGAAAGACTTTTTTCTTTTTTTAGTGTAGGCACTAAAACACAGAAAGACACAAAAGATTAAGACTCATTTCACTTCAGTCAAAAGGTACCTAAGTTCAGACAGTCTGTGGTCAATGGCAAGAGACAGGACACCACTAAAGGAAAGTTTATCTTAAAAAAGTGTTTCAAAGGCAGAGGAGGTGAATCACTCCTTAGAAGTACCCTTGATGAAATAGAGAGCCGAAATAGTTAGTTTTTAGTCAGCTAAAACTCCTGAGATAAAAACTACTTTCATACCACATACTTATCAGCAAAATAAAAATAAACGTTATTTCTTCACACACCCTGCAGTCCCTGCAGCACATCCTTTGTTTTGAATATCTATGGTGTGTAATATGGAAAGAGGGAAGAGGAGGTCACTCTTTTACATAATGCGGAGCATAAATAATATCAGTTTTCTGATATTTCATGCCAACATGTGAAGCAAAGGGAAATTTCTATCCAGTAGTTGCTGTGCTGTTAGTTTATTTATAGTCCAGTGCCAGAGCAAGCAGTAGAAAATGGACTTTCATTTTTAATTAGTGGATGCTTTAGAACAACCCTGCACCTCCCCTCCTTTTTTTTCGTGATGTGAAAGAACGTAGATTTGTGGAAGCTGTATCAAAGGAGAGAGTGAGGAGAGAGTGCCAAAAGGAGACCTTCTGCCTGGTACCTTGCTTACAGTCATTTTTTAGAAAAGCCTTGCTTTACTGAGCATGAAAGTTGTGCAGACTGGATCACTGAACTGCTATCTAGCAAGTAAAGGAATCCCTTGCTTGATTTATTTGATTACATACATCTAAGAAATTCAATACCATTCACTGTCAGGCCAAAAAAAAAAAGACCAAAAAAGGGGGAAAAAAAGGAGGGAAAAAAAAGGAAAAGGAGAGAAGAGGAGGGGAGAGGAGAAAGAAAAAAAGAAAAAGTAATGGAAAGGGATGAACAGCTAGATATTGAGCCACCTGCCTTTAAAGACATCAAAAGCAGCTGCCCATCCATCTGTATCTTTGCCCTACCACAACAAAGGCTTTTATTACAAGACCATATGTTTTCCAAGTCTTACCCACAACACATTTGCCTTTTCTTTCAATATGATGCTCAGCACCTTCGTTGATGGGGCCATAGAACCAACCCTGAAGTGACCCTTACTGCTTTGGACTAATGGACACACATCATACAGATGTTTCCCTGGTTCCCAGCCCTACCATGGCCATGAGCTGACCCAGGGTCATTCTTTCAATTTGTAAAAGAAACACATGTGTCACACATCTTCTGCACTGTCATGAAAGCAACTCCTCTGTGCACCAGGGTACACAGGCTCTTTGGTAAAGAATAAGGCAAGAAATTTCATGTGTTAAGTTATACACCAGAGGGAGTCCCATGAATGTAGTACAAACATCCAGATATTACCAAAGAAAGTCAATTTTAAAATAACAGGTCTTGAGTACTGTTGTCCATATTTCACACTGTAGCTCCTCCATTCTGCAAAAATTCTCATCCACCGGGCTTCATTTACCCTGCACTTTCCATAAGCAGCCAAACTCAGGGGCTGTTGAAAGTGAAATTGCTCCTTACATTTTTTTTCCATGGATCCTCATCTATTTTTCATTGAGAAAACTGTGTTAAACTGATTTCATGTAGGAAATATTAGATAGTAGGTTGAATCTAGGTTTGCATGAAACAAACACAGTTCTCACATTTAGAACTACTTTAAGAAAATATCTGAGATTTCCCAACCAGTTGGCCCTATAGGATGTGTATGGTGAGGAAGAGCCCTCCTCCTCTTCATGTTCACCCCCTACATGAGCATGCAGTTTTAATGTCAGCCTGTTCGCTGAAAGGATTCAATTTAATAATTTGTCTCATGTTTTCCTCTGTCATAATTCCTTTCCCCCTGCCCCTCTGGAAATGTTACAAATTTCATTACGGAAGACCAGCCAGTCCCTGCCTTTTCACCTGTAATCAAGTTGGAGATGTGCACCTTCTCCCTACAGAATTTACATTCAGAAACCTGCCATTGACTTGCTTAATGACTTTGGGAATTTAATTCAAATCAAGGCTTTGAACCGTGGAGGAGGTGCAACAGGTCAAATGCAGTTCCTGATATTTTGGCAGGTCTTCTTTCCCACTTTTTAACCTTTTTTTAATTCTTTTATTATTCTTTTTTTTAGCAGTTATATAGATTTTGGCTTGTCTTTTGCATTTCATCAGACTATTTATAGACTAGATCCCACAGTGCAGCTGATTTTTTTTTTCTTTCAGTAACATAATGTAAAAAAAAGGTAGTGCCCTCATTGAAGGCAGCTCTGTTAATTAGAGGAAAGGCTTGTATTGTGTGAACATTTGATAACTCTGGCTGTGGGCTGAGTTGCTGCTGCTCTTTGTCTGAGAAATTCAGAATCCATTAGGCCGATAGCCACTGTTCTTCTGAGGAAACTACAGCCCTTGTGGCCCTTCCTGTTTCCTTTCAACATTCCTAATGTGATAGTGGAAGAGGATATCCTAAGGTCAGACATTAAAATGTAAAGTTGTGAGGTGATGATTAAATGGGAACACAGTGAAAACTTCACTCTTCATTATTTTAATATAGTCCAGCCTGTGCTGATATAATCATTTCCAGGAGATTTTAAGGTAGTTATAGAAATGATGAAAAGAAAGGCCTTTCATTTATTATCTTAATTATATTTTGTATGTTGCTTTTTTTAAATTTTATTTTTCTTTTCCCAGAGACCAGCATTAAATGTTTGGGTTTAAGCCTTACAAGCCCGTTTTAAAAGACAGTAATGTATTTTCAGCTCTGTATTGCTCTTTGATCTTTTGAAGTATAATGCCTCACAAAGTGTTATAGCAGTGGCCATTTCAGTTGAGATTCATAAACATTTTCCATCATAATTCCATTGTTCCATGGCCTTGTAACCTTCTGAAAAATCCCTTTTGGGCTGAAACTGTCCATTTGCATTCGCTGTCTGATAGCAATTAGTTTTAAAATTGGGGAATGATCTGCCTGGCTTTTTTTACTTGTGGGAAGAGTAGAGAAAAAGAAGCAATATGTTTCGTTGATAAGTGTTTCTCTGAACACTGCTACAGCAAAACCAGCTGAAATATTAATCGTGAACTTCTTCCTGTGGACTGACTGCAATTAGTTTCTTTACAGCGCATTATTCTTCTATATCAAACCATACAGGTAGGACAAGTGACAGCTGCCGGGTGCAAGGTGCTGGTAGATATGATCTCCCAGCTTGCAGGGAAGTTATGATTCAGCAAGGAGAGAGTTCAGCAGGACTGCTTCTGGGCTTGAAGACAGACACATGCTCACATAGCTTCTGAAAACAGGTTGTAGTTAAAGGGCAAACCCAAATCAACCAATGCAAGCTCCCACATAAAACCAACAGAATAAAAGAAAGCATTGTGCCCTGCATGGTGGGCGGGGGGCACTCAGTCTGTGGCCGTCTTTGCTTCTCAACTGCAAGGGAGGGGAAGACAGAAGAGGCGTGGAGGTCACGTTGGCAAAAGTCATATGCACTGTGCGCTGGTTTTACATTTTCAAGAACATTAACTCAGCCACACAGGGAGATCTTTCAGTTCCTGGCTTCATAATTTAAATGCCCAAAGTATTGTTTGCATTTTTTTTTAAACAGAGACTCTGAAATATAGAGTATGAGCAGATAAATTACTGTTTGTTGTTGGAACCTTGCTTTTGCATTTTCCAACATTTTGTGATTATAACCGTTCATCTGTAGCAAAGCATCAGCCCAGGCTTTTTCCCTCCATGTAATTTTAGAGTGAGTACAGAATGAGTACAATAACCTTGGTAAATTAAAATGTCACGTGATTTCCTTTCTTTGAGCTGAGCGGATGTGTCTGCAGAGCTCTAATGAAGGAGAGTTAGTACAAGAATGGACAGCTTGCACTCCAAGCACATCAAAGCCTTTCAGTATTTGTACAGTTAATGTGCAAAAAACACAAATGCTATGTGAAATTCCAATTCAAGTGCTGCATTTGGATGAGTTGTGGTCCTCTCCTATCTGCTATTAGGTCTTCATCTGCAAAGAAAGCACAGTGGAAGGGGATGGAAAAAGCTTAGACAGTAAAGATGTGCTAAGATTAGGCACATCAGTAAAAGCTTTGAGACTGGTCTCTAAGTTGTTACACCTGGCTGGGATTGCAGTCCTTTGCCAATTCATGTCCAACACTTACTTGGAGCATGAGCTAACTGTGAGCTTGTGCAAGAGGTCATGAATTTGTTCAGTTTTAACTTCAAGTTTGGTATTTTTGCTTTTCCTTTTCCTTTACTATCTTTAGGGCTGTTGCTACATCACCTCAAGGAAAGGGAACAGACTCATGGCATTTTGAAGAGACATAGGGGACAGTTGTTGGCCAAGGCTGACCTCTTTCAAGTCCCATTACATAGAGTCAAAAGCTCGCAGCACTTCCCAGGAAGCATTCAGCAATTTGCACGAATGGATTCTCAGGATCTAGGTCACCTAATGAATTTTAACAGAGCGGAATCACATTATGAATAGAAAGCACCAAATAGCAGATACTTTTCTTTATTTAAACTGGCTGCCTGTAATTTCTGAAGTACAATTGACTTCTTTCAGTCCCAGCCCTGTTGCAGAATTGTGTGGGGATGACAGAAGGATTTGGATAGTCAAATGCACAATTCTACTCCAAAAACTGGCTTCAAAATGGCATTATGTATTAATGATTCCCAGAACAAATTTGTTCAGTTCACAAGTGAAAAGCTGAGGGGTTTTATATCTGCCAACTCTGAAAATTCCCCCTGGGATGTGAAGGTCAAGCTTGCGCTATTTCCTTCTCACACATCATCATCACTGTCATCATCAGTAATAAAGGTTATGAGGACCAAACTGTGCCTCAGTTACGCCTATGTAAGCTCCAGTGTGTTTCACAGGATTACACAGATGTAAAGAATTGTCCTCCCGTGATTGCAGAGCTGTGCTGCACAGCCAGCATCGCCTAGGGACCTGTGTGTGAGATGGGTTCCAGCCCCTTCTCCCATGTTCCACAGCATGGGGGAGTCTGACCCTGCAGCATTGCCACACAGTCACCTGAGTGAGCCCTGCAGAGATTTGTGGATAGAGTCAGGCACCATGCAGGCAACCTTGCCCATACAAGTGGTGAAAGTCTGCTTTGTCAATGCCATGGTTGGATCCAGTGTGGCAGCCAGGCCCTAGTGCAGGTGCTCAGGACCCAGGCCTCAGCTATGCAAAGGCTTTAGACCTCATGTTTGCCATCCCAGTGCCTGGAGATGCCCTCTGGACCACAGGGCTCAGACCACAGGCTCTCTTTTACCTTGGACTCATGCCTGTGTTGCAGAGCAGCTCCTATAATGCCAGTTAAATGAATACATAAAGGAGGTAAATGATTTCCCACAATTTTCTGAAAAGAAAGGCAATATTGGAATGAGATTTAACTCAATTCATAAAATAGTGCCTAATAGGGAGCAGAGTTTCTGGGGAAATAAGAGTTATTTTTCCTGAGAAACGTTATTTTTGCCACTTCTCAGAAGAAGGCTAAACTTCAAACCCATCTCAGTGTGATGGGAGCAACTGAAAATAAAAGCTGGCCTGAGACACAGCGTCCCTTTTCCATCGGAAGAACCAGAGTATGCTCCAACATTTTGTAAGAGTCTCCCAGCTGACACCTCTCTGTGGAGAGACAGCGCTGGACAAGGCTGAGCAGCCAAGCTTCCTGTATAGGATTTCAGGATCCAACTCTACCTAAGTTCAAAGTCTTTCCATAACACGAGTGCAATGATGCAAGTGGGAAAGCAGGTGGCTTTGTGTGCTTGGAGAGTAAGTTCAGGGGCATTTTCAACTATGTAATGGCTTTGTCTTTTTATGTTGCTTTGTATTTGCTGTCTACCTGATGCAGACTGTGCTTGGGAGTAGCTCCAAAGGCCTCATTGCAGCCACACAGGAAGCAGTAAAAGAGGAGAACTAGACCATATATTTGTTAAATGCTGGGCTTTGGGGGGATATTTTGAATTTATTGCTTCCCTGGATTATTTTTTGAATATTGCAGGTGCCTGGATAGTAAGACCCATCTTCTAAGCAGCACAGCCCACAGCTGACTAAAGCTTTTCTGACATGCTGTCTCTGTACCCTTTTGCTGCTGGGCTGCTCTGGGGACAGCAGAGTTAAGCTGGCATAATTTACGTGGCAGCAGATGTGTTCCTAAAGAGTGGTAGCAGCTTTCCCAGTGGATGCAAGGGGTTGAGAGGCTGCTGAAATCCTCACAGCTGTGGCCCCCTTCTCTTTACTCTCCTCCATTACCTCCTTTCTCTTCAGTGTGTCCTTGGCATTGATGCTCCCACACGGTTGTCTCTGTGCTGCCTGACTCAGAACAACTCTTTCCCAGGCCAGTCAGATCCCCTTTGCTCTAAGTGCTTTTGTACGAAGGGATTTGAGCAGAGGTGGGAATTTCATTTTTGTACTAAGGAGTCCTCAACTTTTCTTTCATTCGTCAAGCTTCTACCTGTGTGAACTACACAGGTGTTTGTGAGCAGACACTCTGCTTATCTACTCAGGGTCAAATTACTGTGTTTGTATCATGAAATGCCAACAAGATTACCATGAATTGTACAATACAGTGGGAGCACAGGTCTGCTGGGAGAAGCTTGTGTTTTACAGACAAATCAATGACTGTGGGAGAAAACAGCCATAGAAACGTGAGGGGACTTACTGTGCAGCTTACCCAAGGCTGCACAGTAAATAATTGTGAAAGCTGAGAGTAGAATCTAGTTTTGCTTCTGTACTGGTATCCCACTCCCTGAAGATAAGGATCAGGAACCTCTTTACAAATTACAGCATTTTTCTATATAGATCACCTTTTTGCTTTGTAAAAATTAAAAATGAAACATATACTAAGATTTAAGGTTGATCATGACCATCTCATCTTCTTCTTGGTCTCAAAGAGGTGTGCTAGATTTAGGTGTAGCATATATATACATTGTTATCATTATTTGTGTATATACACAAAGCACATGTGTGAGCTCATGGAAGCCCATATCTTCTTCATAATTTTACACTGCAGACAACAAGCTTATACAAGGGTAATAAATGCACTTTTTTTTTGGTAGCTTTTGGCCACCAAAAGCACTTTGAGTTTCTTGAAGTCTGCAGCTGGGGACGTAGAGGATTTTGTCCAACTTCTTCAAGCACATTTTTTATTTCACACCTCCTTGGCAGCTGTGAAATAACCAGCCAGGCTGCCCAGGTAGCCAGGGGCACCATGACTTAGTTCCACAGGGATGATAGGCGTTACCTTGCTGTCGAGGAAGAAAAGCAAGCAGGAGAGAGAGGTGGTGGTGTTTACATGCCACAGGGACCAAAGACCAGGTTTTCAGAAGGGAAGTCAAGCAGCAGAGTGAAGAATGCAAAGATACCTGCCACGTACTCCTCACAACCTCTCATTAGTAGTTTTCACTGCAACAAACTTGCCCCTTGCTCTCAACAGATATCCACTTACAGCGGTATACAGCCAGATAACTTACAACACCATGTTTCAATCTGATGCCTAATCTTGCACAAGATGATATGATAAGCAGGCACTTTATAACATCATTGAAATCCCATACAGAGTAAACAAAGGGACTTTGGTCCAGCCACTTGCACCTGACGTGACAATAGCCGTTTCTTTAAAAATATTTGAAAAAAAAAGGCAAAAAAAATCCTTTACTAACAGTCTGTGTTAATCTCATTTGCTTGTTTAAATTTCTGTGGAAGCCTCTATTTCTACTCGTAGCCTTTAGTGTTATGCCCAGATAAGACTTTGGTTATTATTCTCTTACACAGTAGGTTTCACTCTTACATTGTCTGATCAAAGTATCTGGTAATTGTAAACATCAAGCATCTAATGACCATTAGGAAACAATTCTGGGTTAAGATTTATTTTCCTCTGGGAAGTACTCTAGCAGATAAGATTTTGTGATGATTGTCATTCTTAGAAGTGTAAATGATATCACAGCAGTCCTGGGTTCTGTAGTGTGCTTGAGAAAATCACCTACATTTGCACTGTTTCTGAGATGCTGGTACCATGAGTACCCTTGGTGTAAGCATTGATGTACCAGGATGGATATTTATACTCTCTTGTTGTCTCCACCTTTGAGCAATGCTAGATGATGGTAACAAGGCTAGTGTCCTCTTCACACCCTTGTACTGGTCTACAGCAATCCCTTCTGGCTGCATTCTGCTAGATCTAACTTGCATCATGTTGGGGGCTTCACTGAAAATTCAGAGAATCATAGGGCTTGCATGGAACTCAAAGGATCCTACACTCCAGAAATGGCCAAATGGGGGCCCAGAAGCCAGATCCAGCCCACCAGGAGAGCCAGATCATATTACTACTCACTCCACCCATAATCTGTCCTCCTCAGAGGGATCTTCAAGAGGTAAACAATGGCTAGGGGGCTGGATGAGCTGTCAAAACAACCTACAGTCACTGCCTTTGGGATTCCTCGCTATGTGACCAGTCAGGCATCCCTCAACTCTTCTTTCAAAATAAGGTCCTTGTATCAACTTGTATCCTTCACAGATTTTCACCTACAGGCAGTGACTGACTGGACTACCTCTTGCATGACCACATTCTGCTGCATCTTTTCTGTGTGTCATTCATTCCCTCCTTAGTGAAAAGGAACATAAATTACCCTGAGTTTTCTGTCAGTTGTTTCACAGACCATGGACTGTTTCCTTCTGCAACTTTGTGGTCTACAACCAAGATAGTCTTTAGCAATGATTATTCTAGAACTGAATGTAGATACAGCCTTATTCAGTTATTATTTTAATTTAGGACTGTAACTGCAATCCTTTTCTGTGTAGAATAAAGTCTCTAATTCAAGCAGAAGACAGAACCATCATTTACTCAGTATATTTTGTGGATTTCACATTTCTATTGTTACAGTTCCTAACAAGCCAAGGCTTTACTCAGCTTTTTTTGTTTGTTGATTTTGAGAAGACTGGAAGTAACCCATACACACACATTTATTTATATGTATATATCCATATATGTAGCTATGTATAAAAATGTGTGGTTCCCTGATAGATCACTGTTTTCCCTTTTAATTGTTAGATTAACACGCCCTCCAATGTTTCTGACTGTTTGGTCATTACCTAGTTTTTATTGGGCAAGGCTACATTCAACATCACTTTGTATGATGAGTACTGACTTCTGCTCCCTGGGAAAGAAATGCCTCTGCAAGCAGGAACCCCCTCAGTGTGAAAACAAACCTCATGCCAGCTTGAAGCAAAGCTTCTACCATCTCTCCAGCAGCCCAGCTGGCTGCTTCCCACCACTTCTCCAAAAGCTACCAGCCACCTTTGTCTCTTGCTGCTTCAGAACTCCTCATTCCTTCTCTCTGTGGGTATGAGTATGGTGCCTGTGAAGAGATGCTCTGGACTCCAGTGGAGAGGGAGGGAGGGCAGAGATGGACAAGGACTGATCTGGTCTTGTCAGGTCCAGGTCTGCAAACTTCTGCTTCCTCCTGGCACACCATGTGGCTGATGTCAGGTAGACTGGAGAACCCTGGCTTCTCTAGCATGGTCCCAGCATTGCTGGGCAAGGGAGGGATGTCATTTGAAGAAGTTTGTGCAGCTCCATGCACTATGGACAAGTTCCTGCATGTGGCAGGATAGCATTCTGGTCTCGCTGGGCACCAGGGATGGCTGCAGATCCCAACTGCCCATGCATTGGGGGTGATTTCCAGAGTTTCCTCAGTGCTTCTGCTCCCCTTCCCATCCTGTGGGTGTTCCACAAGCTCCTTGCAGAAAAGGTGGGGAGAGGCCAGACATCATGGAGTCTCTGACCCTGGCGCAATTAGACCTAGGGGTCAAGGGGCCACCAACTGACATCGTATTTGTCTTGCTGTCCTTGTCAGGATCCCTGGCTGAGGCAGGAAAGCAGGGGTTATATAAGCAAAGCATAAAAGCCATTGTTTTCTGGGCAATGAACAGATCAGGTGAAAGCTGTTTCCTTTCTCCCATCGGCTGCATTGTAGACCCTTTTAGATAGGACAAGGGGCTGCACAAAAACCAGGGGCCAGCTACATGTTTCAGTATTGTGTGGGTCTAATTCTTTAATCCTATGCCATTCTTACTAAGTGATCAGTGATAGACTAAAATGAAAAATCACAAAGTATAGATTTTAAAAGGGCAAAACTGGAATCACTTGAACCACGGCTGATTAAAAAGGAGGAGACTAGACCTTCAACTACAAATGGATCAGATTTAGCTGGTCGTAGGACTGACGTGTCTCTGGTGTCAACTGCAACAAGAACCAAATGTTAATTGCCTGACACTATTAAACACCTCATCAACTGTGACTTAGGGCTCTCCCCGTGCATGACTTTGGAAAAACAAGCCTTCCTTTATGCTTATCCCAGTTTCATGATTTTCAGTGAACCTATTTTTCCAGTGCTAACGGGGTGAATATACTTTGTTGGTACCATTTTGCAGCCTGCTTCTGATGAAGCACAGAGAGGAAGCTTTCACACAGCCTGGATTCACTAATTGGAAAAAGACTTGAGACAAATCTAAATGGCACCATATTTCCCCAGGTCATCATGGAGCTCTTGATACTCTTCAAAAGACCACAGGGAATGGTGATGACATACTTTGTTTCAGAACTCTCAGAGTAAGGGAGAGAACAAGAAAATTCTAATAAAAATGCTAAGTACAATGTATTATCTTGCCCACAAGAATTTGTCCTATGAAGTCATTATTCAGAACAAGATGAAAATGTGAAGAATTTGACTGCAGCCATTTTCAACTGGTTTTGTTGTTGTTGTCGTTTTTGTTTAGTTTGGGCTGTTTTGTTTTTTCTTAAGCCAGAATATTATCCCAGGACTTTGAAACAGCTGAGAAAGAGTCAAGTCAAATTCACAGATTCTGTTGGGCTGCTTGAATAGTAAAGCATATTTCTAGGAAGTTCCTAGGGAAGTGGCACACTGCTGTGTTAAATAAAAACCTGAATTATCCAATGAGGGGCAATTCTATTTCTATTTGTGGTATGCAGGTGACACAAATGCTTGCGAAGGGTTTGCTGCAAGACAGCCTGTACACTGACAGAGATAATTGTATCTGCAATTAGAGTCATTTCCGAATCTGAATATTGACTACTATTCTGGGTGATGCTGTACTGGGGTTTTTTTGGCAATCTGAAATTGATACAAGAACCACAACTCATCAATCCATGTTGTCATGGGCAAGCTATGATCTTGCTAAGTATTCAATGCAATGTGAAATTAGAGCTCGGCAGGGGTTGGTATGGGAACTCAGATGAGAAAATGTAAAGGAACAGATACTGATAGAATTCAGAAAGTCTTAAATATTGAGCAGAAAATGCATGGGTCATATATTACAGTCACAGAAGTTCTATAGCCTGGAAAATAACTTTTAACTTCTGTTCATGCACCAGATCAGAAAAAAATTATTCAAGAAACAAATCCATGAGAAAGTTGGGGGTGAAATGACTAGCTGTATTTTAAAGGTGAATAAAGTTTCCATGAAGATATCAAGACTGAAAGAGGAACCCAAACACCTACACTGAGAAAACAATCTTTACAGATGCAGCAACTCAGAAAAATGAATTGCACCAATATTCAACCAAGATATGGCCACAAGGTTTACATCATTATTTAAAATGACGAGCTTCTCAGAATAACTCAAACTGTAAAACAAATAAGTGTTCAATGAGGTATGTTTCTGATTTCAATCAAAATCAATTGATTTTTTTGCTTATCCTCTTGCAAAATAACTAGAAATTTCCCAAAAGATAAATGGAGATACTCCAGATACAGGTCAGAGTTTGTGCCCTCGAGAAACTAAGTTCTAGGGAGACTGAAGCTGGATGAAATAAAGATAAGAAGTTAAAACTTAATCCATAGATTACATTAAATCCCTGCATCAACACCATTATTTAGAAGGGACTCTACCTTTACTTAATACAATCTTAATATTTTACCATACTGATTTTAACTTTGCTTTATATAGATATGTTCTGCGTTTAGGCAGAATGCATACCATCTGTTTTCAGTGCAGTTGATAAGAATTATTTTGGTGGGACCCACTGCAGAGGACAATTGTAGTGCTCAGCATGGAAGGAAAAGGTGTTTTTGGTTTGGTATAGAACAGTCATGGCTCAATTACTGCATGATTTTATAAGTCTACCAGGACAAAACTGATGACCTATAGCTTACAGCTGCTGTAGGAGAATTGTTTTCAAGAAACAACACAATCAATCATGGGCTAGAACTTTTTTAAGATTTATAACTCATGGTTTTTATTAATACTGAAAGCCTAGTATTTCAAATAGTAGTTTTTTAACTTGAGTAAATAGTCTGTGTTTGACAAAGTGAGATAATCTCATTCTCTTCCATACTTGGTCTCCCCTTTATAAAAAGAATCCCTAAATATTGAGGAAGAGACTAAATCTATTGTCCCAGTCCCAGTGTCCTGTGCCCTCCATTTGTGTCTGGAAATACAATGTGAAACTAAAGAAGATAAAAATATTTCCTCATCTGTGTGGCTCTCATTCAGCTATTCTCAGTCAAGATTATTGAGTGATGCTGTTAAATGTGCATTTCACAACAAGAGATGTTTTAAAACACTAAACTCAACTGTTTCTTGGTATTACAGGTGAATTGAAAAGAATATTTGGAAAGAGATGGGTATGGTCTTGTGAGCACCAAGCACTACAACCTCTCACAAGGCTATTTGCAAAAAGTGAAGCTGATTTTGATTTTTACTATCCAGAATAAAATAAGAAATACAGGGGAGGAAAAAAAAAATATATTAAAAGAAAGACACAATAGATAATGGCATGTGCACTGGATTTGTAAAGTGCTTTCTTTTTACCAGGTAATTATCTGCCATGTGAATAAAGAATTGTGAGTACAAACTTTACTTTTATGTGCAATAAGTCAATTGATTTGTACAATTTCTTCAGCTTGCACAATTGTTTTGCATCAGAGAAAATACACCCCCCTCCAGTTGGGCAGTAACTGCAGCCAGCACTTCTCTCATTCCAATCACATACCTTTTTTTAGGCAATATATTGCAAACAAAGAAAGCATTGTACTTTCATTCCTGTCAAATGTGATACAGCTTACAGGAGACAAAAGAGCAGAACGGTTCCTTTTAATAGATCTTGAACCACCAAGTAAATATATGGAGGTTGCTCAGGCGCTAACCTCTGAAAACTGAGCCCTGCAGCTTTGATTGTAGTAGCCCAAACAAACCAAACTCTGCAGAGCTTGCCCAGCGGTAATTGTAATAAACTACATACAAGAGCTCCCAAATATTGGTCAACCAAGCATGGTGTTGGCCACCCACCAGACGCCAGACGGCCACTTCTGATCTGCATACAATGGCGTGCAACCAGCCTGTGGCTAGTGGGGAGGGATGGTGGCAGCTCAAGGGGCAAAGGTGGCTTTCCTCAGCTGGCTGCATGGGTCATCAACAGAGAAGAGCCACTGGGGGAATTGTGGACATCTGTGGATCACATTTGGCCTCTACACCTCCCCTGGTGCTTACACATAAAGAGTCAAGGAATAATACATACACAAGTCACGGAGAGCAGTAATATAATGGAGCACGACCATTGTATCCAAAATAAACAAGACTAACAGCACTTTCCATTCAAAGTGCTGCTACTCAAAGCAGTAGGAAGCATTTTATTATATTTAGAGCAAAATAGCTTAGGGACAATATGGCACATGGAGAAGAAAACCATTTATGTAGAGAACGGGCTCCCATTCACACTGGAGTCACTGACAAAACTACCACTGAGCACCCAGGAGGCTGCTTTGTCCCAACATCAGCAGTGACTCTTGCAAGTAGTAAGCTTGTGCATCGTCACGGCAAAGCTCAAGTGAATCACTGGTGGTGAAGGGGGTAATTCTCAGCAGAGAGGTCGGTGTGCAACTTCCCAAGTACCTGGGAGCAATTCCCCTGCTGCGTCCGCTCTGTGCTGTGCTCCACTGCCTTCCCCATAAAATGTGTTTGAGCACATAAAGCTGAGCTCCACATGTGGAGAAAGGTTCAGAGGAAAAACAAAAGCTGAGTTTTCTTTCAGGATTGCCAATATGGGCAATATCACTTATTTGTAGCTATTACTCTGGTTGACAGCAGGCTAGGGGGAAATAATACCGGCAGAAATACCGTACCCGATGAGAGAACCCCAGCTAGAAGGCAGTAACGAAGAGACCAGGCAGTGACGGTATATAAATTAATCATGAGTGTATGACGGGATGCTTTGTGCAAAAAAGCAAATTGCTATTTTTGGACACGTTCCGAGGGAACCTGAGTAAATCAGTGACATAAAGCATTCCCCTTTTCACAGCTCAGGACTCAGGCATGAGACCCTGGCTCATGTTGGTGAGCACTTACTCACACCAGCAGTCCCACTGACTCCAAGAGCATAACTCTTAGTCTGTTTTGTTCTGGGCCCCTTGGTTCAGAAGAGCTAGTGATAAAGCAGGGCAGCCTAAACTCCATTGACAAAATTGATAAAAAGGTCACGGGCCATGACCTACAGGGCAAAAGCAGGTACACTTTGCTCAGGCTGGAGAAGAGGTGACAGTGGGTATATGCTTTTTGTCAGGAGATGATGCAGGTGTTAGCGAATGATTTAAAAAAACCCACAAAACCAAAACCAAAACCAAACAGAAACAAAACAAAACCAACACTCCCCACCTTCAACAATACCCCCCCCCCAACCAAACAATAAAACCCAGACAAACCCACAAAAAAAACCCCACCCCAAACAAAACACAACATTCTAGAAAAAAAGTTCCATGAAAGGGAGAAAAGAAGGTGCAATAATACCATTATAGTAAAACTCACAAGTGCAACTGTATCAAAAGGTCTTTAAAGATGTGTTCAGTCAGGCAAGAATGAGTACACCTTGAGAAATCACCAAGGTATATACACTCCTGCCCAAACAAGAGCAAGACAAAGCCAGACCTAATATTTAGGAGTGGATGTTAAACAAATGTAGCATTGAACTAACAGTATTAAAAAGTGCTAGAAACTTATCCCATCCATAATTAAACAACACTTGCATCTCAAAAAAATGCCAAAGTGGTTGTATAAATAAAAACAATAGAAATAAATTATTAAACAGCAACAGCGGTCATAACAATTTCATCGCCAAGAAAGAAAAAAAACACATTTTAATACTTTCTTGATGTAAGAGGGAGGCACAAAAAGCTAGATTTCAGAAAGAGGAAATCACATGCTATATTACTGATATGCCAAAGGGCTTGTGACTGCAAAACCTACTAAATGGTGGTCAAGTTGATTCACAAACCTGAATATAACCAGGCTACTTTTAGACTGGAGATTTACGCAGTATTAAGACTCGCATAAGTTTTACTGTGTCTTGAAAGGCACCCACTATAAAAAAAAAAAAAAAAAAAGGCACTATTAGACTGAATATTGTCACAGGGCAGGCAGACCTTCAGTACTGTAAATAAGTTATAAGCCAGCAGGAGAAAGGTATAAAAATCCAGTCTCAGGGCCATGCCGCTCCAAGTTGTCACGAGATAAATGGGGGAATTACTTAAGCACATAGCTGGAAATAACTTTTTAACTCTATAGCCAACTCAAGGCTTTCCAAGTGCAAGGAGATATTAAAAATGATGCCAGTATTATTAACCTGATTCACAGTCTCCAGATAAGTCCATTCTAGCCAAGAAGACAGTATATCCAGCAACAATATTTCTGTCTTTCCAAAGCTGAGGACAAGACATCCCTAATGCAGCCAAAAAGCAATAACATTCAGACATTCCTCCATAGCTTAGACTGAACTTGCAGTGTCCACATGAAATACAATACGAGTATTGTCAATAGACTCTACCTTGTATTTTATAATGATCTCCCCAGCTGGCTATACTTTAGGAACACAGACAGCACAGCTGACCCATATTTTAGAGTCCTCAGTGACAAGTCCAAGCAGCCATCACCAAGAGTGTATTCCAGCACTCTGAAAGGACAGGAACCACCAGAGAGCAACTTCAATTAAAACAGCAATATCCCTGGCTGCTGAAGCAACCCTCGGTGATCAGATATGTCACTAGCTGCCAAGAGGTCCAACACAAGCAAAGTAGCTTGGAGATTTTGATCTTACATAAGCAGGAAACAATTTACAGCTTCTCATGCATGATATTGACTCCAAAGAAAGACCAAATGATGGAACAGCATCTGAACCAACATCCCTTGAGGTGGAAGAATCACTGTCTTTCTTCAAAAAAGGAGTTTTAAGATGGGCTGCAGCCGGCAAATACTCCATGAGAAGAAGTGATTTCTTGAGGTCTGGGTAAAATGTCCATGTGTTTTAAAATAGCCAGTGTTTTACCTTCAGTAAATAATGTGTTAATAATGACTGTACCTTTGCACTTGCCTTAAGTAACTGTAACAAATAGTTGTTCTCAGGGTATGAGAAGGTAGGAGCTGGCCCTACCAGAAGCTGACCTGAACCCAAACACATAGCAACAGTCCATGGAAACCTCAAGCTCCTGGTTAAAAGAACAAGGTTGCTAAAAACCAATTGATAGTTTCCAAAATGAATGTTAACAAAATATTCAGAATACTTTATAGAAGGTAGCTGTAGAAAGTGATACACAACGTAATGCTATGGCCACTTTTATGTCCCATCAGATTCCAAGGTGCTTTTCAGCCATTTCCTCTCCAGGCTGTAATCCAAATGTTCCACAACCCCCTTAAATGCCAGTGGCTTATGAGAAACTGAGAGGCAACAGGGTATGGTGTAGAGTTCCTGAGTCAAAAGTTTCCCTTATGAATGGATCATGGCTACTGATGAGCCACTTTCCTGCCTAGAGGAATAAGTTCCATCCATTTGTCAGTAGAATCAAGCACTGGGAGAGGTTGTCCAGAGAAGGGGCAAATTCTCTGTAGTTGGAAGTTTTCAAGGCCTAATGGGACAAAGCCCTAAGCAACCAGGTCTGAATTCTGTGGTGACCTAGGTTTGAGTAGGAGGTTGGACTAGGTGACCTACTGAGGTTGTTTCCTGTCTGAATTCTTCAGTTCTGTGACTTGCACTAGTATGAAAGTTACTAAAATAAGATGGATCTGTTGTGCTTGTAAGGCCATACTGAAAGACCTCGACAACAGCATTAAGAGCAAGGAAGAAGACTTGCCTTGTCATGGATAAAGTGGCATTTCAGAGATCTCAGAATCAACAGCCTCCCTACCATGAGCTGAAGCCTGATGCACAACCCACAGCTGCTCACAAATACCATGGGTACAAAGCTTGAATTAAATCCACAAGGCACTGGTTGCCACTGAGGGAATCTAAGTTGTGGAGAAATCCCCTAAGGATTACTCTATACCAATGCCACCAGACTCCCAGGATCATCTGAAAACTTGTCCTGTGCATCTCACAGTCGTTTCAAAGGTAAAACTGTCAGTTTCTGGTCTCTCCCCCATCACAACAAAATGGCCAAACACTGCTTGCCTTGGAGGCTACCAACCTCTAATGCTGTGTGTCCATTTGCCTCTCCCATGCTCTGCCAGACTGCTATATCACCATTTGGAACGATAGGCACTGCTATAATGTTGTGAGGTGAGAGGTGTGTCACATGTAGATCTAAAAATATGTGGGCAATCTGCAGTGCTATTTGTAGCTGTTATACATTCTCATGTTAGCATGTTTGGTTCTACTCAATATTTAATTTTTTAATTCCTCCATGCTAATACCACTGCTTTGAAATGAGACTATGACTTGCCTAATACCATTAATTTTTTTTTTACTTCAGCAAGCTTACAGACTTAATGAGACAATTTGAAAAGTCAATCGAAACAACAAGAAAATAATTTAATGTTTTGTCAATTTAAGATTCCTTGGCAAAAGTTTGAGAAAGAATCCGGAACATTGCTCAGTTTCTTGAACAGATTTTTCTTTATTTTTTTGGCTCATAGACAGAATTCTAATTTCAAAATATTTTACCATAAGCATGAAAAGCAGAAACATTTTTAAACAAATGCATTTTCCATTAAAATTAATATGAAACAGGTGAAAACTCTGAGAAAAAATAATAATTTTGACAAAAACGTTTTTTCATACCAGCATCTCAACACTTCCTTGGTGAGAATTCTTTGTGTCTGGAATTTACTTCTGATATACACGGTGTAGGAGAGGGAAGAATGAAGCTCTGGTGTGTATAGCACTGTCAGACATATTGGAATAACCTCAAAGGTCTATGAATGAAAATCCCAGTCAGACTGTCTCTACAGGAAACAGTCCATTCAAGGTCTGGATTCCTTTCAGAGAATTTGCTAGCAATATTTATCAGCGTTTATCAGTAAGCATTAAACAAGTCTTACAGGTATGTTACTGGCTGTTTGTTAACGAGCAGTACAAGACTTTTTCCAGGGTCACTGGCTCCCGGGTTGACTTTCATGAGAGCAGAGCCAGTCAATCTCTGGGGCATGATAATGCTTCATCTCCTGCAAAAGATACCGATTTATCACTCAGCTCTCCAAGGGAGTTGCAGCATGCTTTGATTGCGGCAGTTACTTCCTGATGTCTAGAATTTAATGTGTGGTAAGTTACTGTTTGCATTTATGATTGGAGGTGGCTTTTTTGGTTTTCTTACCTAAGTTAATCTTTGATTTGTCACCTGAAGGCTGGTTTATTTTCCAGGTCCATTTGGAAATATGTGGAGTCCAAAAACATTAAAGAATTCTGAAGTCTGGGTTCATTCCTTTAGGAAAATGCACTTCTAAAAGCAAGCAAGCAAACAGGAGGCTGGAAATTCATCCTGTCCTTCACATAGAACTAGGGGCCAGGAATCCCTCAGCTCCAGCTCTCATACACAGGTACTTTTGCAGTCTTTGAACAAGCCACGTCAGTACAAATGAGTGTTGCCTACATAGGCACACAGGAGAGTAAGTGGGTAGAGACCGCTCTGATTCCTGATTACAACAGGCAGCAATCTGTTTGCTTTTCTCATTCTTCAGGGTGAGCAGATTGTATCTTTACAAGGATCCATTCTCATCTTCCCTTTAGTCTCCCTAAATAAAGACATTTCTGATTTTGTTTGGAATAATGCTAATGTCAGCGTGCTTCTTCAGTACTGCTTTTCCTCAGTGTCCTCAGCTGCAGGCAAGAGCTGTGATTAATCGGAGAAAATACTTTGGCAGTGGTCAAAAATACATACTATTTACTAGACCCTATTTTGGTATCTATGCAGAAGAATAGTTAGGATTTCCATTATTTGAAACAAATTCTTTATTGAATTATGAATATTTCAGTGTCTGACTGGTATCAGTTATTACACTGCTGGTGTAACCTAAAGAAAAGTCAGAATATTCAGCCATGACAATTTTTCCACCCCTGTCCTGCATTTGTTGCTTAAGAGTAGGAGAACTGCTGCAGTGCATCACACTGCTGAACATCTTACTTGGCAATGGCCATCAAAGAGTACTTTATTGCATCGTAAGAAATGAAACCTCTGCAGTTCCAGGCAGTGGCTGAGGTACACCTTTATCTGCAGGTTTCACAGAATCCCAGAATGGTTTGGGTTGGAAGGGGCCTTTGAAGGTCCTCTAATCCACCCCCCCTGCAAAGAACAGGGACATCTTCAACTAGATCAGGTTGCTCAGAGCCCCGCCCAGCCTGGCCTTGAATGTCCACATGGACAGTCATTGTGAAGTAGCCATCAACAGACTTCAATGGATTTGTTATAATCCTGGCGCTAACCCATGTGTAGGTTCAGAAGCCACAACATCCTTGCGGCAGCAAACTACACAATGGCATGAAGAGATTTATTTGGTTTAAATTTTGTTCTGTCCAGTCAGTTCATTGAATGCCTCCTGGTTTTGGTTTGTGGGGAGAAGCAAATAATAATAATATCCCACATACCCCTCTCTATGTTTGGGGTGTGTGTGTGTGTGTGTTTGTCGTATGTACCTTCAGCTGCATCTTTTTCTAGTTGAAGACTCTCAGGCTGTTTAGTCGTTCTTGGTATGTTTGTGGTCCTTTAGCTGCTTATGTGACACTG
Source organism: Patagioenas fasciata (assembly GCF_037038585.1). Lineage (NCBI taxonomy): Eukaryota > Metazoa > Chordata > Aves > Columbiformes > Columbidae > Patagioenas > Patagioenas fasciata. Next base: position 178,875,289 of record NC_092520.1, read on the forward strand.
CGTTTCTTTGTAATGTTTCTGTTTCTCATATACTGCTGTTGAGATGGGTGCACTTTCCTGTAGGTGCATTCAGCATGGATTTGTCCAGAGGCACAGCTATCTGGCAATTCCTCTTGAGTGATTCTCACCAGTCTGCTTGTTTTTCCTGACTCCCCAGGAGGCAGATTCCTTATTTTCTTTGCAGATCAAGAAAAACTAAACATTTAGTGGCCTAGAGATGCACTTGGTTTCAGCCCAGAATACAACTGCCTCTTCTCTGCTCGCTGTAACCTCCCAACAGGAAACTTTGTGTCTGTCAGAAGTGAAAACAAAGAGGCACAGAGCACACTTTATTAAATGTATCAGAGCTGATTGGCAGGTTTTTGCTTTACGGTTCCTACAGCATTAACAAAATGAGCCGAAGGGGCAGAATCAAACAGCCTGTACAGAATGAATCATCTGTTGGCAGGCAGCATTTGATTGTATTTGCCACAGTGTGAGCAAAGCATACAGTCTGTGAAGCTTCAGAGAAGGTTGAATTGCATTTGGTCACCACTGGGCCAAAACTGGCCTCTGCAGCGCTTGCTAACTGTATCACATTCATCTCTTGTCTTTTGGAAATTCTATTAATCCTTGAAGAACCACAGAAAGTACAAAAGGTTTTCATTACGTATAGGTGAGTGTATTTCCTTAAGAAGGTTCTTGGCATCCTGTGGGAAGTAAATGAATCACTGGCTCCTGTGGCTGCTGCATAACTACTTATTGTTTTATTGAACAAGAGAGTAAAAAGTCACATAAAGCCTTGCATACTATAAATGGCCAGGGTATAATTCAGACCTGCCCATGTGCACATTAATTTACGCATTGGTCTTTTTGGAAAAAATGTCTACTGAATAAATATAGCTTAGGCTGAACACTTGAACCTTGAACCACGAATGACTTTTTTTTTTTTTTTTGTTAAATTCCAGTTACCTTTTCTCTCCCTCCGTTTTTTTTTTGGCTTGTGAGTTTTTCAAGTGTAGAATGAAACCATTCGCTAATAAGGGGAAAGAGAGCTAAGAATACAGAAGAAGTGCACACATTTTCCAAAGTCGTTAAGGGCAACTTTTGGCACTTTCCATATATGGGACATAAAGCTCTATGAGCTTTATCCTTTATCTCCAGGTTCTCTAACTGATTTATGTGTTTACTTATGCTATTGTGTGTTTCCTCCAAAGAGCAGAGTCTGGTCTCTTAAAATTCATACGCAGGAGACCTTTTTTATGTCAACAGAATGGTGTGAATTTCAAGAAACTGCTACAAGCTCCTTAATACTTCAGCATTCTTGGAGCTGCAGTTGCATATCTATTTTTTGGAAAAGCCCAATTTTTTTTTCTTTCACAGAACTACATGTGTCCTACAGCTTTTCATGGACTTTTCCGGAGCGTCTTCCAGGGTCCAATCTACTATGCACCAGCTATGAGGTACTAAGTGCCCTCAGTACCCATGGATGTCCATGAATCACCACTGAGAGGTGTTGAGTACTTGCAACACCCTCTGAAGTTAATGGAAACAGCATGTGCTCAGCATTTCTCCAGAGGGTGGCTAAAAGAGACGGGGACACCCTGGCAGTGGAAAAAAACTGCAAGCAGAGGGAGGCTCTGAAGGAAAGAAAATGAGCTAAAGTCCCCCTACATCCCGCTTCTTTACAAGTCCTTGTTGAAGCTACAGGGAGCCTTTGTGGTCTGTGTGGCTGTGCTCCTGAAAAACCTCCCACACTCCCAAAAACTAGGCTGCCCTCAGGACTGGCACTTAAGGGAAGAGAGATTAAACAGGCAGAGAGGTGCCTGCCAGCAGTCACCTCGGCAGGCTGGAGCACCCCCTGCACTGCATCCCTGCACAGCATTGCATCCCCAGCCGCCTTGGGGCTCCCTGCTGAACAGCTTTCTGCAAAATATTTCTGGAGGTGTTGAAGATATTTCAAGTTAGAGGTATATCTACCCACTTCTAATTGGCCAGAAAGCAAAGGGGAAGCCGACTATATTCTTTAAATAGCTAATTTCATTACGCCAGCACAGCTGTGGAGGTCCAGGCAGCTGAGAGCACCTTGGAAGCACAAGTTCTCTCAGTATGATCTTCACAGACCTCTTTCATGAAGAAGACATCTATCATTCCTTGGATGGTGACCCACTGGTACTCTATACAAAGAATACAGACACGTTGCCCTATACAAAAGTGCTGACTCCCCAGAAATAACAAAGGGAAAGAGCTAGGAAAAACACAGCATGTATTAAGTGCACTTACCTGGAAAAGAGCTGGAAAAGAGTGAGAAATGGCAGCAACCAAAAGCAAAATGGTCACTTTAGGGCCACAGCTTCACATGTGTGTCAAATTTTAATGGCTAGCTTTACAATAGCATGAGCAAAGCACAGTGGGAAAAGATCTTTATAGAAAGGCTTCCTATAAAGCTGCAGTAAGACTCAAGCAGTAATTGTGTGCCAGGCTGTTGCTGGCTGGTCAAGTGATGGTATACTCCATATGTACATATTTCACACAGGCAATATATAATGGCATGAACAGCCTATACAGCTTACTTGCTGCTTGTGGCCCATTAAAGAGAAAAAAACCCAACCACCTGTGCATTGTGCTGTTCCACACATAAGCCATAGGCATGCAGGGGCACCGCCTCTCAGACGATTTTGTCAGGTTCTACTTTTCAGAAAAAACTACAGGTGGAGTTCTTGGTCCTGGAGATGAAATTTGTACAGGGAGACTGGTTTGCTGCTTGATCACTGTCTTCTATGAAGAGGCTATTGAAGTAATTTATAATGTGCTAGAGACGAGTAGGTTGAAACACATGTCACTTCATTGTAAATGTCTGGTTTGCTGACTGCTGGACTAACTAGTAAGTACTTGAGAGTGCAGTTATGTTAACATTTCAAACTGGATCTGAATAGTACTTCTGAAGTGAATCTTCTCATTTTCATCATTTTTCACACTTTGTTTGCATTGTGGAGTACTCCCAGACTGTGAGCACTGGATTCCTTTTGGACGGAAGCTAAGCCAGGAAATTATCTCCAGAGAACCATCAAGTATGGTCCAACTGCTAATGGGCATTCAGGTCACAGGAGCAAACTAGAGCTAGTTCAAAATAAAAGCTCCAAATGTGGATGTTAGGTACTTTGCACCAGCTGTTTCATACTACAGAGCTGCTCCTACCGCTCCCTTGATGCCTGGTGTAGAGGTAGCTTTACATCCTCTTTGCAGTCAGTGGAAAGAAATGGGTATAGTATGAGGTTTTTGATCTATGTTACATATGTGCTTTAGAATGAGTTAAATTATGCTGTGGAAGTGTCTCTTTCACTTCATCCACCATAAACGGAATTCAGTTGACATACTCAGTTGTGGGTGAGTAATGTATAAAAGACAATATCTTTTCAACTGAATACTATGTCTAGAGTGTTTGAGTAGGTGTCTTTTGCCACATTTGTGTTTTAATGATTTAAAGAATAAATACATTAAATTACAGCCTCTGAAATTTAGGGGTGCCACTTTGTAATTCTGGAAGATGCACGCAGGTGGTTTTGGGAAAAAAAAAACCAAAACATAGAAGGTTTTTATAGCTGTAAAATCATCTTTACTGGCATTACGGTAATTTCTGTAGCTGAATTGTCTCAGGAGTAGAATGTTTTTGTAATAACCATTTCATCTGCCTTTCATCTTATCTCCAATTTATCTTCCCTTTCCTGCATGTGAATGTACTAGAAAGGGAATAACAAAGCAGGAATGACCAAGGCTATGCTGACATGCAGTTAATGCTTCTGTTAATGCTTCTGTTCGGCTTCTGTTGCAAGTGTAAAGATATGCTCTCAATCTTATAACATATCTTTGCAAATAATATTTCTTGCATTTCACTGCAACTGGTTTATAATAAGCAGGAGAAACTGCTTTCCAGTAACTAACCAGTAGGACAATTTGATTCACATGGTGCCCATTAGAGCTCAAGAAATCACCTTCCCAGAGCAATCTTGTGCTGCAGGTACATGAAAGTCTCTCTACCGTTTGATAGTTATCAGGCCCTATGAATAAAGTGCCTCATTGGTGTCCCCTCCTCCTTCCAGATCTGTAGGGGATCTCCATGAAGCTGGTAAAAGAGGTACCAATAACATGTGCACAAGTTTCTCCCCTTCCCATTGCAGAGCTCAAGCTAATTACAATATCTTTCCTTCAGGGCTCTTTGACAAACTTTTAACTCTGTGTGTGAAAACTAAGTGCATAGTATCAACTACAATCTACATAAGAGAGATGTCATATAATATCTACTAAAGTGTGATTCAGATCACACTCCACAGGCTCAGCAGAGACATGAAAAGATTTCTTCACAGCCCCCTTGCCCATACATTACTTGAACCACACTGACAGCATGTCTCCTTTTAGTTGCAGCCATTTTCAGATGTTACAGGTAATGGTAGGATTATTTGGTTCTTCCAAAATAAGTTATTAAATGGAAGGTTTGCCTCTCCTCATAAAGATTTGCATCAGCTCTTCATTCTGCAGTTTTCTATGTTCTGTATGTGTATGTCTTCTGAGGTATTTGATATCCTGAGATATTTTATGTCTTTTGAGTCAGCAAAGGCACTTTTAGTTCCATCGAGTGACAATGGCAATATTCTCCATGCCCTGCTCATGATGCAAAACATTGGGGAATCAGGTTCCCCAGGTTATCAACACGAAGTAAGATTACATACTGAAACCCTTTCTGCCTTTGTTCCAGATCTGAGCCAGAAAACCTTTCCACCTGTTAAGAAATACATTTTTCTAGTGCTACATGTGAAATGCTACCATTTCCATGACCATACTGCAGTGCCCCCATGGGCATTTGAATTTCTCTCTTTAGATTTACTTCAGTAAACAGATTTTCCCTCCATGTATCTCTGGAGCAAGAAATCAGTCAGGTTTTTCCCAAATTTATTTACAAAAATGTTGGCTCCATTCAATCTAAACTTCTCCTTGCCACCCCCAATAGCTGTAATGCTTTTCATCAGTTTTGAGTGTCCGCTGGAGTCCTGAACAACTCACTGCTCTCCTGGGTATCACGGGTGCTCTGGCTACTCAGTACTGAAACTGAAAGCTCAGCTTGGCTTTACACAGCTATGAGCATCAAGGGAGAAGAAAGGAAAGATCATGTTCTGTGCAGCATTTGGCTAAATCAGCCATGTTGAGGGGATGGAACAGGGAGAGCTGCTGGAGTGATTCCTCATTTTCGTTAAAGAATGGAAACATGAACAGCTTAAGCCCAGAGAGATGCATCTGAGAGTAGGGCATGATTGGAAGGAGTGACTATAGTTTTTATTGATAATATAAAAGTTTTTGTTTCTCTTCTTATGGGACACAAAGAATGCCTCATCTTCATCAGGAATAATCCACTTCCCTCACTGAGAAAAATTACTCAGACCTCTTCCTCATGGTTTATTCCCTTGCAAACCCAATTATTGACTTGGAAAACAGAGTATGCCCTCCCATTATCCCTTTAGTGACAGAACAACATCACTACATGTACAGAAAACTCATCTTAGTCCAGCTGAGTTCAGTTGGAGAACAACTGGCTTAGATCTGCTCCTTCTATTAAGGGAGGAATGCCTTTATTTGTATTACATACGATGATTAGTTCCAATTATCTCTGAAGAGCTTTAAATAAACACGGACTTTGGTGTCTGATTAAAGAAATAATGAGCTCTGAGTTATTTATTTCATGTGAGTGGAATTTAGGGAAATTCCAGGTCTGAACCAAACCCGAAGAAGTCATGGTCCTCCCCTTTTATAAGGCATGTATGCAGTTTCTCCAGGCCCTACCTGGTCTTTCTCACATGGTGTAAACAAAGACAGTTTTGGTGGCATTCGTGAAGCAATGCAAGTTTTCACCAAATGAAGCTCTAGATCTGTTTTTCCTGCCTGCCTTTAAGAGTTCTTTTTGCAAATGGGCTCTTGCCATGATTGTGCTTCCCAAATAGGACATAGCAATGCACCCATGTACATTTTGCTGCCATCCTGTGAAGTATTTTGCCTTCCTGAGGAAAAGGCTCTATGCCAAAGCTTCACTGTTTCATGATACGGAAGAGTTGTTTCCATACCCTTCACATTTTTTAGTCAGATGATTTCCCTGCAGTAAACAGGAGACATGCATATGCACATGATCAAGGCCAAGCTTCGACCCCTTTAAGAATCAACAGCAGCCTTTTCATGGACTTCCAAGAGCTTTGGATGAGCAGAAGCAGTTAGACATTTCCTCTACTGCTTTCAGTCTGCAGCAGAAAGATGTTTGAGGAAGACTGGGGAGACATTGGCACGGCAAAGGAGTAGAAGCACTATGGTTGCAATCTAGATTGACTCAATGGCAAGATTAAGATTTTGGTATTGACCACCAGAGAGACTAAACCAATTTAACAGCACAAGGAACTGAAGAAGTATGATAGGTATTTCCCCAAAGATTAGCTACCCATGTTGCCATTGTAAGGGAAGGAAGGAAGCTTCGTGCTCTTTAACAAAGCTAGAAATGGATCATTAGAAGCAAGCAAACCTCAGAAGCCTTGACCTGCCTGAGACACCAAGAATTTCCATGCAAAAGAGAAGAATGCACTAAGGGAATGCACCAATGTTACCTCAAATTTCCTCAGAAATTCCTCAGGAAAAGGAAGCCTCAGTGTGTAACTAAAAAGAGATAGTAAAACTCACATAAAATATCCACTGGGGAGAAAGGTGGAAGGAAGCTAGTACGCATGGCCAAGAGCTAAGGGGAGAGACACAAAACCCAGCCCCTCCATCTGGCTGTGCAGGGGTAGTCTATATCAACATACTATTACCTAGTTGAAAGAGGAGTTTTGCCCCATTCTGGAGGTTCCCCAGAATCATAAAGGAGCTGAGAAAGGAGAAGGAAAAGCGCTCTAGAGTCTTCTCTCCTGAGCTATATCTTACAGCTGCTCTGTAGGAGGTTGCAGCCTGCGCAGGACAACCAGTGGATAAATCACACAAGTGCTGCTCTGGTTACTGAGGAGAGGGTCTGGCTCAACATGTCATCATTTAGGTATGAGACATATGGAGTATGCACATGAACAGCTGAATCCTAAGTCTTAGCCTCAAAGGTATTTTAGTCTCTGAGTCCAATCTCACCAGAAATCAGAGAAACTAATTTTCTAAGTCATTTTGAGTTCAACTTTTACCTCACATAGACATTTTCCAAATGTTTAACCGTCTCTTGATCTTTACAGTGCATGCAAATCTCACCTGTTTGCTATGCCTTTTGGATACCAGGCAGATTATAGTCAAAGTTGGGGAATTTGATGTCTATTTTTATCTTTCTGGTGAAGTGTGTGTTTGTGTGAGTGGAACTAAGGAGACGTAGCTGGTAAGATTCTTCTATTCCAATATGATTAGAACAAGAGACCTATGGTTTTAGTTAGTATATAATTTAAAATTTTAAATTGACATTTTCCCTCCAAGGATCTCAAGGTTAACAGACTGCAGAAAGAAACTTCTCAGGAGTGCAAATAAAATTACGTTTTGACATCTTGAGGAGCAGGTCTGACCAGGGCAGGTCCCTTTCTACTGTGAGAAGTGGAGGAGAAGGAGGGGGCATGTGTGGGATGGTGAAGAGCCCTGGAGGGCCAGTATTATTGCTGCTATGGTAGGTGAAAAAGTTTTGGCAAGTTTGGGAATTTTTTCACTGAATAAAGTCAGGTCTAGGCAGGTCATGGCCACTTCTACCTCCTCTCTGCTTTATTGCTACAAGCAGCTTCTCCATTTGTGGTGTGCCAGCACAGAGAAGCAGCACTGAAACAACAGCACATTAGGTTAGAACAGAACGTGATCAAAGACAATGTTCTTCTCTTTTCCAAAGAGAAGAAGAGGAAGCAAGGTTATCAAAGCTGAGGTTCACAGGACAGCCCTTGCAACATGCACTTTGCTTCATGATTTCCTTAACCTAGGAGCAATGGGCGAGCAGGGTAAATGAGATCAATGAAAGCTCTTCTTGAAGACCTGAAGAGAAAAACTGTGTCACATCAGGTCCCATGGAATATCACCCTATGCTGTGCAGTGAATTGTCCGCATGTTCTGTGAACTTCAGGCTAGAAAGAACCCCATGATTTTCCTCTGAATTTAGTCTGCAAAATTAAAATTCACACACCTGGTAGCCCTTTCGAAGAGATGAAATTTGTTCCACCCTTCATGCAATGCCCCCTTTCACACTTAGAAGAAGTAATTTGCTCTCCCACCAGTGATGCAGTTCTTGTGAAAGGTTACAAATCTGAATCTCAACCTTACTTTTCCCCACTGTTGATGAAAGCCAACAGCAATCTGTTATTTCTGCGTATTATCTGATGGGATGCATGAATGCACTTACCATTTTTACAGTACCTCTTCTGAAATACACTGTGGTTACACACAGATAACTCATGTGCTGCTCACATGAGATGGAGCCTAGAAACCTAAACACGTCTAATAGGTCTTCTTCTGTGCAGAGGCACAGATCCTTTCTTGTTTTTCTGTGGATCACAATGGTTTGGCATTCAGAATGTGGACTCTGCAAGACAAATGAAAAGCCACAGTTTAGCATTAGCTTTCTCTTACCTTCTAAGGAGTAAAGGTATTTGCCCCAGATTCAACACCATTGTCCTGGGTGGTGATAGGGGAGGACAGCATGGGGATGCTGCTCTTTCCCCACACTCCTTACCGTGTAGCCAAAGCTTGACAGTCCTACTGCCCACAGGTTTAAAGAAAAGCTGTGGTACACAGGTGGAAGGACCAAGACAGCTGTGGTATGGTGGAGGCTGAACAAGTAACAGCTTGGTGGTGGGGCCAGCACGTCTTTATCCCCATGCCTCCTCCTTCCCTGAGGAGGAAGCAGGAAGCCAGAGTAGGGGAGAGAGGCTGAAGTGAGGACAGGCAGCTGGGGAGGGGGAGGGCAGAGGAAAGAGTGCTTGGCAGAAGGAGTGGGGTGAAGACCAGACAGAAAACAGAGAAAGTGAGGATTTCCATGTCTCCCTCTGACACACCAGCACAGTTCATGAGAAAGACAAGCTTTTGATAAGGAAAATATTTTATTTTCATTGTTAACTTAAATATTTGCAGACCTCTGAGATCAGAGAAACACTTTGGGATGCAATCACACACTCAGACAGCCATCACATTAAAGGCAGGAATAAGTACAGCAATATACCCCAGAATTATTTCAACCATGAGCGAACAGGGTAGTCACCATACTGAGGACTGGGCGATTACAGATGAGATCAAGTGGTGGCTCATAAGACAGTCTTGTCCTTGTGAGCAATTTCGCACCCTATAAGAGCTTGAGCGCATCTGCAGGAGATTCATCCCCCACAGACCTCGCTGCTATACCTCCACCAGATGTGAGGGCCCATGGGCAGCATCTGGTACTGCACAACTCCAAAAGCGAGTGCACCAACGTGATGTGAAAATCCACATCACACACTGCACGCAGTAAGTGAAAGCAGAGTGCCGCAGGAGAGGTGCAACATCAAAAAGCAGGCTGCCAAAGAATGTAATCTTCCTTCAGGAAATTTATTGCCTGGAGGCCTTTGTGCTATTGCCACATGAAGATTTTTGCAGCTGGTGAAGCCATTGGTTTGCCCCAGGTGCAGTGGGCACAGTTAGGGTGCCAGGACACCCCACAAGCAGACAGGGGCAAGGCAGAGGCATCTGCTTCTCCTTCCCCAGGAAGCACAAGCGACTACACACCTGTGTATGGAGACACCCTGCTGACACTACCAGCCCCACCACCCTGGTAGTCCTTTTCTTGCTTTGGCTTCTTTTTATGGACTCTATGGGTACATCTCCATGGCGGGCCACCCCTGCAAAGTGGGACAAGAGCTTTTGCTTCATGCCCACAGACAGAAAAGGGGTGCAGCTTGGGTGCTGGCAGGACAAGTCCTCTGATCTCTGTCCCCAAGTGGGTACCACCACACAAAGCGTACTTGTCCAATGAAAATGAAAAGGCAGCCCCCCCACTGGCTGGGGACCAGCTCCAGGCAGCTCAGAAATGCTAACGGCATATAGTCTTGCTTCTGTCTTTCTCATTTCTGTTTTTACTAACCTCACACACACAAATGCTATTTTTAACCTCCAAAAATAAGTTTGTAGGAAATTTTTTCCTATTGGCTAAAAGCTGTGGTGAAATGACTTCATATATTGACTAGAGTTTGGCTCAAAACATGTTGAAATATTTGTGTGAGGTTTGTGTATTGGGACCCAGCAGAGTGCCATACAGGTTGATGCAAGTGATACACTGGTTGCCACGATACTGCAAACGCTGGGATCTGTTGACTGGCCCAAGCTCGCCTCAGTGCACAAAGCACTTCTTATACCTGGCCCCAAGCAGCCCAACCTCACACTAACAAAGGCTGAGAGTTTATTTAGCTCATTGCAATCTGTGGATCCCAAACATCTTACAGCAGATGTACAAACCCCTTTAGAAATGTCACATGCATAGATGGCTGTGCAGTGCATATGAACTTGCTTTGCTTCATCACCTTTTACACAGTTCTTAGAAACCCTTGGCTCCCAGGCCAGAAAAATAGAGATTTCAGTTGCATGCATCGTTTCGGCTTTTTAATGGCTCCTCTTTGCTTCACTGACCACACTCGACCAGAGGAAATGTGGCTTGTACTTAAACTCAGACAGAGGAGAGTTTGTTTGCTTCTCCTTCCAGTTTCAGGTGACAGAGGAGACGCCTACTGTGCCACAGACCCTGCTGTGAAGTTTTTAAGCTGAGATTACCCCTGGATGGTTGGTGCTGCCAGAGCCAGCTTGGGTGTCAGAGGTGTCTGGAGGGCACACTGAAGATCACCCAGCCTGCGGGGCTTGAGGCTGCTCCATGTGGCTGGACCACCTGTCCCCAGAACGCATGGGGTGACATGGGCCACCCTGTGCCAGCCTGGCTGTTTGAAGGCTGAGACATATTCGTGGTGCCACGAGGCAGGGGAAGATTGGGAAGTGTCTTTGGGAAAGTGATTGCCTCCAGAGCCATCCCCTTTGCGTGGTGGTGGAAGGAATTGGTGCCGGGTGGACAGACCTTGGCACGAAGTGTGTGTTCATCCTCTTGGCCAAACCATCCATGTTGCCAGGTTCAGGCCAGCCTGTGGGTCTGTGCTCGCAGTGACACGGAGGCAGCTGGCTGGACTGGTCCTTGTACTGCTAGGAGTGTGGCACCATGGCTGGGAGTAACCGTGAATGATCCTTTTGTCCCCTTTAACCCCTCCCCTTCCTCACACCACCACATATATATCCTCAGGTGGCCAAGGACCAGGGTATAAATTTGCTTCTCCTAAGTCAAAACTTCCACTAATTTGATCATGATTTTGCCAAGGAAAGAGTAAATATGGAGCAGGGACTTAGGGGATTTGAGCCATAAAAGTGAGAGCTGGGGAAGCCAAGACTGAAGAAAATTTTTGAAGCAAGCGGTCAGATCCAGGCATCCTGGCTGCTTCCTACATGTATTTCTGGCTGAACCTCCACCACCCCCGCCTTGACACCCTCTCCTGCACAGAGCACAAATTACCAAGTGCCGGTGGGGAGACCATGGGCCTGGGGTGCTCGCAACATCCTGAGTTTCATGAGGGCCAAGTCAGCTCTAGGTCAGGCCAAGCAGCAAGGGTTGAGAGCCAGCTTTCTACTTATGACCCCATACACTGTGCTGTGCACAGCTCTTGGTCCCAAACCTCTGCAACACACAGAGCATGCCCTTATTGAGGCAAGCTGGAAATTTCACACTTCTGAATGCAAAAGAGGTCACTCCATACAATTCCCTCATTTGTGCAGGCCTATTTAGTGTTGGTGCCAGCATACACATATTACTAGGTACAACCTATATCCCTATCTTGTGAAAATTCAGACGCTTCTTGTCTACTGCCTGAAAACTTGAGATTTGTCTTTTCCATATAAGATTTAATGTCCTGTCTAGGAGCAGTTTAAATACCCAAAGGACTGGGGTTAAAACCAGCTGAATGACCCCCAATGCAGTCTTAAAAATGAATTTCCTGTTCCCTCAGGTGGGGGAGTCCTTTTCCTGCATCTGGGCTAATGAATTGGGCACCTTATTTCTCTCTCTCTCCTCATTTCCCCATTAGCCGACATGTAATAAAGCACCGCAGGCATCAAGCATGATTTAAATCACCACTTTTACCCCTGCTTGATGTGCATTTCTGTGTAAGGCTTTTTTCTTGCTCTCTTTTCTGTTTCAATTCATCTCCCTCACTCAGGAGTATGCTAGTGAATACAACGGCTTCAGACTGCAGAGAGTTGAGGCTAATTTTCTAATTCTGTTTGAATAAATGGCTGTTGGCTCTTACAGGAGCAGGTTAGCCTTCTCATGTGGTTGTAATCTCCTTAATTCTCAGCCACAGAGCTCCTAATGCCTGTTGTATAAATAATCCGCCTTTCATACATGGCTGTGTTTGTCCTTGTTTAATTCTTTTTTTTTTTTTTCCCTGCATATTTGTCTCTAAAAATGCTGACCCTGGGAGGGTCCCCTTGTAAAAGTGTTTTTCTAAGTGTTCTAGTTCTCTTTGCTCAGGTAGCTTTTACCACTCCCCCTATGTCCTACCACCAAAGAGGAAGGAAAGCCTCCAATACCATGGGAAAAGAATAAACCTCTTGCTGTAGGAAGCAGGGTCCCTGCGGCCATGAGTGAATTTCAGCACACACCCTGCACTAGACAGACTGGAGAATTAAATCCCAGTTTGATACTAGCCTCTTCTGTAGTTCAGGATATATCATCTCCGAGGCCTTGCTCCTCCTGCTGTCCTTAGGATTCTTGGGATAACATGCAGTGAGTGCAGCAGAAATCTTTCAGGTGTCCCTAGGGATGTATGGCTACCAGGGAAGCTAAACATGTAGAGCTCCAACAAAATTTACAGCCTGTCATGGTGTCTTTCCATCCTAGTAAGCTATGCACTGTGGTTATTCACAATAAACCTGGTGGCACCCAAAACATTTTTGACTTCTATCATGGTTATTACGGTTATTGTCTATCAATATCCATGAATTAATCAAGTCTGTTGCTCCATTTCACATATTTCCATAAGGTAGGGTGACTGATTTCTCTCTCTGTCTGGACACGGTTTCTGGAAAGTGAAGTGTTGAGTCCTAAAGATGGAGGTTCACAGTCTCCTTAAATCTTCTAGCATAAGGTGATGCTGCTGTCGGAGTGGGAGGTGCACCCCAGATCCCTGCTCCTGGGACTGGCCCTCTGCCAGCACCTGCCGTCACCAGCAAGGCAGCTGTGAAACCACACACCAGGGTTTAAGCGCTGCTCTGATGGTCTCTCCATAGGCAATCCTAACAGTCTGTTAGGGTTTATTGGACAAGAAGTAGATAATTTTTTTACAGCCGAATACTGCTTGTGGTTGTGAGCCAGCCAGTGGGTTATGCATTCACATTCAATAAGGCATTTTCAGGTGAGGCATCAGCGTTTCTCAGTGTAAATCCATGTATTTGAACATGGCTAGTGAGATCTAAGGGTCTTCCCAAATGCCTAATACAATTGCCTTTGTAGAAAAACCTGTCTCTGTTTGGAGAAGTACATATGATACCCTGAAGTATAAAATGAAGTTGCTCCTATATTTATTTCTTTTCAGTCATTATATAGATGCAAAGAAAACAAGATGTGTGAATATTCTGCCTCTGAAACATCATAGGAAATTGCTACCTGACAGCTATGTCATCTTTTGATTCATGGAGTGACAGTCACCCAATTTCACAAAGTCACCTGCGTGGTACGGATGTTGCTAAGATGATTGAGCCTCCAGGTTGTGCAACCTTTGCAAGGACGGGTCGATGTGGCCTCCCACATCTTGGGAAAAGGTTTCAGGGAGGTGGCCCCTCCTTTGGTTATGCATGTCAGAGGCATCTGCGGAGAAGGACAGGAGAGACGTTGAAGAGCACCATTTCAGTGGTCACAGACCCTGCCATCTTTAGACCTAGGTGAGAGCTGAGAAATAAGCTTTGGAAATAACGGTTTGAGATTTAAATCCCTAGTGGAGCTAGCGTAAAAATTTCACATATCAAGTGCTTTTGTGGATCTAACACCCAGATCTTTGAAGGTCTAAATGCAGCAGACTTGATAACTGTACTTGGCAATTAGTTACAGTGTTGAGAACCAGCTATGTACAATAAAATACCTATCATATTCTATGGATGATAGGGATTTTATGTATTATTTTAGCACTTGGGGTGAAAAACCATGAGCATGAGGAAAACCGATGGCTATCCACTGTGCCCTTTTCATGACACCATTTCATCAAGCATAAATTTGCAACACATTTCAATTTACTTACTGTCCTGTCTCAACCATAAACATTCTGAATGGCTTTAAAGACTCAAACCTTGCCACAGCATTGCAAATCTAAGCCACAATAATGACAAGTGCAAGTATTTTGCAAGCTGAACAGCATTTTGGTTGTTCACAGGTAAAAGATACATAGCATAAATTAAAACTTGGTAAAGTAAACTTTGAAGGACAATATACTTCTCCTTTCAATATTTATTGTTAACTCAAAGGCTTCAGGTTAATTTAATTTCCTCCCAGCACACGAATCAACAGTTTGACTTTTCTAGATGGCACAGTTCTGTTCCTCTGAATCCTAAAAGCATATTGTTTACATGACATAATCAGCAAACGAAAATGATCTTGTTCATGGAGGGTCCGGTTCCCACAAAATATCCACACCCTTCCTTGCTCATGAATTATGGATGTCTGGGGTCTGCGCTCTACCAGAAACTTGGCTGGGCTATGTAAAACCATTTTCTGGAGAGTGTGTTTTATTTTGAATGAAGCAAGCAGGCAAGAGGCCAGTAGGATTAAAATGGATTCTTTATTTGAAACAACTCACGGAACACATCAGCTTCTACCATTTTGTCAGTCTCCCCTATTTCTCTCCAGATCCCTTTTCCAGGCTTCGGCTGGTGCTCTCCAGTACAGTCTGCATCTCTCAGGGGTATCGGGGGTGGCTGCTACCCAGGGCCGGTTGCCACCCAAGAGCCAGTGGACATGAGAACAAGGAGACTCTTGTGGGAGCCACAGCCGCCGAGTCACTGGATCCGTTATCCCAACCCTAGCACAAGGAAGGGACATCCATCTTTCTGCTCCTTCAGCTTATGGGAAATAATTCCTCAAGGTAATAATTCGGAAATACCGTGAACCTTTAATTCTGTACCTTCATAACAAAGAGCTCTCAGATTCCCTGATGAAAAAGGGAATGCTCTATATCTGTCTAATACTACATTGCATCCAAGGCTCCCTGAATTTATTACAACGGTATTAACAGCAGTTTATTGAATACAGGCAAAATAGTCAATAAGCCCCATCCACAAGAGCTGGAATACCACGAGGTACTCTGGCAGTGCCGAGAACTGTCCTGCTTGACCAAGACAATGCAGTCGCCTTCTCTATTCTTGGCAAAATCTACATGCATGATCTCCTTTAAGCCACTGCAACATAACAGCCAAACCTGAAACAAAAAGTATGGACCTCCTTTGCCAAAGAAGAGGTAACCTGACACCAACAAACAAACTAACAAACTAACAAACAAACTCAGGTGACATGAAAGATATTTAACTGAGTATTGTACAAAATGCTTCTGGCTACTATGAAATTTAAAACTGCCAAATCATCTAGGTATGACCTCCGACAGGAGAAATTAAGTCTGTGACTCAGAGTCCTACCCCAATTAGTGTTTAAATGCCAGCTGTCCATCTGCTGCCAGACCTGGTGAGTGCTGGATCCTGCCTTATGCGCATGTCAGCAGAGCTGAAGTGTTGCTGAGCTCAACCAACAGCCACCCTTAAACCCCTGTGCCTGCTCCTACCTGCTGCCCATTGGGTCCTCACCATATAGGATACCTTCTAAGGCCACTGCCCTGAAAGAAGAGACTGTCCTTTCGCCCCCCAGAGAGCCAAGAAATTACCTCTCCCAGACCAAAACCTCTTTCATTTTTGTGGTACCCTTATTACAAAAGTGGCCTTTCCACTTCGTCAATCACTGCTTCTTTTTTCTTATTTTGTCTTGCCATGTTCACTGCTTATCGGTTTACTCAGCTTTGAGTTTTACTTGGACTTTGAGTTTTAAAGGTTGTCAACACTGTAGGTGTCAACTCTTTCAGAGCACCCCGAATCATGGGAACCAGGTTTGCTGCCACCCTGTGCCACCCCCCATCCCAAAACTGCCTCCTTCCTGTGCTGTATCCCACAGCTGGGGCTTGGATGGGCAGAGGCAAGCCCTTCTGGGCTGGGACAAATTACACTTAAAATGAGGGGGAGAAAAGGAGAAAAAAAAGCAAGAGCCCTGTTAGCTGCAATTGGCAGCCACTGTGTATACAGGAGGACCTAGAGAGCTCCAGAAAGAAAGCATTTCTCTGTGTGCTTTCCAAGATTTGTTTTGAAAAGATGCCAGGCAGAGATCTGCAGAGCTAAGTGGAAGTAGCAAGCATGATGGTGACATCTTTAACCCTGGCCAGATACCAATGGGCTTTTACAGGGCCAGAGCGATAAGACTGGTAGAAGATTATTTTCTTGTTGTTGTGAAATCTCATAGTCCTTGTTCTTGATAGCTGTGTAGGTATTTATCCAAGAATATGTGTTAAAGAAATACCTATGTCACTGAGACAAGAGCAGCCACCATAATTTATATGAAAAAGCTGACATTGCAGCATTAAGTAAAAAAAAAAATCACGACTTTTGCCATTTTTAAATCACCTCTGGGCAGGATATCCAGTCAGACATTACCACAGCCCAATTAACCTGATAAGAGGAGAGACAGCAGCTGACATTCAAAAATACACAACCCTCTCCCCTTGCCTTGTGGGGAAAGAAAAAATAATGAGAGTGGGATTATAAATTTGTTATCATGTCTATTAATAATCAGCCCAAGAGCATGCAGAAGAGACCTTTTGACAAAGCAGAAATTAATAAGGAGTAGTTTAGGGAGATCTGCTTAGAGCAGATTAGAATTGTCTTTGAAAATGTTTCCCCCCTCCCCATAAGATGCTTGGAGTTGCAGTATCATCTGAGGGGGAAATATTGCAAAGACTGCCAAAAAAGCATTGGAAGAAAATTAATACAGAGAGGAAAGGCTGTGACAAGATGGTTTTCCAAAGGTTATGGGCCTAATGTTCAGAATGTCTCTAGTTCAGCCTTTGTCCTACCAACAAAAGGTGCTGAGTAAAAATAAGCTATCTTCTGTTTCTACTTGCAGATATTACTGAATTGTATGTAGTAATTTATTTCCTACATTACATACTTTTTTGGCTTATAAGTGAACTAACATTGAGAGATTCACCATATCACAAAAAAAGTATGTCCCAAAAGGGTCATGTCTCCAAGTTTTTATTTCTGCTCTAAGTGATCAAGAAAATTCTTTTGGCATGCAGGACAGAAGGGCCAGCGTGAAGCCTGTGGAAATTAACAATGCTTCAAATCAGAGGGAAGAAGGGGAGGAATATTTCAGAAAATGAATACATGCAAAAAATCAAAGGTACTAGAAGTCGCCACCAGACACTAGAGTGAGAACTGGGAGTTAAGGGTGTTCAGTGCTTCAAACAAGTGAGAAACGGAGCCAGGGAGGGAGGGGAAGAACAGGGCAATATTTTCAGTGGCAAATTACATACTGGACGTATATAAATATCCTTAGGCAGACATGGTCAAGAAAAGGCAGCAGACAAGAAGACGACCTACCCAAGAAGACAAGCAGTAAGACATGCTGATGAAATTATGTATTTTCCTGGTGTAATGCCACTGCTGCATATCCTGTTTCCTTCTGGTCAGTTAGGTATGTAAAAAACAAACAAAACAAAGCAAAATTCACTAGTGCTTTTTGTACTTCAAAGTGGAAAGAGAGGAAACAGAAAAAGACATGCTGATTCCAAGGGTACGCAATAAATCAACTTGTGTAGAAAAATGGAGGCTTATAAGGGTCTATTACTGAAATAAATTCTCTGTGCATGACAAAGCTTCCTAGCTTAACGCTGTCACTGATAGAAGGTACCTTCTCTCATGTACATTAAAGCTCATCAGAAGCAGTCTTGTAATCACACCACTTAAGTTATTGCTTCCTTTCCAAGCACAGTGTAATCAGGAGAGTGAAGTGCTCCTGCCCATCATATCCTAGCAGCAAGGGTGGTGTTACACAAAATAATGGCTTCCAAACCATCTACAGAAAACATGCTCAAGGGCCTATACCTGACAGCTGAACACAAGTATCAGCTTGCTGTTTCTCTGGGCAGAGCATCAAATCGGTGAGTCACCCTGGAAAGGTGGGAATAGAGTTTAAGGAACCTGGCAGGCATCCCCTGGTGAACTGCACAGCGGCTTAAGACATAGGAGTCCTTGTGCTGCTGCCTTCCCTCTCCCCTGGAGAAGACCATACCCACAGCAGGGACTGTGCACCCACACTGAACCCCAGTGAAGGAGGCTGCTCTGCAAGCCTTACTGCCTATGGTTCACCGTGCACAGAGGCAGGGCAGGGCTCCTAGCTGTGAGCCAGGGCTGAAGCACATCAAGCGGGGCTACCGCCTTTCTTGCAGCAGTATCAAGGCTGCAGGACTCTTCTGAGATGTTGCTGGCTGCAAGGGCAAACAAGATGTGCAGGCAGCCTGAGCCCAACCACCATGGATGCCCGGAGCTGATGCCCAGAGCTGATGGCTCAGAAGCTGCTACATGGCCACACCAGGCTGAAGCCTGCTCCCTGGTCCAGTACCTCACGGTCAGAATACACATGTACTCTAATTCAGGAGCGACAGCAGCTTTTTGTGATTTAGCTTACACTGTGTGGGACAGGTTTATCATGTCTGCTGGTTAAAATGTGTTTCAGTACATGCTTCAGTGTACATGATTAAAGACTAGCCCTTAGTGTGAAGCAGCAGCAAGTTTTTGTTTGCTTTGTTTGTTTTTTTCCCCAGGATTCAAAGCACTACTACTTTTTCCTATGATATTTGATGAGGCTAATGTGAAGTAAAATAATTGCCTTGCAAGAAGACCCTAAGTAAGAACATTTGTGAGCAATTGCATGTGATAGGTTCATTCTTAAAAACAAGCAAACAACAATAAAAACAAACAAACAAACAAAAACCCCCAAAACCCACACCAAACACACAAAAACAAATAAACAAAAAAAGAAAGCTTAAGTGTATGGGAGTAATCATCTGCATGAAGAAGGGAAAGGTGGGCTACCTTTAGTTTCTGCAGTGTGAAATTCTGTGTCTTTTCCTGTGTCTGTGGAATTTAACACATATTATCACTCAAAGTGTGACAGATATGTTTTAGCACAGCAGTAAAGAAAGTCTTCCCCTTTCTATCTGCTCTCCAAGATACCGTAGTAACACAAACCATTCCTCTCTCCATCTGTCTGTACAGCTCCTCATTATTAACTGTATTTCCCAAGGTTCAGGAGTGTCTTCGGTAACCTTGGAAAGTCTTGTTTTCAAACTCAAAATGTAGTTTCTTCCCTGATCCTTCTTACGTCCCCCTCTTTAAAATGAAAGGCTCTCATTCATAATTACCCTTTCTTTCCTCCTCTTTTGCCAGTTTTCAGTCCAATATGCTCATTGTCCTTCTATTCCATGACTTCAGACCTTAGACATTTTAACCAACAGTGGAGAATGTTGTCAAATGCTTTCTGAAAAACGGAGTCTATAATATCCTTTCCCCTTCCTTACCAGGGCAGTAATTTCCTCAAAGAATTCCAACAAATTAGTTAGGCATGATCTCCTTTCCCTGAATTGATGTTAGCTGTCTTTAATCAAGCTCTGCTTTTCCAAGTGTTCCCTATTTGATTCCTTAAAGGAGTTTCGAAGTCTTTCCCCTCAGTGCAGTCAAACTGACAAGTCTGTTTTTTCCCAGTGTCTGGGAAAGCCGCCTTCTTAAGAAAAATAGATGAAAAATAAATGTCCAGTAATTTCAGCAGGTTCCCACCTAGAGACACTTATTCACTCAAAGTTTTAAGCACAGCTTTAGCTGTCAATTGGGGGGATGCATACTAAGAAGGTGAGAGTGAGAACAGAGAGACACAACACCACAGATGACAACTTTGTATTATTGGGTTGTATATTTTGAAAGCTGGGACCAAATGATAAGTATTTCGATGAAGTCTGAGCTTTGCTGGATAAAACTCATGTCCAGGTCCTCTTGTAGGCAAACAACACTGGGATCCATACCAGCCTACAGCACTTCCCTGTGGACTTTGCTGGGGAACATCTGTTGGGATATGAGGTAGTTTGTGTTAAAGCCTTCAGTGCATTTATGTATTTATTGAGGCTTTGCAGGCTGTTCCCCAAACTAGGCTTTCACTTCAGGTGTGAGTAAATTGGGGAGAAGGGTTATGGGAGATTAGCCCCCCTGCTGGCATCAGCATTGCCAGCCTGCATGTGGCCTTGCACACACATATGCTGTGGCTCATGATCTGGCTTCACGGTGGCACGAGCCTCTCCCCACGCACTGTTGAGAGCAACTGCATCTGTGTTGACATCATTTATGTGACACACAGTGCCATAGCCTGTTTCCTGCTCTTGGTGGACATTTGCTGGCCATGGCCAGTAACCTCTGATGGCACTTGGGACCAGCCCTGAGGACCAGGCAGACCACAGCAAGGTAGGAGGCAGCACCCCCACATTTGGACCTTTTCTGTCCAGCCTCACCTGCAGTGCCCCAGGGTGGGGTTGCATGGGGAGCCTGGCACAGGGTGCTTACCATACCCTGCCACTCTCAGGTCTGGGTTTGACTTCTTCTGTAGCTGGGTTTCACCATAATCTCTCCATAAATCATCCATTTCTGCAGAGGCAAGCTAAATTCCCACTGTTCTCCAGGGACAGAGCTGGCCCAAATACAGTAGGAGAGCTGCTGCGGGGAAGGCGACAAAGGCATGACCATGCATGGTGGCCTTGCACCTGGTCATTGCAAAATGCCCCATGCATGTAATTGTATCTGAGAAAAAGAACCCAGGGATTTTCACCACCATCACTGGTAGGAAAAAGGGAAATAAAAGAACCTCGAATAAAAGAAGGAGGTTCTGCTTCTTGTGAAGTAAGAGATCTGCTCCAAGTCATGGCAAAAAGCACATCCCATGATACATTTTGATGCAAATTTGAATTGTATGCACTACATGTTTCTTAGGTTCCAATCTCTGCAAGTGATACTGTATTGATCTAAGTTTAGCAATAAGAAATCCCTGTATCAGTAGGTTTCTTCCCAGAGTGAAGACAATTGCTGGATTCCCCTCATTTCTAAAACAGAATGTTAACACAGGCTGTTCTGGGAACACATCATTTAGTGCCCAAAAGGAAGAGATTCTGGTGGCTGCATCTTTCACGGATAAAGAAAACACAGAAAACAGTAATTAACTGTTTTACTCATTGTATTTTAAACACAAGATAGCCCTCAGAGTTGTTCCTTATGTTTGAGAGAACAATATCCACTACCTAGTTCTGACTTTTTCTCCTCTTACTTCCTTCTTGCCACTAAGAACTATTTATAAAGCATCCTGAAAAGGGACTCCTGGATCACTAGTTCTAATCTGCCAGCATCATAGGCAACTGCACTAAGTAATCCCTTTCATAAACTCTCTCTTAAAATCCTCTTCCTCTTAAACAAAAAAAACCAAACTCCCTTGAAATAAAAAGACAGGTTATCTGCTCCTGGTATTCCTACAAAAGACTATTCAGAAGTTCATCTCTCTCCTATTCTGATTTTCCTTCTTGTTTCTAGACTGCTTTTTAAATGACCCATGAATGTCCATTTGTCTTTGTGCTAAAATTTTCCTTTGACTTAAATATATTGTCTTGTTTTCTGAAGGCCTTCTTTCCTTCTTACTTTCTCTTTTTACTATTCTCCTTCATTTCTTGCTTCTGCTCTCTCTTTTGCAAAGTCTTATCTCATGCATGACAGATTGTCTAGAAAAAATGTTGATGGATCAGGCACCAAATTTGTTCCACTGGGCTGAAATACTCTATAATTAGTTTTGATACATTAGAGAGGACGTGACTCAGATACATCAGCTGAACTGCGCATAACTGACCTTAACTTGTGGCACATATCAGGTAAATCATATAACTTCAAAACTCAGCAGAAGGGATTAAAACTAATATTTGAGACATGTTAGGAGCATAAGCATGGTCATCCAGTTGCATTGCTTAGACCTGTTCTGGAACAAAATGCAGTAGATATCCCAGCTTCTGCAAATCTTACTCTAATTTCGGAGTGGGAACTGCAGCTGGCAGCCGGTGGTTCCCAGCACAGTTCTCTCCCCAGCCCTGGCTGGAGACCAAGAGGGAATGGGCAGCCGAAAGTGAGTTTCATAGCATTACTTGGGAGACCACACCATACCAATCTTATTATTAACTCCTGCAGTGCTAATGAAGGACAACCCTGCATGACTGGTGATGCAACAGAATAAGGACACTTTTAATTATATTTATAAACTAGTTGGAAAATATATCATGTATTGTCCTGGTTTCATGCAACAGCCAGATAACGCTCTCCTTTTATAACCAGCAGCTTTTCACCACAGTGGCTGCACTGTGTTCCAAGGATGCCCAGTGCATCATAGGGAACCCAAAAGAGGAGCAGACCCACTTAACCTCTGACATTTCAGCCTTATGACAGCTCCAACATGCAGCATTAACTCCATTATTAAATCTCAGCCCAACTCAGAAGGTGTTTCAAAATCTCCTCCAGAAACAATAAAATGTTGCTTTTAAAAAGCCAGGCATGGTGGTGTTTTGATGGGCCATTAAAAGACACATACTGCTACAATTTGATCATTTGCCTGTGTTACCAAGACATACAGCAGCTTCTTCCTTTTATCAGACTTGACATTTTCTGATAGATTCCTGATTGACCTCGCATTACTGCACCTGGAAAATGTATCCTTGCTACATATCTGGCATC
The DNA here is from genome assembly GCF_037038585.1 of Patagioenas fasciata. Lineage (NCBI taxonomy): Eukaryota > Metazoa > Chordata > Aves > Columbiformes > Columbidae > Patagioenas > Patagioenas fasciata. The sequence goes on from NC_092520.1 coordinate 178,898,194, forward strand.
TTATTAAGATCCACATTCACTCTCTGTTAAATACTACGATTCAGCTGATTTAAAACACTTTGTGTTTGCCTTGAAAACAGGCCTTCAGTTAAAAACATGCCTCCTTTTCCAATTCCTTTTCATAGCCTGCTTTCCAATGCTGACTGCTGGCCTGGCTCTAGGTAGGCCACCCCACGCCACCCTCCCCTAGTCCCTACCAGGACTCTACATGAGTGCGGACGTGAGTACAAGAACCTCATTATGTCTCTTTGATTCCCACCGTGTCCCTTGTCCTGACTCAGCATTCCAGTGAGAGCAACGTGATGGCTGCCATCACTGTTGCTCACCCATCTGGCGAGGTTTCCCCTGCAGTTTTTTGCCTTCAAAGAGCACCAACACCACTTCCCTGGGGTCTACCAGATGCAGGTTAGTGGTTCCCTGCTTTGTACTACGTGCCCATTGCAAAAGGACTTTCGGAAGAAAACCACAGAGAAATGAACTGTAAGTGTATCCTGTCATCCTCCTATGGTGGGCTCAGACTCACAGCACTGTGAGCCTGCCTCAATGAAAAGTGATTTCTTAGCTGACATTTGGGCATGCAGAAGGCTAATAAGTGCTTGCACTGCTTTTCAGCCAGCTAACAAAAATCAATTGTGGTTTATATCTAGTCTTTACCTCCATATGCATCGAGGAAATAGTCACTGGTATTGTCCATTGAAGTCATCAGCATTTTTTCCATGGCCAGTCAACTCTCAATTTTATTCTCAATAGACTAATACGGAACATATGTAAATTGGACTGTAAGAACATATTTAGTACGTTTAGATTTGAAAAATGAAGTTATGATGAACAATGAACATCAAGGGGGAGGGGGAGAAGATGTCTGGGAATATTTTTATCAGGGCACAGCTAATCCGCAACCTGGATGTGCTGCTCCCAGGTGACCAAGATCTGACTGGGTTTCAATCACAAATGTGGCTCCTTTCATTTCTGCTTTAAACCAAAGTAAGCTTGAATTCTCTGGGCTAACCTACATCTTTTTCTCATTGCAGAACTTGGCACTATTCAGTACAAACAGCATGACTTGCTTGAGGAACTGCAAGAGTAATGAAGGCTGAGGCTTTTTGAGCCGTGCCTGAGATGCATTAGCAAAGCTGTGGGGCAGTTCTCGCAGCACCTGCTCGGGCTGCTCCTGGCGGCACTGGGAGCTGTTGGGTTTTCCCTTTCCTCATCCCCAGATGAAAACAACTTTTCAAGAGGTGGTTCCAACTGCATGTTTGATTTTGGCAAGTAATGGCTGATGCTTAGGTGGGAAGAAAAATCATACTTCCCTTTTCATTGCGTCCTCTTTACCTTAGTTTCACTCCACATCTGGTCCTCTTAGCCCGTGCCTCTGCCTCTGATAGACCTTTTCTTCTCTTAGTTTCTCTCTCGTTATAACTTATCCCCCTCTTATGTTACCACATTTCAGAACCGTAATAGCCTATCATGACGTTTCCTGCTATCATTCCCTCCTGACCTCCTCACCTGTGGTCCTGGTTGCAGCCATAATCTCTTTGGGAAATGGACTTTCCACTGCCTCCTTTTTGCATCTGCTGGAGGGGGGGCTCCAGCCCTGCTTGCTCTATGCACTAATAACATGACTAAAAGTAGTGATAACAAGCAGCAAGTTCACTCCTCACCTAAGTAGTTCCTACATATTGCTTCTTTAGAAATTACATATCCAATAGCAGAAAATGGGAATTAAGCTAGAATATTATGTGTTGTCAATTCAAGGAACAGAAGTCACCTCACCTGAGCTGCACTGCTGGCCTGACACAAAATTAATTTTGAATTTAAGGGGAATGAATTTTTCATGAACCGTTTGAAGATGAAATTACTGAAGAAATTAGTGAAAATTTTTGCGTAACAATCAACAACAAGGAAGTCCTGAACTGATCCTGAAGAGTTCGCAAGTCAAAAAAGTGCTGAACTTCATCCAATAAATTATTCATTGTGAATTGTTCGCACAGCTGTACTCTACTTACAAGGGAAGTTCAGGGGGTCTAATAATCCCACTTCATGCAGAATATTTTGTTACATGGGGAAAACGGCGATTCAGAGGATGCTTAATTTTCATGCTCTTGTAATAAATTAAGAAAATGTTTGATTCTGCATTTGTGAGGGAAACACTTTATTTTTCTTCAGTGCCATGAACTATCTCAGAATAGTTGTTTAATGGAAATTATCAGCACGGTTGCCATTAAAAAATCAGTATTGGTCCAGCAATTACTACACAATCCCAAATGATGTAGCAGAGGAAAATATATTTATCCCAGAGACAGTGTGTGGTAACTTATGGTAAAAGTTGCTTCTTTAGGAGCAGCCACCACAACTCCATCTGTTTTAGCTAAAATAACTGTCCAAGTGACCCCAATTTCAACTTTATGAGACTCATATTAATAGGGAATCTGAAGAAAATGAGCCAGAGTTTAGCTTCATGTCACTACTCACATTTTCAAGCTCTTTATCAAGTATCTCTTAAAAGTGTCCTGTATGCTAGAGCTCCAAATGCCTGTCTGTAAGTGATGGACTCGTCTTTAAAGAAACAGGTCCACTTAATGTGTCCAGATACAAACATGAGCCTATTGGTGCATATGAACTAACATGTCACCCTGTGATTGATGTTTCCCTATTACTCTGCCAAAGTACATTAAGTTAAGCTCCTTTTCATCTCCACAAATAGTAGGGACTACAGATGGCCCTCATTTGTAATCCTCAGGAACCAGCAAAACCGAGCGATGCAAGAGGGTGCTGGTACCCACTGCCTGCCTGAAACAGATTAAGGAGGTTTCTGTATGGAGCAGTGTTACAAGAATAAAGTAACATAGCAAGTAGTAATGGAAAAGAAGGGGTGCTGACAGTGGCTGTGAGCATTAGCAAACTGTGCAGACAACAATACTTTCTAAGCAGATGCTTGTATTGGGTGGTGAGTATTTTAGCAGCATGCATAACTCAAATCTGTGTGCTCTTTGCCACTCATCTCCCATGTGCCATGATCAACGTGCACCAGGGGAAGCCACATCCACTGCTTTGGTGGTATCCTGTTCCTGCTGAAGCCCATGGCTAACTTACTCACAACAGTCATGGTCAGAATTTCATCATGGACCAGAGCTTGTCAAGGTCCTGGGTGAGAGGCAGCAAAAGGAGTCTAACGATTGATGGGCACCTCTCAAAGTGTTGTTGGTTTTTTTTTTTTCTCTGCAATGTTTGTATAGGGAGCATGAGTGCCTTAGGGGCTGGCCAGATGCCTACTTTTTAAGGTTATACAAAAAAAATCCCCTGAGGCTTTGCACTCAGGCTGTTTGCTAGAGGCTCCCAGAGTAGGTGTCATGGCCGCAGTCGGTCAGGGGAGCTGCACTCTGACAGTTCTGGGAAGAGGAGCCCTGAGGCGGACTGCAAGGCTGTACCAGTTCAGGCAATGCAAAAAGGCCAGGAAACCAAACATTTGGGAAATCGAGTGCTGAAAATACTTTCCTTGGGTGGACATAATACCAGCCCTTGCAGGACAACTCCAAGGCATATCTTCTCAAAGGGCTACACTGTGTCAGCAAAGAGAGAGGAGAAAGGTCTTGCCCTACCTTCACTGGGATGGGGACACGCAGGACCCAGGCTGCTGGACTCTTCCTTAGGGTTGTACACACGACACTGATTGAAACCAATTTTGGACACGGCATGTGTGTGCCTGCTCGCCAACAGACATGTCCTCTCGCTGTCCTCAGAGCACAAGTGTGCAGGGTCCACGTGGGCCAGTCCTCGGCTCTGGAGCCTGCCAGGGCTTCTGTGGGAACAGCAGGGGCTGGGAGGGGGACACGGATCCTCCTCTCTCATGGGTATCATTTTACCTCACGTCAAAGCTATTTCCATCTCTCATATAGAGGGAGCACGTTGTAACGCAGATGGTCTTCGCTTGACGCATGTTACAAGAGTGAATTTATGTCGTTTCGCTTTTTAAAAGAAGATAAAAAAGTGAAGAAAGCAAACGCAATGGTAGTTTTTGGTGAGGGATTTGCGAGGTGGGAAGTGAGCTCCCGACCCGCTGTGGCAGCCGTGGCTGTGAGCAGACGGTGCCGAGCGAGGCTCGGAGGCCAGACAGGAAGGGAGCCCCAGCCTCCAGACAGCATGAGAGATAACCACCATCTTTCCAGACATCCTTATCTGCTCCAGCAAAGCGCTGGGACTGGTCGATGGACCTTCTCCAGGGAAAGCCACACAAAATTCCTCAGAGGTCCGCGCTCAGCTGGGAGAATGAGGCTGGAGTGGGTTTGCACTCAGAAACTGCAGAGACGGGGATATCTGCATCTTCTGCAGGGCTGCCGCTTGCAGCCACCCAGGAGTCTGGCTGGGCTGGATTCTGGCCATGTGACAGATGAACCAATACCATTCTTCCACATTTTCACATGACGTAGTCTGTGCTGATTGAGGCTGAGAACAGAAACAGCTCCTTCTGGAGCTGGTGCCAATCTCTGGCGCTGCCTCAGTTTCCCTTCTGCATCACTCACTGCCAGCTCCATCAGTGCGATGTGCTGCAGCTGGCCCCCAAAACCCAATATTTCTGCCACAAAAGTCACCATACAATACGAACTCCACATCTGGCTGTTCATCCAGGGTACTGACACAGCAATATGATTCCCAACATCCCTTCTTTCATCATGTTGATGGTCATCACCTTGCATGTTCCTCACTCCTTTCTTGCCTCTCTGTGCAGAAAGAGATGCATCAATGCCTGGGATAACCCAGGGACATCCAGCCTTCCTCTCCCCATGCCTCAGCCTGAGCAGGCACATACAGCCTTTCTGTGTGTCCCCAAGCACAGCGAGCAGCTTGGTGGCATCTTGCAGCCCTGGGTGGATTTCTCTTCATCCAGCACCCCCCTAGGATGCCCAGGGCCCTCAGTATCATGGTCATGGTTGACAGTTTCCCACCACCCTTCATCACTCATGTTTCTTTCTCTCCTGCCACCACCACAAAGAGCCTCGAGACCAGCTTTCAGGGGAGACGGAACAGTTTGGAAGCTCTCTCTGACCCCCAGGTGGAGAGACAGTGGGGGAAGAGGGAATGGTGGGCAAGGGAGGAGGAGAAGATGAAGTGGTGGGAGAAGTTGGAGGCTGGGAGCACACTGTGCGCAGAGGGTGACTCTCAGGTAAAGGGCTCTTTCCCCCTTCATCCTAAATTGCAAGTAGCTTTTTCTCTCCATTAAATAGCAAACTTCATAGAATTGCATAAATTTTCTTGTCAGAGATCCAGTCTCGGATGTTGCATTCAATTTACTGGCATATCTTTATCTTAATCCAGTTGAATTTAGATAAGACTTTTTTCATTATCTCTGCAGAACCGAGTGTCTCATCCCAGAGCCAACTGCATTTTCCTCTAGAATAAAGCAGTTTGTGTAGTAAAATACATTTTTTAACAATTACATTTATAGATTCCAATTAGGACGAGGTTGAAAATAAAGATACAGTGAAAAGATAAATACACTTGGGTGGTAACTAAGTATTGAATACGCAACATCAAAATACACCAGTGATTACACAAGCATGTAATTATACAAGCAAAATATCCATATTCGGGTTATATTTGTGTGCATAAAAGCATGCTTCCTTCTCTTATCTGAAAAGGCTGTAGGTTGAACATCTGCATCTGCTTTTCAAAACAAAAAAGACTCCTGAAATGGAACGCATTAGTGCAGGATGGTCTGTATTTCCAGGATATCTGAAAAGGTAGTAAAAACAGCATTACTCCCTTCTCTTAAAATTTAAGTTTTGCAGATACTCGGATGTTTCATATCTACAGAAAGAATGTTCCCTTTTTCATACAAATAGCTTGATCCTGCAGCCGCTCCATAACCATATGGAATGAAATTGAAAACAAAAGCCATTTTCGTATCTGCTGTCAGTCTTCATTTAAAAGGTGGAGCTGAGTGAACCTTCCTGTTCACTTTCTCAAGAACATTCCTGTGAATAAAATTTTTTTTGCCACGGAATCAAACAATTGTGGTCTTTCACATGCAGCACAGTTGGTACTGATGTGGCCATGTTCACTCCCTGGGTTTAAAAGGCTTGCGTGAAGAATCAAGTGTTTTAAGTTCTCCCTCAGCAAAGACATATGTAGGTACCTTACCGAAGAGAAGGACAAGAGTCTTGGAGAGGAACTACACAATATATTCCCAAAAAGAACCCAAAATCTGTCTGTGCTGGTATTAATATGCAGTACTGAAGGAATTTGAAGGAACCATGTGGGGAAACTTTTATTAATATTTTTAAATCTGATTAACTCACTTCATTTATTGTATCTTCTATGAGAAAAAAGGTGGATCTTGCCCCCAGTATTTCTTTATGTTACACAGAAGATGCAATCCTGCTTTTCTGAACAGAAGGAACATCACAAAAAAGGATCTGCTTTCTCGTTAATCTCTTCAGAGGGCTTAGCTCCTGTGGTGCAACACAGCTGCTCATTGCCACAGCATTCAAGGGCATCCTGGAAGGTGTCTGGGCCAAGAAGTTCAACCACGGATAATTCTGGAGAGCAAGGAACAAAAACTCTTGCAAGTCACCAGGGTTATGTAGAGGCTAATGTTATTGGACTAGCAAGTGGTTTGCCATAAATCGAGACAGACTTTTCTCATCACAAATTTTGTTATGCTAAAAGAACCTAAAAAAATATAAAAATATGTCATTTCCAATGGCACACACAACTTCCACTTTTTATCAGCCAGTAGGTAACCTTTGCAACATTGTTGGTTTACTATGTGTCACTGTAGAAAAACAAACTTACATTTGCAAACAGTGTTTTAAAAAAACGTGGAGACAAGCAGTTCACTACAAAGTTATTGTAACCCTATAAAGAGTTCAGCTTTCCCCCTTCACTCTCTCTCTCTCTCTCTTTGCTGAAATCTGTTCTAGTTCAATGCATTTAAGTGGAGTCTGAATTTTCCTCTCCCAAATCTCTGTTTATAAATCTCAAATGCTGACATGAGCCCACAGTTTTTTCTCTTACCAAACATGCCCTTTCCATAGGATGTAGGGTTTTTTTCCAGGGGCTAATGCAGGATTTCACACAAACGAGCCAGTCTTCTGCATCCCAGTGCCTTATTCAATTTCTGGATCATCTGCTCAGCAGCAGCATTTCAGCTGCTCATGGAGTTTTCTAGCATCATGCAGCCTCCGTTGGGTGCATCGAGGCTTTTATTCCATTGTTGGTTTCCCCGCTATGCTGCCAATGGCTGACGGCACACATATTCCCCCTGAGAGTGTGATGGACTGTGTATAGTTCACCAGGGACATCCTGGAGGTTTGTGAACCGATGCAGGAAATATTGTCAACTATGTGTTAGTGATATATCCCAGCTCTTCTCATGACTCATATCTTTAAAGGTTTCTTGTTTGTTTTTTTTGTTTTTGTTTTTTTTTTTTTTCCTTTTCTATTCCAGCAATTGGTGATGACTGGAACAGACCAAATCTGGTCATTAACCAATAAGGATTTAGTTTAGAAATATCTTAGTTAACTAACCAATTTACTTTCAGAGGACCATTTGAGAAGTCATTTATTTAGTCCCTGTGATCATATCCTAACAGGATGCTTAATTTACAGCTGATTCATCATCGTGCATCTTTAAAAAGGTGACACCCCCAGGAGTTCAGCTGCACAAGGCGAGATGAAAATCAGCCATGAGGAGCCACAGGAGGTGGAGGAGAGGGAGCAAGTGGCAGTGCTGCCTGGGGAAGGTGCTTCTCCTGCACCACGGGGCAGCTTATTCTCCCTGAGCCCCCCAGCCCAGCCCTGCACCCGGTCCTGACTGCAGCTGGATGTGTCTTGCAGACAAATGCATCCTGCATGCTCACATGTACATGCCTTGCACCCTCACATATGCATCTTGTGCACTCATATCTCACACACTCGTACACACGTCTGTCCCCAGCCTCCCTCCTGGTGTGGTATCAGGCCTTTCTTCAACACCTCCAAGAGAAAAACCTGACAGTGAAATGAAGGACCTTTGTCTCCCGCAAATCTTCTCCTGGGCATGTTGGGAGGCAATACAGTGGAACAAAGAAAACTAATTAATTTTTTCTAATCAATCAGCCTTTGCTAATAAAGTGTGAGCAGCTTTCTCTCTCCATGTCACTACAGAAAAATGTGATTTAACTGCAACTGATTTTACTGTTGCTTTACCAGTGACAACAAAACAAATCAGGCAAATAGATGTGATTGTCAGAAGCAGAACTCCTGGCTCCAGCCCGTGGCAGCATCACCTACACCAGCAGCCCTTTGAGCCCGTGGGTGCAGCAAGGCACTACCTGGTGCCATTTTTATGAAATCTTGTGCTTTCCTGATCCCAAATGTCTATCTTCAACAGGGAAGAGAGGCTGCCTACACAGCCCAGACATTTCTGGGCGCAGGAATGAAGTTACTTATAAAGGAGTCCAGATTGCTAAAGATGTTTTGGTTGTATTTTAATTGACGCTGACTTCAGTGTAGTTAAGCAGCCAACTATCCAGAGGAATTTGGTTGATTCCATCCTGGCTATCAGATATTCTCCTACTTTTCCACCAGTCCACTCCCGGATTGCAGCACTGTGAGGCAGGATCACCTCCGCCTTTCACCCTCAGATACATGGTGTGAACTGTGGGACTGTCATATGCAGGGACAGGAATTGAACTCGATGATCCTTCCAACTCAAAACATTCTATTATTCTATTTAATTTAATTAACGATTCTATGTGCAGGCAGCGTGGGACCTCAGGCTGGGCTGAGGACACGGGGTGTACCTACAGCACAGAAAAAGGAGGGTCTATCACTGTTAGAAACATACTGTTTTAAAAACAGCCAGCTGCTTGCTGATACCTGGAGACAGCCACTGCCACCAGCTCTTCAGTGGCAATTTGATGTATTTGTGATGGTTTCATCCAAATTATTAGTGAATCAGGATGAACAATACATGAAAAGATATCCCATAAACTTGGTGACGAGCTAAAGAGACTGACCACCTTCTCACTGTCTTTCTAGCTTCTGGATAAGACCTATTGTCTGGACAAAGAAGGTGACTTTGGGCTTTTGACAGATATTATACCCTATTCAGTAAGCACAGATATTCTGTAAAAGGAGTCATTTACCAGAACACAATAAATCCGTTACAACTTGTTTGCTGGAATTCAAAGTGACAGGCAGTGTAGCTAGCTGCAACTTCCCAGCTACACACACAGTATCCCAGATCAGAGAAAAATCCACAAACCGTGGAGAAGTGGTTAAAGCTATGATAATTGCTACAGTCATGTATTTTCTACTGGCAATGAAATCAGCCTGTAACTCCTGTATGGAAAGAATTATTCTGTACCACTGTCCATTGTTCTGGATCATTACCAGGAAACAGGGTTATTACAAGATCAGGTCTCTTCTGTTAACCCTGGCAAAGAAAAGAGATACATTTTGTTTTTAAAATATATTAAAGAAAGAAGAAAGTAAAGCCTTTCTTATCTGGTGAATTGCTACTGTACACATTCATCAAAAAGGAAAAAGTCTTTTTTAAAGGACATCACAGGCACAGCATGAACCAAGCAAAACCAAGAAAAATCAAAGTTAAGGCAGGCGCTGTGTGCTCAGCTAAATCAGGGATAGTATATTATATCTTTTCAAGAACACCAGAGCTAAGCTACTCTGTGTAGCTCTGCTAGGGAGCAGCCACATCCATTATGGACCTTTAGCAAATACCAAGCATAACCCCAGCCACGACGCGGTGAGCTCCTACTCTGTCGCTGCTGTGGATGTCCTCTCCCTCCAGCTTTGATGGTGGCCTCCAACCTTCAGTAGTTTTGTGCCATGAAGCTCAGCATCTGTGCTGAAACATCTCCATAAATCAGGAGCCAGAGTCCCCTCTTGCAAGACACACCTGCAGCCAGAACTGGGGTCTCTGTGGCTTTCCCAGCACTGGGTCAGGACTGCTGTAATGTGCTGTTCTGATACACTAGCATTTGGGAAGTTTTGGTTCATTTTTTTACATTTAGATGAATTATAACAGTAAATAACAGTGAACACATGCTATAGATTTTGCTGTAGTATGCACTTATACACCATTTGTTGCATTATAAAAAATAAAACAAGTAAGTCAAGGTGACAGTCATTACACATGCTTTATTTTAGAGAAGTGGAAGGATGACATTAAAAGGAGACAACAAAGAGGTCATTTTCAGCATCATTGCCTCCCCGTGTGACATTCTTTCTGGTGCATGGGAGGAAATGGAGCTGTTCCCATACTATTCCACGTAACATTTCTTTTATCTGCTCTAGTCATCATTTTCAGGTGCTTTTTGTTGTTTGCTGCATGGGAAGCAGATTTTCCCTCCGCTGACACAAAACCATAAAAAGGAAAGACTGCAAGATGAGTAGACAAAAGTTTCCAGCCTCTCTCACTGAAGTGAGAGGCAGGGCAAGAAAGGGCTGACAGGTTTTCACCACATGGACAAAACTGCCCTGGCCTGTGTTGTGGCAAGAGGAGGTGCAGCAGGTCTGGGGGTTGCCCACCCTGCCTGCATGTACCTGAGTACTGTGGGCGGACTTTGGAGATGCTGTGCTCAGTTGCCCTCTCCCAGGAGCCCTGCTGTTCCTCAGCCAGGTGCCATGGGCTCTCCTGCACCAGCACGGTGCATCCTGCCCACATCTGTGGCTTGGCCCCAGGGCTCATAGCTGGAAAATGGGTTATCTTGGGCAGTGGGAACACTCTTCTGGGCACAGTACTCAAAAAGCTTGTATCCCACCTGGCAGGCTCGCACAGTCAGCCAAATTTGCACATGTACACCCAGAAAACATGATCTTTTAACGCCTCCTTTCCTCTCACGAACTCCCCTGCCACCCCTGTTGCCTGTGACTGTCTGTAGTTACTTGGATGTTGAATTAGAAACATTAAATATACTCTTTGATCCTTCACTAGAAATGGTAGCCCAACATACTTGGCTGTTGGCAGATTGTGGGGACTGTATGTATAGGCCTCTAAAGCAAATATCTTTGGTTTTGTATAGAAACCCAGCTGTGCTCGTGCACGTGCCATGGCACATACTGCATTGAAGTGTGATGACAATTGCAACTGAAAACATAAGATGCTTTGAAGGCCTTGTAACTGAAGCAAAAGAAGAAAAGCCTGGGCTTAGAGCCCATAGTGATCAGTACCAGGCCATGCACTCAGCAGAAAACTGCCTTGTAACCGGCGGCATTTTACAGACTTTCTAATTGGCTTCCAGGGCTGGTGGCTGTTGCTTGTGCAGAATTGGAAATCAGAGACATGTGGGGACAACCAAGCTGCTGAGGTCTGTGTTGCCTGGGTTTGCCTGCAGCTGAGTGGCAGCAGAGGCGTTCCCCAGGGGAAGTGAAGCAGGGGAAGGAGGGCTGGAAAGGACAGGCCACTATCCACGGCTGCTTGGGAAGATGCCTTGCCACACCACTGCCCTGCATCTTGGCCAAGGGAATGGTGTTTTCTGCTGGTGGCAATGGTTTCATGACATGCCTATGCCTTTTTGGGGTGGGAGACTTTTAACAGGAATTCAAGAGGCCAGTTCTGCTGCTGAAACTGCCTGCGAGCCCACGGCAGCCTTGGCTGGGATGTAATTGCTGTGCCACCGGCCAGCACAGGCCTGTGTAATGGGGATTTTGTGTTTCTTATCTTACCTTATTTGGCTTTCCACAGATGAGTTTACTCTTGCCCTCTCCCTGTCTTTCTCTCTTTCTCTAAATACATGTCTGTACATACCCTATAAGTATATGTAGACCAAAACACACTCATTTATGTAGTGTACTTGTGGTAGTGTTGGCTTATTTCCCTGGGTTAAAGGACTACATGCTAAAGATGCCCATATATGTTTGAATATTCACACAATCCTTTGGCAGTTATTTACTGGCAGTTTGATGGGCTTAATTTTATTTCTTGCTGGTAAAATTTGGTGTCATCAACTTACACTTGCTGTCCAGAGACCTGGGAAACTAAATGCCACATGTCAAGGAGCAGGAAGGACTAACCTCTGTGCTTACCAGAATTTACCAGGGCTTAAATAAAAGAGGTTTACAAGAAGAGCTGAAACAGAGAGGGAAACACAATAAAGCATCAGCTTGGAAAATCTGGTGAATCTGCCCAGACTCAGAGAAAACTACGGAGAAAGTTGCTCTTCCACACCTGAAATATGTGTGGATTCAGGGAAGACTGCAGTTTATTCCAAGCAAAGTAATCACACCCTTATGGCTTGGCAGAAAGACCCAAGATATCTATGCTGGTATTTTTATTAGATTCAGACTAACACTATCTTGCCAGATACTTACTGCCATCTGTCTTCTTCTTCTCCACCACCCTTCACTGTCCAAAAATGCTCCGAAGTACTCCAGCCTTTTGAAATAAGGAGCAAGAACACAACAGTGTCTCTTAGAGACATATCTGGGTAGTCAGATATTCCTTCCCTGAAACCCTCCCCATTTCCTCATGTTAACTCAGCCCAAATCTTGCTTTTCTTCCTACCTCTGCTGGCTCCTGGGGCTTCTGGAACACAAGTACTCCATTTCTCTCGATTTTTAAATGCAAGTATTTTTCACCAAAAGAAAATTCCACATTTGGTTGCAACTGGCAAAGAAATTCCAGCTGGTGTGGTCAGTTCTTTGTGCTCCTCCACCTCTGGCAAGGGCCTGTCTGAAGCTCTCCCAGCCCAGTTGCCCTTCCATCTGTCCTGTCAACAGCCACCAGCACTGAGCTCTTGCCTTTTCCAGGCTTCCGTCCCCCAGATTGTTCATATGCATGTAGGAAGAAAAAAAATAATATATATGTATTTTTATACACACACACACACATACATGCATCCAGGGAGCCCATGGGAAAAGGGAAGGAAACAGAGAATCCTCTGACTCCCCACCCACCCATGGATGCACTGAATTCAATAACCAGAATCATCATGTGAAGTACCCCAATAATAATTTTAAAAGACTAAATGAGGGACATCGCACAGAGCCTGTGCATTGTAAACTAAAGGCACCCACGCCATGGATGGTCTCCAGGGAATCTCCACATTGGGATGAGACTCATTTTGAAGGCATGGCCAAGCTGTGCCATCTCTGAGGTTCAAGACCTGTCCAGAGAAACCCTGGCTGGCCCCAAGTTTGAAAAGAACTCTACTAGCCAGAGGTCTACTAAGCTGTGTCTTTCTTAGCTGGCCTACAGCAGAAACCACGAAGCTGTGACAATTCTGACTGTTGAACCACTGGAAAATTATACAGGACCAATATTTTCCTAATATATTTACAACCCCTTTTTCAAGAATAGCTTGAGGTCATGTGCCCGGTTTCATTGTTTCCCTTAAAAATACTAGTTCTATATAACAACATCAGTCTTGACTTGTCTTCATTTTCATAGAGCTTTTTTCATAATTAACAAGAACATTAAATCAAGAGAGCACTTGTTTAACATTTCAACACATTTTTGTCTGAAGTGATTCACTCAGCTTGTTTTCCTGGAAAAGGTGTTTTCTGGGCCTGTAATCCCCTAGGTATGTGTTTCATCTTCCAATATTGAGCTGGTATGGACACATGGAAATGAAATCTTATCTTGTTGAATAATATCTAATACCATTTCCAGAAAAAACAATAATGATTTGGCACCTCTCCAGCCATTAATGCTTTAAGAGTAACTAACTCCTCAATATGCAGAGTTTTCACCCTTCTTCAGTACAGGAACAAAAAGTCCCAGGCACACGAGGCAGGAACAAGAAGTCCCAGGCACACCAACTCATTTGCCAAGTTTCCTAAGCACCACATCATCACGTATTTCATAGGTGCTCATTGTCATAACAAAGATCATGGTCTATTCCTTGGTATTCATGTGGTTATCTCATGTAATTAATGAACTTGCTTGCTTTTTCCTTCTCTCTTTGGATTTTTACTTCAACAACAGGTATGAACTCTATGCATACTACAGGGAAGGTATTTAATACACAACAGTTGTTCTTTCACATGCAAGTGGTTCCTATAAAGAAACCATCCATCACTGCTATATAATAAGCCACATCTTTTTCTGAATGGTCTGTCCTTGTGAACTGACAAATGTGGAGATAAAGAATATCCACTGCAAAACAGTGGATACATGCAAATACCAAAGTTACTCCTGGAAGAGTTATTAATTTGAGATAAAACTACTGAAAGTTCCCAGAGAGCTTATGTGTCTAAATCCCATTTTCAAAAGCAGATGATGTCTAGAACAGTAACAAGATGTAGATGTCTAATCAACACAAATAACCTAAACTCTAATGTGGTTGCCCCAGACCATGTTTTAGATCTTCAGCCCTTCTGTCCCATGCCATCTGCATATTCATACTCTTGTTAGTGACATCCCCTGGGCTCGTATCTATCCATAGGATCACCTCAGAGCTTTTGAAGCTCACTCTTATTTCCTGCACAGGTTAATCTCTTTGATTTATCTCCCTTCTCCCACTGGTGACTGGTATGAGACCCACTGGTATGAGACCCACTATGGTGTCCAAGACCCATAAAGTTCTTCACTGCCCACCAAACCAACATGGTTTTTAACTAGTCAGGAATTGGAAATTGATTAATGGTGGCACGTCAAAAACAATATATTTCATGAAAATATTTTCGATTCTGGAAACTTTTGCCATCCCCAGACTGAAGTTTTCTTGGCAGTCTTGCAGGTTGGTTGTACTTTGGCAGAACCTGATAAGCAGCGAAGCTCTGGGTCAAGAGCCATGGCTCCCAGGGTCTGCTGCAGAGCTGGGCATGTGGTAGGTCTGGAGGGACAAGAAAGAATGGGACTGAGGAGTTTCAATCCACCACACATCCCAGGAGCAGTCCAGGGGATGCTGCAGAGACGCCTCTGACACCTTTGCACTTCAGACTTGGCAGCCATCTGCGAAGACACCCCACCCCCAGTGAGCATATCTGCTGCATTTGGCTTCAGAAGAAGTGGAAAACAATCTTTTGAGCTTCCCAGAACAAAGTATTTTCAGCATTTCATTTCCACAGAGAAGGTAAAATTTTTTTAGGCTTTGTTACAATTCGGAATGAAAACTGTCTAGAAATGTCAGGATTTCCCACAGAAAGAAAATGCCAAATTTTCACTCACACTAGCCTTAAGTCACTATTTTTAAAATCATTTTAAAAATTTAATAATTCACTCCCAAAGCATGGGAATATTGCTAAATATTCTGTGGAAACTGTAGCTTCAAAGCCCTTGCTCCATATGAAGATATTTCAAATTTCTGCACCGACATCCTTCACCTGGAAGTCATCTCATCCGTGTGTGCCTCCCCATGACTGTGTGTTACACTACTGTGTTGTGGGGTACTTCTGTCCAAGTATGGAACTATGACAAGAAAGGGAATGTCAGCCTATCTGTTTAAACTAGAATTAAATGAAATTTCAATGAGCAATGTGTTACAAAACCATAATAATTCGCAAACAGAAAGGACCTGTTTTTCTCTGGACACCAGAGGGAATTTGCCACACTTTTCCTGATAATACAGAAGGATGATGTATGGTCAGGTCCTTTTGTATGCATGGGTTTCCTAATTTTTCCTTGTACAGTTGTGGTGGGTTGACCCTGGCTGGATACCAGGTGCTCACCAAAGCTTCTCTGTCACTCACCTCCTCAGCTGGACAGGGGGTATAAATAAAAGCTCATGGATCAAGAGGAGGATGGGGAGAGATCACTCAGCGATTATCATCATAGGCAAAATGGACTCAACTTGGAGAAAATGAATTTAATTTATTACCAATCAAATCAGAGTAGGGTAATGGAAAAAAAAAAAAAATCTTAAAAAACCTTCCTGGCATCTCCTGCCCTCCTTCTGTGTGAGAGGAAGGAACCTGGCCCTACAGAGGACAGCCTCCTCCATGGGGATCCAGTGGTCAGCGAGCTCCAGCTCGCAATGGCCAGCATCGTGTCCAAACATCTCCTTTCCATCTTAGCTACATGTTCCACACTCCTTGTTCTGAATCCCTATGTTGTGGCCTGCACGGGTAAGAATCTGGATATATAAATGCAGAATAAGCTGAAGCTACAAAAATTTTCTTTCTCCTTAATTCATTAAACTGGGTATTGCAGTGGAGGACATGAGTCTCACATATTTATCATTGTTATCTGGACATAATCACATGCTTTTGCTAAAGAAGATCCAGATTCTTTTGTGGACCTTCTTAACACACCTTAACTCCTAGCTTCTTGATACCTGCAAGTGAATAATTCTGCTTGCAATAAAAAGTAATCTCCCAAGAGGCCCTCTGATCTTAAAACAAATGCTGTTTAATTCACCACTCATTAGGAGTGTATCTAGATTGATTTATTGAGCACTTCTGACCCCAAATCTTTTGAACAGCATTCCTTCATGATTAAACAGGCAATGGATTTGGGCAACACTTCTGGCAGGCAGACTGGAAGAACACAAGTGATTCTTAAAAACATTCATATCATGTAACTTAATGAAAATATACTACATGTTGGCATGCACTTGGCCCAGACCAGAATGGATGTTTTCTAGCAAAGGCTCAAGTAACTTCTGTAGTAAATATGGCCAGAACAATTAATTAATTATACATTTGTGGCTGTCCCATCTTTGTGTATTTTGGAAATATGCAGTCACATTCAATCAGTCAGAAAAATGGCAATATCTTTGGGTCCAAAGGAAATCAATGTTTTTGGTAAGTAAATGACAGTCTGTGGCAGCAGAAAGTATTATATCCTCTAGAGGAATCAGTTTCTACTTGCCACTTAATATTCAAATAACAGAGAAATGGAAAAAAGCTATCCCAAAAGTCTTTTATAAGTGACTGGCTACAGACAAATGCTTTCTAGATGAGAAAAACAACCTTTTTTGCTAGTCGTACCCAAGTAATTACAAGCATGAAGAGACTTGGCCTCTGTTCTTTGAGCATGTAAACAAAAAACTTTGAACCTTGTAATAAGAACCAAGAGCACAAAATATAACAGCCTGCCATATGCCTTGCCATTCTCATTTGGCTGCAAAAGCAGGATGAATCCATGGTTGCTCTATGGAATAGGCTGTTGGCTGCCTGCCTTGTTTGGCCAACAAAGGCATATGCAGTAAATCTGGTATGTGCCTTCTCTTCTGGCTTCTGGTTAACAGTAGAGTGCAGTATCTGGCTTGTCTCTCCTTGCAGAGATCCAAGAGCAGAGAATTTGCCAGAATATTTGCATCTACGTAGATCATTAAGAACAAATGTTGCTTTAGGTGCCACTCAAATGCTAAACAATGCCATCAGCTCTCATGACTTTATCAGAACATTCCCCCAAAAAATCAGATCTCATGTTTGCAGGAGATTAAGAAATTGGTGACAGGCTTGGTTAGTGATTTTCAAGGATGTAGACTGGGTTTATCACAATCAACTTTATGCACCGAATTTCCCAAATCAGGTACCTATTTCCAGTGGGCTTCCCCTGTGCATAGTGGAGAGCAAGGGCTCCTCCAGACAATGAACTAGGAGACAGCAGGAGGTTACAGTGGTTAAGGTCCTGAAGTAGATATCTGTTGCTTGAAGTTAGTAAGAATTGAGCAGAAAAGACCCACAATGTTGAACACATGTCAATAGTAAGGATCTGACGGCACAAACAGAGGATTTTGCTGTGTGGTGTAGGCAGGTTCCTGTAAGCATGCTTCATCTGGGACATGCAGAATCAAAGTTTTTCCCAAAAGAGGGATCACTGGGCTGGTTCCTCCAGCTGTTGTGTCAGGTGTCAGAAGGGTCAGAGAGCGGCATCCCTTGCTTTGTGAGCATTCACATGGGTGGGAAGGGTGAGCTAGTTAGACAGGTACACACATCTCCCCAGGCTTCCCTGCACACAGGCTCCTGAATTGGAGTCAGGTTGTCCTCATCGAAGCTTTGGTCCCAAGAGAGCTGACCCCTCCACAGGTAGCTCCCCAGAGCATGAAGTTGGGCATGGCCCAGCTGCTTGCGAAGGTGGGTGCCATGAGGGGCAGCCCATGTTTCTGTAGTGGGCAGAGTGGCTGGCTCTGAAGCCAGCCATGCTTCCAGTCCTGCTGTGGCATGCCCTGCTCCGATACGGTCGGCAGGCTCTCTCCTGAGACACCAACAGAGAGGAACAACAGAGAGGAATGGAAACTGCCCATCTCCACACGCTGTCTCGCCCAGGGAACAGGACTTCTCTTTAGTGCAGGCTGGGGAGGAATCCTTCACTCAGTAGGACCTCCACACCCAAGCATGACACAAAGTCATTAATTACCTTGCACTGCTAACAACAGGTGACAGAAAAAGCTTTATATCTTACACCTGCTCGCTGAAAGCACACGGAAAGTTTGTTCACTCTTCTGAGACCCCTCCAAGGGGCCACACAAGTGGTGAGCTGAATAAAGCCAGTTTCAGCCAGATCTGCCTTTCGCTTGGGCTTTCTGGATGAAAAAATATGTGGTACATGAAAGAGCTCTTTGAAGTGACTGATGTTGATGCTGTAGTGCATTTGGGTGAGTGCAGAGAATACCACAGCTGATGGTGTCAGGAGTCTGGGGGGCTCTTCCTCCTCACACAGGGAGAAGCTGAGGATATCTGAGAGCCCTTTCTAATATACTATATATCTATATTTAAAGGACTGGGTAAATTTAGCTTCTGCTGAAAAAGGAGAAGGGTTCATGACACGGTGCTGAAGGAAGAACAGCATCTGTCACTTTGCAGTGGTGCTGTGCCCTGTCTCACAGCATGGCTGCGTTGTTGAGCCCACCTTTCCCTGGGTGGCTGCTACAAATTATTCTGATGGTGGGCTAGATTTCTGACATTGGAAAATGTTCTTCACAGATGTCAGTGAGTGGATTTATTTTTAACCTAAAGAAAATCTGTGATGTAGGGTCTCCAGAATAAAACATACAAGCACCTACAGTAGGTGATAATTTTAACAGCAACTCCAAGAGCTGCCAAATGATATTTCTTCTCTTGGTGGTGAAATAGTTAATCATGCTAGAGATGGAGTCTTCCATGTAGATCTGTTGTAAGGTAATTTGAAAGAAAGGGAAAAAGAGCGTAATGAAAAAATAATAAAGAGAAAAACATCAGCTTTGTGTCATATCCAGAGCCACTAGAAAATCCACATCATGAAACAGACTGAAAGTTTGTGCAGTTTATAGAACTTTCTTTGCATTAGGAGGTATTTTAGGTATTATTTAGAAAACAAATGTTTAGCGTCTCAGGCTGAAGGTGTAACCAAGAAGAAAATCCAGTCTGTCTCCTCCCATCAGACTGACAGGCAACCACACGACCACCCTGCCCCAGCTGAACCCCTCCTGGAATGGCTCTGCTGGCTTTAGGAGAAGCAGGTAGAGGTGACCAGTGGCACTTTCTTCTGGGAAGGCAAAGGTTGCAGAGGATGGGAGCTGGGTGACACAGCAAGGTACTGGCAAAGGAGCAGGATGGGGCTTGTGTGCGAAGAAGAAGCAGGAAAGCTGGAGAGTGAAGGAGATGCATGAGGTCACCTTTGAGCCCTTTATCCCTGTCATTCCTTTAAAAAGGGAAACTCTAGGGCATAAAGGAACCCAAAGATGAATCCAATCTGTTCAGCTGGAAGCATTTTCCCATTCATAAAGTCATGAATACTTCTCAAGTATTTCTGTGTGATTAAAAAGAGGAAATGCAAATACAGTATAAGCTTTGCGCTATGCGATTAGGACTGTAATAGTTTTACTTGGCTTTTTAAAAAATGGGCCTGATCCTGTCCCAGTGAACATGATGGGAGGTCAGTTATCAAGCCACAGGGGGGGAAGATAAAGCTCTATCTGAGTTGCTATTTTTTACCCTTAAAGTTATTCTTATTGGGCCCAGCCCAACTTCATCTGAAGTCAATGAAAAGACTCCTGCTGACTTTAATGGGAGTTGGATTGGCCCTATTGTCCTTTGTTGAGTAAAGTAATTTTAAAAGGTCAAGAGGTGAATTAAAAGAAAAAGAAACAACTACTTCGATAAGCTTTATTCAATGTGCTCACCTTATAGAGAAGAAGTGTTGTCTTAGCTGGTGAAAGTAGTTCAAACTAGTCCTTGTAGACTCCGGCAAGGATAACAAAGTATGGTTTTACTCAAAAAGACAAGTGGAAATGAAAATTGCTGAGTTCTGATTTAACAATCTCCCAGTGGCTTCTATCTGCTCAATTTACAAATAAAACAGACCCTAAAGTTAGAGCCTAATCTCAATGAAACCGACCTTGTGCTGATGCAATTCCACTGACTTTAATGGATTTCTCATTGATACTTGAATGGATTTAGTTATGATTGACACTGATGTGAGAGCTAAAATCAGATGCTGTGTTTCTAATCACTATGGCTAGGGCTCAACTTAAACTACGGACATCTTGCTCTGCTTTCAGTGTGGTCACTTCTCCACTTGCGGCTGAAGAACCTAGTAGCCAAAGTGGCAGCGGAAAAATGTTGAAGGAGGATTAGTTAATAAACTTGTTGATGGTGTAAAAATGAGTACAAGTGCAGCTCATTTTCCAAGTGCTGCCTTGTCTCTGAAGGACTAAGAAGATAAAAAGGAGAGAAACCTACAGCATGTTTTCCAGTTATGCTGTGTGAACCTTCTGGGTTTTGATTTGTGCTCTGGTTCCTCTCCAGCTCCACAAAAGCAGACCACAGGTTTTATCACCACATAGTCAGCAGATAAAACTATCAAATGAAAAGTTGCTATTTTTACACAATACCTTTTCAGAATCAGTAGCATTGTAAATTATAGACCCATCTCTCTCAGAACAGCTCTCGTGCACCCGCTGTCGGAAGATGCTGTTGGCAATCAGCTTCACAAAATTTTTCTTTTCCAGATTATCCCTCTTCCAGGATGCGTTTTAGGATCCAAAGAGCATAAAACATGCTGAATTTCCTGGGAAACGGCTGAAGGAGTTTGGTTTTGATTTCTTTGCATTGTCCTTCTAAATGTTTCATGCTGTGAAATTCGGATTGTCTTCTCTGCTACAGCCAGTAGCAATAGGAAAATTAAAGTGTACCCTCCCCCCATAATTTATTGCCATTTTATATATTACAGAAAATCTCTAGCAAGCTGAGATGAATCAGAGCCATCTTTCCAGCAGATGGTTAAAAAAGAAGGGAGAGAAGGATGGCTTCATTGGGCTAATCCAGGAAAAGGAAAAGCCCTCTGAGCAGTTCCCTTTCCAGGCAGGTTAACAGCCCTGTGCTCAGCAGGTTCTGACCATCAATGAACTAACCCTTTCCTCCAACCTCACCTCCTGCTGGGCAGGAATTCAATGCATGAGCATAGGTCAGTGTTAATGCCATCTTGCTAAAGGCATCCAGCTTTCATTCACAAAACAAACCACTTCACTGGGTTCAGAGGGAAAAGGAAGCAACCCAGAAGAAAAAAAAAATGCGCAAACATTTTCTATTAAGTGAGAATCAGTTTACCATATAATACCAGTCTCAAAAGGGTTGAATCAAACATTGATATAATATATCTTTAAAGCATCTTCTTAAGTGAGAATCAAGGAAAGATTATTTTGCCCATGTCTAAGCTTAATGGCACACTTACAAAAATAAGATGAGAAACTACAGCTGCAGTGAACACTTGCACTGCCCGCTGCAGTTTACAGAACAAACATTTGGGATCTATCTGGCTAATCATGATATATTTTTCATGTGATCATCTGTTTATGCTTCTTTGGTTTATATTTCTTGGGACTGGGCTGTGTGCCAAGGGGCTGGGGGCTGGAGTCGGCAAACACCCCCTCAGCCCTGTGGGACCCTCGGCGGGACCCTCGGCCACAGCTGCTCCAGCCCCACATGGGAACAGGCCCCCTCCACGCTCCTCCTGCTCCCCGGCAGCCCATCCCCGAGGATGCAGCACTGCTGGGAGCTACACAGCCTAACCCCTCCTTTTCTTCCCACAGCCCCTCTTGCGCTGGAGCCATGGACTGGGCACGCATTTGTCAGGACATCTGCATATGCTGTTTAGTGCACATTTTAAGCAAAAAATCGCGTGGTGCCCTGGGGTAGCTCGATTAGGAGGCAAGACCAGCGGTGGAGGCACACGTTTCTAGACTTGTTTCAAAAAAATCGTTTTTTTCCTGTGTGGTTCATGCCCACCAACCCCCACTGGTCAGCAGCAGCATGGGGGACTTGCCGTGGTCGCTCACCGTGTCCCCAGAGGCTCTGTACCATGGTCTCTGCACCAGACCACCCTCTCTATGCATACATGACTCCCACAGGTGTTGTGCCAGGCAGAAACCTTCATCTTTCAGCCATGTGCATCTGCAGAGGCTGTCCTTTCCACCCCGGCTATCTGCCCTGTGCCTCCCCATCCGCAGTCCCACAGCCTGCTCATGCCCCAGGGTCTGGGGCTGATTTCTGCCCTCCTGGACCACAGCCATCAGGACCAGACTGTCCTGATCAGGGGGTGGCCCAGATCAAGTAGGTGGAGGTGCTGCTGTGCCCATCGCAACCCCCATTGGCCTCCATAGACTGGACTCAGTGTGTGCTCCTCCCTAAAGAACAGGTGCAGCAGCAACCTGTTGCTACTTTGACAATCAGATCGCCAAAGCTGGAGAAACAAAATCAGGGTGAAATTTTGGCTAAAGACTCTGGAAAGAGGCCAGCTGCATGTGAAAACTTCTGCTTCTCTCCCTTAGAGGGAGCACAGCTTGTCCAGAAAACGCTGAAGCAGATGCAGTTCTGTAGCGACTGCAAAATTAAGAAGTTAAAGGAACCAGAAATTAGTCAAATAATGGCCTATGCCTCCAGCTCAAAGCAAAGATGATTTTTAGAAGTGGTGCTGCTGGTGGTCTGGCCTCCAGCTGTGATGCAGCATAAGTGGGGTCTCCTCAACATCACAGCACTCCTGCCAGGTGGGTTCGTACCATGACCAGGATGGTTCTAGTTCTGGCAAAGAACTAAATGACTTTGAGCCCCTGCCCAGAGTGGCTGGGATCATTCTGTACCTTCGCAGGCTACAGCACTTCCCTGCAAGCACAGCTCCGTGTGTGGAGCCAAAGAAAGTACAAAAAAGAGAAGGAAATACAAAATGAACCTGGACAAGGCCACAAATATATAGCTCCATAACAATGGCACACACTGTATCTGGTTACTCTGCTGATGGTCACTGAAGCTATCCACTTTCCTGATTAACAGGCAAATAAATAATACCTTGTCACCTCTTTCTTCTCCTTCAAGTAATTGTCACACAGCAGCCATGCAGCCCCAAGCCCCATTGCTCATACAGCAGATCTGGGTCCAGTTCCACGAGAAGCAGAGCCAGTTTAACCTCCAGACACATTGCCCCTGAGCCACATCAAGTTCTTCAAAGCTCTTTCTGATTTGGAGAACTAGGGTCCCATTCAACCTAGAAAGCACTTAGGCTGCATTTCTGCTTAGCAAAGAGGAGCCCTGTGGTTTTTTCACTGTTCAGCTCCATTTCCCAGCTATGACTGTGTTTAAGCAATGGTCCTGGAAGACTTCTGCTTCCTGGAGTAGGTCTACGATGTAAGAGGAAGCCGGGAAGACCTTGAAGGCACACACTAGGTACTCCTGCCCATTTCCAGCCTGCAACCACCTCCTCTTGAGACGCAACCTCAGCAGCTCTCCCAGCAGAAGCAGAGGACCTCAGGCAAGATGCTGGGGCAGAGACATGAGGCCTGTGGTGTGTTCGTGCCATGCGTCCTCCAGAGGTGCTCACCCCACCTCAACCAGGCTGGGGGCTTGTGGGGTTGTCGCCTCTCCCAAACGAAACTTCAGCTGGGACCTTACCCTTTGCTGTGGCAGTGGCTGGAGACCTCGTGGGTCCTTCTGTGTACACGGACACCGTGACTCTGGGGGTCTGGCATATACAAATCGGGGCTGTTATGCCCTGCCTGCTCTCCCAGCACTGCAGGATTTTGAGGGATGGACATCACCTCGGCACCCAGAGAGCTGTAAGCAGAAGTTGTCTCATCTACTCTCACTCCTGGCAGGATCCAAGCCATCACAGGCAGAAAACAGCTCCTCCTCACATCCCATCACCAGGAGAAAGACAGCCAAAGTTGCCCTACAGAGCAGCCTCCTCATCTGAAGAGAATTGTGTCTATACTCTTCAAATGCCTCAGACCTGAGAACCTGACTCACAGGGCTCTGCAACCTCGGTGGCTCCCAGCAATGCCCAGAAGAGCAGTGCTGCACATGGGACTGTCATGCAAAGCAGGACATTAAATTCCTGGTTCAAAAGGGTGAGTGAGCATTTTCTATGCGGTCTCTACCCCCCCTGAAGATGTTTGCTTTGCTCCTTGTGCTTTCCCTCTATTTCCTTCCTCTCCATTTTACACCACTAATACGTTATGCATAGACTAGCAATGAAACTGAAGAAATGAAAATGCAGTCTTGGCAGCAATAGCTCTCAGACTGTGCTAGGAGAAGAGCAAGGTAAGATGGGTGGCTGAGAGAAGGGAGCAGTGCACTTGTCTGGTTTGTGGTCCCCTACAGGGAAGCCCAAGTGCAACGGGCTCTTCCTTCCTTACGTCCCCATAGTGGAGCACTTAGGTCTGTGAGAACACCTTGGAGGTGCAGCAGATCAGAACCATGCAAATTCAACCCTAGCACAATCAATTGCCACCAAAATTACTGGTATGTGTCCTAAGACAAGGAAGTGCAGTGAGGGGCTGTCAGAAGGAAGTCACTGTCTCAGACTTGGGATGTCCCAGCTCACACACTTTTCTAGAGAACTTATTTTTCATCTTGTTTAGAGATGGTTACGTAGTGTAAATCCTCTTCCTTGTTGTTCACCATCATCAATGAGTTTTTCAGGGCCTGGAGGCCTTTTCCCCATGTTGAACGTGGTAAGTCCCATGAAGGTGGTGGGGATGGCTGAACAAGAATACAATTGGCTGCCAGAGAGGCTGGCAGTTGCTGCCTTGGCAATTTTTTGCTTCCCCAGACATTTTATGGGAAAGCCAGGATGTTCCCTTTTCTCAAATCTCTACCTTAAAACACAAGCCCCAGATTGCTTAATGTTCTGGGTGTTGAGGGAATTTCAGTTCCCTGCAGTGGGACATATGTCTACAGAAACTCTTTGTAGTATTTAAAACTTTCTGTAATATTCAAATTTTCTCTCTCTTTCTACAATAGCAACATGAGAAAGCGCAAAGCCTCGCATATCTGATGATTGCACAAGTGGGAATTTGGGGGGTGGAAATTATTTCAGTCTGATCTTTCTCCATGATTTTTTATTTAACTCTACATTCCTCAGTTCAGCTCTGCTTAAATGAAAAGTAGGAACAATGATGTGGCCCCTGTGTGAGGAACAGACTTGGAAGAGACAGTCCCTGGGAGAGCGCAGGTGCTGGTGGCCTCGTTTTATAAGAAGGGGACTGATATCCACCAGTGTCTGGAAACGCCAAGTATATTCATACAAAAAATAAATCTCATGTGAAATACAGGCTTTTATGGATCATCTAGTAAAGATGAACGTTTTTTGTATCATATTGCTTACTAGGAAATAAAAAGCAAAGTGCACTGACAGGGTGCATTGACGGTGCCTTTTCTTCGGCAGATTTTTATGTGTTTTCCAGAGTCTTTAATTCTCTTATTTCAGAGTCCCTCTCACTGTGGATTTATGACATGTTTCCTGCCTCCCTCCTCCTCGTCTGTTCCCCCATCTCTCTTACTTGAACTACTTTAAAGTGACACGTTGACGCATATCCATGTGATGAAAGTGAGCACATAGCTCCAGACCCGACAGAGCATGTTTCTCTGCAGCTCGGTGACCCCAGACCAGCCAGCACACCCTGACAACATCTGAGCCCAAATGCAGCAGACAGGCAGAGGGACACCCACCTGGCAAGTAAGGCCACGAACTGGGAGATGGAAAAGCTTGGCCTGCATGGAGCAGTCAAGATATTGCCTTTTTCAGCCCCTTGAATGCCTACTTGGGGCTGCTGCGTGAAAAGTAAAACTTTTACTGCCATTAAGTCACAGCCCATGATGGCAGCAGTTTGATGGTCCCGTCTAGAATAATTAGCTTCTGGTAACTTCTGTTACCTACAACAGAAGTACTCAGCTTAAAAACCCAAAGCCACCCTACCACCCACCAGCGCTGTCACCAGTGACACATATTGTCCACCCGCAACCTCCCTCCTCACCCTTCTTCTAAGCTCAGGCTACACCTACTTGGTCAAAACTCAAGTAAGGGGCACACAAGGCCAGCATGCAGACCTAAGGGCAGAGCGTGTCCCCTGCATGCCCATGCGTGTCTGGGGACTAAAGCAAGGACGACAAGTTAAAGATTCCCTGCTCTCAGCATTACTGCCTGGCTGACCTCAGAGGGTTCATAACTGCTTTTGTGCCTTAGTTTCCTCCTACATAAACACTATGAGTCTATCTGTTCTCATGGCTTTTAATTTTCTTCCTTTCTCCCTATGTTCCTTCCCAATTCTTACAGATTCAGCTCAATGTCCAAGAGCATCTGCATTTGCTAATGTTTTGAGGTGAAATTATTTGAAACACCTTTTTAAGTCCTTCTGCTTCTCAGTGCACCGAGATCCTAGCGCCAGGTCCAGATCCACAAGTTAAGCACATCAAATGCTGTAGGAGATTGCTTGCCTCTCCCCACCAGTGCTCATTCGTGTTCCCTGGCATAACCCAGGGGATCCCCTTCCTCACTAAGACATGCTTATCCTTAGGGCAGCCTCACAACTCTGCAAAAAGCAAAATGCCGAACACCTTTACAAATACAGTGTTTGTTAGTAGCTCTTCTCAGGACCCCTGTTCCCAGGCAGCC
This sequence comes from Patagioenas fasciata, assembly GCF_037038585.1. NCBI lineage: Eukaryota > Metazoa > Chordata > Aves > Columbiformes > Columbidae > Patagioenas > Patagioenas fasciata. Next base: position 178,924,948 of record NC_092520.1, read on the forward strand.
TTTCCAAAGGAGGGCAGCAGCGATCATTCATCCCACAGAAAGAGCAACACGTGGCAACTTGCTGCCTTTGCCTTCTGCTGGACTGAGGCTTTTGAGAGATTTGCAGTTTCAAGGGCTGTGTTCATTTACCTTTGGAATAATATGGCTGCTTCCTGCAGCTTTAAAGAGGCTGCACATAGCCTGGCGACATCACCATAGGGAAATTTCTTGTTCCTGGTCAGTACAACCAGAAGTTAAATCTCAGATGTTCTCTCTGTAAATGCTGCACCCAGAAAAACTTTATGGTGTCAGAGCCTGGAGTTTCTCTGTCCCATAATCACCACATGGAGGATGCCAATGCTATGTAATGTTACAGCTATTAAAGAACTTTTCCCTACCAATAGAGTAAAAAAAACCATAAATAGTATTTTCACCATACTGCTTTCAAACATTAGAAGGGGTTTTCTAGTTATTTGTATAGATGGTGAAAGAGCAGTAAAGTTACATGCTACAACACAGCAACTTGTCACCCCCATTAGGGGTGACACGTTGTTTCCACTGTCCCTTCTTCCAGTCCTCCCAGTCCTTGCTCCTCTTTCCCTCTGCACTTGGCTACTGGATCAAGCGCTCACCTCACCCTGTTGTAAGTCAGTTCACATCAGCAGACCAAGTGACCTGCTTCTTTTTTGCTGAGTTAGTCTTCTGTGGCTTCATAAAGCTAAACCAGCTCAGCACTGCTATAAAAGCAATCACTGTGAGGGGATGGCAGGAGTGGGGGGACAGGGGCAGAAGGAGGGGGTGCAGGACCAGCATCAGCCAGCAACAAGCAGCCAGTGATGGGCCAGAGACACACTCTTGTTCCACCCACCATTATTCCCATTCCCTTCTCTTCTCATCTTCTCTCTTACAGAGTCACGGAGCACAAGGCACTGCGATGGGTTTGGCAGGATAAGGCCCTCGAGCCACGAGAAGTGATGTTTTTGCCACATGCAGCTGAGCAGTCTCAAACAAACGTGCTCTGCGACATTGCTCACACAAACAGCACAGGACTGAGGAGGCACAGAGGAGCCATTTCTGCAATATGCTGTCAGCTGGTGAGAAACTCAGCAGGAAAGAAAGTCCACAGCAGCTCCCAGCTGCCCTGGGCTGCAGGCGTCAAACCTACAGGCAGCCCTGCTGACACGATATAATTGTCCACAAGTAGGGTAGTCTGAATGGCACCCTTTGAATCACAGACTTTCATGTCTCTGGCAAATGGAAAAGCAGACATCGATAGATGATGAATATAGTGAGAATTGTATTCTAATTGGAAATAAGACGTATATTACCTTGTACTGGATCAAATAACACGAAGGATTAAAATGGCTGTGCTGAATAATTGAGATCCCAGTTGTATAATTTTTCCTATCATTTTAAAGTCCTGCCACGGAACCAGCAATATTCCACTAATAAAAGAAAAAGTTACTCATGAAAAGGAAAAATATCAAAGAGCCACCAGTGAATAGGAACACTAGAGAGAGAAGCAGAATTTTCCCACTCTTCACCTTTTTGTGTCTGCAAGTACTACTTTATAGGCTTTGATTCTTTTATAAAATTACAAACACAAAGAAATTAACGATGAGCAGCTAGTGTACTCATACAAGCACATCAGATGTACGGTGATGCTGGTGACTTTTGCTTTACCCTTCCATCCCCATGATGCTGCGTGCACTTGAGGTGCTCCTTCTGTAGTACAGAATTAGCAAGAATTGGCAAGACTCAACTTGATAACCAGAGAAACAGCTATATCCAGTTGTAAATCTGGAGGTTCAAACCAGAAATATTTGTGGGGTTTGGGCCAACTCCATCTGAAGGGATTGCTTTCTAGAACTAGGTGTGAGTAAACAGATTCCTTCATACTGGGGCTGCTTGTCCTCAGCACCGCACAAAGCAAGGGGCTGTAACCATAGGCACATTCAAAGCCTCTGTGTCATATTACTAGTAGCTTGAAATTCAGACTACAGCCTCTTTTAAAAGATAGTATTTTTCCAGAAATGTTTATTTTAAGTTTAGAGCTGTTATTGTTATTTCTTCTCAGTGGTGTAAAAGTCCAGTTGGAAGAGTTTTCTTTCCTTTGCATTGAGGTTGAAAATTCCTGGAAAGCCATGACAATATTCAGCATTCATGATTACACAGACAGACATATTTCATGAAAATTGCATAGGCCTTTAATACAGGATTATGAATGAGCTCTAATGTTGAAATTATATTAGATTGAATTTCAGAACGTATTTAACATATTTCCATACAGCAACCTTGGGATGTCTTTTCAGTAACAGTGATTATTACAGGCAGGTTGTTTTTTATGAAAACATTTGTTCAGGGTGGACAAGGCTTCCTGAAAAATGTTGTACATCTTTATGGCTGACGTTTTAGTTGTTTTGAACTAACTTTTTTCATAGCCAGAATGAAACATTTCACCATATAATTCTTCATGCATGTCTTCAAACACACCCAGAGACTTTGCTGTGAATTTTCTAAACTGTAACACCATCTCAGGGATGAAAACGCTTTGTGGCTGGAGGTGAGTATTTTGTCCCAAGTTATCCTATTACTCTCAAAATATAAATATTCTTAGCTAACGTCTGGCTTTTAAAAGCAGTTGTTGCCTCAGCTGATTTGAAGGCATCTCTAAATATCATCTTGTTAGCAATCCCAGGCTTAGTCTTACTCTTCTACAGGCCTCCTGCAGCCGACTGCCCAGCCCGTGGATCTTGATAAGGACAAGCTGTTTGACTGAGTGGACTGGAGTTCAGATTTTTCTTTGCATAATGGCAAGCACACTGAGATTGCACATCGCCCAGGACAGCGTCTGCATTTGGAAAGCGGAAGTTGACAACTCACCTTTGTGATCTGCCTGTGAGAGCAGTTTTCGCGTCTGTCCCCATTGGCACAGCTCAAGGATGCTCCCCTGGAGCAGTGGCTCAGCTCTGCCATTTTGCCCTTTTTTACCTCCCTTACAAAAAAATCAGAGTTCGTATTCCTTGTTTTGGAATGTCAGTGGTTTAAAATGTAGTTAATTCAGAAACATGTTCACTTGGTAAGGCAATTTATGTGATTCTCTGCGGGGGTTGCTGGCCTTCTCCATATTCACTCCCTGCCATGAAGAGCAATTGGACTACTGCATTACATTGATGCTGCATCCTGTCACATGGGTGTCAATCGGAAGTAACCCTACAGAAAACACTTTAATTTTACCAGCGCAAAGCACTGAAAGGCTTTCCCTCAGTCATTAGCAAGTTTGATAGCTCTCATTAGTCCAGTTTAGTCATTGGAGAAATGAGATGTGTGTTTCCTACACTGGTGGCATAAACGCTACCCTCACTTTTATACTGCTGGAAGAAGTGTGTATTTTCAGGGCTAAAACAGTAATCCATTCACAGTATGCTTCTAAAACCGACCCTATTTTATTCACCTCTCTTAAATGGTCAAAACTGTGTAACTGGATGCCACAGGCTCTATACTCCTAACACCTAATAGAGATTCTTTGAAGGGATGTTTTGAAGACATTTGAAATAGGAAGCTCTGTGCCCTATCCTCACTGCTGTTGTGAAACTCTAGGTGAGTCCACATAGAAGTGGATTTTTATTGCAGTTTAACATTTCTAAACACCATTTTGCCGGTTAAGAATGGGCTGAATCATCTAAAACTGACTTTTATTTTTGCCCTCTAACTTGACCCACAGAATGTATCTACTAATTAAATGTCAACAGGAAATAAATGTCTTCACAGAAGGAAAGAAGTTATCTGTGGCAATTTTGTTTTGTGATGAAAAAAAAATATCCGTGTACAGAAAGTCACATACATTTTAAACTGTTATAAATTCAGGCACGGCCACCCAGCTAGGGATGGAAACGGCTGGAGACATACGGTTCCTCCAAAGCAGATTCAATAAGGTCTAGGAGACCTCCTCAACTGAGCTGTCCTCAGATATGACAAGTTCTGTGGGCTTGGCCACTCAGCGAGAAATTGTGTATCCCGCTCGATCAACTTCAGCCCTGTGATGCAATTGAAAAGGGAAGCAAAACTGCTATATAAAAGTGCTTCCATTTGTATTAACAGTAGGAACCTTTCACACTGTTGTTTTTCTTGCCACTCTAGATCAACTTCTCAAAGATTCATTTCTTCTGTTTTTCCAATAATGACCTAGAAGGAAATCTGACATGGAGAAATCTCTGTAGTCTGAGCAGTTGAACTAACCGAAAGACGAAATAAAATACCTTAAGGGAAGAGGAAAACCTACCACCTCACTGGCATCTGGGTGTAGGAAAAGTGCTGCTCCATTACGACCAAAATGCTTTCAGATGCAACTCACTACTGGGCACTGTCTCAGCCTTTCAAGAAAACACTTTCCACTGTAAACATTGACTGCTGTCACTGTAAAATATTTATTCCTCTCATCTGAGGATCTCCCACATTTGAGTTCATAAGTGAGACTACCAAATATAATTCCTGTCGCATGTACGTCAGTCAGCTCTTGGACGGTCTCCCTCTATGTCATGGTGTCAGCAAGGATGAGTGAAGCTGCCCTTTGGCCAGACAGCTGTTTGGTTTAAAACCCTAGATTGGAGTGTTGCTAAAAGCACCTCCCACCACTGCTGTCCTTGTTTTCCAAAGTAAACAGCCTCTGGCGTCTTGTGACCTGAACAGCCCCAAGTGTCTGACCTTGAGAAACAAAAAATATTTTATTTTAAAAGAAAAACCTGCAGTCTAAATGATTTGGGGCTCTGCTTTCCTTCCGCAGCAGGATGCTGGAATGCCCAGGCTTTGGTAGGAGCTACTTACACACCACAGACATACACAGGAACGTATTTGCCCTCTAATGATATATTAGGCAATGGTTTTGAGTTGGCAAGCTACTAAAAGCTCTAGCCAAACAAAGATAAAATTGTAATTTATCAACACAGAATACTGAATTCATGGTCACTGGTGACTGCTGGGACTGGTGGTAGCCCACAGAGCTGAGGTTGGCAACATGGAGACAACAAATTCTAGAGATTGCTTATAATTTTCTCAGCTTTGGAAAAAATTGTTTGGATTTTTTTCCTAGAAATTGTTCAAACTAGGAACAAGACCAAATTAACCACCTTTCTCAAAATCCTATCCAACAGGGCTGAAGCAGCAAAGGTGTATGAAAACACAGTGATTGCAAGGATCTTCTGCAGCACATCAAGGAAGGTGTGAAAACAAGGGCAGTAAGGATGCAGGCAGAGAGGCAGCCAGGGACTGTCTACCAGGCGGTCAGCAGTGCTCTGCTTTAGCTGGTACAGACCTTTCTTTTGAGACCTTGGTCCACAGTTTTTAAGATTCCTATTCTCTGTACTAGTTATTTGGAGGAGTAGGGTTTTCCAAAGGCATCCTATTCCTATGAAAGATTTTAACGAGTCTTGAAAATATTTAAAGTATGTTGAGGAATCTTTCTCAGTAGACCATCCCTGCAGATTCAGAGTAGCTTTGTTTCTCTGAAGTCAGTGATGTCAGACAGATAGCGGGATGAAGTTAAGAACTGAGACCTATTTTAACAGGGTTCAGAAGCCTGTGTTACTTTAATTGTCCTGACTTAAGTGTGATCTCACAGTGCCATGCTGGAAACCCATGTAATTTAAGATGAACGGGAGGGGCAAACAGCAAGGGGGAAAATGCAAACTCCTCTTTCCCCTTCCCCACCTTCCACCTACCCTTCCATCTCTTGACTGCTCCCAGGATAGAAACTGACTGCTCTCACAGCGAGGAATCCAATCTCCTCACCATGTGCAGCATCACCAAGGTTCTCAGGGATATTGCCACGACGTTTTCTGTGAACCAGTACCAGCACCAACTGATTTCACAAAAAAACAGCGGACAGCTGAGAAATCACCAGGGATGCTGGCTGTTACTGACCCAGGCCAAATGTGAAGTGGTGTTCTGGAGGTGAAAGGATCTCTACACCATTACAGACCTTCTAAGTTTCCCAGTCCCAGGGGTGTACTTTCATGAGAAGAAAAACCTGTTTCAGATCATGCCAGATATTTTCTCTGCTGCCCAGCAGTTATACCTGAGGATGTTCTCCAGATGTTCGTGTTTGCATGAAACATACAATAATAAAGTTGTAAACTGGAGGAGACAATACCCAGACTGCAAGAAGAAGGGCTTTAGGGCAGCCTAGAAAAACATGAAAATTAACTAGCCCACACACAAAATCAACTTGTCTGCTTTAATAGGATGATAAAGACTTGTTTTGTTTGCTTTTCCAAAGAACTGCTACTTTTCCCAGCAAGTGGGCATACACAATTTGTCACAGTTATTATACTGCTAGTAGGTGATTGCTTGTATTTTGGGGAATAGATATTCCTTCCACCTGGGCACACAAGAAGTGAGAAGTACAGGGTCTAAGACAAGGTGAAGCCACAGTTCAGACAGTTTTTAGGCTACAGTGAAGAAAAAAACCCAAAACAATACAAAACACCACAACATTGTCTGGAAGACCAGCTATTGAAAAAACAAAAAAGAAGAAAATCCTTGTGGCAACTGAAAATGGAGGGGATGGAAACAGACCTGTTGCATTAGGGCAGTAAAACTTCCTGGCTAAAAGAAGTCAGACCCCAGGTATCATCTGTACTGAAACTATAAAGAGCACCGAATGAGAATGTGCTGGCTAAGACATCTGCAGAGTGAAATGTCTTCAGTGTTTGCAAGCCGTCTAAAAAGAGGTGAATAAAACTGGAGTTTGACACTGGAAGCTTCTTCTCTTTTCTCTTCTGGAACCACTTCTCTTTTTCTGTTGGCTAAGCGAAAGGTCTGAGAGGCTGGCTACAAGTCCTCGATCTCTGGAGAAGGTTTCTGAGTGTACTATTTCTGCTTAATTTGGGCTGCTCAAGCAGGTCCTGATCCCAAAAACATGTGGACATAACTGAGACCTTTTTTCTTAGTGCTTTTAATATTACACCGGTGGCCCGTACAAGGATTTCAGAACATCACATGCCTAAACTGCTCGGAGTTTGTCTTTTTCAGAGATTTCACTGATTGTGGTGCATTTGGGAGTATTATTGCACGTTTTTAAAAAAAGTGACTGTAAAACCAACATAGTTCCTGACTGCTGTCATGGCTTTGATCTGAAAAGCATAATCAGGCTCCATGGTGTATGACTTCTCTTTATAACAAAGCAGGAGCAAGCCAGACTGGAATGCGGCTCTTCAAATACACAGGACTAAACATTTTTGCAGGTTTATTGTGGGACCTGTAGATGGCCTCACTTTAATAGTCAATAAACCAAGAAGTATTAGTTCAGATTGTCAATGAACTAAGCAATGTTTTGTCTTATTCTACTGAATTTGGCAGCTGAAGAGGCTGCTTCTAGTGCCAATTCATATTCTGTCTTTTGTTCTCTACACAAGTGGGTACAGAGCACACTGATTTTAATTCTGTTTTATTTTCATCCTTATATTTCTTCAAGGGTGGGAAGAAAGAGGGCATGATTTTGAAATGATTTTGAGTTAGGACCAGTAAAGTAGCCTGTATCGTGTATTTCACATTCCCGCCCCCAGACCACAGGTGAAGGAGCAGAGGACTGCTGGTCACTCACTGACATTAACCACAGACATTTTGTAACATATCGAACAACAATAAAAAATACTATATATCACATATTCTGTTAGAAAAGGCCTAACTTCATGGCTTACCAAGTTCAGTCGAGAAAATGGACTGCAAAACAAGGTTAAGTGAATTAAGACTGAGATTTTTCAGTACAATCAACAGACTACCAACATCCACATCCACACGTGGCACCATGTTTGTGACAATGTGTTCTTCAGTGTCACCCCAACAGAAATGACGACTGATGATGTTCTCTTATTTAACTGAGCCATTTAGGGGGTGAGGAAGAAGAGGAAATACAAATAGTGCCAAAGAAAGCTCCATCTTTGTCAGCTGTTGAGGGGGGCAATAAACTCTCATGTCTCATGACAGTTACCTTGGGCAGGTCCTATCATGTGGGCCATTAGTATCACTATTTTGTGTTGGGCAAAGTTGTGTGCTTCAGTTCCATCTTGTCTTTTATCCTGAGAGACAACAGGGCCTTCAGACACCACTTACCTGTGAGCACAAATAAGAGGCCAATGCATTACTTCACAACAAGTCCCCTCTCCTTTCTCAGAGTGACTTCTTTGCTGCATAAATCCAGATGTCAGCCCACCACCATCCATGCGGGGAACACACTATAGCTACTGTCATAACACAGTTCACAGTTCACATACACACACTTTGGTTTTTTTTAGTATATGAAAGCTGATACAGCTTGTGAAAAAGCCTTACTGTTAAGATGCTTTTAATATATGGAAGCCATCTAGCTACAATAATAAGAGAATCACAAAGCGCTTCATTAACTGGCCTCACATCGCTGATCCTGCTGCCACTGCTTCTCCCACCCTGTGGCACACAGGAGAGCAGCAGAGAGAGCGTCTCTTACTAGAAATTTCCCTGTTTTTTGAAGCAGTGGTGTGTACATGTGTCTTAGGCACAAAGGCATGCCAAGCACTGCAAAGGGCAGCCTGCCCTGAGCTGGACTGGAGCACGGAGCTGCCCCTCATGTCTGCTGCCAGGCCAGTGGCAGCAAGAGGACCACACACCTCCAAAGGTCTGCCCTGGCACAGCACCTCTGGGTACCAACAGACCGGACGGGTTCTGCTGAAGGTGCACGGCAAAGCCACCACGGGGCATCCAGCCGCATCTCATTTTAGTGGGTACCAGTTAGTCGCTCATTACAGAAATACCCAACTATTATGGTTCTGAGAAGGAACTACAGTGGGTGGGCAGGAGGGAGAGGGCTACAAGGGATTAATTTTTGGATTAAAAGGGATTCTACTAAATTTGTAAGACAAGTGTTCAGTGTGTCATCTGTCCTGGGACCCTCTGTGATGTTTGAGAACAATTAGCAACTAATTTTCATGTCACTCTCTGGTTCCCACTAACATAAAAATGAAAGCTGGTTGGATAACAGCCTGCAACCTCCCTCACCGCACTCTTTTGGAACCTACGGCAGAGCTGATCCACCAAGTAGCACTAACCTGATGTCCATGGGGCATTCCAAACCTGAATCCTTGGAGATGAAACCTTGACAGAAACCAGCTTTCCACCCAAATTCCTCTACTGCAGACTGAGCCCGGGCAACATAGGGCTCCTACAGCACACTTGCGACTCACTGCATCCCACACTGTGGCTTTCCAAAGCGGTGAAAACTTCTGCCAAGTAAAAGTTGAGCCTTTCTCCAAACATTTACCCTCTCCGTTGGGCCTGGGTGTTTGCAATGGTCTCCTGAAAGCAGGTAAGTGCAGTGACACATGGTACCTGGCAGTGCTGTGTCCCTGCCAGAAACCTGCTGGCTACATAATATGCACAGCAAGTTAAGGGAAAGAAAAGTAAAAGCAGTTCCCTAAGGCATGCTGTAGCTAGGGGTGCAAAAACCTGCCGTAAGGAAGGAGATCAGCACTCTTTATAAAGAAATTTATTTTATATTTGTGTACAACAAATATATGAAAACAAATATAATTTGAAAAATGTATACTCAATTTCTTAAAAGTATTGAACTCTCTTAAGGAAAGGCTTTAGTTATTAAAAAGGTACCGAATGCTAAAATTATACTTGGATAATATATGTGTGTGTACGTATATATATATATATATATATATATATATAACATGTGCAATTTTATATCTATATAGTATATATAAATAACGTGTGACTTACATGATATTTTAAGGTATGCTATTTAAACATCTGAGTAACAATAGAGATATTATAAAATATAGTTTGCTATTTCTATGCAGTCTGCATTCAATTTTTATAAGCATCTAGACAGTGCAAAATTTAAACATACAGAAATATTCTCCTGTTATTCTATACATTGTGTTCAGCTCCCAAGTTTCCTTTGTCATGATGATAACCAGACTGAACCAAACTTGGAGGGTTCAATACTAGCCCTTACTAGCACCTTCTAAGAGCAATAAGAGGAAATCTGTCTTACCTTGCACTGTGCTGTAGTATAGTTTGCGCACAAGACAGAACAATGCATTTCCTATGTTAAATGGTCTAACTCCCAGAGATCACATACACCTCACCATATTGACTCATTTCATTGCACTCCATATCCTGCAAAAATAAATCTCCTGTAGGACAGCATACATTACTGTGTACTGAAGTTTAAGTAATATATTTCTTTAACATAAGTCAGGAATATACTGAAATTTGATAACACTTAAATCCAACAGCAATGTGGAATTAAACCACATTTATGTACCACATTTTTATAGATGCTGCCTTTTTAATGTTTATGTCAGAAAACGTGGTAGAGAAAACCTACTTTTCTTTAAATAAAAGCAAGGGATAAAAGCAGTCCTTCTAGAAGAAATTGCTAAAAAAACATGGGAACAGGAGAAACTAGACTGCCTCGAAACACCAAAGGTCAGTCTGTACAACCTTTCCTGCAGCTGATGAGCAACTCCTTGCATGGTATCTAGGGGAATACTCATCTGAGTAGGTGCTCACTACAGCAAAGCCTGAGTGTTTTAGCTCTAAATATTTATCATCCTTATTGGCATCTATCTGATGTTAAGGTATTGCATGCTTTTTTCATGTCTTTAACATGTTGCTAAAAAAGGCAATTCTGACCATTCCATATGCTTTTACAATAGCTATATTTTAACCGAAGGATGTTTGTACTTTAGACAGCATGTTTATTATCACTGACATAAAAACCTCAATCCTGCTTTCATAAAAATCAGTGGTTGCTTTGCTCCTACTAGAAATAAAATTGGATCCAAATACGTTAGTCACAAAGTTTGCTAATAAAAGTGAATACTGTATTCATCAAATCTCTCAATGCTTAAAGGCAAAGTGGTGTTAGCAAATACCGTACAGTCTATCTTAAAGAACAGTATTATGCACATTTCTAGACAAACCATTACTCAAAAAAATCTAAAAGCAGCAGTGAAAAACACCTGATGGGACAGCAAATTTTGATGTGAAAATTTCTGGAGCTCTGACAGGCTTTTTTAAAATCCATTTCTTAAACCAATCCCCTCACCCATGTCCTACACTGCAAATGCACAAATTAAAGGCTGTGGCCTTGAGGCAGTGTGCATCCACACCAGCTAATCTTTAAAACTGGATACTTCAGGAGGATCTCCCTCTTTCTGCTGCATTCATTCCTAAACTCCCTTTCAGCGGAAACTGTTGTGTTTCCGAATTCTTGTAGCAACCAACAAGATAAAGAGCCCAGTGTCATCCCTCATCTACTTCACTCCTCGAGTTTATCTCTGCACTTGTCCATATAATTACCCCCTGTAGATTCCAATTTTAATTTGAATTTGAGTTACAGTTGCTGAACAGGCCTCACAAAAAGACAAAGCCTCATTAATAGCTCACAAAAACAAACCTTACTAGTGAAAACCTTGACTTAAATGCCAAACAAAGGGGAAAAACAGATGCTGAGACAATGTTTACATCCTTTCAACCACACCCTTGAAATTTTGGCAGTAAATTAGCCAAATGATGGGCTTTACATCTCATCCATCTCTCTGAGTTGGGAAGAACAGCCATAACTACAAGTTTCTGCAGGGTGCGGCTGACGTGGGGAGATGGCTGAATACACATGACCAAAGGCTGCATGCCTCGCAAGTCACAACAAAGCAGAGATGTGCTAGGAATTCAGGATTTTCTTATGCCCAGAAGTTTCCTACAGACTGGAGATAAACACAAGTCCCATCTCCCACACAAAAAGGAATAGTGTTCAAACCTACAGTAAAACAGCACCAAGAAGAAACTAATAACTAATTATGCCAAAGCCTCTTGACTTAAGGATTCTCCAAAGCAATCTCAAATAAAATAAAGGAAAAGAAAACCTGTGAAGTTAGTCAACACATTTTTCAATCCAATTACAAAGCAAATGCACTGGCAGGCAAGGCCTCAGTTCCAAAAAGGTGAGGAAGAAGAAGGATGGTGCAAAATGCTTTCATGAATTTAAACATTCTTAGGATATTAGAAAGCAGGCAACTTAGAAAACATTCCTTGTGAGCTGTGTGGGATCAGCGCAGTTTTCAGCAGGCTTCGCTTCATCCTACAGCTCAGCTTTGCCTGTTTGGGCAGGACTGGCACTACCGCTGCCTTCTCCAGCGTCGTTCTTGTCTGCTGGCTTGAAAGATAAGGAAGCAGAGTTTGTGCAGTACCGTTTGCCAGTTGGGCGAGGTCCATCGTCAAAAATATGCCCCAGGTGAGCACCACACTGAAACAAAACACAATAGAGCATCAGTGTGTCTCTGTGCAGCTTGATGGCATCACTGTGATGTTAAAAAACGATGAAAAGCTTCTTCCAAGGAAGCACCCTGGTGCCTACATCGCCCTTTCAAGTGGGATTTACAATCTACATTTATTGGCAAGAGTGATCAAAGAAGATGATCTTCTGAGATACTATGGGCGCCTAACACTTCAAGCCCAAATTTCCTGGGAGTTTCCCGTTGTACCACTGCGTATGTTTGCTTGGGCCACTATTTCTGAGAAGCCGCTTGTCTCTGTAATGATCTCGTGGCAGGAGCTCAGTTAAAAACACAGTGGTAAGGGCAGCACTGTCCACATTTCACTTACTGCTGTAAGGACAGCTGTATAAAAAAGGGGCAGCCCGAGCTCCAGGTCCTCCTCAGCCTGCAGCCATCTGTAAACCCTCAGAAAGAAAACACTAAACCTCTCAGTGATACTGGCAAGAACATAAAGCAGTAAAGACATTCTTTGGAGTATGCACTCGTACTGTTTTTTTCTTCTTTTCACAGCCTGGCACGCTTCTGAGCATCAGGGTCCTTCTGAGTGCACTGCTCCTCACCCCTGGAGGGGATGAAGCTCATCCACTACTCACCTCATACTACTTTCTGTAGTATGTAGGAGATAGGGACAGGTGATCAAAAAAGACCTGTAGTGAAGGTATGTAAAATACTTCTGAATGAATAATCTTTAGCTGAGAGTAGTTATAAATAGGAATTATGTTGAATTTGCTTTTTGTAAGGAATATGAAACCACAGGTGGCCTGTTGACACTTTCGTTCTGCATAAATCAGCCTCAGATACTTGCAGTGGCTGTCAGGGTGAACACTACTGCTCCTGTCTGTGAAAAAGGTAACCGTCCCTTACTTTAAAGAAGAGTATAATATTTTGAAGAAGCTGATCCAATTGATTCTTATTCAAAATTAGTATTACTATCACTGCACATTATGGCTGACAACTTATCTGGATAATAAGAACTTCTCGTAATTAGTCACTTAAATTCCACAAGTTCATTTTTACAACCTGCCATGAGAAATAAAAAAATAAAACCTTGCACTAGAGAAATATTTATCTTGAACAGGAAAGTCATGCTGCTTTACCAAACAGCCTTGGCCTTTCAAGTCAATAGCCAATTCCGGTGAGAGCCGGAATGGTGTAACTGAGATCACAGGGCTGCTTGTGGGCTCTCAGTCAGACAGCAAAAATTAAAGACTGCAAATTATTCTTAACATTTAATTAATTCATAGTAAACCAAATGCATAGAGGCAATACTGATTATTCCAAACTGTGAATGAGTTAGTGATGGCAAATCTCTACCCTGCAGTTAATGTGTTGCTAATGTTCTCCTGCTGTTACGGCCTTTAATTCACCAAAGCAGTAGGGAGGGTGTCTGTGGAAGCAGATAAAGTCTTTGGCTTCAGGTTAAACTCTCTCAAAAGACTGAAAGGCTGGAGGAGGCTCTCACGCCAGCTGGGAAGGACAGAAACTCTTTTTGTTTAATGACAGCTGAACCAATAACCCTCAGTGATGCCAGGAGCAGGACAGGTGGGCATGGGAAGCCTCAGTGCTCCGGCCCATCCATCCCACCCTCGCAGCCCCATCCCAGGGCTCCCTGCTCCCAGAAAAGTGTCACTGAAACAGCCCTGGCAGTCCAGCAAGGACCCCAGTAACAAACGGGGGGGCTTCTAGGCTGTGGTATCAGCAGGACGAGCTCCCAGAGGCAGTGGGAAAAGGCATGGATGACTTCGGGTTAAGCAGCAGCTGCTCAGCTTTGTGAGGAAGGAAGAGAACACATGGCAAATAAGGAAAAGGCAAAGGAAAGTTGCACGGGAACTAAAGAAGACAAAGTGTCAAGTCTTGCTCCTGAAAGACTGCTGTCTTGCTACCCTTTCCTCCATTCTCCACTGCTTATTTTATTTCATTTCTCTTTAGATTGAAGACCTTTCTTACGCAGTTTGAGCAGAAAACCTGAGCTGTTTCTCAGAGTGGGGTCTCTAACAACGAGGCACTTCACCTGAGTATAAAGCTTTTCCATACCTTGGGGGAAACAAACAAACAAACAAATCCCCCCCAAAAACCCAAACAAACACACAACCAAAACTAAACCAAACCAAAAAAAAAAAAAAAAAACAAAACCCCAACAAACTAAAAATCTTAAGTGCTCCAGAGAGAGTATTGTTCTAAATGTTCAGCATCCTAATTAAATCATCTAATCTCAACTAAGAATGCTTCAAAATCTCCTGGCTAGAAGCGTCAATCTTTTTCAGATTGACATTTAACCAAAGATAAATCATTGCCTCTCCACTGGACCGAAACAGAACAAGAGAAACCATAGAGAGAAATGATCTGCAGGGGTAATATACTCACATACAGACTAAAAAGACAATCTATCAAAAAGGTTTTCCTCACAAAACCAGAGAAACTGTGTGAGAGTCCAAGGTAGTCTCACTACATTTTTGTGTGATGGCAGAATCACACCAGTATTAGATTACTGCAAAATTTGTTACCTTTTGAGATTACCTCTCATCAAAAATTTATGTGGCGATTCTCTCTGTAGAGGACTCTATAACTCATCTGCCCTGAAAAGAAACGTAATTCAATCCTTTGTATCACAGTCTAAGAAACCTGGCCCTCAGCTGAGAGTACAAAGGATGAATTGATTTTGCTGTCCTCCCTACGTGTAATAGGTGACGACCATTTTTCTAGGACATATATACATGTCTGCAAAGCCTCCCAAAAAGAAACAATCATCTGTTGCAGCCTTGCACATAAATATATTGGGCAGAATGCACTGGGATGGTGAAACGGTTAGGGTAAAGCATTTGAAGTATGTGTTTGGGAGCAGGAAAGGGGGTCACTGTGAACTGTCAGTATGCTTGGATCTTCCAAGCCTCCTGGTTCTAATATGCTGCTGGGAGGCACGGAAAGCAGCTTGCAGTCAGCTGCTGTAGCCGAGTCCCAGCTATCCACGTGCAAACAGTACTTCTGTGACTACAGAATTGTATTGATATGTACAGGTACAAATAACAGCTAGGGAGACCTCAGGGGAAGGGACTCCTGAGCAGGAAAGAGAAAAAAGAGATGCAACCCATTTTACAGTATTCCTCAAATGCATTTGTAATTAACTTCTATCTGTCAGTAATCATTGACCTTTTAAATATACCCAGGGTGATGCGTTTCCAAAAAACTGTAAAAGTTATTTCTAGGATAATGTCATGAATGTCTTTGGTTAATATTACAGCAACTTCCCCCCAGTGTTTGCTTCCTATAATGGGGAACATTAAAAGAGAAGTTTTTTATTCTCTCAGACAGGTGGAAGGACCTTTAAAGAAAAATCAACTACTTTTTCATCTGCAAAAGATTAATAACGTTTTGGGTGTGGGAGAGGGTATTTCCCTCCAGTTCTACCAAGGCTTGCCATATCAATCCCACTGCTTTCCAGGCTGCAGTAAAACTGCCTTTTTTTTCTTTGCAGCTGCATGTGCACATTCCTAGGGCGCCAAGGAACGGAGGAAATGGTTTTGTTACGGATACACAATGCAGCGGTATTAACTGAGCTGAGTGATGGCTGCAAAGATGCTCACCACCCCTCAAGCTATTTTCCTGCATGACTTGATCATCTGTGGGGTTATTACGCCAGGAGGCTGGAGTAGCTGGTAGGAAGTTGCCATTGGATTATATAGCAACCTTGGTCGTATTTTTTTCTTAATGCTTTAAATTCAGCTTTTGGTTTTGCTTTACTTTTATGGTGTCTGCGTGTGACTGCTGCGAATACTGCTGGCCTCAGGCCTGCTAATGCTATTTTGTTTGGCAACAGGCAAATGACATTCCCAGACTCCTTGGCCTGACCACAGGCTGCCTTGGGCTTCTCTCAGGTGAAACCAGGAGCTCTGGCCATCTCTTGAAAGGTGTCAGCAGATACAGGCTCAGGAGGTTGGCAATACGCTGATTTTAGCACTATTCAGGCCTACTAAGCAGAGCTGAAGAGAGTGGGTTGCATTTTTTATTATGCCAGTAATCACTGGTGTAGCACGAGATCCCCACTCTGCAGTACTATTGCTACCTTGTTAGGGAATTTAGGGAAATGGATGTTCCCAAAAAGTGTTAAATGGATCTTCTAAAGCATATAATCAATGTAAACACTATAGAATTGGGTAGCACACATGACATATTAGCAGACACACTGATTTGGCCATTAACATGTTGGGCCAAACCCTCTACCCAGACTGAAGTTAATAGATTCTCCATAAAGATAATCTTGCCTCTTTGAGAAGCTTCTTCACTCACCCTGAGCATTTATATGTGAAGACTGCCTGACTAGTAAGGATGCACATTCTCAAGGATTAAATAATTTATCCTGCCACCAAATACTTTCTGGAAAGAGAGCAGAAAATTATCACTTTCTAAATGTAGCTGGTGCTTCTCTCAGGAGTTGGAGCATGTGGAGGTGGAGGACTCCAAGCTGTTGGGGACATCTGCTGAACGCCAATGCAGCAGCTTCTCACTTTGCTAGGTAGTGATAGTGCCATTCCCTTCACAAAGAGGAGGGCAGCACAAAGGATGAAAGTAGAACAAGACAGATAACGGAAAAATTGGGCACATCTTAAAGGACTATTGACTTCATTATTACGGCAGATGGGATTATCTAAGGCAGCCACTAGGACTGTGCTGGGAATGAGTGTTGGGAATGAGTTAGCACGGCTGCACAGTAATGCACAGTGACGGAATCAGCACACACACAGTTGCTCCACTGCTTTTGACTTCCCTTTCAACTGCTCACGTGTGGAGCCAGTCAGGCTCAGGAGCTCCTTTGGAGGGACCCTCTTCAGGAAGACGACTTGTGTAGACTCAGCATCAAGTCCAACTATTTACATCTGCTCCATTAAATCTCACACAAGACAACAATGTGCATTCCAACGAGCCCTTTGTGCCTTCGGCTCGTTCCACCCAGCTGTGATACCTACAACCCATTGTGCTCTCTCACAGTGATTACTGTTTAATGGAACTGAAATGCTTGCAAATCTTAGGGAAAGTACAGCACGCGGTAATGATTTTTGCAGCCTTTGCCATTGGAATGGTCTGTGTGTGCTATAAACTAACCTGACTGCAGGATATTTCAATCCGATGCATCCCATAGGAGAAATCATCATTGAAAGTAATTGCATCAGGACTGATCACATCATAGAAGGAAGGCCAACCTGGAAAAGAGGAACAAGATAAGTAAGAAAAGAGGGTGCTTTCATGGCAGATGGCATTGGAAAAAGCAAGACATAATCACGCTTTGAAAAATGTTCAACTCACTCTAGGGCCTGGAAACAACTGAAATGGAGATTTTGGATCCTAAATCACTTAGGTACTTTGGAAAATCTCCCCCCTAAATACAAAATTGTTTACAGGCAAGGACTGAGCTGCCACTAGCTGCCCATCTTCAATCTCAAGAGAGATTCCTGCACTCCACCACAAGCAGCCGTAGTAGTTTAGTTCAGGCATGAAGGTGGGTGCTCAGGTAAGCCAGACTCAGGCTCACCATCTGTTTAAAAAAAACACAAATTCCACGCTGAAGACAAACAGTGAGACTTTATGGAACACAGGTGGTTTTGTTTTTGCAGTGTAAAGGTACTTCAAAAAAGAGTTGGTAAGTTGCAGTTTTAGAGCCCCAAAGCCTGTCTTAACCTTCACCAAGGCATGGTGACGCCCAGAAGGATGTGCTCAGACGCTGACCCATCACACATCAGAAGCTGTGAGATGACTACTATTATGTCTAATTTCAAGACAGTAATGAGTGCTTCAGATCAGCCATGGGCAGGTGGAGTCATAACTATGCCTACATTAGACACTAGTAGATGGTCTGCATGTGATCTGCATCCAGGACAAAACAATTGCACTCATTAACATACACGTTCAACACAGTTGCTAGCTGCAGCGGAGCAGCGTGACCTGACACCAGATGATGATATGTACACCTGATCTATCAGTAATGGCCACTTATCATCCAAATAATGACCTTCCACTCCTTAGCTATTTCATGCCAAGTCTCCCCCTCTCTACAACACAGGTAAAAAACAACACAAATCTGTTCAGTGTCCCAGCAGATACCCATTACACAGCTGTAACTTTTCAGCCACCCCTCAATAACCTGTCATTATATGCTCCATTTCCTGAAGCTGGGTTCCCACGTAAGAACCTGATAGGCTTCAAGGTCATGTCAACATCTACCAGGTCCCATCTGAAATACCACCGCCTATCTGTCCTTCTCATTCAGTCTCTTGTCAAACATAACATGCACAGGCAGCTCTTGCTCTCTGTGTATTATGCACACATCCATGTATATAAAACTTCCTTGTTTTTTCTAATATCTGTTAAGCATTTCCTATTGATTTCATAAAATGACTTGCAATAAGCTAATAAGAAACACAGCAGCAGCTGTGAATCACTGTATGTAGATGAATAAAGGATGTATACAGCTTCCCATAAGTAAAGTAAGTAAAATTTCCTATACAGTAAAAGGAGGTGTAGAAGCTATCAGGTTTTCTGAATGTGAGTAAAGGAAGTGTGTAAACTGGAAAAAAAAGTCCATCTGTCTTCAGTTGTATCTTAAACCACTAAATATGGAAGAACACTTATCAGGATGCAAGTATAATAAGCCTATTTAAAAAAAAAAAAAAGAAATGCTCAGAAATGCATTTCTCTTCCTTTTGGGAACACCCATACAGTCACATTCCTAAGCCTGCAACCTGATGGCATTGCAAGCCTCAAGTCCTGTGCTCCCAAGGTGCCTACTACCATCACAAGTGTTTCCATCTTTTTTTTTTTTTCTCCCAAAAAAGTATTGCAAATGGAAGAGTTAAAGACACCAGACAGACTGAAGAGCAAAAACTCTGAACAGGGAAAATATCCCGTAAGACAGCAAACACAACTTTAAAAAAAAAAAAAATTATACATATTTATATATTTATATATTTATACATATTCTTCCTCTCATGCAAAATATCCCTTCCAAACAAATACCTTCACAAACAGAAAAGCAATAAATGTATGATAAGTTTTGCAAAACAGACTATCCTGCTGACAGAAAAATTGATATCTCCTAAGTGGTGCTCCCTTTCCAACATCATTTGTCATCTTCTTAGCTGGGCCTCTGTCTAATGAAAATTGAGCCAGTCAGAATATTTGTAATGAAGCTTTTCTAGGCTTTTTTAATCTAGTTTTGAAAAACAGACATCATATCATTTTGCCCTTGTGTGATGGTAGAGAAGTTCCTAAGAGGGAGCTCTTTGGAGTAACCAACTATCTGATTGTGTGAAAGCCTTTGGAGGAGGGACACTTCAGTGCTGCAGAAATTCTCAAAGACAACCCTGCCTCCTCCGTTAACAGCAATAAGGGGGAAGCTTCAAAGGCTGCTACACAGAGATTGAAGCAATCTGTGTCTTGCTGAGAAAATTACCCTGTGAGAAGGGTTTGGAGGAGACGTGTTTATGTCAGCTTTGACATTAAAGAAAGACCAACCATCCTCCTTTCTCCAGACTTCTCATTTTGGACTTCCCATTCACCACAGAAAAATTATTTGCTTTGGATGCACTCCATGCACTTTTATAAAATGAAATCATCTGAAACCTATATAAACAGGCGAGCTCCTCCTAAAGTAGTCTTTGTACCCAACTGGAGTGACTTCAGTTTTAGGCTGTCAGTTCATGCTACACATGACACGTGTTCCGAAGGCTCCACCACTGCCACATACGGTCCCCAAGACAGGGGCTTTACCTCCACAGTGTGGAATTTTAACTCTCAGTCAAACCATCTCTATTTGAGTGACATGGCGGGCCAGGCACTAGAATTACTGTGATGAACGGGTAATTCCATGAGGGTTGACTGAAAACTGTGCAAACTCTGCAGCAGAAAAGGTCCTGAAGGGCACAGTGAGACATGTTGTCACTCTGTTGACCTTGAGAGGAAGACAAGTGAACTGCTCATTGAGTTGATGAGCCAAACTCACCAGGAAAATCAATCCCCTTCTGCTGCCTCATTTCCTCTCCCGAGCTAAAGTGGAAAACCCATTTGATAGTTTGCTAAGCCTTCTCTGGCCATTTTCTCTATTTCAAAAGCTGCCAGGAACAAGTTGCAGAAGGTGTCTGCTTGCCTGCACCTCAGGCAACTCCCAGTGACATAGAAAGCCAACCAGATCCCTGTGAATTCTTCATACAGTCTTTCTGTCTTTCTAAGTGAATGACCTAGCAGTGGCCTTTGTAGACTTTGCAAGCCCCAAGCAACTTCTGCTGTCCCACTGGCTGCTGCTCCTCTGCTCCTGTCCCCCTGAGCACCCACCTCCATCCTGCCGTAAGGCTGCAAAATGGCCGGCTTGCTCTGCATTTTAGACAGCTCAGCCTTGCTTTTGAAGCCTATCTGGCTGCTTGGAAAGGGCATGCTCCCGCAGGAATCGGGGCGGGGGAGAAGCCCATGTTGCACCTCTTCTGCTGAGCTGAGAAAGAGTCACCCTTGGCATGGCAGCAGCTGAGCGCTGGAGGAGACCCTCTGCAAACGCCGGTGCAGAGGCTCAGCCCTCTGCGGGTGGCAGCTTTCTGTCAGGTCTGGCTCAACACGTCTGATGGGCAGCGGGAGTGGAGGCGGCTGTCTTTGGAAGGATAGTAAAACATAACAGGTAGGAAGAAATAGCTGCTGGAGGAAAGGGGCAAAGGGTAATTGTGGGAGACAAGATGGGGGTGGGGGAAGCCTCCCAGCTGAGTGAACAACTTCAAATGACATTTGTGCTTTTTTTTGTGTGTGTGTGTGAACAGCAGCTAAAGTTTGTGAATACATTTATCCTTGAATGTAAGTTTAGTTTGAGGGAGAGTATGACACAGTAACAGTCAGCAACTTTTATCCCATTACAGACATTTAAAATGGGCTCATTCTCATCTTCGCTATCACTTTGCAATCACACTGGCAATATAAAATTGCTCCAATATAAAAGGGCCTGTTTTGTTCATGCTCACCGTTTATATGGGAGTCAGGCAACTATGTCATAAGGGCTAGTTTGTGGTACATTAATAAGTTAGCCCGGGAGATGAGTAGTTTTCAGATGTATAGCAAGTATCCTTTCTTGGATCTAAAATACACTAAATAAAGCAATGAAATTTTCTCCTGCCAAGTACTTAAGTGAAAACCATGTGTAAACTGAACATTACACTCCATCCTTTATGAGTAATAAAAAGGATCTTACGCTGCTGGGTGTCACACACACTGAGTCATGTCCCGTTCTTCTGGGACATCCCCCAAATATTTTGTAAAAGCTGCAAGGCATTTCTAAAATTCACCCCACACCCCCTCACTAAAACCTAACCTCTTGTTTTTCATAATGGTCCCTGCTCTGGCAAAGAGGAGACAGCGGTTCTTGCCACTTTGTCAAAGATGCTTACTTCAGCACAGAGTTGGCCTGGAACTGCCCAGGGCAGCCACAGTGAAGAACAAGGAGGAAGGGAAACGTTGGCTCTGTAACCTGTGCTGGATGCTGCTTTTGCAGCCCTGGGCACAAGGTTTCAAGTCATTCAAAAGAGGCACCTTCTTTCTCACTTTCAGCCCTCCTGTTCCAGGCACCTGATGGAGTCTGTATTACTAATGAGCTGCATTAAGGCAGGTACCTAACACAGGCAGCAGGCAGAAGGTGGGTATGATGACAACACAGGCAGCCAGCACACAGCAGTCCCTGAAAGCTGACAAATGGAACAGGTCTTCTCCTTAAACTGAGATACCAAAGTAGCTGTAACGTCTGAGTAAGGCAGCAAGAGCAAACAGCATGCCCACAGTCCAGCCTGCTTTGGGCATTCCTGGTAGAGATATGAAACCCCAGAAGGAGGAGATTGTTTCTCTCACATTAACCCAGGATGCTCTAAAGCACTTCATCTTGTGGGCTCCTCCAGGACTCATTCTTGGGGCAATGCTGACCTCATACAATAAAAGAAACATTTTGTTCCCATAAACTTTTGGAAAGCAGACCAGCTGTTGACTGATTGATCAATTTTAGAAGCATCTCAAACCTCCTTCCAGTTTTGGAAGTTTGCACACATTTTGTTGTAGTTAGTTCTCCAACTTCCTAATAAATGGATGCAAGCACTCAGACATCTAACCGTTAAAATATGAGTCTATAATTATTTGCAGAAGCAAAACGGCAGGCTGCTTTTGAAAATCAGCCCTGCTAGACTATTTTTTCTCCATCTTCTGAACCAATACTCCTTTTGACATTTTTTTGAACAGCACAATTGCAATCCCAAAGCATCTAATGCTCTGACATTATTCTCATTTCATACACCTGTCGACTTGAGACCTCCACAGTTTTTCAATAACTGTGATGCCTGTAGTTATGTTTTTCATTTTAGATCCCAAAGAGATTAAGTTCAACCTGCATTTTATCATTCTTTGCTGTAATTATTCCAAGCATTTACTTCAGTGAGTTATTTACAGATGGAGAAGTAGGGGGAGACGGAAGATGTTAGAACTACCAAATGGCACCAGATGGAAAAGAGGATCTTGACCTGAAAAATGCCCTGTTTCTCTGATGTGCTGTATTTTTAGAATTCTGATTCCCTTTTAACCTAATGCGGATTAATGAAAACCCAAAGGCTTTTTAAGGTAGAGTCTCATCATTTATCTTCACTGAGAAGCTATGTCTGTGTAAAAACATGAAGCGTATAGGATTTAAAAAAAAGGTAATAAAGCTTCTGCTTTGAAACTGCTGTAAAGCTGAAGGGCCTTCACTTTTTTCTTTCTCACAGGTTTATTGAAACAGAATCTGAAAGACACAAGCATCCGCAGCTGTAACTTTTCACATACAAGTTTAATGTAGAAGTACAAAGTGACATATTGCTATTATGTAGAATGCCAGTGCAAATATAGGGCATTTTTTTGCCAAGCATCCTGGGTTATTTTTCGTACTATCTCCATGATAATGAATGCACAATAAATATTCTTACTTACAAATATTTTACCATCAGGTAACACTACTTCCAGTGAGTTTTATTTAATTTAGCCAAGTGTAGCTACAAACCGAATCAGGCACAGAAACATTTTTCTTCACCAGCAAATGACTTTACATTAGGTATGTATTCCACTGGAAAGAAAACAGTCAGTCCTTTCCAGCACCATGCAGATACAAGAAGGATGACATGGTCCTGTCTTTCAGCAGAACATGCAGAGTGTTGGAGTGGTAGAGAGGTGGGGGGTGGAGGGGGACAGGGGGAAACAAAGACAAAAGGAAGCTTAATTTTGGAAGGAAAAGTAAAGAGAGGGGTTATATCTAACACGGTGTCTCTAACAGCAAAGTTGGGTTACTGCAGCAGGCAAATACCACTCTGACAGAACAGTGTGGGAAGGGAATTTTACAAAACAACTGAACTTCTAATAGCAGCTTTTATGAGACAATAGTCATCTGTTTTTTTCTTTATGTTTCTCACTTGGGAAATAAAAAAGTGAAAGCCATAAATAAAGGTAGTATTTGTTTTCTTCCACTATGGCACTCTGAGCATCAAAACAGCTTACTATGAAACGGCATATGCAATCCAGATTTATTTCTTTGTTACTGTGAGGAGGATTTATATTTGTTTAAAATGATCGTTAAGGGAGATCTGAAACTTTGCATCTACAATTTCATTTGACATCTGAATTTTTCAGAACAAGAGTGCCTCTGATGTCTCCTGAGCATGAAAGCAATTAATAACTGTACCACAATACCGCTATTGCCCCAGCTGCTTCCTTAGTCCCTTCACTGTGCTCTAAATACTGCTAAACACAAGCCAACTCTTTTAGAGCTTTAGTCTATAACAATCCCAACATCTCCAGTGTCTGGGCTGCTGCTAAAATCAACAGGTAGGCAGGAGCTGGGATGTTCCTCAAGTCTTCTTACAAAGATTGAGTTACTAATGGTTTCTTTCTTGGTTCAGGTTCAACAAAACTACTGAACCCAACTCACTTCCTCCCAAAGGATGGGTCTCTCCCCTCATCTGAACAGTGTCTCTTGTTACTTTAAATCACAGCTAATGTTTTTAAAAATATATCTTACACATAAGTCAGCTGTAGATCTTCAGCATCAAAGGAACCAAACAGAATCATGTGAAGCAGTGTAACCTTGAGCTATAATTTTAAAATGCCATCAAGAAATGTCTCAAATAGTTCTTAAAATTTACTGTTGACCTAGTAACCTCAGTCCAAAGCATTCAACTTTGAATAAATGTTTTTGTTTTCCTTCCAAAAGCAGTATTGGTAAAACAAATGTACGTATTGCAAAACATCTTGCAATCGGTATACCTATGAGTTATCTGCACAATTCACTAAAATAACTAAGGCTTTCATACAGGATGAGTAAATCAGGATAGCAGTAGAGCTGGCAGGCCATACGATGGAAGTGATTTGACAAAATTGGAATCCTAATGCAGTGTGTTCACAGAGAAAGTAAAAACCCAGCAAAAGCAACCTTGTAATAATCAGCATCTGGCACTGACATGAACAGCAGTCACAGATGAAGTACATATTTGAAAAATTTGTCATGGGTGTTTCAAGTAATGAACATCCACAATTTGTTTGTTGAAATATTTTCCTGTAGCACTGTTATGCATGTCTGGGAAATAAAGTTTGTAAAGAACGGCCTGAACTCAGTTACACACTAAAACTGAAACTACAGAGGTGGAATTCTGACAGAACTATTTTTAACTCAAAAAAAGCGCCATCTGTACTGTCTTCCTTTTGCAGTTATATTCCTTCTACTGAGCAACATATCTCCAGCACCGAGTGCTCTGGCAGACAAGCACCCTCCTCATTACAGCTGGACAAACAGGCTCTTTACATTGCAGTTGTAAAGTTCTGAAACAAGGGAAAGAGTTATTACACTGATTAAAACGAAAAATAAGACAAGGCCCCCTTTCTTCTGTTTACTTTAGATACTGAATAAGATGTCTTGGTGAGGGAATGTGGTCACAAATACCTAAGAAGGGACATAATTTTCTTGGCCATCAAGGAAAGCTTTTGTCAGGATTCGGGCCAAGACTGGGGCAGTTTGCAGATGGCAACATCTGCCCAAGGTTGACAGAACAGAGTACTGAACAGCAAGGTGAAGACAGAGCCACAAACCACCAGGTTTGCTGTTAGGGCCATTTGGCCACAGGACAAGACTCTGTAGGAAGGTGGGGTACGGCTCCTTTTGTTGCCACCATGAAGAGGCAGAGAACACCTCCCCTCCACCCTTTGCCTAACATAACAGCTTATCCACTGAGCTAGTCTGTAAAACAGACACATTTCCAGAGCAGAATTTTCATCCCAGTGCAGAAACATCTCATCATGAGCTACAGGCTCATCAAACCTCATAAAGAACCTTGTCATGAAGCCCTCCTTCACCTGCGAAGTGCAGAAGCTACTCACTGCAGCTTCATGCAAAGACTTCCAAGGTACTTCTGTCACCTTAGGCATGGTACCCAGGGTAGCTTTACATTGCCCTTTGCCTAAGACTTTGTCTCTACAACACACAGCTGAACACTGCACTGCCATGCACAAAAGCACGCGACAGCTGTAGGCACTGCAGAAAATCCTGAAAGAAGAAAAAAAATAAATTATTTGTAGGGTTAGGTTGTTTTGAGTTACTGTTGGGTTGGGTGGGGGGGTTTAAATCTTTATAACCTCTTATGCAAACAAGAGGAGGTAGGTAATAATGCTGACTAGAAAATAAAGACCTTTCTTCACAGAAAAGCCTGACAGAAACAATATACATGTGCACACACACTCCCCCACACTCCTTTTCCTTAAAGTCTTCTGTGGAAAACTTCAGCTGTACTTTGAAAACTTCTGAAAATTGAAACTATTGAAATGGAAAAGTTCATATTTCAGATTCTAATGTTCACCTTCTGTTTTGCTTTCTGTTGCAGTTTCTAAAGCAAAGCATGCCTTTTCTGCTAAACCCCATATTTTCTTCCAAGAAAGATTTCAAAGGAAAACTTTTCATAGCCATGCTACAGAACCGGTGACGCAGTCCAAGGAAAGAAACAGCAAAGTGCTTAAAAACAATCTCATGAGGACCTGTTCTCCTTTAGTGCTCTGATGGGAGAATCACCCATAAGCCTGAGCAAGCACTAACACGGTTGCTGCGCAGACCAGCTCAGCACAAGTCTCTTATTTGCTCAGGTGCCTGCGCCATTCCTTACATGGGCACCACTTAGATTTCTTCTTCTTCTTTTTTTTTTTTTTTTCTGGATTAGCCTTCTAGTATATTTTTTACTTGAATAAATAATTTAAACAAACGTGCCATACACAAACTGCTCAAGGCATGGAATGAGCTTCAAACCTAAGCTAACAGCATTTCTAATTAGGCACAGTAGGAATGGTCACAGTGGAAATCGATTATACTCACTAGATGTTTTTGCAGACAAATAATATTGGTTTATAAACACCCAACTCACTTCAGGGTCTTGTTTTCTTTTATGCTATTCTAGATAAAGGAGTAATGGGTTTGGAAAAGAATCCTGATGCAATAAGTAAGAGGAGAAATAAAAGATCTAGAGAGTCAGCAAAAAGGAAATGGGCCAATGTGCAGGAGAGGGGCAAGATGCTGGGAGTAGGCATGCAGTCCTCTGACAGATGCCTTCAGTATCTCAAGGAAAACACTCCAGCCCTGTGGGGGTTTGTCTCCATCACACGGTGCCTCCCACAGCACCAGGCCAAATGCAGTCCACATCATCAGCTGTGGACACTCTGTGTAACACCGGGCTGCCTCCCCTGGGCCATGCAGACGTCCCTACCACCCTGCCGGGGCACGGCCCATGGCGGGGAGTCCCTGCAGCCCTGCGGGCGGGCACGGCGGCTGCCCGGACGCTCCGAACATCACAGGCGAGAGGAGGCTGTGCCACGTCCCGCTGTTCCCCCGTTGCAGCTGCCCCGCGAAGGGCTGTTTGCGGTGCGGGGGGCCCGCGGGGAAAGCCCGGCCCGCTCGGGGGTCGCGGCCTCCCCCGCCCCGCCCGGGGGCTGCTCAGCGCCGGCGGCCGCCGCTCGGTGGGGGAGAGCGGCAGGGCCTGCGGGCAGGGCGGCAGCGGCGGCAGCGCATTGCCTTGTCCTTGTCTCCACCTGCTGATTTTATAAGCAAATATACTCGGGGAAAGTAACCATACAAATAAATACAGTTGCCGGTTGTGTGGGAGCCGTGTTTCGGGGCACATATCTAGGACCTTCAGCCACAACCAAGTACTGCGATCTGGGAGAGTTGAAAAGACTAAAAACATAACGGGTAACCAGTTTGGTTGTTTTGTGGTTTTTTGGGTTTTTTTTCTGCTTTTTCACGCAGACTTCAGAAAAACAAGCATGGTGCCATTCTGCCGTCTGCTTCCTCCTGTTCAAAGACGTTCAAAGGCACCAGCGAGCATCGAAATGGAGGCAGATGAAGCTCTTGTGCAAGCAGGCGAACTGGCACTACAATCACTTGATACATTTCTGGAGCTCACATGTCAAAAAGGATCACTTTCAATTCACCGAACCCTTCAAAGAAGCACACACGAGGGCTCCAGCCTAACCTGGCACTCGCCCTCCTCAGAAAGGACTAAAAAAAGGCAGGGAAGGGATATACAAAGGCATTTCTCATCAACTGCTAAATGGTCCAATATACTTGTAACCTTAGCTCTCTGCTTTATAGCAAGTGAGTGATGAAAACCTGATGGGACAGGCAAGCAGGCTGCACTCTGAGCCACGACGGTGCATTTTTGGAATTGGACAAAAATATTCTGGACACCTGGAAAGGGCATGGACAGCAAGGGGATATACTTGGGAGAAAGGAAGAGTTTAAAAAGATTAAGAAAAATTTCTGATTAAGATTTTAAGAGGTGAAGTTTTGGCATGGATCAGGTTTCCTGAAAAGCATGAATCAGGCTCTAAGCTGGCTTCTCAGATGATATTTGGAGACCTCAAAAGCAGAATCATTTAGAAAGAAACTTCTTCAAGGAGTCCAGCTTAAACTACAAAGACATAAAATTCCAGTCAGACACAGGAAATTCTTAGGGGAATACAAGAATTTTATGAGTCAGAAGATAAAAATCCCTCTGAATACCTAACTAAACTAATCTAATGTAGTAGTCACCAAGAAAAGAGTGTGATGAATCTGCATGTCAGGAAGGACAAATTTAAACAAACAGCAAATTGAACAACCTGAAGCTGTTTTCAGTTTTATTCCCTGTGCCCGCTCCGTTTTTTCTTTAAAGGTGCAAACAGAAGAAGCTGCCGTGTGGGTCTGACAGGACTATTTCATCTTAGATGAAGTTTCAATTTAAAAGAAATAAATTGCCTGGCTTCCTTTTGCAAAGTTGGGAAGTAATTTATTTATGATTCATTATTTGCACTGTTGTAGACCCTACAGGCCGTAGTACAATCGACCCACTAATCATTACAAAATAATACAGGAAAAGACAGTCCTTGATATAAAGTTTGTAATCCAAAATTTAGTTTCCTCCCTGGCATGCAGAAGTGAGGCTAAATGCTTCCTATTAGATATTTTACCAATGCTGGTAGCTAGAGAGAGGCTTCAATCCTAAATGGTATAGCTAGCTCCGATCCAGCTTCACGCTGGGGAACATGCTTAGCTTTTGACATGGAGAAGTTGTCAGAGAGGTTTCCAGAGAGATCATCACATCCATAAGGGTCTTGACTTTAGGTACAGAGGATTTTAAGACCAGTTGTGTGAAGCAATTCTATACAGAATGCTGTCTCCTCTACATTACAGAGCCAGGCGGCAGCTACACTTAAAAAAGAAGAGGTTTATGTATGTGCAGTATTGTGTCTTGGATGCCTTTTACAAGGAGCGAGGAGCTTTTTCGATTTATAAACTTTTTATTACAAATTATCTCATTTAGGAAATAAATTTTAGCAAATTGCAACTCCTAAAACTTCAAAGACTGCTACTTTTCTAACAATGTTGCTTCTATACTAAAATTAAGTTTGCATTAAAGCTCTTCTGTTACTTCATATTTACTTCAGCTTGAAAGAAATAAACTTGTACAGAAGACATATTTGTTTGTTTGTTTGTTTCAGCGAGTGTTGTGATTTCAAATGTCTTCATTCCACAACGGACAAAAAGAAAAAGGAAAATTCTCTTTACACAAGGTTTCCTCTAAAACTAGTCTTGGGTTAATTGTTTCATTACACAAAAAAATCATTATAAGAAAACCAAAATACTTTAATTTTGCTTTTTGTATGTGTGTGTAGTATTGCATCTTGTATGCCTTTTTCATGCTAAAAATTTCTGATAAAAAGTTGTGCTAAAATGATTTTGAGATGAAAAGAAAAGCTTTCATCCCCAAAAGACATGCCACCAGCACAGCCTAATGTGCTGCTGTACACAGTAAGTCAGGCATATACTGAACTGACTTCAAACTACTTTTTTATAAATTAGGGCACTGCTTAGTTTCCTATCTGAACTGCCTGTCTAGATCCTCCTATTTGGGGTTGATTCTGGACTCCACTTAAAATACTAATTGTTTATATTAAATAGACAAGAGAATGTGTGATATATTTTAACTGTCAAAAGTGTTGTGAACAGCAGCAGCTGGAAGAGGAATGTTTAATTCACTCCGTTACCCCCAAGCCTTTTAGAATCCTGTATCAGCAGCTAAATCTTAGTCTTGCAGGCAAGAAAAACAGGGTATGAAGGGGTAGCACAGCAAAGCTGCTTCTACAGGAAAAAAAGGAGGGCTATGCGAAAGCCATAGTATTGTCATTATTCAGTCAAAATAGAGCATCACTAAATCTACAACAGCATTGATGCATCCGTGAAAGCTGTGCACATTTTTGTGTGGAAAAGCTCGCATTTCGTGGCTCCTTTCTTGTGCTGTTTCCTTGCACTTAGCTGATGCCTGAGATGTGATGCAGGTAGTGATGGGAGATATCACTTGAACCATTTCCTATATGATACCTCTAAAAAAAGGAATCTTGATGCTATCAGTTACTGTAATACTCTTGCATGTTCTGGACAAGAGGTCAGAGGCTTGTGTAGAGCTGTGAGTAAGGGTAAGTTTCCTCCCTTGCACAATTTACTCTCACAGGGCACCTCACACACATACTCTGGACACTTCCCCCATGATAATTTTTGCAGCATAACCTGGTGCTGGGACCCACAGGGCCCAAACAAGGGTAAGAGTTGTTACTTAACAGAAATTAATAAAGGCATTGCTAAGCAACAGGACGAAGTTGTTTTCAATGTTTATAAAAGCTTCACATTTTCAAAAGTAGGAAAAAAAATCCAACCACAATGATACTATTTTGCAGATTTCCTTGAGGAAATCTTGAGAGCAAAACAGCAAATTAGCTGCACGCAGACAAATGATCATTCTAATGTCAAGGGAAAGGAGGGTCTGAAACACTAAATTAAGAGATGCACAAGCCTGTGCAAACTGCTGTAGTGCAGGTTTTCCTTGGGAGGCCTGACTTCAGCCATGTGATTTTGGTCTTTTTTTTTAATGCCACATTTACAGAATGGGTTTGGCACGCTCAGGAAAGGAACGTTGTTTTTGTTCATCCTATCCATCTTTTACTTGTCCAATTGCCACTACTGTATTAGAAGGAAAAATAGACCCGACAAGGCGTAAAATAATGCTGCGCATTCAAAGACAGTGCTGTACCTCATTTCACTTTAATATTTACTTCAAAAGTAAACTCTGCTGAAACCTTGTATAAATAGCACCGAATGAGTTTGCAAGGTATTCTGAACTTACTGAAGCAAAGTCGACTCACATGTCTAACACACAATTGCTTATTTGGTTCCTTACTGCCAAAACATCTGCCAAGAGAGCCCTCGGATGAAGCAAGTGGGGAGACAGAAGCAGGTGAGGCTTGACTGGAATAAGAATTGTTAACACAACAGAAGTTAGCCAGCAGAAACATAGTCCACACCAACTGACAGTAAGCAAGAATAGCAAGGCTGAAAAGTAGCTGCAGGCATAGATTTTAATTAGATTTTAATTTGATTAAATTTTTACTACTGTATGTGTCCAAATTCTCATTTTCAGCCTTTTCACTTTCTTCTGTCCATTATTTTTTCTTTATGCCACAAGAGATCTTTCTTTATTTTCTTTTTCTCTCACAAAGGCTGCAAACTGGGTGTCTGAGCTTCCTCTCAGGCAGTGTGTGCTTGGGAGTGCGAGGTC
This sequence comes from Patagioenas fasciata, assembly GCF_037038585.1. Classification (NCBI taxonomy): domain Eukaryota; kingdom Metazoa; phylum Chordata; class Aves; order Columbiformes; family Columbidae; genus Patagioenas; species Patagioenas fasciata. Next base: position 178,956,401 of record NC_092520.1, read on the forward strand.
AAGGAACCGTAGCCTTGATTAGACTGGATTCTGGAAGGAGCTGTACAGAGATTTTGTTTAGGTTTGAAAGATGAGTTTGTGGCTCATTCTATAAGTAAAGTGTTACAGAGACCTTCACCAGAGAAGGCAAAATACAAAATCTTGACAAGGGGTCAGCAGGAAGTCTTCCATAAAAACAGGCTTTCAAACAAAAGAAACATGAAATGCTTGCTTGCTGGAATCAAATGTTTTCATAGGGATGTCTCTGCTTCACCAAAGATGCACTCAGCCCAGAACAGACAGTAACTTGCTGGTCAGGATGTCCAATGGGAGATGCATGGGAGGCTTCTGTTCTAATCAACTTCTAATATTTTGCATGCAAAGTGGAGAAGCTTTAGCAAGGCTGACTTAACAGAAGGTGTCATAAGATGGTTGAAGCAATCAATCAGCTTCCTGCCCTTCTCCTGCCTCTGCTCTCAGTTGTCCTGGTTCTGCTGCTTCCTCACCATTCACTGGCTCTGGTCTCCATTTGCGGGGAGAAAGTTCAGTTCACTAAACCAGCAGAAAATTATTCAGCTGTTTTTCTGTGCTAGCTAGCTGAAACGGTTAACTTAGAGAGGTTAAACAACCACTGGAGGCAATGCAAGGCCAGGGCAAGGAGTGTATGGATGACAGAAATACAGCTGTGATGACTTACCACAATGTCCCTGATTGACAGAAAGTCTACAGTTAGAATAAGGTAAACCTCTGAGTTCAGCACTGACACTACATCTTTGCACTAATATCACAGAAACATGACTATAAGCTGACCATATGAACAACGGATTTGACTAAAAGTCTGCTGGAGGTCATTGCCTTTATAATTCAAATAAGCCTGTAATCCCTCTGTTCCAAAGATCTCTGCCTCAGCATTACAAAAGGCAAAGTGTGCAAATTTAGAATTTAAAATACACTATCTGGGTTATTATCTGGGCTAAATCTTTCCTCAGAGAGCAGGTAGCAGAGGATGTGCTTTCCAGGAAAGGGACTGAAACATACTGTACTTTTCATTCTCTAAGCATGTTGTGAGAATTTAAAACAGATCATTGAAGAAAAGCTACAGTATGGCAGTTCCCAACCCTAACTTGGATATGACAAAATCTAACCTTTGACACCGAGCTATGCCAATATCGATCCAATTCTATTCAACAAACTCAGACCTTTTTTTAAATGCTGCATAACTCCCCACAAGTACAATGCCTGTTTACTTAAGTTCTGAGTGGGCAAAGCGGATTTAGCAGCATTGCAACAATGGAAGTTGCAGGGATGGGGAAGGACTGGAATGCTGGAGGTTGCTGGGTTTTCCCTCTCTACCCTTCACACATTCATCAGATTGCAACCAAAATAATGCACATTCTGGCTGTGGAGAAGGAAAGGTCTGCTTTGGGTCACTAAAAGGGACTGTTCTGAGCAGAAACCTCCACTGAAATTTAAAGGGCATCTAGTACCCGAACGGTGTGCAGTCAACCCAAAAGCCTTTGTGTGTCCCTAAACTTCTTCCCAGCTCTCCAGGAAGCCGAGGCACACCCATGGTTTCAAATGTTCATGCTGTAATGGTATCACTCCAGGTGTTCTCAATAGGATTCCTTCCTATGAAACAACTAAAGGAGTAAAATATGGTCCAAATCTCTGTAGGAAAAGAACAGAGCCAACAGTGCAATCTGATTCTGAAAAATGACTTGGTTCCCATGCCACAAGCAACAGTCCATAAAGCATCTCACAAAAAACCCAAACAAGCCTTGCAGCTTCTGGCTTTAGAGAAAGAACTGGAGGATCTGGGGACCTCTGACCCACATTCCAAAATGGACCTTAAAAACAGACTTCCCTTCCTTGTAGGCAGCTTAATGACCTGCAGATTTTCAGTACAGGCCATATCTGACATCAGCTTCAGAGCCTCACCTTCTATCAGATTAAAACAGTTGCACATTTTAATGTGAAACGGGATGGTATTTCATTTGCACAAGGCACCATCTCATTGATCTGTTGTATTTTTGAGAGGGGAAGTGGAGTGGGGAGGAAGAATTCCTACTTTGTTGTATCCAAAACAACTTCAGTAGCTTCAGTATTCAACCTTCACACTTCAGTGTCCAGCACGGGTATCACCACGTCTAATATTGGTTTCACGCTGTTAGTGCAAACAACCCGTTTTTTTTTAATCTACACCCTAAGACATGTTAGGTCTAAAATAGTTGCAAAACTATGAATAGTTTTCTAGAAAGATCTGAATCAAAGTGATCACCCTTTGGAGAGCTGTGTGTGCAATGACTGATCATCTCTATTGTTGGCATTCTCAGGGGTCACTGGGGCTTCAGCAAAAAGAAAGGCCGTCACAGCCAGCTGGTTGTGCAATCTAGGAGACCAACTTGTGGGTGCCAGTAATTAAGCATCCAATTAATTTGGGCCTGAGTTTTGAGTTGATAGCAGGTTTGGGATTTTTTTTTTTTTTCCAGTTTCTTTTTAAATAATAAAACTGCCTTAAGCAGCCTCTAGGGATCTAGAAATATTTTTGAAAATTTATCAAATTTTGTAAAAATTTCGACTTTAAAATGGCATAATTTGGACAAAATTCAAATAGCTCAACTGTTTTTGATTCTTCATTTTGAAAGCATATAGTCCAAGCCTTTGTTTGAAATGTTTCCTTTCCAATTATCAATTTTTTGTTAAAAAATCTGAGGGATATACACCCTGCTCCAGTTCAATACATTGAAAAAAACAAAATCTTTTATTTCTGCTTGACAACTTAAAGAAAACTTCCCTGAACACACAAGTCCCCAACCTTGTTTCCACGTATAGGTTTGGTCCCCAAATAAAGAGTCTGATTGTTTTCACGGTTCTAGCTGTGGCTGCCCCAGCCTCTAGGACTAACTTTAGGCCCTGCTATTCGAACATTTTATCACTTTCTACAGTAAAAATGTATAGCAAAGGCCACACATCCATACAGATATGTAAACTGGGTGAGCAGGGCAAACAATAATTTTATTTGCAGCCTTGTATTAGCATCTTTCTGCTGCCCCTGTGTTTAACAATCAACTTTTCTATGTCCATCCCGTGAGATTATTCTTATTTTTTTCTTCACTGATCTTTATTAGATCATTTAAATATTTACCCAGGCTTCAGTAACTATTGGTTCACTTCCTGGGAGTGTAGCATTCTTTACTCTTCCTTTCAATGTGTTTTAAATACCTGCTATCACTGTTGCAACTCTTAATTCCTCATCATTCATTAGTTTTAAAAGAGACTTGCACAAATAAACCACAACATTGAGCTAATGAGAAATGGGTGGGAAGTTTCTATAAATACAGCCTGAATTCAAGGTAGAATGTCTGCATAACTTAGATAATCTTATTCTTTACATTGCACTGAAGATGACCCTGAATGCCCTTCATTTATTAATCTTTATTAATTTGAAGAACACCCTGCCTTATTCTTTCAGCTTCTTTAGCAGACCAACTTTATGCTTTCAAATATGTATTAACATGCTCCTATCCAAATGCTAAAGTAGAACTTCAGGCTGTAATATGTTTGATTACTTAGGCATTTTAACGTTATCGTCCACTTCCATCTGTGTAAGGTTTAAGCCTGACAGTGGCCAATACAGTTTATGAAAATTTTAAAAAAATATGCAAGAACTATTGGCAGAGGAGTGAAAGAAATATACTGTTACTGCTCATACAAATTATGAGAAATTCATTAGAGCTCAATCATTTGTGGATAAGTAAAAACATTCTTAGAGGCAAAATGGGTTCTGAAGTTTCCCAATAACCCCCATCACTGTGGGAAGATGAAGATGGGAATGGATGGACAGAGTCTCTGTATGGTCCACCCCTTTGATCTGATGAAGGAAGATCAGATCACCTTAAGGCCAAGGGCACTTAGATGAAGGTCTATGTCTTCACTCTCACCCAGACACAGTCAAGTGTGACAACGTGGGTTTCAGACTTGGACTTGTGCAGTCTTCACAGGAGGTGAGGTGGTGGTCAGGAACTCATTCCCTCCTTCCCAAACAAGAGCCCAGGAGGGGGCATGTCCCACCAGGGAGTCTCCTGGTCTGTGACATGTCCTGGCCAGGAGTAGGTCCTTTGGGCACAGACCTTCCTTGTGTGAGAAAGCAAAGGGGAACATGAAAACCTATGTTAACATATCATTAAAGAAATTACTTCTACAGAGACTAGAGAGAGGGAGTTAAGATTACAGTTCTGCTACATATATTTCTCTGCTTTTTTAGGAGTGGGACTTACTTTTTATATCGTCTATACTGGGATGCCTGGAACCAAAGGAATAAAAGCAGCTGCCAGCATACATTTCAGGATCATGCTGTTCTTCAACAGTAAAATGCAGCCCTGTTTAATCACACTGCCTCAAAGACACAGATACAGGTACACTTGAGATGTGCCATCGTTGTGGGCAAAGGAAGAGTCTCAGACATGCAGACAGTAAAGAAAACAGAATTATTGAAGATGAGAGCTCCTACAATTCTCTTATCCAGCAAAGCCAGTTACCTGGGTAAGTGATAGCCAATGTAACTTCAATTTGCCACAGTCTAACACTAATTCATGACCTAAAGCTCAGCTCTGACAGTTCTCTTTCACTCACGGATTTTTTCCTATCCTTGGAAGCAGGGAAGGGTGAAATTTCAGTGAAATACTGTATCTTCCCCTCTTGCCTTTTAAACTTGTTTCCACAGCCCTAATGCCCTCAACACAATATTTTATGCAAGAGATTTTTCATTCGCCCACACATGTTTTCCACCACTCTTCAACCTAAATATGTCTTAAGCAGTTTCCAGATATTCTATCAGCACTAACAATTGACATTCAAAATCCCACCCCTCTGCAAACCTGTATTCCTGGGACTCCATTTAAATCCCTTAAATATAAAGTGTGTAGCAGGGCAGAAAAAAAATCATTGACTCAAAGGGAGAGAATAGTATGGAAGTGAATATATGAGCACTTGGAAACACCAGAAATCTTATGGGTAGACACTTTTAAAATGAGAATATAAACAGGGGAATTTTGACTAACTCCTTGAAAAGTAAGAGGCAGAAAAAGAACACTTGTATTTCTAAATTTGAATGTTTTAAAAATATACCTTTCAGTTTTTGCATCTGCATTTATTGTGTCAGGTGTCCTTAATTTGGTTAGAATGGTTAACACAAAGACTTCAACTTCCTAAATGCTCAAGAATCACAACATAAAAGCAGCAAAATCTCTGCCTACTGAGCTTTTGGAAAATTCCACATGCTTTCTGAAACATGAAAAAAGAGCAGCTTAATATTTGGACCCTAACTGAAGCTAAATTTAATACATCTACAACATTTTTGATTCACTCTCGTTACCCATACACCATGTCTCTTTCAGTTATGTGTTTCTCTTCCTGCCCATGAGTGGATGAACAGTGATAAATGATCTATTTAATAACCACATTCTGTCAGCTTTTTCACATCTGACAATTCTTAGTCATAACTCAAGAGGAAGAGCTGAAAATTGTTACAGTTCTCTGGGGTAACAATAACTGGAGACACATAAGCAGATTTGGTGGTTTTGAAGGAAGAAAGAAAGGAAAGAAAGGAAAGAAAGGAAAGAAGGGAAGGGAAGGGAAGGGAAGGGAAGGGAAGGGAAGGGAAGGGAAGGGAAGGGAAGGGAAGGGAAGGGAAGGGAAGGGAAGGGAAGGGAAGGGAAGGGAAGGGAAGGGAAGGGAAGGGAAGGGAAGGGAAGGGAAGGGAAGGGAAGGGAAGGGAAGGGGAAATGAAAAGGCATACAAGGAGTAACAGAACTAAAATAATCACAGGTAAACTAATCCTTCCCATAAATACACTGTACCCAACCTCTGTGTACAGGTGTTTTACTGACATCCAGCAGAAGAACTTGACAGTAATTGGGTAGCTCTCCTCTTAAATTTATTAATTTCTCCTACTACACCTCCACAGCGACAGCTGTGGAAAGTGACTTGGGGATCACACCCGCTCATCCCCAGCTCTCTGAACATCCATTCCAGAGGGAGATGATCTCTCCCAACTTTAACCATAACAGTTACATGCCCAACTCTAAAGGTGATGGGCACTCACAAGGGTGACTCAGTGCACCCCCAGACAGACTTCTCCAGCAGAAGGGATGAACCCCTCTGAGGATGTTTGTATCTTCCAACTGACTCTGGATGAAGCTCAGAGGAATATGTTACGGTAGATGGTTACAGTTAAATAAGATGATCCTACTCCCCCTGATAAGGTAATTGCTTGTACAAAATTTCCCTCCAAAGGCAATGCTGCAATTTCTCCAGACACACAGGGACTGTGTGAAAGCTGGACACAGAGATAACCTGAAAAGGTTATTATGCAAATAATCAAAGCACATCAGTTGCTACAGCTAGTAAAGAAGAGCAAAGACTAGTGCTGTTAGATGCGCCAGGGTTTATTTAGAACAACCAATTGCTGAGAATCTGGATTTTGTAATCTTGATAAGCACGGTATTTGGGGAAGGGCACACAGATCTAAGGTTGTTCAGATACCTGAACCATGGCTGATGACAAAGCTGGGACAACTTACTCTGTAAGGAACAACAGGCAGGCATGACGGTGCTATACCAAAGAACAGAGCATGGTAATTCAGCCTCTGATGGAAAACAAGGTTGCCAAGACTCCTGATCAGATCACATAGGGATGCAATTCATTCCTTGCAGAAATACTTCCAGCCCTTGTAACTTAATTCACTGTTGTCTGGTTTAAGACCTGATTGTGCTGTCCTTACTTGCATAGAACTCAGTGCAAATTGTGTCTGACTTAAACTGGCAGCATTAGAGCTCATTGGTGTTTTGACCTAGGAATTAATCCGAAGCAGATGGGTGTTCACATGTACAATGGCAGCTGCAGTGGTATGACACAAACTTGTCTACCATTACATCTTAAAGGCTGTCGTTGCCACTAAATTAAGTCAACAAAAGACAAATTAATGTTCTTTGCTTCATACTCAGATCAACACTGTAAAGATTTCGATGGTGATCACTGAACATGCTAGCTTGATTAAAAGCAGCTTGCATTTTTCCCTTTACTTTTAGCGGTACAAAACCTGAAATCAGTTTTGATAAGAGACTAAGATGTGAAATACTAAAAGCTGACATATCTTTCTTATGGTTAAACTTACAGCTCTATATCAATGAAAGAAAAACATGAAATATTTTAATCTTTATTAAATCTTCTGTCATTAAAAATTATCACTTAGCTAGTCCGTACAGTCTAATGACAGGAAACAGGTAATTTTTTTCAAATAACAGATTTCTTCCAGTTTCAACTAATACTGAATGATATCATTCTCATCATCTTGTATACAAAAGATGCTAAGGGTTTATTTTCTCTTTGACAAACCCAGAGGGAAGAAACAAAAGCAGCTTTCACCTCTTTCTTGTTCAAATTCATGACCCCATAAGCCATTCTAATCAAAACAGATGATATGCCATTTTCGACAACATGCACTTAGCCACAAAGGTACTACTCTTAATGAGACATGGCCTAAAACCAAAACAGGGAAATGCACTTCACGGTAGTGAGAAAATAATGAGAAAAAGAGTGGACACGTTGACCATAACCATTCTGTCCTGTTGAATTCATCAAGGCACACAGGCAAAAACTACCTTAGAGGTCCTCTTTGCCTAGTGCTTGGCTGCTGACTGTCCCATAGATAAGCTATTGAAATCAAAGGAGCCATCTGACACATAGAGTATGGATGCTGAGGTCTTGCCAAGGTCTTGCCCTCTCATCTGTCCCAGAGGCTGATGAGGTTGGCAGTGTGGTGCTTGCCCCAGTGGTTTTACACAGCTGTAGATCTCCTCTGGGACCAATTTAGGTCACAGCATTGACAAGCACATCTGGATGGTCACAGCTTAAACAATGCTATTGCTGGTTTAAGTTGTTGCTGTCCTTATTGAAGCTGTGGATTCCTCCCAGAGCAGGAAGGGAGAGCCAGGGCAGATGAAGAAAAGCATCCTAAGCAATTCTTCTCCCTTGGCCAAAACCAGGGAGTTTGATTAAGTTTGGTTTGATTTGGTTTTACTGTGAAACTGAAAAAGACAATGTGAAGCAGCTGCCAGATGCTGTAGATGAGAAGATGGGAATGCTGCTCAGCTAAAGAGCCACATTTTTCATCATCTTCATCTGATTCAGTAGGGCATCACATGAACAGAAGAACTTCCCTCCTCCATGAGAAACCAAGTAGGAACTGGATTTTAGTATCTCACAGAAACCACTCTGCTTTCTCCTCTTTTGATCTGGTCTATTTTCAAAGAGGTAGTGCTATGAGGAGCAAGGGACACCTTTTCAAGGGACAATCGATGCAGTGATCCACCCAAGAAGGGTCTAGGAATTACAGAGTCAGCATTTTCTTTCCCAGCACAGCCTTAGTTACTACCTAAATCAGAAAAGAATCCCAGCCCCACATCCTCAGCTGCTCGGCCTCCAGAAAAATAAAAGATGAAAATTTTTGTTATTCACCAGTAAAGGGAGCAAGAGGAATTCTCAGGTGAGTGGAAATAAATGAAAAGGGAATAGAAGTACTCAAAATCTTTTTTTTTAAACTTTCCCAAAGGGTGGAGCAGAGACCTGCAGTGGAGACTCAACGCGGACCTCTAGAATAAGCAAGGCATTTACTGATTCAGAGTAAATTCAGGCATACTGGGAGAGAAATACAGCTTTAAAAGAGACTACTTTTTAAGGAGAGAAAATAAATTTCTCTTGAGAATCCATCACATCGTATCAAATACAGTATATATTAACAAACTGCTTATTAGAATTCATCAATATTCACAGGGTAATGTCTCTTTGATTTCACCTCTTTTTCCCTTTAAAATCAGTATTATTGCCACAAAAATGGAAAATGGCATAGAACTGATGCATGACAAGTGTATAAGATCCTCACTTCTCATGGCCTGCAGAAGAGATCAGACTGCTCAGAATCTTGCAAAATTCAAACTGATTTCATGAACTGATGTTGATCAGAACATTTAACATCCTCCAAGCCCCACTATTTTAAGTGTCACTTGCATTTTCAAATACAAGTGTTTTCTTCAGAAATTAATACATGGATGAATGATCCTGTGATAAATAGGTAAAAACCTGCTTTCTTAGACCTCTATCACTGATAGGAATATTATTCTTAAAGGGATTTTGGAAGTTTTATGTTCCATCAGTATTTTCTGTCCTATGTGCCTGAGCCTTCAGATTATATTTACATGTCATTTAAACTCCACTATTATTACATATTAGGCTTTATTAGGCCTTTATCTACAGCCACAGTCATACTTTCTGCTGCAGAAATCATGCTGTTCAATTACGTGAGAGATTCTGGACCTGGGAAGACCATTTGCACAAACTGAATTTCTTCTGCACAGAACTGAGATCCCCTTGACACAAATTTTGTGGTACGGGTCACTGTGTAGGCAGAGTGAAAAACTCTAATTCAGTTGAATACATTTACCATGCTGCCTTTTATATTGCTTTCCAGAGACTCTTTCTAACATAACTTCATTTACTTAGTCTTAAAGGAGACACTTTGTAAAGGCCACTCATTATTTGATTTTTAGTAGACCTAAGAGGTGATATCAACTGAGGAAGTCTTTCCACTGCACTAGGTCTTGGATGCCTCATAGCAAGAGACAGGTCTTTCCCTGAAAAGCCTTGCCATGTACACAAACTACACAGACAACGGGCAGGAGGAATAAGGTCTAGGGAAAAAGTACTTTGCCCAAGGTCACAGAGCTATCAGACATGCTGGAACAAGGTACAGAATCAGCAGATACCCATACTAACATTAAAAATACGAAGCAGCCATCCTAATTGTGTCCAAACTTGCACGCCCCAGCTATTATACCTATATACACCCAGACGGATGACGATATCTTCTGCACCAGAAGACAACAGAGATGTAAAGAATTATTGTATCCTACAGAATTCTTGTTTCCTGGCACCATGCAGTGAGCTAAACAGTATCCCGTGTTGCCATTCTTCAAAATCTCTGCAGAAGTATGTATATGATGCATAATGCCGTAACACTCCACTTACAAATGAATTATAGTTCAGTTTCCAAATTACAAAGCAGACAGGCAATTTTCCCCCCACACTTCATGGTTTAAGTGAATAGAGTACTAATAAAGCAATGAAACAATACAACTGGAGCTCTACGTGGTGTGGGCAAGTTGCCTCTGAGCTATATAACTATTTCAATGAGCCACAGCTGTGACCAGAAACCTCCCTGCTTGTCCATTCTTGTGGCTTCTCTTGCACATACTCCATTTTTGGCTAATTAAATGGGACTACGGCAAAGTTAATTATCACAGTTAGTCTGTAATAGGGTTAATTTGACTGAATGAATTGTTATTTAACAGGAACAGAAAAACTCTTTACGAAGTTTGTATATATAGGTTAATTCAAAAGTATCACCAAAAATCTACCACTTTGTCCACTGAACAAAACTCAATGCAAGTAGCTCTTGAAAAGCAATTAGGTAGCCTTGTTCAGTAAAAATCTGAACAATGATTAACAGTTTAAGTAAGAATCACATCATTTTTGTATTTAAGAAATCCAGCCCTCCAGAATAGTAAAGATGTTATGCTGCTGAATGTTGCTAACTTGAAAGAACAATTTGCTAACTAACAATAACTAACTCCCCAATAGACCAAACCTATCTGAAGCAGCTTTACTTATGATGACTAAAAAATACTCAAGCAATCTACTTCATTGTTTATAATTTGACTGAGCACCACAGTTTCCAATTCCATGTAATAAAACTATGATTTATATATTACTCATGTCTTCTCAGACTACATTTGCCAAATTGTTTCTTAAAGACAGCCTTTTTTAGCTATTTGTAATGAAATACAAAATAGAAAAGATTGTATTTAGCACTTAGAAAGAAGGGCAAAAAATTTCTCCTAAATAAATCTGATGAATTTGTTTACATTAATGACATTAAAATGGAAAACCCAAGTCTAAATATTTTCATTACAGGACCAATTTAAACACATCGCAAGATCCTTCTCAGCAAGATCCTCGGAGCAAGGCAAGAAAGAAGCAGCAATGATTATTAAAGTATACGTAAGACAAAAATAGAAAATTTTGTTTGTCTTTGTTGATATTATATTCCTGCCTCCAGGAGCAAGGCCCTTTCACACACAGCTCTTCCCACATGGGGACAGGCAGTGTGTGGTGCACGAGGGCGCAGCGAGCATGCGTGCTCGCTCACGAGGGCAGAGCATTTTTAAGTCTTTGCCCCATTAATGACAACACAAACAGGATTTTTTGGAGAGAGGAATATATTATCCAAAAAACCCCGCATTACACAAGTTATTCACACAAGAAAGATTTAAGGCTGTTGTGAGTCAGATCAATGCCGCTGGCCTCCTTTGGTAGATTCATGGACCTAGCTTATGGAAATGAACAGGTTTCCTATTAAGCTACTTTGACAGCTGGGAAGAATCATGCCAATGACAGTAAGGAATAGCCCAGCTCAGCTACCAATAAGATGAACAGAGAAAACAGGAGAAAAAGACATCTGCAACCACAAAGCCAGTATTAAAATTTGGAAAGTTATACATTCTGGCAGCTGCTTTCTTCAAAAATCCTAGACAAGCAAGCTCGCATGTACGCTTAGAAGATTTTTAATCAGCCCTCCATAAATTAAGACATTGTTCTATATATCTAAATAATTTGACCAATTTTGCCATCCTTTACAAGACATATAAGAGAAGGGCGATGGTCAGTTATCATAGGCCAGTGCAGCTACAAGCACATAGTTCACTGGGATGTACTCAGGAGATGTACCAGCCATCTATACTCCAAATTGCATTCCAGTGTGGCCCCCAAAATATTCAACAGATGGTTCAGCTTGCATCTGGATCTAAAAGCTCATCTCACTGCTAAACAAATATAACAGACCATGCTTTCCAGCTATTGCACCCTTAATGATCTGCTTGTAGAGCTGTTAATACCAAGAACAAAATAGCACTGACAAGTAACGACAAGTAAGATCATCTGAACTGCTGTTCTGCTTATGTAGTTGCTGTCTCCCACTGTCTCTCTGTGTCAGTTCATGCACCCTTTCAAGAATCCATGTGCCGGTGGTGGCCAGAGAGAAAGAATTAATTCCTCATAGTTGAAAGAGACTCTGCTGAGGTTACTTGCCTCACCCAGAAAGCTGTGGAGCATCCTTATTCTTCAGTATCTCAGTTGATTCTGCCACCTTTCCCTGTCACAGACTCTGCAAGGAATCTTCTTACATTTTTGAATAAAAAACTCTGTTTGTAGGGTGACTGACGAACTTGTCAATATGATCTTGTCATGAACACCAAATGTGTCTTCCCTGTTCCTGAAACTACTCAGCTTTGCTAAGAAGAAATTAAGAACCCCTCTATCACAGCATGGGTGAATAGGCTGACGTCAATAACATTTAGGAATTTATTTGTTCATTCTGTACTTAGATGATTCAATTGATCAATGGATGATATTACTAAGTGCCCTGCTGCTTCAGGGACCTAAGGTTTCACACAAGTTAAGTTTCTTTTGGGTTTCCCTAGTAGCAAGTGTCAGTAAGAGATGCTCACTTACAAGATGCCTCTTGGTTTTCATTTCTTTCTTACTCGAGTGAAGAGTCCCCTGTGCTCTCAATAGCTGCACCGATGACTTTCATAAATTGGGACTGCTGACAGGCTAAGGAAAATCAGGGATGATAGTGAAAGTTTTGAAAATCTATTGCTGAACATCTGGAAGTGTAACCAAGACAAATTTATTAGAGGAAAACATGTGGACACCCCCAACCTTACAATTCTCCTCCAACTGTTCTCTAGCACCTGTGCTGAATCATGTAGCCTGGCAAGTTAGGACATCACAGACGCCACATTAAGGGAATGATACAGTAAATATAAGAGGTGAGAAAGGCAAGGATGGCAACTTTGAAGGGGATAGAAGGGTGGCAGCACTGTGTAGTGCTGAAGACATGGGGACACACTCATTCTGGTGGAAAATGTGATGTGCAGAGAGGAGAAACAACCTGCGGAGTCACTGGCTGGCACTGTGAGCCCAGACAAGACAGGCAAGGGAAATTCCAGGAACTGTCGGTGGCTCCTTGACTTGCTTTGTATTTGACTGCTGGGGCAGCAGGGATCCAACAAAAGCTAATGTGTAGATGTCTCTCAGCACAGCCTCTAGCTGCACAGGCAGTTATTATAGCTTAATTCCTCATACTAATTGGAATGCTGCCAAAGTATTGACACAAACGGTGATACAAAATCACATAGGTAATCTCTACATTTCATTTTATCTATATAGAAGCAGGGAGACAGAAGAACGGCTTTTGGAGATACATCTCTCGTTGTGAGAGAAGCGGGAAGCTGGCACAGAGGATGGTGAAGAACACAGCTGAAGGCAGTGTGTGCCCCTGGGCACTCCTCTCTCCTATGTCAGGGCTCAGATGTGTTTCGACAGCACGGTGCTGCCACAACTGTCACTTTATTGCACCCCGCGCTTTCTGACTTCCTCCATCCCACCGTCTGAGTGACATATACATAAAAGAGACTCCACTGGAAGCCAAGTGTATTGTCCGGGGATTTGTCCTTTCTCTTTAACAAAGAACAAAACGCAAATTTCTTCCCCTTTGTGATTTCACTGCCAACACTATCACTTGGATATCACATGGCTCACCTCCACAGTGACATGCAGGATACACCAAATATTACAGAAGATACCACAAGAAAGCTCCAGCCCTCCCACTAGGTAGTAGGAAACTCACTATTACCATTCCCCAGTGACCAGTGAGCATGCTGAGACCGTTGTTTGCATTTTCTATGCTTATTTGTCTATTACTAAAGTGGGATTAACAGTGTTCAGCGACAGCTTTTCAGACCTACAAATTCTTCCTGTTATGCAAAAGCATCATGAAGACCTATTTTTCCCTAAATCAAAAAAAAATCTTTCATTAGCTGATTATTCAAATATAGTTCTCACATTCCTAGATTCTAAAATTTGCTAATCAAGCACATAGCGCAAGAAGCATTTTAGACACTACCAAAATACTAATAATTAGAACAAAATTGTTTCAGTTGTGGTTTTTGTGGTTTACTTTGTTCCCTAACAGATTTTGAGGGAAAAAAAAAAAAAAATCCTACAATCTTTTTTGCTTTCAAGTACTTTTTCAGGGGAAAAAAATATCTATTTTCAGTACCAGTGTAATTCATCATATTATGACAGGAAAGCAAAATTGTTTCATTTCATAAAATCTTCTAACAGCATGAAGCTAACCCCATGGTCTCTGAGACAGAAATTCTGCCAGCTATAGACTTATAAAGAATCAGCAGAGAAAAAGAAGTTTCTCAGATGGAACTGTTAGTCATGATGTGAAGAATGTGTGTCCCCTACAGATGTTATAGCTATTTATATGATAAATCCCGATCATCACTATAGGAATTTTACAGCCTTCTTTTAAGTTAATGCTGAAGTTCAAATTAATCTTTTTTTGACAATGTTTGCCTAATATTTCAGTGTTGAACAACATTTCCAGGGTTACATTTATAGTGAGCCTACTGGGCACTTTTAAAGCTGTATTGCAGACTTTGTACTTGCTTCAGAAAGACTTATTTTAATTCTTCAGTCCTTCACAAATTTTTCTAGGAAAGACAAGCACAGTAAGCATTGCTAAATGCTTACAAGGGCACATTTAGATTTGCAAGTTCATTAGAATTAACACTGGGGTTAATTTAGAGCACACGACAGGTTGTAGAACAAACAGCTCCCTGGAAGAAAATGATCATTCTAGAATAAAATTACTTATCCTCATAGTCAACATTTGATCTGTTTGAGTAACATGAGATAAATGAGAACAAAGCATGTTTGTTCCAGTTTGCAGGATCATCGGTTTACTCAGGAATCACAGTCTGGGGAATTCAAAATGGAATGAGGGATACGAAAATACCTTAAGGTGTCTCTAAGGAATTCACGGTTGCATATAGAGTCATCGGTGTCAAATAGCAGCAGCCCTTTTAAAACCAATGCTACGTTTACACACTTCAAAGGCCCACGTTATACAGAACGTGGTGCTACATAGGTCACTGCATCCCCCCGTACCAGAGAAACACTTTCTTATGAGGATGCCTCTCTGCCATCACCAACGCATCCATCCACTCCCTGCCTACACCCTCCTGTTCGCTCACAGGCAGCAGGAGGTCTGGGCTTATTGTCTGGTTTCAGAAAAGGATGGCAAACTCTTAGGTGGGTAAACAAAAATAGTGATGTTTTATTTGGGTGATACAAGTTGACTTGATCTCAGTATCTCCACTTCTCCTCTGCTCTCTCATACTGGGAACAAAAGATAAACTTGCATTTGCTTGCACTATCTGACTAGAAAGCAAAGCTTCTTAGTGGAAGAACTGAGTTCTATCCCTGCAAAGGGAAGGCTGGTGTATTTTTCACAAAGATAAGGGTTTTTTCAGCCTTGGCCATGAAATGTGCTTTGAAGTTATGGAGTTTCTGTGACTTCTTTTTTCTTAAAATGCCATTTGAATTGTGTGCTTAATCTGTTTTTTCTACTATCTTTTAACAAACATCTACCCTTGGTTGTTACCTGAAACCTGTGATGAAAGAGGTAGCACTGATGAGACCAAGGCGTTAAACCTCAGTAATTCTCAGTTCCAAGTACAGCATTTGGGGCAAAGAACACGAGACCAGGAGCCCAGGTTGGCCTGGCCAGCCACACACACTGGCAATCCACAATGGATCACCAGGTGAGGAGCCATAAAAACCTTGGGGTGGCCAGGGTCCCATGACAGGAGAGTTTGAAACTATTCCAACCAAAGCCTTCCCCAGGGATTTAGGGGAAAGGGATCAAAAGCAGTAGGTGAAAGTGAGGCTCTGCAGAAAAAGGAAGAATAAATCTAAGAAATTCCTCAGACCTAGACCTTCCCATACTGTATTCCTGACAGTACACAAAGTGCTTTGATGTTCATGGAACTTGCTGACGTTGACACTCAGCAAAACAGTGTTAATCACGTGCTGCAGAGAATCCTGGTGTGCGTTCAGGGAATATTCAGGTGCAGAAAAAAAAACAGTGGAGACAGAGAAGATCTCGGGTCTTTTACTGCTTATTGACATTTTTATATAAAAATATTTGTGTGGTATCCTGTAAAAGGTCTTTACTTCTAAATCCTTTTGCAACTTTTGTGTGCTCTGTGGTCTTGGGGAAATAAAATTGTCTCAGGGGTTCACAAGGCCAGAGCTCTAGTCTTGTAAGAACCATGCCTAAGGAGTGTCTTCAGAAGAGCAGAGCAGGGAGAGCAACTCTAGTCCTCTGATCTTTGGGCAACTGGGCTTTCCAACACACTTGTGTGAGAAATAAGAGACAAACTGAAGGAAAACAAGCCTATGGAGCTCACACGGATCAAGAGGAGCCATTTAAAAGCTCATGCTCACCCTACAGAGTCCAGTCACAGAGGCCTGGTGACACCGACTGAGCCGGCATTTGCTGCAGCTGCGATAGTGCCAAACTTTTACAGCCACCCTGTGCTCCCTACGAAATACCAAACCCCTGTGGTCATCACCCAGGGAGAGCAGTGCTTCCAAAGACAAAGTCAGAAAACTGTTTGTGGCTTAATCAACCAAGCAAATCAAAGCTCTGCAGAGAGCATTCTCCGCTCAACAGGAAAGTGAGACGTTTGACAGTCTGCTCCACACCCTAGTTTTGGTGACTTTACTAAAAGCAAGGGGGTAATGGCAGACAATGGGTGAAGCTATTCCCCCATGTAAAACTGTTTTGTCAAGATCCAAGAAGCAATCTTAGAACAGCCATCATTCAAGCAATATTTAAACCAAGTAACCTCAAGCTCACAGACTAAAATCATAATAGAAGCAAGATGACTTAAGTATACAAGATGTAGGAATTGGCTCTACAAATGCTTCCTGCTGTAGATATCACTCCCATATAGTTCCAAAGATAAAATGTAATGTGGAAAGAAAAAGCAATGTAATGCCTCACATTTCAAACCCAAATCATGTTGTAACTGGGATAAAAGGAAACATGCGATTTCATAAATACACTGATTAATATATATAATAAAATTCATATCACTATAAGCAACTACAATCACTGCATTAAGCAAACTATATAGAAGATAACATTGGCCTAAATACAAAATTGCCATAATAATATCAGGTTTTCTGCTTAAAACAGTCTTTTTCATCTTAACAATTTTGAATGACCTTTTCAGGTAATGGATATCTCAGCTAGTTTCTGGACAACGGACTATTCTTAATTTACTATTGTTTAAGGAACACCCAGGAATAGTTAACTGAATAAATAACAGTCTGGTATTAGGATATCTGTCTTTTCCCCAACTGTTCCCCTGTTTGCTGTCCTGTGTTTTCTGTCTTGTTAGATACACATTAACCTGTTAGACTGACCTTCACTTCCCTCCCAATCCCTACAGCACATTAAAATTCTTTAAAAAGACAACTTGAGAGAGATTGCCTTTTGGTAAACCTCCTAAAGCGAGCTCTACAGACTGGTCTGGCATGCATTGTGTACATGCATCTGTCACGAAAATTTGATGACAAATCATCTGTTTCCTGACAGATAGGCTGCACTGACTTCAAATTCCCATGAAATGTCTTTGTCCACCAGGAAGAAAAACATTCTCCTTTAAAGCAGTGATCATTCTCAAACTTCACTTCAATCCTCCATTTGCTTTAAGTCTGTACTATCATTTATTTGTACTATAATTTTTCTGGATCAATTAAAGCCTGTTGCAAGATACATCTTCCTGATCATCTTTTGGGAAAATGTAAAGAGACAGGAACTAATGAAAGGAATGAAAACAAATGTTTCACAGTAATAATGCTGTTTTCAGAGGGTGAGAAATGAAGATCCTTTTTAAGACTGACCTACCCCAGTTTGTTTAAAACTAAACTGAACTTGAACTGATAAACTACTCTTTTGAGATTAACCTGAATAGTGTACATTCAGCAAAACACTGTAAATCTAAACATACCTGAATTGGAGTCAAACTTTGTTTCTGACCTGCAAAAGAAAATAAAAGGATCGTAAGTTACAAGAACTGCTTTATGCCATAAAAGCCATTTGTCAGACTGATCACTGAGCAAATATCGTCTTTAACAAGACTGTCTGCCTCTGTACATTAATACTTAATGCATTCAAGTGGATTTGAACCCAAATAATAACTATTACCTTTAACATGTTAGGTCTTTTACAACATAGAGTTACAAAGAAATTTTAAAAGACAAATCACAAAATGAATGCAGAAAATACAATATAAATTTAAAACAGGATTAAATTATATGCTGTGAATCCTGCAACACAGTTGTTCCTATGTAATAAATATTGTTTTCATTCATTTTCATTTTTGAAAAGTCATTAAGAGGATTTAATTTATTCATGAATGTTTCCAATCTATTTTTGAAGCAGATACCGTTTCATTAATGTCATATGTATTGTATCCAATGATCTGTACTTAATTGTACAACATCCTAGGAGGGTTTTGTTTGTGTGTGTCTTCAATTTACTTACTCTGCACATAGGAATAAGCGGTTTGATTTTCTTAAAAGTGGAAAGCAGGGGGTGGGGGAGAGAGAGAGAGGAAGGGAGGCAGACCTAAATTTTAACTTGTTTTAAGTCTTTGCAAAAAGACAATAATGTGTGCATTATGCATCATTAGTTTTAATTGTGCGCTGCAGATTTTTGTCTCTCTAACAACTAGTGGTTTTTTCTAAGGGCTTAGCACTTAGCAAATGAACCCTATAACCTGTATATTTAATAAAAGGAAGAAAAAATTAGCCCTTGTGGGAACATCATGTTTCAGATATAGGTTAATAATACTTGTAAATGTAGAAGCCTTTGAAGATCTCAATTCAACTGTGGGAAAACTTAAGTTGGGTAATTACTCTCAAGATGCTGCTGATGTGCTGTCAAGCAGAATTAACCCTATGACTAGGCCTATCTACACAATCTGCTATAAGACAGCATTGTCTATATCGAGCTCTCAAACCAATTAACGGGCATGTTCCAATCAGATTTATATTGCCCACTAACAATGAGTTCTACACATGGTCATGTCTGTCACAGCAGGACACGAAGTCTGACCAGCAAGAGACCTGTTAAGGGATGTTACGTTGGCAGCAAAATGCATTTCCCCAGAAATTCTAAGGAGGAAGTACAATGTTGGATCCTTTCACATTGCATCAGGGAGGGGATGTATTTTGGGAAGTTACAGTCCTCGTTTTTTCAAAAATAAATGACCAAAGCTCAAGAACTAATTGCAGGTTTATTCTTTTATTTTATGAGCTTGTACATGCAGGTACAGGTAGATGTATTTTACACATACTATATGTATTTGATATAATTGGCATTATAATCCTGTACCAAAGGTCTGTGCTACATCCAACAAATATCAAACCAATCATGATATAAAAAATTAACATGTTCACACCATTAGTTACAGTTAAAGTCATGAGAAAGGAAACAACTCTCTTCTTCCTCCTGCTCATTCTCCACCTTCCCCTAGCGCTCACAATCTTTAATGCCTTCAGTGTAACTCTCAAGTGATTAATAGATGGAAGGGAAAAAAAAGCATAACTTATGCTCCTAGTTGGTGCTTATAAAGTGCCACCAAAAGCACAGAACAAATAAATTAGGTTGCTGATGTACAATCACTGCTCCTGTTGACGGTGTATTTCAGCTGGCATTTACACCCCACAGGATGAAGTCCTCACCCCACGAAAGGTGCATGTTGGTAACTGGGGGAGAATTCCCCTGAGTTCCAGGGAAATCCACTTAGTA
The DNA here is from genome assembly GCF_037038585.1 of Patagioenas fasciata. Taxonomy (NCBI): domain Eukaryota; kingdom Metazoa; phylum Chordata; class Aves; order Columbiformes; family Columbidae; genus Patagioenas; species Patagioenas fasciata. Next base: position 178,976,235 of record NC_092520.1, read on the forward strand.
TTTTATTTACAATATTCTCCTCAAGCTGTACTAGATCTGTCTAGGCTGTTCTCTCTTGCTTATCACTGTATCAGCACCACCTCACTACCTACATAGTCAGAGACAACGTATGAACATCAGCCTCATCATCCATTTATCTCCACAATCAATTTCTTTGCTGCCTAAATTCTAGACCCTGGTTTTCAGCCTGCATGGCTTGGCATGGACATCTGCACTGCAACTTGCGGCATCAACAAACTGGCCCAGGGGCCAAGGTGGCAGAGAGGACATGGGGAGGAAGTTCACAAGGGTCACTGGGCACTGCAATGAGTACCAAAGCTTCAAACAGTCATAAATTATTGGGCAACAAATCAGGGAACTGATACAAGGCGATAAATGAATAGAACTTTGTCTGGCAACAGCAGAATAGCTATGAAAGAAAACACAACATGGGAGGTATCCCTAGGAGCCAGCAGGAGGAGAAGGGTCACCTGCATTATGGTCACCATGTCACTTTGGGAAAACAATGCAAAATTTAGGACACAGTATTACAGAATTGTTAGAGATCTTAGAAAGACACAGAAAAAAAGGGAGGAAAATAATGAAGTGTCTTTGGCATTGCAAATAAGCAACAACTAGCAGATGTGAGAGAAAGACTCTGCAAGAATACAAAATCATCTTGACTACCTGAAGGACTGACAAAGCTTCCAGCAATTTCCATGCAACCAGCACTTTTCCTCTAGATCTTCCAATATTTACATATTTTTCTTGACAGAATGCTAGACAAAGATATTAGAAACTAGTTGCACGTAGGTATTAAAAATATGCAACTGAAAATGAGCCAATAAATAGGATAAAATAAAATGCTGAAGGTATGTTCCAAAGGAATGTTCTGCTACATGCAGAAATATTCACTCTGGTTCCTTTGTAATTTTAAAACTACATTAACTAGAAGGAAAAACTTTTCTGTACATTGATTTTTATCATTGTACATATTCCGATATGCAACTTAAGCATCCTATCAAAAAATATGCACCTTATAGAGCCAGGCACTGACTTCACAAACTGTCTTTTCTCGTCAGTCACACCAAGAGGGGAAAGAAACCCCAACAAACAGCAAATAGCTTTCTGCGTAGTTTCTCTACTTTTGCCCCACAGGAGTACTCTGAAAGTCACAGAATCATTCATAGATATCTTTGGAAAGGAGTCTATATGCCTAAAGAGAACAAGAGGGTATTTATAAAGCGCTTTCCATTTCCAACTGTGATGTGACTTAAATACACACATCACACGGCAATTCAAATGCCAAGTAGTTCATCTGATCACACACAATATGCAAGGAAACAGTGAGCTACTGCAAAGCTTTAGCTCAGGACAAGGTGCCACAATACTTTTAAAGATCCCAGAAATAATTAAATCAAACACAAACTGAGGCTGCATCTGGAGTATTGTGTCCAGTTCTGGGCTTCCCACTTTAAGCAGGACAAGGAAATACTGGAGGGAGTCCAGTGGCAGGCTACAAAGATGATTAGGGGTCTGAAGAAGAGACTGAGAGAGCTGAGTCTGTTCAGCCTGGACAAGGCTGAGAGGAGGTCTCATAAATGTTTATAAATATCTCAAGGGTGGGTGTCAAGAGGATGGGACCAGACTCCTTTCAGTGGTGCCCAACATCTTTACTTTGAGGGTGCCAGAGCACTGGAACAGGTTGCCCAGAGAGGTTGTGGAGTTTCCTGCTCTGGAGACACTCAAAACCTGCCTGGACACATTCCTGTGCGATTTGCTCTGGGTGAATGTGCTTTAGCAGGTGGGGTGGACTAGATGAGCTCCAGAGAACCCTTCCAACCCCAACTATTCTGTGATTCTATGAAACAATAAAATATATGATGGTCACTTTATCTATACTGCAAAGAAGAGCAGGATTTCGACCTGTTCCTTTTAAAAGGCACCGTAAACCTGATGTTCGTACTGCCAACTGCTGAGAGAGAGAAACAGAGTATGGATAATTACCATGTGTTCCTATAGTGTGAATTTTAAACTACTACTTTCCAAAGTATGACTGAAGTGCAGTTTTTCAGCGCCACATACTATGGTGTGACCAAACACACTACAGCTGAAGTTAACACAGATCTGCTACTGCCAGGGATGTGGGCTTTTGGCAAGGAAAGGGCAAAGAGAACTTGCCACAGAACACCTACTCTTGTGTTACAACTGCCTTTTTCTTTCACCCTTCTTGAGGAAGTCTTTTTCAGGTTTATTCAGGTTTTGTTGAAGCCCAGCATTGGGAACAGCCTTTGAAAGCCCCACAGCTCTCTCAGAAAGCACCTGATGAAACCTCTACAGTTCTGATCTTTTTGTTTTAATACTGAAGAAGTCATTGACTCCTCTTGGCTTTCTTACACTTCTGCATTAGCAATTTATACCAGGTTGTATTTCAGGTACATACATACACATAGTAAAGCATAATGTAGGCTAAGACTAACTGAAAATTAGTTCTGACAAGCAGAGTGACTGAAACAGTCAATACAAAGCAGTGTGAAATGTCAAACGAGGAATTATGTATCAGGCTTAGAAGTTTACATAGAATCCATTGAAATTTTACAGTTAAAATATCAATTAAATTCTTAGTAAAATCAGTAGAAGGTATCTATAAATATGTCTATGATGATGGGAAAAAATTGCATTTATTTCTTCTTATTTCTAAGTACCTTCAACAATGATTTGCAATTCAGTCATGCTCAGCAATAAGTAAGTCAAAACAATGTCACAAGCTTGTCTTGATGAGACATTGAAATATTTAATGTTACATTTCAAGTCACTTTTTCCTTCTTTTTTGAATCCTGACACATTTCTCTTAGGAAATCTACATCAATACCTGCCTTTTGGAAAGGATGCTTGCTGAAATGTACTCAGTATAGCAAACTGCGAGATCCACCATATACCTTCTACTTGTTTTCACTGTTGGAGATGGCATCCCCCAGAGAACACAAGCAGAAGGAAATCTCAGGTTTGCTGTTGTATTGGCTTGTAGCTGGCAGTCTCATTAACTCACTCCTTGCCAGTGACCTCGGCCTGCAGTGATTCAGACAGTGCCTTGATACATTTGTGGGCAACAACCAGCTCAGTACAGTGGAGCTGATTGACTGAAAAAATAAGAGTAGGTGGCTTGTGGATGAAAGAAAAAAAATGAGATGAAGTGTTTTTTTGTTTTCCAAACTTGCTCTCCTAGTCCTTAACATAAAAATCTTTCCAGACTTCAGACTTCATTGCTTCATTGCGGTAGAGAAATGAAGGTTCAGCACCAGCCAAGAAGCTGTCTGTTAGAGGATATTAAAAACTACCCATGAGCTGATTAGGAGTGCAGAAGCATTTGCTGTAATGACTGCAGTTCCTCTACTTGCCAAGCATCCAGTGAAAGGAGCCTTTCCCCAAGAGCAGTCCAGCAGATCCACCCAAGGCCAGAATTGTACCATTCTTGCTCCAAGGGGCTCTTGAGGACCAGGAGGACAAAGTCCTGTTCCAAACCACTACAGAAATTAGTAGTCACCAGGTCAAGTTCCCACGACAACCCCAGGCTACGGCTGTGATAAGCTTAGCACATTTTCAGTACCTGACTACATGTGGAAGATGCCATGGGCTGTATTCACAAAGCAACTTTACTGAAGGGATTGCAGTAAATACAGCATTCATATTGAAGGTCATCCTCAGAGGTGGACTAAACTGCCAGATTCTAGATGGCTCCAAAGTAGATGAGCACTCTCCTGTTTTCATTTTTGTAAGGTGATTAGAACTGCATAACAATTTATCATCCAGCAGTGACACAGTAGACTCAAAACAGAGGCTGGTTTCAACCAAAAACTGAGTAAGCAAAAGGAAATCAGTGCGCAATGATAACAACGTTACTGATTTGTAACTTCACCAGCTTTTTGTAGGGGACAGAAAACTGCTGAAGTTCTTCCAAGTTTTAAGATCCTCAAGCTTCTTGGAGCTACAAAAAACCTATTAAAAATCTGAGTTTGGATGAGAACTGATTGGTAATACTGCCTACTGACCAACGACTACACTGCAAAAGCTTAACTTACTCCAAACAAATTTTATTAAACAGAAGCTGTTGGTTTTGACACACAAAACTACCAATCATTTTGAGAAAACAGAGAGTCAATCAGGGCAGATGAAGTTGCTCACGTGGTTCTATCAGATCTCATTAGAGATGCTACAGCAGTTACTTCATATGGGTTCTCCTAACCATATAGCCAGTCCTGAATTGTCATTTGGCCTGCTCAAAGGATACAAAGATTATTAAGAAAGCTTAGAGGCCATTAGTTAGGCACTCAGCACCAGGGCAAGGAAATTCCTTGTATAGATCTAGCCTGGTGACTGAAATCCTCCCTTGTGTTGTGAAGACAAGTGGCATAATGCTAATGGCACTGCAGCATTGCCCAGCCACGCTTTGCTTTTCTCATGATTTCCTTTTGGATGTCTGAGAGATGTTGAGAAGACCTGACACAGTTCAATGAAAATCAAATGAAAACATGACAATGAATAAGAGTGTTGCTATTTCTCCTAGTACATGTTCAGAAGAGCCAACACCATTACCAAGAATTCCTTCCAGGAAGCAATAAAGGCAGCAGTGGGTGATTTATGAAGACTTGGCAATTCATTCCTTGGCCCTAAAAATTGGAAACTGACACAACAATAATATTTCTTTTTTTAAAAGGAAATAATTCTCCCAGGCTTCCCAATTGCCATCTATACCACGCCTTTCTTGCATGGTGCTGCATGTGGATTATTAAATATGGAACAGATCCTCTCCTATGGCAATAGTGTGAGTTGCAGATTTCACTCTGGTCTGTTCTAACCTCCTTTTGCCGTGGCTGTGGACAGAATGGTATTTTTTACATAGTGTACAAGAAAATGACTTGAAAAATTCAAGTAGGTGCAACCTTGCAAATACACTTGGCCCTTAGAAAACAGCAAGGATTTGAGTGGCGTAGGTGCTGCTCTATGAACTGACACAGAAACACAGAACCTTACTGCATGGGCTGTCCAGCCATGATAAACATGGCTCACAACAAATGAACAGGAGCAGATACAGTTGATAAGCATGAGGGTTTTTCCTTTGGTTAGTTTTCTACCAGATCAATGTGCTGCATCGAGACATGCTCCAGCCACACCAGGTGACGTCCCGGGAAGGGGAAGCCTTCCCCTCTACTCTGCCCTGGTGAGACCACATCTGGAATATCGTGTCCAGTTCTGGGCCCTTCAGTTCAAGAAGGACAGGGAACTGCTGGAGAGAGTCCAGAGCAGGGCAACAAAGGTGATTAAGGGAGTGGAGCATCTCCCTTATGAGGAAAGGCTGAGGGAGCTGGGGCTCTTTAGCTTGCAGAAGAGGAGACTGAGGGGTGACATTATTAATGTTTAAAAATATATAAAGGGTGAGTGTCACGAGGATGGAGCCAGGCTCTTCTCAGTGACAATCAATGGTAGGGCAAGGGGTAATGGGTTCAAACTGGAACACAAGAGGTTCCACTTAAAATTGAGAACAAAATTCTTCTCAGTGAGGATGACAGAACACTGGAACAGGCTGCCCAGGGAGTTTGTGGAGTCTCCTTCTCTAGAGACATCCAAAACCCACCTGGACAGCTTCCTGTGTAACCTCATCTAGGCGTTCCTGCTCCAGCAGGGGGATTGGACTGGATGATCTTTTGAGGTCCCTTCCAATCTCTACCATTCTGTGATTCTGTCTGAAAAAAACACCCTAGAGAAAGGTGGGGGGAACAGGGCTGCTTCTTTTTGCATAAGCCTGCAGCTAGATTGGAGTCATTTTAACACAAAACCACATAAGGGGTGGCTTGCAGAAAAAGGAGGTCCTTGAGATTAGTTTATTGTCTCTCTCATTTATTACCTTCTCTAGGCAGCTGTACTGGGATGTAGGAGACTGTCTGGTGTGAAAGTTCAGAGATGGAATCATTAGATTCAATGTCATGATTATCGATTTTATGTGTGAGGCACCTTTGGTTGCGGAAAAAGTTAAAGTATGTTATCCATAAAGCTTGGGAGGTTTCTCATAACACTAGTACAAGCAGGTAGATGAAGAGATGCTAAATTCTAATTGTTTCTTTTATCTTTCCTGTGATAGAGACAGAGTTCTGTTTTAAAGATGTACCAAAACCCAGGTCTTTCATCTGGAGTGTAAAATTCATGTGTTCCCTGACCTCATGTGTCACATGGTAATGAAACAACGTAAATCAGAAATGTTAAAAGTTGAAGTTTGTTAATATTACTGCTGAAGCTCCAGTCTCTTTCCTGGTTAAACTGACAGGTCCATAGTCCAAATATATATATTTACAGATTACAACAACACAAGAGAAAAAATTAATGGACACCCAATAAGAAACAAATGGAAATGCAAGTTTCAGATTACTATCTGGAAATAAAAAATAAAAATTGAAATAATATTTTAAAGCCCCAAAACTACCACAAAACCAACTTGCATTTTTAATGTGGCAATGGACTTTCTTTGTATTGTACTACCATCTTACTCCTAAGAGAATACTTTGGTGATTCACACTGTGGGGAAAATTTAGCAAACGGGATACATTTTGCATTCTCTTACCTATGTTTCCTTCTCACTTTTTTTAGCTGTATGGGCTGAAGCAGTCACCAAGATACAGGAATGTATCTTTCTGAGTTGAGGAAGACATTATATACTGATATTTTGAGGTCAATAAACAAAAGAAGATGGACACCTATCAGCCTATCCATTTGTTCCTAACCTTGTCAGCAATTTCAGAACAATGGCTGAATGTGATGTAGACCAGAGGTGGCAGGAGCTCACAAAGCAACACAAAGACTTTGTGGAGATTGGGCTAAGGCCAGTCCAGCCTTGGGACACAACCAGCAAGGTGTTTTTTTCAGGTGCTCACTGGTCTGGGATTTATTAAATATAAAAAAACTTCCCTCTTTCCCTCTCTCTCCTCCCATAAAATCCATGGGGAGTCTCAAAGAGAATCTGAAAACAGGGACATTTCCATATAGCTCATTTCACACAGAGAAGTCCAACTCATTAACTCAGAAAGTCAAGACTATGCCAAAGCATACTGCGCACTTGAGATAATCACAGGTTAAGTCTCATATTGCAGTTTTTTCCCGTATTAAATGGATTGTGAAAGCAACTGGAAACTAGTTCACATTCATTTATGTGAACTATTGCTGTCCAAATCTCACCCCACAAAAAATCTGCTCTTTCTCCAACAGACGATGGAAAGGAAGCCAGTCTTGAAGGTAGAAGGTGAAATCCTGGCTCCATTGTATTCATTTACCGAATCTGAACTGACTTCAACAGAGCCAGGATTTCCACCATAAAGATTTAGCAATAGTAAGCAGGGGATGTCTAAATGGCAGAGTAGAAAACCAGGTAATGGGGACTTCAGATCCCCACTCTGTAACCCCATGCTGGGCACCACAGTAACACATGACATGAGAATATTGCCTTGGCTAAGTTCATAACGATCAGATATCCAACTCAAAAGATTCACGTTATTGCTGAAGTTTCTGCAGGTAATCCTCCTAACACAAGGAAGGAAGAATCAAACATAACAGAGATGAAATGCTTCTTTCATCTTTACAGACAGTCTCTTGAGAACAACTATCACTGCCACATCTGGTGATCTTGGAGCTACATCAATTTTATTTTCCTTTGTAACCTATTACTGACCCAATTTTCTCTTTTATGAGCGCTATCCTGGCCATCCTGCTTCATGCTGCTTTAAAGGTACCTCTTAAAGTGAGGGAGCCTGAGTCAGTGTGAAGGACAAAACAAGCAAAAAAATTAAATTCTTCATCAGAATAAATACAAGCAGCCAGAAATAAGAAAAAGCACATAAACAACTGAATCTGTGCAGGACAATTCAGTGACTGAGATAATTCAATCAGCACTGCTTCTAGCACCAAATTTAGGGCCATAATTCCAACACAACTTCTAAAGAGTATTTTTCCTGCAAGACATGAAAGTTGTTATTTCTTTCTTAATCATTGCTTCCGTTCCTAACCTAGCTCTCCATGTGCACTAATTGGGATGCATGAAGATTCAATACGTAATGCTATTTTCCTGGATTTCGTTTTCTTAACTGCTTGAATTCTAAAAAAGCACCTACTTTTTTCTCCATTATTGGATACAATGCTGTATCACGGGTGCAGCATTGTTGGTCAGGATCCAGATATTAAAGCTACCTGTGATTAAAGTTACCAGCCAAAAATCATATCTATCAGTGCAGTGAAATACTGTGTTAAAATTATTTCATATGGCTGTATAAGAAGAGGGGGAAAAAAAGAATCATTAGTTTTTACAGTCAATTACCTATTTCACCAGAATGTTTATCTTGTTATCTTATTTATTTACTACGTTTTTATCTTTACTGTAATACTAATTTTGCTATAGCATTATTATTTACATTGCTGCTCATGTATCCCTTGTCAATTTGAATGACTTAGATGTTCTTATACAATTACGTAAGTACTGGAGTATACATAAGATTACATGGGAACACAACACATAAACTAAGAAACAGAAATCTCAAAACTGTGTTTAGCATACTCACTTGAATAAAGGAGTCCCACAAACAACACATTTGTATATTCCTTGAGCTTTATGATGTGTGTACTCCCCCTCAAAGGCACTGGGAAAACAACAACACTACATTTTAAAAATAAATAAAGGAAATTTGGGGGTTTTAAAAATTATTAAATTAGCTAAGACTTTAGAAAAATGTTACAGAAAAAAAAAAACACGATTTAAAAGTTGGCAGTTGTTTTTTATTAAAGGCAGCAAATAAAGCAGGCACAGGAAAAGGGGAATGTCCTCATTAGCGTGCCTCAGGTGTTATGTATCATGCAAGAGGAAGCGAATTGTTCTACAGTTCAAAGGACAGAACAACAACAACAAAACGGGAAAAATGGGGGCCTCCCCCCAATTTGGCAAGTGAAATGCAAGTTTTCATAAACACGGATTGTTTGACACGTAGCTCAAGCTGAGGCACCGCTCTCAGGCCTGTGTTTGGGACACGTGCGGGCAGCGGGCCTGGCCGCGGTGTGAGGCGCGGGGTGCCGGCCGCCCAGGAGCCGCCATGCCGCGGCGCTGGGGCATGGGCAGCCCGCCACGGGGGCTTTGTAGCTGAAAATGAAATAATTGGTCCACGATTTCAAGCTGTGAGCGCCTTATATTTTTAGTTGAAAAGCAATATTACAGCTTTAAGGGAATATTTTTCTAAGTTAACAATCTAAAAGGCTAGGAGGTCATTCATCTAATACGAATCAGCTGCGCGAGCCCAACAAAAAGCCTATGTGCTCGGCAGCTTGTTTTTATTATCCTTTCACCCTTTTTATGAGGTCCAATTTTTTTTTTTTTTTTTTTATAAACAGGATTTTTAAGAATGACCTAATCTCTGATTGTTTGTGTGCATTAAATCACGTTGTTGGTCCTGTACACAGGAGTGAGGAGGGTCGGGAGGATGGCAGGGGCAGAGGACGAAGGGGGCCGGGGCGGAGAGGGCAGTCGTGCCCCCTCAGCACATCCAGCTACACAGCGTCAGGAAGGTGCTGCTGATTAAGCAGGACCCCACGTGCGGCCGAGAGCCCTTTGCAGGTCATGAATGAAAACAAGCAGTTACATCATTAGTACGTTCAGAGCAGAGGTAAAGCCAGGGCCTTATGCCAAGCTCAGTGGTATAAATTAGACAACAAAAAATGGCTGGGCCTTGGCAAGTTACCTTCATGCTGGAATCAGCTGAGAGAGACTTTATTCACTAAAAACAGTCTTGGAAGCGAGTCTTTTTTTTTTCCTCCAGGACTCAGGGCTGGCTTCCAGCGACTAAAGCCATGTGAGGGCAGTTATTGAAAATTTTTGACATTCCAACCACAAATGAGCCAATAAATACCTTCTCCACATGTGCTTCAAAAAGAAATTGGAGTGGGGTGGAAAAGAACTAAATTATGCTACCTTCTTTCTGCAGCCAAAACGTCTATACTTACAATGGCCACCTTCAAAACTTCAGCCTCCTGGCACAGGGCCATTTCCCTCGTGGTTCTGCTTACTGCGATGTCTTCCAAAAAAAGTGTACCTAAACCACTATTACTACCACACATTTTGTAGTAAACTAAAAACAGACTTTAAACATGAGCCCGGTGACTTTATAAGACATGCAGTGTTCATTAAAAGAAAAAGTCACACAAGACCCCTGGCCTCAGCCCCCATGCTGCAGATGCTTGTCTTTGCAGTGGTGTTAATTTGTAGGGGTTAGTAAACAAGTGGAGAAAACCTGGGGAAAAAAAAAATGCCCAAACCTTTGCGGAAAAGGTGAGGAAGCCCCACTAAGAGGAGAGAAAAGGAAGATGCCCGTGTTCGGAGGACTGCGTTTCCTTCGTCCTGCCTTACCTTTCGGTCCCCTTCTCCTGAGTGACATGGTACTGCAAGGGTGTCAGCCGCTTCCTCAGCTCCTCCTGGGAAAAGACCACCTTACAGTCCTTTTTATCCCTACATGACCCTGCAAAGGGAGATGATATGGGAGAAGGAGCCTTTTTAGCTTAAATCCCGAATAATTGCTTTGGCAGACGGCCACAGCATAGCTTCTGCATTCACTTGTCAATGACCAGACCAATCCCTAATGCACGAAGAATGGCTCAGCTGAACTGCAGCTGATTATTTCTTCAAATCCAAGTTTAAAAATGAATTTTGCTTGACTGCCAGGTGATTCCACTGGAGCAGTGACCATGTGCTACAGCCAAAGCCCTTCGGTGTGTTACACGCTAAACTGTTGCGCACACAATCATTCACAAGAAAGTAACATTTTTCCAACCATTTAAAAAAAGAAAAAATCTGCAAAAAAAACCCAACAACTATGGCTGAGACGTTCTTTACAAGACATCTATATTGGAGACTTACGGTAATGGGCATATGATGTTCAGCCAACAATTTCATTACCCTTTAATGTAGCTGAAAAACAATTCTAAATCTTTAGAATTCCAATAAGGTTGATTTAACGTCTAGTTGCATCCTCGTCCTTTTGCTTTATAACATTAACCATTGTATTTTTTCACTGTTGAAGCACTAGAACTGGAGCCCTGAGGAGCAAGTCATTTCCTTATGCACAAAGCCGTACAAGGTTCAACAATAAACTTGTCGTAAAAATTAGGGTTGCTGTTGAAATTAGCCTCCTTTGAAAACGTCACCTCATGTTTTGCTTAATTCACACAGAAAATCCAAGGAGTACATAAGGATTACTGTAGGAAAACATTTGTATAGTGCAGAAATTCACACCACATCAGGAAAGAAAAAACAACAAAAAGTTTGCTTTTGAGAATGAAAACTCCCAAAGTAGCAAGAGAAATTGCCAAATATTCAAGTAACTTCGATAATTGCTTGCAAAAATTAGCTGACAAAATACAGCAGGGAAAAAGCACTCTAATTGTGACAGTAATTCAAATACGGTACAATTAGAAATAAACAGTCCCAACAAAAATATTTTTTGCTAGTAATGTATATACACTCATAAAAAGACCAATTGTGCTCCCAAAGTAGAGGGAACAGAGCTACCCATCTGTATGTCATTTAGTACAGGAGAGGCAATGGCAGGTTTAAATTACATGGTATTGGATTGCAATTTCCTAACATTGGATGCTTTTCTGCTTTTTTACCTTGAGTCATTACTAAGGAGTGTTCATAAAAAGTAGCTTAAAGCACAGATGCTTGCAAATCATTTAAGAAAAGATGTTTCTTTCTTCCTCCCCCTCTTCTTTTCTCATTTTTTTAATGTGTGGGGGTGGGTGAATACGGGAGAGAGAAAAAGAATAATGCTGTTGGTCACTACTGACTAACCCTAGGAAGTATTTTCGGGAGGAAAAAGTAAAATTGAAAACATCTGATTGAAGTAAATAGTGCAAACATAAAAAGCTTTGCTAGTGAAAGAAAGGTATTGAAAAGCGACTTTATTTCATAGATTAGAAATTACTTTTGATCTAAACATTCTTAAAAACAGATTGTTTTCCACTCTGAGCCATCTCATTAGCTGTGCTGCAGAGCCTTCGTTTTAATGGCAAGCTTTGAAAGAGCACTGCTGTATGCCTTTGTTAGCTTCAATCTTATTTGGGAGAGGGATAAAGATTTCATTCCAGGTCTCTTTGTTTGTCTTTCAAGAACCACTAAAGCAGTATTCACACAAATTTTGCAGGAATGTGCCCTGTGCCATAGCTTACAAATTATTTGGTTTTGGTGCACTTAAAGGTCACCTTCCAAATTAGCAAAATTTTCCTACATCCTGGCTTTTCAACCTTAAATGTAAATATTGTTTCCTAACTGTAAGTGAGGTTTGTTCTTTATAACATTTGGTTGCTTATTTAAAGATGTCAAACTTTGGAGGTTTTTATTCTCTGAACGTGCAGGGCTCTAGGACTAATAAGTCTTTCAAAGTATAGCTAACAGGGAAAGGAAGCATATGCATTATATAAATAGCTATTGTTATGTTGCATTACACAGCTCAGAAAGAAACTGTTCGAGAGACAGTCTTTCATCTAAAATTTCAGTATTAAAAAGTAGTGTAGAGAGCAGCAAAGACTCTTACAAATCAACATTTCTTCACCTTCAAAAATATCTTGCAATTGTTTTTTTAAAAAATTCTATTTGCTCTTTAGATGTTGCAAAAAAGCAAACTAAGCATAACTTCACTTTGGAAAAAGCCAGAGAAAATAGGGAATGTTTTGAAGAATGGCCAGTATTCCCTCTTTACTCTCCTTGAATAATTTTTCATCTATTTTAGAAATCTAGTGTTCTTCAATTAATGGGCTCACTATCTGCACAGGAAAATAACTATTTGATCCACAACATAGATCAGGAGCAGGAAGCATGTTAGAAAAGCTTTTTTATCCCTATTGTTTTTAATCATTAACTGCATGTTTCACAATACAGACAAGTACTTATGTCTACAGGGGAATTTTGCCAAACTGCAGTGGGGTAAACTGCAACCTACCCTGCAAATCAAAAAGGAAATCTCTTGGTGTAACCCTCAGCATTCAAAAACAGCCCTGTTTAATTAATTGCACTTACTACTTAACTGCTAGCAACAAAAAAATAGCTTAGTAAATTGACTGCACTATTTCTATATTGCAAAAGAGCCCAGGAGGTAAAACAAGACTCATCCCTGATCGCCTAAGATGTCAGGATAGGTTATCTGAAACAGGGCTAGACCACAAGGCTCAATAAAATGCAATGAATCCTAAAAATTACTGGATGAGATTTGAGAAATACAGTCATTTGGTTAGGAAAAAAAATTACATGCAAGAGGGACAAAAGCGCTCAACTTGCAGTACAAGAGTGGCTGCTTCTATTTTTGCAACTGTTACTTTACGGCATATATGAGATGTCTGCTGCATTCAAGCCAAACATCTTTATCTTGGGAGGGGACAACATAAAGCTACACAAACGCATGCCCAGTATGAGGGAAACTGCCTCTAGAGTAATGCAGCTATTATATTGAACTCGTTATTAAAGGAGAGAAATAAGGTGCAGGCTGAGCACCTTCCTCAGCCCGGTTGCCCAATGGGGCCAGGTTTGAGCTGTAGAAAGGGTTACCATACAGGCAACAAACTTCTTTGGCAACTGAGGCATAAAAGCAGGCTCACCGCTCATTTGCAGATTATATAGTTCAAGGCAGAAGAGAAAAAAGGTCATAAGTTTTACAATAGCACAACACCATTAAAGGTGAGGCTAAATTAAATACGCTGTGAAGATAACAGAGTCTGGATTCATTAGATCTGTATTAGGACTCTGGATTGGATTTCACTTGCTCTTCAGAGGTGATGCTCTCTCAGCAACAACTTGTAGAAGGGCCCAGGACAGGTACAGTCCTAACTCCAGTTAGATCCCGCTGTTAGGAGAGGTTAACACCAGCTTCCAACAGCAGACAAAATTCCCTTTACATTCCACTGCAGGACAGGAGGCCAAATTTAATCTCTCTGACCAGCGCACCTCGGTGCCTTTGTTGGGGTCGGTGCTCATTGTAAGAGCAACAACGGGCAACTGTTCCACAAACGGGCACCAGTGTTTCCACATGAGGCCACCTGCCTTTAGCCTTTGCCAGCAGCTACAGCTGCCCTAAAAGCCGCTAAGATTCCAGAGCAGGATGGAAGGCTTTGTGAAGAAAAGGCCAGACTCACAAATCTTATTGCACACACATTAAAAAAAAAAAAAAAAAAGGTGAGGAGAGCGAAACAAACACCAGCACAAACCCTTTCAGACTCTTCATGGTGTTCCTGTGCTTAGGAATGGCTTTTCTGCAAAGCAATGCAGTGCACACTGCCATTTACTATTCACCCACAGCCTACGGGCATTTCAGAGTTCAGCTCTGGGGTCCTCTGTACAAATGAAGTGAACAGAAAGTATTTTCTGGGTGTTGACCTGATAATGAAGACATTAAGCATCTCACCTCACATATAAACTCCAATTTCAATTACCTTTTCAAATCTGTGGTTCATAACACAGGCATGTGCTATTTCCTTCCACATAAGCAATCACAAGAAAACTAGCAACGAGCTACGTCCAGACAGACGGACACAAGTTAGCAGACCATTACTCCTCACCACTCAGCCCTTCACCTGCTCCAGCATGCTGGAGGGTGGTGATTATTGTCTGACATGCCCTGAAATGTCATGGCGTTTTGCCTGATGGCTTTCCCTCTTCAAATAGTCTTTTGAACCGCTGAACGATTTTCTCTTAGGTTTTGTTGCTTCCTATCACTGAAATTAACTCAAGATTTCAACTGCGTGGAAGACACAGCATAAATTTTTCGCCCTTCTCTGCATGCTTATGTTCCACTAGCATTAATGGACAATCATGCACTGAGCACATACCATTAAGACTTCCTGAATTAAATACGGAAAGGTCAAATATTCCAGCCAAGCACAGCCATATAACAAATTGGGCTCCTAGTTTTCAGTGCTATTTCTTTTAATATAGCCAAGCAGCTTTCTAGGGGTGTTCCAGCACATTTTATTATTCATATACCACCCCAGCCCCAATCCTGCAATGTGACCTATGTGGGCAGACCCTTGAGAATACGCATAGCTCCAACAACTACATAAGGGTCTACAAATGTAAATCAGATTACACGATCTGGCTCTAAGTATACATCTCTCCTTCTCAAAGCCTGTCCCCTCACGAGTGGGTCAGACCTTAGTCACCGATGGTAAATTATCTCAAACTGACATTAAGAGGACTCCTGCAAGGTTAAAAGATATTTGCAAACATTTCTTTAAATAAATATCCTTACATACCCTGTCACTAACATTCAGTATTTTTAAAAGTGGAATATCCCATTTTTATTATTTCAAATTTAATTTACACCATTTATGCCCTTGTTTACAGTCATGTTTCTCTCTGTGCTTAGGAAAAGACAAATGTACAACCCTCTATTTCACTTATGTTAGTCTGTTCTCTGCAGCCTCTAGTCTACAGCCTTGGGAGAATGCCACAGCGTGCTCTCACTGCAAAACAAGCCAGGAACTGCTCATCTAGTTAAAAAAAGGAAAACAAACTAACCAAAACTCTTGAAAATGCAAATGGATGCAAATAATTCTATTGGCTTGTAAGGTGGAAAACACTGGTCTAGAAAACCTGTGTTTTACATGATAGATCTTCTTATAATCCCATCACAAGCCATTTTAAATTACATAAGCATGCTGCTGACTAGGTTAGATGCTGCAAAAGATCTCTGAAATGTGGGGAGGTAAAGTTTACATAAAATCCAAACTTCATCATTAAAAAAACCCTTGTAAATGTTGTAGACATTGCAAAACAGATCTGTGTTTCTTCGCTAAGGGATGGCTCCTCTGCTTTCCTGCTGTAGGTAGCTAACTCCCACCTGCTGTTGAAACACAATTTGCAGTTTCATGGAAGCATTAGGAGCAATGGGGCGAAGACCATTTCCACTATACTGTGCATAGAAAATCCAAAAAGGAGGGTACCAGGGCAACAGTTAAAATTTTGGGTCAAACGCCAGGTTTTATCTTTGAAGAGTACCACCCCAAAATTAATTGTATTAAAAAATAAAAAAAACCAAAACAACTTATTAACACCCAGAAGGGTCTCATGGCCACAAGGGAAGGGCAAGCCCCTTCTTTGCAAATTCACAAGCTTCCCACGCAACACCTAACAGACCTGCAACATTTATTTTTTCCACCTGGTCATCTACATGGCTTGTGTTTCATATACATGTATATATTCTGAGTCACCATCAGAGCTCTCCTGTACATGAAAACAAACTTCTCAAGCACTAAAAAAACCCAACTATAAACTCTCAACTAATGCATCTCCCCTGTGCATCCATTTTCTTTCCAAATAAAGTGGTACTGGAAGTCCTGTGGTCCCAGTAAAGGCAGCATCAATGGGAAGGGAAGCTGCCTTGTTGTTTCCTCAGGTCTGCAAGTATCTTTGCAGCAGGTTATGTGGCTGAGATAGCCACACAAGCCAAAGAGACATTCCCTGGAAAAGAAATCTGAAGCTGCCTCCCCTCCCTGCAAATGTAGAAAACATTTAACAAAAAGACTGAAGTGTATTGTGAAGTGGGGAAGGGGGAAGAAAAGCAGCTCCATTTGTCTTCTCCAAGGATGTCTACTTTACTTCCTTATCTCAGGTTAATTAAATAAATGTCACTACCAGCTACAATCTTGGTCTCACAAGCTTTCAAAATTCTAACCACTGAGGACTCCAGCTGCACCCTGCCCTGGCCGGTGAAGGTGAAAGCAGCTTCCCCTGGGGCTTTTCAAGCTGTCATCTTTACCAGCACTACAGCCGTGGGAGCAAGCGGCTGCTCAGCCAAGGTTGGTGAACAGAAGCAGCTTCAATTAAGTGGAGCAAAAGCTCATTATGTTATAAACTGCCACTTTTGTTAGCCTTTCTGCTGAGACGGCCAAAGACGGAGTACACGGGGCAGCTGACCTATTTGCGTTACTCTTGGATGCAAACCAGGCAAGACAAGATCAAGATCTATTGGTGCAGCAGCAGAGGAGGGAACATTAATAATGATGGATTTCTCTTCCTCTCTCCCCGATCAGATAGAGAGACTTCTGTTTTGCTGATATGGTCCTAGCACCTTTCACAGGCACTAAAGTTGTTTAAATCAAAAACGAGTAAGGCAGAGACAGTGAGCACTCTGTATCTGGTCACTAGATTTCTGTCAGAATCAATAAAAGGGTGCACAACATATGGAAAGCCATTTTATTAACAGCAGAATTAAGCTGAATTTAATAAGAGTGCTTTATGCTACCTTTTGCATTTAAAATATTTTGGTAAGCCATCAAAATAAGTTTATTCACACGCCTTTAATAAAGGTTTAACCCTGCAGTGGAAACAATTGAAAAGTCAGCATTTGCCAGCGGTTACCGCAGTGTTGTGTAGCATATTGTGGCATTCAGGCTGTTGCTAAATCCTCCTGCTGCTTCGTCCACAATAGGAATGTGTGGCCTGTGAAATGAACACTGCGTTTCAAGAATCAAGGTGCCGCGATCTATACTTGGGGTGGGAGTGGAGAAAAAGGAGCAGGGTGGGGAGAGGTCTCTCTTCCCCTCCAGTTCCCCACAACAGCCCAGACCTAAACCCCTGCAAAACTCAGTCTGTCTCCAACTGTGCAGGACCCCTTTAAGCAAAGACGCAAGCAGGCACAGCCTGCTCCGTGGCCTTCCATGCCACATCTCCAAGCGCTGAGGGACATACTCAGTATGAGGACAGGAACAGCTGGAACACACTGTGCTCCAGCTGTTGCTCTGCTATGGCTGCTATGGAAAACACTATTGCCGTCTCCCCTCTCAACTTGCTTCAGGACTATAGGTAGAGAAGCAGCCAAAAAGGTTAGTAACAGACAACTTCTTTCCCTGGCGGACTTTGCAGACTTCCCTGTGTTTCTGTAAAATTCACCCATGCTTTATGGGTCAGGAAGATGGGGTCAAGCCCTAAAAAAGGGCTTTAAGAGGACTTGGTCAAGCCCTTCTCCTGTTCTTCTGCCCTTGGGAGTCCTTGATCTGGGCCAGGGTGTTGAGCAGGGAGACCTTACCTGTGGTGCGCAAAGCTGCCAGTGCCAGAGCAGGGCTGCCAGCAGCTGCCGTCCCAAGAGAACCTCTCCTCCAGCTGGAGCAGCAGGCATCTCCATCCCTCAGCCACACACCCCTTCCCAACACAGCTTCTTTTGAAGGAAATCATGAGATTAGACATGAATTTAGCTTGGAACTAAGAATAAACATTTTCTGCTTCTCAGCCATCTCTGGGACAGAATTCCTCTCTACTCACTTTCTCCCAAATCATAATCTATGCTGTAGCAACCTGTGGTTAACCTAACAGTTAAGCTACAATAATGTCTGTGTCCCTGGTACCTGACTCCTAATCTCTAGACCCATTCAAGGTACCATCAAATTCTACACGCCCTAAGCTGTCCCCTGGATCATCTCCTCCATCACTTCCAAACACACACCCTCACTGACTTCAGGGTTCACGTGTCCATCCCCCTAACTTGCACCTTTTCTTGCTTGCCCTCCCTCAGCTTAGCAATATATAAAATCTCCTGCCTTTTTGTGTAGTGTCATCTCTCCTTTACATCACATTCTTCTCTGCAACCTTCATCACGTACTCCTCAGAGAAAGGACAAAGCTGGGGACTGCTTTTAATTGAAAAAGGTGAAGGCAGTCCTTGAAGGACTTCTCAGAGCTTCTGTTATAAACAGACAGCCCAATAAACAAAAACATAGCTTTTCATGGGAGACTTTAGAACACAGAAACATTGTTAGTGCTGAAACTTCATTTTTCCATACCCAACTAAGCAGAAAATGCAGTAAGCCTGAGCTGCAGAGGGCACGGGAATGGAATGCAGGAAATTTATGAGCTCCCAGAATTAAAACATTCCTGCAAGAAAGGTAGAAATGGCTTGTGGTGGGTCCTTTATGGGAGCAGGAAGGGAAAGCAAATGACCTTAAGAGATCTTTCAGGGAACACATGAAGGAACTGGCTCTGTGCATAGTCTGGGAGCTCAAGAAAAATCTCATCATCCCTGTGCTACTCAGTGCCAGAGTCACTGAGGAGCCTCGATCCAGATGATGCAGGGACAAGTGACTTCTGTTTATCCAGCTGATGAGGGAGAGTGCAAAGCTCTGCCAGAACAAGGAGTTAACAAGGGGGGAAAAGCAAGGTACAAACAAAAAGGGTATATTAACAAGGAGTTTTTGGTCTTCTTTATGATCCCAGCTCTTGGAAGCATCAGGCACAATAAGTGTATTACTCCCAAGGAGATATCTACAAATAAATTTCATTCTAAACTGTATTAAATAAGACAATCTAGATGGAATACTATTGTACACAAGAAACATTTGTAAATACAGAATAACATCAAATATATATTCCCATTAAGACAGCTAGATACACAAAGATAATTTTTAAAGCTCATTTTCAAGCCATTCCAAAAATATGATAATGTTATGCTCTGTTATGATAATGCTACCATCACATTATGATAATTCCACTATCACATGACTAGGAGGCAGGCATGCACACAGACATTTGTATAATAATGACACACAAACAGCTTCACATGCTATTTACTGTTGCGCTCACATACTGCTTGTTTTCAAGACCCTTCTCAAGCATTTATCAAATTCCTCATAACTGTTGGGAGGTAGTCAACTAGGTAATTTGTACAACTGTATTTTAAGTTAAAAAAATCAATTTTTGTTCCAAATAGATATTTGCTTATTAAAAAAAAAAAAAATTCAAAATCAGTGCCATAGAATTGAATTTTAATTTTTGCCCCCCAACCTGTTCTGAGGAACAAGTACATTCAGCTGAGACTTTGTATGACATATTTAAACCCAGAGCAAATTTTTATGTTCAAGATATAAACCCCAGAAAATAGGGATTTATAATGAAAACATTGACAGGCATTTAACCATAGCCACACTAGCAGGTGTTGCTATACAATGTATCGGTCTTACTTTTATTTTCTTTCAGAGCATGTGAAGAGACATCTGTAACAGTACATCTTTGGTGATACACTTTACGGAAAGCTATGGGAAAGTTACAACATACATTATGGAAATTGTATCTGTAAACATAAAAACATGCAGTATGAAACGTCTAGACATACCTAAGTAACACAAAGTTTGATAGCAACTACTGTACTTTGAATACAGGAGACTAAGGTCTGTTCTAGACTTTTCGTTGTTAAAGCCAGATCTGACAAACACTACACACAGAGATAACTCCACTGACATGAGCAGCTTGATTGTTCAGAGGGACAAATACATACAAATAGCTCATGTATGTAACTGTTTGCAAGATCTGCTCCTAAAAGCAATCATTCATGCCAACAGATTACTACTAAAAATCCAATTCTGAAATGTGATAATTTTTTGTTCACTAACAATTCATTTCCATTTTATGGAAAGACATTATACTGAAACTTGGAATTAATAAAGATTTAATAAAACAAGTTACGAGAAACTATACTACATACATTTACTTAATAAAGACTTGCACCATATGCCCAGCACCATCTTCATACAGATGTATTGTACTTTAATCTAGTCCTAGAAAAGTATGGTTTCCTACTAGTAGTTATTTTAGTAATTAAACACTTCAAAACAATTTAATATTATCTAGGACTTTATTATTTCATACAGAAAAAAAAAAAAACACTAAGTCTATCACTGTAATTTCTTCATCATTACTTTTACTTAACTTTACAAGCACCATCATTTTCTTAGATCTACAGGAGAGGAAAAGTCAAATTATCTCATGCAAAAAATGTGATGTAAGCAGCACAACATTCAAAGTGTTAAAGAAATAGAGGGGTTTTAAAAGAAATTAGAACCCATAATAATTAAAAGACACAGCAAAGCAAAATAAGCTATCTTTTTACTTTATAGCTTGGTGGTCTGCTACAGAAAACTTATGTACATGGAATGTGCATAATCGTTACTTGTATCAGTCACGTGCTGCTGTTCACTAAAGCAGCTGAAGTAGTTTTTACATTAAAAGTTCAGAGGGTTTTGTTGTGGGTTTAGGGTTTTTTCAAAAAAAAAGATTGAATTTCTGTGAACTAATCCTGGCAGGTGCTGAGTGCATCCTACACTTCCGAAGAAATTTAGAGCATTCAACTCTAATAAAGGGGGCTGAAGGAGCAACACTTCTCCATCGCACAACAGACACAATGGAGCTGTAATCATTTCTGAAAACTAAGAAACCTGGAACCAACGTGAGCGTAGTTTGTGTATGAGCAGAGATTGACGTGATTTTTTCCCAATGCTCACGCTTTTCTCAAAATACTTGTAAATGTTCATAAGGTCTCAGGATGTACTTTATGTATGAATGACTCCTAAACGGGAAGTTTTTCATAAAGTGCTAAGCACGCACAACAGCATATGCTTAGTGCCATCTACTGGGAATGTCTGCTTGTGCTCCAACTTTACAATGTCGGCTATAAAAAAAGTTACAGGGGCAAACCGTGCACCAGGTTTGCACAAACTGAAACATTTAGTCCTAACTATGGACTAAAAAAGTATTTTTAAAATACAATTTGGAAGAATAGATCTGCACTCCAGGTGCTAATACAGAAAGAGAGCAAGTGAAAAAGCTTCACAAGCACAACTGTTAATTCAGTTTATGAATAACCCAGCATAACTTGCACACACATACAAAATAGTGTTTCAAAGAAGAGGCAGGTCACTCCTGTTCTAAGACACTTCTTAGTATTACTTCATTTTTTTAACTTTTTGGGGAAAAAGAAGAAAAAAAATCACTTGCTTCTGATCTACAACTATCACTTTATACTAATCACTTTTTTGTACTACTTTGTTCCTTACAGGAAGGACAGAGGTTCCATTCCAAGCATAAAAGCCAAAGTGATACTTTCATTCAAGTCCTTTTCCTGCAAATTTTTAACTGCATGGACTCTAAAACTGCTTCTGGAAACCAAATTTACAGCTCTGCCGGCACTTTGCTCCCTCGCATTGAACGAGCAGGGGTGCGAGAAGGTTAGAAAATCTCCTTCCATATTGAATTTGCCATTTAATCAGCAGAAGATCAAACTCCACACCACTCCAGACTTGGTGGGGACACAGCGCAGTGCTATGGTTGCAGGGCTGCAATTCACACAGAACTGGGCGGTGGGAAAATCACTAACTCAAGTGTTGTGTTATGTTATGAAAAAGTCATGAGAACTTGGGGCGTTTTCTGTGCATTCAAAAGTTAAAGTCACAGTGCACTGTGGCATTTAAGTAGATGTTGGCTCTAGATATTGTTCCCATGTTTAATTTGATACATGCTATACTATTTACTTGCAATCCCCTCCATACACCCACTTTGCACAAAAATAAACCCAAACCAAAACAAAACAAAAAAAACCTAACCAAAGGCAAAACAAGTCTACATTAATTTATAAGCATCTGGGGAATTTAGATTACTCTTAAAATATGTGAGATATGTGATTGTGTATTATTCCACTGTTAGTAGATGAATATGGGTTTATTATACATATATATATATATATATGTACATAAAGTAGCCAGTCAGTGGAACTCAATCTATTAATGTTTGCACAGTTAGGGATCAAAGAGACGGGAATAAACAGCAGTGTTATGAGCTTTTTATTCCAAAATGTGACTACTGGATTGTGTCAGAAAAACAACTTGACAAAATAGCTAATCATGTAATGCTTCGCAAACAGATACACCATAGAAAAACCCTCCCACAGCCTGTGTTTCTAGCCGATCAACTTTGAGATCTCATTTTCAGAGCAGGAACAAAATAGCCAGCAGACTGACTGCCCCCATTTTAAGGTAGACACCAGCAATACGAGCGTGCATCCAACGGTCCATAATGAGGGCTAAGGAAATTTGCTTACCCTGTATTTTTAGGATTTTAAATCTGGCTCAGCAGCAAATATAACAGGAAACCAAGGTCAGGCTGACACAATGCGGGCTATTCTCCCTCTTCCTCAATATGTGTTTGCAACTCCTATCTAAGTTAATGGGAGTTTTGTGCACATGTGGGGGGAAACAGAACACAAATGCTGCAAAATTGGATGCAGATTTAGTTCAAATAAAGTGTAATCAGCTCTAGAAAAATCCGTCAGCTTGAAAACTGATGTCTTATCACTGAAAAAATCTTTAAAACATCACCTCCACATGGTTTTTAAATATAGCTCTGGGAAAAAGTGCTCATAACATTTTGCACCCTTATGAACCAGTTGTGAGTGAAATACAGACACCCAAGCTGGTTCTATTTTGATGCGTCAAATACTGATCAGCCAGGATTGTATCTTTTTTAATTTGAATGTCAAGAAAATTCCTAGTAACGTTCAAAATTAGCTCAGTGCAGCTTTTATTTTCTCCCACATCATAATCATGTACACTGACATTACTATGCAGACATTAGATACTGTTGCTGTTTCAGTGAAAAACAAAATAATTAGGTTCAAGGTTTGCATGATATAACCAATTAATGTAGATGGAGTCTTATGGCACCCTTCACAGACCTAATAGGAGATCCTGGACCTTACATGAAAAGTGCAGCTGCATCTGGGCATTCAATTGCAGGTTTCCATTTATTTATCTAGAGGAGTGTCACGCAACTAAATAATACACTGTCAGAGGAACATAAGAACTAAGTCTTAAATTCTGCACACTTTTTGTACGTAATTTTCCGTGCAATGTATTTGTTTTATAATAAAAAAGTAAGAAGGGATACATGGAGTGTAACTATAATATACTGCTAAAAATTTTGGAAAGTATTTTTAAATCCTTTGATCTAACAGCAATCAATATGCTGAATTATTTTATGCACCTTTTTACAAAAAAATATATAAATGGCATTTAGTAAATTATTTCCAGTTTAATTCTGCTATTTTTACCAAGAATTAGGAAAACAATATAAAATTTAAGAGGAAATATGTTGGACAAGGAAGTCAGACAGCATTTCCAAGCATCATAAAGTCTCGTATGAGAAAACCCTCACTCAAGCCAGTGACTTTTATCAAACAAAAAAGCAAACAATCTTCTGGTTCAAAGGAAAATTTAAACAAACCAGAGCAAACCATAGCACATAGTTTCCTGCAGCAGAGACACCCATTCCTACAAGGGCCTTCATTACGCATGACACAACAAGCAGCACCCATTCAACCTGAGGGAAGCCCACAGGCTCGCAGGGCCACTGGCTGGCTCTTTGTCACCAAATGCAGCAGGTTGAATGCAGACATCACTGTGATTTCCTCACCAACAAAACCAGAGGCAAAGAACAGGGGCAAGAGCTGAGTAGGGAAGAAAAAGAAAAAAAAAAAAAGAAAAAAAAAAATGAGAACAAATTAAAACATCAAAAATGTTAAGATACATTCACAATAAAAACAATGCTTACAATTTCATGAGACCATCACATGGGAGTATAACTCTAAGTGCACTTTTCTTAGTATGTTTAGCCCATTTCTGACACATCCACCCCTAATATTTTGATATATATTAAATAGTATTCAGTGAAGCAACTTTCTATGCTACCAAGCAAGAGGGAGGGGACATTTTTATAGTAGGCATTCACAACAGCTGCTTTACATAGCAAACTTGGAGCAACTCAGGGTAGCAACCTACATAGTCTCAAGTGAGGAGGTACCTCGGTAAACCTCAGGACCTCAGCTAGATAGCGGGAGTCCTGCTTTGAACACCCAGGAATGCCTGGCAGATCAAACATGTGGGCTTTTCTATTTATTCTATTTAAAACAAAATCACACTCCGCAACATTTCTGAATAGTGAATGCTGGAAATCAGTCATTGCTAAAAATTGTTCTTTTGATGACTTGTTTGAGGAACGTGACATTTCATTGTAATAAACTTGCCAGATATCTTAAAACCACAACTTCTTTTTTTTTTTTAAGGCAGGAAAAAATTCGCATTGTAAACTGTCCATGAGATATATTTAAACAATCTTCCGGCCAGTTTAAATATAGCAAACACAGAGATGGCAGTTGCAGGATTTTATTTTAGAAGGATTTAATGCATGAATACTAATGGTTTCATTTACCCATGACGGAAAAGAGGAAACGCAGCTGCCCGGCAGCCCCAGCTCACTTCAGAAGAGTATATGGCACCAGGGATGGGAACCAAACCCACCAAACCCGATAAAGAATCTCTCATGGACTCTGGTGGGGGCAGGATCAGGCCCCAGATCACTACTGAGCAGTGGGGCATAACTCCCTGTCTCCTTCCAGGTGTCCTCTTGATTTTCAGCATGTGGCAGCATGAGAGCTGCAGGACGCTGGGTCCAGCCATGGCCCAGAGCAGGAGCTTGTCCTTGGGCATCTCCCCAACCTGGGAGAACCTGATTGCAGCATCATCCTGAAGAACAAGCCCGCAGTACCCGGCCATACGTATTACAGACCACTTTGGGCTGTATCTGACGGAAACCTGCTTGCATCAACTTGCCCGAACCCCCACTGCAAAACCCGAACATCGCTGTGCTGCTGAACGGCGGCAAAGTCGGGGGAGGGGGGGAGGAGGGGAGGAGCACCATTGCACAGAAATAAACCTGTCATTGTCACAATGACATGGGGGGTCACAGGGACATGGAGCGGTCATAATGACATGGGGGACACAATGACAAGGGAGGGACACAGGGACTTGCGGCGGGAGCGCGCAGAACAAAGCGGCGCTCCGCCAGCCGCGGCGCCGCCTGGCGGCCCCGTCCCCGCATTGCCAAGGTCTCCTATAGGTCTCCGTCGAGCCACCCAGCGCGGGCAGATGCGGGCATCCACCGCGCACGGCGCAGCGGCGACGGGACGCACCGCGTCACCTCCCCCCGAGCAGCCCCGCGGCCCACCAGCCGCGCTCCTGGCCGGGCCTCCCACACCAGCACCGCGTCCCTCCCCTCCCCTGTCAGGACCCTAACTCCCCCAAGTGTAAACAGCTTAAAGGAAATTATTCGAAATTCCCGAGGATTATAAAATAGATCCTGACCTCTTGAAAATGTCAAGTATTTCAGCGTTCACCAAAATGTTGTTATTTAGTCTCAAGTATTCATAAAGACTCCGAGGATATATAAGTCCTGAAAGCCCAATAAAATAGAACTGAGTGTTCATGGAAGTATTTTATTGCAGTTAACATTTTATTCTTTTATTGCTGACGTTTTGATCACTATTTTTATTTACTCTGTACGGTACAGCAATGCCCAGTAGGGGACCTCGTGGTGCTAGGTTCTGTATGCACATCAACAAAGCCCTTGCCACGGGGAGCCTGAAGACCAAGAACTGCTGGCAAAGAATCAGTAAAAAGAGCAAAGTCAATCTCCTTGCAATTAATGCATTTGGTTTGGAGGTGCTTCACACCCCATCTGCTGATTGCACAGGTCTAGAGAACAGACTGGTGGAGAATGACAGTAAACATCATTGTGAACGGTTAAGATCTTTCCTCTGCTCTTCCTGCAGCAGGTGCAAGCTTGGCTACAGCCTTCCACGGGTTCAGGAACGGGGGCTGTGTCTCCAATTTATTAAACAGGAACAGTCAGAGCACGACAAGAAACATGGGAAGAAAACACCATCCTGGAAATACCAATGCAGGTGGTTTAAGCGCCTGTGCAGTGCACACCCAGACCTTCCCACGTTAAGCAAAGACTCCATGCTGGTGCTGGAGGTGCCAACCCAACGCCAAGGCAACCCAGTCATGCCAGCACTTTCAATCCAAGAAAGGGGATGCTGCTTTTCTACATCACTTCTTGTTGTTTGGTGGGTTGGTTTTGGTTTTTTTGTTTGGTTTGGGTTTTTTGTTTGCTTGTTTGGTGTTTGGGGTTTTTGTTGGTGGTGGTTTTGTTTTGCTTTTTAAACACATGCTGCTTGCTGCACTGCCTGCAACACCCAGGACATTGCTGGCTCCTCCACAGCTGTCCCCCAGTGTCACCAGATCTCTTGGAGCCGCTTCAGTGCACTTCACTCTTTAACTTAGCACAACATAGGCCAGCGTGGATCTTTCATCTCTCTGGCTCCCCAAAGGTGGACAGGATGCTCAGACACAGCTTGTAAATCTTACCAATATAGATCATACAAATATAGCAGTAACCATGTGGACTTGAGGAGCCTTTTGCTGGGATGATACACATTGTAACTCCAGGAAAGTCTTCCTTTTAGGATGCTGATGTCCTAATGTTGACATACATGAAAGTGCTGCCAGCTTTTCAGAGGTTCTATATTGTCAATTGCAAATGTTCACAAATCACAAGTTCAGCCCCCAAATAAACACTATTTGTTAAAAAGTAACAGGGGCTCTGTCAAATTTGTACTTCGGAAATTAAGAACTTTGTAGGTACTCAAGTTATGTTTTCTCAACCTTTGTCTGCAACTACAGAAATTTATTTGGGGGAGGGACAACATAAGAGATTGAATTCTGATATTATCACATCTTGCTTTTAAGAGCTGTAAGGGAAACATCAAGGGTCTCAACAACTGATAACACGACTGGTTTAAGGTTTTCTATATTCAGCGTTTTTCCTGACAGTTCAGGTCCAGAATTCCTAAAACTACAGGAGAACCCCAGCTCTCACAAGAAAAATGTGAAGTTTTAGCCCTTTACAAGTAAATTTTAAAAAAGGACAAATTCTTAAGGGAACAATCATTTTTTTCTTGCACCAATAATGAGACCTTCATAGTGTGAAGCTTCTACTATTTTTCCAGTTTCCCTGTCCCCACCCTCAAGCTTCTGGCTCCATTTTGAGGGCAGGAAACAATTAGAGATAGGTACATGCCAGCCACAGAGCTGGGCTCTTATATCAAGAACTTCTGTCACTGGAAAAAGCAAAAGATCAAAAATATTGCCACACTGGAGAAACCCAAACAACCACAAGTTAGAAGACAGCAAAGGCCTGTGAGTCTTCTATACTCAAGTGTTACATTAACAGTTTAATTTTCATTTCTAGTCGTTTCGTTGAGTTTCTCCAGTCCAGAAATAAGTTCAAACAGTTGTTTTGCAAAGCTTTTATTTATTTAGACAGAAACCAAACTATAACCAAATGTTTCACTGATAAAGCCTAGTGCAATATTTAATATATACATTTATTCCAGCCTCAGCTTTTGGAATTTTTTTAATTTGGCTTTTGCTCACCTAAAGCTGCTGCCAGTCAGACTCAGCAGACAGAAGAGAAACCACCAGGCATTGCAAGAACAAAAAAGTCTAGCCTAGAGAGAACCACATGAGCAAGTATTTCAGTATATCATGGATTTGTGTCTAAACAGTTATTTACTCCCTAATCATTTTCCCTTAACACGTTCTCTGCCAATGCCAAAGCCCTTGGCATCTCCTGCTCCCTGCATTGCACTTGGTAGTTTTTAGGGACTTCACAGTTTGCAGTGAATGTCTTTGGTTTGTCATGATATGTGCCGGGGCTGGGGGGGTGGGTAAAGGCAATTTTTAATATCTTCTAAGGAGATGTTTAATGGGGTCTGGTCCAGCTGTGGCAGGAGACCAGAGCACAGGAAAACTTTTCAGCAGGGGCATAAGGACTGCTAGCTATTCGTTGGAGAAAGGAGAAGGGAAGAGTTCCAGATCCCCCTTCCGATCCAAGAATATCTCTGATCCTGAAACTAGTACCCTTTGCAGTGCACCATCAGGAAGGGTAGGCATCAAACTCTTCTCTTTAGCGACCAACGACAGAACCTGAGGGAATGTCAGGAAGATGTGCCAGGGGAGGTTTAGGTTGGACATGAGGAATAGGTTCTTCACCCAGAGGGTGGTGAACACTGGAACAGGCTCCCCAGGGAGGTGTCACAGCTCCGAGCCTGACAATGATCAAGAAGAGACTGGACAAGGCCCTCAGACACAGGGTGTGAACTGTGGGGTTGTCATATGCACGGACAGGAGTTGAACTCGATGATCCTTGTGGTTCCCATCCAACTTGGGACATTCTATGCTAAAGTGTTCTCCTCACACACACAGACCTCACTACTTGGGCTAACAATCCCTTCTGTCCTGGACTATCAACAAACAGCCTACTAGAATAAGGCTGCAGCCTTCAGCCCTCAAAAGCTACGCACCCTGTAAATATGCATTTGTGCTTTGTTAACTGTGTTTTTAGACAGCAGCATGCTTCAATGTATTGTACTGTATTGGAAGCATTCAGCAAATAATTGCAAAGGTAATTGACAAAACCTCTGGAAATTCACCTTTAAAGAGAGATTTTTAGGCTCTGGATTTTCATGTGCTTGTACATCCATTGATAATGCAAACAAGGTGTTTGCAAAAGCAAAAGCAAAAGCTTGCTGTCTGATGAGAGTAAAATACTTCAATCATTAACAGCTAACGACATGCAGCAAAACATCATAAGGATAATTTTAAATACAAGCTGCTCAAAGGCTTATTGAAGAAGCACAAGACATTTTAAAAGAAACTAATTGTGCTAGCCTTACAGGTCTACAAAAGTACTAAAGCATTTAATTTACAAGCTTGTCCGCACATACCTTTTCCCCCTCATACAATACCAGCTTCTCAATTACAGCCACAAAAAACCAGAAGTATTAGCCCTGCATTCCCACTTCACTTCTAACACTCCCGATTGAAGCATGTTCTCCGCAGCTGCTTGTCCTAAAACACACAAAATGAATGGCAATCCAATCTGCTTTTAGTAAGTTTACATTGTGCCCTGATAAAGGAGGCTACTACTGCCATACCTCGTAATATTTGAGTGAAAAACCAGGAAATGTCAAGCTTTAAACTTGAAGTCAGTACTGCTATAAGAGTCTAAAAAAATGAAGTTCGAAATCTTTTTGCTTTCTTGAATTTTACATATCTTCCTGTGCTGGATTTTGGTTTTAAACACTTCCCATAACAACTGAGTGTATTTATCACAGAAATTCAAACCTAAAATATACATCTTTCTGCAATACAAAACACACAGTCTAACACATAAGAGATTTTTAAGTATGACTTTGGATGTCATCTGCTTTAGGTTACTGCCAGATCCAGCTACAGGTACTTTAATGTCCCTTGAGGATGCCTAACAGAGGAGTATACTCTGTATCTCCTAAGATGAGCTGCAATGGTTGGGTGGGCTGAAGCAGGTGCGTGCCTGCCTGGCACACCCAGCACAGCACCTGCTGTGGCTGCTCATGCTTGAGGGGCACAGGGACCACCCCAGTCCCACAGACCAGCCCTCTTCATCACATGAAATGGGGTAACATGGCCCAGTCTATTCATGGAGTAATGGTTATAAACTAAAAGAGGGGAGATTCAGGCTACATATAAGGAAGACATTTTTTACTATGAGGGTGGTGAAACACTGGCCCAGGTTGCGCAGAGAGGTGGTAGATGCCCCATCCCTGGAGACATTCAAGGCCGGGCTGGATGGGACTCTGAGCAACTTGATCTAGTTGAAGATGTCACTGCTCATTGCAGGTGGGTTGGACTAGATAACCTTTGAAGGGCCCTTCCAACCCAAACTATTCTCCGATTCTAGGAATGTTATTGACATTCTAGGAATGTTATTGACCATAGGGCACAAGTCTGGTGAGGAGCAGTTGAGGGAACTGGGGTTGTTTAGCCTGGAGAAAAGGAGGCTGAGGGGAGACCTTACTGCTGTCTACAGCTACCTGAAAGGAGTTTGTAGCACAGAGGGTGTTGGTCTCTCCTCCTGCATAGCAAGTGATAGGACAAGACGAAATAGCCTCAAGTTGCACCATGGAAGGTTTAGATTGGATATTAGGAAAAAATTATTCACTGAAAGGGTTGCAAGGCATTGGAGCAGGCTGTCCAGGGAAGTGGTTGAGTCACCATACCTGGAAGTGTTTAGAAAACACATAGATGAGGTTCTTAGGGACATGGTTTAGTGCCAGAGTTAGGTTATGATTGGACTCGATGATCTTGAGGGTCTCTTCCAACCAGAATTATTCTATGATTCTATGATATCTTTTTGATATTCTAGCTGGAAATCTTCAGTAGCAACATATTCTATATTCAGCATTTTAACAGCTGGTGTAGGGGAAGAGGAAGCAAAGCCTCGAGGTTGAGATCAGACAAAGAAATAGAAGAAAGCAGGAAAAGAAGATGAGGAAGGATCAGGCAGCATGGAAGCACTGCTCTCCCTTTAGCGGGAATGTACATTCTCGCCTGCCTACCCTGAGTCCCCACCCTCAATACCCGGTGACAAGCAAAGCTTTAGGGACAAACCACCCTCCATATTCCACCCTTAGGCTGCATGTAAGTTTCTCACTGAGGTGAACTGCAGATCTTTTTAGGAGTGCAGTTTTTAGGCTGTGCTTTATTATCCAAACTTTGCTCCTTCATCTAAGAGAGAGATGAGATTAACACAATAGATTCTAGACTACTGTGCAGGCTAAAACAATTATATTTCTAATAAAATAATCATTAAAATCTTGGAAAATAAAACAGATTTTGAAACCTATGCACACAATTCAGGATAATTTAACTGATTTCAACTGTTGAGAAAAAATACGCTAAGTAAGGAGGTGGAGCTCCATATGTCTGTGAATTTGCATGTATATTAGAAAAGTTATCCGGAATAGAAAAAAATGGTTTGTACTTATAAAAGGAAAATACTACATCTGAGCAAAGAAGAAATATTTGTATTTAATTTTAATTTAATTACCAAACTGAGCTAACATTCTCTTTTTATATGCTGAACTGGCTGCTGCATTGCCCCCCTCTCCAGCTAGAGAAAAACTAGTTTGGCAACAAAGAGGCTGGTGTGCTGGTGTAACTGAAGCCCACAGGTGTGTCCAGGGACCAAATTCAAAAGGCCTGAGATGTGAAAGGATAATCAAAACAAAGAGTTTTTTAAAGGCTGTAGCCTCCTGAAAAGTAAGATGGGGGGGAAAGCGCATTAATGCCTCCCTGGTCTGCAACTGCTCCCATGGAGGAGAGAACTGCGAGGCTGAGTTCTCCTTATTTTCCTGTTTAACATACAGCAGGGTGGTGGTACTGGTCATCTCTGAACAGCCAAAGGACATGGC
This sequence comes from Patagioenas fasciata, assembly GCF_037038585.1. NCBI lineage: Eukaryota > Metazoa > Chordata > Aves > Columbiformes > Columbidae > Patagioenas > Patagioenas fasciata. The sequence goes on from NC_092520.1 coordinate 179,008,228, forward strand.
CTGGTACAGTGGGGATGGAGGGGACATCTGTGCTACACTGAGCACAAGGGGAGGAGGGAGTTAACTAATCATCTTTTGAGTAACACAAAAATTAAGAGGGTCCTTGCAGAAGGGACTCTGGCTTGGTCTTTAGGGAGGGATGTAAACGGAAGGAGATTTCATTACTGTAGAAACAAGACACCGCAAGCCTTGTAGGCAATGGATTAAATAGGAAGAGAAAAGTAGAATTGCAAAGAGCCAAGAAAAAGCAGAGAGGCCCCAAGGACAGGAAGAGACGAGGCCAGTAAGGAGTCCCCAAGCCTGGGACAGAAGAGCATCCTTCGCTAAGGGCAGACGGTGGTGAGTCCCTGAGCCTTGCAAGAGCTCACACATCTGTCATTTCCAAATTCTTTCCCAATAGTTATGCCCAGAGATACTTCCCAAAGGAGAGTAAACACAGGTCAGTTGGGATTTTCCCGCATCTATTCCTGCTCCTCCCAGGTCTGAAGCCCTAAAATAGCGCTGAGCTGCACTTTCATTTTCCCTGCCTTGGTAGCCTGCCACCACACAGCCCATTCCTTTTACAGCAGTGAGTTTATAACTGCCACAGTCATAAACTATTCTTAAATGGGTCTTCCCTGAGAATCGCGATCCTTTCAACATCTTGAAAAATATCTAATCTTTTCCATCCCAGGCGGCCCTCTCCAGCACAGCGGTAAAGATTGAGTTGCTTCTGGTGCTCACATGATGAGATATAAGTGTTCTGGAAATAACCTTTTAATTTAACAATTCCTACTGGCAAGCCTGAAAGCTTTTTGCATTGCTCACCAATAAGGGATTCATTTTCAGTACTAAAAGAACAAAAAAAGAAGGTTTAAAAAGTTCTCTTACTGCTGTGGATGGAGCTATCCAAGAGTACCCTAACACTGAAGACATGACACCTGCTTTTACTATCATCAGGTCAATCTGAGCAGGTACGCTCTCCCTCACCACCAGTATTTGCCTTGTCAAAGAAAAAGCTAGCAAGCTTTCTATTCTCTCTGTTTTTAATTCAGGATAAATCCCATACATCATTTACCAGAATGTGAAACACAACTTTCTTTCCTAGCAGTGAACAGAAGCCCTTCAACAGGAATTTATATTCTGCTTTTCTGAAAAAAACCTGCATACTAGTTTTTACTTCTGAAAGAAATAAAAGACTAATTTTGAAGATTAAACAAATACATCGTTTGGAATTGGAGTTCTTTTAAATCATGTTACACAGTGCTCCATAACTCAGCAGACTTCTTCCTTGGCTTACAAAGCTTATTTGCCTGGTTAACAATACACAACAGATATGTGATACGAGTTTCTCTTATGTAGAAGAGAAATAAAAACGAAGCAAAGAGAAAGCCTCCAGATGAAAACTGATATGACTTAACAGGACTTCCAACCTTAAACATCAAAAAAGTACACTGTCTCAACAAGAGCATTGTCTGACTTGTTCCTAAAATGAGAGGAATGAAAACCAGCCCTGCAGCGGTTTGCTGAGGATGCTCCTGTCCTGCAGGGTACAGATGGCCTGAAGGAAGCTGGCACTTCAGCTGCACAGAGAAGCTGAACTCTGAAACATCACAGGTGAGTTAAACTTGATGACCTTGTTTCATGAGGCACTGTAAGGAAATGCAGAAATGACACTTACTAGTCCACTGAAGGAGGCAAGGTCCCGGACCACATCAGAGCTAAAACCAGTTGTGATTTCAGCCATGGTTTTAGCCTGCAATGTAATGAGCTCTCAGAGTAAAACCTGTATCAGGGAATTAAAAAACCCTAAAGAAACAATGCTTCCTGTCGCAGCAGCAAACTAAAGCATCTTCAACACAGGATCAGATGCCATGGGGTTACTACGGTTTACTGATCATTTTTTGGTAATTTCCTATGTAAGTTTACAGCCAGCAGATTTTTAAGATTTTCAAAACTCTTTTAATTGAAAAAGTAGTTGGTGCTAATGTCCATCTACATATATGTGCATATAATGTCCCTATAAATGCCACACACTGTACTAGAAAATTAAACTTCTAGTGTAAAAAATACATGTAGACCCACGTTCTACTGACATCAGCCTGTGCCATTTCATTCAGCATTAAACTCTTCAGCACAAACCATTTGGAAGCTGAATTATCTCCCTGTATTTTTATAATTTACTACAAGAGAAAATATAATCTTTAGATCAGATTATGAACCAAACCTGAGTTATATTTCGTAAAGACACTCGTAAGTAAAGCATCGGGTTTATAAAATGTAGTTAACATCCCTCTGTCAGGCAGCGTAACTGCATTTCAGACCAATTCAGGTTGGCTGTTTCTATTTTTATCATCCCAGCTACTAGAAAAGCACTTCGACTCACAGACATCATAGCTGCCCATCTCCCCCCCACCCAGTCTCCCTCGCATGGAAATTTCCTGCGTGGCTCCCTCTGAAAACCAATTCCGCCCATCGCCACAGAGAGGAGCCATCTCCCTTCCATAAAATCAGAGATTCCACCGTCTCATGAGCTCCCCTTCTAGCAACATCCTTCAAATAACAACCTCAGCACACAGAAGTCTATGCATACGTTAAGGGAGTAAAAGCACTCTTTTAAAATGTACCTTTGATCACACAGATTGTGTCACGATCGTATGCAGAGCAGCTTTATGAATATACAAGAAAACCTCAGCCTTTTATCCAAAAATAGTTTAAAAAAAATATGATAGCACGAAGAAATTCTGATACCGCACAAAAAAACATAAAAGAATGGCTCACACGCTGTCATAGTAACATTAACAACTCTAAAACCAAATAACTAATATATAATCCACAGCAAAATAAAATTCCGTCAAGTAAACCAGAAACTCCCATGTCTTCCCTAATCAGTGATGTACTTTTATTTCTATGAATAGTAGTGAGAAGACACTACAGTAAATAAGAGTATTTATCTATATACTTTAAATATTCTTCGAACTTACAGTACAATCAGACTTGTTAATACTGAACGTCAATGGCTGAAAAGTGAGAGAGCAAAGAACTATTTCTGTCTTAACGGCAATAAATTTGATTCAAATACAAAGATTATTTTATTTTAAACCACTGCCCAAGGTGGATTAATTTAACAAATACTTTTCTTGCAATGTCTGTAACACCCTTTTCTCAAAACAAATCTTCACTTGGGTAGGCTATCAATAATTGATTAGCAAAATATATATAACATTACACTAATTTTTCTGCCACTATTTAATAATGAGTATTATATGTATATCTACTAGTATTTAAGTAATTACAGGGATAAAAATATTTATTCAGTACTCTCTTTCCTTCTCACAAGAGAAAATGTCCAAAGTTTTTTTCAATGAAAAACGTTACTTGGAATCTATGTGAGCTGAATTCCATTTTCATTCCAATACAGTTTAAAAATGCACAAACATAGCTTTTTTTTAAATTAGCTAAATATATTTACACTCCAGGCAATCGAAAGCCATTTTTCAGCTCATGAACAAAAGTAGTAATAATTGCAGTTAAATATATTACTTTAAAACTTGCTTTGATTAATTTTCTTCTCTTTCATATGTCCAGAATGTGAAGGTGTCTCTTCCAACTCCTTAAAACAACTGAAAATATTAAACCTTATAGCATTCCAATTCACATCTCCCAACCCTGAATGCAGTCAAGATCCAAGAGACTCATCCTATACCTGCCAGCTGGACTTGTACCCAACAGTAACCATGCAAAACCTTTCTGCACAGCAAGAAGTACTTACCTTTGGGGAAAAATGAAAACAAAACAAAAACCAAAACAAAAACAACAAAAACACGCAACAGCAACAACAACCTGCCCCACATAAATACTTTCTCCTGCTCTGTTAGCATAAGCCTACAACAGGGCTAATATTAGAGTTATCTCCAGGGTCAGGTCCCATGGCCCCGGCTAAAAGCCACCTGCGGGCAGGGGCGATGCCACCTGCCTGCTGATGCTGGGGCTGGATCAGCCCACAGTCCTGCCCAGAGCCCCCCAAAAGCACAGACCAGGGCAGGAGCAGCCCCACAGTCCTGCCCAGAGCCCCCCAGAAGCACACACCAGGGCTGCCCATGGGGGAACAAACCCAGCCACCAAGTTCATTTTCCTCTTCCCTCAGCCTTTTGCTAATTTCAAGGCTCTGTAGTTCAGGTTCCCATCTGCATCGATATTCTAAGATAAGTTGGGACATTTTCTTTGCGTAATCTGTTCTTAAAAGTGACATCTGTTCCACTTGCATCAGCAGAGGTAGTGCACGGCAGCCGCAGGCAGCCCCTCCTGCTGAAGCCTGCTGTCAAGACCTTCATTAAGCCTTGCCCCAAAACAGTGTGTTTCTGTCCTACTTGGACTCATGCTCAAAAAAAAAAAAAAAAAGAAAAAAGAAAAAAGAAGGAAATCCTACACTTAAAACATTGGGAGTCCCTCTTTCCCCTGACATTTCGCAGGACTCTCACTGACACATTACAAATTGCTCAGGGACTCAGCTGTGTCCCCACGGTGCCCTCGGTCCCCAGCACAGGACCATTCTCCTCCCACAGTTCATTGCAGAGCATCTCAGTGCTGAGCACGCAGCCTTCAGCACCCCTTATCGAACTGAAATGACAACGGACACAGCAGCTCTATGTCCACCCTAAGGTTTTTTGAAACAGCAATTACTGGTTAGAATTCTGATATATTTGTTTGGAATGTTATTTTTATAGCATTGGTATACATATACAGAAAGACTGTCATTCTTTTACACTTCTATGTGTACTTAAATAGATACTCACAGATAGAACTTCTCTATATGTTTGCAAATTTTATGTAGCTGCTAGACAAAACAAATAATAAATAAGTCATAAGCTATGGTGAGTTAAGCCTACCTGCAAATTTCACTACTTGTAATCAAATACAAAGAAAGCAACAGACATAACGGATTACCAGGCTGGAAACAGACTGACTGCCCAGATGACCTTGCATGACAGTATATTTGAGGGGAATTTTTTTTAATAAACAACAAAAGTAATGATCTGAGGTAGTTTCAGCGATTCGTTTCAAGCCATTCTACCACTGTTGCTCAGACTTTCCTCTGCACACACATGGTCAGCAGAGCATGACAGTCACTTGGGTCTGCACTGAACTATCTTGTCAATGAAGATGTGAGGGGTTTTTTGAGAGAGAGACCTTTATCAAAAGATATCAAGCTTTTCTTTTCACTCTTAGGAACTCACTTCAGGTGCTTTAGCTGGATAAATAGGAGACCGGTTATCAGAAATTAGTCACACTAATGTTGAATCACTATATTCCCAGATGACGGAGCTATTCTGTGTCTATAACCTTTGCCTGAGGCTCCTATTCCTCCTCTGCCAGGTCAGGAAATTTAGCCTACAAGGCTTGTGAAACAAGCTGGGGCCATCATTCAGAAAAGAGCAAGCACCGTTCCAAAATCTGAGGACTAAGCTGACAATATCTATTTTCATAGTAACAAGGGAGAAAAGAGCGACTGGTGAACTACAGGGCTATAAGCCTACCTTCAACAGCCTGAAAGCCTTTGAAACAAATTACTAAACTACCCATAAGCAGGCAACTGAAAATTAGAAAGCAGTAAGCCACCAAGATGAACATGACAAAATCTAACCTCAAACAACATACTTTCTGTCTTTCTTTTTATTCTACAGGCAGGAGGAAAACAGCAAATCCAAATACTTTTTGACAGAGCAAAATGGAAAAGCACCTTCCTTCTGGATCAAGGTCCTAGAATGTGGGTTCAGTGCTTCTCCTACTGACTAGGGTCAAAACCCAGCAAATACGGTCAAAACCCAGCAAGTAGTCTTACTAAAACTGCAGATGCAAGGAGTCTGAAGCACTTTAAAGAGCTGAGCAGAACTCAAGATGGTCATAACAGATTGGAGAAATGTTCAGAAATCAGTGAGATGAAACAGTACAGCCAAGTACAAAGAACCACATTTGGACTTCAAAAGAAATCCTCAAATGCACAAAACCCAAAGGAAGAATACCAGACCAGCAGCAGTACTGCAGAAAAGGATGTCAAGGTTACAGTGACAATAAATTGAGCCAACAGTATGATACTATTAGAAAAAAAAAAAAAAAAAAAAAAAAGACAATCCAGCGTTTATTAAAAAGATAAGTATAATGCATAATAGCAGGGGCTGGAGAGGAAATCTGCTCTCTTCAGCCAGCATTGAGGTACCAGCTGCAATACCCTGCTGCTGTGGGGTGTAGGACAGGACAGAGACAATGAGGGACAGCCCAGAGAGTGGTTCAGAAAACCAAATCCCCATTAAAAATTCTAAGAACTTGGTTTGTTTAGACTAAGGAGTGACTGTGGAAATGGGATAATGCTCTGAAAACCTGCATCTTGTCTTAAATGGCATTACATCACCCAAGTATTACACTGTCCATATTACTGTCACAGTTATTACTTGCTTGTCCTATTTTAGATGAAAATGTATTACTCTGCAATTCATCCATAACAGAGCAACAAAAAAAGGCTTGTTTTCCCTCAGACAGCTACTGTATCTTACATTTTAAAGGACTTTACAGGCAGAGTCTTACAGTCTTGCAAAGTACCAGTTGCGATCCTTCCCAGTGTGGGTCAACAACTGCTCAAATAGTTTGGTACAAGTCAAGTTCAGAGGCAAGCAGCAAAACCACCTTGAGTTTTTGGATGAGGGATGCCAGGCTCTGCAGAAGATCAGAAACCAGCAGTGTCTGCTTGGTCCCTTCCTGAGTGAGCCACTAATTTGCTACAGGAGTCAATGGACATCATGTCCCTGAGGTGTTCTTGCTTTTACGGAAACGACCGAGCCCACAGAACAAGTATGTACACAGACAATTTGGTTTCTCTTATGAAACCAGATTTTAAAAGGTGTGTTGTCAGCACAGAGTACCTTTCCATTGTATATACAAAAGACATAATGAAACACTGATTTTAATCCTGAAAACAATATGAAAAAGCAAGTATACAGTTTAAAAGTACAGTACCCACAAATGGTGCTGATTTTCCTGCAACCATTAGAAAGCAGAGATGATGAAGCTACAAAAAACCCAGATCACTTTATTTGTGGAGTTTCTGCATTTGGCTGATCTACCTCAACTTTTCCACCTGTTCCTGAGTTGGCAGCCTGCGCATCTGTTCCTTTCTTACTCCATTTTCTCCAACAAACCTGTGCTATGGCTACTGTGCTGTTGGAGTGAAGAAGCAGAAGTGTCATCAATCTGGTCTGAGAGCTTTGGTTTCACCATCATTAAGACTGGATTGGTACACTGTCAGTCACTCACTAGTACAAATTTGACTTGAACTGGGTGTAAGTCATCACTGTTCATCAACAGGACACATAAGGAGGGACCTGCCTTGGTTTTATGTTTAGTATCAATCTTCCTCCCAGCAGCACCCTGGTGACAATCTGACCCAGGTGGCAAAGCCTGCTTGTACAAAGGCAACCATTTTTCTTAGTCAGTGTAGGGAACCACAGTGATTTACATCAAACCAAGACTTGCTCTTGCACCAGCTGCAGCAACCCCAAGGCCAGGTTCACCATGCTGTCAAACACCTGCCACATGAACTGACCAGGACACTCCCACGGCTCTCACCCCAGCCCACCCACCACACGGGTCCTCAAAGTGTTTAAAATCACCTGGACCCTCCATGCGTGCAGCTGGCGGCACAGCCTCGTCTGCAGATTTCCCTGAGAACCACAGAGCAGGGAACAGAGAGGAACAAGAACAGGGCAACCCCTTGGCCAGACCGAACAAACGCTCTCTGGGCTGTTTTCTTTTGGTGACGACTGGCACAGACCACACTTCCCCAGGAAGCTGCTAAGGTTCCTTCTGTTGATTTTTTTATTTTCCTATTTTCATTGTGTGGTTGGAGTGAAAGCGGTGGCATTTGGCAGCTACTTTCCATCAGCGCTATTGTTATGCCCTGGTAGAAGGGATTTGTTTTCCATCAGGTGAAACGCAAAGGCCTTGTCCCTGTTTGCAAGAATAAGGAGTTAAAGAGACCCCCTGGGGAAATACTTCCAAATGCCATGCATGATGTGACTCTTAAGATTTCTCGGATGTGGTTAACGCTTCCCAACAAAACAATGCATTAGCACACTATGTATGTTCTGCTATGCTGCTGCCCACATTTCAAAGAAATCATTAATCCTGATGCTCAGAAGCTACTGAAAGAGTGAACTGGGGAGCACCGCACAAGTCCCGTCCTTAAACTTCGTGCAACACTCACAAGCTAAATCATGTTCAAATGCAAGACGCTCTGTAAGGATTGTTACCACTGCTCACCCTAAATAAAGAAGTATTTATGCTACTAATCATATCACAAAACAATGCTAAACTACCACTTAAGTCTGTGAAGACAGCAAAACCATGTTAGCACCTTATAAGTTTAAGTATTGTTCTTGTCTCTTTTGGGCTAGTGTAGTTCAGTTGCTCGGGTCTTCAACTCCTTCCTGAGAAAAGCCTCTTTATTCCACATACCAGCTGCTAGATTGTGTGGTTTTCACATAATGCTATTGGAATTGAGGTTGCTAAATAAGAACTAGAAGGCTAGAGCTAAGCAGATAAATTCTAATTTCCAATTACCTCACCATAAATGGGGTTCCCAAAGAATTCTTCTGCCCTATTTTCAGACAAAACACTTCTTCATAGATTAAGGACACAAAAATCTCCGTTAAAACCCAGAATTACATTCTTCATATTCTGGTAGAAGTTGATGATGTAATATGTGCTCCCTTCGCTTTCTTAAGCGGTTGGTTGGAAATTACTTTTAAAACACTGCTAGCTTGTTATACATTCACAAATTTCAACAGAGGAGGACTTAAATCTTTAGTTTTGTGCCTTTTTTTCTTCCAGCTAGAACTTATTAATAGTTTACTGAGAACCTAAGATCTTTCTGAGGCAAATGAAGTATCCAAAAAGATAATAATACAATCCTACAGAAGGGACAAGAGTGAGGGAAGGGAAAGCTAACTTGTAGCCACTTCTTATTCTATAAGCCCATTAAAAAAATGCACCAAAAGCTGACAGGTTTTTTGTTGTTATGTTTTAAAGACCTCTGGCTTGTGTGGAGAAAGTAGCCTCTACATAATTCCATGTATGGACACAATTATTCCAGAGAAACACCCTATTTCCATCTAGCCTTGGAGTCTGTTCCAAAACAAGCATACCAACTTCAGAGTTACTCAGAGAAAGATAAATCTGTACGCTACTTCATTCTACATTAATTCCTGAACACACTGTCATAAATACACCAGGCATTTGCGAGTCCATTTTTCTGGGGTCTTCTGGCTAAAGGGACCCTTAAACAAATCAGGACTAGACCAAGCTAAAATTAGGCTGATTGTTTATCCCACTTTCCCAGCAGCTAAAGCCTCCACAGCTTAAGTTCATAGCCTGGGCGCTGCTGAAACTGTGGCTTTCAATGGAAAAAGAAAAATAATAAAAAGGGGGAAAGAGGGTCATATTCCCCACCTATGACTAATATTATATAACGCTGCGTGTAGCTTGAGTATTGCTGTGTAATGAGGACACACTCACGTGAATTATGCAGCTCAACAAAGCCATCTCAAAATTGGATGGCTTTACTGCATCGCGAGCTTGTGGCGATGCCAGTCAGATGCAGACAGCAGACTTCTTAACCTTCTGGCTGAGAAGATTAAATCCTTAGCAGAGCGACCTCTTCTCTCCTCCTTCTCCCTCCTATTCCCCCATCTTTTAAAATAAATAACAAAGGAACTTTTAACTTTCCACCTAAAAGGGAAATCTAATTTTCTAGTATTTCTAATGTAATCAGTAGGTTGGACCTCCAATGATATAGAAAAAAGTTATCACCTTACAAAGCTGACAAAACATGAGTAGGTAAACAAGATCCTCCCATACCTTCATAAATATCAGGGCAAAGGACCAAATATCTTCCTCATGTGCCAGTTTCCTTTATTGAACAGCTGTAAGGAATTCTTATGGTACGTACAAACATTAAAATATGTATTAACCAAATCCGTGTGAGAGCATATAACCACCACCACTTGGAAAAATAAGCAAGGTCATCCAGTCAAAAGATTTTATTTTTGTCTAGGATCAACTGCTTTATATGGCTTTGCTACCAAATATAGAAACGTTATCCCACATACAAACGCACTACTTTCAGAGACGTTGCTTTTTGGCGAAAAATAGAAATACGTTTTCCTTCTAAGAGACCTTTTTGAATGTGCATTATAAAATTCCAAGAAACGTCAGACAGGAAAAGGACCAACCAACCACATTCTGGACTGAACTATATATGGCTTAACTCCATTAACTTTAGTGGTTTTGAGAAATAAAGGCAGAACTTTATTTAAAAAAATTAAAATCTTTCATCTCAGAATTCCAGGATTATTTAGTAATTCTGGTTAAGCTATTCACCATATTTAATTCCCCACATAAATTTTAAAAGACAATTAAGAAATACTGTTCTAAAATAAGCCCTGTCCACAGCAAGGCAGGCGATTCTTTTAGAAACTATGAGCAAACGTCTGATTAAGATGACAAGCCACATGGAAACCACTTCCAGAATCAGACTTAAAGGGCACAGTTACCAACCAAATTTGGCAGACAAGGAATCATGACGAAGTGCGAAGGCACGCAGCAGCGCAATAAAAAGTTGGGGATCATCATTAAATAAGACGGCAAGCACTTGTGTCAGTTCAGGGAGGGCAAGAACATAAACAGGACAAATTCTAAGCATTAAACACTGGATTCTGATGAATGACTCGGTGCCACAGCACGAGGGGAGACGGCTCTGCCATTTCCAGACCACTTGCCATAAACAAGCTGTATCGGTAAAGCAAGTATCTGCCTATGCAGATATCGCATTCCAACATCTTTCTATCAAGAGAGCACAGTTTCAGAAGCATTTTAACAGTAACAACAGGAAGCTTAAAAGACAAACAACTAAAAGCATGACGTATATAAGGCTCTATACTTTCCTAAAAGCTGCACCTAAGGTCAGAACTCTGACAGAGGTCTGACGTTTACTGCTAGATAACAGTAGGCATCTAGCCTTATCTGTAGATACCCATCATCAGATTTGTTATTTTTAGTATGTGGTTACCCCTGTTTAAGATCACTGCGCCTTCAGTCTTTATGCTTAGAGGATGATGACTGGAATTTCAGCCCAAGCAGAAAAGTCAGCATTTATAGCAATTTGTCAAATATTACAGGAAGTTAATTGAGCCTCATTTCTATTTCCAGGAGTATTAAGATGCATCAAGTACAACTGCATTAACTTGGAAAGGGGGCAGTAAGAAACAAATTATACTTTATTCTTTGCATCAACTACATTTGTAGCGTAACACAAAACAAACCCAGCAGGCATGCACATTGAGCTCCCTGGGAAAAAAATACCATCAAATTCTGAATGCGTACGTGAAGTTTAAGCTTTTTCGACCAACAAAGCACAATTTACCGACCCGGCGACCGCAGCAGAACTGAACTAATTACGCACTCGGTCAAGCCGCTGCTTCACCAAACCAACTATTTCGCTGTACCTCCCAGAAACTATTTACCTCGTTTCTGAGTCAGCAGCAGCAGCGATAGCAAAGGGCACTCGGAGCCGGGGGTCTGCGCGCCGTGTTCGCGGGTCCCGGCGCCGCGGCGCCCCCGGGGACAGCACAGCCGCACGGCCGGGACGGACGGAGCGCAAACCTTGCCGGGGCCTCGCTCCCCGAAACGAGGACCAACCCCAGCACCGACCCTGCCCCCCGCCGACCGCCGCGGGACCCCGTCAGGGTCTCCCTCAGCGGGAACCGGCTCCTGGCCCGCCCCCCACCGCCCGGCGGCCGCCCCGCCACCCTCCGCCGCGGCCCCAGCAGGTGCGGCCCGGCCCCCCGCGCCGCCGGGGCAGCTCCTCCCCTTGCCCCCGGCTGCAGCCCCCGGCCCGCCCTCCCCGCGGAGCGGCGGCCGGGGCCGGAGGGGCAGCCGCCCGCCGCGGCTCCTACCTGCGGCTCCTGCGGCGGCCGCCAGCGCCAGGCAGAGCGCGGAGACGAGCGGCGGCGGCGCAGCGCGCATGAGGAGAGGCCCGAGGGAGCGAGCGAGCGGCCCCGGTCCCCCCCGCCCCCCGGGATCGCAGTGACGGGCCCGCCGCCCGGGGAGCATGACGGGAAATTCCTGGGCACCGGCGGCCAACGCCAAATATGAACATGAAGCCGCGGAGACACCCGGCCCGGCGGAGCGGGAGCGGCCGCCCCCGGCACCGCTGGAGGGGGAGGCCTGAGCCCGGGCAGCCGGCGCGACCGCGCTCGCCTTTAATTTAAAGGGTGCGCCCCGGACAGACCAACCAAGCACCTTCTCGCTTTTTAATTTTTTAAATTCATTTTCCTGCTGCTCCGAGGCGGCCGGGGAGAGCCGGGCGCACGGCCCCGACGCCCCTTCCCGGGGGGCTGCCCCTGACCTACCTGCGCGGAGCCCAGGGCTGTGCCGGGGCCGGGCCGGGCGGCGGCAGCCGCGGCGCTGCGGGGCACGGTGGCTCTGGCCCGCGGCTCCCACTGGCGGCCAGACGTCGACTGACTGATCTGACTTTTATCAGGCACAGCGAAATTAAGACGGCTCTTAATGACCCCCTTCCGTATACTCAAGAAAAAAAAATAGGAGGGGGAAGCAGAATTGCAACACAATTCTCCCTCCTCCCATTCTCCTTCCACAAGGAAGAGCTAGAAGTGAGCTGGGCAAAAGCACATCCGTAACAGACGAATGCACCTTCTTTGATCTTCCTTCCCCACGATCCTTCAGTACAAATCATCACCAAAACAATTGTGCGTTGTCATCTATCAAAATCCATTTGAGGACTTTCTCTCAAAATACTAGAAATAAGCTGCAAACACATGGCTAAGACTATTCACCCCTATCACTTAACACATCTGACAACATCACCTTCCCCTGGACTTAGAAATCAAGGTAATATCCCATCCCCCCCCGTGTGATTCTGACAAACGACACACTTAAGGGAAGCCCAGTTGTGTTTTTCAACTCCCAGCAGCATCTGCTCAGCTTCAAATCCTAACAAACATTAAAAGTTAGGTGACTATGATGCATTAATTTCCCCCCCCTCACACCCTAGATGAACAAAAGTACCTGAACCCAACAGACATCCAAATATCTAGAAGGTGAGACGCATATAAAAGCCCCTAATAAACCTTTAATTCGAGTTTGGTTTGGTTTTTTTTTGTTTGTTTTTACAGGACAGGGTGACAAATTACAACAAACATCTGATTTTTCTCTGATGTTCAGGTATTATACACATTCCCCTCTGTCTTGCAGGAAGGGATATTGGTCAACTTAACAGTTTAAGGTAAAATAAGCTGCATAATAGTACATATTACAATAATAAAATGTACAGTGTTTACAAGAAATATATTTCAGAAGCAAGATAGATGCATTTGCATCAAGGCGACCTTTTAAAATGCCACAACTATTTTTACATTCACTCTTGCAACAGGTCACAAGATGGGGTGTCACTAAGGTCAGGTTAACAAATCACTATGATGCACATCAAATACAACAACATTAGTTTATATACATATATATAATACATATACATGTATATTATACATATACATATATGTATATAGTAAAACTCATCAAAATCTACCAGACCTGGCACAATCTACTTACCCATCAAAAATATGTACTTGTCCTTGGTAAGTAGAGTTCTGCATGGCTGATTATATATTATATATACTCATTCATTAGCATCTGAGACATAAAACTGAGGATTTAAAATTTTTCAGTTAACAAACTCTCCAATAATAAACATGGTGCCCACAAAAGCACAAAGGTAAGGCACAATAGGATTTTCTGTTGCAGAATAGTGTGCATCATGTTTACTTAACCGTAATAAAAACGTGCATTATTTGTGCAAGTTCATGCTGCAAATCCATCATATCTACAAAGTAAAGTGAATTTCAGTAAAATCTGTGGGACTGGTGTGCTTCCAGTCTCACCTTCTACAGGATATTCAGTTGGATAATTAGATAAAATTGTTGTAGGAGTGGGGATTAGTAAAGCAAATAATCTTAGATTTGCAACTAAGCTTCTCCGCAACAATTTTGTACTTCTAGGTAAATGTTAGTAAGTTTACAAGCCTGGAATCACAAAATGTACTGCCAGCTGTACGTCTAGTTCACATCTGCCAAAATTGTTGCAAGGAAGCATGTACCTTTTAAAATTTTAACAGGTAACTGATTTGTTAAAACAAGTTATAATGTATTGGGAAAGTCACTCAATCCCAACCGTATTTTGTCACAGCCCTGGCAATTGTAATAATAAATACAGCTTTTCACAAAATATTTTTCCAGTATCTGCCAATTGTTTCTTTATTGCTCACAAATTTGAATTCATTACAATTGGTATCAGACCTTTCACACAAAATCATAGTCAGGTATTTTAATATAAAACCTATAAAAGATATTTAACCTGTATCTAATACTTCAAGGTATTTGGCCTCTTGTCATTGTACAGCCAAAACCATATAAAACATTAGGTTTTGAATAAAATAGGAAGCTTATTCACTGCTTCAATGCAGACATCCTCACAGAACACAACCATTTTTGCCACCACCAGCATTTACATTTATATACAAAGCCTAGTACATCCGCACTCAGTCTGTTTTCCCCTCACACTTATATGCAACCACTAATGCCAGATTAACTTTCCCCATACCCCAGCTGCAGAAAAAGATTCTTATACAGCAACAAAAAAAAATAAAATTGACTGAAAAAGAAATTTAACTTATTCACCATCAGGAACTGTAGGTTGGTTGTTACAAAATACCCACAAGATTATTTCACAGGAAACTATGGAAATACAGGAAGTTGTCATTTCTCCATGCTTTTGTGTTTATCAAAAACACTTCTTGGTGCAAAAATACAGTCACCACATGTGAAAAACGTATGATGAAGTTGGTATTCCTCATGCAAAACTTAAATGTGTTGGTTTACTATAGTCACAGAAAAACTTCCTGAAGCAATTGGTTTCTTTTGTCAGCTCAGTATTACTGCCTCATTGCTAAGTCCCTTTGGAAACAAGATTTCTGGAACGTTCAAACTTTTATTTAATTCATTAAAGTATTACATACAAAAAGCACTAAAAAAGGAAGACGGCAGCCAAACAGGAAAACTCCTGTTGCAAGTAACAGTCCTAGCAGTTGTAGAAAGTCTTCTCAGGAACTTCCCTGAGAATTAGTTGTGCCTGTCCGAAGACGCAGATGTGACATAGAGTTCATGTGTTTGTTTGATGGCTTCAGTGGAGTGTTACTAGTAAGAGCCTGGGGAAAACGATGATGATACCGATCTAGTCGCAGGTATTTTACAGTTACCAGCTTTCCTATGAGGCAAAGAAATAGGAAAATAGAAACCTTCTAGTTCAGCATTATTACATTTTCCTTCAGGATGTAACACACACAATCACATCATTACACTGAAATTGGGTTCCCCATTAATGACTACTAAAAAGATCCAGCTTTTGTTACAGCTCAATACTTTATATATAAAACCCTTCTCCATTTAAAATAACTCCAAGTGCACCCATCTTATCATTTCCACCCATGTTTGCTATAAACCCCCAGTTCTTACCATCGAACCAAGAGCCATGTAATGCCTTGAAAGCCTTTCCAGCGTACTCTGGAGAGAGACACTTCACATATACACAACCCTGCATTAAGAAAAAACAAGCAAACCACCAAAACCTTTATTTAAGTCCAAAAGACAAGGATAAAGAAAGCATTAGGATGTTACTGCAAAGACACTTACCTCACGTGAATTTTTGTCAACAGCAATATGAACAATTCCATCATTATCACTACATTTCTCCAAGATTGCTTCTTGAATTGCTAGGTGCCAGTGGTCACCTATTTCCCTATGCAAACAATGAAAAATTTAATTAAGCACACCATTTTTAAACATTGACAACAATCTCATCCTTCCCCACCGAGTCTGGTTTCTCTGTAACTTGACATAATTTTCTGTTAAGTGCCTTTGGGACACATGTAGTACTTTAGCAATTGAACAATCAGTAAATCAGGTTTTACGGTCCACATTAGAAAATCCAACCCTAACCATCTAATGGAATAATCTGTAACTGAGGTGGGGGGATGTGTATCCTGCCCTTTCAGCAGCCTGCCATCACCTTCCTGTCTGAAATCACAGTCATAAACTCATCTTCTCACACCTGCTCAGAGATCCTGGCCACCATTCCAAGGAGAAGGCCACTCCTAGGCTATTCATACTGCCATGGAAGAGGAGCAGGAGATGCAGAAGAAGGGGCTCTGCCCCTTTACTCAGAGGAAAAAAATGGACCTTTCCAGAAGAATACAGAAATACAGATGGATAACTGGTTTTACTTACATAACTGGATCAAACATATTGCGAATCTTTAGACATGGTGTCAAGCTGTTTGGTGGTGAATTTCTTCTATCTAGATGAAATGCTACAAAGAAAAATAAATTTAATAGTGTTTAATGACATGCAAAATACCACCTAGTTAACAGCTGTCAACTTTATACATTATAGCGTTTCTGGTTTTACTCAAAAGAATACTTTCCTTCATCTATGAAAAGCTTTGAGCAAATTAAGTTCCCCACAGTTGTGTTCTGCACTGAAAAACACATACCACACTTAAGTGAATTTTTTAGATTTACAACTTCTACATTTTAAAAGATAATGCACTCCCTTATATCCAGGCCATAGTACACGGAAAGAATTCAGGATATTTAAAAAAAGACCATACAGATGAAGAGAAAATATTTGCATTACATCTCCATGAAAAGACAGACATTCTTAACATCTGGAGCACATTTTTTTGAGCTGCAGGTTAACCATTCACAGTTTTAACTGCCTGATGAATTTTCATTTCGTCCTTTTTGGGCAATATACTGCCCATCTAACTAAGAAATAGGAAGACACTTAGATGGATGTTGTATTGCATCTCTATTGCAATAACAACAGATGTGAGAAGATGTAAGAAGAAAAACAGATGTTAAAAGTAATGGAGTAACTCTTTCAAAGCTGAATGATCCCATGAAATGCACTCTGAAGTTCTAGAGTAAATATTAACTTCTCTAAAGTTCACAAGTTCTGCTTGTGGGAGTCACAACAGAAGACCGCACCATGAGAAACGGAATAAAGGAGCCCTTCAGATTCAAATAAGGTAGTTCCACACCTTGAGAAGGACCAACAAAGCAGCAACACAAATGGAAGGGGATAACTTGGTAAAACAACCTCAAAGGCTTGAAGGAAGTTTTGCTTTGAAGACTTGAGATGAGTAGATTGAAGAGTTTAAAAGTAAGATTAAAGATCTCAACAAGACAAAGTGATACTCCAAACTGATGCTAATGCTTCTCCTTTGGAATCCCCACTTTGCAAGAGTCTGACAGGTTCAAGGTGTTATGTTCCAAGTGTTAGAAAGAAGTCTCAGTTTTGGGCAGATGACACTACATGCCAGTGCTTCTTACTGCTGATCTTTTAAAATTAAAATCTTGCAAGTATATCCAGAATACATGAACCACTCTTCTGCACGTCACCACACCAAAAACCCTGTCACGCAGAAGAAATGCAGTCATATGGAAGACTTCGCACGTGAGAGATGAGCACTAACCAAGAGAAAATTCACTGTCTGCAGATACGGCGTAGAGAAACTTGCACCTTAAGAAATCCCTGAGGCAAAAAAAAGATAACCAACTAGAAGAGGTGGCCTCCAAATCTCATATGGAACCTACCATAAGTTCCTCAAATAACTAAAAATGTTCTTATTAGAGTATACACACACAGAGTCCAAGTCACCAACATCTGTAACAACTGTTTTTTTTCTTAGGAATAGATTTCTAAATATGCTGGTGACACTGCATCTATCTCTGAGCTGCCTATAGTTTAAGGACAAGTCCTTTTTCAATAGCACATGGTTTTGTAAAGTTTTTTGCCCTTGATTAAAAGTTATGCATAGGGTACACAATAAAAACTTTACAGAACTAAGCAACATTGAAAAATAAATGGATTTACCTTACTCATGTAGGTTGGCTCCAGCAGATCAAGGGGAGGGTGAAATGTCACTAGCATATTGTACATTGGGGCACCACACCATACTGGAGAAGGTGATCTGGGGTGGCCTAGTCATGGACCTGGACCTGAAAAGGTGTGGGGTTGATGAAATTATGTGCTGATTGCTAATAGCTAGGTTTATTCAGCGCATGGTTTTAATCCAAGGATAGAGCATGGTGAGCTTATTTGCAGAGACCCTAGGTCCAGAGGATCAATATTTCTGCAAGCTGTTTATGAACTCCAGAAAAAGAAACCATGCTGTTGTTTAAGGCAGCAGCTACATCACTGAGCTATGCAAAAGTAACTATATGGGGAATGCACGCTTTAGTGCAGATACCTATAGAACCCAAGCTCTAATGTCTAATAATCCTGATGTGCTCTTGATTGGAAGATCTCAAGTGCTTGCAGAGATGACTTCAGCAAGAGCACACCATCAGCACTGGCGCAAAACTTATCTTCTACTAACTTAGTGTAACATCATACTAGTAGAGCAAGTGGGCCCAGGGCAATACATGAAAATAAAGATTAATTTTGCTCTTTCTCAATATCTCAAAGTCATTATAAATTAAAAAGTTCTGCTACTTGGATGGAGGTTTTTGTGTACAAGGAAATAAATGGCCACAGAAATCAGAAATGTACAAATAAATGCTAGCACAATAATAAGCACTGAAATGTATGCTAGAAGTGGGACCAAAAGGAGAGGCTAGAAAAGACACAGGCAAAGAAAAAATAATGCTGTACCTACACAGCACAATTCAAAATAGCATAGTTAACAGATGTCTCTTGAACTTCATTACACACCTATAAGAATTAATTTGCCTCCCGCTGCCATGTTCCTCCCAAAAGAGCAAGTTTAACCAACAAACCTATTCAGATTATAGTAGTGATTATTTGAGAAAACTACACTGGCATGGAGCATACAAAATATTCTCTTCCCTATAAGAGCACATGCAGGCATTCTTTTGTGATACCAGTCTAAGCTACACAATAACTAAACACCTCACCTGTCATTTCTTTTCCTAAAGAGGTCTCAACAGTAAAACTTGCAAGATGAGGGTAAAATGGTGGAGATGAAATAGGAAAGCAGAAGCACAACTTTGTGCAATGAGTCACCGACAAGAAAATTTTTAGGACTTTCATAAATTCCCCTTTGGGACTAGTGAGCAACTTCAAGAAAGAGATGCCACTTCATATTTCAGTCATGATGTACTTTGTTTTATTACCTGAAACTGAATATGACTCTATCATTCCAGATTCAAAGAACAGCAACAGCTAAAAGTGAGTGCTTTCAACAACCTCTCTATTGCTGTGACTGGAATATGTCTATGATGGAAGACTTGGCTCTTGCAGAGACTTCAAAATTAACATCTAAGAAATTGTAGTATATCTTCCTAAATGTCCTGAATTGCTACTTTATTCTTGCAGTGAAGGGATTCCCTAGTATCACCACTATGGATAACAAACCAGCCCAATAGATCTTTAGATGTGAATTTGATGCAGCTGATAAGGTTGAAGACTTGCATCAAATATAGGTAACCATGTTTCTGTAGAACAGATTTATTCACGTTAGGCCACAGATAACTAATTTATTAAGCACTAACCCTTCTTATCAAAGGCAAGAACAAAAGACGAAACATTTAGCTGAAAATGTCAAAGCTACATACTTTCACACAACACAAAGGTTCTTCAGTAAAGAGGAAATCAATCTGAAAAGAAACTGAAATAAAAATATTACTAAATGTTATTATCAGAGGAGAGTGTGGTTGACTTGGGGTTTAATATTGTCAGGTCCAGTTACAGAAGACCAGCATGGGATTGATACAGCGTTTTAAAACAAGCATAAAATATTTTCCACAGTTAAGAATAGAGCTGCTTTTTTTAACATTGAGTCAGGATTATATTCTCACAAGCCAGGGAGGAGGGGTGTCATTCACCCAAGGTAACAGGTTACCTTCCACGCTGCAGGATGAAATATCACCCTAGATGTGGCACTTCAGAGAACCTCTTTATCTCATCTCCTGAGCTATCAAGGAACGTTAGCTACTGCTCTTAGCTTAGCTACAATGGAGCTTTGCCTAACTATTCCTTATTTTTTAGAGCTCCAGTTATCAAAGGCATGATAGGACAATAGTATCTGCTCTTTCAACAGAAAACTGAACACACTCTAAGTATTTTTTTTTTACCCACTGATTTAACCACATTTTGGTATGATCAACATGGTTTTTCAGGTGACAATTCTCTTGTGAATTGTTTTCACAGCATCACTGATATTTGTCCATCATCATACAATGAGTTTACCTTTTTTTGGACATCTAATGTATCCAGTAGGTAATATTTCAAAGGAAGCCCACCCAACTCTATTCTGACCCAGTAAAACAAAACCTCCCAAACTGTCCGTCAAAACAAGCTGCATCCTGAAGGACTTAGCAAAATGTCACAGTGATGCTTGAATTCTACATGCTAACAGACAACAGAGCCTAGATCTTCACGCATGTTACAGGTCCCATTTGCAGAATGCATGCCATCATCTACCAATATCCTAGTACACACTGACAGGTGAGGAGGCTTACTTTTTCGACTGCATATACTCTAGTTACTGTGCACTACCAGGCCACAGAGGGTAAAAAAAAATAAAATAAAAATGTGACCTTGAAATTTATTCACAGGATTCAAACCCAACAGTTCATTCTGATTTTGTACGTATTGAGTTTGCTCAGGATCTAGCACTCTTGAAGAGCAGATTTATGAACTTCTCAAAACAGGAGGGCAAACTTAGTTCCAGTTGATTGATACTTCCAAAAATGAAGAAAGAGACACACACATGTAGAATTCCTAACATCAAGAAAGAAACAGCTGTGCAAAAACTAAGAGACTTACATAATGGAACTATTTCCAACAGTCATAGGAAAACAAGGAATGTAGAATAGAAAGAGCCTTTGCATGTGAAAATTGGCTTTGCCTGCTGACTAGTAAGGTATATAGAGCCCAAATGACCTACGTAATGTCAGCCACTCCTATTTCCATGCCCTTCTGTTAGAGCTAAAGTATGCAATTTCAGTTCTTCCAAGATCTTTGATGAACTACAAACATAATAAGAAAAGGAGAAAAATTGCTTTAAAAAGGACTGAAACAGGACAGGTCTTACCATATCCTATTCAACATAAAGCATGAAGTCTTAAGTACATATTCTAGGTAACACAGAGCAAAAAGCTACAGCTGAGAGACAAAATTATGCTGTCCACATTCACAATATGCTCAAGTAGGTACAGATGCTCAAATTTAGGTGGGATCTAGCAGTAGCTACTACAGCTGCTGTCTTTCTAGGAAGTTTTGGAAACTACTGTTCTGTTGGGAGTCTTGAATGTATATTCTATGCAGCAAAACAGCACCTGAGCTACCACACAAACTGAAAAGTCTTTCAGATAAAGTAAAATACAGTCAGATTTCTAACACAGGACAAAATGTTATGGAGTGATCTATATTGTAACCAAAAAGGACAAGAAAAACTGAGACCAAATGAGTAGTAAACAAGAGGTTCCAGAACTGGAGTGTCATGTTTCACAGCCGGTATTGAACAATAAACTACACAGAAGATTCAGTTTTCTAATATACATAGTTTGCAGAAGCTACATTCAACTTAAGTGTTTGAAAAATCAGTCCTAACAGTATTACAAAGATGGAACATAAACAGCTGTTGACAAAACCCACCATTTCTGCACTTGTGCATCCCTAATGGACCATGTCCTACAAGGCAAAGGCTCTGCAACTCTCAGAATAAAGTCACTCTTCACATCACACTAAAATCCTAACAAACTGAAATCATGCAACACAGTTGTCACAGCAGAATGTCAGGTTACTACTACTGCAAGGCAATGATTGCTGAACCTCAAGCCTGCCATAGTATTTATGAAGTATTTTAATAAAGACCTGATTTCCAATTAATGACTTAAAGTCAGAAACATAATGCCAAAACCAGCAGCATAACTTTAAGTATACAATGATATCCCAAAATAACATTTTACCTAGACAAGCAAGAAATGGGTCCCAAGACAACGAAGACCCTCATCAGATAACATGACAAGTATCTGCAAATGTCTCAAAATATTTGGCATTTCAAGTTGACAAAAAGAATTGTTCGGTTTTGCTTTGAACTTACAGGAAAGTAAAATTTAAGACCTGAGGGCTAGAAGCATACATAGAACTTATGAAACATGCAAGTGGACTGGGACAAAACCAGAATGTTAGCAGTACTTTTATTCAGGCAACCAAGTTTGCTACAGTAGAAATGTTCCAGGCCACAAGGAAGCTCCTTCTGTCTTTGGAAAGGAAGTAGTCACACTGGAAGGAGCTACTTTAAACTGTACCTTCTTTTATAGGAAACAATAAAAATACTATTTCTTACAAGTAAAAATGTATACCAGTAAAAAGCAAAAGGAAGCTTATTACTACTTACATTAGCTAAACTAAGACCAAAATGAGCATATTCCAGAACTCCAGATGAGATCGCAGTTGCTTGCCAGTGGGAATTTTTAATTTAAGTGGTACTAGAAAGGGCAGAAAGTCTGTCTGTTTTTTAACTAGGCTTTTTTCAGTGTCTAGTTCAATGCTGTAGAAGTAATGCACAAAACAACTTTGATAACAAGCAATTTAAAATGCTGAACTAAAAACTGGAGAAGCAACTACTCCCTCCTTCCTCACCATCAAAATAAACTGATGAGCTAGAAACCAGGATTCTGCACAGCATTCATTTCAGTCCCACTGGATAGATAATACAGCATTACAGAATAACATAAGGCAAGACAGACTCTTTTAAGAGTCAACTTTTAAACAGCTGGCCATTAAAATTTCACTTTAAACATTTACCTTCCCACTCATTGATACAAATGACTATTTTTTTATATTGCAACCTAGAATTCAAGTCTTATATTTTCAATTTTTCATTGACACCTCATCCCCTCAAAAAAAAAAAAAAAAAAAATCAAAAACCAACCAACCAAAAAACCCAACACCAAACCCACACACCCACAAACCTGAAGCTTAACATAAAGGAAAGCAGAAAGAAGTAGGAAAAGATGAACACTGCAGACACACTGGATTCTTGCCACATGGCTCCATAACAGAAGTTGAAAAGCGACAAATCACTGCAAAAACCATGTGTGACAGCCTCCTCTATTAAAGTAAAGGCTTTGCTGCACCACAGAGCTTGAAATACAAATGCAGTGTAGAAAAACATTTATGACATAAATGAAGCAATACTAGCAGCTGCTCAAAATCCATGTTCTGCTGATTGAGGAGTCTTTTGTCCCAGCAGTTTCCCTTTCAAAGCAAACAAACATTTCTTCCACCAAACTCTTGTCTTTACACACACCTGACTGATAACAGTAGTAAACTCAAGCCTACAAGCTCCAATTTACCTGCTGTCAGATACAACCAATTATATTACTTCAAATAAGAAATGTCAGAATTTGACCAACTAAAGAGTATTTCTTTTAAATTCATTCAAAGGAACAAGCAACTCACTTGGGCTACACAACCTCTGCTGTATTTCTGCAGTAGCTATCACAGAACAGCTCATTTTGCTTGAAAACAAGGCAGACACTGAATGCGCAGAGAAACTAAGTCTATTGAACAAGATAGAGACATAGCACAGACAGTTCACAAGAATACTTAAAGGTGTGAGAGAAGTCTTTCATGTTCAAGCAACATAATACCATCTAGAAGCTAGACAGAGAAATTTAAACCATTTGCAAAATATAACTAAACTTCAATACCTTGGCCTTGCCACACTTTCGATGGTATTACTAAAGTTTTGTCACATGCTGCAGAAGGTTGCATCCATTTCCAAACCAAGAACTCAGCACCACCTATTCTTCGTGTCTCTGTGCGAACTCTAGATTCATTTGCTGCAAGAAAATCAACTGCTCTATTCCAGACTTTCTTCATTTTCTTCCTTAAAAATTGAAGCAAGGATTACAAAGTTAGCATTATAGCCACCTGCATTGCTGACATCCAGCATGTAAGAGAAATTCAATGTTTTTTACCCCCACCTGCATCAATGAGAATCTCCAAAATAGTACACAATGCAACCTACTGAAATTAAATTTATCGACAAGTTTGTTTTTACTATTTTTCCTTACTTACATATAAAGAAATTCAGTACTTCCAGTGAGAACATACCTGTCCTGAGGTGGTATTAGAGAATCACGCACATGTAAAATAGGCATGTAAGGCTGCAAGTCTTTGTTTTCAGAACATGCCTCACTGTGACTTCTTAGAACATCTGAGGATACCATAAGAAAAACTGGTAACTATGTAGTTCATGCAAACATCGAGAAAAACATCAATTCTGGCAATGCATAGCTACTCTGAAGAGCCCTCCCAATTTCAGTATTTAGGGTGGTTTTGGCATTTTTGAAGTATTTTTCCTCCTAACCATGCTGAAGGCAAATCAAGAAAACTAAACACACACAGTGCCTCCAACTACCCCAATCACCCTGGGATAAAGAAAAAGAGTTCTTGCAGTTCCTCTTGAATGGTACTTTTGACTGCTAGCAAAGACAGCCACCTTTGAAAATAAAGTGCTTTCCCCCACCTCAACAAAACTTGATTTGCAAAAAAGGTAGGAAAATGTTAAAATAGGAAAACAGCTACAATTTGTCTACCATCTTTGAATTGCCATGTATGAAAGGAATCAGAGCATTTAAGTAAAATTTAATCCCAAAACAGAGCTTAAAAACTACTGAAAACATTGCGGATTCAAGTAGAAAGGCAGAATTTGAGAAGTCTATTATGCATTCTCTTTTAGTAACATTATTTCTGCTCAAAGTGACTAAAAAGCTGCTTTTTCTATTAAATGCCATTAAGGATGGAACTGAGAGCTAACACACATTTTAGAAGTAGGTATTTTAGCTAAACATGGTTTAAAAAACAGATACAGAAAGTAACATGTCACCATACTTCTAGTCAAACATCACATTTATATTTGTTTTCAATACTAAGATGAAATACCACCAAGTCAATGAGAATTTTTTACAGCCAGGTTGATGTTATTCAGAAATTACAATCTTTTTTACCAAAAGTTTTGATGAGGTTTAAAAGGATTAAAAAAAGAGATGAACCACACATTTGACTAAGAGCTCTAACAGCATGATGACTGACAGCTGAACAGGCAAAAAACACAACTGAATTAATAACACTACTTCGAAAGCTTATACAGAGCTGATACAGATACACCAGATGTGACTCAAGAAGCCATACCTATGATTTTTACCACCATATCATACATTTGCCTTGTTTCTTCTTCCTCTTTTGCCCAACGGTATTTCATGTAGTGCAAGACTCCCCAAACCATTGCTACACCTGCATTAAGATGTATAATACTCTTTAAACAGTACTAGAACATAGGTTATGTAACAAAATTTACAGCACATACTTCAGAAGTTGGTTGAATTAGCTAACATTTTGAAGTACTTTACATTCAAAGCTAGTGAAATACACCATACTCACTGTCAATATTTTCTATTTTACTAACACAGCAACGCAAAGTCTTGAACTCTGAAGAACAGTTACCTTTAGAAAAATATGTCATTGTTTTAACAACAGCCTGGTATCCCATGACTGTGGTTTGAAATTTTACCCATTCGTGAAGAAAAATAATAAATCAATTTATTGGAAAAAATCAAAGTCATATCAAAAGTCACATAAACTGGCAATTTGAACATGTTAAGACTTTAAAATGCACAATATTAATGAATTCATAGACAAGTCACATGCTTTAGGTATCACAGAATTATAGAATAGTTTGGATTAGAAGAGACTCTAAAGATGATCTAGTTCCAACCCCGCTGCCACAGGCAGGAACACCTTCCACCTTCCTTGAACACTCCCAGGGATGGGGCATCCACAGCTTCTCTAGGCAGCCTGTTCCAGTGCCTCACCACCCTCATGATGCATTTCTTCCTTCTATCTAATGTACCTTCTATCTAAATGTACCCTCTTTCAGTTTAAAACCATTACTCCTTGCCCTATCACTACATAGCCTTGTAAAAAGTCTCTCTTCAGTTTTCTTGTAGGTCCCCTTGGGTACTTGAAGGCTGCTGTAAGGTCTCCTCGGAACCTTCTCCTCTCCAGGCTGAACAACCCCAGTTCTCAAGCTAATTAACTTGGACTGCTTCAGTTCAGCTACAAATTTGTATTTATTGCAACAAAGTACTGCATGCTCTTTTTCTTCAAAGATTATTCCCAAAAAGGACAATCTACTTAGGAACACCAGCAATACAAACTGAAAATAAAAACCTTATTCTTTCTTCTGTCTCAGGCTGAGGGCAACACTACACCTATGATCTCTTTAACAATTAAAAAACCCCACAAAACAAACACCAACAGCACACATACACAAATTATAGTCACATAGTTTGTTTCATATACCAGTGATCCCAAGGCAAAGTTAATTGATACATCAAAGAGACTGAAAGACACCATTTTAGGTCACAATGGGTGCCAGTTAATGACAATGCATCTAACATTTATACAATAGTTTATTTTTGAAAAGGTGCTCCATATTAACCTTAATTACAGACAAGAAAGCTGAGAGAGCAATTTACTCAGTTTCATCTCTGCATCTCAATTCCACATTCATATCCACTATTATCTGAAAGATGCCAATCTGGGACAGTTTGCCCTTGATTCTTTTGATTTTTCAAAAGGCTAGTGAAGGAGGCCTCAGGTCTGCTCATAAGCATGAACTTGTTAAGATATTGGGATAAAAAATTTATTAAATATTCAATAGGTGCATGAGATGAACTCTGCATCTTCAATATTTGTAACCAGCCACATGGAAAGGAGACAAGTGTCTGCACTCAGCTGTATGGCATTTTTATGCTGCACAGTTTTCAGTATGGTTAAGGATTAAATAAACTTGAAAGAATTTGAAACTTAACTAGGGAAGTGTCAAAGACTAAATGAGTAATTCTTACTGAAGGACTAGATACTTCCATGACTATGTTGTAAAAATGTAAGAATTTTTTTGTGATAATCATATTGGGTATCCAACTTTTCCTAAAACCAGGAAAACCATCTCTTCTGTAGTTATGTTTCCAAAGCTCCTGGAACAACAGCGAAATAGCCTAAAAATTAAGGCTATACTGTCTTTTTACTGGAATTTTTGAAAGCCACAAGGTATTGCTTTGTCAGGGAAAAAGACAGAGTTCCCAAAGAAGGACTTAGTTCAGCTGACTACAGCAGCAGCAGACAGTAACTAAAGTGAAAATACAGTGGTGCTACAGAACTGCACTGTAATCAAGATACTGGTAGGAACTCCAGGTTTTACGGTTGAATAAAAGCCTTCTCTAAACATGGCGCTTACTTTTCCCCACGTACTTACAATATATAGCAAAAAAGTTTGATTTTTTTAAATTAACTTACCCAAAAGCAATATTGATAATCTGTGAGTTACATTAACAAACGCACGTCGAAAACGACACCTGAAAGACATCTTTGGACTAGTGGATTCCAGATACTTCACATCTGTCACATTAGTGACATTCATCTCATTAGGGTCATTGCTGAGACACCTATTCAAAAATATACAGTATTAGTGAAAAACAATAAATTCTGTCAAAAGAAATAAAGAAATAAAGACCACTTACTTTATGCCAACATCTTCTCCACTACTCAAGATCCATTGTAATGCTGTGTTAAGTACACTTTCATATTCTGGATCTAAATTCTGTCAAAAGATAAATACTAATCAGTAACTACATAAATAACCAGAAAGTTATCACACCACAATAAAATTCAAAGACCACACAGATTAGTAACCAAAACTATGCCGTTTTGTTCTTGATTCTTCAGAATTTGCACAAATGTTTACTACAACAAGTGAATCTATACACACTATAAGCAGCTATCAGACTTACACGCATAACTTAAGGACTGCTTGAAAACTCACACCACATCCATTGTTTCACTAATTCTAATCTACAGCAAGAATTATTCAGCCACTAGGCGGTGCTCATTGAAAATCTACTTCAAGAGGAAAACTGAAAGTAGATAATCCACCCAGCTGACAATGGGTCCTATGAAAGCAGTTCAGGTCTTTTTTTCTTTTTTAAGAAGCTTGAGGAAAATAAATTTTAACTGATATTTTGCAAATAATCCGGTGTTTGTACTTTAAGAACTGACATTACTATATGGAAACTAACTTTTTTTTTTAAATTGGTTGGTATCAACTATTGTAGAACATTCACTACTGCCTGAGCTAAGGCTGTCTCCATAGTTCATCTTGCATATTCTTTTGCAGAAAACTAAAACCAGAAGTCACTATTGTATTTGAAATTACACTCTCCAAAAATATTTATCTCCATCTTTCCTTTGAACTTCCCATAATGTAACTGGCCTGGAATTACAGGATAAGCACTTAAGATAAAAACAGTAACTGTTTAATTTTCACTTTGAGAGTAAAATATTAAAGCTTTATCACTGAACAGTGAAATTCAGCAAAGGAATTATATTTATACTCACAAAATGAGGAACTAGAGGGCTAAACAAGACTTCATACCAAGTGACAAATTTTCACATGAAATTTGAGCTTATCAGAGCTAACACGGTTGTTATGATAACAGCACAATAGACGGGTAAGACCCTCAGTTATCTGACATCGACCTTATTTTTTCCAATGTATTCTCACAATGCACTGGGTTTAACAGATATAGAATATCACTGCCAAACCTTAAACCAGTGTTACCAGCTTCTTCAGGATGCTCTTAACCTGTCCCTTTTTGTCTACTATGTAAACATCTGCCAAAATGTAAAATTTCTATAACTTGTATATTTAAAGTCACATCAGGTTAACTCCCCCCCCATACAATCAAAGAAATATACTCTCAGCTTTTTAAAAGCTTCAAGTAGTTTTCCACTGAACGGTATACCAATGTGGGCTAAATTAAACTCTACAGCTGTCAAGACGAGGCAAGAGTCATCTTTTATTTGGGGAGCAAGGCAGGGGAACGACAGCAGAGAGAGTGGAATTTCATAATGCTGTCCACCTATCAAATGAACAAAAAGGCCTTTTTTGACCATTTCTATTTAAAGCATTGGTGAATGGTGTCTCCGTACAGCAGTTGCCTGTCAGGTCCACTGCACTGATCTAAGCACCAGCCTCTCCTCCCAAAGAAAGGAAGACAGTATCCTTTTCTACAAGTCTCACATCAGTACACTGATTTTTGGACAAGCTTCTAGAGATTCGAATTTCATAAACTTATGATTTTTGTGTTGGTGAACTGTTTCTATCAATTCACATTATGTCACTTCCATCACAATTAAGCCACTTCATTCACTTTCCCTCTCCCCTAAAACCTCACTACGTCCCCAAATAAAAATCATAAGTAGCACATGTTAAAGATATCAATTCCAAACAACATTCAATACTGAGTCAGATTTAATCAATACACTAGATATGTAACCAGGTCTTACAAGTTGCAACTCATATGAATGTTACATACAACCAATGAAAAATACCTCATTTGCTTACTTTTAAATATGCAGCTGCCTCCTGGACGGTAAGATTTCTTTGAATAGAGCTGCCACATTCATGTTCCCCTAGTAAAACAAAACTTCCGTTTATTTTGATCTACTTATTATTGCATTATATAAAATAAAATCACCTAAACACAAGTTTACGGTTAACACAATCTACACAAGCAGCAGTAGCTCACTAATTCTCACATGTTCCACTAAAAATATGGAAAAAATTACCCATGCTCTGGACAAATTTCTCCTTCAAAAAAAGTTAAACACATGGAAGATTGTCACAGCTAATAATACGGACAAATCACATCAATACAACCTTCATGCACTGGTCAGAAAGTACATTTTGGTATTTACACTGAAATTAGAACAAAAACCAACATGAAGAAATACCAAAAGGATGTTACAATAAAAGAGTTGCTGTACCCTGACTCAACTTCTTCCAAATAATTTCTATTTACTCTGAAATTATTATCTTTTATACAGACCAAGTTAGTTCCAGTTGCAATGTATCCGTAATAGTATTTCAGGCACTACGAAGCTACTACATTTTAGATTGATTCCTGAATAAGCACACAATCTCAATATGGTCTGAAACTGCTGGTTTTACCACCCTCTTGATTCTTTTAGAAAGCATGCAGAAGTAGTTGGGAAATAAGGTATTATATGCATAGCCAGCCCTCACAGCCACATGTCATCATCCTCCTGATTTTCTTTGATAAACTGGAGGTACTCGATTCACGGAAAAAAAAAAAAAGTAGCAACAGTCCTACCAACACAAAGTCACACGGAAAAAGTCTAACACCAGTTTTATCTGTCTCTAAGCCATCGTTTCTGAAGAACTCCCAGGGAGTGGCAAATGACTTTTTTCTCCGATTTTTAAAAAACAAAAAAATCATCTTAGCATCTATAACTACAATTTTACTGTGTCAAAACAAAGTAGGAAACGACAAATCCAGTCTTTCCCTGGCTGAGGGTTACACCTGCTTTAACTTCCTAAATCCATGCCAAGCTGTATTATTCTCAAAGCCACAGCAAGGCTAGGAAAGTTAAAGATATTAATGCACATACAAAATATAAACTTTTTCTTATATTCCTACAAAGTCTTTAAAGTTGGAATTACTCCACACTGAAATACCCTTTAAATGGAGCAACAACACAAATGAGAACGTTCGAGGCAATCTGAGCAAAACTTAGGAAACACTAGCAGGTTATGGAGAAGCATCTTCACGTCTAATTCACAGCAGGGAGTTGCAAAGAAGTGTTTTTACAATGCTAAAGCAAAGTTTTGTTCAATACACTTCAACAGATTTAAGTGAATTTGGCCTTGCAAGCACATCAGCATAGTAGGGATGCTCTTCTCTTACTGCTGGGTTACAGAGGAACAGGAACGCTGTGAGCGTTCATATGCGGTCTGGTCTAGAAGTGCTGCTGGAACTACAAGCCTGCGTGCATGTACATACTTTCAAACAAGCACTGAAAAGACAGTACTTTAAAAGTGGCTTCACTTGATAATTAACATACGACACCTTAGATTTTCAAAGTGTGTGAGTCTACTGTAACAGCAAAACTCCAGAGATCACTGGTATAAATTGACATGGTCTTTGCCAAATAACACTGAATTCAGAAGTCAGCACAACAACTGGAGTTAGAGGCTATTCTTCTGTGTAATTTTGGCAGACATTATTTTTGTGCAGCATAAACTCTACAACCTGTAAATTCACACGTGTAATCATCAGTGATTCCATGTTTCAAGATCAGCAACTTGGGACAACTATGTATCCTACTCGGTCTCTGCTGTAAACATAAGTGTTTTAAATCTAGAACTGATGGAATAAATACAACAAAACCAAAATGTATCTCTGTAGAAGCCCTATCCACAACCTCAATGACGTATTATGTTTTATGAGGAGCAAGTTCAATGGGTCCATTTAAGCTTTTTTTTGTTGTTCAGTAAGACCCAAGTCTTCCTGAGGTCTTTCTAACACAGAAAAAGCACCTCAGTCATAATATGATTGACCAAAAGAGCTTGTGAGAGCAGGGGATGAGATTCTTCCGCTTAGGAAGTTCCATTTGTCTGGGGTTTTTTTGGGGGTTTTTTTTTGTTTGTTTTTGTTTTTGTTTTTTTTCCTTCAATCTAGACAACTGGGAAAACCCATTTATGAAATAAATAAGAAAGACTAGAAAGGGTGAGGCTAATACACAGAAAACAAACAGAACACACAAGCAGGAGATAAGATTGTGAAAAATTAATTCTTAATAACACATTTCAGGATTCATTTTGCATTTTCAGTCTTATGAGAACACAATATTACCTCTTGTAAGAGGACAAAAGCTCCCTTAGATGAGGGACTACTGTAGTACTTCAGTAGTTTAAAATTCTAATCTTATTTGCATTCTTCCAGGAATTACATTTATGCAGTATGCAGCCAACACACTAACTTCACAGATTCTGGTCTCATCTTCAAAAACCAGCAGACAACTTCCTCACAGCCCTGCTTCTGAATTTTTTTCAGACTGTATTCCCCCTGAACAAGTTTAACAGTTAAAAACGCCTTCGCTGCCTAAGCTCTAACAATGTCTTAAGGCCTATCAGTTCAAATTACCCTCATGCAAGGCTCGGTGGGGGGAAAGAATCACTTTCATCTTGCCTCCCACTCTTGAAACAAGAAAGCTAATCAGTGTTATGGAGTTTCAGCCCTGTACAAAAAGCTACTGGAGACACAGTTTCTCATTCCAGCCCTGCTATTGCTAAGAACCATTTAACAGCTTTCTTCTGAGAAACTCATGAATTAGAAAGCCTGCAGAAAGTTAAGCAATTCACAAGTCAGACAGCCTTCTATTTTACTGCAAACAGCAGGATATTCCTATATGCCATTTCAGTCACCGCTTCAGCTAATAGTTCTGCAAATGAAGGCTTATTTTGAATAACTTTGGTGCAATCATTAACCACTTGGCTTGGAAACCCACTTTCCATAGTCTGAGCCAAAAATATTTCCCAACTGTTCCATTTGAGGCCCTATATCCAGGAATAAAACTGAAGCAGAGGCAAAAACCTTTACACAGGTCTGCTGCAATATAGCTCTGCAAAATCTGTCCCTCTGTTAAAATGTCTATTGCAAGCTTAGCGAAAGTATGGATCTTTGCACTCAAACTTCCCTTGGGCACAGATCACTTCAGTTTCAAGTGCAGAGAACCATTCCACTCATGTTTGTAGGGAGGCAAGAAGTAACAGACGCCAGCACGGTTCTGGTCAACAGCAAGTTGAACATGAGCCAGCAGTGTGCCCTGGCAGCCAAGAGGGCAACCGTGTCCTGGGTGCATCCAGCACACCATTGCCAGCTGGGCGAGGGAGGTGATTGTCCCGCTCTGCTCTGCACTGGTGCAGCCCCACCTGGAGCTTTGTGTGCAGTTCTGGACAACACAGGATAAAAATAAAGATATAAAGCTACTGGAGACTGTCCAGAAGAGAGCTATGAAGCTGGTGAAGGGTTTAGAGAGGAAGCTGTATGAAGAGCAGCTAAAGTCACTTGGTTTGTTCAGCCTGAAAGAGACTGAGCAGATACCTCATCACGGTCTACAGCTTCCTCACAAGGGGAGGACGAAGGGCAGGCACAGAACTCTTTAGTGACTGATGACAGAACTCAAGGGGAGGTGTGTCAGGGAGGTTTAGGCTACACATGAGGAAAAGGTTTGTCACCCAGAGGGTGGTGGAGCACTGGAACAGGCTCCCCAGGGAGGCGTCACAGGCCCAAGCCTGAGAGTGTTCAAGAAGAGACTGGACAAGGCCCTCAGACACATGGTGTGAACTGCGCGGTTGTCATATGCAGGGACAGGAGTTGGACTCTATGATCCTTGTGGATCCCTTCTGACTCGGGACATTCTGTGAATCTACATTAGTTTACTTGGGCAAGCCACATAAGAAGTTGAGTTCTCAAAAATATGAACCAAAAGAAACTAAAGCCTCAGTTCTAAAGAAACATTTAAGTCTGTTCTCACAATTGTTTTCAATACAGAAAGTAAGTCAGATCAGCTTTTCCATGCAGGCTAGAATTTTTGAAGCTGACTTTCGTTTGGGCATTTATCTTAATTTGCAAGCTACACCGTATAAAGTTAACAGAAATATTCAGAATCTTAAATATTTCCTTTACAATGTAAATCATCATTTTAAAGTACCAGAATCAAAACTCAGTGGAAATCTAATACTTTAAGGAATACATGAATTTAGCACAGATCTCTAGTTCACAGCTTGATGTGATACAGTAAATCAAATCAAAAAGTAAACAGCATATAAAACATTTAGCAGGTGTCATGCTTCTAGGCTACTTGCAGCAGGACACTAAAATGGGTAGCTGAAGAAAAGTAAGAGCAGAACAAGTGTTGCAAGAGCAAGTGAGAATACCTGATCTCCCAATGGCAAATTCAACAGTTTAATAACACTGCAGAAGACCAGAACTTGCTAAATGGTCTCTAAATCACTGGCTGGAAACAGCACAATATCAATCACCCAAAGAACTAAAGATGAAGGAGAACAACAGAACAGTGAGCCTGTGACAGCAATCAGATACAGTAGCTGACATTTGAAATAAATATTAAGCAACATTAGTGTTTTGCCAGGATTTTCCTTCCAGCCATGGATTTATCAGTAAGCCTTATTACACATGGGAGTCTAATTCACCCCTGCATCTCAAGGACCCGTGCTGTCCATTAGTTCAGAAGGAAACCGTCTGATAGATCATCACTTAATGGAAAATACCAAGCAAAAGCAACATCTAGCTACAAAAAAAATCTTTATGTACAAGAAAGTAGTGTCATACCCATGGGCAGCTGGCTGCTTCTTGTAGACATAGTGGTTAGGTTTATTCATATTGCAAGCCTAACTGGAAATGGACTATGGAAGTCCCTCCATGAAAGACCAAGACATCCAGTAATTAACAGGCCTGAAGGAAGTCTAATTTACATAAAGCACATATTTTGGTTTAGGAGAAAGTGTTAGGCACTGAAATACATTCTGTCTATAACAAGTCACTGCTTTGAAGAAAGGCTGAACTGTTAGGCAAGAACACAGGAAAAAAAACTTCAACTCAGAACTGGATGAGTACATACTGCTTCTCCCTCTAGTTTCTTGTGAGGTAAGGTGTTACTCACCATTGCCTTGGCAGACTAGTAATTCTGAGAACAGTGATGCATTAAAGGCATTCTATTTTCATACAGGATAATTAAATCATTTTTCATCATATCAGAGCATCACAGTACAGAACAGACGTCTACAGCTGGAACATAGTATATTAAGGCAAATATAACTAACACATTGTTATCCTGACTTTTTCTTCTTTGAAACAACGTCCAGTATTTCACCTTCTAAAATAAAAGCCCCATCACTTGCTCTCTAGTTGAAGCTGACAAGGCAAGAAACTAGTTCAGTAGAACTTTAAGAACTCTAATAAAACAAAGAGGGCTAGAAACCAAATTCTGAAGTGACCATCTACATGGTAGTCATGATGTTGAATAAAGCTTAACAGAGCAGCCTTCTGCAAGTTTCCAGCCTGGCTTTTTAATATTAATATTTTTAACATGAACAAATTATTCATAGCCAAGTCCGAAATAAAGGAAACTTCCAAGTATGTGACAGAGAGACCTGAAAAGCACCACTTTCACTAAAACTATATTCCTTTTGAAGTGGTGCACTATGTACAAGATCAACAATTTTAAACCCTACATCCTCTAGCAGCTTTCTGTGTTCTATGACTTTTAAACAGCTTCCAGATATTGTGCCAGGTCTACATCAATATGGTGTTCAAAAATGGATGTTAGACTTCTTTCTCTCATGCCTTAAGAAACCTGGCATCAAGGATAACTTCTAAGTACAGAGGTATTAGGTCATTCTTTAGACTTCACAAAAGCTATTCTGCTGAGCAACCAAGTAATTTCAGAACTCAGCTTCAGTTTGGGGATCACTTAACCAGAAAGTATAGCTATATTTTTTGAAAGTGAGTACTGAAGATTTTCCTGGCCAGGAACAGGCTAATAGAGATTAATGCACCTGGAGAAGAAAGTAGTCATCTTGGAGCACACAAATTTCTCTTATAAGGCAGACAGATAAACATTCTTATAAGTGTACATGCACAGAAGTAAGCCTCAGCTAACAAAGAAAATCCCCTTTCTTTCACAGCCAAACCTTTTTATCCAGGCAAGTACATTTTTTACTGTATGGCCACAATGGACCAAATGACACACTGAGAGAAGAGCAAACTTATATTTTATTTTCAAAAAGAGGGAGAGAAGTAGCAGAAACCCTTTACTTCCACTGCACAAAAGTCAGTGCTCTACTACACACAGCTATGGGTCTTGTAAGACATTCCTACACACCACAGTTCGGCTATTCCACATGGAAAAACAACAACAAAAAAATCTTTTGCTTCCAGTGATCTGTAGTATAGAATTATCTATTAAATATGAAACAGTTTTGAAATGGATAAAAATGTAGCAAGATGTAACTGACCTGTGAAAGATCTACTCTGCAAGGCATTCATAGTGAGAAAGCAACAAAATGAAGACTAAAGCAACTATTACTTTGCATGCACTCAGGTTAAACATAATTCTTTCACTATTTTTTGGGTTAAAGATTAATGTAAACAAGAAGAAATCTGTGGGTTTTGTGCAAACAGCTATTACATTCACTGTGGGTAGTGTAAATTCTCTGGAAACAAAAAGCTTCTGCAGGAAGATGACTCTTGCAATTTGAAGGTATTACAAAGCTGCCCAAATTTCTCACATTTCCTATAGAGACCTGACATATTAAATTGTCAGCCTCCTATGGTTTCCACATTTTTTTAACGTTTGAGAAGTGTGGAAAAGCCTTCTTGATGAAACTTGCTGTTGCAAAACAAATAGTTGGCACAAAGAACAGTAAGGCTTAAAAAACAAAAACTGAGGCACTGCCTCCCAAATGCATTATGGACTCAATTGGCAGGGATGATAAATAAATGGCTTAATAGCCATGAAATAGGCTCTGCTGTAACTCATACTCACGAGATGACAAAGTTATAAACACAGTCTTAACTTTACCATTTCCTGATTATGATGTGTAAATATCTATGCAGTTTAAAGCTGTGTTAATTATGACTTCAGGCAAAAGAACTGTATTTTTTACTTTGAATATTCAATAACTCATACTAATCCTAAACATAATCTCTGACATGTTACTATACACTGCACTTTTCATTACTATATAACTAGTATGGTTAAGTTGAACTATTTTGTTGTTAAGTTGAACTATTTCTAATAAGGCAATCTTGTTCAACTGCTATTGTTCTTCGTATTAATATCTTCTAATTGTTGCAAAATATTGTTTTTCAGACATACTTCCACTACAGTGAAATAACTACCTTTAAAATAAATATGTATATTCCTCTCCATTTATGGCATATTTAAAAAATTTAATGAAATCATACTAATAAAGAATTAAGACATTACATAAACATACAGGATCGAAATATTCAACAGCCTACCCTGTTTATCAAAAAATACTGCAACAAAAGGTACTACACTGGTGAAAAAGGCAGTGTAAGTGAACTAGAAATGGGATTTCTAGTTTCCCCAAAACAGAACTCCAAACGGCTGTCAGGGCCTTGGCATATATCAGTTGCTGCAAATCGCTATCTGAGCATAGACTTCTTTGTAGCTGTTGCCATAACATTCTTAGTCACAACATTTTTCAAGTGTTACCTGCTACTTGTGCCAATTTATCATGAAGTGCATATAGGCTGTTCATCATGAGACTTATTTCATCTTCCTAAAATTAGAAAAACACATTAATGTTAAAACAAACATTAGTAGAGATTTATTTTCTTTCATTTAGCAAAAAGATCTTTATATATTATGAAAACAAAAATATAAGGTTTTCACACATACAGGTGGAAAGCTGTAGTATTTCACACACCAACAAGGATGCAAGCAACAGATTTTGAAACAAAGTATTCACAATATTGATTTTTCAGATCTTGATTGAAAAGAAACTAGATTGCAGCCTGGACTCTGATGGATCTGCCAGGTAAAACTGACAGCTCAAAAGGTCATTTTAATGTTACTAAGAGAACAGTACAACGACCCAAAAGAAGTTCAGTGGGTGGGTTTTTTACATATCCACTATGTAAAAATAAAACTTTTATTCTTAATAAATGTGCAGTGACACTTCATACAAGCCACACTAAAGAACCATCTGGTCATATTCCCACATAAAATGCACAGAAAAATAAGATTTTTTTGCTGTTTATCTTCAAACTACAGTAAGCTAGTTAAAAAACAAAATAAAACAGAAAGCTGTGGACAACAATCTTGCTGATAGTTCCTGCATATGCCACTAGTATAAAAAGCCCTAATTCCCCAAACAAGCATGAATATGAAATGCCATGTAATTGTTACTTATAGGGGAGTTAAGCTATCAAGATATTGAAGACATTCAGAAACATTTTATATTATAATGAATTAAAATATGAAGAGGAGGAACCTGAAATTATATACACCTTGTACAAAAGGCCATTCTAAAACATGTTTAGGTGTTTTTTTTAAGTTGGCTCTGACTCCTGGGGCAGAGTCAAATGGCTGAGGTAAGACTAAAGCATATTCAGAAAATATGCAAGGAAGGAATTCTCCAGTTTGTGCATCTGCTGATTATACTCACACTGAAATAAACTAAATATACTTTAATTCCCTGATGCACCAGCACTATCTGACAGAACTTTAAAATTTGAATGCTACGTTTTTTCTTTCTGTAAGAAAACTGCTACCAAAAAGTAGACTACTTCTTTCATTGATCAAACATTTGACAAATTTATTCCCATAGACAGTATCAGCAATTACCAGCATCACCTCTCCCTATTTTGGTTCTATAAAACCCTAACCAAGATTGAATTGCTATAGTTGGTACTCTCTAGGAAAGTAACCAATTTTATGAACTCATTTCCTAGCTGGAAAATACTGGGCACGGCAGAAGAGGAAAATCAGTCCTCTACTGCACACAAACAGCAGTACTCCAAGTTCCATTTATTTGCCTGTAAGTACACCCATGACTTCATTAATAACTACACTGAGACAGACACGTGAAACATGTTTGCGACCAAGCTCTCTTTTCTTAAATTAACCGTCAGACCACATAAAGGAAGGAACTGAACAGTATAACCTCCGTAGCCAATGAGCAATCAAGCATGGAGCAGGATTACTATGGAACAATACACAAGAAACATAGAAGAAAGTAACATTAAAATGGTTCTCAAGCTGTCAAGTGCACAAGACACATTCTCTCTGCACTAAAGTCATTCTGAAAGAATCATAATTTATCTCACAAAATTTTATTTGTTCAAAAGATTCATAAACATTTTCTTCCCAAGTAACTAGCCAAGTCTATCTACTTAAAATACACAATCATTCACTTTTGGAGGGCTCAATCCTAGACAAAAGAAAAAAAAACCTCACATAATTATCTTGCAATACAGAACACTATGTTTACAGCCCAAGCAAAAAGACTGAAGGCCAGAAGAGAACCATCAAAACACATGTTGCAGAACTAAGAATAACAGAGATACCTTCAAAGGTAATATCTCAAAAAAGCTTATCCCAATATTCCAGTTGAAAGAGTGAATACAGGACCAAGTTACAGAACAGAATAAAAATTAAAAAGACAAACTTTTAAATCCATTTCCTCAAGGAGGTTAACAGTTGCTTTTCCATGGCACTAAGACCCTGGAGTTTCAAGTGAATCATCTCTTACCAGCTGCCCTTTCAAGGTTAAGAAGCCAAATGGTAACAATTAAAGAGAGAAACTGACAAATCTAGCCTCCAAACTTACACCACCGTTTTTCTCACAGCTCTACAACACAAACTATGTAACATTTTTTTCATGCAACCAGCGTGCCACAGCCAAACCATGTAATCCTGGTTATATTGCCTGAGATGAAAAAAAATTAAAACATTAAAGTCACAAGAAAAGCGTTCATCTCATGCAGAACATTCTGAAACTGCATCCTTCTGAACAGATTTATATTGTTTTTATATAATCATTTGACAGACTATTAAAAAAAAAATCTCTATTTTAAGTGGTTTTACTTACTTTTATTTTTGGTAGTTCTTCACTGAAGGGATTCTTGACTGTCAAAAAAATAGAAAAAAATTAATTCCTTGTAGAGTCTGAAAATATTACAAAGGTATACCAACACTGTAGCTTTATGACAAGACTGTAATCTTTAGATAAAAACGTCTGTAATATGACAAACAGCAATTAGACAACTATCAACCTTTGACTTAACTCCACATTTGATACTACACTATACTAACATTTACATTAAACCAGAATCTTGTATACTTGCAAATTTCACAAATCTGTGTTTGCCATTTGCCACTCCTGCTTTAATGACTCGGTTGCATTGAAATAATAAAGGTTTTACTATCCAGTTTCAAAAAGAAAAACTAGAACTACTCTTTTACTTAGCAATAATCCATACCACAAAGTTGTAAAAGTCATCAGCGTTTTCTGTTTTGACACACTGAAAGCCCAGGTGAAAAGTGCAGCATGATTAAAGTACCAGTCCTTCTTTTCTAAATAAAAGACTTTCTACATCTTCTGAAAGCATAAGTTTATCTGTTATTTTCCTCTTTGTTACAAAAACATATTCTTCAATAAAAAGAAGCTGAAATCAGACAAGTAATTTGTGCTATGCTTCCACTTTCAGACTGACCAGCCAGTAACTAAAAAGTTACCAAGGCATGATGCAATCACCATTAAAGCATATTGCCTTACCTTTCTAAGCTACAAACTCGTTTCACCCACAGTTTGAGTTTATACAGAAATCAGCAGTTCTACCTGCTATTCAAACAGAAAATGAAGGTGCTACTGACCATAGTTCACGGAGCACAAACACAAAAATTTTTAAAAAGTATCCCAGGAAACCTGACACAAAACTGAAGGTCTAGGTTGTTAATGTTATCACACTGATGCTGAAAGCACCCCAAGAACAGGTACTCACTTGAAGGGGTACACTGTTCCATATACAGTTCTAACAAAAGTAGAGTTCTTCCAAACAAACAAACAAAAAAGTACTTTCCACTACTTCTAGGTCTGGTGTCTGTGCATAGAGAATGTGGAATAAATCTCAGTCTGCGAAGAATTTTATGCATTTTGAAATCTTGCAGTTCAACTCTCTATACCAAGGTACAGTAAAAGACAAGTATCATGTTAAACAGTGACTAAAATATGTATATTCATTTACATGATATAATTACACCCAGCCCCCCACCCCAGATATTGCAGTCATTTACACAGCATTTCTGCTTGCATCTGAAGTTAACTCAGCAACAGCCTCTGATAGTGCTCACCAATTTGACTTTCTTTTAAGGCACTCGCATGGGTAAAGATAGTCACACAACATGCCTCCCCAACAGTCAACTGTTTTACACTTACCTTGACTCCTGAACCATAACCATGATTATTAACCTGAACAGTTAATTTAGTCATAAATGGGGGAAAAAAAAAAAAAAAAGAGAAATAAAGGTGAATAAAGGTGGACACAAGAGATCACATTCATGGCCAAGATTTCTCATTTAGGACAAATGAAGGATACAAAAGAAACTAAGGACCAACTTATAAACCAGCGGTTCCCTAACCTTTGCCAAGTGTAATAGCATTTGGATAAGTAACTGGAAAAAGATATATATATACACATGTATATATATAAAACAAGAAAAGAATTATTTGTGAAACAATGTAATTTTTATTACCCGCACAAACTTCTGTAGCACTGTTGGCAGCAGCCAGATGTGGCAATGAAAATGCTTTGAATGAAGAAGAAAGTTTGACTCTGAAACCATGTCCGTGTGCCAGCTTCTTCTGACACCCCAAATTAATAAAATTTTTTTTAAAACCCTACCACACACACAAAAACCAAAACCTCCAAAACACGGGGACTGGTTTTCACAAACACCTGAGTACTTCATTCACATATCAGATTTATTAAAACTGATAGAAGCAGATGATGTTCAAGCACCCTTGTAAACCAAACCCTATGCCACTTTATGATTTCATTCTACAGGTGCAGATTCTCAGACACTGCCTACTAGATTATCAAGCTACCAACTTTAAAAAGCTTTTCTGTATTTCATTTATTAACTTAGCAGAACATTCCCAGTACACTAAACTTTTAATCTGAATAGCCTAAAATAGGATTAGAGAAACACTGCCAAGGCTCTAGATGACTGCCAACCTTCCAGTTTGATCATTAGTTATCCAGACAGGATAATTATGTAATTACGGGCTCTTCCCAAGGTCAAACTGATTGAGCATACATGAAATCTTGGTTATGTGGTTTTAGACTGGAGGGGGCAGGGAAAGGGGGGGCATGAGACACAAGAGTATAGATTTTGGTATACTTGACAAACATACATTTTAGTGCTAATGGAAGCCATGAATATGTACAAATGCAATACTTCATGCCCACAAAGATGCAAACTGAAAACTGTCCGCTGCAATTCTACATACACTAGGACAGTATAGCAATTGAGTGAAAGCAACAGGGTTATTACACTCAGACTTGCCACGCATCACAATCCCAGTGTAAAGTCAATCTCACATGTGAGCCACTTCGTATTTGGATAAATTAAAATACTGAATTTACAAAGCAATACTGATGTTTGCCTCTCCTTATCACAGAATCATAGAATGTCCCGAATTGGAAGAGAGCCACAAGGATCATCAAGTCCAGCTCCTGTCCCTGCATATGACAACCCCACAGTTCACACCGCGTGTCTGAGGGCATTGTCCAGTCTCCTCTTGAATACTCTCAGGCTTGGGGCTGTGACACCTCCCTGGGGAGCCTGTTCCAGTGCTCCACCACCCTCTGGGTGAAGAACCTTTTCCTCATGTCCAACCTAAACCTCCCCTGGCTCATCTTCCTGCCATTCCCTCAGGTTCTGTCATCAGTCACTAAAGAGTTCAGCACCTTCCTGCGTTCCTCCTCCCCTTGTGAGGAAGCTGTAGACCATGATGCGGTCTCTTCTCAGTCTCCTCTTTTCCAAGCTGAACAAACCAAGTGACTTTAGCTGTTCCTCATGTGGCTTCCTCTCCAAACCCACCATCAACTTTGCAGCCCTCTTCTGGACACACTCTAGCAGCTTTTTATCTTTTTATACCATGGCTCAAATTTGTAGTAGTTACAGCAACAATCAACAGAAAAGATGGACTCTCTCTCCAAAATTATCTATCATGAAAACTTAATCCTTGTAATTC
Organism: Patagioenas fasciata; assembly: GCF_037038585.1. Classification (NCBI taxonomy): domain Eukaryota; kingdom Metazoa; phylum Chordata; class Aves; order Columbiformes; family Columbidae; genus Patagioenas; species Patagioenas fasciata. The sequence goes on from NC_092520.1 coordinate 179,051,104, forward strand.
ACTAACTACCATTATAGGATTTTCATGAAATCCCTCTGAAGTTAGTGATTTTATGGCAAATTAACCAATAAGTGAGATACTTTTTATGTAAGATGTTAATATAGTTCAGGATGCCTGACATCTTTAAGAGGCAACTAAGCTAAATGCAACTACAGCAATTTATCACCTGCGTATGCAATTAACAACTCTTAATCAATCTGCATCTACTTACCACATAACCTTGATTAACTCGAGTTAATAAGGCCACTCCTTAACTACTTCAGTAATTCCTGTTTTGAATCCACCCTTCTTTCTTTTGTCCAGGATCTAAGCTCTTACCAAATCCTCCTACTTGCTCCAGCCACAGATGTAAAGCTTTCTTCTATGCCAACACATCTAAAGTATTTCAATATACTACATCAACATTATTAGTTCAGAAGTTTCCTGACAGTTCTTAAAATGTATCAGTATAGTTTTGAGACTAACAAGTTCTTCTTCTACCAAACTAAGCATTAATTTAATAATTACTAATAGATGAGTTTCCTATGTGACAATACCATACTTTCAAGTCTCCTCCTCAAAAAGGGTTCAAGACAGCAACAATCACCAGCCTTGAAAGCAGTCTACCCATCAAGCTCACATTTTTACGAGCTTCAAAGAAAAATTCTCATCTACTTACACTACAAAGCTAAAAACTATAGGATAATTTTCTAAAACAGATATCTCCTGACTGTTGTCCTAGGGGGTCTTCTCTCCAAGCTAGCCAACCGCTTCCACTGCCCTCAAAAAATGAGGGATACAACAAACTATCGGAGCATGGCAATCTTGTTATCCAGCAGAACTCCCCAAACAGCAGTATGGTGGCTCTACCTGGCCACATGGGAATATTAGTTGCAGGATAAAAGAGCAAGAGTATTTTCACAGAAAAAAAAACTTAAAAATTTGACAAAGGGAAACAGACCAGCTATCCCAAAACACTGTAATAGCTAAACATTCTGCTTGAAAGTTTGGTACATTGTGAGAAGAGCTTTATTCCTGGCAAGGTCTAAGAGTACTCTTTGGCCAGACATGGAAGGAAACAAAAAGTAACCACACTAACGGACATCATCTTCACATGAAACTTGACTTCAGAACAGGAAGACATATGTTATTCTTAAGATTTTTTTTTTTTTAAGAAGTGATCTTATTTAAATGCTAGTTAATCAAGAACAAGACAATAAGATCACCAAAAAACCTGCAAAAGAAATCAAAGCAACATACAATTAGTGTTCTGATTAATTGAAACGACTACTAATGACCCTTAGAAAGAGCTAATTTACGCATATTACTGTTAGGACAAGCTGTAAATGACGACTTACAGACTACTAGAATTCCTCGCAATGGCAGAACTGGTCAGTCTCAAATAACAGAAAGTCACCAACACAAAGCTAAGGGTCACAGCACAGCTCCAAAGCATTCCAGCCAAAGCTGTCAACACAAATGCGCATACCAAGTCACCACAGATATGCTCAATTTTAGGAAAACAAGTGCAGTCAGTGTCAATATACAAGGTTAATTTTCACTAAAATACAGAAGCTTTCATCTTTAAAGCAATAATGAAACCACTCACCACTTCAGCCTCCATTTTCCTCCCTAATACATTGGTAACAATTGCAGACAGACACAATATTTACAAGGGTCACATATTCTTCAGTAAGACAAACAGGGAGCATAAAGTGGGATTTCTCCTCTTTTCCAAAACATGCTTTAACAGACATGAAGTTGCAGCTTAATTGCAGACGTTCATGAACGCACAAGTCAGCTTTTATAGAGCCTTAATGGGACAAGTTCCAAAGACTGATCTATCTTTGAAGACTGTCATACCTGGTAAGAAGACATGCACAAATAAAAATACCTTCACTTAGGACATAAGCTAGAATCCCATCACTAACATGGTACAAAAATCAAGGATTCTGTTACCTTCTGGTCACTGAATTAAGATGCCAAAAAGTAGCTAATCCTTCCACTACAGCTATCTCCTAGATGCCATCATGCCTTGTCCTGAACAGTGTTATCATTCCTGCAGTTTCAGTATTCTATGCACTTCAACAGATAACACCAAAATTGTAGTATGAAGAAGCAGTCACACGGAGACAAGCCAGGGATTCAACTAGCCCAGAATCCTACCTCCAGCAGTAGCAAGTTTTACTCTTTTCAGAGACACCTGTCCCTAACTGGAGGGAAGAAATCAAGAGAACAGTGGCAAAAATAAGTGTCAGAGCAGAAAAATGTCAAGTATACGCAGCTACTTCAACAGAATATTCTCCCAGAAGCTTCCTGTGACATAAGTGGCTGGCTACTCTGGCTACTTCTCTTCCTAAATGATCATCTCCAATGTATTTTTCCCCTACCAATTTGTCTAGCCTCATATTAACCCCAACCAAGCTTTTAGCTTCAGCAATGTATGGTCACAAAGACTTCCACAACTTAAACGCGCAAGTGTGAAAAACCAGTTTCTCTGCTTACTCTGAGCTTGCCACTTGTTAACTTGAGAAACTCCTCCTTGTATTAGAGGAGACAGTGAGTAATCAGACCCTACTCACTCTCTCCATAATACTCATGCCTTTACTTCATTCCTCAGTCTTTCCCTCGGTCCTCACTCCTCCGCACTTAAGAGGCCTATTCCTCCTTGCTATGAAAGCAATACCGTGCTTTTGATCATTTTACTACTGTCCAAACCTTTCCGCAGCTCTGCTATGTCCTTTTCTGAGGCTAGGGATCAGAGCTGGACACATAAAGGAACACCAGGAATTATAAGTGCCATACTGACATTCTCAAATATATCCTCTGAAATATAATTTGTTCTCAATTCCCTTCCCTAAAAAATAGAAAATCCTACCGTGTTTCCTTCCTGACTATTACCGCATATTAAACTAACATTTTTTACAGAATTATTGTAATGCCATAATTTCTTTCTGAATGTACAGAACATCTGATTTTACCAACAAAAAAGTAACTTTCAATAGAACCTTAAGGAGCCATAGCTGCAGAAACAAGAATGATCTCAATTAACCGTAAGCTTTTCATTTCTCAATGTGATGATACCAAAAGTGCCAAATACCATCCACACAAGGATTCAGAGACTGCATGCTGCACCACACGCTTCCAAGCTAGTGACTTCTGCAGAAGAATGTCCCTCCCTGCAAACAGCAAAGTACTTTTCTCCTCCCCACCCACCACGTCACAAGCAGACTAATCCCAAAAGAGCAGCAGTATTTTTTCCAAAATTTGTCCTGTAAAGGTGTGTTCAGTAAGTGGATAACCTAATGCTTTCCATTAAATTTTTTTTCTTAAAAAAACCCGACACACCACACCAAATACACACACAAAAAAACCTCCCACAGAACACACCATTAGCTGGATAATCTATTGCTAACAGAGGAAGCAACAATACGGGAAGGACTGCTATCCAAAATGGGCCTTTAGCCCAGCCTTTTTCTACATGACCTTGGAAACAAGTTCTCAATACTTTTACAATCCAAGTACTTTCAACATCAACTAACATATGTAACTTTTATCGATAAATTTGAGATCAAGTACTAATTCCACTCAGTGACATCTTGCATACATGTCAAGGACAATTTTAAAACATTGTCTCTTAAAGCTCCCCAAACAAGTTATTACAGGAAATAAGTTCTTCCAGAACTCCACCTTTCAAAAAGCTTCAATAAAATAATCCTGCCTTTTTTTCCTCACTGTAATTACTCAATGCTCAAAACCAATGAACAGTTTTGCATGGCCTCCACCTCCAGATTGCACTAATTCAGGGAGAAACCACTTTCAATCAGTAGGCTAAATCTCTGTGCTTTGATATTAAGACCACAAGTCATACATCAAGCTGTGTAAGCCCTTCACTACAGATCTTTGTGTGCTTTGGAAAAAGTTTTTATATTTCTAAATCAGTACACCATTACAGTTTGAATAGTCCTTGGCCATGCCAATTTTGAACAGCAGCACAATCTGCCACAAGAATTCTAAAACCAGCTGAATCTTTCCAGTCCTTTTTTTTTTTTTAATTGCCACAGTTTAGAGAGCTTTTATTGATAGTTTTTCCCCAATATCACTTGAACTCATTCTGTTTGTGAATAGGTGATATACAAGTAGATGATACAACCAGACTATTTCATAATCACTTAATAAAAACCAAAACCAAAACCCAAAAAAACCCACAAAACCCTCCTCTAAAAGAACTAAAACTATCATATTTGTGATAGACATTTCAGTTCAGTTACATTTTCTATCAGCCCTGAAAACAGCAGTCTTCATTATTTTAGGTAAAAAGGTGGGAAATACCAGAATTTCTCTTTAGAGGTCTTCACTGCTTCTTAAAAAAAAAAAAAAACTCTCCATATTTTAGCTGTATCACCTCTTCTAGAAACAGTCAAATCTACTCCTGCCTATTTAAATACTGTTTAGAAGAGATCCGAGTGTTTAAAGCTGCTCTTGACAGTCATGTCAATTTGGTCCATATTTAAGAATAGAGACTAGTGTTTTGAGAGAGCTTCTCACCAGATTGTTCAGTTTTGCTACGGAAAAAATAGTAGTTTCATTCTAGTACTGGTATTAATGATTGAAAACTATGAATCACCATTTTTGTGTTTAAAAGATTAAAGTAAAATATTTTAACCTGTGTAGTGCCTGTAGCTATCTCAGCACTGCCAAATTGAAACAATAATTGGCTGTAAGCCAGTTCTTAAGAATGTCACCTTTTTTAATCAAAAAACCTTAAAAAAAAAAAAACAACAATTCCAGAACTGAAACAGTAGCCAAGACATCAGAGCTGACTTTAGAGGATGTTTTCACTCCTTTATTGCCACATTCACTCCATGAATACTGCTGTAAGCTAGAATCTACCGTACTGAAGCATCCATTTCAAATAGAGTTTATACCTCAAACTAACACTTGCAAATATTAACAAAGAGCCTGGTTTGCTTTCTTTCAGGTCTCCTGTTTCCCAAATATCACCAGCAAACATAACAAGACTGAGGAAAAACAAACAAACAAACAAAACCTACAACAAACTCACCCACTGAAAACCCAAAGACCTACAGTACAGAGAATTGGTTTCAAAAGGAAGAATGTGCAACCTGCCTGTGTGTATGAAGCAAGCATGGAATGGCACTATTTCTATTAGAAGACACTGTGAAAACAACTGTGTGCAACAGATGAAGGAACTAGTAAATTAGTCCAAAGAAGAATCAATGCAGTCACATCAAGAAACAGAACAAACTTCAGAACACCACTATCAGCAAGAAAATATTACTGCATTTTAAGTCCCCAGTTCCATACACAGATGAGAAATTTGGACAGAAGAAACTCTGGTGGTATTTCATAGGCTTAACTCAGTGAGACAGGAGAGGGAGGTGGGAAGGGTTGGGAAGATGTTATCAGAAATTTTGAGCACAAGTCACCAAACACTCCAGACAATACTTGCAGCTGCTATACCCATGAGAAACTGGTTTCCACCCTAAATTCTCTCCTCTATGCATACACTAATCTCTATGAAGACTACATATTCAGTACTAGAGCAAACTTAAGGAAGAGTACATTTGTGGAATGCTAAAGTGATTTTTACAATAAAGTATCCTCCTCTTCAGTTTTATTTCTACTAGTATGTGTTTTATAGCAACGGAATTTGCATGCATACTCTTTTACATTATATTACAAAGCATATTATATTTAAATAGTCTGCTCTATTAGGAAAAAATAGCTCAAGAGAAGTGCATCTGCTATGCATTGTAAAAATTAGATAACACTAGACTCTTTGCACACAGTCTTCATTATAGGTTCGTGTTAGTACAGGAAGAAAAAACAAACACACTAGAACAACTTTTATCAACAGTTGCAAACAATTATCAGCAGGAACATTAGACTTCAGACATCTACCAGCATTTTACGATGGGTAGAGAATACCCTCACTTGTAAGATAATTGGAATAGGCTTCTGAAATACCCCTTCTTCCTTCTTCTATGCTCCTTTCCAAATATTTTTAACTCCTTAGTCTTTATAAGGTAAAAAATACCACCCTATGACTTTGATAACTGATCACAAATGAGAGGAAAATCAAGACATTCAGAAGCAGGGGAAACTCTACCTTGAAAACACAGCAGCGCAAGCAGCTCAATATTACATTGGGAAGTGATCTGCTTTTCTCAAACCCCAAAGTTCAAGATGGAAAGCAAACCTCAAGGCAAGTGCTATTATTTAAGAATCAATGGGAATCTGCAATTAAATACTAAATCTGTCACTCTGCCAAGGGGCCCAGTCTGGACAGACACATGCCTGTGATCTCATACAAGGAGGAAGGATTCCTGTCTTGAAGAGTTTCCAATGCAAAAATACCCAGTTATAACCTCTTTTTTCACAAAGACTTCAAATACAAAGTATTAGTAATATACTATAATAGTATGAACACTTTACAGCATACAAAGATAACATTCAAATGGAGAACACTGCCAGGAAAACTCTTAAGAAACTTCTCATTTACAAGAGCAAAGACATTAAAAAAACAAAACAAAACAAGATAAAGATCACACAGGGATTTTTCATATTTAAAACTGGGGTTCTACTGTGCCTGTCCTTTTAACCATTCAGCACATATTGGCTTATCACTGATTGCTGCAGTAAGAGCAGCAGAACTGCTGAACAATGATTCATGCAAAGCTTAAACGCAGTAGTAAAACTCTGCAAATAGGTGCACTGGTATATGCTAGGGAGAAAGAAGAGCTTACTCTACACAGGACATGCAGAGATAGCAGCTAGCAGGTCTGTCATAACAAAGATGAGCCTTCACAGACAAAGCAGCAGCCAGCTCATCAGAAGTATCTATATTAGCTAAAAGAGAAGGAAAACTGCCCACGATGTACAGCAGAAGTTTGCAGAGCTCAAAACCAGGATGAACTCGGCAGTAATTCAACACATAGCACCATGTGACTGGAAATTAATAAAAACAGACAATATTCAATAGCTCCCATTTTTACTCAGCTGAACTATGACTCTAAAGGATTGGCTAATCTTTCAGGCTGCCTACCATACAGGCTGCACTTGTTTGATAGCACATACTGACTAGTTCAAATTTTAAAAAGTATTATTTGAAGGGAACAACTGGACTACCACACAGTCACGCATCACCATTGCCCTTATGTATATATGCCCTGCCATTGGCTGAAGAGTCTGCTTGAATTAAGACTTCCAATATTGTTATTATAATTGTTTATTAATTAAATAGGTTACGCCTATTAGTTAAGGGGTCATGTCATCAGCTCATGGATTAAGTTGATCAATCTTCTAAAAGTACTGTATGCACTTTTGAGCCAGGTGGATCTAGAGAGGAGAAAGAACCTATCTTAGCAAGAAACTCATCTGTCATACAGAAACAGGAAAAAAAAAAAAAAAAAGAATGGAAAGGAAGACATGACTCTTACTGAGATCTCAAACACTGGGGACAATAAAATCTTAACACACCATTGGCTCTTTGCAGATATATAAGAACGCTGTAGTAACCAAGTCACTACACAGCAGTACAAAGGTAGGTGCTTGAACTATAAAACAAAGTTTACAAAACAAGGTCTTAACTCTCCCTTCCTTAAACCATTTATCTCCTGCTTAAAGCAGCACAGCTGGCCATGTATCTAGTAGTCTAATGTCAAGGTTTGTGTAAGAAGCTCAATACGTTCCCATCTCCTGAATGACAGAGAATATCACATGCTAATTCATTCATAGACAGGACAGACAGACCCTATTTAGCCTTCAGTCCTCAGATCACCAGGACAGCTCCTTCTCAAGGCTGCTGCTTTCATGTGATTTCCATCCACAGTTTGCTCTCCCTCCAAAGGAATGACTTTAATACCGCACATCCCATTCAGCAGAATAAAAAGTCTGGATTTAACATCCCATTGTTTTTTTTTTCTTTCCCTACTTTGTATGCACTTGTACTCAACCTGCACATTTCTGTTGTTAGCTCATAAGCAGCACCTTTGGTTGAAGGTCAAGAAAAACACAGTATTTAAAGCTATAAATAAAAAAAGCATTAGCCACTGCATTGTCCAATTCCAAAATACACTAACACATTAGTGGCAATGTAAAGAAGGTAAAAAAATGTCTATAGCATTTCTGTAAGGAGTACCACCTTTGATGGAAGTCAAACTTAACAGCTGCTGGTCATAATACACTACCTGGGATCACCAAGTCAGATTGTGCATATATACCTGCCCATTCTGAATGAGCTCTCAGGAGTACTTAGAAGGCTGGTATATCTGGTTTTCAGTGAGAAATTAAAAACTACTAGCTCAAAGGACACAGTACAGACAGCACAACAGTATGGCTCTTTCAGATGTTCTCAACACTCAATTTTATTGAGTTTTCATCAAAATGAGTATGTGTTTGCTATATTATATACAAAATACAAAGTACACAAACATGAATATACCCTTTGATACAGCTCAAATTCACCATTTCCTACAGTGATTTAGGAACACCTTTATTCAAAGCTACTTTTGGTTAAGCAGTACTTCACATGCTTAAAGGTAAGAAAAACAAACCCCAAAAATAAGTAGTGAGACCAGTTGCTTGTCCAGAAGGAAATCTGCATCTCTAACCTCCTCCTGACAGCATAAAGATCCTTTGACCAAAAAAAAAAACACCACCACCACCCCCCATACAAAAGAAGAGCCTTTTTGACTTTTTCCTTGAAATACCAGAAGTTTCCTTAGATCATATACCAGGGGCAAATCAATACAGAAACAGACTAGGATAAACCTGACATCATATTCTCCTCTTCATTTCCAGATCCCACCAAGGAATTTCAGAAATAATTTTCTTATTTACAAAGTAACAGTAAACTATTCCCAACGAATTTGCAAGAATGAGAAACAGCACAAGTAAGACTGCCAGAATGGCCCTTTCCCAATAGTTCGGTTTGACTGTGGATTGCCATAGGCTGAAAAAAGCTTCTCATGGGCCTGTTACTCAACAAAATTAACAAATACCCTCTTCAGTTGTCTGAAGCACGACACCTGAAAAAGAACAAACAGCCCACTAAACTTTAAGATACACGTCAATGCCAGATATGAACAATAAATTTCATAATGAACATTTTACCATTTCCATTTTCTAGAAAATAATCTGGGGAATTAAAAAAAACAAACAAAACCACACAAAACCACCAACCAACCACATACCACTATAAAGAGTTGTTTCACGCAACACTAACAAAACAAACAAAAACAATCACACATCAACCTATTGACATTTGAAACCCCTCATTCACAGTAAATGCTGCATTACTCAATATCTATTGACAGGTTTCAGATTAGTTCTATCTAGACTTCTGTTCTGCATGGCCAACACCACCTACACATTCAGAGAAAAAAATTGTTTTATGAAGTTGCACTGTGAAATATGGGAATAAGGAATACTGGACATGAGACACTCATGTCGTGCAGCTTGATGATGCTGAGCAGAGAGTGGGATAAATATTACTGAATGAGTGTGCTGTGAAATGTTTTATTGTATAACTACATAGTGAGATGATGAGTATTGAAGGGACAAATGGCTAAGGTGAATGGCTTTGATACGTAGCATATTAAAAATATTTAAAAGCTAACATAAGCAGTTCTGACGCCAATGAACAGTCTGAGGCTTCTCCAATAAGCAACTCAGAGATTGAACTGACTTTCAAAGAAACACTTTTCTGTGGAGAAATGGAAAATTAAGATCTAGATGTGGCCTTAAAATCAAGTTTGGCACAACACTGTGTTTAACCAACTCATCCCAGCTGTCCTCTCGTGATAAAGTTTTGTTCAGTTGACTGCCTAGCAATGACAGACAATGTTGCATTTACCCAAGATGCCCTGAGTCCACGTATAGAAGTCTCTTGTACTTCTTCAACAAAGAAAAGCTTAAGGGGATTTGATCTGTATATGAACCCTGTATTAAGAATAAAGTTAATAAATGCCACATAAAGGAAGCTTAGTATGTATATAAAACAATTATTTTCTAACAAGTCATCTTCCAATTTTTAATTAAGTAAATGGACTTCTCTAACACAGAGAAAAACTGGCCTAGGAACTGGTCTACAATCCTTCATTTATGAACAGACTTCTTACTTATGTAGCATATCACTAGAATTCAATGCATCTTGTAGACTACTTAGTAAGTTTTAATACCACTTAATTCAACGTTAAACCTCTCTTTTAAATTCCCTGCATCTTCTCCCCACATTAAACAGCCTTCTATATAATCCAGTCTGTCACTCAGGGTTCATTTAAAGCACCTAAAGCAAAACTCTAAAACAGCACCTTTATTCAAGATTCCTGTGTCACAGTATGACCCTCAGCAAACAGAAAACTGTCCTTTCCCCTGCAAAAAGAACTCATCTCTGCAAAACACCAGACATAACAGCACATCTCCAACAAACTGCACCCAACAGGCTCAACATCTTTGCCTGCTTCACATTTAGTACACATCCACACTCACTTGCTCCTTACCCTCTCACCCTCCACAATAGACTGTGACACACATGAAAACAGCAAAACAGCACTAAATAGCATTGTGGGAAGTACAGCACAGTAGCAGGGAAAAGGTAACAATAATAAGGATACTGGAGGAAAGGAGCCACTAAAACCGAAGTACAGTACTTTGGGGCCATACAATTTTTCTCCTAATTACAAAGAGTACCTCTTGGTGAAGACAAATTTCTTATTCATGCCATGATATCCTCAAGTAATCTAAGTATACTTGATCCAGTTTCCATCTCCATTACTTAAATTTGTCTCCAATTCTTCCAGCTAGGCTGAGAATCTTACTGAATGGACGGAACTGTACAGAATCCCTAAAGCTTCTAGAAGAGAATGCTAGAAATACCTCAGACTAGAAAAGTGTGAACCCAAAACACTGCTTGGCCTGGATCAAAAAACTGTAGAAATACTGAGATAACATCAAAGTAGTGTCTTATCTGAACAGTCAGCTACACAAAGAGGCCATACCTGCATGGAGTCAAAGCATCAAGTCTGTTTGTCTATCCCCCAGTTTTGAGGGACAGCACACTGACATCAAGTGTAAAGCCTTCATGTCATCAGTTTCATCCAGGAAGTTGGTATTTTTTCAAAAATATTTTTTACAACAGGACCCAACATCAGATGTTTTAAGCTGCAGCAAACCTTCCACACAGAAGGAGTCTAAATAAGATCAGCTTTAAGTTCTGCAGTGGCTCTTTCATCTGCCCTCACATCAACGAGTATGTTTCTTTCTATCAGCAACACTTTCCTTCACCAAATTTCTCTAAATCAGGATTCCTCAGTGGACAGAAGCCTTCAAGGTTACTTTGATCAGTGGCAGTTACACCACATCCTCATTTATTATAATCACAGCAAAGGCATTACCACCTTTGTCCACACGCCTGGACCTACCAGCAGCAACAGCAGGAGCCAAGAAAGGATGAGTAAGGACAAAGGTACTACCACTGAAGTCCTCAGCAAACACACAAGTCCTCTGAAAAGTCACTTTTTCTTTTTAATGTACCTTGATTTCACAATCCCTTAAGCACCAAACTTACTCCCCTCAATCTACCACAAATCACAACAGACAACTGATTCTTCCAGAGAAACAAACACCAACAGGGACTTTAAGGTTGTAAGGAATATATGCCTCATGATTACAATGGACTCTGCTTCTCCACAGCACTGGAACAACAAAATCTGACGTACTTTCTTATTTTACTTGCCTAAGCTTCTCTGTTAAGCGACCAAACAAGTTTCTCAAACAGCAGCTCTCGTCTGTTCACATGTTCATACTATTTTTGAAGCACAAGTCTAGAAGCATGACATGGATCAGTTTGGTATGACTCTAGCACTCCTGCCAGCTTAGCTGGGTAAGCAATCAAGCCAAAGTTCTGTGACCTGCTACTCCCAGATGAAACACAGATGTCAACAGGAGTTAAATACACATGATTTTTTAGAAACACAATTGGTCCCCAAGAATAGAAAGACTGCAGGCCTGATCCTCCTCTCATACTGGGATAATTAAAGATTATGAAAGAGTGCAAAGTGGGGCTCATACAATGCTAAATTTAAGCCATTGGGTACCATGAGCTCTTCCTTAAAATATTTCCACTGCATCCATTATCGCTGTATGCTGTATGCATCTGTCCTAAGCAGAAAGAAAACTGCAACGCTACTGAAAAACACTATTAGAGTTCTTAGTAGAAGGAACACAAGTTTGCTTTTTGCTTTCCCACTCCTTTCTAGTCCGCAATGCTTTATAAACAAGGAAAAGTCAAAACCATATCTTCTTTTAGATCCTAGATCGCCCTTCATTTTCTCACATCAGAAACCAAATTTTCTTTTGAGAAAACTACCATGCACTATGTAATGAAGTGCAAACTTTCAATCAGTTTTGGATACCTAGTGAAAACAGATCCTGGGTGAGCTCTTCTACATGCCTGCTCCCCAGGTAAGTAATTTTTGTTCCAATTTCTCTTTACTTACTTCAGAAAAAAGCATATCCTACAACAGTAAAGTTGAAAAATGTCATTGTAATAGTATTTAAAGCCATAAGGAAAGTTCTGTGCACATTGGCAAACAGCAGCACATTTAAGGTATGAATGTCAAGTAAGTAAGTTCTAAATACTCCTTAAAAAACAGACATTCTGAAGTTGTATCATTTTTGTTTCAAATACTGATGATCAATTTTCATATTTATCCTTTATATTACAGATCTACGGCAAAGGTGAACAGGCTGTTTATGAGTCTTTAGGAAGGATCTGAAGTTGTCAGCTAAGATAAACTATTTTGCCCTACATAACAATTATTTGGACTTTCCTGAGTACAAGTCTTGGTCAAATTTGTTCCTGATTTTTAAGAGTTTTTTCTGATACACCATAAGGAAGACTAGCCATATTACTTGACTATGTCAAGAATCCTAAGGAAATTTAACTATTCTGCCTGTCTTTACCTTATGAAAGCAGCCTGGGATTTTTTTTATCTACTGATCTTAATCCAAAACTCAAACTACAGAAGCAAGATTCACTACAAGAGAGATTAGTCTTCAAAATGCACATCAGGATTTTCTTTTGTATCAGCTAGAAGATAAATACTTGCTAACTAGTTTAAAGCAATATACAGAACATGCAACAGAGCTATACGCTACGATGTCAATAGAAGTTGTTATATCATAAAATACAAGTCAGAGCATCACTTCTAAATCTCAAGCAACATTAATAGCCACACAACACAGGAACTCTCTAAATCCTTTAGTTTTGCTTCCTCCCTTTACTGACTTCTCTTCTACAAATATTTCTTATCCAAAATCAATTTTTTTCTATTAAAGTCAACACTGTCAAGAAGACAGACTTTTCTGAGAACATGGTCTTAGAAGGCAAGTAGATTTGTTGCAGTTATCTGTGAAATATCCCAGCACTTTAATAGTCATTCGCAGGCCAGTGAGCATAACAGTCATCTTCTCGTCTTTTACAAAGCAAGTCTAACTTCTTAACAATTAAATTCCCTGCATAAAATTTCATAGAAGTTTTAATGCCTGAGAGATTTAGAAGAAACAAAGAAACATCAATGGCATAGAATGAAACTTTAGAATTGCCATTTGCATAAGCTTCCACTTGCAATATACCCAACTGCTAAGTCTCCCTGAATTAGCATTTCAAAAACACAAGTTGAAGCAAATATAGTAAGGATTATCCTCCCAGCAGTTGTTTTGTAACACCTATTGTAGAAAGACCAAAATCACTAGCAAGAGATGTCACTTTCAGAAGTCTCTGGTAATAAGAGCATAAGATATTAAACAAGACCTATCCGGAAGTTTCAAGATTACTTTATTGTAATTGTTGTTATTTTTATTGCTACATCAACCACTCTCCAGGTAAAGTACCTGAGCAGAAACAGTGAGAGTAGCTTAAATGCAACCTGTTTCAGATTACAACCTTAAAAAGCACCTGTACTGGTGCCCTGATCTTTCAGAATGAAACCCACAGCTGATAACATCATCTACTGATCTGATATTGTATCAATTTTCCATGAAAAATAACTTCAGAACTCTCTCCCAAGAGCAGGCACCTGAGATGCTCAGTATCACATCAAAACACAAAACTACAGTTGGAAGAGACACCCAACTCTTCAAGGTTTATAGAATCCTAGGAAGTAGACAAAAGTCAATTCTATCACTTTCCTGACAAAATACTAGGCTGGCTTGGCAAGAAGTTGATAAAATTTCAAAGTATTTTGAAGGCAGGTGCAAGCAAAACATGCTTTACGGCAAGCGCCACGTGAATGAGGTTAACAGCACCACACCCAAAGTGATCTTTCTTTTCACATACACCACTGTCACAAGAGCAAGCATAATATGCAATTATGCATTAGTTGGTCTTGTACATAAGCTTCAAGAGTTGTTTAATTTCATTGGTTTAAGATGCTTTAGGAAAAGCCCCATAGATAAATATCTGTTTTTTAGACAGCTATATGTCTGAAAACCTTACCTCAAGTGACCGACCATATGTAGGTTAGACACAGAAGAAGTAGCCCCGTTCCAATTTGTCTTTGAACATTTTATGCCGCATGTGCGGAAAAACTAAAGCACTTCATAGCTATTTCAGAGCTCTGAATAAGAAATCATTTGGACATTATACATGCTCTAAGTGACAATCCTCTTCCGAAGTTTTCTGCTTCCCATTTCTCAACTGTATTTTACCTGGCCTACATTCAACCTCAACATTTAGTTATAAGCCTACCCCACTATGAGAACTGTTCTCAGATTACAGCCTGACAAATATCATAAGTGCTGATATTGGGTGTACTTGGTGATAAACATTTTTCAATGTGATACATGTAACATCACTTTATTTTGATTGCATTTCATCTTAGGTAGCGAACAATTAAGGCAACCAACACTAAGTTCACTGTGTACCATTCCCTGAAAAGTTAATTATTTGTATATTTGGGTGGCTTCTTACTTTAACAGTCATTTTTTGTTTCTTACGTAACTATGTTTATTATGGAAACAGGTATAGTTCAACCTCACTGAATCCTAAAACTTTTTATGATAATAGATTGAAGTTGAAAATAACTGAGTTTTCCACAATCAAATCACTCTCAGACAACAGAATCTTACCTACAACCATGTAAAAGACAGAAAAAACCCAGTGTCAAACCACCTAACTGAAAGGTTGATCCTTGAGACACGGCATTTTTTTAAATAAAAATGTATTAATCAGTTCTGCTTCTATAAAGAAAACAGACAATACATCCACACAAGCATCAGAGCCAAAGGACTCATTCAGATGATGTTTAAGCTTATGGAAGCATCTAATAGAAGACAGGGTTCTTTACCTTCCCAGTAGCAATCAGTCTTCATTGGCCTGTCTTGTCTGTTCTTGCCTGTTCTACAGGTCTACCGTATTTTTGTTGCATATGGCCATTTGAGAAACAAGAATTTAGTGAGCACATGCCGAGCATAAGGGCAAGGTAAATCCCTGCTTATTCCCACATTATTTAAAAAAAAGCGCCTGCTCCTGTTGTTACCAAAGGAGGTAGCCACAAAACCTGCTGTTTGCTTCTTCCAATGGGCCCTATTCCCTGTCTTCCCATTTGTTGTGTTGCAAAGCCCAGGGCTGTGAGGAAGGACAGATGAAGTGTGAGTGCCACTGCCAGAACAATTCTCCAGGAAACTCACTTTCTGGAGTTTCACCGAAAAAAGAACAAATAGGAAGAGGTCAAGAGATGGCTTATATTGAACTATCAAGCAACACCAGGATACCAGACCTTTGGCAGGGCAGCCTAACCTAAGCAAAAGCACAGAAGAGAACCATTTTCCCTGTATATCAGTTCCAGCTGGGCCAACTTTTTAAGAACAATATACCTAACACAGTGATCACACATGGTCTGTAGGAAAACTCACATATTCAAAGACTGTTTTCTTCCCAGAAAAGAAGTTCAGAGTGGATTTCTTTTCATAGTATTATTGCTATCTGCATAGCTGAGACATTCAGCTTTAAAACTCACCTACCATGCTAATTTTTAACTCAACCACTAAATTTGACAGTTTGGAAGTTTACCCCAGTAGGCTGACAGACCTTCTTCCCTATTAAAAAAAATCATCAGATTTCAAGACCAGAAAAAAAATCTAATACATGTTAGTAGAATTACATTACTTGTCAGTTCATACAAAAATTTATGTATGTCTCTAGCAGTTACAGACAGAAGTCGACCACAGAATACGAGTACTCCCAATAGTCACACTATACGGTATCTAATTTTAGCACACCTGCATATGTTCACTGCCTTGCCAAAAAATCAGTCTGAACAGCAGTTAAGAGCCACATGGACAGCAATTAAACCACTGCAACTGCTTAAGTCCTTGCTGCTACCATCCTTCCTAAACAATAAATCCTTTACTCTCCCCTTCAAACAGCGCAAAACAGAATTAAGAACTATTCTGCTACAATATTGTAATGAATAACGTTTGAAAGGCAGGGAAAAAAAAAAACACAACACAAACACAAGCCTGCCTATACTGCTATTTCTGCCCTGTACCATCTAGCAGATCCCAATCTAACTGTGGGATCACTCCTTATAAGGCACTATTAATATATACATGCCCACACAATAGTTTGCAAATCTTCTACTATCTATGACAAAATACAGGCACATGTATACACTCCGCATGCCTTCCTCAAACATTTCAAGAAAAACGCCAAGTCCTCAGGACCTTCTAATGCTCTCATGCCCTAAAACTAGCTTTTTGCATAATTTTCATCACTCTTGATGAGAAATTAAGATAGCAAGGGCATTTTTCCTTCTGATGTTAGAATCTCCACTGTCCATTTCAGAGCAGTCAAGAACTGAGTTAGCATGAATCACCATCCTTAGGTGGTATGTTTCCATTTTCGTACAGTCTGTGAATAGAAAATGGTAGTTTCTAAATCCATTCCAAGTTGCTTTCACATATTAAAGAAGCTCCCAAGTAACTCAGGATTAATAAAAGAATGCTCCGAAATTCAAACTAAAGCACAATACCGCATGTATAAACATACTCTCAACTAAATTTAGAAAAAAGTACTTATTAGAAAACAATACACAATAGGTCCAGCAGTAACTGCACAAAGTTTGCTGCAGCACGTTAAAATCACTTCAACCTAGTATTCTTTTTAAGTCCTAGTGCACATAAATGAAAACAAGCTGCTTTATTACCAAACAACTACAGTCAAATGTTAGCCCTGCAGGAGTCCCAGGTATCTAAATGTGCATGACTACTTCTCTGAGATTAGCATAAAGCCTTACCTCATCAGTTCTCTAGTAATCACACTTCTACTATTGAAAAAAAACACATACGATTGCTTTGCAAAGAAAACATGGTAGAAAACGATGTATCAACACATTAGAGCAGGGAATGCCAGGATTTGAGCTTATCCCCAAATGTCTTGCAAGCTTATTATACCAACTTTCAAGGTACATACTTAAGGAAAGACAATTTCTCTGTGCTCCATCCTATACAGAAAGATGGAACCCAGAACTGCTCTGAGCACACAAAGGTGAATCAACAGTTGTACATCTAGTTGCAGAAGGAAACTGCTCTTACCCTTCACCTAATACTTACTGTTGGCTCCCACATCCTCAGCTACTCCAGAACCTCTCATTCTCAGGTATGTGAATCCCAGTATCAGAAAGAACAAGCATGCAGCAGTTAACAGGAACATTGACAGGTAATGTGCACTGAAGCCTCCAGTGGTGGATACCTCCTCTCTTTTGAACTGTTGGAGAAGCTCCTCCTCGGGCTCCGAGAGATTCTTCTTGTAGGTGTTTTTCAGGTAGGTATGATTTGAACCCGTATGATTGGAGTGGTTGAGTCTAAGGGAGGAGGTGGTTCCACCCGGGGGAAGGCTGTTAGTAGCTGAATAGATCCTGGATTCAACGTTATAGCTACCAACAGCACCGCTGAGAACATGATTATTGGTCGTTTTCCTAATGGTGCCTGGAGGGTCAGTGATTTTACTGCTGTCCACGTCCGTGAGCGGTGGCGGCAGCAACAATACTGTTGGGGATTTTTTTGGTAAGCCAATGCGGTATCTAGGGCTGGGAGGACTAGAGTCCAGATTTTCGCATCCTCCTCCCCCCGCCGCCTCCTCCTGATTTCTGCCCCTGTCTAGACTCCCGGCAGCAGACGCCTCCGCCGCCGCCCTGTCATTCGTTACGATTACACCAGCACCACAGCCTCCGCCAGCCCTTTCTTGGCCCGTCTCCATCACGCCAGCACCGGCTGCAGCACATTTGCTTGTTATGAATGGAGCAGGAGACTTGCTGAGGCTCCTTCTGGGCCGGCGAACTGCAGACTCCTCCTTCGGTACCTGCTGCTTGGACCTCGCCTCCTCCTCCGAGTCAGAGTACTTGTCCCTGCTGCCGCCGTAGGAGAGGAGACGGTTACCGTTCACGGTCCGGTTCTTCCACCGCTGCTGCTGCTCGCTCTCCTCCTCCTCCTCCTCCTCCTCTTCGTCGTCCTCTCCCCCGTCCTCCTCGCCGTCCCCGGGCTCCCGCACGCCCAGAGCTCCCGCCGGTCTCCTGGCCGCCGCCCCCCACCAGGCGTTGGGCTTCCGCCGGGCCGCCTCCTCCGAGGGGGAGCTGCTACTCACGCCACAGGCGCCGTGGGGGGCGGCGGGCCTCGGGCCGCGGAAGAGGGCTGAAGCCCGCTCCCTCCTGCCGCTGGCGCCGGCCTGGCTCCGGGGACTGGTTTCCACATCCGACTCGTCCGAGCTGAAGCCCAGCAGCACTTTGCCGCCCCCGGCAGGGGGTGCTGCGCGGCTCCGGCCGCTCCCGGCGGCAGCCCCGGGGAGGTAGGGGTGCTCGGCGCCCACCAGCCGCGCGCCCACGCCCGGGGCTGCTCGCCCGGGGCCGCCGCCGCCCGGCGCCGCTCCGGCCCCCGTGTTATTGTTGTTGCTGTTCCGGGTCTTGTTGGCGCCGCCGCGGGCCCCGGCCCGCTCATCCTCGCGCAGCTTTTTCAGCTTCTTCAGGTAGACGGGCCGGGTGCTCTCGGTGACCGGCCCCGGAGAGAAGCCGAAGCGCCTGAGCTCCGAGAACAGCTCCTCGTCCGTGAGCTGCGCGGCCGTCGCCATTTTCCGATCCCCCGCCGCCGCGGCGTTTCCTACCCACGCGCCGCGCTCCCCGCCGGAACTGACGCGTGCGCACTCGGCTGTGGCCTAGACCTGCCTGTCACCCCGCGGTGCCGCCCGCCGGGGCAGACGGGGGAAGGGGGCGGGGGGGCGGGGCCGCGCGGCGCCGGCGGCCCCTCCCCCACCCCGCCGCCCGGTGACGGCTGGCGCGCGGGGCGCTGGTCGCGTCGCTCCTTGCGCTGCGGTGGCGGGGGCGGGGGCGGCTGGACGAGTCCCCTGCGCGTGCCCTGCGCGTCCCCTCCGCGTCCCTTCCGCCGCCGGGAGGGGGCCTGAGGCGGGGATCCCCGGCCTGAGGCCCGCACCCCGCAACTCGGGCGGAGCCTGCGGGAGGCCTCCTCGCCGGCGGTTCGGGGAGTCGCGCCGTGCGTATCGCCCGCGGGCCTGGGGGCGGCGGAGTCCCAGGTGCGAGAGGTAGAGGCGGCTGGGATGTTGGAGGTCGGGTTTGGAGCACTGTTATGCACGGCTTTAAATAGACATTAAAACGGGGAATTGCTTGAGAGAGTCCAGCGCAGAGCCACGAAGATGATTAAGGCAGTGGAGCATCTCCCTTAAGAGGAAGGGCTGAGGAAGCTGGGGCTCTTTAGCTTGGAGGAGACTGAGGGGTGACTTCATTAATGTTCATAAATATTATAAAATATATAGAGGGTGAGTGTCAGGAGCATGGAGCCAGGCTCTCCTCGGTGACAACCAACGAATAGACAAGGGGCAATGGGTGCAAACTGGAACACGGGAGGTTCCATTTAAATTTGAGAAGAAACTTCTTCACGGTGAGGGTGACAGAACACTGGAACAGGCTGCCCAGGGCGGTTGTGGAGTCTCCTTCTCTGGAGACATTCAAAACCCGCCTGGACACATTCCTGTGTAACCTCATCTAGGTGTTCCTGCTCCAGCGGGGGGATTGGACTAGATGATCTTTCAAGGACCCTTCCAATCCCAGACATTCTGTGATTATGTGATTCTGTAAAATGTGTGTGCTAGCTGGATGTCAGATAATTTGGGGATAAACTGCAGTGAGAGGTGTCAGACCGAACACCCTTTAACACCAGTTCCAGGTTACGAATTTAGCCTCACAGTGGCTGAAGAAATCCAGAGAGCCTATGGGTGCACTATCAGGCCCTTCACAAAGGTGGCAGGCGGTGTGCTGGGTGAACTTTCCTCTTTCAGAAGCCTGGCATCAGGACAAGGCAGCTGTGAGGAGATGGATGGAGTGTAAGGGGTTGAACGCTCTGGGAAGGTGCGTTCTCATGGCCAGTGGTTGAGCACCACCCTCAATAAGTTTTTAATTGGGTTTAATTTGCTCTTTTCTCTGGGAAAAGATGGTCTTTCAGATACATTACAGTTGAAACTATCACTGTAACTATACACAGAAATGTCTGCTTGTCACAATGCTTGTGCCAATATAAAGAGATGGCATACTGGCGTTCCTCAGAGCAGGAGGTGTGTACTGGTGCTCCAGATTGCCCCTTCGGCCACAGAACTGACAGACCTCATGCAGAGGCTTCAATATCTTCTTCTGACCAGTGTGTCTGTACCCATCAATCCTGAATGACAAAACCATGGACTTACCTACTGCTTATTGCATCATAAATGCAAGAGGTTGCGTTTCCATTTTGACCTATCTCTGACCGGCCTTCTAACACCATGTGCAGAAGTGGTTCAGAAACAAGATCCCACTGCAGGAACAGTTGTACATTCCCCCTCACAACCTGCTGCAGTGAGGGCAGCATGGATGTGCCCTGCTAATGTCAAAACTGAAGTTACTAATCTTGTTATCGAGGAACATTTGCAGAGCAGGAGCTCAGGTGGCTGTGAGGCAGCTATGTGCCAAAGATCACGCCAGGTATACAGAGGTAGAAGAGTGGCTTAAAGCCATCTTTCCTGATGATGGTGATGATGGTGAATGGTGATGATTAACTTGTGTATCCCAGCGTCCATTTCTGACCAGCAATGCCTGGGAATGCAGAATGTGTCCTGTTGTTCATCTAAGCCTCCTTTAACACAACTCTTCTGAGCCTGAGAAGCACTGGACAAGCGTCTGTATTACAGGTGTGCGCTACATGGCACCATGGTGCACAACCTCCTCCTCGTTTCCCTGGCAGAGGAACCATTTCATATACAGCAGTATTGTGCATTGGAGCAATGCACGAATTCCAGCTGTAAGGAAGGTTACACTCAACGTGAACTTCATTGCACATTAAACCGCTAACATAAATGCACCTGTTCTGACCTATCTCCCAATCTGTAGTAGCTGATTGTTATCCCACTTGCCATGAGAAATGCTTCCAACATTCCACTCCTCCTCAGTGAGAAACAACCACACCTTATAGAATGTCATAGAATCAGAGAATAGTTGGGTTGGAAGGGACCTTGAAAGTCATCTAGTCCAACCCCACTGCAATGAGTAGGGACATCTTCAACTAGATCAGGTTGCTCAGAGTCCCGTCCAGCCTGACTTTGAATGTTTCCAGAGATGGGGCATCTGCCGCCTCTCTGGGCAATCTGTGCCAGTGTTTCACCACCCTCGTAAAACATGTCTTCCTCATATCTAGTCTAAATCTCCCCTCTTTCAGTTTAAAACCATTACCCCTTGTCCTGTCACAACAGACCCTGCTAAGAAGTCCATCTTCATCTTATAGGCCTCTTTAAGTACTGAAAGGCTGCAATAATGTCTCCCTGGGTCCTTCTCCAGGCTGAAAACCCCAACTCTCTCAGCTTTTCCTCATAGGAGAGGTGTTCCATCCATCTGATCATCTTCATGACCCTCCTCTGGACTTACTCCAACAGGTCCATGCCCTTCTTATTTTGGGGGCTCCAGAGCTGGACACAGTATTTCAGGTGGGGCCTCACCAGAGCAGAAGGGGAGAATCACTTCCCTCAGCCTGCTGGCCACACTTCTTTTGATGAAGCCCAGGATACATTTGGCCTTCTGGATCACAAGTGTACATTGTGGGCTCATGTCCAGCTTTTCATCCACTAGTACTCCCAAGTCCTCCTCCAAAGGGCTGCTCTTGATCCCTCCATCCCCCAGCCTGTGTTGATACTGGGGGTTGCCCCAAGCCAGGTGCTGAACCTTGTACTTGGCCTTGTTGAACCTCATGAGATTTGCATGGGCCCGCTTCTCAAGCTTCTCCAGGTCCCTCTGGATGGCATCCCGTCCCTCAGGCCTGTCAACTGTACCACTCATCTTGGTGTTATCTGCAAACTTGCTGAGGGTGCACTTGATCCCACTGTCTATGTCATTGATGTACACATTAAACAGTACTTGTCCCACTACAGACCTCTGAGAGACACCACTTGTCACTGGTGTCCATCCAGATATTGAGCCATTGACCACTACTCGTTCAATGCGACCATCCAACCAGTTCCTCATCCACCAAACAGTCCACCATCAAATCCATCTCTCCAATTTAGAGATAAGAACATTGTCAGAGACTGTGTCAAAGGCCTTATGGACATCCAGATAGATGACATCCATAGCTCTTCCCTTGTCCACTGATGTAGTCACTCTGTGAGGGAGGATACACTGTCTTTGACCTTCCTTTTTCTGACTGACATATCTATAGAAGCACTTTTTACTATTCTTTGCATCCCTTGCCAAGTTCAGCTCCAGCAGTGCCTTGGCCTTCCTGACCCCATCTCTACACAACTGGGCAGTGTCCCTATGTTCCTCTCAGGATACCTGTCCCTGCTGGCACTGCCTGTGCATTTCCTTCTTGCCCTTTAGTTTGACCAGTAGGTCTCAACCCAGCCATGCCAGTGTCTTCCTTTCCCAGTTTCTTACACCTGGGGATCAAGAGCTCTTGCGCTCAGTGGAAAGTGTCCTTAAAGATCTGCCAGATATTTTGGATACATGTTTGAGTATGCCCCTTCACATTCAGTGCTTGCCTCTGTCTGCCTGTGGCACTGGCCAAACCAAGAGCAGTCAGTCCCAGATCAGATACCACTCTGACAAGTGCACTTCTGGCTAACAACCTCTTAGATACCTTCCTTCTACTAGAAGAATGCATGCTGTCCTACAAGAGTTGAAAGTCCTATTCTTACCAATATAACTCATATCTTCTGTCTGTTTATTACAGCAAGAGCATGAGTTAGTTTATAAAACTGTTTACTTAGCAGCAGGAGGGCAGTAAATACTGTAAATTGTTAATAATTGAATCATCTGCAAAACTATAGCACGTAGATACACACAACAGCTGACTGAAAAGTCTGCATATTCCAAGTCACGCTTTAAAATTGGTGTGCCAAAATATTTTGAAATGTTTCAAAAATATATCTTCTGGTTGATACTGAAGTAAGGGTATTTCCACTACTGATCCAAAATCTCCCCACTTCTTTAATAGTATACATTAGAATCAATAATGTCCATTCCTCATCAGTATCAATACCTCCACCTAGTACATTTTTAGGTAGATAGTGAAAGCAGATACTTTTTTAAAGGTAAATGTGGACTGCAGGGAGTGTGGAGACTGTTCTTCATCAGGAAAAAAATGGTTGTTTTTTTTTTTTGAATAAGACATTTTGGTTTATATTTTCCATCTCATCCTTGAAGGACTGGTGCTCTCAGGAAGCTGCCAGTTCTGCATTGTGTTAAAAGGTGGTGTTCAGGAATTTAGCAACCATACTTCGGTCAGCCTCATTTGGACTAGGATTTAAAGTTGTATTTTTATACCTCTTTTACTGTTTTTCCCCAATTCCAAGTTTGTGTGATGTTTATGCATTTTTATAGGTACTTAAAATCTGTTAATGACAGCTGTCTTTCTAAGGTTAGCAGGTCTCTTACTGCAACTTTCTCTGGTGACTAATGCAACCCAGTCTCTATATAACTCACTGTTGCATACCTGAAGCATTTAGAAATCATGCATCACATCTAAAAGAAAAATGCTCCTCTTGTAAAACTCACAATATTGTAAATACTGGTGTAATTTCATTTACCTTTTGATTTTTGAGCCTTAGGGAATGCTCAAATCACATTCACATTCTGTTATGAATATGATGTTAATAAACATGAATGTTAATGAAGAGTAGGAATGTGCTTTCGCTTTATTTTTTAATAAAAGTGGAGACTCTCACACAATCCCAGAACTGCAGGAACTAGTACAGTTACTCTTAAGACAGTACGCAGAGGCAGAAATCACTCTACACTATGAAAACAAACTGTATTAGTTTACTTTTAAGCATATTTACTCTGATATATCCAGTTGTTTCAGATACTACATGATGAACATGAAATAACATTCTGCTTATAAAACTGAATGGACTTTTTACTAAGTAAACTAGTTTCAAAATATTATAGTTGCTGCCACCATGCTAATTCTGTGTAGACAGACTCACTTACATGTCCCTCTTTTTTAAGTTCTTATTTCTCCTCACTCAGCTGTTGGTCCCTAAAGCCTTCTTGCCCTGTTATCTTGTGTCTCAGAGTGATTGTTGTTAAAAGACTGCTGGATGCTGTAATAGACAATATTAAGTAGGTGACGAATCAGTTGTGTAATTCATTTTCTAAAGCTTTGCAGTAGATTACATCCAGAGTATTTTAAGTTTGAAAAGGAAAAAGCAAAGCTGATCTGGGTGATCAGGCAGGATATTTTTCATATTGGTTCACTTCCTGTGACATACAGAAACTCTGGATAGGTAAAACAAATATTTATGACCCAGAATGGGCAAAGGTACTTCTACATACATATAATGCCTTACCAGCGCAATGTTGGCACAATACACTAGTCTGTCTTTTGAGCAATACACTATCATGGCAATACACTATTCTGTCTTTTTAGCATCTACTTTCCTATTATCAGGTATCCATTTCAAATATTTTCAAGATCTAAGGAATGATAAAAACTAGAGATGCATCCTTAATACTGGGAAAGGATCCTGTCTGTCTGAAATCAACAGAACCCTGAAAACCTGGAGATGCCTCATTTCCTGCATTCCTATACCATTCTTACTTATGGAAATACCTGTGAACAACTTGTAGGATGTGCAGACATGTTGAATCTGCCTGACAAGAATTCTTGATCGTGTCCTAAACAACCTTTAATATAGCTGTAGACATGGCACTCTAGCCTGGGACCTTGTAGTGTTTGGTGGCAACATGAAGAGCAGTGTAGACATAACCACAAAGAGCTCACTGTTTACTCTTACATCCCTCATTTTAATCCAAGGCTAACATCTCAAAAAATTATGTTTATTTCATTCATCTAATAATGTTTAAAAGAAGAGCCATCATTCATGGAACAGGAAAAAATGAAGTTTACATTTTACATTTTCATTTAAGGCTAATTGCCTAATGCATTTATTGTTCCACAAAACTCTAATTTCAGTTTATTCAATGAACAAGCAGGACATAAATAGATACAATAGATAAAAATAATCAAATCAAAGAAGTTCAGAATAGGTCCACAATTGTGCTTTCCATCCATGTCATTAGGCTGCTGCAAAGCACCAAATTCAGTGTGTTCCAAACATTTATTGGTATTCCTGTCTATGCTTGTTTGGCACTTGGAGATCTGACCCATTATCATTGCTTTCTTGTATCTGGCACTGTGCAAACACCAGAGAAGATATTCCCTGTGTCTTGAATACACACTTGCCTCCATTACCTCCCACCTGAACTCCAGGCAAGATGCATAAACCTTAGAAAATCCCACGTTCATATACAAAGCACTTGTACGACTCAGCAGAGCAGACTGCCACAAGCATGACAGTCTCCTGCTCTCAGCTTCTTATTGAGTATTTAATCAACCCTTTTGTTGCAAGTGCTTAGTGATGTGGGCCTGGCATATTTAAAAGATTTCCTTAAGCTGTGCAATTTCCACTGTCAATAACTCCACCCACATAGAAAATTGATCTCATAGAGGAAGGAAGAACTTCCATAACACACCCTCACAGACAACAGGAACAAGGTCCCACTGGCCTAGAGGACTACTGTTTCCCACTCGAAGTACATGCCACGTTTTTATAACTTTGTTTTCTCTTGGAAAAATCCAATATGTTACCCACATCTCCATCTAAAGGCAGCTCTATCCTACCAAAATCAAAGCTGCTGTGTCACATATCATGTGTGACACTCTAGCATGCCCCACACACTCTGGTTGTCTGCCACATGTAGATAACATGGTTGTTTCCTTCAGGGAGAATGATGGACTGAAAGTTTTCCTTCGCCACTGGCTAGATGTCCTCCCTGAACTATTCTGCTAATGACTTCTGCCTCATTGCTTCAGCCTCTGTTCTGTGGGGCATGATGTGGCAGCAAGCCCAACAGTGGACCACGTGCATCCTTTAAAGGTGCTGAACTCAATGTGCCAGGTCACTCAACAAGAAACAGTTGTTCCAAGTGTTTGGGCAGTGCATGGCAGAGCGGACCCGGTTCCACCACTGAAAGGCATCTAAGGAGTCTGTCCTCTGCTCAGGAAAAGGTGACTATAACCCAAATACACGTTCTCCCCCTACTACTCCTCTTAGGTTGACCCGAATGTGAGCAAAGTAAAGTGTTCTTCAGAGCCAGGCTCCTTTGTCAACAGTGCTGAACATCTTGGTTGGAGAATGGAGCTAGCAATGCCAGGAACCTGATGCCCTGGTCCCACAATAGTGTCCTCCAGTTGGCCTATTCTTCTCTCCACATGCTTGTTACAGACCAGAGTTTTGCCTCTCTTCTATGTCAGGCTTCATATAAAGGCAATATCCTTCAAGACCAGGATGTACAATGTAACATCCTGACCAAAAGTGTTATTTAATTTCTCTGACCAGAGATATATCTGACAAGCCACTCTTGGTTATTGTACCTGAACTGGAAAAAAGATGTCCGTTCCTGAACTTGCATTAGAACTGCAGTCCTTTTACTGTAAACTGTTGGACCAGCTCCAAAATTACTTCTGGGAAATCCTCACACCAGCAAAGCCCTCATCTTCTCCCTGCATAGCCAGACAAGAGCAATACTTTCTGCCAAATCTCCAGCTCACGCCCTCATGCTTTTATGACAGTTTGGGCTAGCGTGGAACACATCCATTTTGTTGTAGAGAAGCAGCATAAAAAGGAAAAGGAAAAAACCAACCAACCAACCAAACAAACAAAAAAACCCCACAGAAATACAGAAGTGAGAAGATATAGTAGAAATAGGAGAAAGAGTATCAAAAAGAAGGAAGGTAAGAGGAATAGAAGAAAGCAGAGGCAACAGCAGAAAGTAGTAACATCAAAACACACAATAAATTTAGAGTCAAATACTGAAATGACTGCTTTATACCACATGAGGCTTTGTAGGACAGTGCAGAGATGTTCTTATGAAGAATGCTGGAGGAAATATTTTGAGGAGCTTTATGTGCAAAGGGGATGAGGTGGGGCAGGGGAAATAAAGTGGTTTTTTCAGCTATTCATGCATACTGTGTAGGGAGCAATAGGTGGGGGAGAGAACTCTCATCCACACCATGACTTCATCTGGAGCGCAGACAGTTGTGCTCCAGATGTCTATGGAAAAAGAAAATAGCATTTGCAAAGATGAAGAATTGGGGGCCCATAGCACATAGGTAATGTACCCTATGAGCATCAGAATAGACTTACCACTTTCT
This sequence comes from Patagioenas fasciata, assembly GCF_037038585.1. Taxonomy (NCBI): domain Eukaryota; kingdom Metazoa; phylum Chordata; class Aves; order Columbiformes; family Columbidae; genus Patagioenas; species Patagioenas fasciata. The sequence continues at coordinate 179,078,851 of NC_092520.1, forward strand.
GTCATCTATGGACAGAGGTTTACCCTGGCTAAAATTAGTTATTGTGAAAACTTTCTGGGGAAAAATAAACGCAGCAGGAAAAATAAAATATTACCTAATATAACAGTGCATGGATCAAAAAATTCTCTCCTGTGAAGAACCTGTGAGAAAGAATGAACCATCCATGTATATGGCCAATGTACTAGTGGGGGGGTTTCCAGCCAGTTGTGATCTTAAAAAAATGCTTAAATTAAACATGCACTTCAGTGTTAGCAGAATAAAGGACCGAAATTACTCATGTAAGGTCATAAAGAAGATTGTGGCAGAGCTGTAAACTGCGTTAATGTCATGAGAGCATCAGGCAGGAAATGAAGAACCTTGTTCTTTGCTCTTGGCTCTGCCACTGACTTGCTGTGTGGCAAATCGCTTCCTCTTCAGGTGACTCAGTTTTTCCTGTAGGCATATGCAGATAATGATTCATCCTTATAGAAGTCCTTCAAGAATGAAGATGGAAAATGTTATAGAAGAGCGAAGTAGGAATTCCCTTCCACTGTTCTCCACAGCCCATACTTGGTCCTCTTCTTGCTGGATTTTTTGCAAAATGATGTCTTTGTTACTGTGAATGGTATTTGTTTGAGATAATAAAGCTGCAAATTATACAGCAAAAGCATGTGAATGAATTAAATGCTGGCTGATTTATATTATATACTATAAATGAACAGAAGATGTGCTAAAATAAAATTGTGTTGCAGAGTCAGTCACGCAAAAAGTGGAATACCAGTTTGCTACTCATATGTGACTATGTAGTTTAAAAAGCTGTCATAATATAAGCAGAAACAAGGTGGGCATATACTGTTAGACTCTTAGAGGTGTGCTGAAACAGGCACAGATACATTAACTGAATGAGAATGGTTTAGATCATAAAAGGAAGATTATAATTTTAAAGTCCACAATCCTGTTTACAGCAGAGACAAGAAAGCATATAGCAGTTGAAGTAAGGTGCTATAAGAGGACAAAAAGCAGTACAGGCCTTACTTTTTAATTGATACCCAGATAAACTGAATTAACTCTTCTACAAGCTTCAAGAAGTTAAATGGTGAAGATATGCAAACCAGAGTTTTCAAATGAACCTTTTGTAATATGTTGCTTATCTTCCAAGTGTCCAGGTTCAGATATACACAAGACCAATTTTTGGAAATGCTAATAATTCACAAATCTAAACGAAATTAATTGGAAAACCATCTAGAAAAATAGAGGGAAACCTTTCCAGTTAAAAAACTATAATAGCTATTATTAATTATTTGAATGAAAGTTTTCGATATCATACATGCATATTTGCAACCTAGTGTACACCTGCTATTTGTTATAACCACATGATAATCTACAACCAACCAATTAGCCAGCTGTATCTTTAATTAACTAAGATGGTACCTTCAAATTCATGCTTAAATGTACATTTTATATATGCAACTGAGCACAGATAATTTAGAAATGATGTTTCAATTTTATTTATAAAATGTTATAAACCCTCTGGCATTGAGAATATTGTGCAATCTCAGTAAAAACCAATGTCCAATAGGTCTTGAGTATAATTTTGTTTTGCTTTAGCCCAGACAAGTTTTCCATGCTCCTTTATGGATCCTAAGCTCGAGGAAAACTCCATGCCCATTCTTAGATACATCTGGACCTATTTTGATCGCCTGAATGAATATAAATATATGTATGAAGCTGAATTGTTCCACGAAAACAGTAGTTGCTTCAATTGCTTCCATATATTTTTTATGACGCTGTGACATTTATTTTATATCACTGCCTTGTAATTTGCTTTTAGCTTTCATTTATAACATATCTTTGCTTTCCATGGCTTTTTTACTGGCTCTCTCTGGAGCATTTCCTATTTAAATTATCATTTACTGAAACCATGCTTTAGGGCCTATTACTCCTTACTTCTTCCCCTAGGAAACATTTTACTATGCACAGTTCAGCATTTTTTACATCATTTTACGTCATTCATGTTGACATTGTGTTGGCTGTATGAGTTCCCTCATTCATTTTGGTAACTGTGGAAGCCTGAGCCCTTTTAAATCTATCTGCAGTTGTCATTAGGATTTTCTGAAGAACTCATGCCATACAAAAGTCTCTAAATATATGTTGTAGATAATGTATACATCTGAGCACTCTCATTATCCATCTGTTGCTCTCAGAACTCATATTTTACTTCCAACTATTCCGTAATCTCACATTATTTCTTCTCCTTTTGACATCTGGTAGTGCTGTAGTACTGCAACTTATATAATGAATGGATTGCTGAGAATACATAGAAAATCCAGATACTCCATCACTCCCTTCACTGAATCCCTTCCTTCTATGTGTTTCTCTGTTGGATTTATTAGTCTTAGCATGCCCAGTCTGATTCACCTGTTTGGTAATCTCTGTGTGGTACTCAGTACTACATGAACGATGTGATTCAAGAACGTGCTGTGTGTAAAGAACATTAACCTATCAACAAACATGCTATGAGGTTGCAGTTCGCCCTCTGCTTCAGGTGCTGCCTGTGTAGTTTGGAACCAAAAAGGCTCTTGCTTGTTCTCTACAATCTGCCACTTAGGTAAAAATATTTCTGAGTCCTGGCTCTTGAGAAAACCTCCATCTCCAGGAATTAATATGACAAAGAGAAATCCCAGTGTTGAGCTCTCTAAGCAACACAGTCCTCTTGTATGTCACACAGGCACCCATCATCACTACCTGCCATGGACATGAAGTAAGAAGTCCTCTGGAGTGCCTACTGCTTTCAGTAGAAAACCAGCACCAGATGTCTGCAGAGATTCAGAATTCTCTTTCTTTCTCAGGATACCCTATTTTAATTAGATAATTTTCAGAGCTGTCGTTGAGTAAATATGGAAGAACTTTAATACAATTAAAAAGGTTTGTAATTACTGTATTTAATGCCAGGCATGTCATATTCTCTTGCTGATTAGGTCCTCTCATAGTTTTTGAATTTGCCAACACCCTGTCCTTCTGCATCTGTTACTGCATTTCTTCTCTCAGCTTTCCTTTCTGCACACCGAGGATTACAACCCTTGGCATCTAGTTTCTCAGCTCCTTTACCCTTCATTACCAAAGGGACTGAAAAGCCTTTGCTCTTAGTCTAGATGTTTTGATCCTCTGTATCCACTCCCACACGAAACCCTCGTCTTAGTCTGCCCCATACCAAGGCAGCAGAAAGTCCACAAAGATTTTATTCCCTCATCTGGAAGAAATTAAGCTTAGCAAGTCCAATAAACTTTACCAGTAAGAAAACAAAAAGTGGCACAAGAATGCCCAGGGAACAGAGAAATTAAAACTTCTATGGCAGAAAATAATTTGCTGGAGAAGGAATATTCCACAATTGGAGAATGCAAGAGGCCCTAATTGTAAGTTCACTATTTTCATGGTATAGTTCTTTGTTGTTTCCAGTCACCTCAGTGTGTCATTTTTTCCCTCCATCTACCTTTATACAACTCAATATACTTCACTTACTTCTAAATGATGTTATGATTACACAGCTGGAATTGTATTGGGGCATGTCATTATACCTTTGTCTGCTTCCCGTGTAAGCAGAACTACCACAGGTCCTGTCTTTTACTAAAATGGGGGGTGTGAATGGAGCTCCTAAAATGCATTCCTTCTGGGTTTCCTGTGTATATGCTCCCAGCTCTCTGGCTGCATGGTAAGGAGGGCAGCAAAACTAAGGAATTTAAGGGTTTTACTCCAAAGAGAAAAGTAACTGTATTCCCTTTCCTGTAAAACCATGGCAAATAGGCTGTGTTTAAAAAAAAAAAAATAGTGACAGGAAGGAAAGCTGACAAATTAGCAGCTTCACACAATGCCATACTCCTAACACCACCTGAAATTCACGTATGTGAAATGCACAGTCCAGGCAGTCCCGTTCCAAACATGGACTTGACGTTCTGTCATATCTCCTGATGCTGTCAGGAGAGCTGTGCGGTGTGGCTGCGCGGGGCGATGCCTCAGCAGGAGCTGCACAGTCATTCCAGGAAGATGCAAGCATTGAAGATATAGAGTGAGACGGAAATTCTGGGCCCACTAGGTCAATGGCAGTTTTACCACTGTCTTTATTTAGGCTAGGATTGCATCCGTGTGCCTGACTCATATTGTACTGACCCCTTGAACCGTGTCAGGATCCCTGCCCTGCCCATCCTTGCTCCTCTGTCTCCTTGCCAGTTCCAGCATGGGCAAGGTTTGAACTGGAACATGAATGGGGCTGTGTTCCTTTTTCTTTAGCACTATTCAAAGTATTGTGTAGTTTCTCATATAGTATGTCCGGATCCTGCTCTGTGTACTGTACAAAGGCAGCAGGAGAATGCAGTTGCATGGCTGTGCTTCAAAAACCACATAATTTTTGGATTATTTTGTTCTCCCATGCAGTTTAATGCCAGAGGAGAACATATGGCTCAAAGTGATTTTTCCCACTTTACAATTCACATATTCTTTACCATATGTGAGGCATTATTTCATGCTATGGCATATATAATCCCTTCTGTGTCTATTCTTCCCTACTGCAGGGCAGACATTATAAATTTTGTCTTTCCGCTCTTAAGGCACTGTCACTCTGCTGGTCTTTTCAGACATTGGTTGTAGATTTCCATGAACGTTCCTAAAATAGTTTGATGTGCTTTTTTATTATCTCCCTGAGAAATTGTAATGATATCTTTAGTTTTAACTTTGATTCTGTAAGCGCTTAGAGCTTTCTTGCTAGGCAAGTCACAGACCACTTGATCAGTTATGAAAGAAGCTTGCATGATCCCATAGCCACAGAATTTGAGCTTCTAATCTCCAGCGTATGACAGATGCATCAAAGGCTTTGTGGGCAGCCACATTCATCAAAAAATCATATAGCTCTCCTACATTTAATTCCTTTTCAGTGAGCAATATTTATCAAATCTGCCCATTATCTCCTCCAATAGATGTTGATGTTAAACCCTCTGAAGCTGATGTTGCAGGTAAGTAACTTTGATGAAAGAGATAGCTTCCTTTGATACAACACAAGAATAATTTTCTAAAGGATGGGTTTTTGTCAACTGTTATTCATGTTCTCTGTCATTTTTAAGGTAGAAACTTAATTGCATCCACTCTTCTCTCCTTCTTCCCTTTCATTTTACACTTTGCTGAGATCTTCTAGCTTTCTCTCTAAAATCCCACTAAATTCTGTGTTGCTTAGCATGCCACTATGTCCACTAGAGTGGAAGAAATAAATTCCAGTACCTCTTCATAAGATCTAAGATTATTTGTCCCAAACAGGCATAAGCAACTGAGACTGTTGAAAAAGAGCTAAAAGAGTTTATGTAAAAATGGGATAATGAACAGTACTGGTCATCTCAGAGGGTACTGAATCTAACAGACTGAATTACTATAGTTTGCATCTGATGATTCATTGATTTTCCATCTAAGAAGGTGTAATCTTCAACTGAAGTTGCCCCTGCATTTGGGGACATCTAGGGAAAGTAATTCTATTATATGTAATAATGCATGAGGACAGAGTACAGTTCTGTCATGGGCAGGACATTTAGAGAATGTCTCTTTTTTTTTTTCCCTGCTCTGCTACTAACTGCTTCCAATAAGATATTAAATATGCTTCGGGAGTATATTATACTTATCTGCCAAAATGGATAGAAATCAACTAATCAATTCACAGAAATTGTGCATGTAACACATCAATGCATTGTAAGATGGTAGCTAATAACACAGTTGCAGAAAACAAACAATGCCCACTTGATACTTCATTTTCTCCAAACTTTGTGTCATCTGGCCCTGATCTTCTCTGCTGTACTACCCTTTCTAAAGACAAATTATGTATTTTTGTGCTGCCTTTGGGATTACCTGCCTGGATTCTGGGATTCTGTAGACAAGGCTGAAGATCTGATGTCAGGCACCCAGAAATGAAGAACAGAAATGGGTGACTACCTGGGAAAAAAAAGAATGAAGTAACTTGCCTATGGACACACAGGAACATGACAGAAATGAGGACTGGAACATCTCTCTCTGGCTTCTTTAGTGATGTGATCATTTTTACTTCTGCAAAGTCCTGTCTGATTTGCTTTGAAACTTTTCTACTTCAGCAACGAAAGAGGCAACAGCTCTAAAATTAATTGTCTTCTTCAGCCCTAAGCCTGGTTTAAAGCCAGGTCAATTCCATGCTCTCCAATGGATGAACCAGGAATATTGTAGGGAAAGGAACAGAACGGATAATGAACTGTATCATAAGTGATATAGAAGACTTATTTCACTTTTTGGGTGTGTGACATGATCATCTTCAGTGTTGCTTTAACATAGTTTTTAATACTATAATGTAGACTATGTTCTAAAATAAATAATTGGAATGTTACATTCAGAATAACTGAAGCTGGAGCCTGTAATTTCTCATTTCAAATTTCAGAGACTTCAACATATTACAATTCCAGCAAAACTGATTTTTCTAATAAAAATGGTTATATTATTTTTTTCTTCCTGCCAGCTCTTAATGCCAGTTGTTTTGGCCTAACCAGCAAGAATTTCAGGGGATCTAATTCCTACTGAATAAACTTTGGGTTTGCTGAAACTGGCAGGAATTCTGTGATGCACTTCTGAAAATCCTGGTGCAGTTTGGCATCTTTTTCCTTATTTAAATTGTGCAGGTGTTAGTTACCTGAGAATGTTCACCATAAAGAAACAAAGAAATAAAAAAATATATGCACTATTTCTGTACACTTGAGGGGAAGCAGTGTGTAAGACCTTTGAGATGAAAATTGTCGCCTCAGGTGACATTTATGCCCATTACTGTTATTATTTAGGCATTTTCTCCCATCTTTTATATTACTCATAACTGATGATCAAAGGGCATCAGGTACTGACTTACATATCACTCCCTAGGTTTATCATCATTCAAACTCTCCATTCACTCATTCCAAGGCTGCCATCAGGGGGATACAGTCAGTTGCAGACTGCAGGCCACAAATCCACTGTAGATGCATTCCTATGAATGTCAGTGGATCTTGAAGCCACATTCATAATGTAGAGCTGTTTTTGTGTACGTTTTCCTTTTCACTAAACAAAGAAACACAAAAACTTTGCTTTTCCAAGTATATTCCAATTCAATTTCCATAGTGCTCTCAAGTCACTTAAAAAGTGACTATTATTCCCTAAAATATGTCACGTAAATTAGGAGGAAGGGACATTTAAATAAGGGCTCAAGAAGAAATATAACAAGCTTTTACCTAGATTTTCACGTGGAATGCCAGCAGGCAGTACGAACATGAGCTCTACAGCCACATCCTCAATGAATCTCATAGTGGTACAATAGTGCAATAGAGAGAAACTCGAGAGAACACACTGCAGTACAACAGACCATCTCAGCACTAACATGGGGCTCACCTGCGCCTTGATAGATGTTACCAGAGAAGCGACACATAGAGTGCAAACACAGACAGAGGTGTATATGGGCTGGGATTGTCTGTAGATATAAATACATACACACTGAACAGCATTTCAGTCACTACTAACTACTTATTCCTGCAGAGAGTGAGCTGATCGCTACTGCATTTTTTACTCATGAGTTTTTACCATCACAGTTTTGGAAATTATGTTCCCTTCCTTTGCTAGATCTTGAGAAAGACCCTTTGAGGGACAGAGAACAATGTAAATAATTTTATTAGAATATACACAATTTGTATCTGTAATTTAACTCGTTTTAACCTCTTTCTAAAAGCTATATATAGTTCAGATGTTATTTTTCCCCACTACGTTTCTCTTTGGTTGCAAACTTAAAATCGCTTGTATATTTTGAAGCTAAGAAAAAATAATCATATTTAATTCTTAAAATGTAATTTTTTGTGCTTTCTGAAATCAAATCCGTTAGTGATAAATTAAAAACAAGAAAAAAAAGCGCGCTGTTCTTGTATACGTATCTCAAATCTCCACATCATACAATTTTATTTGGCATGGAGTTTTTTTGAACATCTGCGGAAAGTTGTTCTCTCTCTCCCCATTTATCAGATTATTCATGAGAGTCCCTGACAGTCCAGCCCATGGGGATAAGAGCCCCATCAGGTTGCCGGAGCCAGGGGTGCGGCGGGACCCGCGGAGAGCCGCCCTGGGCGGGGGCAAGGAAGGAAAGACGGAAGGAAGGGGGAGCTCTTGCAGCCTTCGCTGCAGCGAGCAGCTCCCGCCGCCCGGGGGCTTGCAGGGGGCGGCTGCGGCCGGCAGATCGCGCCCTCGCACCGGCAGTGCCCCGGGTCCCGCCGCCGCGGAGCCGTCATCCCGGGGCCGCCGTCCAGGGGCCGCTGTCCCGCAGCCGCCGTCCCGGAGCCGGCAGGACAAGGGGAACGCACCGGCTGAGTCCTTTCAGCAGACGGGAAGTGTGAATTCGAGAGCAGCCTCACCCACAGGTAGCCTTCTAACCGTACACAGTCAGCTAGGGGTAAGCACAGGTGAGTGTGTAAGAGAAAACACATTTTTACACAAAATAAATAATAGTAAATAATTACCCATATCTAATAAGGATCTAGAGGTGGGGCGTTTCTGTTACAGTACATATGCTGACTCCAGCTTTTGGAGCCTAAGGTTTTCCGGCTGGGCAGGTTGCTGAGGAACCACCTGAGGATTTAGGACAACTGTGTTCCAGCCTACATTTGCCCGCAAATGTGTTTTTCAGGTAAACTTGTGCAAGTCATTGCCTCTCCGTGCCCCAGCTCCTCATCTCTAAAATGCCATGAAGGTTTGAGGAAAAATGTTTGAAAGCAGTGGGAAGTGTACAGGTGCCTGACCTGTACTTGTATACAGAGAATTTAGAGATGTTTCAATGTTCTGCTTCAAAATTACAGGTTATTTATGAACATATATATACATAAATATACACATATACACAACATGTAAGTGTGCATGTTTCTCTCTAGTAGCCATGTGTGCTGTTCTGGGAAATTTGACAACACAGTCCTGAGCACACAGAACAACAGAAATGAGGGAGAGACACCTACTCTAGGACAGAAACAACAACACAGAAATAGTGGAGTGATCCATTGATGGTGGCAGAAAGTTTCTCAGAAGCAGATGCAAGAAAACTTACAGTACAACATGTGAATGGGAGGGTGAGGTTACTTCATGTGTTGAACCATACATTTTTTGCTTAAAAAAATCACTTACCAGTTTGGCTATGCTCTTTGAATATGAACATGAAAAATGAAGACACAGCTCAGAATTTTTTCTGGGTGTAAGCTGACATGGCAATTGCTGCTCAGATAGACCTGTCTGGAAAAGCAAGACCAACTTCATCCTGTTTCCCATGAGCCGAAGAATCCAGTTTCAGGCAGTTAAACCAGAGGTAACTTTTCCAGTCACATTAACAGTGTGGGATGGAGCACAGCAGCACCCAAGGAAACATTCAGAGGCAGAAAATACCCTCCAGCTCCTTCCAGAACATTACAGACAGAAACTTCAGGGTTTTACTCAAACTTTATCTACTCTGGTTAGTTTTAGCTTTTAGGCTTGTTTTTTCCTTATCTAAGAAATCAGCAAATCGAGAAACTACTTTTTCCTTTAAAAGGCACGATTCTGTTTAAATAACTTTTTGAACAGAACATTTTTTCAGCTTTACTAAGTTTCTACATTCAGTCAGTACTAGTTTCTGTGTAACAGCCAACATTTTAGTGTTTTTCAGACTCGCCACTCTTCTTGAGACCAGACAAATGCAAGGCAAAAGTGTTTTCTCTCTTTAGAGTACTGTCACATTACCTGTGCAGTTCGCTAGGGTTGGGAAGAGCTGTCCCTGCTGTGCTGTGGGGCTGATGGCTCACTCTGCCGTCTGGCCTGCCAGTACGGGCGGCCAGCTTGCCCAGCTTCACTGGATCCAACTGAGAGCCCTTACCCAACTGTACCCACATGCCGTTTTGGTGGTGCTTCCCCAACCCCTAACTCAAACGCCGCATGTACCAGGTGACTGCAGCGTACAAAGCTAGTTTCTTCATGCAGACATGAGTGTCTCCGACCATGCTTTTGTGGCTATGGTGGTGCCAGGGTGAACACCGTGGGGTGAACACCGGGAGATGGCCAGAACACACAGCACCTCATGCACAGCATATGCCGGGCACGACGACCCCGTGGCACGTCTCCCGTGATAGAAGAGGTGTCAGTCACCCACCGTGTCCCAGCACTCGGCTCTGGCTGCGCGGGAGCGGGCGGCCCTCTGCAGCTGCGGGGGGGCGGACGGTTGACCGCCCAACTGCACCGTCGCTACCCGTTGCCCCGCCGTGCAGCCGCCCTCCGCAGCGGGGGAAGGCACACGCCTCAGGGAGTTCGCAGCACCGCGCTCCTCGCCGTGTGCGGCTGCCGGGACGCCCGCCGCCCTCCTCCTGCCCGCCCCGCCCCGCGCCCCCCTCCCGCCGCCCCACAGCGGCAGAGGGCAGGCGCGGCCGGAACGGCGGCGGTCCCGGTCGCGGCGGGCGGGCGGTGCGGGAGCATGGCCCCGGCGGGGCGGATGTGCGCCGCGCTCCTGTGCGGCGCCCTCAGCCTCTGCAGCCTGCGGGCCGCTCCGTGGCAGCCCGACACGCTCTACATGTGGATCGACGCCCAGCAAGCGCGGGTCCTCATCGGTAAGCGGGGCCGCTCCCCCGGCCGGTTGCCGCGGCGGGGGCGGAGGAGCGCCCTGCGCGGAGCGGAGCCCGGCCCGGAGAGGCTCGGCGGAGCTGCCGCCCATCGCGCCCCTTTGCCTTTCCCAGGCTTCGAGGAGGATATTCTGATCGTGTCCGAGGGGAAAATGGCCCCGTTCACCCACGACTTCAGGAAAGCCCAGCAGAGGATGCCCGCCATCCCCGTCAGTATCCACGCCATGAACTTCACCTGGCAGGCAACGGGACGGGTAGGTGCAGAGATGGGGCCGCGGCGAGGGGCGGGGACGGCTCTTTAGACCCAGGCAGGTGGTTTGGTTTTTGGAATAGTTGAGGAAACCCTCCCCGAGGCGTGCCAGGGCGGCCCCGGGCGCGGGTCCGCTGCCGTCGTGTCTGTCGCCGGACCCGGGTGGGCCAGCGCCTTCAGCACCGGCGCCCCGCGGGGTCCCGGGGCGCGGGCAGGGCCGTGGAGGGGGCGCGGGGAGCAGCGAGAAACGCGGCCACATCGCTGGGAAAGTGTGAAGGTTGGGTTGTGAAGTACGTGGGAGAGCCTGGTCTCTCGGGCAGTGGAGAACCCGGCAGGCTGGTGTGGTGTGGGGGAAGAGTCAGAGCTCACCAGGAAGACATCCAGTTGCCTTTACTTTTAATAAAATTTTACTTGACGGTAGTTATGTGGGTGCAATTTTCTTTCAATGTTCTTTAGCTTATGGACAAATACTACACGTACTTTATTGATCTCTGTTTACTAAATGTACATGCTAATGTGTAGTTCTTGCAAGTAATATGTCTCTTCTGTAGACTTATTTTTACCAAGTTTAACTGCAAAATCACGTAAATCTGCAGTGCGTTGAATACCTTTGGATTATTTTGTTGGAAAGATAAGAACGCATGACATTTTCATGAAGACACGTATACACAATTTGACACACTGACAACATATGTTGAATTTGCATAAAGCTGAACCATGTTGGCATATGTTATCATGGATACAGAAAAAAATAATTGTAACATAAAACCAATTTACAATGCTGAACACTGACTTCATACAATAAAGAGCTTGGTAAAGATGAAACAATATTTACATGCAAATATTCAATGAAAATTGTTTGCATAATTCAGCTAATTGCAGCTTCACAAATTTGTTTGTGGTTTTGGTTGTTTTAAAATACTGTTTATAACTACAGGACTTGCTTGACTTTGATGTACTGTCTGTGACCCTTGTAATATTTGCTATCCTCACAAAGCCTTTGAGTTTAGGAAACACTTTACCTGCTCTTTTAGAGAGGAGGGGAATGTGGGGAGACAAAACTTACTCACAAAGGCTGAGTGACTTGCTCAAAGTGTTTGGCGTTCCAGGCTAGCTTTACAGAGAAAACAACTTTGTACACCAAGGCTTGACATTTAAATGACTAGAAATAATTAGTGTGTTTTGGTACTATATGTCCTGCTCCATTTCTCTGTCCACTTCAGTTGCTGTCCATGATAAAACTGTTTTTGGAAAGGAAGACTGAGATGTTAGTCTGAACCCTCTTGCTCTTTTCTTGGCCTTCTTTCTTGTGCTCTCTCCTCCCTTCTTTGCTGCCCACAGGTAGCTCATTAGGAAAATATGATTTGTAGCACTGATTTCAGTGAGAAGAGTCACAGACTTAAAGACAGCATAGGCAAGTGTTCCCCTTGACGCAACTTGCAGGACAAAATCCCTTCTGAGTGGTGGCAAAGCTGTCTAACCCATTATTCCTCCTCCTCCTCTTTGCTGAATTACTGAATTCCTGTTAGACAAACCATAATTAGTAAGTGAAATACCTAAATGGTTAAAGTAACATCATTGCACTGCTGTGTTCCGAGAACAATATGTTAACTTTCAGGTATTTATGGGTCAAACAAGTGTTAAAACCAAGAGACTCTGCATTAGGAGATTTTACAGCCACCTTACAGGGTACACCTTACAAGTTCATCTGTGTACAGTCAATACAAACATTGGCACTCCAGTCTTGTGGTTGTGGATATTTAAATACTTAGTCAGGTCTACAGATGAAGAGCAGGATTTCAAACAGCAGTCTGAGCTAAGAAAGGAGTTTCAACCCTCTGGTGTTTCAGGAGGCGGGGAAACATACTTAGCATCCTAGAGAAAACGTATAATTTTTGGTAGCACAAACAGTCCTGTTGATTTTTGCATCCCTTAGAGGTGTTTGAATACAGCTGCCTGTTACTCATAGTTCTTGTCAGCCTCTGTGGAAATGAGGGCACTTAGTGTCCCTATGCCAGTGTCCCAGACCTTTTCCTGAGGAGAAGGGATGGGAAAAAGCATGAGTATTTCTTCTGTAGCCTGTAGGAAGACATTGGCATACCTTCTTATATGTTGTAATTGAACAATGCCCACAGTAGCACTGCAAATAGAGTCAGATAAAAGTAATTTGTGGCAAAAAAACGCAGTTTTGGTTGGGTTTTTTCACAGCATTTCCCATCTCTCTTTTTTTTTTTTTTTTTTCCCCCAGTGTTCTGTTTTGGTTTTGAGTATACAGGTTCTTAGAAATTTCCACTGACAAGTCCAGGAAAATACTAAATACTTGCTACCTTTATTCTGGCAGAATACTTTTGTCTGAGAATTTCCTGAATCAGGGAAGGGAAAGTGGGAAAGGGAATGAGGGGAGAGGAGGAGGGAAGGAGGGGAGGAGGAGAGAAAAGAGACAAGAAAGGAAGAAGGAAAATGTAAAAAATACTAGTACTCTTTGAAAGAAGAAACATATTCAAGATATTGGAGTTCTAGACTGCTTTCTGTAAAAAAACCCTGTTAACTAGCATACAGTTGTGTCCTGTTTGGTAAAACTGAAATAATTTCTTCTGTGAGTCTCGTATATTGTGCCTTATAGACCCTTGTATCCCACCTGAGATCTAAAGATATTTCTCTAGGGTTCCAAGGTTTTGGGTGCTGTCACTAGCATATGCCATAGCCTCTAGCAGTAGCTTAGAACCCTTTCGGGTCTGTAGATATCAGACTTCTCCAGGAGATCCTGTCTGTGTCATTACGTGGTTTCTAGCCCTGATATCAATAAGACAGGGGAATGAGAGAGTGGCTGGGTGAGTGCCTGGGATCTTCAACAGGGTAGGGCTGAGTCTCTCCTGAAATGCACCTTGCATCCCTCTTTACACCTGTGGGTATAAATATCCTGTGAGTAGATTCCATCTACTTGGTCCTGGGATAAATAGTGATCCAAGTTGTAGGTGAGTAAATAATTCAACCTAGGAAGTGGCAATACCTCTCAGTCCTGAACTGCTGCATTTGTCCATATTCTAGTTTAAAAATGTCTGTTGAAAGGAAGATTTTAAGGACTAGATTATACTCGTATTTGATGTAAACTGAAGTGGTAAAAGCCTACTACATTTAGATGTTACGTTTCTGAAACAGTGGCCTTTGTGCCCTGAAACCATTTTATATGGAAAAGATTTTGTATTGTAAACAATTGAAACCATTTTTGCTAGAAAACATTAACCAAAGAAAAGCAGTTTCTTAGTCCATTAGTTCTAATAAATATTAGGAAAAATTAGGGGAAACCCCACATTTCAGGGTCTGAAGGTGCTGAATACCTACTTTTTCTGGTGAAGTCAGGATGAGCCAGGGGTTACAAGAAGGGTAGAACACTGTGGAACAGAATTGTTACACTTTTATGCACCTTATGTTTTCACCTGTGAATTTAAACATAAGATTACAGATGTTATGGTCTCTTTAGAAAAAATGTAATATGGGTAAACTGGTAGTTACAAAGATTGCTCCTTGATTTGAAAGGTTTAAAAAAATGAAAATCAGTGGTAATATATAGCCTACAGTAGGCATCTGTGTAACCACTAGAGCTCACTGGTGTGCTTCTTGCTCTTATTCTGTATATTTTTTGCAAAAGAAAGAATAATGACTTCTGGGGATTGCATCCTCTGGGGAAGACCGCACTTCAAGACTTGTCAATGAGAGAGGAATAGATCCTGTTATGCTAATGCTGCAGCATGTTGCACTATGTTCATCAGTGGAATGTGCCAAAAGTTGCAGTGACAACATAATCTCTATGGCATTTAGGAACTTTATGAAAGATATTCAATCTCCGAATCTACGAATACCAATATATATGCTTAACTTTCAGTGGGACTTCTGACAGTGATAAAATTAAGTTTGTATGTAAGTATTGGTGGGAGAGAACCATATTAAAAACAAACAAACAAACAACATTGATCAGTGCAGAGGAAGCATGTGCTCAGTGACAGAGCAGCAGTCGGGTTGTTATAATAGATGGGAGATGAAAAAAGAAACCAAAAAGCAAGTTGGAATTTTTGTTCTGTAGCAGTCCCTACAAAAACAATCAGTCTTGGCCACAGCCTGCCCAGGCTGCTTTCTTCCTTTTAAATATGGGAGAAGTATTTGGGGTCAGATAAATTAATGTAGCTGCTTGCTTCCTACTCCTGGCTATGGAATGTACCCCAGGACTTCTCTCCTGTTGCATGATTGAATGCGTGTTCATGAGGTGACATCTGAATACTCCGTCCTGTGCTGGTGAGTGAATGGGATTTGGCGCCTGTGACTGGAGGATGCACATGTACACAGAATCACACACAGAATCACAGAATGTCAGGGATTGGAAGGGACCTCAAAAGATCATCCAGTCCAATCTCCCCGCCAGAGCAGGAACACCTAGATGAGGTTACACAGGAAGGCATCCAGGCGGGTTTTGAATGTCTCCAGAGTAGGAGACTCCACAACCTCCCTGGGCAGCCTGTTCCTGTGTTCTGTCACCCTCACTAAGAAGAAATTTCTTCTCATATTTAAGTGGAACCTCCTGTGTTCCAGCTTGTATCCATTGCCCCTTGTCCTATCATTGGTTGTCACTGAGAAGAGCCTGGCTCCATCCTGGTGGCACTCACCCTTTAAAAACCTCAATGAGGTCACCCCTCAGTCTCCTCCAAGCACAATCAATCAGCCTTTCCTCATAAGGGAGATGCTCCACTCCCTTAATAATTTTCATGGCTCTGTGCTGGACTCTCTCCAGCAGTTCCCTGTCCTTCTTGAACTGAGGGGCCCAGAACTGGATACAATATTCCAGATGTGGTCTCACCAGGGCAGAGTAGAGGGGAAGGAGAACCTCTCTCAACCTACTAAGCACCCCCTTTCTAATACACCCCAGGATGCCATTAGCCCTCTTGACCACAAGGGCACAGTGCTGGCTCATGGTCATCCTGCTGTCCACCAGGACCCCCAGGCTTCTTTCCCTTACGCTGCTCTCTAACAGGTCATTCCCCAACTTATAGTAGAACCTGGGTGCATGGATATCGTATGTATATTGCATGCTAAAGATACATCCAGCCTTTTGCTGCTGGCTGCTCGCCTTTTTTGTGATATGGTAGTGGTGGTCCTGCCCTACGACAGGAGAGATGCATGTGCACACAAGGAGATGAAGTGCTGGAGGAAGAAAGGTCTAGGAGAGTTTTTGGTCACAGAGCACAAGGATCAGGAGGGAAGGGGGCATCCCAGCGTGTAATTCTTCGGCAATTGAACCTGTCCTTACTGGAAAGCCTGGGTTACTTCTAATCAAAGAGCTATTGATAATCATGAGTAAAGCAAAAAGATGCCCACCTCTTAGGAAGAGGAGATATATGTCATCAGTACCTTTTCTAGCATCATTTCTAAATTGTGAAGTGCAGCTTAGGAATGTTATATAATTCCAGCTCCTGGAGGCTAGTTCTGATCTGAGCAATGTGGCCATCAACCTGAACAGCTCAATTTCTTTCTCTGGAGTTGCCTTGTCTTGCTGAGATGTAGCCTGACCATGAAGATAAAATGAAGTATCCACCTATGACGGGAGAAATTTTGTTTCCTTATCCAGAGGAAAGCTAACAGGCTTCTCATTTTAAGCCTTTACTATTTCCTTGATAAACTGAGAGAAAACCTGGTGAATTTCAAAACACGTAATTCTTCAAAGGGAACTTTTCTTCAAAGAGGCTGCTAAACTTTTTGTAAATATTTTATTCATACACAGTGATTACAGTGATGCTTTTCAGCTTAAAAATGTCTCATATGCACAATTCAGGGTTTTTTCCAATAAAAGTATGGCTGTTCTGGAAGTCTGGTCAAGGCAATCGCATAAACTTACACTCTTGGGATTTACAGTAGCACCTTCACTGCGGTTTCATGTCACCAAACAGAGGAAATACTTTGTTTTCTGACCTGTGTACCAAAATTTCCATGTGGAATGTGAAGATGTTTATGTCCTGTGAGCATGATTTTTAGACAGAGGGTTCTCATATCGAGAGCAGAGCTCCAAACCTTTAATATTTAGATTCTGCTCAACTGTGGTATTTTGCATCTCAGTGTTGTAGACATGCCACCAGGGATCAAAGTAATGCTGTAGAGATCCCACTTTCTTAGTAAAGCAGGCATGTGCCAGCCATCTGTTGTATCTGCTGATAGAAAACAGCAGTAAAGTTTCTCAAAGTTTTGCCAAGAAGAAAAGGGGGGGATTTATTGCTCAGCAGAGATGAGTTACAAGGCACCTTGTAGTGTAAGCTACATCTGGTTTCCATAGTAATTTACACGATATATGTGTAAACTACACAATTATTCTTTTTACACGGCAGTGTAAAGCTGTATTAAATAAACCATTCTTCAAGGTTTTCATTGCTTATCCTTTCTATAAATATTTTAATACATTTGTAACAAAAAAATCATAAGTAAGAAAATATTTTCACTACTTTTACAGTAGTATCTGCATTGTACAACATAAGTGTTGAAAAGCACTGGAACTAACAGGACACCCCAAACTTCAAGACTATATTTTGTGAAAACATACAGATTTCTCTCCTGATGCTACTAGAAGTTTTTCTGAAATATAAAATCTGGGCTGTGTTGCTTTCCTCTTCTTTGTGTAACTGAAAATGTTTTCTCTTCATATCACCTCTTTTTTACAGACAGTTTCCTTAGTATGTTCTTAGTGTTCTAAAGTTAATGCCATTACAAGTAATGCCATGGAGTAAAAAGTAAGAAATTAACCATAACAAGAACTAGCAGGAAGAATTTCTTAATGTATTTAACTTCTTCTGCTGGCATCATACTTTCCAAATAGTTTTTAGGTGGTTATAAAACAAATACAATAAGCCACATTCTTCCTAGGCCATGTGCATATGTAAGGAATATGGTATGACCCTGAGCTTCAAAACAGTGGTATGTAGTATATACTTGCATCATGTTGAATAGAATTTTAAATATTGTATATCCTAGCTCAGAGCACGGAGTTTCCGATTAGTATTTTTAAAGCTTTCGATAAAATGCATCTCAAAGCCTTTTTTATTTCACTTTACTGAGGCTTTACATTTGGCTTGCCAGGGTCTGTTCTTTTATTTTCTTTTTTTCTCTTTTTTTTTTTTTTTTCCATACAAATTCCAACTTCTGAAAGATGCTGGTTTACTTCAGTTAGTCACATTTATTCTGCTGTTAGACCATGTTGGATTTTTTATTTTGCTGGCATTTTTTTGTTTTCTTGTTTCATTTTTAACTGTTCATTTTTGGCCAAACTCTTCCCTACATCAGACTGTAAGCCAGGCATGGTAGAAAGTGCAGTCACCCGAAACGCATAGTAGAGAAGAGATAGTTGCATTGCAAACCTTAGTCTTTCCATAACAAAACACATCATGTTATTTGCAGTGAATTTTATTTATGAAGTGTAGTAGATGTCTGCTGCAGGTGTATGTTTCAATAAAAACAGAATATAGCTTTATTGGCATTTTCTGTTACATAAAGGGCTTTTCGGAAAATTTTAAATGGAAGAAACACATAATCAGTCATGTTTTGGATATGTTGTTGAATGCACATTTAACTTGCATTTTTTCCCTTCTGTTTGGTTTGTGGAGACTGCCGTTCTGAAATCTTAGTTGTAATAAACCGTGATTGTAATAAAATATATGTAATAATGTGTGTAATAATATAATGAAAGACTGGCTTTTATTATACAAAATAAAGTTGAGATCCATGTACAAAAAGCATCTGGGCTATCTGTGACACTTTGAGCTGAGTCAATTGTATGAAGTACCAGAAGTCCTGCTTAATGAGTACATGTGCATGGAGATCAGCTGTGTTTTCCCCTTGGGTGGCAGCCTTGCAGGTGATGTGTATGAACTGACAGTGGTGCGGGGCCTCTGCTGGCCTCCGTGGTCCTCACAATGCCTTATTAGACCTGTCAGCCTGCAGAAAAACCTGCAGAAGATTTCTCTCTTTCCTTACACTTACTTCATAAAAGAAAGAGCCAAATAGGGAAAACCAGACGTCTTCAAACTTCTGAGAGGCATGTTCCCATGCCTTTATGCCACTTTGCTGGACTTGCTCAAATATGTCCCTGTTTCTCTTGCACTGGGGAACCCAAGACTGGACCCAGCACTCCAGGTGTGTCTCACCACTGCTGGGCAGAGGGGAGGGCTCACCCGCCTGGACCTGCTGGCAATGCTCTGCCTGATGCAGCCCAGGAGGCTGTTGTTGGCCTTTGCCACAAGGACGCATTGCTGCCTCGTGGTCAACTGGGTGTCCACCAGAACCCCAAGGTACTTTTCTGTCAAGCTGTTTTACAGCTGATGGGCCCCCAGCATGTACTGGTGCATGAGGTTGTTCCTTCCCAGATGCAGGGCTTTGCACTTCTCCTTGTTGATCTTCATGAGGTTCCTGCAAGCCCACTCCTTCCATTCCTCTATCATCTGCATACTTGATGAGGGTGGTCATCATCCTCACAACATCGATCTCATTAATGAAGATGTTAAAACAGTATGAGACCTAATATCAGCCCCTGAGGTACACCACTGGTGACCGGCTTCCAGCTGGACTCCGTGCTGATGGTGATAATGCACTGAGCCTGGCAGTGCAGCAGTCCGCCTCACTTATGTAAATTCCACTTCACTACTTCTTCTGTGACGATGTTGTGGGAGAAGGTGCTTAAAGCCTTACTAAAGTCCAGATAAACAAAATCCACTGTTCTCCTCTAATCCCCCAAGCCAGCTATTAACACAAAATAGGTCAGGCAGCAACACAAAACTGAGACAAACTTGTACAATCACAGTGAACTAGCAAACTGAAATGTGCCTCAGAAAAACTAATATAAATAAAGCCAAGACTGTGATACTGTTGTAGAGACAGATGTACTGAGAGGACTTTATCCGGCTATGATACCTGAAATCCACCACAGTATGTGGATTCATAGTCCATTCATAGAAGACCACCTAGCTGCACAAAAATGTTGAGGAGGAGTTACCCAACAAGTCTGACTTGGAGAAGAGGCACACATGGGATAAAAATGCCTTAGTAAAGGCTTACAAAGATTTAGGGTGGATTTGTTTCAACCAAGCAACAAGAAAACCCCTGCATTTTTTGCATTTATTTATGAAAGTTTGCTTTGTTTTACAACCAACTGGTGGAATCCAACCTGTTTGGCTGTACAGGGAAAAGCGGGCAATAACCTTCTGGTTGCTTCAGTACTTGCTGCCATCACTGCCAAATACTGTAATAAATAACTTAGAGACCAAAAAGCACTTTCAGAGCTGGTCCCACAAATCCTCTGAAGTTACCCCTTGGCCTGGATAAACAACTAGCTCAACCCAGCTGATCTTAAAGGAAATAAAACCTGACATCAAACCTGGCAGTCTCCTAGCCTCAGGTTTTGGCCCATCACCAGGGAAAACAAACTTCCCAAACAGCAGCCCACTGAGGAGAAGACCTGTCACCAGCTCTGGGCCCTGAAGCACAGAAACCAGTAGCAAGAGCAGCAGAGCCAGCCTTCACAGCGAAGACATGGAAAGATCACAACTTGTTGATGAGCTGGAAAAGATGGGCTCTACCTGCAATGTTTCCTAGTAGCTCTCAACTTGCAAATGTGAATATTGATATAGTCAATGGGAATATGAGACTAAAAACCACACAGGCAAATAATCAAGTCCACTGAACACCTTCAGTAAGGAGTACAAGTACCACCTTCAGCCTATTCCTTTTAAACTGCAGGAAACACTGATTTCATTTTTCCAAGTTTGAACTTTAGCCAGTTCCCTTTCTTGCAGAGGTTCTGGGAAATAAATTGAACTGTTGAAACAGAGTCCACTTGAGTGACCAGGTTGCAAGAAATTTATTTTTTTCCTTCTGAATCCGCAGGTACATCAAATAGCTGCAAGCAGCTACATGCCTGCAGTCCACAGAGGGACCTTTGGGGAGAGCAGGCGTGTTGCACAGTGGAGCACACAGGCATTTTCCAGAGAGAAGAGAGGCAAAATACAGTTACCTGGATCTGTAGTCACAGACAACAGATGAAATGCATAGCCATATTAAGAGCTGGGAAATCATTTGCTAACAGGGCATGTTGACCATTACCTTAGTTGATTTTATATTTTTTTAATTTATGCTGTGTTTATTCTCCTCCTTCCAGTTTTGCACAGGAACTTCTATTCAGATTGCATAGGCATGATCAGATTTCTGCATTGGCAAAGGAGCATCGCTGAAAGCTTATGGCCCAACATGTTGCTCCCCTCTAGTCAGAGCTGTGATGTATCAGTATTAGGTACAGGGTGGAGAAGCTTACACTGTCCTTCCCAGACAGAAATTAGAGGCCTTCATCACATCAAGAACAACTTGGGTTTCACGTTTTTACTTGACAGAACATTAGCTTCCCTTTGACAGGACAAAGTCTGCACCTTATCCTGCCCACTAATGTAGTTCACATTTGAACTGTATCAGTGTGAATATCCTGTTTACTTAAAAGGCCCTTTTTAATTGTCCTGCCAAACATTTGCAGTCAAGTAAATCCCATAATTTATATAGTTGGTGCCACGATGCCACTGTTACTATGGTTTGTTTATACAACAATTAATCGAAAACTAATGGTAGGTTTGCAAAATTTAAAACATTTCTAAGTATTTAACATTTATATAAGACCTTTATT
This sequence comes from Patagioenas fasciata, assembly GCF_037038585.1. Classification (NCBI taxonomy): domain Eukaryota; kingdom Metazoa; phylum Chordata; class Aves; order Columbiformes; family Columbidae; genus Patagioenas; species Patagioenas fasciata. The sequence goes on from NC_092520.1 coordinate 179,100,410, forward strand.
CATCCAAAAGTAAGGTTTTCTCATGCTGTAAAATACTATCAAACAGTGTAAGTTTATTCAATTAAATTAATGGGGAGGCATTTAAAAGGATGCAGAACCTGAAAGTTTGCTGGCAGAACAAATGGCTACCTGGAGGTACAGAGCTTTCAGCCTCTGCGAGTTCTCATGAAATCTCTGTTCCTCTACCTCTCCATAACCCCAACAACTCCAACAGAAACTTCTGTCTTGTCCCTGTCTGCAAGGGTTGAGGTAACAGCAGTGAGGTCTTTCTCCCCTTCTTGGCTTAGGGCAGGTGACGGAGCATACCCAGGTTCTTTGGGATTTCTTCCCATCGCCAGACCAGAGGTGTCATGAAGAATGGGAAGCAGAAAGCCAGTTTTGTGAGATGGAAATAAAAGGGATGGCCATTGCCCTTCTGTGAAAGTGGTATTGTGAGGTTCTTCCCTGTCTGATTCCTTTATAACCACTCCCCATCAAAACAGAAGAGGGCACAATAACTAACCCTCTCTGCTCTGAGGAGAGAGTTGTGCCAGTCCATGTCTAGTGGAGGAATTAGCCAGTCTGGAGGGGCTTCCCTAAGCGTCGTGAGACATAGAAAGGAGAGCAGGAGCTTTTCTTACAGCCTGAGCAGAATTTCTTGAACTGATATTCAATTGTGAGAATTTGCAGCTCTGTTTAACACATCATTATTATGCCTTGACAACAAATCTGGTTTTGCTACCCCTGCCACATTCATGGGACAGTTTACTTCAAATGCACAAGTGTCTACTCTGATGATAATCAAGCAGCAAAGAGTTGTTTGGGTGAAGCTTGCTTTTTATCTCTGATTATAGACTTCCATATAAGCCACATTTAGTAATGGTATGCTTAAATTAGTTTCTGTGGTAAAGCCCAAGTTATTTCTGGCAAGCATAGGATGAGATACTGACCACTCTCAATGCATAGAAAATATTTGAAGGCATTTATTTGAAAAAAGAAAAAGCCTTGGATTAGAATTTGTACAACCTGTATGTTGAAAATTCAACTGTTAACTAAACATACCTTTTGGTATTTCATTGAAAATGGACCTTTGGACTGAGGTGTGTTGTTCACCTGTTGTCCTTTAGGAGTCTGTTAATATCCTACAGATAAATCATAATTTTTCGGAAAACTGATTTCTACTACTTTAAAAATCTGCATTTGAAAACATTTGTGGATATTTCCATATGACCAGCATGGTTTGGGCTTAGGAGTTTTTTCTGTACACATTTCCCCAGAAAACATTTCCAATGAATCTTGTGGTCAGCAAGCTGTGGCGTTCCAGTCTCTGCCACCCCTAATTCATATGCATGTCAGTTGAAAAATACAAACGAAAGGTTACAGAAACAAACTGTTAAATCAAGGTAGTTGGCCTTTATGTACAAACGTGTTTTCCCTAGACCTCTGCATGTCTTCTAAAACACATCTTGCAACTGTGTGGTTTACTCTGTATTTGCATATTAATGTTTCCATGACTTAATGGGGCAGATTTTCAAAGGCTTCTCAGCATTTGTAATAGCCATTCACTCGGAGGAAACCCACAGGACTTCAGCGCCAGGTTTTTTGCCTTTTGCCTGTATAAGATTCACAATTATAGAAGAAGCTCTATGATATTATGCCTTATAGATGAGAATTAGTATGGGATCATATACCTAATGAGGTTTTAATGTCCTGTAAAAACAAGGAGACAGAGCTATGTCTGTACATACAGCATTATTCACTGGTATTTCCTGACTTTTGGCTGCTTAAGTGGATACCATGAGACTTATTGAAACTTTTTTCTTGTTAACACGAGGGGGTTTTTTTATAGCATTTCCTTTGTTTCCTAAAACAAAACAAAACAAAAACGGAAAGGTAGAAAGGAAAAGGAAAAAACCTCACTTTGGCTAGACAGCAGTCTAGACAGCAGTGTGTCCCTTTGCTCTGAGCAGAGCAGAGAAGGGGAGAAGGTATCTCCTTCCCCTCACACTGGGGAGGGCATGGGAGGGTCCCTGTTGTGAGCAAACTGAAGAGAGCAGGTTGTGTGGTGTCTTCCTCAGCTGCAGTGCTGCTAAGCTGTGCTTGCATGGTCCTTCTCTGGCACATCTTAGGAGACCCACAGGAGGGAGCCCATATGCTGTGTGCACCACTGTAGCGGCAAAGGCTGCTGGAGAAGCAACAGCCTGTCCTGATTCGGGAGTGCACGTGTTCCACCCTGGTTTGCCCAAGCACCTCCTGCGCAAAAGCAGCAGAGCATGGGCCTCACCTTTGCACCAGAACAGCATTGTCTTTAGCTGAGACAAGTCAAACCCTGACCAGTGGATTTCCTCAGTGACAAGCACCTAATGTACATACAGTTGATACGATCACAAAATCTTCCTGATGCAGCATCCTTGTCCACTCTCTTCTGTAACACTCTGTACAACATTTTCCTAAGATATGGCAAGACAACCACTTGAAAACAGATGTGCAGCCTATCCTCAATTCAACCGCACAGCATACCTAAGTGGCATGTCACAATTTGAAAGGTGGCACTTCGCATGTGTCTCACTTTCCTGAGAGGTGTGTCATATTCCATTTAAAGAGTACAGCTCCCTGGTCACATTTCAGAAATGTGTTTTTAATCCAGTGTTGCTCCAAATAAACCTGTTAACATGAACTGCCTCAAGCTTAAAAACATGACAAACATGAGTCAACTTGAATTATTCCCAGTGTATAATCTTAATGAACAATTGCAAGATCATATGACTGAGGGTGGAATCATGTGTTTGGATCTTTCATTTTTCTCGGAGCTAAAAAGCCTTGTGTCTACATGACAGCTCTGGCAGTGCCATCAGAAGCGTGCATGCCCTATTTGGATGCAGGTTCTGTTGGTTTCAGTAGTGCGTTGGAGGAATAATCATTTCACTGATGATTCTCAGCTTAGTTTCTTCCTCACTCCAAGATAATGAAATTTGAGAGTGCGGTGAGAAAAGCTGATGTCTGCCAGTGGCACAGGAGCAATTTGCCTCGCTTCCAGTGCCGTTCTACAACAGCTTCACCCAGGCTAGCAGCTGACACGATCCTGTCTTCTTTCCCATGCCTGGTCACACATTTCCATTCTCTTTCTTGTGCCAGTGCTGTGTGGCTGCTCAGAGAGTTGCTCTGGCTGAAAACTAGCCCTACAGAAAGAAGTGATTAATCTTTAATTCGGTCTACTGTCTCAGTTAGCTCACCACACAGCCATGTCTGAAGAGTGTAGGACTGCAACAGCCCGATCTTGGGCTGCCTTCAGCTGCCCTGGTGCAGTCCTGCTATGATGAGCTGCAGAAAATGTGGCAAATCAAAACAAGAGACAAAACTCCCAGACCTCAAGTGTCTTCTAGCAGGCAGAAATTGAAGCATAACCAACAAAATTGACTCAGCTGACTGGCATCACAGCGAGTCCTGCTGCAGATGACAGGGAGGGTTTGACCTATGGGCTGCTGTGCTAAGCACGGCATTTCTGTAGTGATACAGATAGCAGGTCCAACAGCTCAGCGAGGTTTGCAGTGTAGGATGTCATTCTGCTTCTGTGTTTCTTTCTTCCTGAAAGTACCATGGACTGCACTCAGCCCAGAGCTGCTCACCTCATTTAGTCAGTAAGGGGGATTTGGAGAACCTCCAGCAGGCTCTGACTTCAGCAGAGTTTAGAGGCTGTCAGCTCATCTGGATGTACTAAGTGACAAAAAGGACAATTTGGCCTTAGTCTGCAAGACCAGACCAGATTTACCATAGCTGTGCATCAAGGAATAAATTACATCTCTGATCTTAGCAAAACTCTTTAATCCCACATGAGGCAGTTATCTCAAAGCAAAGTATAGACTTCTGCTGCCATCATCCTACTGGTTTTTCATCAGAGGTAAATTTGCGCTTGAGAAGGTCCGCACATTCATGTCTGAAGCTGAACTGTCTCACTGGAATTTTCTCTAATAAAAATCAGGTTAGGGTCTCTGCAAAGCATTCTTCTGGGGAACTTTCAGCTGCTGGCACTCCCTGACAGGGTTTATACTGACAGGTGATAGGTCACATTATCCAGAGTAAAAACAAACAAACAAAACAGAAGGATGGCTTTCCTAAAATAAACTTCATACCTTTCTGAGTAGGACTCATTCTGCAAGTGTGTGCAAAGGGCTCATCTGGAAGCTCAACTTGACCCTGACTGTCATAACTCTTCCTAATTTCTTTCATCTTCCTCAAAGAGAGGATTGACCTGGTCATGTCAAGCACTGGCTATATCAGAACAATATTTTTGTCTTTCATCAAGTTCATATGCAGAAAACTTTTTACCTAGAAAGTGCCAGGACCATTTCTTCATCCTGTTGAAGAAAGGGGCTGTAACAGAAGGAGACAAAACGAAAACCAGCATGGCTCTTTGCCCTGTTTACCATCTGAATCCCATCTAAAGAAAGATTGTGACAGGAGGAAGGGCAAGACAAAAAGGACAGGCCTTGAAGGGTAGCAAGGGATTAGTACGCTAGCAATGGCTGGGGGCATAAGGAAGACATTTTTAAAGAGAGGATTTCTCCACGTAACTCTCACTAAAACTCAGTAAAATTATATCAAGCGCAGAGAGCTCTGCAGTGCAGCCCATGTGCCACAGTGAAATTCAGGACTTTCCACATCTCTGGGCTATGACTTTGCTAGAAAACTAGCACACAGAAAGAGTGAGGGCTGGTGAAGATGCCTGCACTGCAAATAGACTCCATCTGCATCCAGGGAGAGAGATAAAGACAGTTCAAGGCAGCAGGTAAATCAGACTTCTGGCTGGACTGAATTTTCTTCTGCAACTGCTTGTCTCTCTCCTCTCAGTGTGGAAGAAGTCAGGGAGAAGCTGACTCTAAAGAAGATACTTCATTTAAATGCTGGCAAATATATTCGACTGTTCTGGACCTTAACTCAAAAAACTGGACCCTGTGAGACTGATTCTGTAACCAAGGGATGAAGCTGTGCAGAGGATGCCTATGAACAGCCTTAGAAACAGAAAAGTTCCTTGTAGAAACTGTTCAGTTCTGAGTAAACTCCATAATTAATATAGTTGGTGCCACGATGCCACTGTTACTATTATTTGTTTATACAACAATTAATCGAAACCTAGTGGTAGGTTTGCAAGATTTAAAACATTTCTAAGTATTTAACATTTATATAAGACCTTTATTCATCCAAAAGTAAGGTTTTCTCATGCTGTAAAATACTATTAAGCAGTATAAGTTTATTCAATTAAATTAATTGGAGGTAATACTCCCCTGCTTTACTATGAAGATAAGTCCGTCTTGCTTTGAAAAGTTCAGAGTATAGAGGACATAACTATATGGAGGCCTGTGTGGTATATGGATATATTACAGTAATATGTGTCCACATACTGGGGTCTTGTCTCAGTACACAAAGCAGTGTGATTTCAAGTACAACACCAAACACACAAGTTCCTTTTCAGATACACTGATCAAACATTCTATCTAAATAACGAATGTAGTTCTTCTTTCACAGTAGTACCTAGAATTTGCTTTGGTCAGTGCCAGTGTGTAAAAGAAGAACAGAATCACTCTGGATATTCCAAAAAGCATTTGAAAAATCAATCCAGCAGATGTTAAAAGAGAGCAGTGTTAAGGAAGGCTTTCTAACAACTAGTCAGGAAAGAGTCGAATTTTTTAAAAACATTTTCACCATAACTTTTAAACACTTGTTTGCTTGGAATACAAGGCTAAAGACCATTATCTACTGAGCAGTAAATGAAGAAACTCCCACTCAGAGACGCTGCAAAATTTCTGTCGCTTGAGCGTACTGAGGTGGAAGTGTCTCCCTTTGAGACTCTAGAAGGACTCCAGTCTGACACAAGGTGCTGTGAGATTTCATGACTTTTGAGAAAGTTCATTGCTTACATTTTGGGGAGAGATATTTATTGTACGGGAGTGCCAGTTACAGCCAAGAGTGAAACACATGGACTCAATAAAGGCCCAATTACATGACCTTTGCTGTTTGCCACGCTTTTAACTTGTGTGAATTATTGATTACACTTTCATGAGATCATAATCAGAAGGTTGTTTTTTGGTAATGGTGTGCTAGAGGAGCTTTATCCTCAACTTCAAAGCTGTCCTGTGAGGCTTAAGAACAAAGGGTTGGAAGTTTGAAGCACGGCCAAAATGAATCTGTGTGCATTATCTATGTTTACCACCATGCAAGAGGCGGATTAGCTTAATCTTCAGCTATGAACTTTCTCTCATCACATCAGATGAGCCATTATCTCAAAGGTTTACATTTGTGCTTTTAGAAATACTGTTTAATTAAATGTAGTGTCCACTCAGATCTCCATCATCTAAATATTTATTAATTAGCTTGTTAGTGCAATCATTTCTCTAATTGTAAAGGTTTTATTGAAATTTTATTTGACATTCTCTGAAAAGAATTTTCAAGCTAATCTATTAATTTTAAGTAAATGTTTCCAGAGCCTGAAACTGCAGACAGTCTGTAATCTATGTAAAGATGCACTCCCAGGATCAGCCAGCCCAGGTTTCCACTTACTTTTCAAGCTGTGAGGGGAAGAAAATAACCTCACAGTTTATTTTCAGTGTAGATAGAGCAACCATGTTGCAGGTGCCAGTAGCAGACCTGTATAGAATTTTTTGTTGGAACTAACCTGATGAGACAGTATTTATTTATTTTTTTTTTCCAAGGATCATGGATGATGTCCCCCTTTTTTATTAGCCTTAGGAAACTGGCATTTTGGACATCTTTGATCATGAAATCTCCACTGGAGAGAGCACTGATCTTTTGCTGAATCACAGAAGAACAGATGAGCCTTTCTTGTGCAAGAACAAGACATTACTTTTCAGCAGAAGAGCTTTTACCAGTTCTTGGGATACCAGACAGCATGTTTCATTAAATATTTGAAGATAATGAAGGCTTATGTGTATTTTCTTCTTTTTTTTTTTTCAATCTGAACTCTTAATGCTGTTTCTCTTTTTGGTGTACTGCTTCCTTCTGTGCTCTTCCCCTTCTAATTTTAATCTGTAAGACATAGGAGAAAACAATTTAAAGAAACCCTGTGCACCATGTATACATCCCAGTCTGGTTCACGCTGATAAATATCGTTCCTTGCTAGAGATTTTCAAGATATAATTAACTGTGCTAATTTATCAAAACCCTAGTGTTTTTGTCTCCTTTTAACATCTTTTTCTCAAAAGTATGTCTAGAGACATAGGAATAAAATATGTTACAGAAAACCCATCAAACAAGAAAACTAAATATGGGGAGTTGTGCTCTCTTGGTTTCCCTTTTGTTTCTGAATAAAACAAGGTAGAGAAGGAGCGAGAAACATCAAGTCTTTCCTTAACGAAGAGCTGTAAATTTGTTGCGACTTTGTTTCTTAAGAAATCCTACACACCCCATGCCTTTGTAGCAGTGTACTTGTACCTACCTGGAAATGGCTGTGGTTGTATTCACCCAGACACTGCCTTCAGAGGCTTTGGCCTTGTGGTCCGAGGCTGTGGCCCCACTGCCCCCACCGCAGTTACCTGCTGCATCAAGGGATTGACTCTTGACTCTAAACCAAAATCGTATTTTCATTAGCAGTCTAATGATGGGCAATGGGTATTTATTTGGCCCTCTCTTTCAGGTAGCCTGCTTTTCCTGTGCGTGAGGATGAGTTTCAAAGTTAATGCTCTGCTGGTGTACTTGGATCTGTCTTTTTCACTGGTGTCCCTCTCGAACTCCTCTCTTTACATTGCTCGTTACAGCAGCGTCTAGATTGCACTGCAGTAACAAAATGTGCTGCTGACATATGTACCCATACTCCAGCCAGACTCCTTCAGTGGCCTGATATGTGGGCTATGGCTGCGACCTCCCGTCTTTGTTGAAATTTATCTCCTTTTGCTTCATGCTGCATCTTGGAACACAGATGAACCAGCTTCTCTGACCTAATGCAGTTAATATCTTGGAGAAGTAATGGTCCATGCTGTAAACACCTGACAAACATATACATTGCCTCACTTTGTGATTTTATTTGTGGCATATGTAGCTGTGAGCATCTGCTATGGATGATGCATGCTAGAATCTTCCAGTGTGTGCGTAGTCAGAAATATCCATGGATCTGGGATAAAAAGGAACTTTTAAAATGAGTTTATTTCTTTAAATGTAGAAAATTTGCATTAGGATATATTTCTCATTTAATTGGGAACAAAATAGAACATTCAGCACTGATCTCTTTAATATGATGAGAAGAAAATGTAGTTAATGTCTCACATCTACTTGCAAAGCTAACACACATTCTCTTTTCTTTGTTAGAAAGTCTGCAGATTTCATTAGGTTATTGAGCTGTGACTTATAACAATTTAAGCTACTCTGCCTCACTTTTAGATACTGCCATTACTTCTAATCCTATGTCTTTCATGTAAAATGAAGAAAACTTAAAGCACATTCTTGTGAATGTTTTGATTAAATATGAAGCAAATAAAGGTAGGCACAACATGGCATCTGAGTGATAAGAAAACTCAGATCTTATACTGAGGAGCGGAGTTCTGTAGGAATTTTAAGTGTATATCATTTAAAACCAAACTGCCGACGGATGTTTGCTACAATACTTGTTAGAGGGCTTCGTTATTTTTATAACCTTTTACATTCCTCTGATTTATAGAAAACAGCCATTTAAAGTCCATAAAAGTTAATCCTGAGCATGGAATTATTTGCCTAAAACTAAATTTCCTCCCTTTGCTGAGGGCTTTGCCCACATGGGGAACTGTTACAGAGCAGCTGCGCGGGGCTGCCTGCTGACCCAAGGCACCCAGTTCCCGCACTGCTCACACAAGGTCTGCAGGGGCCCTTGCCTCCATTTCTGAGGGTCTCAAACAAAGTCTTTACACAAAAGTAAAGCATATTCTTCTTTGGGTGCTTCCTGGAGTCAAGCCAAACCCCAGAAGTCCTCCATGCAGGCAGAGTGTGCAATTGTCAAAGATCAGCAATTTATCTCAAACCCTATTTCCTCCATCAACTCTGATAACACCGTTGCTCTAAGATTTAGCTTCAGTACCAAATTTTGCCCCTCATGTACCAGACAGTTCATAGGCTGCCTTAGAAAGAAAAAAAAGAGTTATGAGAATGTTTTTATAATGGAAAAGGGATTATAGATTATGGGTTTTTCCCATTTATCCACGTTATTCCCATTTATTCCTGTTATCAACAATATTCAATGGAATTTTGTTCTCGCTACTAGGTCATTCACTTTGAACACGTACGGCACAAATTATGGTAGTCACTAGACAATATTTTAATTGCACAGACCTGTCTCTTCAATTAACCATCATGACTAAATTTCATGCTAGGCTGGAGCATGATAAATATTTGCTGAGAGTATGTTGTTTGCTCATGATGATTAATACAAGTTAATTGGCAATCAACTCAAATTACAGCAGGACAATACTGGAGACTGGATGTAGGGATTGTGTCAAGACAGATTTTTTTCCAAATAGACAGGATTTACAGCAGCCATACCTTGTTTCAGATTGACAGGTTTGAGGAGTTAAACTACTCTGCTCCACTGTGCAGTCTCTCTAGACTGTGGTTTTTGTATATAATTTTTATATCAAAACTAAACCAACTCAGTCGAGCACATGTGATTTGCAAACATACTCTGCAGCACATGGTTTCATAACCTTGAAGTCATGCTAGCTGGATCTACCTGAGGTGTTTCAGTTCTTTGTAGATACTACCGTTTCAAGAAGTTCAGATTTTGTGAACTCAGCAGATGTATAAACCTTTGTACAGAAATGGTGAGAGCGGGTATCTCTCTGCAGTGCAATGTGTGGCTTTCCTCCTGAGCAGCCAGTTGCTTGTGCAGTGTCATTTCCCATCTTTTTAATGTGTGAGCAGAACGTACTCCTGCCTCAGGCACTAATCACTGCTATGCCTCTACTCTGGTTAGGGGGATTCCTTTGTTGAAAGGCTGTGAGTATTGTGGCTCAGGCAGCAACTGATTCCCTTTCCCGCAGTGAACTTCCATTTTGACTCTAGAAAATGGGATTTCAGTTCCTTTCCTACAAATCAGGGCTCTGGCTCACAAGCTGACTTGCTACCACAGCGTGGCTGGAGTGGAAATATGGGAGTGGAGCTGTTTGGTCTAGTTACCAGTTGTTGTTTACTAGAATAGTAAGAACATAATGTTTTAATATTCCAACCCATTACGACCTGGTTTAGATATAACCGAACATCAAAGCTAACCAATGAGAAACAGACAGTATGGCATTGACTCACTCACTGTACTATTCTATAGATGTGTAGAGACATAATTATTTTTCTGAACCAAAGTTTTATTTGAGAACAAAAATGTTCACAGTCTGACTTTATGGCTTGTTTTCATATTTTGGCATGGTATATTGTATTGGAAAAATGTCTTTAATTAAAAGCAGCCTTTTGAACAGTACACCAGACTTCAGTTTTCATCTCCTGTTTTACTGCTTCTCTCCATGCCCCCTCTCCCTCCCACATATATTCCATGTATTTAACCCACCCTTAAAACTTTTCATCACTTCCTCCCCTGTTGTTCTGCAAGTCCTTCTCCGAGGTCTCCATGCCTACATAACACCCTCTGAAGACTGTCCATGCGGAGTGTAGCCCCTGCATGCCATTTGGGGGCTCCTTGCTGTTCCCACAAAACAAATGGATGGGATGCGTTGCCAGGGCTGATCATGAATTTCATAATGACCTTTCTGCCCACCTCATGAATGCTTTGCCAGTGTCACCAGGAACTAAAGGGAGATGGTCTTCCACATGCTTCCATGGCTGCTGTTCGAGTTAGCAGAGCACAGCATCACGGAAGGGCCAAAGCTGATCTTAGACCAGATGGTCTGATCTCAAGATCATCTAGTCCATCTTTCTGCTCTCCCTCTCCCTGTATGTCAGACGCTCTGGTCCCTTCATCATCTTTGTGGTCCCTTATTGGTCTCACTACAGTAAGTCCATGTCTTCAATGTACTGGGGAGACAGGATATTGTAGGAGAAAAGGGACAGTCTTCTGGCTGAGGACATTGACTGCCGTCTTGTATGCAGTAATAAAGTACTATTTGTCAGCCCAGTTTGCTCATAAAATTTTGGCTTTAACCTCTCTGTGTTTCACTATATTAGCTAAAAAGCAGACATAACAATACTCTCTACTATCAATGTGTTGCTGGATGAAGACACATTTTTGCCAGTGCCCATGCTAAGGTCTCAAGTGCTTTTCTGAGAGCAACAGGTACAATTACCTGCTTCAGGGTGAATGAGAAGCCAGACTTTAGGGAGAAGATGAATTTCTACTTGCTTTGTACATTGGCAGCTCTGCCATTGACAGTAGTGAAAGTCTCCAGTGACTTGCTAAGGTGGAGACATCTCAGGGATACATGATGTGTATGCTGCAGATGCATGACATTACTTTGCATGGAATATGAAGAAATATTGAACAGATGACTCAACAGAGAGGCCAGGGTCCCATGCAATAAAGTACCACAGCCTATAATCCATGCCACAATGCAGGTGCATATCAGGAGGAGGATGGAAGTAGTGGAAAGTAGTTTTTAAATAATGTCAACACCTTTTGGGGATTGCCAAAACAAATAATTTATGTTCTAATTAGTAATGACAGACATGAAGCCAACAACTCTGTAGGAGAGCTCTCAGCTCCACCTTTGGAACAATTTAATAAACTGAGGTTGGACAAGGCAGTGTCGAAGCTGTAAGCAAGATACGTGTCTTAGCATGGTGCTTCAGCAACGTTGCTATTCACTGTCTGGCTCTGCATCCCCTGGGCAATGCACTGTGCCGTGCAGATCAACCAAGAGCAAACTTGGATATTCTCATGCCACAGTTGCATGATGCATGTGGGTATGTATGTCGTTTAAACTGTACTTGTGGTGCAAGCAGATCATCTGGGCTCACCAGTCAGTTTCTGGAGGATTCTGCGCAAAAAACAGCTTTAAGAATTAGCCTGGTGTTCATACATTTTTGTGGTCTGCCAGATAAAAGGTGTGGCTTGTAAAAAATGTCTTTTCTGTATAATGTACGTTCACTGTATGCATGTCATGGTCCTTGCTGTTATGCTATGTCCTGATTACTGTGTGGTCACTAGCAATCTCTGAAATTATCTGAAAATTATGCTTAGGTGAAGAAGCACTCAGGGAAATAATAGAAACAAATTCAGTGAATGGCATAATGAAAACTGTACTGTTTTTCTGCTGTAGTTAATACGTTAAATGGTCTGTTTCTGTGAATACAATTAAAATACATATCAACTTTTCGTTTATTTTGTTATAGGCTGAGTACTTCTACGAGTTCCTGTCCTTGCGCTCTTTGGATAAAGGCATAATGGCGGATCCAACTATAAATATTCCTCTGCTTGGAACAGTTCCTCATAAAGCATCAGGTTTGTGCTGTTGATGTTATAAATGATGTTCCTGTAAAAAGTATCCCACAGCCAGCAAAACCTAAATATTTTATCATGAATTACAGTTCTGAAGTTTATTGCTAAAGAAATGCTTGCCACAGTGCTTGACACTGAACAGTGTGTGTCTTGCAGCGTATTTTGTCTGAGCCAAGTCACACAAAACTTTTATGTGTAGATAAATCAGCAGAAAGTTTTGCAAAATTGTTGTATAAAATTCATGTACATTAATATTATTACTTACGTTGTGCAGCTTTTCGAAAAAGAAAACTTTGATCAGTGTAAGAAACAGTTATCATATTCTGTTTCTCAGAGGTTGCAGTTTGTGGACATTTTACTTTCATTTGGAGTCAGCTGTTGTCATCAGGCATTCAGCTGAAAGACACAAGTTCTAGTTTAGGGTATTATCATTTACCACTTTTCCCATAGTTACGCATTCTTAGTCCTTCACTGGAGCTTACAGGTCCACAGAAGAGGCTGAGCTCAAGCCAGCGTAAGTGCTCCAGAAGCACCATGGTGCACAGTGAGTTGGGTGGAGTAAAACAACTTTCCATGAGAGGTTATCAAACCCACTTTGCTCTGAAGTGGATGAATAACAGTCAGCATGTTCTGTTCCAGGGCTAATGTGTGGTAGTCTCTGGAAGGAAGGCAGAAATGTACATCTGGGTGACAATAGTGTCTTAGTGATCTTCATGACCAGCCTTAGCCAGCCTAAGACCATGTGGGATAAAATGGGAAAGACATAAGAAATGGAACAGAACAATGGGGCTGCAAATGAACCACTGATACACAAGTTTACATCTTTGGCCAGTCTCCTCTCCTCTCCTCTCCTCTCCTCTCCTCTCCTCTCCTCTCCTCTCCTCTCCTCTCCTCTCCTCTCCTCTCCTCTCCTCTCCTCTCCTCTCCTCTCCTCTCCTCTCCTCTCCTCTCCTCTCCTCTCCGCTCCCCTCCCCTCCCCTCCCCTCCCCTCCCCTCCCCTCCCCTCCCCTCAACATAACCTACAAGTGCAGGGAGGCTGGAATTGAGATCTCACAGTTCCAGCAGAAGGTCTGTTAACTTTCAGGATTAAAGCCGAAAAGTACCTACTCTGTTTGCAGCACTGGTACCTCAGTTCCAGGACTGGCACGAGCATGTCCATGATGTTTCCTTCTGTGGATCATGTGCAGTGCACCACTGTGCTTAGCATGTGTAATGTCTGTTTGGCATTATGGTGAGTCCAGTGTTTAACAACGATTGATAATCAGTACACGCATGCTACTTGAAGCCTGTGCAGTATTTAACAGTGAGCCACTAGTATGATGGTGTTTTTTTCACACTGCCATCTAGCTTGCCAAAATTAACCAAGTAGCCTTAAATGAATACATGTTATAAAAGCAGTGAATGTTTGCTACTTCTGCCACACAGCCCGCCAGCCCACTGGTCTGGCTCAGAACACCTCCTTTCCCTGCCCACTGTTGGTGTTGATGCATTAAAAGGTACATGCTGAGCAACCAGTGGTGCTGAAGTGCTCAGTGGGAGAAGCTGGTGCCTTCTCTGGGTGCAGCAGCATCTCTGCTCACCATGCCATGCTGGTGGAGAGGGACAGTGGGCTGCAGGGCTGTGCATGGACTCCCACTCTTCTCTAGGCCCTGCATGTCCACTGGCATCTCACTGGGATTGGTAACTCAGAGATGTCCCATAAGCAGTCCCACCCTTGAGACTGTAAGTGGCTTTTGGTGGTGGCTTTTACATGTTAGTCAAGTGTGTAAAGCAACTGCCTGCAAACTTGAAGATCTGTGCTACCAACACAGGAGTTACTCTCAACCTGCCTCCATTGGAGACAATATAGGGAACCTTGTTTTCCTGAGCAGAAGGAAAAGGCATTAGCTCCCAGACAAAAGGGATTAGACCTACATCCTCCACATCCCAGGAGAGCATTCTAATTACCAACTAAAATTAAATTATATATAAATCATTAAGCTTCTTGAGGTTCCTTTTCACACTAGTTGAATTTTCCTCAGTCCTACTAGAGCCATCTGCTCTACAGCCCTGGGTGCAAGTGCTTCAGAGGATGCAGAGTATAAATGTGCAAGAGAGGCAATTCTGTGGCCTGGTGGTGGGATGATGGCTGGCAGAGAGAAGTCCTGAGCTGTGATTCCCTCTCCTTGTTTTCAGCCAGTGATGGGCAAATGTGAACTGCATCCTAAATTGGGAAGCGAGGAGCAGACCTTGGTTTTGCCCTGTCACAGCCCTGCTCAGTGCTTCAGTAGCCCATAGGAGTTCATGGCTGTGGTTCTCAATGCAAGGAGCTTTTGCTCTCTGCTTTGTTTTGATTCTAGTTCTGTTGCTGCATGTTTAGCATTATTCAAACTGGCATAAAAAAAAGCAGAGATCCAGGCAGAGTTTAGAGATGTTATTTCAGCTCTTAACCGCCACAGAGCTTCACCAGGATCCAGGTGCTTATTGCTCACAGGAGGGTCCTTTACTGCATGTCTGTGTGCCTAGGGGTTTGGACATCTGGGCAGACCAAAAATGCAGACGCTTCCAGGGTGAAGAGGGCTGGAATAAGGGGTTACTGACCTGTCGTCTCAGGCTTTAGCCGTAAGAGATGCATGTCTGGTCTTTGCATTAAACCCATAGCCAAATCTTGGGGAAGATCAGGGGTTTACTACCAATTCAGTGAAGTCCAGATATGACTGTAGCGCAATCATTAAACTTCTGCCATATCTTCCTCCCCATAGCAGTTTGCTCCGCCAAGTCACACATATCCTGATACAAGCACTGATTTCCTGCACTTGCACTGTAAGAAGGTTACTACAGTTTAAGAAGTTCACTGCATTTAAACTATGTTTAATCCACTGTAAGAATTTCCTTCTTACCACATGGTTGCATGCTTTTTGTACCAACCTTTTAAAAGACCAGTGTAAAAGTACTTCAACAGTGAAATTGCTTTATAATGAAAACTGCAACAGACCTTTAAGTCTGTAGGACTTACCAGAAGCAGAATGTGTTTCAGCAATAAATTATTCTATATTATACCAAGGCAACAAATTAAAAAAATGGCCCAATTATGGCTTGCAAAATTTATTCTAATAAGCAATTTAAAACAAACCAAATGTAGGGCCGTTAGCTCAGTACTTGGTCTGAAATCTCAGGCCATCTTCAAAAGAAAGAAATAAACAATTTCTGTTAGCTGGATCTAACTTATAAAGCGGCTAGGAAGAGCCAATTTTGAAGAAAAGAGATAAAATTGTTTCATCTGAAGATTGTTTAAGATCACTTGTGACGATCACAGAAGAGCATTCCATAGCTCTGAGGTAGCAGGCTTGCTTCCTCATTAAAATACCCCAGATTTACTGGCCTTAATTATTTGCTAAATCTCTTTGTAGTTCAAAACTGTTTGAATACTTTTCCTGGAAAGACAATCTCCAAATATTGCTACACTTATCAAGTTCTGTCAGTGATATGTCTCTGTCTTCTTTTCAAATGATTGCACCCATAATCTTATTTATCAAGTCTACCATCTTGCCAGCACTTTATGCAATAAATTTTGATTAAATCAGTATTTTGTTTATGTATTAATTGCAGTATCCAAAACAGCAAACACATCCAAAGTAATGTGTAAGGTGTTTTTGCAGAGTTTGTGAGAGAACTTGGAAAATCTAGACTCAGAAGTGATCAGCTCAGCTCAGAAAATTAAATATAAGCCTCCAGCTTGTTTTGATGTGTCCTTAGATACCTCCACATGAGTAGTTGCCTCATCTGCAAACAAAAGTGTCTTTTTGTCAAGATGACTGTCTGTGCTGCAGACTGGTGGGGTTATGTCAGTAAACAAGCACAGGCTCATCTCCTGTGCGTCTGTACTTCTAGTCCTGGAGCTGCCTAGGAATAAGCTTATCTGTGTATCTCTGCATTACAGATTTTCATCAATGCCATTACTCTAAAGCTTAAATATAAATATTATCAATATATTTTAGTACTTCTCTGTATGATTTTGTATTTATGTAGATATATGCACATGTAAATATAAATATTATTGTTATTATTCTCCTCTAAGTCGTTCAGGTTGGATTTCCTTGCCTTGGAAAACAAGATGGGGTCGCTGCATTTGAAGTGAATGTGATCATAATGAATTCAGAAGGCAATATTATTCTCCAGACCCCTCAGAACGCCATCTTCTTTAAAACCTGTCAGCAAGGTAATGCTAAAGAGGACGTGCCATGATACCATTAGACCTGGTCACCTAACTTGCTTATGTTTCATTTAGGAGAATGGCTGGAGAAGATAGAAATAACGTGCTCACACAATGTGTAGCAATGGTGGTGAATGCCAGGCTGTTCTGGCTCTGCCTGTGCATTTGCTGTTCATTTACCACGTTTACTAACCCTTTCCTTACTGTCAGCTGTGTCTCCCTTAGTAGGCTGGGTTGGAGGCGTTTCTCCTGCTGTTCACAGCTCATCACATCAAGGATGTTGATAGAAATGTATCATGTGAGAAGCACCTGTCAGCAAATGATTCTTGGTGCTTGGGGAGAGCTAGTCCTGTGAAAATAAGATGAGGCTAACATTTCCAGAAGGGGTGTAGGATTTGGAGAACTGAACTTCTAAGATCTGTAGTAAGGACATTGACTTCAACAAGTACTGTCCGATGCCTTATTTCAACAGTTCCTTAAATTTCAACTTGCACATACAAATGGAATGCAAAAATCCTAAATCAGAGCACTTTTGCAAAATCTGGCTTTGCCTTCTCTGAAGCTCAGATGGCAGCTTCTTGGATTTGGATACAGGTAAGGTGGTGGAAGCTGGTCCGCAATACTTGTAGTCATCAAGCTGTAAACACAACACAGGATGCACTGGTAGAAGAAGAGCACCATGAAGTTATAGCAGTGTTTACTTGGAAAGGAGGGAACCTATTTAATCTATGCACCATAAACATTATGTAATAAGACTTTCTGGATTAATTTTATACACTACAGACAGCTATAATTATCACTTTAAACTGAGGCTGTGGAAATCGAAAAATCAGTATCTTAAGGCAGTTACCCATGTCATGTGCAGTTGCATTAAATTAACCCATGACAGGGCTGGCATACAAAGAGTCAGATTTTTATCCTTCTATTAAATCTTTGTTCCTAGTCACACACGTTCTTCTCTGCACTCTTTTCTCTGAGCTAATTGGCTGTAGTGTGGCTTCAAACAGCAAGCAGCAGGAGCAGGAGTTGTTTATTCTTTGAAACCTCACTACACCTAAATAGCAAAGCTGCTTGTCTCCTTTGAAGCCTTGCTGCTGCCAGGGAAAGCAGGGGAGGGGGAGAAGTGGGCAGAGAAACAGGAAGGAAAATGGGGGCTTGGTGGAAGTAAAATCAGTCAGTTCTCTTGTACAGATTTGGGTGTCTGATGTAAATGCAACACAAAATATTTGCTATCTTTTTATTTTCAGTTCAGTTCAAAGATACTGAACTTAATAAACTTTAGAAGTAGTGTTGGGGTAATCTAATAAGGAAAGCAGAGTTACAGATCTGTATTGTGGAAAAACGTGGCTTAAATAGAGAGGGCTCCAAACCCAGTTTAGTAGTAGCATTCATCCAGGTTATAATTTCTGTGCTATTAGTTGTTGTTGTTGTTGTTACTGTTTTGATGTGAGATGTAATATTTAACAAATTATCAGTATTGCATTATATGGTCTCTCAGGAAAGCTGGGGGTGATTATTGTCTCAATTCTTTTTTCCCGGAGCAAGCTGAGAGATGCAAGGACCATTTCCCAAACTCAGAGGAGGGCAGAGGAGGAATTTTTCTCACCTCGTCTCTTCCAGACATACTGGGGTAATTCCCACTCCTGCCCTCTCCCTTTGAGGTGGACACTGCAGTGTTCTGGGACAGATGCTAAGAAGGATGAGAATGTCCTTACTATTTGGTGTTAGAGTAGGGGTGAGTTTCCTTCCGCTGAAAGATGTTGTTCATGGTTAGGAGTTCTGATTCCTTCTGCCGGGGCCCCGGTCACTGTCTCCAGTCATTCTTGGACATCCAGAAGGGCCTCCACCAGAGGAAGTGAGGAGACCAAGGGAGCGGTTTTGTGGGAGAGGAGAGGCTTTGTTGTGGTGAAGAGATGGCCACAAAAAAAAAAAATGTTTTCCTATTTTTTGGTTTGAAATGGTATGTATTTAAGCATGCATTTTCTGTAATGAATAGCAGCTCTGCATTTGGGTACAAAGAGAGAAGCATTTCCAGAAAGAGTCCTAGAGTACGTTGGTCGAACACAATAAGACAAAAAGGCCTTTACCGCCACCACTACTGCTGCAAACAGCTTTACTTCTAAAGTAACACTTTTTGTTTTGTGTTTCTATGGCCACGGATGGAAGAATAATTTTTAAATGACACTTTTCCTCCTCTCTCTTTCCTGTTTGTTTGGCAGTGTACACAGCATCCAGCCACCTGACTGATGGCTTTTTTTCTTTCTTTCTTTTCCCTTAGTCTCAGAGTTACCTTTTGCGTCCCATTAAATAGAGAGCTATAACATGAGTGCAGCAGAATAGCGCTTGTAGTTATAGCAGCCGGCATTTCCTGTGGCTTTAATCAACTATTAGATAAATTTTGAAAAACAGAAGTTTATTTGTGTATGAGTTTAACTAACAGACGTGTCACCTGACTCAAATATTAGAAGAAGGAAGGATCATTCAAATTTGTTTAAGTCCAGGGTTATGTATTCCTCTGTATTAATAGGAGTTGCAGTTTAAAGTATCTCTGTAGGCTGCAAAAATGTTTCAGGCAACATGATCCTCTTGAATTTATAGACATCTTACTGCGCCTTACCACATGAAACAAGTGCACTTAAAAGGCTATAACTTGAATTTGAACTCTGATATTGTTCAGCTAGAAATCGGTATGAATCAATGGCACATCTTTACAGCCTGTGGTCAGTAGGTGATGGCACTTCCTGAGCAAATCAGGTGACAAGGCAATGGAGGAGAAGTGAGGATGCTCTTGGAAGGTGTTCTTAGTCATGATGTTTACACGGCTGTTACACTTAAGGAAAAAAAAAAAGACCTGATGCCAACATTAAAGCCAATTGCTGTCTAATAAATTACTTTCAAGTTTGAGTTGAGATGGTTGCATTAAGATTGCTCTCTGAGTTTCGGCATGCCTCAGAGTTTTTGGAACCTTCTCACTTGGAGTGTCACCCAGCATAACATCAAGATGAGAAGGTCACGCCTACTCTGCTAAACTTGCCTTGTGGCCCTGGTACCACTGCTCATGAGCGATGTTCACATTTTCTATAGGGAGTAGGCAGCCTCTCCTGCCTGCAGCCTTCTCTGTGACACATCTAGGAAGGTATTTTTGAGCAATTGCTTTTCTACCCAGCAGTCATGTCTTCGTGGGGTTCCATGGGGTTCAATTTGTTTTGCCTCTTTTTCAATGGATTCTGGTGTTTTGAGGATGGTGATGGTACCCAGAGGTATTTCTCATCCTTGCATAATGCAGCCAGCATTGCCAAATGCTTTAACCAGTGTTTGATGGATAGTTGAGATGTGAATGAGTTGCATGACGACATAGGACCACTGCAGGAATGCTTTCATATTCCTTTCTGGCATTCTTTTTCTCTAACCTTGAAGCTGAACTCTTTCATTTGAATACAGATTTCGTCATTTTGTCACCTTGGTAGCAACAGATATAGCAATTAATGCAATGCAAGTTGCAGCGCAGTCTACTTAAGGCTGCAGAAATTGAAACTGGACCTGTGTACTGAGGGCAGGTCTAATCAGCGATGCAAGCCCTGCACTGCCTGCTTGTTCCCCTGTGGAGGAGAAAGTTCTGGATTGAGCAGGGCAGCCACATTACTCATCCACTTACAGAACAGCAGAGCAATGGAAATGCACAGTCTGTCAACAGCACATTTTGTGTTTGTTTGAACACATGATGAAACCTCTATATGTAGACTAGCAAAAAAGAGACTAATTTCTCTTGAGGAGGTCTTAGCTGAACTTCTATTTCTGCCAGCATTTGCCTGTCTGTCAGCAAATATTTTTACTGTTGTGATAAAGGAATATATTGATCCTACCAAAAGTTGGCTGACATTGCAGTATGTAATATCCAATTAAGATTATCATTATATTTTATAAAGCGGAGTGTCCAGGAGGATGCAGAAATGGAGGATTTTGCAACGAAAGACATGTCTGTGAATGTCCAGATGGATTTTACGGGCCTCACTGTGAAAAAGGTAATTAAAAAAATATCTTCTCAGCTGTCTTCTTTACTTCTCAACAAAACTGTAGGTGCTGCACTGTAGCCTCTTCTAAAAGAATGGCCTGTTCTGAAGATTTTATATGTTTTGAGTCCACAAATGTAAGAGAATCCATCTGGTAAACAGATTAAATAAAATTCTTCTGCTAATGAGGACTAGCTGGGAAACAAAGCACAGGACTTTTGTTGTTCAGCATTTGTTTATTTGGAGATAAAATCTAATTTGGAGGTAGGCTGACAATGAGGATGGGAAGATGAAGGAAAGAGTCTCCCTTTCTGTTAGTGACTAATAGCCCCAAATGACAAATCCAGGAGTGAGGGACCAAGAAACTGAGTGCCTTCACAAGGAAACTAGCTCTTCTTCCTACCTTTTCCTTCACCTCCCCCAGTGGCAGACCCTCCCTGGGGTGACCTGAGATGGAGTAAACCATCCCTGTGGGCATCCTATACCAATGGCATCCTTCACTGAGCTTCTAGATACTCTGGCTACATCCAAAATATTAAGTACAAAAGATGAGTCCTCTGGCCTGTAGGCCAACTGGAATGGTGCAGTTTGCATTTGTATGTTTAATAAACTCTTACTCTCCAAAAACCCACGCTCCAAACTCCCTGCTGGGAGGAGCCTGTGGCTACTGCTCACTCCAGGGCCATGCCCACAAGGGTTTGCTGGGTGACTGAGGACAAAGCTGTGCCAGGAATGACACCAACAATTTCACAAGATGGGTGATTCTGTGCCCCAGCTTGTCCGTATGCCTGAGTACTGTTTAACTCACTGCTATGGACCCAGCCTCGCTCAGTGGTCCAGTTGTGGGCAACCACAAAATGAAGCATTACTGCCTGATGTGCCTCCCTGGAAGAGCCTTGTGGGGTGGCCGCTACTGCAGAGAAGGCTTGGGAGAGCACAGGGGCTCTGGAGAAGGTTCATGGGGAACATGCAGCACAGTTTGGCCACCAAACCAGGACACGCGACAAGCTCCCCTGGCCTGCATTAAGTATCCATGTTTATGCTCAGGTATGCAGAGGGAGAAGGGAGGGATCATTATAAAGCCTGCCTGGGAATCCTGCTGCATTGCTGACACCTCTGAGTGCACCCCTAAAGAGACAGCCCTGTCTGCAGAGCTGAGGCTCCAGCTGCAGCACCAGAGTCCAGTTATAGAGACTTCAAATATCCAGAGGGTCTAGATGGCCCCTTTGCTCTTCCCAGTTTGGAATTAAACTGCACAAGAAGCAATTTCTGCTTACATATGAGACCAGACTGGAACATAATTTAATCTTCATTTTCTTAGTACCGCTGGATACAGATTGCCAGATACAGACCAGAGGTGCAATTGATTTAACCCACTTACAAAGATGCTTTACAGAGGTGACTTGTACATTCAGCAGAAGGAAAACTAGCTTAAGGAGGCAAGGTGCTGTGTATTCAAACAGGCAGTTGCTATCACACCAGTGATGTTGTTTCTGTTCTTCTTGCTCCTCAGCGCTGTGTGCTCCTCGCTGCATGAACGGTGGGCTCTGCATTACCCCTGGCCTCTGCATCTGTCCTCCAGGGTTCTATGGCATCAACTGCGACAAAGGTAACTATGGGTTAACCCCCCCGCCCCGGGCTCCGTATTCAGCAGCCTCTCTATTCCCCTGTGTTAGTTTCCTTCCAAGGGTGGATTTTGGAAAGTCAGGCAAGTGATGAAGTAAGTAAGTTTTTAAAGTTTTTTATCTCTTCGTATAGATGCTTTAGCACAACCTGGGAGCTGTTGGAAGTGCTTTAACAGGTGAATGTGCTGGCATACATATGCATCAGCTCCGTGAAGGGTAATTTAGATAATCACTTTAGTTGATGCACTGATAGCTGTGGGACTTACCACAAAATTCATTTATATTTCTGGCCTAGGAAAAAAAAAAAAAATCTCTCTATTTGAACTCTAGTTTCCTGGAGTAAAGATAGTTTTACTAATGATTTAGTACCTTAACTTGCTGTGCCTGAACACATGAAAAAATAAGCAGGCTATTCATTTTTCGGTTGCTGCATTGTGGCTCAGGAAGGATAGCAAGGATCAATCAGTTGTTCAGAACAGTAATTTGTAACAGTCCAAGCTACCACATTGAAAAAAACAAGTAGTTTCCTGCAGAAATATAGCTGACCTGCTCATGGCAGAACAGATCACAGAACATCATATTGCATTTATTGTTGCAGAACTGTATGATGTGAAGAGTAAATGTGAAAGGTCCTAGTGGACTTTCCAGCAAAATGATGAGACTTTTATCACTTCTTAAAAGTGTTTCAAAAGTGCATTGTAATGAAAGGCTCCCAATGGCTTGGAGGGTTAATATGAATCCCAGCTTTTTGGCAAAAAGTCACATCTAACACAATGTAGGTAATTTGGCAGGTGAGAGACAGAGCATTTACATCTATGTAACCACATAGCAAAAACTTATAAAGGTTTCTGGTCAAGGCATTAATTAAGAACTGTAGTGAAGCATCCTCTTGCAGAAGTAACTTGCAGTCCTATGTTGTGCTCCTTTTATCAGACACTGGCAGTTTCAACAGCAATAGTGATTTGATCCTTCAACGAACTTTACATGTGAGGATTGATAAAGATGTAACACAGTCTGTCCTCAGGGATCTCATTGCCGTATTGTTCACTTGTCTATTTCTATACTGACTTGTGTGTGTGCCCATGTAAAGCATTATATAGGAAAAAGCACATTTCAGTCTTCCTTTGTAAACCAGATGAAATGATGTTTTTAAACCTACTCAATGTTTATTTATGATGAGCACCAGAAAAGGCCAAGTCAGACTGAGTTCATATTAGTGACTTAACTCACTCCTGTTTTATTTGTTTCAGCAAACTGTACAACAACCTGTTTGAATGGAGGAACATGCTTCTACCTGGGAAAATGCATTTGTCCTTCAGGCTATGAAGGAGACCAATGTGAAATTAGTGAGTAGCATCTCCGTGTGCTTGCTTTCGCTTCCATCAACTTATTCTGGTGTCAGTGTCTGAATGATGAAGCGCCGCCTGCCTCTGCAGGGCTCACAGTGAGGGTCTCACACAGCTGATTGGGCTCTTGGGGAGTCAGATGCCACATGCCTTCAAACAAGTCTCCTACTGATGTCTGACTCACTGTCATATCACCTCATCCCCTGCCTTGCTTTGTTTTTACTAGTAACTGAGCCGGGTAAGAACCCTCGAGCTGTAAGTGTGCAGGCAATACTGTGGCAGATGGATGTGCTGCTGCACCAAGCCTGTGTGGAGCGGCTGTTTTCAAACGTTACTGCAATTCGTAGCTGTGTAGAGCAGATCAGGTTTGACCCCGCGCCTCTGAAAGGGCCACTATAAGCTGGGAATAGAAAGGCTTGGGGTAGAGGGAGGATAAGAGCAGAGAGCTTTCGCTTAACATATTAAGTTGCATTCACATGGCAACTTGGAAATCCATGTCACAAACATCAAAAGACTTGCTATTTTCAGAAGTTTAGCATCAAAGCAATTCAAAATATTTTAGTTCATGGTTGATCTAAGTGTGCTCTGTAAAGTTGGGGGTGGAGATACAGCCAGGCTGGAACAGATCTGGGAGGTCAGCTGTCAAGTATTTGATCTCACTAAAAGAAGAGTTTTCTCATAGCTCAGTTAAATTGGATTACTTCTATAGTTCCCCACACTTGAATAGAGTATGAGCATTTTGGTTTTGAGAACATACACCCGGGCTGTTCTTTCTGGGCTTAAAGCTTCTAGTAGGATGCTGTGCAAGGAGCTTCTCCTGCTGTAAATAATCTCGCTGACATTCCCTAGTGCCTTCACGGGAGTGCAGGGAGCAGCATTTGGCCTGGGAGGGCCCAGAAGATCTGATTTCTTAATATGCATCAGTAGAGACAAGCTTTTCTCACAGTTATGAAATTTGTATCATCAAAGCATTTGGAAATGCGTGGAAATAAACTCTAATACCAATGTGAGACAATAAAATAATTACTGTGCAAAGAAAGAGCACATATACCTAAGACCTACATTTTGCACAGTATTTACATGTAGATAAAGAGTAGATGTAAGTAAATGTTTCACTATATCCATTACAAGGAATTTTATAACTCCTTTTTACCTAATCAAAAATGAAGCCGAATGGAAGCAGTAAAGCTTCATTGTTATTAAATTAATAAAAATTGCTATTTGATACAAATTCAGATCAGATGTCAGTGAGAACAGCAGTGTGGGTTTCCACTGAATTTACCTTTGCTTATATCAAGTTCAAATTTGACACTCTGACAGAACCTCATTTCTTTCTTCAGTCTCCAAGAAGTCAGTGCTGATACTTCTCAGATGATGAATGAGTTTTGGTTCAAAGTTTGAGAAGCATGTATTTTATGTCAGTAGTCATTTTTTTGAGGAAAACTCTTAGAACTGATACCACATCATGTATAATTAAGAGTGCTCCACTTAATTGGTCTGTCCCAGGGGCTCTTGAGCTTGTAGTAGTCTACTGCTACTTTGGACAGGTACAATGGACTTTGGCTTCTGACAAAGGCTTACCTGTGTGACTCAAATTAAATTATTGAAATACAGACAGTAAAGTAGTTTCTGTACAAAAGAAAAAAATATCAGTATCAGAGTATGCTAAGAGCTTAGCTGGGATCCTGTTGATGAGAGCAAGGAAAGCTATGCACTTCCTTTGTTTTTTGTAAAGCTGGAACAGCAATTGTTAGACTGTGATTGATGGCTGCTACCACCTCTGGGCACTGAACCAGTGCCAGCACAACAGTGGAAGACTGCGAGAAATGCTAGACGAGTCTTAGAAACACCAGAGGAGAAACACAGCTCAGACTATTTTCTTAAATCCAGGGCCAGCTACATTCAGTCATGAGAGTCTTGAAATAACAAGGGGAGAAAACCTTTCAACAGGCAGAAAGCTATCTTTTGAAAACTGCATTTTTTTTTTTTTTTAATATTGTTTAAAGATTTTGACTGCTTGTCTAACAGTTGAATCAGCCTCTAAGACTCCTGGGAAATGTACTGGACCCAGTCTACAATACTAACAAGCATTCAGTCTTTCAGATTTTTTCTAGCTATGGTTATGCTTTGACTCTAATTAGTGTTTCAGTTTGAGTGCAGAGAGTCTTATTTTGTTTTGGATTTCTCCCCATTTGTTACCAACTGTTTTGTTGTTTTTTCATGTCTCAGTCAATAACAGAGAGAGTTATTACTCTTTCCTTCCATTTGTGAAAATATCTTAGTCCAAAGTTAATTGAGCTGTGCTGAGCCAAGT
Source organism: Patagioenas fasciata (assembly GCF_037038585.1). Lineage (NCBI taxonomy): Eukaryota > Metazoa > Chordata > Aves > Columbiformes > Columbidae > Patagioenas > Patagioenas fasciata. The sequence goes on from NC_092520.1 coordinate 179,126,294, forward strand.
ATTTGACTAATGCAGTTCTGTGAAAGTTGGTATCATACCCCTTGACTCATATTCTTCAGATTTACTTCAAGAAATAGGAGAATCCCCAGATTTCCTCAGCACTTCTCCTTTCAGTCATTAATTACTTCAGATCCAAATGCCTGCAAATTAGAGTACCTACAGGTTCCCTCTCCAAAGGCTTCTGCAGGGAAACTATGCTTTTGCAGAAACTCTCCTTAGCATGTTTTTTTAGTCAACTGGTTATGAAGCTTGTTTCAGGGCTATTAAGATAATTATGCACATTAGGAACAAATGTCTCTTTTATATTGATGATACACACATGCATCGCAGAAGTCTGATGGGTTTGAGAGCTGAGCAAGCACTAGAGGGTTATTGAGCTCCCAAGGGAAGTGCCTGTGACCATGATATGAGTGCATTCACTGAGATTGTCAGCACAGCAAACCAGCAGTGGAAAGGATGAGTGTTGATGCATAAATTATCATGTGCAGGTCTCAGTTAATTTCCTTTAAAAAAAAAAAAAAAAGGAAAGGAAACAGTTTGCTGCCCCAAGTTCCAGTTTTCATTTGCTCATAGATTCAGGTAAATATTAGTGCTAAATCTAGAAAGGGGTTGGGGTTTTTTTTTGCTGTTCTGAAGAATTCAGAAAATATTGTGGGATTAGAAAGGATGCAACAAGGTTTTGTACAACAGTGAGAAAAGCTGCACTGGTACATATGGCCACCAAGGAGGTGAGAGGTTGAGGGTGCAGCTTCTGGTGGCCCAAGAGTGGCCAGGAAGGTGGCAGTGAGCCCCCCTCAGCCTAGGGGTGGTCTGGCCTGTGGGGGCTGTGCTCATCCTTCCTAGAGACAAGTAAAGATTTAACTAGTCCAATAATGGAGATAAATTCTAACAAGGGATTGACAGTCTGGAGATGGGAGACCGGATATTAAGTCTGAGGATGGCCCTTGGTGTGAGTCAGGCCCAGCAAGAGCTTGAGTATGGATCTCCTCCACCAACATGGATCTCATCCCTCCCAGGCGAGTTGGGGCTAAGCAGCACCATCAGACCCAGTCTTTTCCTCTGGCAAAACATGAATGTGAGGGCAAGTAATTTCCGGATCAAAAGCCTCAAAAAATGTCTGTGAGTTTTAATTACTGTTGCCAAAGATGCTCTGCTCTTTGCAAACAGGAAAGAAGGGTGTGCTTTTAAATGCACCTTTAGTTTCTGAGCTGTAGTGTGGAATAGTCCTCACTGCACCATACACAGCATCATGGTGGTCAACAGCCACAAGGCGATACACACACATCCAATCTATCTACTGTCTGCAAGTAGCACCATACCTGTCAGTAACTGAGCCTCCTAATGCTTAAAATCTCTTGGGGATGCCACTGGGTTTCCTTCTGCTTGTGCCCTCTGGGTATGGATTCCACTCTTTGCAAACACCGCATCCGAACACTGCTGCGTCCCCAACAAAGGGTGAGAAGAGCAGGAGGCAATACTGGCTGGTGGCATGGGGGACACTGCGGACTCCCAGGTGGCACAAGTCTGGGCAAAAGCTGCATGGACACATGGGCTTTGGCTGTGCCAAATCATTATCATATTTTCAAAGCAGAAGAATGCATATAAATTGGAAGCATAGACTTGCAGCAGAGGCTTCCTGATGGATCAACAATGCACACTCCTATGTCAGCATCCAATGAGTTTTTCAGGTACAAGGCAGGCTTCTCAGACACTTGTCTCCAGTAGGTGCAGGGGACTAAGACCATTGGTTTTGTGCTTTCAATTTCTAGGTAAATGCCATCAGCCCTGTCGAAATGGAGGCAAATGTACTGGTAAGAATAAATGCAAGTGCTCCAAAGGCTACCAGGGAGACCTGTGTTCAAAGCGTAAGTACCAAAACCATTGTATTAGTCCTTGTTGTAGAGCGTCAGACTAGCTGTACAGTATCTTTATACACAACATCAGAAATAGTTGTTTGTTCAGGTTAATTTACTTTCTGGACGTACAATGTACACAGAAAGGTTTTTTACAAAAGCCTCCCCACAGTTTCTTCTGTACCCTGGGTTTCTATAAACCAGCGATGTGTCAGCTTACTAATAGCAGTTTAGTAATAAAGAAATGCTTAATAAAACATCAATACATCGCAATGTTAAAATCCAATGGGAGTACTTTGTGGGGGGATGCTGGGGCTGCCCTTCTCTCCCACTGCTTCTGGTGTACGCTCAGCTCTACTGTTCCATCTGCTTCTCCTGACAGAGACTGAACCAGACCTTGCCAGGGAATAGGGGGCGTGAAATGTTTTGGGGCTCTGCACCCATTCAGTGCAAAGTCACAGATTTACTGTGAGAACCCCAGCCCGTGACAGGACCAGACTGTCATGAGGAACAAAAGCAGGGAAAGCACATATGCAACCCTGTCTCTGGATGGAACATCAGGAGGTCAAGTGTGTGTGCTCACTATCTTACAGCTGTCTGCGAACCCAGCTGCGGCCTGTATGGCACCTGTACTGAGCCCAACAAGTGCCAGTGCAAAGAAGGCTGGCACGGGAGACACTGCAACAAAAGTAAGTGAGAAACAAACCTGGAGAGTCCCTGTTGGAGCTCTTACACATCCGATGCCGCACAGAAATGACTGCTCCAGGAGCCTTTCCAGCCTTATTAATGATGCTATGCTCCATTTTTTCCTAATCGTTAATCCAAACAATAAAATTAAGATTTTCAATACTTCATAATTTTAACTGTTGAAAAAAACCTCAGAGTTATTTAAAAGTGTTTTAGCAAGATTGCCCTTGTATTAGAAATTCCAGAATCTGGCATCAACCAGGTTTCTAGGTGACCTCGTGTGTCTTCCACCCATGCTGTGGAAGGGATCTAAAGTCCTTCAGTACTCCTCAGTAATGTCAGCTGGCCTTAAAATGTCAGGTAGGCATTTTTATAAATAAAACTCTGTCAGGTTTTAAAGCTGATTAAAACTTAGAAAAAATGTAATGTCCTTTATAAACTTTGGGGAAAACTTGAAGAGTTTTGTAAAATCTGTGCTTATGGACTTTCAAGTTCTCTTCCCCACCCATGCTTCACACACCACAAAAGATATTGTCCCAAAGCAAAGTTAAAGTCCTTAAAATGAATTTCTGTTGTGCTTATTGACCCATTTGACACCCACTGAGGCAACCGATCATTTCACTGAATTTAAAATGGCACTATAAAGTTATTTGAAATACCATTGTATATATCCAGTAACAACTTCAGATTCAATTTTATATTTCATGTGCAACAGTGTTGCAACAGCAGATCTTCAAGAGACATTGTGTGCATTCTCCTATGAGGTATTAATGTTTAGCTGAAACACTGTTAGCTAATGATTCACATTTAATGTTCTAAGTGGCGATGATTAAAAAGTTGAAAAAATTTGCAGCTATAAAACCTACCAAATAACCACAAGGAATGGGAACCTTACATTGCAGCATCAACTGAATATTATTATTTTTTAAAATTCTGTCTATGCCTATGATTTGTATCGCATTAAAATATATTAGAATAAATATAGTTTTTTCATTAAGAATTAGTATCACCTAACTAAAATGGTTTATGCTGTTAAAATGAAGTTTGGGAAGTCCACTTTTCTGCTGTTAACTGGTGGATCTGTGTTTAAGAATTTATGTCATTCCCTGAAGGAGAAATACCATTAATATAAGTTATGGTTAGAAAAAATGGAAATCAATATGAACTTCCTAAGTTTAATATGAACTTTTTCTTCTTGCAATACTCTTCTTATAGAGAACTCAAGACAGCAAGTGAAAAAAAAAATGTACTATGGATGACTATCCTCAAAGAACTAATTACCTGTACAACAAAACCAAAACTCATAACTGTGTTACAAGGAGTCAATAATCACACAGTTTTCCATCCTTAATTACTTGTGCTTTGGGTACAGCACTGCTGTGTTTAGCACTGCAAAACTCTCTTTGTATTCAGCAAAGAAATTGAGATTGGGTAAAATTCATCCCCATTTTAAGGACCCATGTAGGGCTTAAATTGCACAAACAAGTCTGCACGCACTGCAATTCGCTCTCTTAAAATAAAACCAAACCTCTCCTGATCTTGAGAGGAGATTTATAGCTAATTGGAGAGACTTGCTTCATATTACATCAAATCAATGGCTCCTTGGTAAAGTTGTTTTCTTAAAAAGAAGTGGTTAAAAAAAAATTGAACCTGGGACTCAGTTTTTCAACATCATTTCCATGAGCTTTAAGTAATGAGATGGGTAAATGAAACTACAACTACAACATAATACTTTGAATTCCATTTTTATTGCTCGTTTTCATTTTCCACAACAAAGCAGCTCTGCTAAGCCTGTTTCAGACTGTTTTTTTTTTTCCCCTGTAGATGTTTATTGTTGCTGCTGTTCTTTCTCTTTGCGTTCAGCCTTAAACCAAAGCCAAGTTCAGGTAGCTGGTGCAGGTTCTCCCCAGGGGGTGATGCTTACGCCTCTCTTCAGAGCTCGGGTCTGGTGGAGCGGTTTCCCTCTCCCTCCGCTCTGGCATGGCAGTGCACGTGTGAACCCAGGGCTAAGTGGCAGCCTGGGCACACTGATTGTCCCCTGGGCTCCCTGGTGAGGAGAGAGCATCTTTGCTTTTGGCAGCACCTTGTCCAGCCCGGGAGGGGGGCACAGAGAGGGGTGAGCACTTGAGTAAGGCATAGCAAAATCTGTTGTCCAAACGCAGGGGGAGGACTATTTCCACTTGAAATATTAGTGGCGGATCATGAGCCTGCTTCTGTGGTTTCTCTTCTCCTGAATTGGATAATTTTCCAGGGTACGGAGCCAGCGGTCTGAGCGCCCTGAGGCCAGCAGGCAGCAAGCACAGGCAGCACACACCTTCACCCAAAAAGGCCGAGGAGAGGCATGTTCCACCCGAGTCCAATTATATCTGGTGAACTCCAACATCTGAAACGGTTCGTGTTACACAAAGTTCATAGCCTTCATTAACCTCTCATGGATTGAATGTTAAAATGCTGTTCATTACAGTTGAGATTACCGACTGGAATTTTATTAGCTTTGTTATAAACCACTGAGCTGATATTTACTATTCCTTTTAAGTTTTTTAAATACTTCTATAGCATGATTATATAGGCTGCTTCTTTCAGTGCTTTGGATGGTGTTTTGTACTATACTTCAGTTATGTTTAAACTTTCTATTTGATTATATAGCTGCGAATATTTTCCAAAAATTAAGTAACAATATTCAAGCAGAAAACCTCATGGATGCTAACCTGAATCATTTCAATAACTACGGATTTAATTTGCCTAAGACAAAGGAAATGTGCCTATTACATTTTTGCTATTGTGTATTTAGACTTTTCCCTAAGAAAAATAAATAAGTTGGCTGATTAAAAAACTGAATAACTCAATTCAATGTTATTTTTGGTCTTACAGTTCTGCAAAGTACCATGTATTAAAAATACACTGCAGTGGTGCCATTTAACCAACATAATATATGGTAAACAAAGTACAACTATAATGTATGAACTTTCTGCATCAGCTTGAAGCAATATAATATATTGTAAACAAAACAGCTCTTATGTAATAAACTTTTTATACTGACAGTTATGTATAAAATAAAGATGCCGCTTTAGTTTTTCGAGTACTTCTCTGTGTGGCCTGCTGCCGTCTCACCAGCACTGGGTTGGGACACTGGCTTTTCTAGAGCACCCTCATAAAGCAGGGGTACAGTGGGGTTGGTTTCCCTGTCTCTGCTTTTAGCTCCAATGATCTTAAAAATATTGCAGAAAAGCAACGTCTTCTTGTGCATTTGCAAAGGACAGGGTAGCACCAAAGTCCAAGTGTTTCTCTCCTTGTACTTGCCTTTCACCACATCCTCCTTTCCCCAACCAGCCACACCAAGCTGGTGTGCCCTGTTCCTGGCACCTCTGGTACCCAGGATCTTCTCCTCAGAGCCTCTGTCCAAGTAGGTAATACTCCAGCCCTGGCAATGTTTCCTGATCAAGGGTGATGCTCCCATCTCGTGTTGTGTTCAGACTGTAAAAGGTTTGGGCAGTCAAGGGCCACACAGTTTGTCATGTGCTGTGGCTGGGAAGCAATTAAGAGCAATACTCACTTCAGCAAATGATCACTGACCCTTGCTGTACTGTAGTTCTGAGAACCTTATTATGTGGGAGATAAATTTAAATAAATAAATAATTAACACATAATTTGGGGCATAAAATTTATGAGTGGGATGTTTTGAGTTATAAAGAAATAACCCAGGTTTAGTAACCTGACTTTGAAGGTCTTAGTTAGTCAGTGAACCGGCAGACCAAGTAAAAAGACTTGCTTAGGCCAGAAGACAACTCTCTTAGGATCCAGTTTTACATTGTCCTTCGTTCAGTGGGACTGTGGATGCTTCCCAGCAAGCCTGACCCAACAAGAAACCAACCCCGCTTTGCCACACATGGCTGCAGCCGTGCAGGTCCGGTGCAGGGAGAAATGTGGCTGGGAAGGAGAAGCAGGGCCAGACTGATCCCCCATTACACCCCAGGCGATAACAAGAAACAGCCCAAACAAGGTGGTTTGGCTGCTTGCCTGATATCCTTCCCTAGGGATGGCAGTAAAACAGCTCAGGTTTGCTGAAGGAGCTTTCTTAGCATGGCTGTGTGTAACAGCTGTGACTGGTGTGGTCCAAAGTGGTGGTCCCCCAGCCCTCCAGTCTCACACCTCCTGTGGGACCCCCAGCACCTCCCCAGTCTCCAGGGGAACCAGGGAGAGGCTGAGGCATGGGGCACTCGGTTGGCAACGCAGGACAGGATGCGACCTGCAACCAGCTTGCCTCTGTGTGCTGCATGGCTGTGCTGCAGGGATTTTGAAGAGCAAACCTCAATCCCCTCAGCAGCCCCTATACTCCTTCCTGTGTCCTGGTAACCCATGGATCTCTCCCTCACACCAAAGCTGTGGTTGATTATGGTGAAATCAGCTTTCCCTTAAAAAGGATAATCTGCTGTGTCTACAGGCAAGAAGGCAAAATACCAGCTGCTGGTGTGAGCTGGGCTTTTCTCTTCACCAGGGCCAGCAAAGGGGGCAATGGGGCAGGACAAGAGCTCAGCTGTGCCCTGTCACTGAGCTCCCGAAAGTGTCCTCTTGAGGTCAAAAGAGAATAGAAAAGAGGAAGCCTGAGGTACAGGAGAAGATGCTTGGGTGACAAAAACCCAGGGGAGGTGTTGAGGATGGAAACATTTTTTGAGGTTTTCCTTAAAAGTGATGAAAGAAGGAAATTAATATTAAGCTGAGGTTAAATGGATACATGCTCTGTATCTCCAGGGATGCCCCAGCAGCTGTTTATAAACATGGATGTCACATTTACTAGCTTTTTGCTCTTTCTGTAGCAAAGATTGGCTTAAGTGATTGGTCACACGCTACAGTAAAAAGCACAGAAATTTCTTACTTAAAATTCCTCAGATATTTTGGCTGAACTTTTTATGCTCCTGTCAATTTCTTAGAAAGTGCTTCTTTAAAAATAGCAAGTGTATTCTTTTATATGAAGTAATTTAGTTTGCTACTTGTTCTGAACACACTAAATGCTGCTGCTTTGTTTTCTGAGTTCTATCACTGATTTTTGGAAATATCATTAATCAAGAGAAGAATAGAGTCAGAAAGGTTATGAAAGGAAAAAATATTATTCAAAGTGCACACTGTAACATAACTCTTTTTCATAAGTAACATCAACTTTCTGCACACAAATTTTCCACCGCTTTGCTTTTAATGACAGCATGAGCACGAAGTTTCCTGTGTAGACACAGTCCCCCGAGCCAGGGAAGTTTTAAGTCAAAGTCTGTGATACCTGATAATGCTGAAAGAAGACATTAATTCAACAGAAAAAGTCAAGTAGAAATTTGGAAGTGATTTTGCCATTAGAAAATAAACTACAAAATTTATCATACCCTCTCACTGGTCATGATATAAGTATGAGAAAAAAATATCTATGTGCCACAGATGACAATCAGTTAAAGAAAAATAACATTAAAAAGTCAAAAAACCAATCTACTGCAATAGGTAAGACAGAAACTGCATTTTCAACAATGTTCAAAAAGTTTGTATCTACGCAGAGCAAGATGCCAAATATTGCACTTGTGAGCGGCAGACATGATCAAAACTGGTAAAGAACATGAAATGTTAAATCACTATAGCTCTGTCCCAGAAATCCCAATTTAAGCAACTGACAAAATTAAAACTTAATAAAGTACTTCTAATAGTGCTTGATAATCTGGACATCTAATGTTAGTATCCTGCTAAGTCCAGGTGTGCATGGCAGTTCAAAGAACAAATACATAAGGCACAGAAAGAAAGCAGACATTGAAGCCCCTAAGGGCAAACTGCCTTTTTTGTACCCCTGCCATTAGGAAATCAATGCACATGCTTTTTGGGGGGGATAATCTACAGTCTGCATTATTATTGCCTTAACTCCGGCTGTGCTGCTTGATTTAAATGTATCACTTTTAATGCCTCCTCACTTAACTTTTTGGGAGCTGGAGAGCATTTGGGCCTTTTCTTGTTTGTGCTATGCTTGAATTAGCTCCTGCAAAGGGCTGTGCCACAGGAGTAGCAGGGAGCCGGCACCATTCTGAACATGGGGTGATGCTCACAGGTGTCAGACTGGGCAGCAGCGCTGGCTGCCAGGACCCGGCAAGTGTTCCCCATGTGCTGTGAATGTATTGTCCAGGTGTTTTTCTTCCAGATTCAGCTGCATTTCAAGAAATACCAAGGAAAAAAATTATAGAGGAAAAAAATTCCAAAGCTGTTCCAGATGACTCGCTGCCTGTAAGATTCAAACTCCAAAAGGCAGGCTCAAAGATTTGGCCAGACTTAGTGCTATTAGTTCAAACACTGCAGCTTTGTTCTGCTGGACAGATTTGTTACCTTCCCCTCCCTCTCATGTCTCTACATCACCTGTTCTGCTGAGTCTGCCCACTATGGAAGAAAATCCTGCTGCCAGATACTAAAGGGAGATCTGGCAGCAGCAGAATGGGAGCTGCCTGAAATGGCCTGAAGCTACATCAGGGTTTCTCTGGTGCCTACCCTGCCCATGGCATTGCATCCAGGGGTGTCCAGGCACCGCTCATAACCAGAGTTCCGCAGCAGCTCTGGGTCTCACAGTCATTTCAGCTCAAGTCCAGAGAAACTGCGTCAGCCACAAGTGCTCTTATTGATAAGAGGGATTAAATCCTACTAAATCCTACAGGTCTTGCAGTGTGAATAGGACTTCATGCTCAGTGAGGTGATGAGGTGCTGTGATTAGCCAGGCCATACACAAACCTTAGATCATTATTAGATCAGTGACACCCTCTCCAGCCTTAAACTGTGACAGCTCACATGATGCTTTAAATGAAAAAGCACCTAGTTAAAAAATATTCTCACATGAAATGAGTCACGGTTGTTGTTTGTATTTTCTTGCTGCACCCTGTTGGGATGGCTGCTGAGCTGCAGGCCAGTAATTCATGCATGACTCCCAGCACCCAGCTCCTGCTGGAGCACGGCTAATGGTACACTCCTTGGTGCCTGGCTGGAGGCAGCTGCCCAGCCTGGCCATGCAAATTCACCGACACTCAAAAATGATGCAAAGCCGAACTGGACACAGAACAAGTGAGTCAGGAGAACAGCAGGGTTTGGAAAATGCATGCATGCAGATTTAAGCAAGTTTATTGCTTTCTTCTGTGACTTTCTAAAGTTTGCAATGTTCAGACAATATTAAGTGAACTATCACAATTTTAAGGTTAAAAAAATAATAATCTATATATCTGTGTTAGAACAACATATGCTATTTTTTACACTAGTTACAGAATTGCCCTTTAATCCCTTTCCACATGACCCATCAGAGGACAGGAACAGCCTTGTCACACAAATCTTTCCATGGCAATGTGAACTTTTCAGACAGTTTAGCACACATACCCTGTCTGGCTAAGCCATAGCTCATACACAGTTCAGATGCCTATGAAGGACATCCTTACAAGTACTTTCTAACTCTTTCTTTCCTGGGAGATGCTTGGAGGATCTTATGGATGGGGAGGGAGGAGAGGCCAGCCTGTGTTTTAACCACGTACTTCGCAGAAGAGACCTCTCTCTCCTCCCACCAGGTTTAGAGGCATAGGCTAAAGTGCCAGGCACATCTTGTAACTAGCTGCTTCTGGGCACATGTGCCCCAAAATGACGAAGAAGTTGTGAAATGTAGTGCTAGCTTCAGCATCTGCCTTTTTGGTGCTACCTGTGGACAGCCTGGGCAGAGGAGAAGGTGACACTGCCTGCAGCCAGCAGCCCTGCCAGTAATGGCCATGAGAGGCGAGAAACATACTGACAACTTGTACCGAAGAGCTAAACGGCTACAAAATCAAACTGCAGGTCAATGCTTCTAGTACAACTGGGGGACACATTTGATTTGGTCACATCACCGTCTTTGCTTCCTCCTGCTCTGCCCAATGGGTCATCCTATCAGCCTGCACTTCCAGAAACAAACCTGGCAGTATCTGCAGCACAGTCCTCAAGTGTGTGTTTCCTAATAGTCCCCACCCACTGCATCTGCAGGATTAAGGACACAGAGTCACTGCACCCAGGCTCCACTCTTCCGCCCGCTCCTTCTAGCCATACCCACTTCATGCATGCAGACACTCCCCTTTTTGGGTGGCATCTGTGGCTTGCAAGAAAGGTCCTACCTATCATCCTGCCCATCCTGTGCGCCGGGTTACAATTTTAGCATGTAAAACCTTTCACTGAAAGAACATAGTTTCCATTGTAAAGTCAAATACTCAGAGCAGCCCGAGCCAGCTGGCTCTGCAAGCCCTGTACAGCTCCCCCCAGCAGGTAGGTATCTGACCTAGTGGTGTCTGTACTGTATGAGAATCCCTGTGTCCCTGAAGGCTGACAGCTTCTGTCCATGTACACAGTGATAGTGCAGCTCCTCAGGACTATGCATAGCCTTCTGCATGCTACCTCCCCAGGCTTTCCTGCATGCTGTCTCCACTCCCCTCTCTGAGGTGTTCACCACCACTATAGGACAAACGGAAACATAATCTTTATCTCCTTCTGTATTCCCCATCAGTTTCATGAGAATAATCTCGTGAAACTAATAAGGGTCTAGAAAAACATTAAGGACATTGCTGAATGCCCAGCTGCTCATTATTGCCAACTCATCCACAATAGCACACCCAATTTCTTCCATTCACTTCATATTTCTTATTTTCCATTTCATTAGAGCTTTTATTACCAGCAGTTCCAATAAAAGTCAAAAATTTGGTCATCACATATGAAGTGTTTGGAGCACTGTTCCTAAGCCAGTCATGTGCCAATATACATCCCCTAATCATTGTGTTCCTGTTGTGCTGCTCCCTGCTTGACAAGCAACCCCAGTGATAGTCACACATGGGCAGGGACCAGCAGGACTCCATTAATTCTCCAGCAGCCAGTATTTAGAGAGGTCACCCCACAGTGTTTATACCTAGCGCACCACATTTCAGCATCTTCTGCTATCCATCATGCTCAAATGGAGCCCACCATGACCCTGATCTGGCATTTTCCCCAGTCATCACACTACAGATTACCAGACTCTGTTGAATGAACTTGGCTACTGTGTGAACTCCTTGCGTGCTGGACTCTGGCTTGCTTCAAATTAGACTAATCTAAGCTGAAAGTCAGAGGACTCAAAGTCCTGGCTAATTTTGGCATGCACAATTCTACCCTTCAACAAGAAGGTGGTGACTGTGGGCACGACCTCTCCCTTGGTCCATCCAGAGAATGACTGCCCCACCTGTACACCTCCCAGATGGTGCCACTGTTAAAGAAATTAAGTGAATGCTCAGAGCAGTTCAAGTCAATTTTTAAAATCACTTTATTATATAAAGGAATAAATCATTTTCTCCTTTTACAGGTACAGCCATAGTAAAGAACCAGAAACTTGCTATTGTCTATACTGCTTCACTCTATTTATCATGTATAAGACAGTGATTCAGTAGTGATAATTCCACCTCCAAGGCTTATTCTTAAAAAGAACCAATTGTGTTAGAAATGCAACTGAAATGGTGACCTACTTTGACACTTTCTCCCACCCCAAAAATTACCAGCACTCCTGAGTGTTTCAGATGCCACAAGTTACATCAATCCACTTAATGAGATATGAAGGTTTTCCAGGGAGAGGTGGGTTTGGGGCTTTTATTCACGTCTGTGTACCTTTGAGATCAGTGTGAGCAGGAACTTCCCCAAGCCCAGAGGAGTCTCACCGGTTGGTGTCAGGGTAAGGACAGCAGCCCCAGGTGAGGTGGGTGCACTGACCTTTGGGAATCAGATGCATCTTGGTTGCCACCAAGCATCAAAAGACCCCTGGGTCTCTGCAGCTGGTCCTGAAACCCTTTACAATGTGTGGTTTTGCAATACAGAGTCACAGAATCACGGAATTGTTTGGGCTGGAAGAGTTGAAAGAGACCTTTAAGGACCATCTAGTCCACCCCCCTGCAATGGGAAGGGACATCTTCCATTAGACCAGGTTGCTCAAAGCCCCATCCAATTTGGCCTTGAATACTCCCAGTGATGGGGCCTCCACAAGTTCTCTAGGCAATCTGGTTGAGTGTCTTACCACCCTCGCCATAAAAAACCTATTTTTTATGTACAGGAAAAAACTAATGTATTTCAGTTAAAAACTATTGCCCCTTGTCCAGTTGTTACAGGCTCTGGTAAAAAGGGGTCTTTCTTATAAGCCCCCTTTATATAATATATTGAAAGTCCATAATAAGGTCTCCCTGGAGTGTTTTTGTCTCCAGGCTGAATAAACCCAACAGTCTCAGACTCTCATCAAACATCAAATACTTGATTTATGTTTTTCCCCTCTACTACCACTCCTTTTTTTTTTGGTCAAGTTAAAACTCAACAGCTTCAAATAAACAAACAAACAAAAAAAGACAAAGATACCACGAGTGACTGAAAATCCACAAGAACAGCATCTGTTCAGAATTCCCCACCTCTGGCCTATTTGGAGGAGCCATTCAATCCTGCAGGAACACGGTGCTTAGCTCTGCACTTATCCTTGGTTGTACAATAACACTACAATGTTTTGAACACCTTGTGGACCACCCACAAGTGAAAGGAGCAGCAACCATGTGGCCAGCAGAATGCCTTGGATGTGGCGTTTCCTTGGGGATTCAGAGCACAATAAGAAATGTTTGTGGGTTAGGATTTTGACTGAAACAGGTTTTGATCACTCAGATGAGTCTGTTCTGCTTGAGAGAGTACAGCCTTCTCTGAAGCAAATGAAAAACACAAACATCTAAGTAAAATGGGTAAGCTGTTAAGTACAGAAAGTACCTGAAAAGAACCATAAGGGTAGTTAAATATTTAGATTCCTGCTCACTTTTTAAGTGGATTTGACATACCCCCATGCAACAGCTCTGACTACACTGCAGTACTCTTATATCCATCACAGAGTTTGTTCTGGAAGAGTTTAAGATAAAAGATCTGCCGAATACAACATCTTGATGGAAAGAGGAATGGAAAATCCCACATTTCTTTTTAACCCTGCTTCCTCTCCTAGCAAAAACCATTCCTTTTGTATGTGTCCCCTTCAGCATGCCAGAAAATAGAGAGGGATAATTACAAGGAAAGAAGTGGCTAATTGGGAGGTATTCTTTGTCTGTCGTACGCAGGACAACAAGTAAGGTCTCTAAAAGATCAACCGATGAATGTCCCTTTGAAATTAAGGGAAGGCAGGGGAAACAACCTTTTAAAAACCTTGCAAGCAATTTATAGTAATTATAATCTCATCCCTTATTAATGCCACCTTCCTATCCATCATGCAATACTCCATTCAGGCTTCCTCCTCTTATAAACAGACAGTGACATAACAGTGTTATTACATATCTCTGAAGTTGTTATTAGAGGTAAACAATTTTGCTGTGAAACTGGAGTGCAGCTGTAAAGCTGCTGCCTCCCTGCTTTGGATCTGAAAACACAGCTGCATGGCACGAACTTCATTTGGCTCTTGATGGGACATAATTGGAGCTTAGAAGTAACTTCTGCTGAATGCATTTAAGGTTTGTTTGACTTTCAGGCCATTTCAAGTCAGCTGTGTTAGTCAGGTCCTGGAGATTGTCCCAGCCTCAGGGACATCTCAAGCTGTTTGATCCTGCCTGCTTTTCCCAGCTTAGCAGAGCTCTCCCTGCTGAGTTACCCATCAAAGTACAGAGGGGAGCAGCAACAAGGAGCCGACAGTGGCCCTCTTCCCTTTCAGACAGTATGGAATCATCCCTCACATCAAAGGACAAGAGATGACTTTGCAGTGATGTTGATGTAATTTTCTATGAAGGCAGAATTAAAGATCTTAGCCAGATGCTGTTATTGAAGAGGTGTAGCACTAGGTCCAGAAAAAGAAAAAAAGAAAAAAAAAAGCAAAAAGCCTGCTTCCAATATCCATATTTCAAGAGAAATCTTGGAATATTTACAAGAGTTGAGAAGAATCATGGAAAAGTCTGTTGAAGAGTAGTAGACTTTGAACAGGATTCAAGAGGACTGGCTGAACTGCCCAAATTACTCCCTGTGGCTAGAAGAGAGGCCCTTCCTTCACCCCATGCACCATCCTCACCAGAAAAATGCTGTTTTCTGCTGGTTAAGTGAGATCAAACAGCTCTCCATCAGATCAGCAGAAGAGAGGAAGAAAATCTTTAAATCTTTAAAAGGTATCTCATCCACGGTCTTCAGCTACTTGCAGGACCAATTCCCTTTTACAGAAATACCAGCTGGGCCTAAAATAAATTAAATAAATTTCAGACTGGATCCAGGGTACATATTTTTAAAAGTAGATTAAGCAGCCATTAGGTTTCACCTGGGACTGTGGCAGATTCCTCATCACCTGAGTCTTAAAAGCAGGACCTTCTAAAAGATACTGTTAAGTAAAGATGAAGTGACAGGCTTGATGTAGAAATTATAAGACGAGGTTCTGGTACTTTCTACATTGAGTACCTCTGTATAGTTTCACTCCAGATGTGGATGAAGCTTATTAGTGACTGAAGTCGCAGGTAGGTGCTCTTCATACACTGATATTTGGTCCATAACAGGAACATTAAAACTTCAGCTAGCAACAAAGCAAAGAACTCACGGCTATGTAAAACCCTGAAATACATGATTTCTGAAGAGTTGTAGCTTTTTCATTTCCTTCCTTGCTCCTGAAGTATATTTTTTCTGTCCCTTGGCAACAGTTTTCTCTTCACCCTGTTGCTATGTGTGAATTGGGATTCCTAAAAGCTATTCTGAAGGAGTTTTGAGAAAAATTTCAAAAATTCACACCATTTAAAGATCAGGAACAGGGAAATTTCAAAAAAAAGACAAAGAATATCAGTGAGGCTGTGATATGAGCCTTCATAGAAGCAGCTACTCGCAAAAGCCCCACAGCAGAATGAATGTCTTGGTTTATTTTAAATGAAGTGGTTTTGTAGATATGGTCACAGCTGTGTGGCCTTCATTTTCCAGGGTACCAAGTGTGGGTCACAGTGGGTTCCATGGTTGCTCCTGCCTGTCTTGGCACATCAGGTTTGCCAGTCCTGACCAAAGTTCAGCCTGGACAAGTGTTGCCTTTATTTGCTGGCAGATCGTTCAAGGGATCTTTCTGTGCAAGTGACAGCTGAAAAACATTAAATTGTACAGTAAATCATTTAGCTGGAGCCTAGAGTGTGTGAACACCAAACCACAAACTCTGACAGAAGAAAATCAGGATTTATTTCATGTTTTGAACAGTTTTAACATTAATGGCCCAGTTTAACCACATGTAACAAGCATAATCTGTTCAGTTTTCAGCAAGGTCTTCAACTGGATATTGTATACCTCTGTGGTGGCTGCTTCTAAATTACTTGAGGTTTCTTGCTTGTGATTTTTATTGTTAAAATCAATTTTATTCTCTTGAAAGGTGGCAGAATGCTAGCTGGGGAAGACAAAGTCTGTCCACATCACAGTTCAGCAGAGGCAGTAGCAAACCTTGCACACTACCCCTGCTCCCATGATGCAGGAACAAAGGATGAAGAAAGACAATCTGGGATGAACCGCAAATAGCTAATGACACTCTTAACATTCAGTCTTGAATTCTCCACATCTTGTGAAGGGTCTGCATTTTTCTTCTTGGTTTCAAGAAATTCTTTGTTTTGAGAGTTTTATTTAAATGAAAATAGATTCTTATGGGGAAAAAAATATGTTGATTTTGACAAATCAGCATTTTCTACGTGAGGCATTTCATCAAAAACTCCTAAGTCACTCTGTTCAGAAAGTATCCTCATCCAGCATCCAGCCAGTTTGGATTCGTATAACCTCAAAAATGTAAGCCATATTCTGAAGTCAAAGTGGACCAAGCCAAGGAGAAAGCCAAAGGCTGAAGGAAAGCAAGCTCTGGGCAGGCAGAAGACAGCTGTGAAAGAAAGAGAGACCTGCTGAGGCCATCCTGGGAGCTGTGAGCAGATACCGCTCCCGGCAGGAGGGACAACAGGCACTTACTGATATATCCTGGCACTGAACTGCCAGTTTTTGGTTGAAGTCTCTAACAGCTTTCCACCCAAATTCAGCCCAGCATTTCACTTGCACAAGTGCCCAAGACAAAGCCTTGGCTTGTGGGATGTTGGTGTGCTGTAGCCAGCCAAGGGCTTGGAAAGAGGCGATGGCATTGAAGCTGGAGCAGCCAGCCACCTGCTCACCTGGCAAGCCAGACTCCCCAGGACACAGGAGGAGATACAGCACTTGTAAATGGCCAGCACTGTGTGGATGTACTGCCTCCTGAACAGGCCATGGCCATTAGGCTGCCTATGCCCTCCTCTGGCCTTTGCCTTCTCCAGCCACCCATCCATTTCTTGGCCACAGCTTCCAAGTAGACAGAGCCCGTTCACAGTCACTGGCACACCAGACCTCTGGGCTTAGTGACATTAGGAACCAACTTCCATACTACAACAAAACCCACAAAAACAAAAAAAACCCAAGACACTGCCAGATGTGAGAGTCTCATGAGCAGAACAGTGCCAACACGACCCTGCTCCAGGTGCTCCCAGTCCCTGCCATCAGCTTCATCTTCACCACCTGCTTCTTGCAGCTGGACCTGTTAGTGCAGCTAAGGGGTAATCAGAGGCTTTGGTTTCAACCTTAACACTCATTTCCCCAGAGCCAGGGGACATGTACTGCTGTTATTCCTTCCAGCAGCTGCCCTCCCATGGACAAGGGATCAGTCCCTCTGCAGCACTGTCTGCAGCCCCCTACCACCACTATGAGGGCTCTCCAGCCATCCTGACCTCTCGGAAAGACACGCCAAGTGCCACCATGTTGCAGAGCCAGAGATCAAAAGTACTCAGTGTGTGTGCATCTTTGGTCCTGTGAGGAGGCACTGCCAGGTCGCCCCGTTGCTATTTGAGGCTCCCGTGATGGGGAGTTTCAGCCTTTTTGACTTCCAGCAGTTTGGATGCCTCCTGTGTTTGAAGCTGCTGGAACCACATCAAACGGCCGCGAGCAAAGAATGCTGCCAAAGGATTTATTCAGCCTGTATATGAGTGTCGCTGATGGGAGAGAAGGGAACAACAAAGATTTCTCAGCCACCATTGTGATTGACCCATTTAAAAATATTTTAAAAAAAAGAAAGGTTCATTTTACTATCAAAACCATTTGGCTCAGCATTTTACTGTGGACCCTGAGCAAGTTCCAAATTGCCTGGCTTACATAAATAACTCTACCACCAGTGGGCCTTTGCAGAAGGAAAATGTTTATAACTGAGTGGTAAAGCTTACTAAGTGACAATCATGGGATACAATACATATTTTAAAAGCCAATTGTCAGGTTTTTGAATTGAAAACCTACACCTGGAAATATAAATTCCATAACAATAAGTAGATTAAAACATTACTGTAAATAAATTAGTTTCACACTAGTACAGTAATGCATCTGTGTACCAAAGATAATAAATTGTAACTTTTTGTACTTAGGGAAGCTGATTTTTATAACAATTCTTTTTCTTAGTTCTTTGTCTTTTTTCCACACTTTGTTTCAGACTCAGGGAGGAACATCAGTCCAATATACTTCCATCTTTATGTTATGTTTAGTGCATTCAAGAGAGAGCAAAAGCCCAGTCCACAAGCACATTTGCACTAACTAAATATACCCATTTTAAAAACTAGTTTGCACATTAAACCAGTGTGAATTCCCCTTCCCTCTCCCTATATAAGTCCAGTTACATCTCTTTAAACTGGCCATTTTTCCTGCCTTCTCATGCTGGTCTTTTACAAGAAAGAGAACCAATCAGAGTGATCTGGAGTGATCTGTAAGGCTTTTTGGAGTTATTTGTACTGCCCCTGCTTTAACACTGTGTCCTGTTACCAGGTTTAAGCAACACACGTTTTGCCTTCCTTGCTTTTGCTGTTCTTTCTTTGCTGCCATTACAAAGGGTGCACCTAAAGGGAAAGTGTAGAGAAGATGGAGACTGGAGTCTTTCAAGAGGTGCACAGTGACACAAAAGGAAGCAGCAGATATAAGCTGCAACAAAGGATATTACAATTCAGTAAAAGGGGGCGGCGGGGGGAAAGGACTTACCATGGTGATTGTCAAACACTGGACCAGATGTTCAGGGAAGGTAGGGAGTCTCCACCCTTGGGGGCATTCACACTTGCCCAGACACATTCCTCTGCAGCCTGATGCAGCTACCAGCCGGACCTGCTCTGAGCAGACCCTCCTAGAAGCCATGCTAAGGCACATGGAGGACAGGGAGGTGATTCAAGACAGCCAGCATGGTTTCACCAAGGGCAAGTCCTGCCTGACCAACCTAGTAGCCTTCTATGATGGAGTAACTACATCTGTAGACAAATGGCAGGCTGTTGATGTCATCTATCTGGACATCCATAAGGCCTTTGACACAGTCGCCCACAACATCCTTCTCTTTAAATCAGAGAGAGATGAATTTGATGGTGGACTGTTTGGTGGATGAGAAACTGGTTGGATGGTCACATCCAGAAGGCAGTGGTCAATGGTTCGATATCTGGATAGACACCAGTGAGAAGTGGTGTCCCTCAGGGGTCCAAACTGTTTAGTATCTTCATCAATGACATAGACAGTGGGATCAAGTTCACCCTCAGCAAGTTTGTAGATGACACCAAGCTGAGTCATGTGGCTGACATGCCTGAGGGATGGGACACCATCCAGACAAACCTGGGCAAGCTCAAGAAGTGGGCCCATGCAAATCTCATGAGGTTCAACAAGGCCAAGTGCAAGGTCCTGCACCTGGGTTGGAGCAACCCCCAGTATCAACACAGGCTGGGGGATGAAGGGATTGAGGGCAGCCCTGCAGAGAAGGAGTTGGGGGTACTGTTGGATCAAAAATTGGACATGAGCTGGCAATGTGCACTTGCAGCCCAGAAGGCCAATCTTATCTTGGGCTACATCAAAGAAGTGCAGCCAGCAGGTCAAGGGAGGAGATTCTGCCTCTCTGCTCTGCTCTGGTGAGACCTCACATGGAGTACTATGTCTAGATGTGGAACGCTCAGCAGGGGAAAGACATGGACCTTGTTGGACAGGGTCCAGAGGAGGGCCACCAAGATGATCAGAGGGATGGAACACCGCTCCTATGAGGACAGGCTGAGAGAGTTGTTTTTCAGCCTGGAGAAGACTGAGGAGACCTTATTGCAGCCTTTCAGTACTCAAAAGGGGCCTGTAAGAAAGATGGGGACAGACTTTTCAGCAGGGCTTGTTACGACAGGACAAGGGGCAATGGTTTTAAACTAAAAGAGGGCAGATTCAGGCCAGACATGAAGAAGAAATTTCTTACAATGAGGTGGTGAGACACTGGCACAGGTTGCCCAGAGAGGCAGAAGATGCCCCATCCCTGGAAACATTCAAGGTCAGGCTGGACGAGGCTCTGAGCAATCTGATCTAGTTGAAGGTGGCCCTGTTCATTGCAGGTGACTTGGACTAGATGGCCTTTGAAGGTCTCTTCTAACCCAAACTATTCTATGATCTCCTGAGGCGCCTCCCAACCTGAATTACCCTGCAGTCCTGTAATAGCCCTTAATGAAGGGACACAGTCAGGTAAGTCTGGGATCTGTAATGAGATCACAGACAGGTATGCACTGTACCTGCTGTCTATGTGCTAGTTCCACACATCATGTGAAGATAGGTTTGAGACAACAGATAAAGCTATCCATATCAGACAGGTCTGACAGGAGCAATACCCTCAGACCAATTTTGTTTTTTAAAGTTCTTGCAATGCACAAGCATGTCCTATAGTGCTCAGACCAAAACTTTTTCTCCATATCCATCCCTGAAGACATCTAGAATTTAAAATAAGTGTGTGTATGTTCAAAAGACAGCCTTTGTTGAACACCTTTGACTTATGAACAGCACCATAAGTTTCAGGCGCAATTTGACCGTGATTTATCATGCTCTGCAATAGCCGTAATCTCACTTGTCATTAATGACCTGCTTCACACACAGCCATACTTTTCAATGGACATAGTCCTTGGAATCGCAGAGTTTCTTCAGAGTTTGTTGCAGTCTTCCCTGCTGGATGCTGGGTCAGAGCAGGAAAAGGAGGAAGGTGGTTGGAAACAAGACCAACATGAAATAGTAGGGCAAAAATAAATGCCTACCAAAATGTCTAACATTTAAATTTTGTTTAAAAAAAGAAGAGGTGAAATCAAGTGTTGCTGGCTTGGCATTCTTTTTGTCTCAGGACCAAAAGAAATGTCCAAGCAGGACTGACCTTGGAAGGTGAAGAGCAGAAACAAATTAATGAGAAGACAGATGGGAACCTGAAATACCACCTCAAACCTTCCTGCCTTTCCCTCTGGCTGGTGGCCACTTATCTCTGATTTCCCCCTGCAGCACACAAAGCAAATAACCTCTCCTTGCAGTGCTTTCTTTCTGCCTGGTGAGAGCCACAGTTCTAAAATACCTAAGTTTCAGTTAGTATTTCGTGCTAGTTTGGAAATATGTCAGGGGGGTTTTGTGTGTGTAATATAAATACCTCCCACTGCAATTAGTCTCTGCTACTGGGAGAGGAACAGACTGCATCAATATTGCTTTTTGCTAAAGTGCTGCTGTATTTTCAGTTCATCCTACAAACGTGGCATTGTCTCCTAAAATTACATTACTAATTACAGCTAATACACTCAAGCCCAGATGAATGCAACTTTGATCTGAGTAGCACCCCTACGCAATCCCTCTGGCATGCAAATGGCAATTACACAACAGGGCTCAAATACAGCTTGAAAGCAGAGATGTAAGGCCAATTTATTTAGTGCCCCTAGACTAAACAAGGTGCTTATTCCAGTGCCAGATTATGATCGATTGAGATTTACTCACAAAACTTTCCCCACTGAGAATGTGTGACAAACTGCAATTATTACCAGTCCAGTTGGGTTTAAAAAAATAAAAATAAATTTAAAGAAAAATGTAAAGTCCATCTTTAGCTGCAGTTTTGGCTGGGCTGCCTGACAGAAACCAACTGCCAACTACAGCAGCAGAGCAGGCTGTAAGGAGTAGGTGTGGGGGTATGAAAACCAGACCAAGACAGGTTTGGGGCATGTCAAGGAACAACAGGAAGGAAATAGGGAGAGGAGAGAAAGGGAGAGAGAATATAGTTGAAAGGGACTAGGAAAAAAGGATAAAATAAGAGAGGTTAAAGGAATATAAGGACACAGAAAGCAAGCACAGAAAAGAGAAAAACAGATGTGAGAAAACAAAGGAAATTGAGAAAGAAAACAGAGTAGACAGGTAAAAAAACCCACAACAACAAACAAAGAAACAAAACCCACAAAAACAAACGAACAAAACAAACAAACAAAACCCCCAAACAAAAAGAAAGACTAGCCAAAGATGGTTTGCTTGAACACTTGCCACAGACTAGCTCAAGAGCAAGAGCTGGGGTACACGCTTTCAGGTTTTGGAAGGAGCAAGTTTATGCTGCTTCTGCTGCAATCAAGCACGTGAAATCCCCATTTCTCGTATTAAACATCTACAGGCGTGAGCTCAAGAGCAGAGCTCTCCTCAGTGCAGCTAGAAGAGAAAGCAATTGCCACGTGGCACCTGGTCCCAGACACTTTGTGTGCGAGCTCTGCCACAAAACCTGACTGAAAAAAAGACTTTAGCAAAAAAGAAACGCAGGGTCAGTAATTTCGCAGTACACCGTGACAGCACAGGTGAGCTGCAAAACAGCCATATACATTTGATTAACAGGTATGTAGCAGTTATACTCTGGAGAAAATAAAATACCAAAGGAACAGAATTTTTTCACTGCACATAACCAGAGATAAGCTTTTCTGAACATATCAGAGTTTCAAGAGGGGGTCACAAGCCAAAACAAATGGTTCCTTTATATTGTCAGTGAGGAAAGTAAGTCATCCCAGAACTTTGGTTGATGCGTCAGAACAGAGCTAAGGTGGAAAGGAAAAACTGGCATTTAACTGGAAAAAAAATGAAGTAATCTGAAACCATTTACAAATTCTTATTCATTTGAAGAGACACCAAAAAGTGGATTTAGAAGATACAAATCTGGTCCTGCACCTTTTTCAGAATTTTTTTTTTTTTTTTTTAAAAGAGCAATTATGTCAGAACGACTGAAGTGAACAAAATACACAGATATTTTCTCTTTGCCTTAACATGGAGGGTGATGCAAGGCCAAGATCTTGATTTTTAACTCTGAATGGCTCTTTCTTTTAATTCTTATTTCTATGATGTAACACCCACATTTAAACACACCAAGACAAAGTCTGTGGCTCTCAAACAAAATACAGCCTTAAGCCGTGCAAATAGAAGAGTTATTCCAACATTGATTGAAAGGCACATAAAATTGTCATTTGCAGTAATAAAAATAATGCAGGTAGCACAAAAATCTTAATGAAATTCAAGCTGAGCAGAAGCCATTTCAATAGCAACCAAATGGCATTTTTAGCAGGAGTGAGGGACTAAGCTTTGCAGGAATATCAAATCCTTCTGATGACTCACCCTGAGCTTATGTACTGAAATTCTGCATAAATATTCAAGGTAATTACTACATAATCACTAAGTCGTGCTGGTATGCTGACCTAATTTGTTTTAAGGGAGACAAAAATGTGAATTGTATCATCAAGCAAGAGATCAGGGCAGGAAACCCTACGGGAAGGAGTTCGGGTGCTTATTTGCCTGCATTATTGTTTTAAAGTTAAATCAGTATAGCCAAATTCACAGAGTTGGTCTGACTACACAATAACCTGTTCTCTTTCAGTTCTTTGGCACAGTAAGCAGGGTTTCTCTCTATTTCCATTCCCCTTCAGAACATCCTTTTCTTATAGTTATTTAAAAAAAGAAACAAAAGCAAAACAAAAAACAAAAACCAACAAACCCAAACAAACAAAAAAACCACCACACAAAACCAAAAAAAGCAAACCCCCCAAAAA
Source organism: Patagioenas fasciata (assembly GCF_037038585.1). Classification (NCBI taxonomy): domain Eukaryota; kingdom Metazoa; phylum Chordata; class Aves; order Columbiformes; family Columbidae; genus Patagioenas; species Patagioenas fasciata. The sequence goes on from NC_092520.1 coordinate 179,149,677, forward strand.
ACAACAAAAAAAGCCCAAACCACCACTAAAACAACAAACACAAAATAATTAGAATACCTTAGTAACAGAACTGCTGAAGTCAAAGGTTTCCTTCCATAACCTTATGTAGAACTTAAAAGATCAAAGAAAACATATACCTTTAAGACCCTTTACAGCCATGGGTCCAGGCTTAACAGGGCTGTGCTTTTATTAACTAGTTTTAAGGCATCCACCACAGAGGGAAGGTGTGTAAATCAGACTTTGCCAGATGGGTCTCATCTGTAAGATTTTAAAACAAAAAAAATCCACTTCTCTTCCCTTGCTGTTCTATAAAAATATTGCTATGGAAAGCAGCAAAGGCTCCTATGTTGCTTTTTCCCTAATTGAAGGAAGAGCCTCTGTCGTTAATGTGCTAAACTGAGTCCATTATAGCAAAATCAAGCAATGTTATGCTGCATATGTTGACTTTGCCATGCACCGAAATTTTAGTAAGAACTGAATTACTGTGGTGATGGCACTGAAATAAAGAGCTCTGGGTTTGGCTCTCTGCTCTTATGCGAACTTGGATAGTAAGCCTGGGCAAGAGACTTAGTAAATACCCGCCTGTCAAATGAGGATAATAATTGACTGCCACACACTTAGGTTTGTCCATTTGAGCCTAGAACGAGCAGATCCTCAAAGCCTACTATGTGTGGGTAGTCATGAAGACACCAGGTAGCTGGAACCTCAGAGTTTACCTGAGAACTGTTTTGAGAAGCATCTCCCTTCTGAAGTAAGGCATCCAGGGCAACTGGACTACATCAATAACAAACACTGCACTCTGTGGTCTTTTCCTGAGCCAAAAGCAAATGTCCCCGCAAAATATGCAATTAACAAGATGCTAAAATTGTTCTGTGGCTATGATAGGGCTCGGAAACATTCAGTTTCAGCTCTCAGATTATTTGGGTAGACTTTTCAAGGGACTGGATAAACACAGTGGTCCTGTAAGAACCGTTGTCAGCTTCAAATTGGTGTGCCACCTTAATCTATGGCTGTAAATCTCCTGAAACCTTTAGATTCCCTCTCATTAGCACTGGTAAAGTAGCCAAGATATAGTCGTCAGATACAGCTTCACAGAGCTCCCAGATCCAGCCAAAGCCGAGAAAGTCTAAAAGGGGAGCGGTGGTGGGTGTTCAGGCTGTGCAGGGGTGCCACAGCATCTGGAATGGGCACTGGTGGCTGCTTGGTGCCATACAAACAGCCATGGGACCAAGCATTACACGACAAGACGCTTCATTTCAGCTGCTGAGGAAGGAGTTAACTGAGCACCCAGATTTGGGGTTAAAGGCTAGATGCTAACAGATTCAGGATGGAATCTGTGAAGTGAATAAAACACTTGGCACCCAAGAGTCAAGCAGCTTCCTGAGTAGGATCCATGGAGCTCTACGTATCCCTCCTGAGCCTAAAACTCAGAGTAGCTCAGGACATCAGAAAGATGAGGGGAGATGTTTTACTGATCCCCAGGTAAATCCTAAATACTTGAAAAAGCACTTGGATTGTTTTTATGGATTTCATTTGCAAATCTCCAGTTCTGAGGCTTCCAGCCACCCAAACCACAGAATTCAGCAAGCTGCACCAGGTGTTCATGCCTTCTGGGGACAGCTGGTCTCCAGCTCTGTGGCTAACACAGACACCTGCAGATGCCTTTTCCAGTGCCTTTTCTAAGGACTCCTGTCCAATTCACGTTTTGCATAAATCATAGGAGCAGGGTTAGGAAAGGTAAGCAAACCCTGGGACTGTTTCCTCCCGGTGAAGGCCATGATCACCAGCCAACACACACTTTCCTGCATCATTGTTTCTTGAATTCTTTGCAGTATCATGATCTGGCTTTGCATATCCAGCTCTAACCTCTCAGGTGAGCACCCTAACCACCACATTTTATAACAATGAGGAAGGACAGCAGCAAGCATTTTTTTGAAACCATGTTTAAGCAGCTCTGGCACTTCAACCAAAAGTAATGACTTTTTTACCCTATATGAATGAAACTGCCTCTCAAAACCCCAAGTTGATATTTGCTGCATTTAGCTTCCTGACCAACATGCTAGCTACTGTAGGTCTTTTTCTGAGGGTCCTGGAAATCTTCTTAGATGTTTAGATCAAAGCTTAGCTTTGTTTACGGATGTAGTCATATGGCCAGAACTGCCTGGTGCTAGGCTGGAAATCCCAGCAGGTTCTCAGGGAATGATCCAATGCAAAGTCCTGCTGAGCCATACAGAAACTCCTTTTAAAATGCAGCTATTGTTCCAGCACATAATTAATCTTTTGCCACCCCCTTTTGTGTCTATCTGGGGACTCCTCAAAATAATGCTTCTAGAAAAGAAAGAGCAGAAGCTCCAAATTTTGTCAAGTTCCTGGGAATTTCTCCTGTAATTTAGTTCTTCCTCTAGGGTTAGAAGTCCCTCTCTACTCATATGTGCATATGATAAACATATGGATGGCTAGGGAAAAGGGCATAGCTTTCTTTCCTCTTAAATCACTTCTTCAGTGATCTTTTCACAGAACATAAATAAGTTTATTTTTATCTCCTCTTTAAAACTCAAATCCAGTGGAACATCATGCAAGATGCAGCTTTGCTAAAAAAATAGTGAAAAGAGTTTATCTCTGGAGCAGAAAGCTTTGCACATAGTGGTTTTCTTCCATCTTTCTCCCGCCCCTTCCAACCTATATCAATTATTCAGTCCCAGAAAATAACAAGACTTTTACTTGGTTGTTCTTAGTTCTACCTTGGTCCAGGTCCTGTCAGCTATTTCCTGCCGACTGCCTGGCAAAGGGCCGCCTGTCCGTGCTGTAGTCATTCTGACAACTGATAACCAAACAAAAGATACACAGCAGTTTGATGAGAATCAGTCATGACTATTGTGCTCCACAGCAGACCCAGCAGCACCCAGGGTTTATTGTAACCTCCTCTCCTAAAACAAGAATGTCTTAGGCTAAGACCATTCAAAAATAAATGAGTAATTCCTTAGGCACAAAAGCTGTAGAGCAGATTCTGCCCTCCACTGTATACATGGGTTTTGGATAAGAGACTTAATGTTGACTCCCTGCAACCTCTTTGAGTCAGTGGCATCAGCTGTGGTGGGATAAGTTGGAAAAAAGGTGGAAGGAATCAGAGGTCTCCTGGTGGCCATTCCTGAGAGGAAGGAAGAGGGCATTTCTGAAGTACCAAGACAGCAGGTTACATACAGAAGGCAAGACATTTTTTTTCCTCTAATAACTAGCTATGTCCAAACTACTTCCATTCTCAGTGGAGAACACAGCAATACATACTAGAGTTTTAAATTATTTTATTTCTTTGTGAGAAGAAACAATTCTATAAAATTATTTCAAACTTCAAAGCCAATACAACAACAACTACTTTGTGATTAAGACACTGGAGAAAGAGGGTCACAGCTAAGGAGGAGAGTGTTTGCAAGGTTAGCAATGTGCCATGATGCTGAGGGCCATGCAGTGGGAATTAGGGAAATGGCTGTTTCTGAAAGATTTGAACCTGCTTTCAGGACTAGGCAGGAAACATTTTGAGAAACCAGCAATTACAGATCCTTGGTTCATGTTCAAATCATCCCTGACTTTTAAAATTCATTTTGCAATCAGGCTTTTTCCCCTCAAAAAAGAAAAAGAGAAGAAAGGAAGACCTTGTCAACCTGTGGCAGTGGGCCTTGCTGCTGGAGCAGAGAGAAGATGTGTTCCTTGTCTGGGCCTATAGTGAGCTTGAAACATCTAATAGTGGCAGCAATGCTTCTTTTCTAAGTAATGATCAAGTTTTGAAGGTGTGGCAGCCCTACCTTTTTGTCAGTGATTTGAGGCAGTGATTTTTGTAGCCGCAGCTGCTGACTCAGGACAGTAAGCATGAGTGTCTGGTGTGAAGGCGCTGGGAACGAGGAGATGCACCCATTTGGTCTGTTTATTTTGAAAGCTTCCTCATTATTGTTGTTTTTGTGGGCTCAAGTACTGCAGGCCCGTGAGGAGATAAAGAGGCCTTTCCTGGTTGCTGAAGCCAGTCTCCAACATCTACCCCATCCAGAGGGAAGGAAAGCTATATGAAAAGAAGATAAAAAAGCCACCCCAATTGTTAGCTATTTGCTAGTGTGTTTAGTCAGTGAGATCAGAGCGGTCAAACTGAAGAAAAGTTTGCTCGGTTCTAATTAAGAGAACCAAGTATCTTCTGGCACATAGGTTTTTCATCTTACAGTAAATCAAAGGAGTCTCTCATGAACAAAGCCCTTTTCATATTTCACAAACTATAAAACACTCCAGTGGGTGTTTACTTGTAAATGACAAAAGGAACGACAAGCAGATTTTGTAGTACATTGGAAAACACTGGACAGAAGTTAGTTTACATTTAAAAGCAGTTATTGTAAACTCGATTGTATAACATGCTGATCTCTAACAGCAAACATCTGCTTATTCCTCTCAGACATATATTTTCCCACTTTTCTTCTAACAAAATGTTTTGAATATTGGGTAACAAAACATCTCCATGCCCTGTTCAGTCTTCACGCACTTGAAGTCAATGTGTGAGCCTTTTCCAGGGATATCACATGAAAGTTCACGTGGTTTTACTACCAGCAATGTACTGCAAAGCTGAGATATATGTCTGCCACAGAGCATAGGTAAACAGAGCTTCATTTTCATGTCTCTGTTTCAAAAGGTTCTTCTTTAAACCATGCCAAGCTCTCTCTAACCTTTGGAATATTGTCTATGATGGAAAAATGATGAGAAACATTTGCTTTCAGACCTGGTTCTCTAAGGCTGAAAGTCTAGAGCACACAGTGATTGCAGACAAAAATCACCATCCAGTACATATACAGGAAGGACATTGTTGCTGGGTTGCATATCTGAAGACCAAAAGTTTAAATGTCCATATTAGCAAATGCTCTTGTCACCTTTCATGATGGTGATGGTAGGTTCAAAACTCTAATCTGAAAAGCCCCACCAAAACCTGGAAAACAGAGCAAAGCCCAAACAGGGCTTTTTCTTCCCCTAATTGGGTCAAGAGAACCTGGAGCTATCTATCTGGCGGGTGTAATTGTGGTGCCAGCACAGCTTTACATTAAAAACAAACAAAAAAACCACAAACAAACTGCAGGGAAATCAGTTTCTGGGAGTTTTTCTCAACCCCTTTACCAACCATTCCTGATTTCAGTGGGATTTATTCAGGCTGCATTAGGATGAAGACACTGTGTCATTCAGAAGATAAACTGGCAGCAGCTCTTCAGCATCTGTGGGAGCTAGGAACACGGGAAAAGCAACATGTTTAGTCCTCAAGGGAGGAAGAGGAGGAGAAGGTGCCTCATGTTACTCAACAGCAATGTGAACGGATGAGTAGATGCCATGGCCAAAGGGGGCCCCTCCAGCTGCCACCACAGGAACAGCTGCAGGCAGGGCTCTCTGCAGCTTGGAGCCCCATGCCAGGTTGGTTTGGCACCACACTGAAAACAAGAAAACAGTGGCGTCCCTACTGACTTATCCCGGGGGGGAGAGGACAAGGAACAAGTGTGACTGCCATCAATAGATGGTAGGTCTCATCTTGCTTGATGTTAGGCAGTGAGTTAAATTTATGCTGACTGCCACATGTTCCCTCCCTCATCCGTGGAGCCCATTGATGGAATGATTGCTGTGTTTGTTTGTTTGTTTAGGATGGAGAGAATCATGCTGCGGAAGTGCCTGTTCCTCTCCTTTAATTAGAGATGGCATCTAGAAGACTCTTTCAGCTACAAACATCTACACTTGGCATATGAGATCCTTCTGAAGCAAAAGGTCAGGAAGGGCAAGCTCAGAGCATTTGGGTGACTTGGCCAGGAACCTAGCTATATCTTTCCAGCAGGTATGAATCATGTGGCTGGGGACGGCTCAAGTATTTCTGGGAAACAACATGGTTTGGGTTTTACTTAAAAACATGTAACAAAAGAGTCATTATGCAATGCTTATTCTCTGGTCTGCTTCATCAGTGGTGTGTACCATGTCATTAACTCCGGCAGTCCCATTTTCTAAATGGAGACACTGAATGGTGCTAGTAGTGGAGGACGTGCAAAATTAATGCAAAGGGCTGATGCAAGGACAGGCCTGGGAGATGCTGGTGTATGTGCTAGCTGAGGAGGCAGACTACTTTTGGATGCGGCCTTGGAGCAGGGGCTTCCACTTGCTCCCAGAAACCACCGAAACTGTATTTCTCTACAGTACATTTCACTTGAAAACAGTTAAGTAAGAGGGATGGTGGAGATAAAGCATCCTGCTTGACAGTATTTTTCCTGGAGCACTGCATTATAGAGGGGAGGAAAGAGGGGCTACAGGACAATGGGACTAAGATCAAACGAAGAGGGAGAGGACTTGCCTCTTCTCCTACCAGCCCTGTAGCTGGGAGGGTTTCTCCTGTCATTTTTGAGACAAGGAACACAGAAGGGCTGCATCCTGCAGATGCTGTGTTATGCTTAGCCTGCTCAGACAACAAAATCTATGGCCTTTCAAAGACGTGAGTTCCTCAGGATGTAGGAAGGCACATTTTACAGATCTACTTAGGCATTTATTTTTCACTGCCTGCCTGCCTGCATGCTTAGCTTCATAGCATCTTTAAAAAACCTGACCCCACAGGAATTCAATCCTTTTCTTTTAGGGCTCAATATCTTGCCAGTCTGCTAGATGAAATCATCTGATACTAACTCATGTGCCCAGAGCTGTGACAATACTGAAGTTGAGAAGTCAAAGGCTGAGTTAAGGAGATTATCTGTTTTCAAAGGAGTTGTGGCACTGAGATCTATCTGTCTTCCAAAGCTGAAACTCAGGAAAAGTCCGAAGTTCTGTCCTTCTGCAGAACACCCTCTGCTCTTTCAGGCATAATTTTTTGGTCAGGGATCCTCTTGACTGAAAAACATGGCAGATTTCGAGAAGGATAAACACACCTGATCCTTGTTTTTTATAGGCAGCCACACAACAGCTCAGTTATTGAGGATTGACGAAGTCCTCACAATCCCCCCTGAAGTCATGGCAGACGAAGGTAATCAACCCTTTTGAAAAATCTGAGCATGTTTATCCCCTAAACCTCAGAGGCATCTATCTGGAACATGGTTAACAAAGTCACAGTAAATTGAAATCAAGAAGCAGCACTCATGGGTGATATGACGACTTTGCTGCATAGTCTGGAAGGACAGTTTTTCACCCCTTAATAGATATAGCCAAGTTCTAGGGGCAATTAGACATTTAATTTCCTGTAGAAATCAATAAAGTTAAACAGCTAGACATATATGTGAACCTGGCACAGAGGTATGTGAAGAATTTCCTAAGCTGGGTAAAATCCCTCAGGGTCTTCAGTAGATTATGAAGCAGCCTCAGGCTTCCGAGCTGATGCTATGCACTGCACCAGCCTTTATTCAACCCCATGGCCAGGAAACTTTAAGGCAAGGGTGTTGCCACCTCGTCCTAAACAGAGAGAGCAAGTGTCCTGACTGGTGAGACATGACAAAAAAAAAAAAGAGTCTGAGGATATGACAAACCGTAAAGACCAAACCTGAGTAACCTAAGTTAGATACCTTCTCTGGAGCAACTTCTGCGTGCTGTCTAGCACATTATTTCTTACAACAGCCCTTCAGAAGTTAAAAAACCAATTATTTCTATTTATGCCGATGACACAATGCAAGGCAAAGTGAATTCCTGGAATAGTGACTCTTGAGACAGCGTGTGAAGAGCCTGGTCCCCCTCGGCACCCTCTGCACCCTCAGCGAACAGCAAAGGTTCCTACAGGCTGAGTATCTGTACTAACCTTGTCTTGGTGTTTGGAAGTACCTGACTCACTTCGTTTGTGATGCTGAAGGTGGACAAGGAGCCACCTGAATTAGCGCTAGGAATGTAATGGTTTCAGCTTGCCCTCCATTGAATTTCATTCAGTCCAGATTCTGTGGCAGCTCACTCAGACAACACGCTCAGCAGCATTAGGCAGCACCTTAACTGCTGAACCATCCTTGCTTTCCAGACAGAAGATCACCCAGAGCAATATGTATTTAGAACAACAGGGTTCACTAAAGCTGCACTTTTTTAGGAGGCAAAACCAGCACATATCCAGGGACATTTCTCAGGGAATTAATTTTATTTTAGTTCTAAAGTGGCATCACAGAGAAATCTGCCATAGCACAGGGCACAGTAGATGCAAACCTCATCTGTACAGATTTTCCGGGTGTTTTCTGTGAGTGATGTCAGCTGTTGTACTTCTTTTTAGTGTTTTTTGATGACACTAAATCTTGAGATTGTCTTACTCCCAGTAGAAACACTCCAGATCTTATATCCTCAGTTGCAAGTAGGTTTTTTTTAAAGACTAAGTGATAAGTGCATAAACCTGAGTCCTGACTGGATGCTCTTAATCTAGAGAGAACTGTAAATACGTAAAAAAAGTACAGCATTAAATATGTGATCAAAAAAGTTAATTCTAAAAAAGTTTCTTGCTCTTGCTTGACTTTCTAGGTGACCACCAGATTGAAGAGTACATGTTGTAAGATTTAGAAAACACACACTAGGGATGCAGAAGATTTCCCCGTTTTTTGTTCTGTCAAGATTATTCTGTGGTTTCTGAATCATAAATCACAGAGTAGAGCTGAAGCTGTATTAGCTGTACTACACAAACTCTCTTCTGCAAATAAATTCCCTTTAATCCATTTATACCCCATGGTGGAATTCACACATCCACTTGGATATTCTCCAGTTGGTAAACACAGAGCAGGTGAAATCAGGAGGAAATTTAAATAAGGTCAAAAGACGTGTTCAAAAGAAGGGCTTAAGCCATTCGAAATCCCTCAGAGCTGCCAATCGCACGAACAAGACCCTGTGGCATCCTGAGTGAATTTGTTTTCTTCTGGAGCTGGAGGAAGTTCAAATGAACACTGGGCTAATAGTTGGCACTTTCTTTGTGAGGAGATTCATTGTTCAGAGAGGTCAGGCACAGATTTCCAGGACACACAAAAATTCAGACCCTGAAAGGTTGCTGCTTTTGTTTAGGGAGCTCTTCAACATAGAAAAAAAAAAAAAGTGGATTACTCCTTGTTTTTCCATTGTTTCTTAACATACTCAGACTTGTCCCACATCTTTCTTTAACTGAAGCAGAACAAATCTAGGAAGCCCACAGGAAAATTTGTTTGGCTGTTTGCTTGGAAAGTCTCTTTATTTAAAAGAAGCAAAATAAACTAAATAAGTCCCAAGCCTTTGATTTCAGAGAAGCTGATCTGACTACATGGTAAGTGAAGAAGCTATGGACTGCCCTGCTATGATTGGAATAGTGTGTGCAATTCCATGACACAATGAACAGGATTAGAAATCTAAAGTAAACAAATATGCATCTTTAGTCCTGAAGTCAAAACTGCAATTACAGAGAACCAAGTACTTTAAACAAACATCCAACAACATTTACATATTGGGAAGGAACACTGTGCTCCTCCTTTCCCCAGTCTTTCAAAACAGGGTTGGCAAAGAGATGCAACATATTTAAGACATTCAGAAATTGATTCAGTTCTATCCTTTTGGTGATCTCTTTATCTCAAACACTGCATTCAGAAAGACGTGCTCCTGGGAAATGGGGACACTTCATTAGAGAAGGAATGTATTCCACAGGGGTGTTTCTTGTTTTGGGGGAGGAGCAGGACAGTGCGCAGAAGTCCTCGGCAGAAAGAGGAGCTGGCTGTTTGTGGGGGACTGCCAAAGGATGGCAAGAGGGCTGTCAGGTGCGTTTGTCTCTTTACCCAGCTGCCGAAACACCCCAAATCTGAGGTAGATCTTCTTAGGTACTTCTATGCTGAATTTCAACTATATCTGAATGAGCCTGTTTGCTCTAAAATTGCCCCCTGTTTTATGCTGCCTGGAACTGAGACACTCTCCCTCCACACTCCAGGGGAGAGATGCGTAACTCGAGCTGGTCTGTCCTTTACACAACGGACAGGAGAGGCACAGCTGGGGCTGTGTCTGTTCAGCCAGTGCCTACAAGACCTGCCACAGTGCTCGGTGATGCAGGTACATGGCTAACGCTGAATCCAACACTGCGTTTCCAAAGGCAACGCAGAACCCAGAGGCATCATGATGGTGTGGGCATGCAGAGCAGGGTCCTGAAACACAGGCCTCCAGCCTGCTCCCAAGGACAGTGTAGATGTAGGCTTTAGCCTATATTTATTTTGGCCTCAGTATATAAATGCTGATATTTGCATGGGATATTAGAAAATATTTCATTATAATAGTGTCTCTGAAGTAGCGACCACATTCTGGAAGAGCTCATAAAGTAAAGCAAAGTAAAAAAATCCTTTCATGTCTCCAGGAGAGACTTAAGTACACACGTTTCTACCATAACTGAAGCCCACAATAACCTGTGTGTGCTGAGCAGTGTTTAATAGCCTAGGAAGTAATAATTTCAGTTTTAGAAATGTGGGAAGACTGTACCAACCACACACATTCCTAGAAAACAAACACCTTCCTCTTCAGAATACATTATAAATCCAGACAGACTTTCACTGGAGCACACAAACATATCCTTGAGCAGCAGACTGAATTTTTTTAAACAACTTGCTGCTTTAAAATGCCTCCTATTTTACAGGATTTTTGTATGGTTTTGAATAGAAAAGCTACACGCGCTGGTGGCTTTCAGCAGGCAGCTCAGAAATTGTCTTGTTGAATACAAAGAACTAGCTAGAAAAGCAAGTCCTTCAGCACCCTCTCTATTCCCCACTACTAAAAACGTAGATACAAGTAATTGTAAAAAGAATTGACTACATCCTCTGATGTTCTATAAAACATTAAAAAAGTAAAAATTCAGAATTGAAGAGGGAATAAGCAATGTTTGGGTTAAGAAACAAGGAGTCTGTGAAGCACTGAAGTACTTGCAGTAGGAGCAAGTAGCAGTAGCTCTTTGCTGTGGAACATGCCATGGTATGGTAGGAAATGTCCCTGTGGCCAGTTTGAGGATCTGTCCCTGGTGTCCTCTGTCCCAACTGTGCCCTCTCCCAGTGTCTTTCCCACCCCCAGCCTACTTGCTGTGGGGACAGAGTGGGAAAAAAAGAAAAATCTTTTATGCTGTGCAAGTATTGCTCAATGGCAGCCAAAACACCGCTGTATTATCAACACCGATTCAGTCACAAATAGAAAACACAGCACCATACACGCTGCTGTGAGGAAAATTGACTCCATCTCAGGCAGACCCAGTACAGCTGAATGGTCCCATCTTTCTCAGCCTTTCCTCATAGAAGAGATGCTCCAAATATCCTCATGGACCTTCACTGGACTCTCTCCAGTATGTCTGTGTCTCCTTGTACTGAGGAGGGCCAGCACCGGGCTCTGTGTTGAACTGCATCTCACCAGGCCTGAGCAGAGATGAAGGATCACCTCCCTGGACCTGCTGGCAATGCTCTGCCTGATGCAGCCCAGAAGGCTGTTGGCCTTTGCCGCAGGGGTGTATTGCTGCCTCATGGTTAATTTTGTGTCCACCAAGACCCCCAGGGCCATTTCTATGAACCTGCTTTCCAGCCGGTCAGCTCCCAGCATTTACTGGTGCCTGAGGTCTGCAAAAGAGCCACCCAAGCTGGCCTAAATGGAGACATGGCACTGCAGCTGTTTATCTAGTGGGAGTAGAAGGGCTCATAATTTTCAAACAAAAGGAAAAAAAACCCACAAACCTGTCACAGATATCTTGGTGGATACTTTCTGCATGTAGGGAGATGGTGACTGTGTGTAAAAATGGAAACTTATTCATAACTTGTATTAAGGATGTAGAGAGCAGACTGACATCCCCTGGCTAGACACTGAATCCACAGAGGATTCAGCCTACCAGTAGCACTAAGGTTCCTCCTTCAATAACTTCAGGGGACTTCTGCCAATTAGGGGTCCTGAAAGTCAAGCTCTTTGTGTCTAGCATACTTTGCTCTGTACAGGCCAATCCTGAGACTCTAAAAAGTCTATCAAGCTTTGCTGGCTATTGAAAAACTTCATGTCTGATTTTCATGAGGTGTGACTGGTTAGAAAGTGTTCTGTATTCCATCTAATTGGTAATACTTCCATGACAAAATGACTCATGTTTTGATGAGGTCAGAGGTCTGGATGATGACTGACTCCTACAGGACCTATCTGTAACATTCAGGAAGGAGAAAATCAGTGTTTCGGGGCTCTCACACTGCAAATATGAGTTTTTACTTCATTTTTGAGAATTATTAACAACATCTTTGTTCAAATATGGGAAAGATTTATATGTAGCCCTCCTGTTGACACAAAAGCCATTCACAGAATTAAGAAGGTAGTAGTAGTTTAGGAGCCAGCGATCATTATTTGAGTACCTTTGTTCTGTGTAACTAGAACAGAGTCCAAACCAGTAAACTATATACATCCTTGGCGCTTGAAAAGGGCCAACTTTCTACCAAGCTGAAAACAATTGACTGAAGTCAGTTGGGAGATGACTCTAAAAAAGAAAAATGTTAATTAGTAGATATTTAAGAATCTTTTACTAGATGTTAAGAAAGCCACAATACCACAATTGGAAAAGAAGGCTGGTAACAAAATAACCTGATTTAGAAGGAAAGCAGAATAAACTAAAAGCATTTTATTAAAAAAAAAAAAAAAAAAGGGATGAATTTATAACAAGGAATACAGATTAGGAGATAGGAGCTGTAAAAAGCTAATAAGAGAAATAAGGATGCACAGGTAGAACTCTATGGCTATCATGTCTGAGACTAAAAAAGGTCTTTCCTTAACAGACCAAAACAGAGAAGACGACTAACCATGGTGCTGGGTTCTTATTGAAAACAAGTGGTGCCTTTGTTGCTGTAGAGGACCAGTGATTTATTCTGTATTTGGGAAGAGAGTCCATGGACAGCAACCGTTCCCCAACCCCTTCACTGACACATTGAAGACCTTGAAGACCTAAATCCTCCAATATCTAGGCTCTAGTCTCTTTTCTGGTCTCTGCTTTCTCTTTACTACACTGAATCAGTTGCCCTCAGTTCTTTTCCACTTTCTACCACAGTCTCATATCATAGGCTGCAGACAGGAAAGCAAAACACAAGCCTAATTCCTTGTCTTACTCATGCAGCCTTCATGTAACTTTTCTGCTTTCAGAAGACTTGGCTGAGTTTAGCCAGCACCCTTTCAAAAGAAAGCTAAGCCACCAGCAAGTGTCTGCTGATACCATTCCTTGTACAGCTTCAAGTGACACCAGGACACCCACTGGAGCTCCTGAGATCCATTTGTCTTTTCCCTGATTGTGTGGGATGTATACCCCCTTTCGGAGAAGGTACTATAATTAATACTGATCCACATAGGCTAGCAGAAAACAGAATCTGCTGCAATTTTTTAATGAGATTAATAGTTTGGATGAGAAAAGCAACAACGCTAATGTAATAGATCTCAAGGTGGTAAAGCCACTATGTTGCTTTGTATTACTGATGACCGGTTAAGGTGTTGTAACAGTGCCAAGGGAACATGGCAGTGCATAAATGAAATATAAACTGGATAATATAGGTATCAATGAAGGTGGAAGGATCACACTCGAATGACTCTTCAGTACTGCAAGGTCCTGTACTCAACCCTGCTCCAGTTAACCTTTTATCAGCAATGACTAAAAGAAAGAAAATGAGGACACAGAGTTTCTTTGATGGATGGAAAGATTTTTAATGGCATCTTACGCTTCTGGCACAACTGTTGTTTGCTGCACCGAAAGTTCTCCCTCCTCAAGAATGCAAAATTTGGCCAGTTTTTAAAACCTTGGGGGTAAATTGGAACAGAAGTTGGCCAATAAGCCACACAGCTAAGCCTGACTTCTCCCTTTTCAGTTACAGATGGACTTACTAATGTGGAAATGTCATAACTACATAATGGTCACAATACTCATTAACATTTAACAAAGAGTAAAGAATACTTATTTTATGCCTTTGGCATCATTTCTGTAGTCTGAAGGACACTGAAAACATGAAGCAAAATTCTCTTACTAAAATCATATGATGATCTCTACTCAAGAGCTCTCCTTTTCTGCCTGCAACTCACCTTGAGATCAGCAGGGAATATCTGCCTTATAAGAGACATACTCGAAATCTCAAGCCAAAATCTGTATCCTCTGGTGGATAATTCAGTAGAGACAATTTTGCCTTTAAGTGCTCGAATATGCCGGTCTTCCCATGACTACAACAGTTTTATGACAAGGAAGGTTCTTCTTTTGTTCCAATAAAGAACTTTCAACTGAATTTTAAAGACAAAATGGAAACATGTTACAATAGAGCACCATAGGAATGAGGCATTTTCTATGCTCAGAGAAATGAGTTAAAGATAGAAAATAAATGAATCTGAAACATTCCATTTTTGGAAAATTGCACCTAATGTACATGTGAAAGGGCAGGGATTAAAACGACAGATTTGTGCCAAGATACGCTCAGGAGAAAGAAGTTTATTCACATAAGCCGCAGGACCATCCATGTATTGTGAAATGATGGAAGATTGTAACTAACATTCCAGAAGTATGACTGAATGGAGAACTCTCAGAGATAGGGCACATCTTACCATAAACTGAATTATGTGCTTTTCAAAAGTAAATAAACATATATAAAATTGATAGTTCCAGTTTTAGTATCCAAGCAACAAAAGGTATAATTAATCAGACACTGGAAGGAACAAAATCCCACAGTTATTACAAAATTATAATAGTCTTTAAGAGATAGTGCCACTTATGGACACTAGAAGTTACCAGCTTGTACCCAAGAGGAATCTTTTTTGTTTTGAATTGGTTGTTTTTGAAGTAAAGAAACAATTTTCATGGTTGTATGTGAGCCTGGAGATGAGGGTGGCTGGGTTCAGCTTCTTGTTGGCTTTGGCTTACTGTACTGTACTGTACTGTACTAAGTCAATTAACTTCACCATGCCTGTGCCTCTCAGATGAACAAACATCAGTAACTTCTAGCTCTGCAGTCTTCAGTCTGTACTGCAAATTCCTCAGCTGTCATTTAATATCAATACCAGGCTTGCCATAAGGAAATGCTGATTGTGTTGATCGTTCTTGATGCTATAGCACACCATAACTAGAGCAATGACAGTAAGGACAGCAATCATGGTATACACAGATCTACACACCCTCGAGCTGTGCAATTCATTCCTTAACAACAAACAAACAAAAATGCTGTTCAATTTTATTTTATTTTTACCTTTAGAGTAGCTGAGGTAATACTAATCACAATGAGAAACCCACTCAGTGATGGCTGACAGTGATTAAAAAGATCCTGAAACAACTTTCTAGCAGATAACCCTCCAAGAATATCTATCTCTACATGAGACATAGACCAAATACAACAACAGCACATGAAAATTCTGGTAAAGACTCGTTATAGGAGCTGGTAAATGTGATGACTGACTAAGCAATAATGCTAACAGGGTGAGTGACCTTCCTCCATCTGTCAGGAGCTATATCCTTCAGTTTTTTTATCCTATATATTGTTCTGTTATACACTCATTATGCATTATTTAGTTATAGGTTTCTACCTACAACTACCATTAATGATAATGCCAAGGAATGACACAAGGTGGGGCAGGAGCAGAAACGGATGTGGAAGAGCTGGAAACAGACAACTAGGAGAAAAGCTCATGGGTAGAAACATGAAAGAGAAGGCTCCAGAGAAAGTGGAGTTTGCTGCAAACACAGTGGACACCTTTAGGGGTTCAGCCAAGAGAAAGAGCTCCACCTCTGCCAGGAGGTACCATCAGAGGCAGGAAGAGAAAGGAGTGGAAAATAGCTATTTGTGTAATGATTCAGGGTCAGAGGGAACAGATTTCATGATAGAACACCCATTCATTAGAACAGCCCTATTGGGTTAACCCAGAGGTTCACCTGGCCCAGCCTATGACATTGGCCAGAGATATCAAGGAAAGAGTTTAAGAACAGGGTAAATACAGTGATATTTTCCTGGTGTATTCTGCAAGTGACCAGCAGCCCTGGAGACAAAGGTGGCATCTTCCAGCTAAGTTAGCTAGAGAAAATGAGCCTGACTACAGGTTCTGCTATAGATTTTAATGGCATTGTACTTCTAGAAATAATAAAACATTCAGACAAGACCTGTTTTGTAAGGGATAAAAACATTGAGTTTTTCTCTGAATCTGAGCTTTTGACTCAAATGTGCATGACAAGAGTTACAATGGGAGTCAAACAACAACACACTTCGCTCCCCCCCAAAAAAAAAATGGGGGGGGGAGAGGGAGGGATTTGCTTGGAGAATCTGACTTAACCTTAAAAAAGACACTTGCAATTGCTGTGCTTGGAGGTTAAGACCAGCTTGAAAGTTTTAGAGAAGAAACTAGAGACTGTTGCAGTGCACTGAACCAGCAAACCACAGATTCATAGAAACATGCAGAGGCAAAGTAAAACTTAAAAAAAATGCAAGGATTAGTTTGCAAGAAACAAAGGGACAGAATGCACATGCTTCTAAGCAAAATCTGGCCTTTGGATATTGCCATTTTCCAAGAAAAAAAAAAAAAACAAAACTGTTTTCATATATACGTATACCTAAAAAGTGCAAAATTATCGTCTGCACAGTGCATTACCTGTCAAAATGGTTGAGGAGACAAATGCTTCCAGTAATTAGATAGTCTTTTGGAATATCAGTGAGGCCTGGCCTAGGGAAAAATGTCACTTCATCCTCAGAAGCATGATCCAGGAGGAGGACAGTCATTCACCCCAGGCCCTTTGGAGTGGAATGGCAATCCCATGAACCCAGCAGGAGGGCAGCCACTCTCTGGCCCTGCATGTCCAAGGCAGGTTGGAGGAAGGTGAAAGCTCATTTATATCTGAGTTAAGGATATAGATATCCACAGCTGGAAGGAGTAAGCAAGCAAGGGTGTCTGAAATATGAAATAAAGTAAGCCCAGTCTTCTTCAACAGAGAAAATCTGTAGGTGTGCTCAAATCTATTGTCAGGCAGGTGTGAATACTTCATAGCCTTTTATGAGGACATAACAAGGTGGATAGATTATGGCAAAGCAGTGGTTGTGGTCTATCCTGATTTCAGTAAAGCATTTGACACAGTCTCCCACAGCATCCTCGCTGCTAAATTGAGAAAGTGTGGTCTGGATGATTGGGTAGTGAGGTGGAGTGTGAACTGGCTGAAGGAAAGAAGCCAGAGAGTTGTGGTCAGTGGGGTGGAGTCTAATTGGAGGCCTGTATCTAGTGGAGTGCCTCAAGGGTCGGTACTGGGACCAGTACTTTTCAGTATATTCATCAACGACTTGGATGAGGGAATAGAGTGTACCATCAGCAAGTTTGCTGATGACACCAAGCCGGGAGGAGTGGCTGACACGCCAAAAGGTTGTACTGCCATACAGTGAGACCTGGACAGGCTGGAGAGTTGGGCAGGGAGAAGTTTCATGAAATATAACAAGGGAAAGTGTAGAGTCTTGCATCTGGGCAGGAACAACTCTAGGTACCAGTATAAGCTGGGGAATGACCTGTTGGAGAGCAGTGTAGGGGAAAAGGATCTGGAGGTCCTGGTGGACAGCAGGATGACCATGAGCCAGCACTGTGCCCTTGTGGCCAGGAAGGCCAATGGCATCCTGGGGTGTATTAGAAGTGGGGTGCTTAGCAGGTCGAGAGAGGTTCTCCTTCCCATCTACCCTGCCCTGGTGAGACCACATCTGGAATATTGTGTCCAGTTCTGGGCCCCTCAGTTTAAGAAGGACAGGGAACTGCTGGAGAGAGTCCAGTGCAGAGCCATGAAAATTATTAAGGGAGTGAAGCATCTCCCGTATGAGGAAAGACTGAGGGAGCTGGGGCTCTTTAGCTTGGAGGAAACTGAGGGATGACCTCATTAATATCTATAAATATGTAAAGAGTGAGTGTCACGAGGATGGAGCCAGGCTCTTCTCATTGACAACCAATGATAAGACAAGGGGTAATGGGTGCGAACTGGAACACAGGAGGTTCCACTTAAATATGAGAAGAAACTTCTTCATGGTGAGGATAACAGAGCACTGGAACAGGCTGCCCAGGGAGGTTGTGGAGTCTCCTTCCCTGAAGACATTCAAAACACCTTCTTGTGTAACTTCATCGAGGTGTTCCTGCTCCAGCAGGGGAATTGGACTGGATGATCTTTTGAGGTCCCTTCCAATCCCTTACATTCTGGGATTCTGGTATTCTGGGATTTTTAGGTGCATCATAACAGAGTAGAAAGTTCCTCTGTATCTAATCCCAGCAGTAATCAGAGAAGCATGGTTTTATCTTAATATTCCTTTGTCTATGCTGTTTGTATTTGGTACTTCTGTTTCTTATTCTCCACTTCTCTTATCCCGGCTGGCGCCAGAGTGACTTTGGAGTATGGTAAACACCAGGACTACTCTATCTGTAGATGTGGGGGTGGTGAGGCACTTTCACAGTGCCCGGTACTACCACTTGCTGTTTACAGAACTACACAGGAAACTAAACACTCCTTCACATCTCCCTATGAGTATTTGTGCCTTAGTAACTCTGAGGGAGACAGCAGTAGGGGTGTCTTTGAGGGACAAATATCAGAGATGTAGTCATCCTGGAAAAGTGATAACCAAGAGAGGACCTGAATTCTGAAGGGGTTTTGAGAATGTACAACACTGAAATTCCATAGGAATTTTTCTGAATGTAATGGTGTTTTCCCACCCTTGTAACTGGATCAAATTTCTTTAAAAATGATCCTCAAAGGATGCTGCCTGAGCTTACAAGCCTGTTGCACCTGTCCACCTGGCATGGCTCTCATGTGCAGCAGCTGCACCAGAATGATGCAGAACACATCAGGAACTCCTTCCCTGAGCACTGGGAAAAATCAGCTGCTAAATGCACTACATGTATCAATTTCTTCACTGTATGAAAGGTGAACCCTTTTGATGCAAAGCTAAGGGAGCCTTTGGTGTCTTAGAAGGTTAGTCTAACAGAGAACATATGAATATTATACTCATTGGTTAGAGTGTTGATCCTTCTCTTTTGAGAGATGTAGAAATCCATCCTGATGTTCAAAGGAGTCAAGTGCAAATCCCACATTGATAAAAAAAGTCCCAGGGAAATGTGAGTTCATAAAGACCCACCTCCTTAATGTTTTGTCCTACAGTCCTTCTGCTCATAGTTTTGGCACAGTTTTATGTGAGCTTCAAAAAGCATAATGTTGTTCTAGGAAATAGGACACCATCTACAAATCTCTCAAAAAAAGCCCTTCACTTTCAGTCCTGTGTGACCAGGTCACTGTAGCTACGCAGTAGAAATTACTTAACGAAAATCCAAAAACCTTCAAACTTCTGTGGACCAGTGTTCAGGAAGAGTGAATAGGGGAGCTGTGCTGCTTTCTCTTCCAGCCATGGTTTGATAAATGCACCTAAAGATAAATGCAATGAGATGCAATGCAAAGGTTCTTTAGGAGGCAGCTCAAAGCAGCATAAGATAAGCCTTGTTGCTCACTGTGTGATCTGCTGGCTTTTCTTGCACCACAGGGCGGGAACTGCTGGTCTAGCTCATTACAGAGGCTCCTTGCAGTTCGTTTCCCAGAATGTGTTATCTGAAACAATTTGAGCGTCCAAGGATGCTTTCTGGAGTAGCTCTCATCATTTGTTGTTTTGGGGTGCTTAGGAGCAAGACAGCCACTCTAGAGAGGAGAGGAAGGAAAGCTTTACAATGACACGTTATCTCCAAGCTTCCATGTCGCACGGAGCTACAACTGCCCTGGACAATGACAATGAGGATATTTGTCCTTAAAGCATCCCTGGATAGATGTCTCTGCCAAAGAGCCGCAGGCAAAAAAAAAAAACCAAAACAAACACAGATAATAAAGATACTCTGGTTTAGCCAGCTCTGAATCAAGGTGTCTGACAGGGCTCAACAGGCCAGCAGGGTGGAAAAACTGAATTATTTTGTTTTGTTGTTGCTTTTTTCTTTTATTTTTCAGATTTATTTTCCTTCTCTTCCGTTTCTCCTACTGCCATGTTGCAGGACATCTCCTTCCCTGGTGTAATCTTTCCTCACTTCCCCTATTCAAATCCAGCCATGCCTGGCCGTGGCCTTTCTCATCTCCTGTCTCAGGGGTATTCCTGGCAGCTTGTTAATTAAGTAGAATCCCTGTGCTGACAAGTCACCTGTCACTACCATTGTGAAATACTGAATAACATCAGAAGCTTCCGCTAAACTGAGCAAATAGTTGGATCAAAGTCAGAAAGCTTTCTACTGAACTCAAGATGCCTGTGAATGACCAAAAAAAAGGGAGAGATTGTTTTCTGCCAAAGTCACAGTAAACAGTTGACTGACTTACGTCTTATTGTAGAAAGGAAGGGCAAAATTTAATGCAAAATCAGAACTTATAGATCTATTCTTTCTCAAAATAAAAGCCAGTCCACCCCTTCAGGGCTTCTCTGTCCCTTTAATGACTTCCATATTTACTTATTCTGTGTATTGTAGTCCTGCCAGTCACATCTCATCTCGCACATCTCTGAGCATCCTACCTTGAGAGACTGATTCAATTCTGTCTCTGTTAGAAATAACAATAAACACCAGAAAAGCACTAGTATTTTCTAAGAAAGACTAAAATCTGCTTTAGGATTCAGATGAATCAAAGGAGCTGTTCTACAGGCAGCTCAAGATTTTGTTGTGCTGGGCCCTCAGCCTCCCGTTAGTAAAAGCCAGGAGTCTGACAGTTCTGTGGGCAGCTTAGTGCTCAGATGAACTTGCCCTTCCCAGAAAGGCACTCATATATTGTGTGCCAAACGGGGGGAAGGACAAACTCCTCCTCCCTTCTCTAACAGTCAAGTTGGCGGAGCTAAAAAGCCATACGCTTCTCCCACAAGTAAAATGCCAGAGGATTAGGGTGTTCCAAGTTAATTGAGGAGGGTTTTTTTAATTATATAGGACACATGATTTTTGAATTAGATCACATAATGTAAACATTGTAAAAATAGAAACTTAACATCACAACGTTTCATTAAAAATGTGAGTGTGAGGTCTAGTCAACACTGCTAGACTTTTTTTCTTTTTTTTTTTTCTTTTGTTGCTTTATCTCACTTATGCTAAATCTGGCAAAACCCACCTAGAATGTTTCAACCCTCTTCCTGTTAGTCTGCTTTTCCTATCAGCTCTATACTCCACTCTTTGGGATCAAATCAGCCTTGTTTCATTCAGTGCTATACTTCTATACATGTGTAATCTGCTAGTGATTATGTGTCAGCAGGCGGTACTGAAAATCATACTGCCAGCTACCCTATTTTTTCACAAGTACTAGGGCTCTGTGCAGCCCTACAGAGACCTTCCCCCATGTAGTTCTGCTTTCCTACACAGAGCTCTGTCACTGCCGGGTAAAGGGATTTCGCTCATCAGCTTGGTTACGTTTTTCCATTCAGCTCTCGACAGCACAGTCCGATTTCTTGTAAACTTTCTGCTGGTTAGCACTCTGGTCACAGACTAAAGCCTGATGCAGTAAATCAGGATGGCCCGCTGGCAGCTGCTGCTGAGGTTGGATACCAGGTTTGGGACACCCACTTCCCACAGGCAATGTTAGTGATAGTGGCGGTTGCTGGCTGGCTGGATAACAATGGTATGCTCCTTCCCCACAAAACCTCTTCCTTCCCCCGTTGTCCTGTTCAGCCTTTCGCAGCTGCTGCTCTGCTGTCTGGGTCACTGGTCTAAGCCACTAAGGGATGTTGTGAGGATAAAGCCAGGGAGGCAGATTTCCTGTACTTCAGCTTTAAAATCATAACCTCTGGTGAGAACATTGGGAAAATCCAGGAAAAAGAGGCACTTGCCTGCTAGGGCAGCATTCCCAGCCTCAAGAGCAGCTTCCTATCTCCTCCAAAGAAAACAGCAACAGCACAGATGGAGGCATCCCACAGACCAGTTGTCATAGATGAAAAGCTGGGCAGAGCCCACAGCTCAAGCTGGGAACTTGACCTGATTTAGAGTTAGACTATGCCCAGGGAGGGTGGGCAAGGGGCACTTTGCTCAAGTCCCTTAAACAGACTCAAGGATCTCCCAAGAACTAAGGGAAGAGGGAGTCCATCCTTCCTCAGCTGAGATTGCCATTTGAAGGCAGCTGAGGACCTAAGCTGACAACCCTTTCCCATCCTGAGGTGGCCTTAACTTAAGAGCCTGTGGTGCAAGCAAACTAAAAATCTGTATTGCAGCAATATTGCATATGATTTCAAAAGCAGTAAAGAGCCTGGCAATACATCCCAGACAACATACTCATATTGCAACACTTATTCTGGGAGTAATAACTTCAAGGTTGGAGTGTAAGAGCATTCTCCACCCCAGTCCATCTCTGCATGGGAGTAGTGAGCAAAACAACACGAAGAATACATTTCATCTGTAACGATCTACATATGTGAATGGCAGAGCTTGAAAATCATGTGGGCACATGTTACGCCTGACAGAAAAGCAAGCGGGACTAACTCTCTGTTCTGTGATCCTGGATGGAGTTTAAAAGCTGGTGAATAACCAAGATGCAGTTTAGCAATCCCTGTTCCAATTAGTCAGTCATCGTGTGAGAAAACGAGAAGATAAAAGAAGGAATTCCTTTTTATTCCTACACATATGGGATGCCTTTTTACATCGTCATCAAAGTATCTTCATGAAAGCTTTCCATGCTCTCCAACAGGACTTCAGAACAGAACACACCTCTGGAAGAAAAATAACTATATTTCACTCATTCACTCACTCATTGTTCACAGGGTCAGTTTTGGCTGCTGCAAAGTCCTGGTGCCACCATCTTCTCTGAGCGGTGGTGAAATAGTGGTGGTGAAATCAATTGAGAATGAGTGATTTTAACCTGCAACCAGTCCTGTGGCAGTGTTAGCTGTGCAGTAATTCACAGAATCACAGAATGGTTAGGGATTGGAAGGGACCTCTGGAGATCATCTAGTCCAACCCGCCTGCTAAAGTAGGTTCACCCAGAGTAGATCGCACAGGAATGTGTCCAGGTGGGTTTTGAATGTCTCCAGAGAAGGAAACTCCACAACGTCTCTGGGCAGCCTGTCCCAGTGCTCTGGCACCCTCAAAGTTAAGAAGTTTCTCCTCATATTCAGATGGAACCTCCTGTGCTTCAGTCTGTGCCCATTGCCTCTCATCCTGTTGTTGAGCACCACTGAAAGGAGTCTGGTCCCATCCTCTTGACATCCACCCTTGAGATATTTATTAGCATAAATAAGTTCCCCTCTTAGCATTTTATCCAGGTTGAAAAGACTCAGCTTCCTCATACGACTTGTATTTTACTGGAGTGATTCCAGTGAGTGCCAAATGTAGTCTCAGATATGGAGTTTACCTGTTTTCTAAGAAAGGCAGGCAGAGTCCACGTCACTGTACAGGAGGGGAAGAGAAGAGCCATGCCCAGCTCAAGCCTCCCCAAGCTGGAGACTTGCTCCAAGCTTCTACAGTTTCTGGCTCATCTTACTCTGACAAAATTTACCTCCATAAGGCAGGTCATTTATTTGCTGCTGTGAGTTTGTATAACTGCTAGTCTCTCTGGTTTAAGAACAGCACCATTTTTCACGTCAAAATACTAAAAAAAAAATCACACAGTGAGCCTCCAAAAGCATCCAGATTTGAAACAGAGATAACAACTTTGGGAGAACTTCTTCCCTTTTGATGTCCAAACTTTTGGCAAAACTCTTCTCAGACCTAAGAGACCTAGAAACACAGTGTTCTCCTAGTTTTGTAAGGAAAACTGAGGAAGAGGTTTGGAGGATTTTCCTGGTATAGCTTCAAAAAAAATACCAGGGAAATCCCCCACCGAGTCAGTGTCTAACTGGAAGAGTTTATGACACAGGAGAAAGACCAAAAGAAATTTAATGAGGACAAAAATAGACACAAAGAAAAAGAAAGGAAAACCGTGGTTGGTTCATAACAGGAATATAGGTGTCAAAAATGTCCTTGTTCATCACCAGGTGGTGCACTCAGGTCACTGCAGCACACCGGACCACAGATGAACCATTCCGCTCTTCCCATAATTTCTCCTGGAAGCCTGGAGACATGTCACAAGTCTCGTGCAAGAGTAAGAAGAAATAAACATGAAACAGAAAGCTGAAAAAATGAAACATCACATCCAGGTCAGGTAACACTGTGTGGGTTTTTTTACCAGCTCTATAAAATGTTCTTGACCTATCTGGGGACGAAAGAACGAGGGAAAAAGGCAAGAAGGTGGGAAGGCAGGCAGGCAGGCAAAGAAAATGAAAGAAAAGGAAAAGAAGAGAAAAGAAGAGAAAAGAAGAGAAAAGAAGAGAAGAGAAAAGAAGAGAAGAGAAAAGAAAAGAAGAGAAGAGAAAAGAAGAGAACAGAAGAGAAGAGAACAGAAAAGAGGAGAAAAGAAAAGAAAAGAAAAGAAAAGAAAAGAAAAGAAAAGAAAAGAAAAGAAAAGAAAAGAAAAGAAAAGAAAAGAAAAGAAAAGAAAAGAAAAGAAAAGAAAAGAAAAGAAAAGAAAAGAAAAGAAATTTTTGGCTTACCTGCTTTAACTGTGGTGGCACCAAGCTGTTTGCCATGGAGACACTGTGGGAGGGCACATGTCAAACCCAGAACACCTGTTTATGAGGTAACTCCTTTTCTGGAGACCATCAACATCTGGGATCAACAGTCAGTGTCAGCACCAGCGACTCTGCATGGTAACCTGCTAGCAGGTGAGCATGGTGAAAAAAATCACCTGCCCTTACAAACTGTGTAGGTAGAGCTTCATTATGGTAAGGATGCTTCCAGTTCATTTTTTTTCCCAACACTGAACTCAGCAAATACCAGCTTTGCATGTGTCTGTAGGGCTCTGGTCCCTGTGACACACCGTCGAGGGCTGCACATGGCTTCAGAAGACAGAGACCGTCACTTGCTCTGCAGGCTGCTGCTTGAGGTGTCGTCACTTCAGGCACCAAGAGTGAAAGGGTTAGACCAAGCTTATTATTACTTCAATTCAAGTAGCAGCCAATGTTCACCATATGGATTGGTAATACCTGTAAAGTAACAAATATAACAGCTAAATGCCTGATGCACTGTGTGTCCTTGATGGAAAAAGGTATGCAAAAAACTATATATTCAAAATATAGACTAGGAAAAAAGTAATCTCTTTTTTACTCCCTCTCTTATCTACCCATGCTATCCTTCCCGAGTTCCATCTCAGAATCAGTACCCAGTTCAGCTCCAAGTCATGTCAGGCTTTTCCTTAGCCAAAAGCACCCAGGTTTCATTTCTGTACTCACTGGCAAATAAAAATGGAGAAGCAAGTGGAGAAATGACACACGAGTTTTATTATGGGTTATCCTTAATACAGAATGTATATTTAAATCATATCATTTGTACCTTTCAACCTTTTTTCATTAATCTAAAGTAATAAGCCCCAGGCTGAGATTATTCCCCACACAGGTCTCCATCGTCTTTTCACGTAATGACTGCATAATATGAAATCTAACCACACACAGGGGCTGGGGTCCAGGTCTCCCTCATCCATATGAACAGCCAGATATCCAGGACAGGGTTTTTCCGCTCTTCATGATTTGTGGCATTTCCAGTGGATGCACAGACATACCTATCTCTATTTTTTAAAGATGACTATCTCATGTAACTTTAGAGGAGGTCAATGCCTTCTTCCCCTTTCACCCTCACGAAGCCACAGCCCACAGGATGAAGCCCATCCATCCTGTGTAGACGAGACAGACCCATGCTTCTATATTCTGGAACTTGACTTTGCATCTGTGGTGTCACCACCTCAACAGGAAACACAGAAAACGCCCCCATGGACCCTAAAATAGACAACACTCAATAGTAAAGAACGTTGTTCGTGAGGAGGGGAACTGTTGGTTGGAACTGTTGAGGCCCTGGGACTCTATTCTGGGCATCACTGGCCATACAAGGAAAAAATAAATTCTGAGCATAGAAGCAATGTCTTTCTTTCAAGTATATTGTGAAATGGAGATCAAAAGCAGCCAACTGCTGAATTTCCCCAGACATTGTTGGACTAATCACATTTAGCCAGAGCTAGAAATGACCACACTCACTTTAGGCACATCTTGATTTAATGATCCAAATCAGTCCATTTCTGGTTCTGCCCAGGCACATCAAGACTTGTCTGCGCTGAAATTAATTATCGAATGTCGAGTAGCAACTCCAGGTGTGCCAGCCAAATCTCAGAGTCAATTAGAGTCAGTTTTTCAGCTTGATTTGGCTATATTTTTGCTCGCATGTGGATTAACCAAGGAACACAGAGATGCCATAAGTGAAGGCAGAGCTCTGGGTACACTGGGAGTGCTGAAGTCAAACAGGGACATTTGACTTATCACCAAGGGCCTGTGTTATTGTGTGGTAGCTGAACAAGGGTTGTATTCCTGTTTAGGCATCTTAATAACATCTTGGTCCTGTTTTAAGAGCCTAAGTGCCCAGATGGATCCGTCATGTTTGTTTTTCAACCAGCCTGCATTCAACTGGTGCTTTTTTCCTGGCAGTAAACAGGCTGGTGCACATTCAGTCAGGCTGTGTCCAGCCTGTGTGTCACTGCATGGATCTGGTCGCAAAGGTCTGCAGAGCACACTCCTGAAAAATGGAACTGTAAATCTAAAGCACCTCTCATTTTGCAAGGATGGCTGTGCCTGGGGCACACATGAACCTGAGAAGTCAGTACTGGTTGCTGAGGACAGGCGGGTGGACTGCAAATTCCAGCTCCCAGAGGAGGCGTGTAATTCTTCAAGGCACAGGATCCACATGAGAGAGTCCTAAACGTAGTTTTTCTTCAAACTCCAGAAGCCTGAAACACTCATGGGTTCAATAGTAAGGTCCCTCAAGTGGGGCAGCAAGGTGGCAAGCACCTGAGAGGAGGTACTCATTAGTTTACCTATGTTTTATTTTTACAGAATCTTCACCATTTTTTTTTCAACGTTCAGCATGGAACAGCTCAGATCCAGTATTCATGATACAAATATCTCGGCTGATTCCTGACTGGCAGTATCTGGTTGTCATTGCTGACGTACTCTGAAGAAAAAACAAGCCTCTACAAGGCACCCAGTGGATCTAACACGCTTCCTTCGCCTGCCTGCCGCTTGAAATGTGTTTGCCAGCTCACCCTTCAGGGAGAAAATTTATTATACCAGTAACTAAGAGAGCCTTCAGAGAATTTCGGTGTACTGCTGTTGGCACTGGTTCCAAAGATACACCATTAGGCTGTTTCTGTACTTTAGGATAACTACTCAAGGTTAGCAAGGAGGAGTCAAATAGAGCAGAGAGGCCGCAATGTGAAATCAAAGGTGAATGGCCTGGACGTTGCTCCACATCTGATTGAAAATGGAAAAAAGAAAAAAAAAGGAAACGCTAAGCTATGTTTGTATTTCCTTTCACAGGAATTGCAGCATAGTTGTGTTTGCATGGAGCACCAGTGGCATCTAGTGACCACACCACGAAGATCACCATGAATTGATGCGAGCAGAGAAAGACACGGTGCAGATCAGGGCCAGTGGGGACATCACTGAGCTGCTGGTGGTGATGGCTGCAAACCTGGCCTAAGCTCTAGGAATTAGCGATATTGCATCTTCATGGTCAGATATTTGTAGCGCTTACATAAAAGATGCTATCATGTCTTGCAAACTGCAATAGTGAAATGCCCCACCAACCCTCTGGAGGTTCAGCAGTGGTGTGGGACAGCTTGCCTCTCGCATGATGGCAGAAGAAGCATTTCTTCAGTGTGAGTGGAACAAACACTTTTTAGTCTCCTCAGTGCTGGCTAGAGGAGATGGAGAACGTGTCAGGCAACACCAAGTCATCTGTCCCTCTGCCAAGTGGACAATAGTCCTTCTGTTCCCTCTGGAGAAAGGACTCTTCTACAAGAGCACTGGGGGCTAGACAGTGAGCACTATTGTTGCAGTTGGGTGAAAAGTTTACTAGTGCAAGGGAAACAGTATAAAAATTATCACAGACGGTAATCCAGAATTCAAAAGGGCATGATGTCTAATGCAACTGACTGGTAGTGTGACAATGAGCAGAAGACAATCAAGTTTACAGCTGTATTTTGATGTATATAAAACAGAGCAATAGAACTACATTTATTAAAGAAAAAAAAAAAAAAGAAACCCAGTTTCATGAGAAGATGTTACGAAGAGAGTAAGGAAAGCCACAATTTTAAGGCCCAGTTGTGAAACAATCATAAGATTCCTGAGACCACTTTTGGTGCCTGGAACTACAGGTCCACAGGTCCACAGCTTGTAAGTCTTCACGCAGCTCTCCTCTCACTCAGCACACGTGCCTGATTGCAGGTGAGCTGTAAATCACTGGCCTTGGACTCCTGTACCTATGCTGGGTGGTCGCTAGAGACATTACCTACCTTTCCTAAGAAGAGACTTGCTTCCTTCTTGCTGGCCAAACCCCTTCTCTCCACAGGTGTCCTTGTGGTGTCTCTGCACTGACTGGCTCCTGCCCCGGACTCTGGGCCACTGTTGGTACCAGTGTGTCACTTGGAGAAGCCACCAGAGCTATTAGGAAGGGGAAGCAAGGTACGTGACACATGCAGTGGAGGAACATTATGGTCAGCGAGCAGCAGGAGCAGATCAGCACCATTGCGTGTGTCCGAACAGGGCTGAAAAACTGGTCAGAAGCTGCTGCTTGCATGTCCTGCATGGGCTGTGTGAAGAACTGGACCCAGGTTTTCAGCCATGTGGGCCTGTGAGGATTTCCAGCCTCTTCCAACCTTCTGTCCCTTCAGAGGACCCGTCCAGGCCATTCCTGCGGCATCTCCCAGCATGGGGAGGCTGGTCAGCCTGGGCGAGAGGAACCACTCGCAGCTCCAAGTGCAAGCGGAGACCACAGAGGCAAACCAGCACACAGCAGGAATCGCAGCGACAGCTCCTGTTACAGGCTCACATTTTCTGGTGTTTATTATTCTTTTCATTCCTGGCCATGTCTCCATTATTATTAGTCTTTTCATGTGAAGGAGGAAATTTCACTACTAAACCACTGTTTGTGGTTCCTGCTGGGCATGCCGCTGGTTTGCTGTGGCTGAGCTACTGGCCTGGCCATCCACCCCACCTGCATGTGATGTACACAGCCCTGACAAAATCGGACAGCTGCCCCAAGGGAAGGCTGTTTCTGCATGCACCGTGTTCTTACAGGACTCCTTTCTTAGGTGTTTCAACTACTAGTGGTCAGAGGAAAGATGCTGGGCTAAGCTGCCCAGCATGGCTGTTCTGATCTTCTCCAAACCTCTCATCAAACACACAGCCAGTGAACAAAAGCAGGAGCTGGGAGTTCACAAAGGGAAAGCACAAGCTGGATGTAGAGAGGAACACTTGCAAAAACTACCGAATGCTGCAATGAAGAAAGCACTCCTGTTTCTCCTGCTTCAAGTTTTAAAAATAAACAAACAACAGAAAGGTCATTCAGCAGCATGGAAGAGAGCGTTAGCACAAAGAGGCCTCAAGGAGAGCAAAATGCAGAGGTTTCTGCAATAGAGAGTCCCACCACCATGCTTCCCATGGTCCCCAGTGCAGAATGCCACCCTTCTGAGCACAGCTGCATCACCAGACCTCATTTGTTGAAGAGATTATCTAGGGAAAAATAGTGGGAAACTTCTCTGGAGCTTCTGGGTTCTCTGGACCTTATCTTCATGTTCCACCTCAGTATCAAGTGAAGAAGTTGCTTTTGCTGTGTGTTCAGCAAAGATTTCAAGCAGAGAGTGAACACCCTTTGAGGTACTGAACAGCTAAAATGACATTCAATTTTCTCATCTAGTGGTACTTAGAAAAAAACTTCCTGCAACAAACAGCATCAAACTAATGCACTGAGTCACCATCATTCCTTCACCTCAATCCTAACAGCCCAAGTAGAGTACAAGCCCCTCCGAGCACACTGGTCAATTATTGGTTTGGTCTGAATTGCTAGAACTAGTATTTTATTGGCATTGCTTCTCCCAGACAAATATATGCAAATTTTCCATTGCTTAATCACATCTTAATATGGTGAAAATTCATGCACATACTTGTGACATCTAAGTAGTTTTTGCAGAATGACAGTCCTTTTGTTTTTCAGTATTTATTGTTCAGTATACAGCTGCGTGATACACTGAAGCTCAGCAAAACTGGGGAGAATGATTTACAGTAAGATTTTGAGAAGTCCATTTCTTCTAAATCAATCAGAAACAATTCTCAAACAGTCCGTGATCTGTGACTAAATGCTACATTATTTTAAATTTAGTTAGCGCTATAAATAATCATTAATGACAATACTACTACAGCCTGAAAATAAGGTAGGGGCAAGACCTGATCTACTTCTGTTTTACATTTATAGTGTTCATACTTGTATATTTTATATGCATACACTTGTATAAAACAACAACAAAATAAAACTGTCCCCACAACAATAAACAGGGTATATTGTACAGCTTATAAGTTATGGTATATAGTAAAACTGATATCACATCCTATAGTGGGGGTACATTAATAAATAGACAATGATATATTAATTTTCAAATTTAACAAATAATTTTAAAAGAGGAAGTGAGATATTACATACAATGGAGCTGATTCATCATTACTGCTTTTATTCCAGCTTAAAATAATGGCACTTTCATGTCACAGGAAACTTGGAAGCAATAAGGTAATGAATCACAGTCAATACACACAATTCAGTAGAGCTGTAATATTTTTAGAGAAACCTGAACTTTTTGGAGCGCTTGATTTTGCAACCCTGTAGTTGAGTTATTCATATTTAGTTTCTCTGCCTGCCTTTTTAATACATATATGTATAGAAAAAAAAGTACTTGTAATATGGTATTTACCAGCCTTGCTTTTTAATTTGTGAGTAAACACAGCTTATTGCTTTGCCATTGCTCTTCCACACCAAACCAGACCCAAGCTGTGGGAGCCCAGGGCTGTCCCACAGGTCCATCCCACTTATGCAGTGGCTCATGTGTTTGCTTTTAAATATAAATGGCACCCTAAGTATCTAATCACTCTATAGAATTTAAAACCCTAAACTACTTTGGAACATTCATATATTTTACCTACTGCTAAGCTGGCAAACCTGATTTAATTACAAGTCTGTAATCTAGATAATAGCTTTTAAATCCACTGAAGCAAACATGTGCCATAATATTCATACAACTACACATATAGTTGTACCTAACTCCTAATTTTGCAGTGCTGCAACTCTCCACTAGTAACAGAAATGTATGTATGTACATATGTAACAGAAAGAGAGCAAACCAGTCTTGTGTATGGATTCATGTCTGCTATTCTCATGCTCATCAATTACATCTATATCAAAACCAGTATGAGCTGAGCAGAGGACTGCTATGGGAAGAGAAGTACAAAACACTGCTCAAGAACGTCTGAAGCCAGATGGCCAATTGTTGGACACAAAGTGACATTTTTGATTGCCAGGGCTGCTTGTGCTTTTATTAGTGATGGCTTCTCCAGCTTCTCACAGAGCATGGTGAGGAGGTCTAACAGGGAAGCTGTGCAACAGCCATAGAAATGCTGTCACCTGTCTGCTGCAGCACACAATTTGTCCTTTGAGGTTTGAAAGAGACAGGAGGCAACCATGAGGGGCTGAGGGGTTAAAGGCAGCCGGTGATTTTATGTCTGAGTTAAAGAAACGGTATGTTTCACACTGCAATTCAATGTTTATTTTACCACAGAACAACCAGAATCCACAATAGGGTGCCAGAGTGCATCTTCACTAATCTATCCCATAATGACACAGGAGCACACTTTTCAAAGACACATATTTATACAAATGATAACCACTTTCGTCCCCATTACTTAGATTAGGAACAATTTGGGACACACATACACACGCACACATTAAAAAAAAAAAAAAAGAAAGAACAAAAACAATACAAATTTTTTCTTGTTGTTAGAAATAGAAGTGCCAGTTAAGTACGTCATCGTTTCCTGGTCCCACTATTGCCACTGGCAGACTTACTGAAGCTTCTGCTCATTTGTGGGAAGTGTACAGTTGGTGTTCTTTCAGTGGGGCCGTACAACCCTAAATTCCTGGCTGTAGCTGACTTTCGAAGAGGCTTGACACTGGGAAAAGGATTGAAGACCTGTGGTCTTGGGTTCCCAGGCTGGGGAGATTTAGCCAGGTTTCCACTGTCACTGGATGAGCTGGAGGACTCTGATAAACGTGGCTGGCCGGACTGATGGGATGTTGACTCAGCACCGGTGTTACCTGAGGTGAGCTCCAGTGCTTCCAGTTTTAGCTGAACCACTGACATGTTTGTACTGCCATCCGTGGAGACTGGCTCAGACGGCTGTCGGTCACCTTTTCGAGTAGTCCTGTCATCCAAACCACCCCCTTCTCCTCCTCCAAAGTCAGACTGTTTGGAAATCTCCTCCTTTGCACCAGAACTATTTGTTTTACAGCTCTCGCTCTGCTCATCTATTAGTCCTATGGTGTCCCCATAGCCCAGCTGCCCTTTGGCCCTCGCAATATTCTTTCGATGAACTCGTATGTGAGTGCGCCATGGAGAGTTCAGTTTTGGTTTAAGATCTTCTTGGGGAATGGGAGACATCTTCCCTGGAGCATGACTTGGGATGTGAATAACAGCATTTTTGAGAGACCTGTTATTCAATTTCATCTTCTTTCCTAAAAGGAGGTGGTTTATCACCGGGGAATGGTTTACCTGAGAAGGGAGGAGGCTGGTAACTGGTCCTTTGTCTGAAAGAAAGTGTTTAAAAGAAACACAGTGTTGTTAAAGAACAATAAAACTTAATGTTCTAAGGATCCACCACCAAATTTGATGCCTTTCTTGAGGTATAGCAAAGGTTTCTAGCGCTAACTGTTATTAAAAAAACAAAAACTGAATTTCTCTTACACCTTGGAGTCAAACACAAAGCTCTAACTTCTACAATAAATGTTTCATGTCCTTCCTCCCTCCCTGCTTCTTACCTATGGGTAAGTCCTGAGCCATGAATACCATGAAAATAAATAATAAAAAAAATAGCTTCTCAATTTCTGGAATTGCACTGTAACTAATAGCTTAACATTAATATTGGCTTCTGATCCTTCCCCTTCACTTCTCTTCCAACTGTGGGAGGCAATTCAGTCCCTACACAAGTCAGTCAAATAAGCCTCTCCATGAGGCTTGTATGACTGGAGAACGAATCAATATATTTTTAGTAGATAAACCACACCAACTCTTTCTATTAGGTCCTCTTATTAAAGCAGAACAGTACATTCAGAAGTAGGTAATTAAATGACAGTTTGATTAGACAACAAACCCAGCCCCATATCATGATTAGTAAGATTAGAAAGGTTTGTGTTTGGAGAGTAGGTGTTGGCAATCCTTGGGAATCAACATTTTCCTGTTTGCACGGTTTTTGCTGGCTACAGCCTTTATTCAAAGCAAATACTTTGCCAATATTAAAAAAAAAAATCCTTACAAATTATGTTAATGAAAAAATTGCAGCTCTAGGTATTCAAATGCTCCTATTAGGACACATTTAGAGAATCCAGAAGAGGAATAAAGATTCTCCACAGTGACCCATCTGGGTGGTTCAAAGCTGACTTAGAAAGATGCCACCTAAGTGGGGAGGACTGAGTGGGGTGGGCTGTGTTCAGCTTGTACACCCACCAAATCCTTCCCCTGCGCTGCGCACAGGAACCCCAGATTGTTGCATTTGCCAACTGCAGAAACAGACTCCATAACACGGAATGCTGGATAACAGACTCATGTCCAGCTCAATCCTCACAGCAGTATCCTTAAGCTAGGTGAACTGTCAGCCACAATGGGACATCTCAGCCAGTTCTTCAGCTGCATAATTTGCCATGATGGAATGATCTCAGAGGAGTGGGGATAATATGGACCAGCTAGGAATGTACCTGCCACTTGGTCTGAAGTATACTCATTTCCTCATTTCACTTTTTCCAGTGCATCAGTATGTCAACCCCAAGAATGCCAAAGATTTAAAGTTTTTAATCAGAGAGATCAACACATTGCACCCAGATAGCAAAGACACTTTTAAATACCATTGTTCAGCTGGTCCCTGGGACCTAAAAAAATCCCAGGGTCGTCATCTTCAGATCCTGACAAAAGAAGAAAAATCATCACCTTCTCATTTACAAACTGTCTGTATGAAGTGGTACCCACTTTATTACTAATGTGTTATTTATTCCATCAGACTCTCTTGTTTTGTCTATTTGGTTAAATGTAAAATAATGTTATTTGCTTTGTCTCCTATGATGAAGATAGCTTGTAATACATCAGTAAATGAAGCACGTTTTGCTATGTTACCTGCTCTGATATACACATGATGAACCTGCTGTTGTTGCTTCTTCTTTATCCTAGAATATTGCTTTTTCAGTGCATTAATATCAGTGGTCATACGCTCCATCATCATGCTGTTAAAAGCAGCATGATACTCGCTTCGGCAAGAGTCTATTGCTCCTGGACTCAACTCTGCAATGTTACTGGAACCCAGACTTTGTTCTTCATTCTGATCTGCACAGGGAGGGAATAAAGTGGAGATGAGGAATAAACCGGGATACTCAAGAGTTCCACAGAATATCTACAAGGAATGTCTATGTCTGCTTCCGATTATTTTACTGAAGTGTAGTCTTTAATTTTAAAATTATAATATGCACGTTTAACAAAGCTGCACTATTTAGAGTAAAAACCATTACATTTTTAGAACCACTTACTGCTTAAGAATAGCAAGGGTTTGAGCGGAGTTCAAAGAGTACAAAACTCAATTAACATAGCGCTGCCAAGATACAAGCACAGTTCTTCAATTACCCAAAAGTACATCAAACCATCACTAAAGTAATTCAGAAACTGATTATTAAAGACACACTGTTGGTCAAGGAGGAGGCTAACAGTGCAAGTTAGCAAATACAGTAAGCAGGCCTGAGGTTAAACAACCAACCTAGAAATACCAGCAAGAAGCATCAAGAAACAGTTACAGCGCCCCAGGGAGAAAGCTGCCAGTAGCAGCAAAAGGGATGAGCACAGAGCAGCTGAGGATCAGGGAACTCCAGAGCATCTCTGATCAACAGCTGCAGAGCAACAGCAGCAGCGCAATTTATTTCCACGGCTGTTTCTGCCACCAAGCTGACAGTCCGGGGTCAAGGCGATAATTCTTTTTCAAGGGATGTTTGTTTGTCTTCGGCTTAGTTTGCAACAGCAGTTTGATGTTCTGACCAAGTGTGAGCTTGAAGCAGCGCATAGAGACTCACAGCCCCTCAGGAAGGGAAAAAACAAAACGCCGCAGCAATCAAGAGGAAAATTGCAACTTACAGGTCTCAGCAAAACCAAGTCACAAATATGATGATGTGTAATCAGATAACAGTGACTGTCTACACCAGTCTGGGTTTTTTTGGGAGGACGGTGGGAGTGGGTTGGGGATCAATAACTACAGCCTCTCCCAGGATATAAAAATCACTGCTGATCCAGTATCATTTAATAAAGGCTGCTGCAAGTTAAGAAATAATCTGCTTTTCTTGTATGGATCAGAATTTTGTTCTGCTTGTAGAGCTTGCACAACTGAGTGTACAATTCTGTCAGAGATTTTATTTCAACATGGAGGGTTTTGAAAAATAGTGACATTTTGCCAGAACACCCTAAACCATACCCAATTTTTAAGAAAATGTGAACATACCCAAAACACACAACAGTCTGAAGGTTTGGCCAAAAGGGCAGTGAAATGACCTGCAGAATTCACCCAGGGCTGATAGGTTCCAATATTAGCCACGCATATGCTAATAACAGTCAAATTATTTATTACATGTACATTCTTCAGAAAATGCTGACTACCCAACAGCTTTCTTGGAAATAAGCATGGATTTAGGGTGGACTTTTTTTTGACACATGTGCTTCTTTGTTTGTTGGAGGGCAACACTATAGGGTTGGTTTTTTTAACTATTACTATAGCCAAATCTTTAATCCATATTTCCTGTATACAAACAGCCGTCAAAGTTGACTTTGAAGACATCTTCATGGACCGTAGAGCACATCATTTAGTACCTGCAGTAATCTCTACTTTAATATAAAATACAATTTTCACAGCAGTTTTCAGAGGAAGCTACAGACAATTTCTGCAAGGTTACGCAGACTTAAGTACATTTTCCAAAGTGAACACAAACACTCTTACCTTTCATCTGTTTTTGGTATTTTTGGAGCTCTGGTGCCAAAAACCCACTTAATGGTCCAAGACAGCCAATTGCATTGGCAATTGAGTCTTCCTCATCTAGGTCATTCTCCTCATCACTGTCTCTGGTTCTGCCTAGCCTTCTGCCAAATGAGAACATAAGAGGAATAAGAAAGAGACATTTTGAATGTGATCATTACCAAACATCTTTATCTTCTTTAGGAGCACACCAGGGGGGATGTCACCTGTCTTCACTATCTGTGTAGGGTACACAATAACCCTGTATCCCATAAGCAGAACATTTCAAACTTACCCTGAAAGCGAAGTTGATTTTACTGCTGCAGGAAAAGGAGTAATGTTGTACGTGTATTTCTCCCTTAATTCTGCCAGTTGTGGGAAGGGAAACTGAGCCATGGTATAAACAGTCTAGGGAAAAAAAAAATGCAGCTTTTAAAATTTTTGCTTTAACTAACAGGCCCACAAAAGATTTCTCCCTGAACAGATTTTCATCATCCTTCAGGATCAAAGGCAGCACATTCTCAACTGCTGTAAGAAAATGGAAATGGTCTAGTTTTACAATTCAGTCAGTATTTCTTGTAAGAAAAATAAAGACTGACTCACTAGAAAAATACATGGTTCAGAGAAAAAAGAAAATGGAGCTCATAACATGGGAGGTAGGGCCCTTTTCAACTCCTGTACTTAATAATCATTGTCAATCCTCTCCTTGCCAGCACATGAGAAATCATCCTCCTCCAATTATGATTTCACTTACATAAATGCATCACCGAGCTTTTGGGGATCTTCCAGAAGACCTATGTTTCTGCTCAAGTATTCAACAAGGTTTTGACATTATCATAGGCAGGAAGGAGCAGATCCTCACTTCATGTGGACTGTTAACAGATCCATCGCTTCACTTGAGCAGCCCCAAGAGCTTGTGTAAAGGAAATCACTTCAACACAAAAGTTACGGCCAAAGAGGAAGGACCCAACATTATGCAGCTAACTTTTCTCCTCTCAGTTTCTGGTTTTTGATAGTTGTTTTGTGGGGGGCAGTTTTGTGGTATTTCTTGGAGGAGTAGTTGTGGTTGTTTTTTTTCCAAATAAATTTGTTCTATGGTGAACAAAGAAAACTTTTTGCAACTCTCTGAACTCAACATGTAGTCCCCAGAACTTAAAAGAAGGCTGCAAAAAACTTGAATACATTTTATTTACTTCAATCTCAGAGTTAAAGAAGACAAAGAGCTGCAAAAGCATTTGCTTTCAGCGTTATTTTTGCTTTAAGTCATTTTGTAATAACAGAATGTGTATCACCAACCAGCCTACCATAAAGACACATTATGCTCATTGCAATATCTCTGTTGATTTGTTCTTATCTATTTTAGTTGCCTTTTTTCCCCCTGCTTTTGTACACTTTGAACTATTCAGGACTTCCAAATAACTGACACACAATGCATTGAGAGTCTCAATGTCAGAAGTAAAACGAAAAGTTAGCCAAAATATAATTTCTCAGAGTTTATCTGAAATATTATAGCTTTTCCCTATCTTGAAAATGAAATGTCTTCTAAAAGGCAGCAAGGTAAGAATTTCTCATTAGCTGTGACAGGAAATCTTCACTTATTTATTTTTTTTCCCCTGTGCTACTAAGTCAGTGACATTTTCACAGGCAAACAGCCTCAATTAAGATGATAGGAAATTTTGAACAATTTCTACACAATCTATTCTTGAACCGTACCTTGTTTGTGCCAAACACATTAAGGAAAATCGCAAACATTAATTCAGTACTAGACTTTTTCTAACAGAAGAAAAAAAAGTTTCATGAACAGCGATACTCTAAGCAAAGAGGATCGGGAAGGACACTCCTGGTTGGACCAGGCACAGGGCAATAGTGCAGCTCAACAGGCTTCTGCGTGGAAACGCCTTTACAGCTCGGGCCATACGCAGATTCTAACACAAAGAGGATGTCTGAAAAACCCAGAGCACGAACTGAGGCTCTGCTGCTCCAGGAAAATGCTACTGTGAAAGAGAAATATTGTCTAGGGCCTGAGCGGCAATATCCCGGCAGTCTACCAGACGAAGGAATTTTATGATCTGGAGAAAGACCTACCTCTGGCCCAATGTGTCAGCCTGTTTGTTTGATCTCCACCACACTTTCCTGTATTATTTCCCCATATGTCTCAACTCTCTCCCTTCATAGAAAAGGAGGTGTGTCTGGAATTTATTTCTACCCTTTATGTCAACAGCCTTTTCAGGTAACTTGTTCCATATGCTAGTTACCCTTTAAGTGAAACAGTCGACTCAGAGTCCTCCATTTACTCCTTGCACGTACTGTTTTAGATTATGGTTTTAGCATTTGCCTGTCTCCAATCTGTGTCTCTTCCAGATTCCGTGCAATTTCTTTCATTTAGCATCTACATTTTTAGCTCAGTTATTTGCTATCAGTTTATAACTGGAGGACTCACTTGCCACCTGGGCACACACACACCCACACATTTATGATGCAAGTTCCAATGGAAATTTTTTAAAATATTGTCAATCAACAGCTGTGGTCTTGTCATAACAATGCTTCAGAGTCAGAGCATCCTGCTCCTAGTTTGCACACAGCCTTGGACGTGATTTGGTTAATCCTGGTGAAATTGTGCCAGAGGGAAACAGCCTACATACATGAAGCTTGATTCAGCCAAACTTACTATCTTATTTATGGCCACAAGAGACAGATTCTGAGAAGAAGAAAAGACACAGGGAAAAAACCTCTCTTCTCGCCTTAAGTCAGTAGCATTTGTCAATTCTTTGCCTTGCACTAAAGATATAAAGCCACCTACAGCCTCATCAGAACACCATACAGAAGGTGATGGGCTGTGACTTCCAAAAGGGAATCACTGGTTTTGCAGACAGCTCAGCCACACTTATCTCAAGAGCTGCCCCACACTAGTTTAAACTTCTTCTCTTTTCACTTCCAATAAGAAAATTAAAAAAATTTAAAAAACAAAAAACAAAACAAAAGAAAAAAAACACACCAAAAAAAAAACCCAAACCAAACAAAAAAAATACAAAAACAAACCCAAAAGAAAACAAAGTGCTAATCAAGTAGAAAGTTAAAGGTGAACACAATCAAACACTTGTCCATGAAGGATCAGCCATAACTCCCAAAGGAAACGGATCTTTTAGAGCACAATTTGTTTTTTAGTGGTGGAGATTACTCTTCACTGGCTTAGCTTAAGTGAGCCTGAACAGGTAGTTCAGATGTAAATGTGTTGTGCAAGTCTAAAGAGAAGCGAGCTGATTGCTACCAGCAACCTTTACTGAAATAGGTAGGGAAGGCTGAGTAGGATATTAATCCTTTCCTGCAGTAGGATACTAATTCATGAGCCACCTTGCAAAAAGTGTTACATGTAAATTCACCATTCTGATTTCAATTAGGAAAAAAAAAAAAAAAAGAAAAAAAAAACATTTTGAAAACAAAGTGGTCTAAACATCTCTGGCTGACTCCTCTGGAAAAAAGTAAAGCAATTTAAAAAACAGTGTCTTCAAGCAGCCTGGAGCCTTTCATTAATGCAATGGTTCATATTTCTTTATTTTCTGCTCCAACACTGAGAAAGTTGTCCAAATGCGGCAGCGAGACACATGGTGCCATTCATATCTCGTAATGGTAAACTCTGGTAATGCCTAATTCTCTCTGGTACAGAGTGAACACCTCAGATGGAGATGGCTACACTGCCAGTGCCGGACTTTGCCTTGAAGAACGTTACCTAAACTACAGCATGGTTTCTTCAACTGAGAGGACACACATAAACCAGACACTCTGCTTGTCTGCGCAGAAAATTTAAACCAGCCACATTCTCCGTACCAATGGCAATGCTATCCTGCCTTAATGCTCCTGTCAGTGTCACAAAATACACATGTATGCTTTGAATACACAAATACTTTGCACCAAGCGCTTATTTTTTACTGAAGCACAGGAAGACTGATAATTTAGTATACTTGTAATTGCAACAGTTAAGAAAACAAAGACATCCTTCCATACCTCCAACCAGAAAGTTATTACATCTATGCCTTATCTCTGTTACACACAACAGCGAAGAAAGAAATCCACACTGAGTCACTAAAGCCCACTTCAGCTTTCCCAACATTATTCTTTGTCACAAATGCCGCATCTTGATTTTGTACTGCACTTGAAACCAGGAACTGAAACACAATGAATATGAGGAGGCATCAGCTTGGGCCACCTTCCTCTTGTATCCTCAGTCTCTGAACTGCCTTGTGAGAAACCTTAACGCCTATTTAAACCATGTGGAGTACCTCTGAGCAGCTGTATTGCAATTTTTGAAGCAAAACAAAGCCACAGTGCTCACCTCTCTCATTCCTAGAGCTCCTTCATTAAACAAAACAACAGCAGTAACAAAAGAAAAAAATCTGAAACTGATCCTTTACTTCAGAGCAGTACTTCACCAGACAATTTGAAGCGTATTATCCCAGACAGTCAAGTTTTGCTTCCAAAAATGGGTAACACAAGTCATCTATTAACTACTGTAATAAACACATTCAACTTCATATAGTGAGGCTGACTTTATTTTCAGATTAATTACGTGCTCTGTATTTGCACCCATTTAATCACTGTACTCTAACACATCAAAAGCAAAGTTCCAGAACTGTAGCATGAAGACTTCATAAAACATCTAAGTAGACAACACCTCAAGGATATCAGAAAAAAAAAAAAAGTTTAAAAGTGTAAGTGCATATCGATACAATCACAATTGTAACACTAAAAGCCTATTCCCAGAACAATGTGGATCTTTATTCTCAGACAATGACGTATGCTATTATCTACAGATGTCTTTGTTTATAGTTCACTGACAACTATTCATGGCTTTTTTTTTTTTAAATCATGAAGGATATCTTTTTCCCTTCTCACTTGATAAACTCATCTCCCAGTGTCTGCAGAATGAAAAGGACACAATGTCATAAACAACCAGCCCAAACATAGAACACCCTAAAAATTATGACTACTAAAAGATTCTATATCTTGCTTGTGTAAATCCAACTGGACACTGTATCACAACAAACTCTGAACTATCAACATACAACCAATTTTTATCAAATGAAGTCTAGTTGTTCTCTATACTTAAAGTATAATATAAGATTTTAGCTTTAACTGCAGGTCACCTCTTTGTTTCACTGACATGCTAGCTCAATTCAGTTACCTTATACTTTTATTCGTGGGAGAGTTTAGGTTTCTGCAGTATCTGAACAAAAATGTAATATGTTAGAATTGGGCACCTAACGGATGCACAGAAAATATAAACAATAATTATATCGCAATTACTCACCTGCATGAGTTCGTTGCTGTCAATCAGACTGTCTTCCAGCATCTCCTGGGTCAGCTTGCCCATGGTACTGTAAAACTCATCTGCAGTTTCACAACACTCTATTTGCCTACATCAAAATACATGTTGGGTTTTTATTTTAATGTGACTATACACCTCCAAAACAAAATTGAACTTTCTGTTATCATGAAATATGAGTTTCCATTAGTCACCTTACTTGCAAAGTTTACTGCAATCCTCCCTACACTTTCAAATAAAAAAATACCTGTGCACATCACATGGGAAGTACCAGTGCAGTAAAAGGAGGTACTGAGCACAGTTTACTGTCCTGACTGCTTATGGTAAAGGATTCATGTGTGTCCAGGGAGGTTATTCCCTGTGCCTCTTTCACTTCTACAACGCAAGAATCAATAAATCCTGCCTCCTACTAGCACAAGGGAGATCTCCTATCAGCTCAAAAATGGAGCACAAATATATCTTGATTGCCTCATCACCTGTTCTTTGGGCGAATTCACTGGTTGAACTGTCTTTATGTCAGATGGGAAGATATTTGCTGGCCAGAAAACATTTATATGGAGTACATTAAATATAGATGTATTTATACATGTCACGGTATTCAAAAGCGCTGAGCTCACATAATGCAGAACGAAGGAAAATTCACTCATATCGTGCATACTTGTGAAAGCTATTTCGAAATTAAGAGATTAAGCTGGTTTTATTTTTTGATTGTTGATGTTGTTTTTGGTTTGGTTTGGTTTGGGTTTTTTTGGTGGTGGGGGGGTTGGTCATTTTGTTTTGGTTTTCCACACTTTAGATTTCTAAAATCAAAGAATCACCCACAGAGTGTCAGCTAGAGGAAGGGATATTATGAGTAATATGTTTTGTGAGTTGCTCTTCTACATATATTAGGGTCAGGCACTAAACATCCTCTCCTGTCAAGTGAAAAATTTGTATAACTTCTATCCCAAACAAGCCTACTGCTGGCTACATATTGTAGCCTCCCCTGTAAAATACAGCTGCTGTAATGATCAAAAAAGTACATGGTCTTTTTTCCTAAGGATTAGAAGAGGAAGCTTCCCTTGATCTTCACTGTCAACCGAGAATAACCATTGAACTACGAAACTCCTACTGGAATCTTAACATAGTTTAGCTAAAAGAATGATTAAGCAGTAAAAAGACAAAGCATAGAAACAATGGGTATGTGGCAAATTATCACAAACTTTCTGCTTACCTTCCCTGATACCTTCAGTCTCTCATGACCTCCACACGTTCCTTTCTCTACTGCACCTATTTTTAACCCCCCCATTCCTTCAGTCTCCCTCAAAACAGAAGCACGATGGAGCCACCCACATTTTAGGAAAAGCACTTCTCACCCCATTTTCATGTATAGAAAGACAATCTTGAGAAGTATGAAAATCATGAGCCCATGATCACTGTTCCAGGCCCAACTTTTTTAAATTCCCCTGTTCTACTTCTAGAGGAGAAGAAAGAGGAACAAAATCACAATCTTCTCCCAGCAAAGACATAGTAC
Source organism: Patagioenas fasciata (assembly GCF_037038585.1). Classification (NCBI taxonomy): domain Eukaryota; kingdom Metazoa; phylum Chordata; class Aves; order Columbiformes; family Columbidae; genus Patagioenas; species Patagioenas fasciata. The sequence goes on from NC_092520.1 coordinate 179,192,563, forward strand.
CCCACCTTTTACTTCCTTATCTCATTTGATATCATTAATCACAAGCTTACTGAGTTTCAATTCTTGTTCAGTTTTAGTGATTCATCTTCTTCTGGATCTCTAGTTACCACCCCAGTGTCTCTTTCTGTTAATCACCCCCAAATCTGCCAGATGATCTTGCCTTCCCCACAAATGATGGTTACAAGGTGTACAGTGTGATCAGCTTATTCTTTTGCATCTATTCTTATATATGTCTTCATGATGTTTCCTCCAATTTTTGTAAAACACATTTCATGTTTGCTTCAAGTTTTATTGCAAAATCTTCAAAGCAGTGACTTTTTTATGACGTTATGAGTTGGAACATTTTTAATTACAGCTCTTAAGTGCACAGAGACCCACTGCAATGGACCTTTTATCTAAAGGTATAGTACACAGTAATAAAGCACAAAGGGATTACATGTAGCTTAATCCTAATGCAAATGATTCATGCAAGTTTCATTCATGAGCTGAACAAATAAAGCTCTTAGGAAATTACTCTAATTATTATTCTTCAGATAAGAAATTAAATATGCTGAGCAAAGTCTCTTACAATGCTACTGGCCTGCAGTGCTAAGTTATTCAGCCATAAAAAAAGAAATTAAACCTCCAAAGACAGAGCTGAACATAAATCCCAGTGGTTCAATCTCAGGGGAAAAAAGGAAGATAAGTGCTAATATCATCACAAGAAAAAATTTATGCAGCTGCTGACATCAGCTTGAAAAAAGTTTCCAGCTGAACTAACATCTCCTCGACCTGTCACAGCTCACACTTGTCACTGAAGTCAGTGACAAAACCCAGTTCTCCAGGAGCACTGTACACTCTTTGGAAAGCCAATATTTGCTATGACAACAGAGGAGTTTAGAAGAATTAACCACCTCCTGTGTTTTGTCCTATGTGGTGAGTTCCCAAGGCCATAAAGGACTCTACAGAAACTGGGCTGAAAAAGAAAATTTGTTTGCAGGCCTTAACAGAAAAGAACTGTGTAACACTGAATCATTCCCTTAGTAACACTGAACTCCTTCTTGGGGTATAGCCCACAGGCTCAAATCTTTGAGTCTCCTTAAGTGAAAATAATAGAATTAACATCCTCAGCTTCAGGCACCCAACTAAACTACCCAGTCACCCTCACGTCTCTCTGTGTGTCTTTCCATAGAGTATTTACCAGCTCCCTCAGAGGTCTATGTTCTGGAAAGACCAACCAACCTTTTAGCTTATCATGAAGACATTATACACAGACAATGCAAACAAGTGGAGACATTTCCTGCAGGAAGGGTCAAGTCATTATCATGCCCATTCTGACACGATGTCAGAAGCGTGTTTTCGGGGAAGCCACAGAGACACTTTGCGTAGCTTTTTCAAAGCAGAATCATTCTCTCAAAAGATTGAATCTTGTTTAGAACTGAGAACATGCTCTTCAGAGCAACATAAGTTACACACATTGCTCATACTGAACAAAAAAATCAGATAAAAATGACCACTTACTCTCCTAACTTTGCCCAGATGGCCAAAGCTACTCTCAGTATAATTTCAGAGCCTTCAAAGAATACTGAGTCCCAGATCTTCAGAACTGTATGGTTAGGCAGGCAAGTGGCAAAGAGGGTCAGAAACCACTGCATTGTGAAGACATTTGTAAGTGGGGGTTCGTAGCCTCCTGAAATTAAAAAAAAAAAAAAAAAAAGCTTAAAGTAATTGTAATTTACTATTATTTTACAAGGAGTATAAACGGTGTACTGAAATCCACCAGCCATTTTAGCACCTCTGTTTTTGCTCAAAACTTACTTAGCCTGCAGCTGCCCAAAAATAAGCTGAGAAAAAGAAGGACGGAAAAACGACAAGCCTTCATTCTGCCGCACTGCAAAAAACTCAAAGCAGCAGCATCGGTTTTGGACTGTACACTTTGAAAAACACCACCACTTTTTTTTTTCTTCCTTGTATCAGAAAGATTGTTTTTCCTTCCCCAAAGCCATATAAGCTAAAAGCTTTTATTAAAAAGGTAAGCACTGCATTTCTGCAGAAACTGATGACACAAGAAGTCTTTACGAACATGAAGTTTAGGGTGCCTGCCTCACTGCCTCTGTAAAGTCCTATTTATTAATTTAAAATCCAAACGTACTGCCAGCTAGCAGAAGTAACTGTAACACATTGTTTTCCTTTTGTCAAGTTTCAAAGAAGATTGAAACTCTGAAGTTTTGCTTTCTTGTTATGCCCAGAGAACACTTTGTCCATCCGAGTACCAACCGATGCACTGAAGGCCACGACCAAAGAGGCTGCTGCCTTTGAAAACACTTTCAAACAGCAAATACATCCTTGTTACCCTTTGTTTGGTTTTATACAGTTTGGGCACAGTCACAGTTTATTTACATGGACCACAGTAGCAGATCTTTTCTAAGATCCAACTCAGGGTACACTTAGCTCCCAGACTGGGAAAAACAAAATCAAAGCAAAATCCAAAACACAAATCCAAATAAAAAAATATCCTCTCTGAAAGACTCTGAAATAAATGAGAGCTGTATCTTCTTTAAAAAAAGTCTGGAGGGAAAGCTATACCAGAAAAAAAACAAAACCAACCAAACAAAAAAACCACCACACACAACAAACGAACCAAAAAAACCAAAACCACCACCCACACACAAAAAACCAATTTTGAGGCAGGAACCTAAGAAGTACCTCTGAGTTTCGCACCTGTGTATCGCTAAGCATCCAGGTGAAGAAATAATACTAACCAGCCACCACTGTCTCTCACATTGTAACTCTTCTCAGAACAGCTGTGTTAGGCAGCAACTATAAGCAGCAATGGTAGGATAGGTATCTTGAGCTAAGGCAAGAAACAATCTTTTCAAGGTAGCCCTTGTACTAAGCTGTGTGTTACAGTGTTTTCACTCCATATATTTCATGTCCTTGTCAACACAATTCTGTTTGCAGTTAGTGGTGAGACCAAATTATTTCCCCTTTATTTTTTCCCAAGAGCACCACCTATTTATGTTAAGGTTATCAATAATGGAAACCTTCATTTTTCACTTTAACAATTTAAAACACATATTCCAAGCAATAAACTCATGCAAACATTTAAAAGACTGTTTTTAGACCAGCAGTCAGATGAAAAAATAGCAAAAAGGAATTTAATAGCATTTTCTGTTGAACATACCTCCACTTTCTCTGTTAGCAGCTCTTTGCAGAGTGTCTAAGTGCTGGGACAGTTCAGGAAGCTTCATTCGTAAAAGATCTCGGAAAACCGCCATATCCACAGAGAGAGCACGGAGATTATTGACAAAATAGCTATCAGGAAGCACTTTATCAATTAGGTAAATCATAATCTGTGGGGAAAATTAAGTGCAATCATGTAGGACTTACAGAGCCAGCTATTTTCTAGGAATAACAGAAAAACAGAATTTTAAAGTTCTCTGTTCATTAAAGAACGGCTTGGAGCCAGTGGCAACACATGCCTCTGGTATCTCCATTTATACGGGGAGAAAACATTATCATTTTAAGCATACACAGGTACTCTAGGTACCCACAAGCAACAGAACTGCAAAGGCCTCTTGAAGCTGTCCAGCATTTATGAGCCACTAATGACTGAAATTAATGTCACAGTAAGCTACGCACAAACTGGAAGCGTTACTGAAACCAAAGGCCACGTTTGGCACTTTTGCTGCTGTACGTGTTCATGAGATTCTCCATGCCATTGGAAAGTTCCACTGTCCTTTCTCTGTTTGTTAAGTGCCACAAATAATCTTTTTTCCCTCTCCAAAATGCAAGATACTGTTCTTTAAAAAAACATTCTCCACACATTTTACTGTGATGTGTTACCGTGTGCTGCACTTCACCTTGTCACTTTGAAAGGTGCTAAATAAAGCAGCATGAGACATTTAAACTGACATCTGTTTCAAGTGAGCTCACTCGGCTACATGGGTGGTAATGTATTAACTGGATACTGTCAAACTTTGAAGAATGAACAAATGCAACAAGGAAATATGCAGAAGTTAATGTATACCGCCAGCCCAACAGAAGATGCTGGCCTTCACTTCAGGATCTTTTGCAGTCTCTACGGCTTTTAATCCTGCAAGACTGTCCTACAAACCATACCCAGAGAGCCCACATGCGGTCATCCTGTTTGCTTAAGCTCTCCATTACGCCTTGGTTACAATTTCAAACCAGCATCCTTATCTGTTTCATACAGCCTCTAATGCTTGAGAGGAGCATGGCACCTCCCTATGCAGGAGACAATCCTCCTTCCAATCCCTCTCTTTTCGTAAGATGCCCACAGAAAGAGCTTGGCAGACACTGGACTTCCACAAGCACCACCTTACACAGCCTTACTGCTTCCTTTTCTCTCCCAGCTGCTTGTGACCACATACCACCACTTGTCCTTGCAAGATTTGTTTGGGCAAGAACAGTCTTCTGTTCCATGTTTTAAAGCATGTAGATCAGTAGTCGACACAGACAAATCAATAGCTTTCACACATTTTCGATGGCTTTTTTTTTGTTGTTTTTTGTTAAGTTTTAAGGATCTACGAAAATAGATGATCAAAACACGGTACACAAGGAAGCTGAAGTTTCATATTTTATCAGATGCATTCCCAAGCCTTTGTTGAATACTGGGACACCTCATTATCTTTTAAAAATATGCTTTATTTTGTTCAAATATATTTCTACCAATAGAAGAATAATATAACATTAACTTACAACTATGTTATTTGTGTTATCATTAATTTCTTACGACATATGACACAAAACCCTAAAGAAACCATTTCGTAAAGGATTTTGCTCCCTTCCCACTAAGTGATATTACTTCAGAAATCTCAGATATATGAGAGCACAGAAAAGAACAGAAATCTTTTTGCACCGCTGCAGTCTATCCTATTTCACTGGCATGTCAATTGTTTTGAGAACGCTTTTTAAGCAAGCAGCTTCAGGTATTTACCAGTTGCAACAGATACTTTCTTCATTTAAAACATTTGTGTTTTCCTAGAATTTGCTTTAAAATGCAGAAGATTTATTAACTGCCCCACATGTTACCACCACACAAGAGGTTGATAATGTAATCTGAATGTTTCAGCTACCTATGGTATCTCAAGGCAGATCTGGGATTATGGGATAAGATATTCAACAGTTAGTAGCAGTATTTCCATTTGGTTTTATTATGGCCAAGCCTTCATTTGTTTCTGATTGAAAAAAAAATTAACACTGATAACATTCCAACTGTGCATTTTAGCTCAGACAGGATAACAAACAATCCACAGATATAAATTGGTTGACTCTTTCGAGTCCCGTTCTTTTAGGCCGTCTACAAAAGTGCACTGGTTTATTCTAAAGTTCACCAACTAAAAGCAGTATTCAACACTGAAAGAAAAAAATTACTCACTTTCAGGGCATCCCCTTCATTGCCCTCCATTACTTCCAGAATAAGTGCAGCGAGTATGTTAAATCCTTGACAATAGCCAACAGATTTATTCCACCTGGCATAAGCCAGCAAAACGCGTTTTAATACCACTCGATCTTGCTCTGCCTCCTGGCCACAGTAAGAACTGCAACCAGTTCGGTGAAGGTCCTTTACAGGAAAAAAAAAAAAAAAAAGAAAATAGACAGAAAATATATGCATTTTCCTTCCCCCTTTAGTTCTCCTGCCTGTCCCAGTTCTCCTCCCACCTCCACCTTCCCAAAACATATTCTCAGAGTTGATGACAATGTTTCTTTTTCAATCTGCAAACCTTTAGCACACTGAGGAGAAACAGGTTCAGTGAGCTCTTAAGTAAACAAGTTACCTAAAAGATGTTCCTATGAAGTTGTCACAGAAGATATTAACAGATATTTACGTTTCGAAGTGGCGAGATGTAACAGCTGCTTAATTGGACAAAAAAAGAGCAACTGTTTTTATCGAAGTATAAAAGAACTGGCAGGCAATTAAGTTTTCAAAACAGAAACAGGATTCTTGAAACTGAAGTGATTTTTAAGTGAAATGCAAACCGTACTACAATTGTTAATATTTCATGAGTAATATCTATAGTCTTAAATAACCAAGTACAGATGACAATCACGAACACAAAATATTTCACTCTGTGTAGTCTAGTTAAGGTGACACAATCTCTCCTAAATAGAGTAATACCTCTTAAATACATAAATAGACTATTTAAGTCACCATAGCAATGCAAATCTGTTAAGCTTTTCCCCAAAACTACCCACTGCTTTAAATATTAAACATTAACCAGCTGAGAAATATATATAGACAAAGGTGTTTCACTATCATAAAATAACTGCAAAATGCTCAATTGTTGTCTTATAAAACACAGTTTCTAATCCCAGTGAACACTTGTGTTTATTTATAGGGAATAGAAGGGAAAAAGAGGAGAGGAGAGAAAAAACCCCACTTATGTTACTCTGTCTCCATGAAACTTCTCTGTTTCTTTTAATATAAGAAAGCAGAAACTGAGAAAAAAAAAAAAAATCGGTAACAGCATTTTTTTTTCCCAGTTAACACCAACCAGACTGGTGCAGAAGGATCAAAGAAGCTGAAGAAGCCAAAGGGAATTCAGGTGTAATTTTTCCCAAAGCAGTAGCAGAGAACAAAATAAATCCAAATTCCACCTAATTAAAAAAAAAAAAATCACTTTTCATTAAAAAATAAAATAACAAGTTAGCTGGCTACCTTTACTATCTGAATGCCCATGGAGTCATCATCAGGATTACTTCTTTCATTGAATGTGAAACGCATGGTTTTATCCCAGTCAATGGCTATACTGTGTAAGTACTGATCAGCTAGCGTCAGCCAAACCTAAAAAAATACACACAAAGCAAGACAACAAAATGAATTATTTCCCTCATAAAATATTAACAGTTTTCATATGTACTGTTAGATGAACCTCATCAGCTTCACCCATATGAGATCTGCTGTTAGGCTTGAAATATGCAGAACTGTATCTAAAACAAGTTTCGCAGAATTAAAGTAGGCAGAAGCCCACCCTCCTGGGAGGACCCTCCTGGTCAGTTCAGCCCTTCTAACCTCATAACCAGCAAAGAGGTTTATAAAAAGGTAACACTGCTGCAGGCGCTCCTCAAACTCCACCATGGATACATCTCCTGGAAACCCCACAGAAGAAATCTGGTGGTGCTTTTCTCTAACAAAGGTCTCTTCTGGTCAACTTTGCAGAAGAATAGCATCCAGTATTAAGCATTTGGGACTGATCTGACAGTATCACTTGGATCAGAGTAACTTACTTTTACAAGTGGGCTTCCTAAACTGCTGGTGCTACAGGGACTTCTAAAACCAAACATTTTGACTATTTTTAAAGCCTAATAATTACCAGAGCGTATTTATGCATCTGAAAAATAAAGGCTGGACCTTCATTAAACATTTGAAAAGTTCCCCAACTATGAAAGACATGAGGGGTCATACAATGACAACAAGTAACAATAAAGGATCTTTATTGGAAAGGAAATCAAAAGAAATGATGAAAGCAAATTGGTTGAGTTTTATATTGGCTGTTAAATCACTCAAGTGAGAAAAGCAATTCAGACACTTCCCACAGACTTAAACACTTAGATAGCTGTGTGATAGAGGAATTTATAGACAGCTCCCAGAATCTCATGTTTTCTGCATTTAAATGTCCCTTCCCACACTTTCGCGAAGCCACCCATGCAGAGGAATGCCACTGTTCTGCCTCCCGGCAGCATCTGGCACTGCTGACACCCTAGTGATGTTGTTTGACTGGATTCTTTATCTCTGCCAGCCCCAGAAAACAAATGTCACATGCCACAGCAACAATGTAGATGTCATCCTGCTCCTTCTGCTGCCAGCAAAGGAGGCAATTGGCACACTGCCAGCACACAATGCTTCTTTTATTTTGGTATCAATCTTAAAATCATTGGGAAACCAGGGAATGGCAGTGAAAAGACCACATCCCTTTTCTTGTCACTACTTCTTTGGTTAGCATCATGTGGTCACACATGAGCAAACACAGAGAAAGGCAAAATGACAAGACAGAGATCTGAGCTGCACGACCATAGAATCACAGAATCATAGAATAATTTTGGTTGGAAAAGACCCCTAAGAATATTAAGTCCAACTGTTAACGTACCACTGGCACTAAACCATGTCCCTAAGAACCTCATCTAAGTGTCTTTTAAACACCTCCAGGGATAGTGATTCAACCACTTCCCTGGGCATCCTGTTCCAATGCCTGACAACCCTTTCCATGAAGAAATTTTTCCTAATATCCAATCTGAACCTCCCCTGGTGCAACTTGAGGTAATTTACTCTTGTCCTATTGTTTGTCACTTGGGAGAAGAGACCAACATCCTCCATGACAAAATCTCCTTTCAGGTAGTTGTTGACAGCAATAAGGTCTCCCCTCAGCCTCCTCTTCTCCAGGCTGAACAACACCAGTTCCTTCAGTCACTCCTCATAGGACTTGTTCTCTAGACCCTTCACCAGCTTCCTTGCTGGTGGCAGAGCACACCCTCAGCAAGTCTGCTGATGACACAAAACTGGGAGGAGTGGCTGATAAGCCTGAGGGCACCTTGGTAGGTTGGAGAAATGGGCTGACAAGAACCTCATGAAGTTCAACAAGGAGAAGTATAAAGTCCTGCACCTGATGAAGAACAATGCCAGGCACCAGTATCCACTGGGGACCACCCAGCTGGAAAGCAGCTTTGCAGAGAAGGAGCTGGAGGTCCTGGTGGACACCAAGTTGACCAGCAATGTGCCTTTGTGGCAAAGGCCAACAGCCTCCTCGGCTGCATCAGGCAGAGCGTTGCCAGCAGGTCCAGGGAGGTGATCCTTCCCCTCTGCCCAGCACTGGTGAGACACACCTGGAGTGCTGGGTCCAGTCCCGGGTTCCTCAGTACAAGAGAGATACAGAGCTACTGAAGAGTCCAACAAGGGATCACTAAGAGGATTAAAGGACTGGAGCATCTCTGCTATAAGAAAAGGCTGAGAGCTGGGACTGTTCAGCCTGGAGAAGAGAAAGCTCATGTGGGATCTTATAATTGTATAGAAATACCTGAAGGCTCTTCTCAGTGGTGCCCACTGACAGGACCAAAGACAAAGGAAACAAACTGAAACACAGGAGGTTTTGTCTGAACATCAGGAAACACTTTTTACTGTGAGGGTGACCAAGCACTGGCACAGGTTGCCCAGAAAGGTTGTGGAGTCTCCATCCCTAGAGATACCCAAAAGCCATCTAAACACAGTCCTGGGCAACTGGTTGTAGGTGGCCCTGCTTGAACAGTGGGGTTGGACCAGATGACCTCTAGAGGTCCCTTTCCACCTTAACCATTCTGTGATTCTATCACCTCTGCTGCTCACATACCACAGAAAAGTTCCTGAGAGACTAATTGGTGTGTTGGAAAAGAACACTTCAGGAATGAAAAAAGGCTGTTAGATGGATATAACGATATGCCGGAGTCATAGATTAAAAATAAAATCGTAGTGGTGTGAGGAAAACAATGCTGCTGTAACTCTTCTATTCCTTTTTACAAATTGGAGAGAAGGAAATGGTTTGGTTTAGAAAGACAACCAAAAGGACATAGGAAAATAAAATTAATCAGATGCATCGAAAATACATGGAACTACATGTATTTTATAAAGCTTTACAAATATTCTTTTATTAAAATTGCATGTTTAAAGTGAGATCATTAATTATTTAGCTTCATAGTAAAGATGAATAAACATACCTTTTTTAGGCTAGGGAACTTCAAACGTTGTTAAAGAAAACAATAAAGTAAGTTTAGCAAAATCCTAGTGGACTCTTTCCTACAACAATAATTTGGTGCAATTTCCCATTAATGGTGCACTCTACCATTCTACATCACTTCTGACTCTGAGCTTCCCTAATTTAAGCAATCTGCTGTTCCCCTATCAAATGTTTCTACAAGCATTCTTGACAGCACCAGCATCTATCAACTTCACCTTCATAAGTACGACAGCCTACACTGGAGATTTGCTCTCCTTTCAGTTGATCTTCAGCTGTGGGGGCAGCTTCACTGATGCAACTCCTTGAGACTGACAGAAGGAAGCAATAACATCTGCAACAGAAGAAGTTACCAAAGCCTCAAACAGAGAGAGCCCAACTACTGAAAACATCTTTACCTGTCTCCTCAGTCTCTCCAGCTGCCCTGTGAGGTTATCACTGAATAATGTAAACTGGGAAAAATCCCCAATACAACTTGAACTTAAAACTTCTAAATATTTATTAAAAACACTCATAATATTGATGTCATTCACCTCTTCTCTCCTGAGAAACTGACAGGCAACATGTCCCACAAAGCATACAGGTCTACCTACCTTTCTCCGCCATTCTTTCGGTATGCCTGTCGGCAATCTGGCCACTGCTTTAAGCGCATCATGCCACTAAAAGCGAAAACATCCAAAAATATAGAAAATCCACCACTAGCTTAATGCAACAGTATAGCAACATTTACAACACTGCAGACATACACATTCATTTCATTTTACTGCACACATTTCAGAGTTTAACTGCATAATCCACTCATGGGGAAGATATAGATTAATTACTTAATGATATAACAAAAATGTAATGTTCTAGGACACAAAAACTTATGAGATATCTGAGTAAACAATGAAAGCCTATTACATTTTCCAAATGCTAATGGAACAGCTCTTGAGGCAATTGCAAATAATATTCTGACATTATGACAGATGCACTTTTAAACTAGGGCAAGTACCTTGATTGAAGGGAATCCAGTCCTTCACAAACTAAAGAGAAAAATGAATCAAATTACCTGCTGAAAACCATTTTGACCTAAAGATGGTTCAAGAGTGAATTTCAATTTTGTATCAACCCCTAGAAACAAAAAGAAAAAAAGTAATCACAATCATTCTTTTAATTTATCTCAGAAGATAAAAATAAAAAACATGCAAGTGAAATAAGAACAAAATATTTCAGCTACATGTTTCAATAACTGTATTTCAACTTGTTTCTGTGAATTTTTGTCTTCACAGTGGATTCAAGGCACATGTTAAGTAGTACATGGACAAAATGTTTTTAAAATGCAGTAATGTCCTCTTTAGTCTAATGATGTAGTAGTTCTGCACAACTCATTTCACTAAAGATCATGGAGTTCACTGTTCTACAAACTATATTTGTACACTGCAAACTATTACATGCATCCGCACCAAAAAAAGGAAAAAAAAAAAATATATATATATATATACACATATATATACAGAGACAAAGCGTTTCCTTCCATCTGTTTCAACTTCTTGACATTAAAATCATTCAATCCTAATTTCTAACTTTTCAGTGCTAAAATTATTTTATTGCTTGGAATAGAAATTTGTATACAATTCCTCAGAACGCAAAGCACATTTGGTCAGTATTCTCATTTAAGCTTAGATTTTATTTTGGCTGCATGAGCAAATTATTTTAATTGTTATAAAGCACGCCTGCTATTAGTCTATAAAACACGATGTTACATAAAATGCTACGATTTAAAGTTTGGCTGATGTTTGGATGCTGATTGTGGTGCTGGGTACGCCAGAACAGGTAGAACAGCAACACTTCAGATGGGCTTTCCCAGGCCACGTCTCGAAGGCTCAAGTCTTTGGTCCTTCAAGCGCCGCTGTCCAGGGCTGCGGTGCTGAACACCATGACGCATCCCATCCCCTCCCACTGGGCTTCTGTGGTAAAGAATAAGGCCTTTCTTTGTTTTTCCTCCATAACTTAATATTGTTCCATATTTAAAATTATGTTATGAAGAGCCTCTTTTCTTTCTAGAATATCAAGCCAAATGGTTTTGAACATACACTTTAATAGCCGCATATATTTTAGAAGAAAACCAAAACCACACATATTTTAATCCTGCAAGGTTTTGAGTATATAAAATCCATGCTAATCAACTCACCAGTAACACTTGATGCTTTGGAGGACTAAGCCTGTGGGTCTGACAGAAACCCAAACTGTAGTGGCATATGCTAGTTGTGGAATGTAAAATGCCTTTCAGCATTTGCATACTGATGTAGTGATAAGTAATTTTAGAGCCTTACTGCCTGACAAATATAAATTTAAAGACAAAGCCTTCTCCTTCAAGGTTTGTGTTTTTTTTTTTTTCCTTTGGTGGGAGGAGAGGGAAAAGAAATAAAGATAATTCACACAAAAATTAGTATGCTGTAGAATTTTAGCATTTTAGAATTGCATCACTGAGATTTAGGGATCAGTGCTTTCATTTCCCTGCTTGAGATTTAAAGGACACGCTTGTCAGATCTAGAAAAATAAAAGCTTTGAACCATAATAGAAATGTCTTGAAAAACATTAAATCATTAGCGGTTATTCCTGGAAGTAACTGTTTATTAGTATTCTTGCCCATAACTCCATGACACTCAGCAGGGATTTCTAATAGATAAATCTTTTCATAATAATTCAAAGCAATGTAACAATGTGAGTAACCTGCTAAGATAAAATTGTATCACGTTTGCTGTAAATGCAAAAAAGTGAGTCTCATTCCCAAGCAATCTAGTGGTAAATACTGGAAAGCCCTAATACGTACAAAAAGATATCATGACCAAGAACTCCTTTTGTTAAGGTAAGAGGTTTTGATGGGTTATCTAACACTGCCTTGCAGCAAAGAGGCCTTCCAAAATAATAACGTATTCATTTCCAACTCAGCAGCCAAATAGTAATCACTTTCCCATTTTCTAAGACTTAAAGATCTCAGTAACAACTTCCCTCTTTGCCTTATAAATTTAAAAGGCAAAATGCAAGCAGAGACAGTCAAGTCTGCAAAAGATCAAGCATAGTAAAATATAACTACATGAACATCATGACCATGGATCTCACACAGGGGCCAAGAGAGCTGTGTCTCTTGATTAAATGAGACTGAAGTGACACCCTTGAAACTTCATCTACAAAAGTTTATTAGATCATGACAGTCAATTAAGATAATTGTGACAATTACTAGAAATTAGAATAACATAAAATTACATGGTAACACCAGAGTACACGGCGCTCTCTCTTCAGTATGGTGAGGAACCCCTCGGTCAGGCCATACACTGTAACCTCTCATAGAAGCTTTGATGTCTGTGTCCCCTTACTTGGTCCCAGGTAGAAACATTCCAGAAATCAAATAATGTGATGATTTTATGAAAGGGGAGGGAAAGAGTCATGGGGAGTTGGCCACAGACCATACAGGAATGGTTCTTCACTCCTGCCCATTTTAAATAATTTACATTTCCTGAAATCAAAAAATTACAACCTTGATAAATATAAATCAAGTAAAAAGAAGCTGCAACACAAACAGTACAGATGGAGCCAGGAAAGGCTACTCCTACCCGGGACCTTCCTGGGGCATCTGTAGGAGGGTAACCAGCAAGCTGGGAACAGCAGCTCACTGCCTGTTACTTGTTTCTGGCACAAGAACCACCTTGCTATGTGCAGTTTCTGCATCCTTCATCAAATTTGTCTTTGGACTTTAGAGCTCGAAGAAAATTAATGCCCATCCCTATTCCAACCTCTCTTGGTTTCCCACGCCTTCCTATCTTCATTTTTTCCTAACAAATCTCCCACCCTTGCACAAACTTCTCTTTCTGCACTCAGTCCTGTCATTTTCATCCTGTCTGCTCTTGCCTGGATCATCACCAGTCTTTCCCCATGGCCTCCTCCACATACCATCTTTTCTCCCTTACACTTTCATCATGTGCTATGTGTTACCAGCAACTCCCTTTAATTCTGTATTCAGCTGCCTTCTCCTCACAAACTAACTTGGATTCCCCAGTACCTTCTTCCCCACTCAGCATCCCACACCCGCCCAACCCTACCACAGACCTTCTATACCCATTTTCACTGTATTTTCTCCTTTTTGTCCATCCTCTATCTCTGGGCCACATTCCTCTCCATTATGTAAACACCTGCTCTTGCATAAAAGACATCTGGGGGGAATTTCTCTTTTCAGCTCCTCTGCATGGACAGCCTAGTTCCTACTCTTGGGGACTGTAACTGCTGTCACTACAACTCAGCCCTTTTACATCAAGGCAGCCAAGCTATAGTGTCAGTTGACATACTAAGTATTACCTCTAGGGTCATAAACTTTCAACTGATGCTTCATGCTTAAAAAATATATTAACCCATGTATGCAGGAATGTGTTGGAAATACATATGAATTAACTAGCTCTACAAAGGTACAGTTGTTTGGCACCAGTCAAATTTTTGAAGGGTAGCAGAATGCTGCAATATGGCAAGTTCAATGCCCTTGCAACCAGGTCATCTGAAAGCACTGCAGAAAAGGTTGTTTAAAGGAGAAAATCAAAACAAAACTACAACACAACAACTAGCATCGTTAGCTTTCCCATGTAAAATACACTACGACTCCTGACAACGAAAGGCTGTAAGAGGGAGAACGATACCCCTGTAGGATTCCCAGACCACAGCAGGCTTGCACCGCATAATGAAACCGTAGCACAGGACCACATCATGAGCCAAATGAGGGGAGAAAAAATGTTGTGGTCAGCCAAGTACCTGTGTGAAGGCACCAAATCCCCACTCTTCACCAACATTAAACAAAATGATGAGCCAAAGTCTGGGATTTCTTCAGAAAAAGCATAGGAAGATGACCTGTTCTGATGTATGCATATGAGATACAGCTTCAAACTTACACAGCACATCACTGTAGGTTCTTGGCTGTACTTAAAAGCAGCTGTTGAAACCTCTCCCATGGAAAGCCAATAAATATTTTATGGAAAACAAACAAAGAAAAAGGCCTAAAGTAGATTCATGCGCAGTGGGAGTCCAAACTTAGGGGAAAAAACGGCAACTACCACCTTATTGCCGCTTGTGGTTCAGGAAGATCCTTAGCCTTGCCCTGTAATTTCTCTCTAAATGTGGAGTTTTGTTTGTAAGAAGAGAAATAAAAGTAACATTCTGAGTAACTCTACATGACATCACTTTTGTCAAGAGCCAGAGCTCATTGGGATGTATCAAAACACATCTAAAATCTGCAGTTTACAGAAACTCCACAATATGAACAGACATCTGACACAGACACCAATAAAACCTTAGCCGCTCCATCTCCATCACTGTATGAAAGCACACATCCTGAGTGGCATTATTTACTTACGTATGATCAATATGAAAACCCCAATCCAGCAAGATTTCCTAGCTTTAAGACTATGGCATTTGTGGTTATGACTCTGATCATCTCCCCCAGTCTTTGTGGAAGTATAAATAAAAGAATGGGGTATTAGAAGACTCCTGCAGGAGCTGGGGTGCATGAAAATAACGAGTCAGGAAATGACCCTGATAACAGCAATCCCATAAACCTATATGTAAATATATCTGAGACCTTATCAAAAATAGCACCCGAAACTCACCTCAAATACAGAAGCAGTCAGCACCGTGTGCCTGACACACACACAGCTAGTACAATGGGAAACTGAATCTTAAGTGTTTCTATGCTTTGTGTTCTCGTTTAGTACAGCTCAGGCTTGTGCATTTTGTAATGCCTAGGATCAGGCAAAGATCAACAGTGTTTTAGCTGCAAGTGACAGCTCTGGCGCTGCAAATTGAATTTAAATTTCCAAGACTTCATAAAAAACAAATTATGCAAAATTTGGATATCAGACAACTAGAATCCAGCATTCAGTAACAATGACCCACCAGTGCTTCTGCTGAGACCCCACTTCCCTGGAGAAAATGCACATTGCTGGCTGACCACCTGGCCCTTATAGGGTTTTGGTACTGAAGCAGGATCCAAAAAAAAAACAGCTGCAGAGCTGATGCCTTTCCCCAGAGGAAAGGCATGGTTACCGATTTAGACAACACCCTACCGCAGACAAAGGCCGGGCAGCAGGAGGGGGCTCTGGCACGTCAGGAGTTAGCAAATATAGCTGTAAAGGTGTGGTGAGTCTGAGGGGAGACCGCAGGGCCCCGGCGGCTCGGGGGTGGCTGGGAGAGGCCGGCGGCAAGCGGCGGGGCCGCGACCCGGGAGGGAGAACGGAGAGAGACACCAGGGAGCGGGCACGGGCAAACCGCACAAAAGCGCTGGGAGGCGGCGACGCCTTGGGGAGGAGCGGGGTAAGGAGCCGGGAGAGCTGAGGAAGAGCGGAGCCGCGATTCGCCGGGTGGGGAGAGCGGTGGGAGCCCCGCGGAGAAGGGGCAGCGCGCTGCTCCTGCGCAGGGCCGGCGGACGCCTCCGGCCTCCTGCCCGGGGCCGGCCTGGCTCCGCTGCCGCCGCTGCTGGTGCCTCCGCCGGCTGCCCAAGCCCGGCGGCCTCGGAGGCCCCGCTCCCCTTCCCGAGGCCGGCCCAGCCCGGGCGGCACCTCCGCCGCCGCGCCTCAGGCCGCGGCCACGGCTCCTCAGACAGGCTGAACCGCGCCGCAGCGCCGGCCGGCGAACCGCGGCCATTTGCCTCGGGCCGGTGCCGGCCGCCGGCCACCGCCCCCGGGGCGCGTCCCCACCTCCCGCCGCGCCTACCCGCGGCCCTCATCGCCCTCCGGCCGCGTCCTCCTCGCCGAGCAGCCCCCGCGGGGAGGCAGCGGCCCGAACCCCGGCGCTCCCGCGCCCCGGCTAAGCCGCTTACGGGATTGCAGCCGCCGCGTCGCCGCCCCGCCGGGGGGAGCGGGTTACCTGGCTCCAAGGTGCAGAGCAGGCGCGGCGCCGTCCGGGAGATGCAGCTGCGCTTCTTGAGGACGTTGCTGAGGATGGTGCCCACGCCGCCGCCCGAGCTCTGCCGCTTCAGGCATCGCCCGCCGCGCCGCAGCGAGCCCGTCAGCCGGTCCTGCCGCATGCTGCCCGAAAGCTCGTCCTAGGGCGGCGGGGAGGGGGGCATGGCGGGCTGGGGGGCCCGGACCGGGAGGCGCGGCAGCGGCTGAACTGGCTAGCGGGGATCTGCAGTGCAGAGACAGCAAAGACGAGGTGCTGGAGAGAAGAGGAAGGACAAGGAGAGGCAAAAGAGAAGGGAAAAAAAAAAAAAAAAAAGAGTTGCTCCCGCCCACAATCCGAGCATCACTGACTGAATAAACTAGCAGCTTCTCCTCCTCCTCAAGCACCACCTGGGATGCAGCAGGCGAAGAGGAGCAGCAGCTCCGGGTAGAAATAAAGGGCGCTGGGGCGGCAGTGGTGGGGCTGGGCAGCGACAAAGGGCTCCAGGGCAGCAGCACAGCCCAGCCCAGGGCTGCACAGGGACCACCCGGGCGGGCAACACTGATCGTCTCACTCGGCGCTTGTTAACAGGGGCAATATCGAAATTTCCGCCGAGAATGAAACACCCAGCAAAGAGACTTCTCACGTTAGATTCTGGCCTCCGGCTGGACGTGTGTAGATAGTCCCGCCAGCCTTTCCAGAAAGCTGTGCTGGGAAGGAGTCCCACAAGCGCTACCAGAGCACGGGGAGAGCGATGGATCTAACAGCCCCTCAATGCCAGGGCGGGCTGGGGTCTGGCCCTGTGGCCAGGGCTGCTCAGGGACAGCCCCAGCAGCAGCAAGTGGGCTGCACAGCTTCTGTCTTCCTGACTCTCCAGCACAGGGACTTCAAACATCCTACACAAAAATAACAGATTTTTCTGTGGATCTAAACTGCAACTACACTTATTATTAATGACGTGCCATGCACTAAATTGTTAAAATAAGCTATTCAACAGCATTTTATTAGATGCATTTTCCAGTGCTATTATTTGACCTAACAGCATCTTAAAAGGGTTCAATACAAAATTTCAAACTAGTGGCTTGAGTGACAAAAAGGAAAAGTATTTGAGAGCAGGTTTATCACAGCACATTAGTCAGGCTCAAAGACCAGAAGCCTGAGTCTACCTGCAAACATGTGTGGCTTTGAAACAAAAACATCTTTTTAATAAAGGAGCAAATTGTGACAAAGATAGGAGAAAACTGGCAACAGATAAGCAGCCAAGCCAATTATATAAAATATATACAATATAAAACACAGAAGTGAGCCTTTTTTTTTTTTTTTTAAAGATCAGTTATAGCTATCTTTAGAAGTTACTTTTTCAGAGAAGCGTGATTTTGATCATGCCTCTTTAAATATCTGGTTCGGTTTTGGAGAAAAATCACTACATTTGAGCTGCCAGCTTGCACTCTGAATAGATAATTAAGTCTGTGTGTCGGTGGTTCTTTTTTTAACAAAGGTGACACTTCCCTGCTGATGTAGATGATGCAAATCACTTTATTTCAGTGCCAGGTGGAGGTGATGATTTAGTGGTTAAAGCATCAAATTTGAAACAAATGAATCTCCCTGAGCATACAGATTGTACTAATGGCACTATAAGAGAAATACATAAATTCAGAAATAACCACGTAAGCTCTTTAATATTATTCTCCTTTTTGTTGAGAACCATACGCAAATAGCACCACATCATTCTTGGATCATTTCAGAACTGGCTAACCCAACGCCACATGCTCAAAGTCTCAGGAGCCATAGCCAAAGTTTCAGGAACCACTCGTTATCCATACAGTGAATCATCCCACTAAACTGATCATAATTGTATGTTACCTTCAATTTTTAAACAATTACAAATCTGCTCTAAGACATCAATATTTAACTGATGAAAATAACCAGCCCTGTAAGTGAGAATTCGGTGTCATCATCACTCCTATTTCTCCTACTTGTCATCTTGTCACTGTGTAAGAAAACTGGAAACAACCAGGACAATCATTCTGTGACGTGGGACATGGCTACTTCTAAGGACCATCATACCATTAAGGGTGCTTCCCCACATGCCCACCAATTAATCCAACATTGATCTTAAGAAAAAAATGGAAAAATGAACTTCAGGAGACAAAATGAAGAAGCCAAGCCATACTAATGGGTTTGATGACTGACTGGATCATTGGCACAAATGGATTTTAGAGATATGGATAAACCTCCCATTAAGCACACATATACATATCTTAAGGGCAAGAGCCTGGCTTTTATAGAAGTGGCTGGCATTGGCTTCTCACCACTGATCAGGCAAAGCCTCTAGACATGTTCTGCACCACTCCCTGGCCTTGCAGATATCTGAGCATAACAATGCGTGTCAGCAGCTTGTATAAATTTGCTGTATTCACCACTGTTAGATTGGAAATAGTCTTCAAGGAGGGGGAAGTTTCAAAGTGTATGGAACATTACAGCTCACAGATAAATGACCACAGTTTCAAGTTGGTGAAAATGCAACAAATTTGAACCTAGAGATGTTACGAGCCATCACAATTCTAGTTTGATCCACCAATTGCAAAGAAGTCTGGCCATATCCACAAGTCCTCACCGACAATTACTGACAAGACAGGCAACACTCAGGAAGCATTATATTTGCGGGGGAAAAAAAAAAAAAAATTGAAATGTTTTGGCCAGCCCAGATATTTCAGCTCCAAATAATTTGTAATAATCAACCTGTGACTTTGCTTTTCTGTCTCCTGTAGTCCATATATTCTCTCCCACACAAGAGAGTCACTTTCTGAAAAACCTTACCTCCTCATTTGTTATCTCTCTGAAGTCTTAGCACCACCTGCTAACCATGCCTTTTAAAGGCCAGAGCATACGTCATACAAAATACTAGTTCCCACGTATAACTTGCTTAGTTGTTACAGTCAGCCTTATGGTGATTGGTCCTATGATCACTGCCAGATTTTGACACAGAGAAACCAACTCCATTTACCTTAAAACTCTTCGTTTATCAGCCCACTTCTCTTCTGTCTGCACTGGGACAAATGAGGTAAAAGACAGGCAGCTAGAAAGGGAGAATGAGCACAAGCAGATGAGGCAGCAACAGGAAAAACAGCAAAAATGGGGCCACACACCAATCTTGCTGTTAAATAAAAGGACACATTTGCTTGTGCAGAGCTTTAACTACCCAAACTGAATTGCCACCTCAGACACCATAGAGAGCAGACACTCTGATCTACCTGTAACTATGGTGTGGATCACCAAGCACAGAGCCTGTAGTGCTGTTGCCCAAACCGACAGTTGCATGAGCACATGAGGAGGGAGTCTGTGGGTAAGAGTGGATAGATCTGTGTTATACAGAAGAAGAAACATGATTTTGGACTAACAGAATCAGTTCTGCCACCAAGCTGGTCTCTGCCCACAGACAAGTCATCCAGGGTTGTCTTTACTGAACAAAACATGGTTCCAGAAACAATTAAAACAAAGATGTTTTTCTACCTTATTTGTGCTTTAGTGAAAGTTTGTTTTATGCACTTTCAACAAGCAGGGATCAGGAAAATGGTGCTGTGTGTTGACACACCACAGTCTTATCAACACAGCATGAATATTTTAAACTTTTCCATTGCATTAGCCATCGTTTGTATCACTTTGTGCATAAATGTCACAAAAGAGGTCAGGACCTCACCGTGTCCTGTATTAGATATCACAGACAGATATCAGAGACAGTCCTTGCCTACAAAGGTATTCGGTGCAAATATAAACTACAATGAACAGGAAATAACATCTATGATTTTCAGAAACAGAGAACTAAGATTAAAATGATTAGTCTCAGGAAGCACACAGTAGAGCTGAGAAACAAATCCAAATACGCTCAATTCTAGCCCAATGCTTCCTCTTCCTTTAGACTCCAGGCACACAGCCTTCTTACTCATTTCCCCTTTCAAAAACTGACAACACAGTAAGTACTTTTCAACAGTACCTTCTCTTGAAGGAAGCCCTAAATCAGCCCATTTGTTTTTAGAGGATTTAAGACAAACTAGAGAGGATCTGGGGAATTCTTTTATTAGAGAGTGCCCTGGCCATTGAGCCTTGTTTATAACTGTCTGAAAGAGAATATTGTCTGCATGTTGTTTAGCCATTGAAGATTTAGCTATAGAAGATTGATCTTATCATTAAAATAGCACTGCTTAGTGTAATGTGTATCTTTCAACAGGAAATTAATCTGCAAGACTATTGCTCCTGTAAGAAGCTCACAGCTGCATATACCTTGTCACAATCAAGATTTTGCCAAGATAGAACTTTGACTCAAGATTCTTTGTTATGATTCTAGCATTTTTTGGTCACTCTTCCCCTTCTCTCTCATACACACTAGTCACTCCTGCGTTCTATACTACACATGTACACACACTAGAACAGGATCAATGACTGCTGACAGAGGCAGAGAAGGTCCCTTCAATAGAACCAGCTCTCCTTCACCCCAACATCATTGACTCACAAACGTATGTTGTAATTTATCTTTTGGGCATGATGGACAGTTACACCTAGTAAGTGTACTTACAAGTTGAATAATACTCGTAATCGTATTGCTTCTTGAAATTTTTGGCATATAAGATACACCCTGAGAAGTGTGCCAAACTTTTCCAACATCAGTGCAAACACTTGAGATACCATATATCTGTAATGAAGGCATCTGTAAATCAGTTGTGAAAGCAGTTTCTAGCAGCTTACAACACAATGCAATGGAGCTGTGACAACCAGTTTCCATCTAGGGAAGCACCACATTTACAGGCAGTGAATCATCGCAGGTGAGGCTGAGTGCAGTCCCTCAGTTTGTAGGTTGTTCTCAGAGTGGCATGAGATGCTTATGCAATAGAATCATGTGGGTGAGAATATTAAAGCCCTCAAAAGCATCATAGGTTGCTAAAACAGAAGCACAGACATGCCTGTAACCCCCTTGAACCTGCCTGTCACCTTTCTCCATTTGTGAAGACATAGCTGTTTCCATGAATGAGGGAGATGCAGAAAGACTTGACATGTGTAGACTGCAAGTACCTGTCTCCTAGATCTAGGCACAATCCAACAAAGACCCTTCTGTCCTGTTGTGGTTTAGCCCCAGTTGACAACTAAGTACCATACATCTGATTGCTCACTCCTGCCCCACTGGCAGGATGGGGAGGAGAATCAGAAAAACAACAAACAACAAACACAATTTAACCGAAAAGCAAAAGGAAGAGGTAAACAATAACAACAATAAAAGAATATACAAGTGAGGAATATACAATGCAATCACTCACCACCTGCCAATGCCTGGCCTCCTCCTGAGCAGCAATTCCCTCCTCTGGCCAGCTCCCCTAGTTATATACTGAGCATGATAGTATCAAATATCCCTTTGGCTAGTTTGGTCAGTTGTCCTGCCTCTGTCCCCTCCCAGCTTTCTGTGAAAATTAATTCCATCCCAGCCAAACCCAGGACATTTCCCCAAGTTCTTTAGCAAACCACTCAGCAGAAAGTTACAAACTTTTCACATCCATCCTTACAACACAATCACACTGAAAGCTAGGAATATGTTAATATTCAAATGTTTTACATCACAATTAACTCTCCTCACTGTGTCACAAACTCTTACCATCACACCATTAAAAAGCTAGTATTCTGCAGCACCTGGAGTTCCAAGGCAAAACTGGTTTTGAGGATGGAACAATTAAATTTGCTGATAATGCAGCAATTCTGAGCACACAAGTGACAGCAACCAGTAGCAATGCGCTAGGTACAAGGGGTGACCTATTCCACTCCAGGCCCATCACTGGGAAGTGACTGTTCCCAGAGCTTAACAGGAGAGAATTGAAAGAATTCCTGAAAAGTAGAAACCAAGTCAGGTTTTTCAAACATCATGTCACAGATCAAAGGCACCTCAAATATTTCAGAAAAAAAAATCTGCCCTGACATTACAAAATAGATGTGATGCAGAAACATTTACACAGGGTTCAATGACTGCACTGAAAGGATAAGGTAGAGATTTAACTCAGAACTGTTCAGGCAGGAAACAGAAGGGGTTTAAATATGATATTGCTTGGTCACAAGACAGGAGTAAGTTAGCTCCCTTTATTATGCCAATAATAGAGGACAAACTTGCACAACTGAGTAAGCCTGCTATTCTGTTAATGCTATTTGTATTCATAGCAATGCCCATAAATCCTAATTCTGGGCTGCAACATTATTGTAGTAGGTACTGTACAAGCACAGCAAAAAACAAATTGCCTGCTTTAAAAGTAATAAATAAAAGAAAATACATTAGCACATGGATGAGCACAGGGAGACAGCAAGATGATATTGGAAAACACAGTGAACAGTAGTCTCAATACAAGAGCTACTATTGTGTTTCTGTAGGCTTCACAGCAAAGATGAGTACCAAGCAACACACACAAAGAAGGACAATGAGATCGCATAAGGTCAATAAGAGGGCTGCGGGATTAATCTTTAATCATTGACTCAAGTTCAACATGGCTAAATATCTACAAGGGAACAGCAACATGGGGGGAAATTGAGAAGGTGCTAGTTTCAAAATGTTAAGCGTCAGGTGGAGGTAGGAGGCATGAGGTAACCTTGACTACTGAGTATGAAATGACAAGGATGTGACAACAGAGAAGGGTAGGCTGTGAAGAGCTTTGGATATTGAAGCAGTGAAAACAAGGCATTGACTATATCTACAATGACCATAACTGAAGCGTAGGCACCTAGCACTCATGTGAACACCTATGTACAAACATCAAAAAGCAGGTGCCTTAGTCGCTAGCTGAAGTCTACTGCTACATTTAATACTTTGTACATATGTCTTCCAAAAAGACAAAAGTACACACAATAAAAAACAAAACAAACAAACAAACAAAAAACTCAGGAGAAAGAGTTTGCAGAAGCTTTCTGTGTCCCAAATGCTTCCAACAAGTTTTTAATCAGAGAAAAATGATAGATAAGTAAGTGGATGGATCTTCTTATGTTGTAAAATTGGGTGGGGACACAGAATTCAACAACAGCACTCAGGTTTGTTTTTTTGTTTGGTTGGTTGTTTTTTTTTTTCTAGTTTGGTTCAATTCTATAAATAAACTCTAAAGTTCTAATTGCCATTCAAGGAGTACAGAGATATGTGTTCTCCTGATGAAGAAAATAAAATAAAATAAATAGGGGAGGAGGGTGGGACAGGGAGTCAATTTATTTTACTTATCACCTTCATGTGCAGACTATAACTGTAAGGAAGATCATAAGCAGCTACATTAAGTAGATCACTGCATTTCATGATCAAGGTAAGAGATGTGTCACGCAAGATGCAAGTAATGCTAAAGTAACAATATATTTTAACTGCTGTAGTAACGAGTAGCATGAAGCCTAAAGTTAACAACTGGAATAAAAGTCATAGCAATGCTTACGTGCTTGATAAATTTTTTTTAAATTAAATGTGAAGTAATGAATTGAAATAAGGTGTCAAAGAGCAAATGCCCTTTTTTTTTTGTCAGAGAAATTAACTGTCCCTGCTGAAGCACAGAATGAAAAATACTATTTCAGTAAGTAACATACTAAGAAGAAAAATCACTGAAGATGCCTACACAAAAATAATGTTCCCTAACCTTGCTAAATGGTATGAAGTAAATGCATCTCTTGGCCAGTACTCACACTTCAGAATCCTGCTTAATGCTCCATGATAATTCTAAAAAACAAATCACCAAGTCAGCAGTAAAACTAATGTAATACAAGAAAAAAGAATTCTGACAGGTATGATTTGTAGGCATACTTAAGATAATATTTACAGAAAAATGGAAGTCATAGTGGATCGCAACTCCCAGCTACAAAACTGAGCAGCTCTTCCTTTTTAAGAATCTGACTATTTGCATGGCACCTAGCATGAAAATTGAGTTTTACAGTGTGGATTGCCAGCTTCATTGGTCTGAACTGCTGTTTCCAAAATAGCAAGATTTTAATCCCCCAAACATAATTAAAGAAAAAAACCCTTGTGTCACCAAGACAGGATTTATCCACAGACAGAACACTTTCAAAGATCTTAGATTAAAAAGTAATTGCCCAAGTTATAAAAATGACTAATCACAAAACGCCTTTGCTTTGGGCCACAAAGCACTGAGGGAATGGGACCACATTTATACATAGATGTTCTATATGTTATTTAGTATTTATCTGCAGTAATGCTAAAGACATCCATTGAAGACCAGGGTCAGGCTGTGCAAGGCTTTCATTAGACACATATCAGACAGGCTGCTCCTGCACTGCTCAGAGATATGAGAGTCCTGCTTCCAGCACCTATCTTCCCTCTTCCAGTAGACATGGGCTCTGTGGACAGAGCTCTGTTACACAGGAATGGAAACAAAACCCTTTCTGGGCTTGGGGAGGGGAATGTGGTTCACTCCAAAAAGACATGCTAATAAGCCACTTAGAGCTCCCAGAACCACTAATCTCGATTAGTCAATACAGAATTCCTCCACCACCACTCAAGTTCTTTTGTTCCCATATGTAGATGCCACTAGTTCTGTAATGAAATTGAATTAAGTTCTGGGTGTACATGAAGCTATTGCAACCCGAAGTCCTCCAGATCACATAATTCCCTTCATCTCCCATGTGGGCCATAACTTCACAGAGCACATTCTGCAAGTGTTGGGAAAGGGAGAAGTGAGGTGGACTGCGAACTGGCTGAAGGAAAGAAGCCAGAGAATCGTGGTCAACGGGGCAGAGTCCAGTTGGAGGCCTGTATCTAGTGGAGTGCCTCAAGGGTCAGTGCTGGGGCCAGTACTGTTCAATATATTCATCAATGACTTGGATGAGGGACTAGAGTGTACTATCAGCAAGTTTGCTGATGACACCAAGCTGGGAGGAGTGACTGACATGCCAGAAGGCTGTGCCGCCATCCAGCGAGACCTGGACAGGCTGGAGAGTTGGGCGGGAAAAAATTTAATGAAATATAACAAGGGCAAATGTAGAGTATTGCATCTGGGCAGGAACAACCCCAGGTTCCAGTATAAGTTGGGGAATGATCCATTAGAGAGCAGTGTAGGGGAGAGGGACCTGGGGATCCTGGTGGACAGCAGGATGACCATGAGCCAGCACTGTGCCCTTGTGGCCAGGAAGGCCAATGGCATCCTGGGGTGTGTTAGAAAGGGGGGTGGTTAGTAGGTCAAGAGAGGTTCTCCTGCCCTTCTATTCTGCCCTAGTGAGACCACACCTGGAATATTGTGTCCAGTTCTGGGCCCCTCAGTTCAAGAAGGACTGGGAACTGCTGGACAGAGTACAGTGTAGGGCAACCAAGATGATTAAGGGAGTGGAGCATCTCCCTTATGAGGAAAGGCTGAGGGAGCTGAGTCTCTTTAGTCTGGAGAAGAGGAGACTGAGGGGTGACCTTATTAATGTTTATAAATATACAAAGGGTGAGTGTCACGAGGATGGAGCCAGGCTCTTCTTGGTGACAAACAATGGTAGGACAAGGGGTAATGGGTTTAAACTGGAACATAAGAGGTTCCACTTAAACTTGAGAAGAAACTTCTTCTCAGTGAGAGTAACGGAGCACTGGAACAGGCTGCCCAGGGAGGTTTGGAGTCTCCTGCTCTGGAGACATTCAAAACCCACCTGGACACATTCCTGTGTAGCCTCATCTAGGTGTTCCTGCTCCAGCAGGGGGATTGGACTAGATGATGTTTCGAGGTCTCTTCCAATCCCTAGCATTCTGTGATTCTATGATGAAGCTAACGAAATCAACAATCCTCTAACTACCACCTCCCCTTCCTGAAAGAAAACACATGCATTAGTCACTTCAGCAAGTCTGAGACAGGTTTTTTGCTGAAGTTCATGAGTAAAATAGTTATCAGCCACAACATTCCTATTCCAAGCTTTTTTACTCAACAGTTGAATGACAAAATTTCAGTTCATAACCCACTCTCACAGGACAAGTTTATTGAACTGGATGTGTTTAGGATTAATCAAAGGCTCATTTAATACTGAAGTGCTGAACCATTAAAATTGATTTTGAACATGTACAACACCACACAAGCATGAGCCTTGGTAACAGCAAAGCTCTGATTGTTTGTTTACTACCGTGTAGCTTGGGACCACTCACTTCACTCCTCTGAACATGTGTGTCTCCTACCAGCCTTCAAGTAGTCTTGTCTCATTAAAAGTTTGTTTTTCAGAGAGCCTTGTATTGTGTGTTTGTCCAGTGACCAGCTCATTAGGTTCCCGACTTTACTGGGCTTCTCTAGGCATTACTATAAATATTAGCAATATTTAATTCCTCAGATTAGTATTTTTTTAAAAAAAAGATCAGCTGTGTACATCAATTACCTCCCCATTCTGATTTCCTTTAGTCTCACTGGATAATTATTTTTCTCTCAGGATCTAAGGCCCAATAGCTATTGCTGCCAATGACCATTGGATGGCATAAGAAATTTGCAGTAACATCTTGGAAAAAGTAAAAAGGGAGAGGGAGAGGGGAAGAGAACAACCAAAACTTACATTAAACTGTTTTAGCTATCAGTGATGCAACCCCAAACCCAAACACTGTTCATGCTCTGTATTTTGGCCATATGTATTGTATGGATGGCAGGGAAAACATTGATCAGTACCAGCTTGCTGTGATTTTAGGGAGGTAACTATAATTTACAGAGAACTAAATGTAGCAGCTCTGTCACTGCTGGCAAAACATAGCAAGAGGCTTCCAATTTTTACTAAGAAAGAGAGATAAATGATAGGTTTGTGTCACTTTCTTTTCAGAAAGTGTTCTAGTAAGATGATGTAATGTGGAGATGGAACATGGACTTGACTTCCTTGGCAAATGTAAATGTTATGTGAGGAACACTCATTTACCACTCAGTAAGTCAAATTCAAGTTATTAACAGCTTCAACGAGAAAAGCATTTTAAAGTCTGAGGTTCTCATTTAACTCTTCCTCCAGAGCTGATCCAGCACAGAATTAGAAGCAAGCCTATCAATCCAAACAGACCAAGTTCACAGCCCACTTTTCCAGGATCTCATTTTTAAATGTTAAGCTTTCTCACAAAGCTTTGGAAACATAGCTGCTAGCACTGCCTGATGCTCCATAAATCAGTCTATTCCTAGCACTAATTATCCCAAGCAGCTGTTATCCTCTATTTGATCTTCAGTATCCCGGATATCTTTTCTTCAAAGACTAACTCAACCAAAGAACGTTTAGTTTGTGCCATATTCGGAGATATAATGCATCTGTGTTATTTAAAGCCCATGTACCTTGTTGGGAATTTTACCAAAGCCCCATTAACCCTTCTACAAGTTCCCAATGATTAATTAAAAAAAAGGGGGGGGTGGGGAGCTTTTCATTAGGAAGAACAGCAGCACAGTTACTTGTACCGAATTGTAATCCCCAGAAGAATAAAAGAGGAGGTAGTGCTAAGCTAGACAAGTGTGAAAGACTGTGCATACAATCTAATTGCACAATTTCTTCTCTCGGGCTGTTTCCACATCCAAAAGTCTGTCAGAGAAAGATTAAAGATTGCAGTGACATGGTATTATAGTTATGCAGCTCACAGAGTCACCCCTGCTGTGAGCTTATACACACAAATAAGCCCTTACATCTTCATTGTCCAACATCTGTCACAGATGCCATGGCTTTTTGCTACCTGCATGAACTGGAATAGGATCTGACATCGGTTCTAAAGTGTCTAAAGGATTTGTGAAATATAAATACACTCCGGTGCACTTCTCAGCCATCACTCTGTCACATGTGGCCTTTGGCAGCACCAGCTTCCTTGCAAACTCCCCGTTAACGCAATGAACTCCTGGGTTATACCCCGGACACTGACAATGCCTGGCAGCAAAGCGCAGGACTACTTTTGATCCCACCTTGGACTGAGTCACACAGGCCTGTGGGCTGAGCCCTTTGCTTGGCTGGGCCCGAGCCCTTTGCTTGGCTGGGCCGTGCAGCACCCCACTCCTCCCTTCCTGACAAGCACTCGGCCTGCCCTGGGCAGACATGCTGGGCTGGAGCAGGATGAGCTCAGTTTCACACTCTTCTTGAGCCTACAAGGAAATATACACCTTGTCTCATTTAACCACAATAATCCCAAGGTGTCTAAATAAACACCTCGCTTTTCCAGTTTTTCAGGGAACTATTAGACTAATCCAACTTTGCCATTGATCATGTATCCGTCTGACTACCTGCAAATGATCAGAGGGAACAGTGGTGTCTGACACTTATTTCTGAGGTCCTGACTGACTGACAGGGATTGTAGATGGAGAACAGGCTGTTCTGACTGTTGCTGTCAGCAAACGGCAGTATCCTTCCTTCGGGTGACTGCATGCCTCCTCGGTTTGAACTGATCAAATTCCACCTTCCAAAGTTACTGCAGTACTGGAGAAATAAGATATCACTGGTTTGAGAACCACTTTGCTCAGGTAAATTAGTATATAAGTACTACAAGTATTACTTCATAAGTAATAAAAAAACCCAGACACAATCTATCACATTAATCCCTATTTCCAATACTCAGAAAGTATTTTACGTAACAAGCACTTTCTAATACATCAACTTTTCATGGCACAACTGTTGTGAAAAATGTAATTCAGTGCACTCAAAACTCTACATGCCTCACAAAACTAATCCTGCAAGGTCAGCTACCGCTTTGCAACAGCAACAAGAGTATCGTTGCACAGAAGAATATGGAAAAGAAGCCAAACAGTCAGCCTCCAAGCTGTATGCACACCCAAATAAAACACAATCTCATGTGTGGCACTAACTCAGCCATTTCACTGTTGCTACAGCTGCTGGCACACTGACAAAGAGTATTTACAACATCCTTTACCAAATATTGCAGGACAAAAATTTGGTAGCAATTCTGCAATCTAGACATCCCTACAGTGAACAATCTGTATGTTCTGCTACAAGCTGGGCCTAGATTCAGAAGCCAGATTATTGCTTATAGAAGGATTTAGTGAATTTACTGTTCGGTTCCATGATAGGCAACAAAGTATTTATCCTGCAGTATTAATTTTTATATTGTAACCACATTCAGCTGTTACTATCCCATCAGGTTTCTACATAATAAAATAAAATACTGTAGAACTATTTATTTGGGAGGGAGAGGAAAAAGAAAACAAGTTGCAGTTAGATAAGCAATGGCTGATTCTCTCACCACCTCAGGTGGCCATTACAGCATTACAGGGTGTCCCTTTCACCTTAGCAGATGAGGCCAACTACAGAACATGTCTATGTGACACGCTTTAGGCAGGTCAGTTTAGCCCCCTTCACTCTCAGCCCAGATGTCTGCCATTTCCCAGGACAAGCATTCCAAGTGGGGGCAGAAGGAAGGATGCAGGGGTATGGCTCTGAATTTCACAGGGCTCACAGCTTACACAGCAGTGGCACACCATGGCTGGTTGACCACGGTCTCCCAGGACTCACCACACTCCTTGGGTGAAGGCCTGGTATCTCCCAAATGGTTAAGTTGCTGTACTCAGCAGCCTCTTGCTTCTGCATGAGGCACGTTTGGGGCTAAGTTTGAGGCTCGACAGGCAGAAGAGAACATGCAGCTGAAGGATCTTTCCTCACAGAAGCAAGTGCCTGAGGTCACCTGTTCATTTTACTCAGCTTTCACCTAGCCCTGAACTCCTGCCATCTCCCCTTTCCAGGAAAATCCCATCCCTCCAGAGACAGCAGCTCACTGAACTGGAGAACGAGCAGCAGCAGAGAGGCAGGAGGTGGCACCTCCCTCAAGCAGGTGATGATCTCTTGGTCAGCAGGCTCCACACTGCCCCCAGGAATTTACCAGCAGCAGCGACCCCAACTTGGAACGCAGCCGATTTCCTATTAAAAGTAGCAGTGGAATCATATTTAAAAGAAAAAAAGTGTCAGTCAGGTATATTCTTACACTCCCTGCTGATACCAAGCACTGCCCAGTGTCACTGGAAACTCTAAGGACACAGATCCTATACAGACTCCTGGGGTTTGGAGCAAAAGCAATCCCACCTCCAGTCGAAGCAGATGCCAGGACAGTTTGCTTAGTTAAATCCTGAAGAACATAGCTGAAGGAGTCCATGACAAAAGCCATTTTCGAGAACCACACAAGTTTTAGCCAATGATGGAATATGAGATGGCATTTGTTCAGGGGGGCAGGGGAAGTATTTTTGACAGAGGTAAGACACTTCAGCAGTGAGAGTTAGGGACAAAAAAGTATGTGACCCAGAAAAGTAAGGACTCATATAATCCCTAAAGATGCAGAAGAAAAACATATGGCTTAGGAATGCACGATGGCTCCTCAGCCCCCTAAACCAGCCTGGCAATCCCAGCACTGGGCAGCCAGGGCCTGAGCTGCAGAGACACCTGGCTGCATCTTCCTGGGAAGATCTCAAAGTTGATTGGAACCGCTTTAATGGAAACTTTGCCATAAAATACCAGCTTCTGGAGAGCAAAGCCCTTCATAGCAGAATGTTATCTTTGATGAAAACGTATTTCCATATGCTAAAAGCATAATTTTTACTCTTTTTAGGATTTAACTTTTTAACATCTTAGTTGGAAATGGCTCATTACATAATGTGAAATGAAAAACGGTGAGGTGTCAAAATCTGAACAAAGCATTTTAGTTCAAAAATGTAGGCTTTCAGAATTTTGCTTCATAAGCAATTGACTTTTGTGAGTAGGTGTTTTATTTCTTGCTGGAACAAGATATTCTAGTTGCTGTATTCCTAAAGCAGAATTTCCTCAAAGTGAGGATTCCAGGTTCTGTACTGCTCTAAGCAGTAGTTCTTGCCGTCTTTTGAATCTGATAGTCTGCAGTGGCACAGACCAAAAGAACTTTTCAGTTGAGATATGACCAGAAAAGGGAAGAAATTTTATTTCATCTTGGGAGCCAAGAAACTGAAATTAGGCCCAAAGCAGCCTCTGAGGGACACCATATCTGCCCAAGCACAAAAATTGCCAAGCTTGTAAGGAAACTGATTGGACAGTTCACCAATTTAGAACTTATATTACAGATTATATTTTTAGAGTGGAGAGTATCAGGAAGAGAAGGTGGCAGTCAGCTGAAGTATATTTAACCAGCCAGCCAAGGGGTTCTGTGGACTCACATACGGGTCAGCTTTCTGGGGCAGGCATGGATCACCCTGAGGAGTTGGCTGGAGACAGCAAAGTGGGGTGGTCTTTCCCATAGGGCTTACCAATGCTACTGCTCATCAAGTGATCAAGGATGTCAAAATTCATTACCTACAAGATCCACGCTCTGTGTGCACGTCTCATCATCAGCACAATTACACTTCAAGTCTGGGAACTTAATTGATAGTTCCCTAGAATAATATCCCACGAGAGGCCATGGAGCAGCACAGTGCTGAACCAGAATTTTACTGACTTGCTGCTCTGTTGAGCTATTATACTTCCCCTCATGATGCTTCTGAGCCTCAGCATCCTGTCTGCGCCACTCAAAGACTAGTTCCAAGATCATACTCTCATCAAAAGTAAGTAATCATGGAATTCATTACCTAAAAAAGTCCGCAGGATTATTCAGTTAGTGATTTGTTGTCAGCCTTTAACACAGAGATGGCACTTTACATGTGGATAACTTCCAAAACTGCATAAAATACTGTGATAGTAAACTTCCAATGGCATTTAAAACCAAAAATTGTTGCCCTTGCAAAGCATCAACATTTTGTTCAGCGTTCCACAGTACTGATGTTATGTTTGATACATCTTACTTTTCTTTCTCACAGACAACAGATATCCAGAATGCACACTCTAATTTACATTAGCAAATACTAAACATGACACAGACCTACTCATTGAAACATTTCTTCATGACCTGGTGCACTGCAATGAATGATGCTGTTTGCAGTCCTCCTCCTCCAAGCCTAGTATTAAAAGGAAAGTAATCCTTCTCAGTCCAGGCTCCCAATGGAATGGAATAAGCTTTCAGATTTCCCAGAATCTTGGCTGGCTGAAGCTGAATTAAATATGGCAATCTAAATAGCATTTAATTTTGTACTCGCCAATATAGGTGTCTCTTTGACGGTTGTCCAGTAATATTTTTAAGTATCACACCATTCAGTAATAATGCTGGATAACAATGAACAAGTCAGTTATGATCACACATCTTCAGTCATTTTCCCTCATGCACAGCCCACACCCAAGGGACTGGTAGATGAGCTTCACCACCCAGATCAAAAGAACTGCTGCCCCATGGCCCAATGCAGCTCATGGGCCAAGTGCACAGCTACCATCTCCACTGAGCCATCATAGGCATCCCTAAATACAGGTTCTCTCCTTTTCTAACTGTCCCATTACTTCAGTCCTTGCAAATCAGCACAGGACACAGAATGGGTTACAAAATCCTTGCTAACCAATTCTCAGCCCACCTCAACCTCTTGAGTCATAAGTAAAGTAGCAAGCCTTCACTCTATTTGGCATAACTGTTTGATGAAAGCAGTAACAATTCAAAATCAATAGCAATATTCTATTTATTTCCACACATATTGCTACAAATACGCAACTGCCTGTAAAGGAAATTCAGCCTACTTTTGGCGACAGTTTGAACAACTTAAGATGACTATGACCTTCCCAGGCTCTTCATTCTGTTTTGTTCCATTTCCCTTTCCCCACCAAAAGGCTTCAAAGGACTATGTAGAACTACATTAAGAACAATTTATTAGGAAAAACAAGAAGTAGCCACAAGCAACATTTCTTAAGTATGCATTTCAAAAAGCCACAGCATCAATGTAAAGAATCAAATTCATTAGAACTCACAAAAGTTAGAGACCAGTAATGTAACCAAGCGCACCAATACAGATGAGATAATAGGAAAGCTACTGAACTGAAATATGCAGCCAATTGAGTCACTTGAGGATGACTCACATGAAACCAGATTCCATATTATGAAGTAAACTTCCTATTTTAACCACATCAAAAGAACAATGTACTTTTGATAGATCAATTAAATAGCTATTCCTATAAAAAAGTAACTGAAGCAGATTCATTTGGCTTCAAACATCAGATCTACTGAGTTAAATTTAAAATGTGTTAGACCAACACCTTGAAAATGAGGCATGGTTTTCTAAATGAATGACCTGTTTCACATCCAATTGGAAATCTAAATTAGAGTTGCAGGTGAACACAGCAAGTACATGATGGTCTCTCTTTTAATTGCAAATTGCACAGACATTAATATTTTTTTATTTTTCATACAGAACACCCTCCTCTTTAATATATAGTTCAGACATTAAAGTGAGGAACATGAAAAGCAAATAAAAGCTTAAAATTTGGTCCCTAACTTATAATAATAGAGATTTGGGGTGTGAGTGTAGGGCAAAACTGCCACAGTAGCAGCATTCACTGAGTAATTCAATGCTTCATAAAGAAATTTTTAAAAAATTAACCAGATCAATTGAGGTGTTCCAAGTTAAAGCATATTTATACAACTGCAAGAATATATCGAACTCCTAGGAAGTGAGAAAAGACAGATACGCCTCATGCATCATTTGACCTGCATTAATTATTCCACATGTACACAACTGTTTGCCCCATGTTACAAGACATCTGATCCAGAATGACAATCATAGAATCATTTCACAGAACCATAGAACACCAGTTTGGGAGGGACCTCAAGGATCATCTGATCCAACCTTTTTGGCAAAAGACAAGATGGCCCAGCACCCTGTCCAGCCAAATCTTAAAAGTTCCCCAACGTTGGGGAATCCACGACGGAGAATATTCCAACGGCCGATTGTTCTCATTGTGAAAAATTTTCCTCTCCTCCAAGAACCTTATGACGTTCAAAGTCAATCAAATCAATATTAGCTGTGTTAATATCCAACTGTATATTGTATTATTGTTCTTAGATCTTCAATCAAACTTTCATCATAAGAACTAAAATTTCTGAATATTTGCCTTGGCTTCATAGCAAATGTTGAGGCAAGATGAGGGATGGAGAAAACAGGCAAGTAGATAATTAGTGCATACAGGGAAAAGACAAAGAAGAACATGTAAAAGAGACCAAAGAACAATGTGAGGAAAACTGAAACACAAGGAATAGTCTGACTGAGAGCCAGAGGTAGACACTGCAGGGTGGACAAGACTTAGGGAGGGGGAAAATGGAACAGGGCTGAGAAGTCCAGTATTTGAAGATTGGTGTCAAGTGAGAAAAGCTAATAAAGAGTTAGGAAGGGTAAAAAAAGAAGTGGTAGATGGGACAGGACGCACAGATGCAGCAGGACTGATGCTGAAGAGAAACTTTGGAGGGAGGAAGCAAGGAGAGAGAAAACAGAAGTTTAATCTAGATGTGCAAGTATTTTTGTGTATCTAAGTTGCACTTATCCAGAGACACCTGATGACAATGATCTTGCCCAGTCCTCTCGTAACCAACTCATACAACGACAACATCAGGGAAGGCTATTCTAGTTTCCCCAAGTGAGTTCCATACGCTGTGAGGAGAGTTGAGGCTATGGAGACACATTCTCAGAAGCTGAGGAGACTTCAGAGCCCTGTCTTCTACCAGGAAACTCTGTCCATCCCCTGGGAGCATACAGGCTACCAATCTATGCCCAGGTGATGCCAGTTTGTGCTGGCTTTCTATCCAGTTAAGACGCACTCAAAGAGATCACAAGTATTGCTAATAAGTATATACATAAGCCTCTGAACTTCTGTAGTCGGAATCCAAAACATTCAGCTCACTCAGGAGCTTCTGAATAAACTCCACAACCATGTGGGAATTAATGATCTCAGTTTTAATTAAGAAGCCATTTGCCACCATTTTTCAACTACTTCACATACTGAATCTAATACTTCCTTTGTGAACAACATTTATTTGACAGCTGGACTTTAAATCTTTTCATCCAATTATTGCCTGGCCACATTCGTAAAGTGCTGCCTTTTGCATTTAAGGAAAGGATATGAAAACCACCAACCTCTGAAAACCAGAGACACACCTTTATCTCTGCACAAAATAAAATATCCTGTCTCCCTCTGCTGGCTCTGTGTTAAATCAAACCAGGAGGAGAAAAAGTAGCAAGCTAATGCTTATTGTTATCTTAGAGAATTCTGTAGAGAAGTCAATGCTGAAGTAGCAGAAGAATAATACTTGCTTTTAATCAGTTCCTAAACAAGTATTACAACAAAGAATATTAGGAATCTTTCTGAACACAGCACGAGACACATTTAAAGTTGTCATAGGGATGTAGCACCATAGCTGCGCAACACCAAATTGATGATCTTTTTGTGAAATTTTCTACAAAAATTATTTCTCCACTAAAAATACAAGAGAATATTAATGAACCTTTTGTGAATATAACTTCAGCTACTTTCATATTGAATCAGATTTAAGCATTCATGCTTGCTTATAGCCAGACTGAGTTACAATTGAGCTGAATTATTTTACTTATAAATCATTTATAGATAATATATGTGTGGGAGTTTTTGCTTTGTTTTGTTTGTTTGTTTGACTAAAATGGCAGGCAACCAAAGTTTGTGATTCAAGGAACTTTTTGTTTGTAATTTGATCAGTCAAAATGTATTTACTAATACAAGCAAGATGTCACTGTATAAAATACAGAAAAAAAGAAAAGAATGAGATGTCTTCTGCATATTCTTTAGATGATTGCTGCAAAGCCTGTATTTTTTTTTTTTACTGAGTGCTGCTTTTCTCAAATGATATAATCAAGTGCATAAAACACTCTGCTTTCTAAGATGGATTTGAAATAGTTCACAATGCTACTGAACAAACTTATATCGTGTTACTCCAACTAAGTTAAAATCACAAAAGTAAGAGAAGTGTGTGCCCAGAAGCCATGTTTGCCAGCCGGACATCACTGTGATTTCTCTCTTACTGCTCTTCTTCACTGGAGTATTTTATTTGAATTTGAATAAAAAAGCGTTATTAAAATGAAACGGGGCAGCACAGTGTACTGCTTTTAGCATGTATCGAACAGAACAATTTATCCTCCCTCAGCTGAGCCATAGCCATTCATGCTTCTGAACAAAATGCATTTCACTCTGCAGTGAATTTTGTTTTCTATGGTAATACCTGTTTGTATGCAAAACATACGTCACCTGCCGGGGATGAGAATCAACAGCATAACGTGAAAGACGGCAAGTTATGAAGTCGGCCCTCGCAACAGTTCCTCCACATTTACTCTATCCACTCAGGAGTTCACATGCTGCATCATTTTTTCATCAGAAAATAAAGGATCAAATTTATCAGCCTTATACATGCCTAACTAACTGAAGTTACCAGTAGAACTGAATTTATCAGACAGTATTCAAAAAGGGTCTGACAAAGCCAGAATCAAGCATCAAGACAGAATTTCTATCTTTTCCTGAAACACTATTTGTTTGTAATTGGTCCGTACAGATTGCTTAAAGGTAGCATTCAAACATCTGAATGTGAACTGAAGATTAATTTAGAACTAGAGTTCTTCCTCAACATAGACATTTCACTATATGTGGGGAAAAAAAAAATTCCCAGTGCGGCAATAGCATAAATATACCACGAAACTCTATATAAAATCAGTTGAAGAATAACTTATATTTTGAAATGTTAGAATTAATTATAATGCAACTTCAAGACATTTTAATTTGCCACTAAAAATATACTTCAAAAGAAAAAATATTATAACAATTCTTCCATACTTGATAAAGATCTTAGTACCACAGGACATCATAATGTTATTGCTGTACATGAAAGCACATTATAAAGCTTTATGGCATATAACATTATATTGCAAGCACATACTTAAATCAGAAAAAGCTGTGACAATGAAAACTTCTACAAATTAATAATAATGTTTTGAATATTTAAAAATGAGAGGGTAGTCTACAGAAATCTAGTTTCCAAGGGCTCTAGTGGGCAGAAAAATTCTCTTACATTTTGGGGTGAGAGGGAGGCATGCATTTTTTTCACGTTCCATCACATTAACTGCCCTTTTTTTAAAAGTTAAAAGAAGAGAAAATAAATTGTTCCACTGTTAGCATAACAATTTTGCTGAGGCTTTAGGACTTAACTACAGACTCAGTAGCTGCACTTCTCAAGCTACTCTAAGCAATCCACCTCTCCTGTGCATCTATTTCTACTGCCCTCTGCAGAAAATGGAAACAGGAAACTGTTACAGAAAAGAAAAAAGGAATTATCTTACCAGATCACTTCTCCAATTTGATTCATTATATCCCATACAAGGGTTCCTACTACTACGACTACGCAGGAAATAATACAAAGGCAAGAATGAACAGCTGGAGGTAAGACAACAAGTTGTGCCTGCCTTTGGACAGCTTTTGATCAAATATTGCCTCAAAGGCACAATTATCAAGAAATGTAAAGTGTACATCCTACAGCAAAAGTTTATTCCTGCATTCTTTGTATAGTGCTAGTACATTTATAGTGAGCAATAAAAACATGGTCCCAATCTATTCCAAAGTAACTGAAGATATCAGGAGTCATTCAGCAATTCACAGTGCCTTTGGCTTAGATCTTAAAGCATAAATAACTAAGCTTTTAGTGCCCTGGAATACATACATCTGGATTTTCAGAAATACAAGCTGAAAATCAATACAAGATAAATATGCTATATAAGTAATAAAAATACCTTACTTGAAGAGATGTAATATACAAACCCACACATACTGTCTTCAAAAACCTCCATGGACATGCATGGATATCAGGCAATAAACGGCATTACTTTAAAACTTCAGCTATCTGAGTTTTTACTAGCACATTTTAAACATAATGCCCCATTGATTTAAGTGTAAAACAGTACCTGAAATTTCTAAAAACACATTCATATGTAAGATGCAATCCTATATGCCTTTCAGTCAATAGGTTTTTACCTAACAAATGAGGTCGGGATGCTCAGACCTTCAGAATCTATAATCAAATTGTCTAAATACTTAAACACATACAAAATCCAAGTAGTCTCATTTTAAATGAGACTAGAGTATATGCTTAAGTGTTAATGGCACAGAGGACTCAATTATCAAGCTGACATTGAGAAAGAAACAGAATAGGTGAGAACAAGAAATATGGTTACACAGTGCATGACAGCCAAGAACTTTCATGCTAGTTTTAAATAAAACAAAGGAACACTTTAAAACACTTAATGTTCCACAGTGATAGACAAACCCTTAACTAAACTACATTAGCACATGCCACTACAGTAAGATTCTTTTAATACAATTTTTACATGCACCTCAAAGCTCCTACAGGCATTTTTGTGAAAAGACCATGCTTTATTTACTGTACCTGAACATTTCTGTACCTGTCACGCTGCATGTTAATGAAAAAATAAGACAGGGAACATTAGGTTATTTTCTCATGTCCTTTCTAAAGGTATAATTTTTATTTATTTTTACATACGACATTCATGCAGTTTCACTTTAGCAGAGCTAACAAAAGCACTTCAGCCTATCTTTAGATGACAGCTTTGCCAAGTCAAATAAAAAGGTTTCACTGTGCTGGAAGAAAAGCCTAAACAATTAAAGAACAACATTTCTCTTCCATCCCATACATCCTCTCTGAAACCTCAAAAAACACAGGTGCTGATGAAGAGTTTCGAGGGAAGTGGGTTTGTTTTCAGTAATACTCTTTGTCTTACATCAACTTGATAGAAAGGAGTTGCACTCCTTTCTAACAATGCTCCTGGAAAATAATCACATATGCTGACTATAGTTCCGGTTTTAACATCTCCTTTATAACCATACAAAAGCACACAGTTAAACACAGTACACACACCAAAAAATTGAGCTTGGGCTTCCTGTGAATTAAAGCTGAAAAAGCCTGGCAGGCAATATACAGTAAGTCCGCCACGCCAACACACAAAGCTGAGGCTGCAGCACCATTCCTAGCTAAGCTAGTTGAACTTTGCCTGTTCCCAGGTGCCACTGACATCACTGGAAGTCACTCATATCTAAGGAATAGCATAGCCTGGCCTCTCGACTTTAAATCAAGTGTGAGGACTTAATTGAAATACTGCCCACATTAACAAAATAAACAGGTTACACTAGTATACACGCACACAAAAAGTACTTACTTCGTTTCTGGGAAACTGCCTGTAAACAAGCCGTGACGATATCGCAGTTCTTCTGGACTTTATGTACAAGCCTGTCCTTCTGCTTCAGAAGACGAAGCAACTTTGCTGATTGAACAGAAATTCTATAATTCAGTTCTCGTTTTATAGTTTTTAATTCATCGACATCTGCCAATAAACAGAGAAAATAACTTTGGTACAGAGTGAAACATGAACAAACAGCTTATTGTAGTTGACATGCAAAGGGATTTCCCCACAGACATTTACATATACAAACGTACAAATTACAAGTTCTTTTGTCTGGGATAATTCCCAATTATAAATATTTTCAGGATCTAAGCCAAAGTCTTTTAATTTTGTTTTAAACTCAAGTACTTCAATTTATTGCACAATGTATGAATCTTAGTAATTATACTGTCATAAATTGGAAACATCATGACAGATGTAGCTAGAATATGCCCATAGCACTGTAACCAGGGAGTGTAGTTTAAATACAGTACCTTCCAGAAGCTGCCTGTGGACAATGTGCAAGGGGAGTAAACAGATGGTAACAAAGGAACATGTTCAAGAAGCTGCCTGAAAAGCTCGACACGCAGGTCCGAGGTGAGCTCTAAGTGGGAAACTCCACTGAGATGCAAACAAAGTGGCTTCAGTCACAGCCTCAACTATTTCCGCTCGTCAGTCACAGTGCCACCAGATCCCCCTAGCTCACCAAAATGGTTCAGCTTATGTCTAATACGCCTGTTGTCCTTCATGTAGTGAGCTTCAGGTCCAGGAGAAAAAGGAGTTTTCGAGCAGATGACTAAAGCACAGTAATTTTTTGAGTACTTGGTGCTGTTCTCAAAGGCACACCACCCAGTCAAAGCTTGGGTCATGTCTATTAGATCCTGAACTGCAAGAGCTGTGGGTTTTGTGGCACTTGGAACCCTAACCCTCATGGCAGCTTGGTCCTTGGGCTCAGGTCCTCACATGCATGAGTGGCCCAGATGAGAAAGGTGTGGAGGGAGTGGTGTAGGTGCAGTGCCATGCTCCCCTTGGCATGCCTTTTCACCCCAGCGTCCCTGGAGCTGCAAGCTTTGTGGCTCTAACCCCAACCCTAAGTATTCCCTGCCACAGCCTGGTGCAGCTTGCCACCAGCACCTTAACAGCTTGCTGTTCCCTGTGGGTAAGTTTTCAAGTGATATCACTTTAAATCCAATCATGCCTCCCTGATGCCAGAAGAAAAATCAATCAAAAAAAAATCCATACTTTGGTAACCTGATCCAGTCAGAAAAATATGTATGCATTCAGAAAAAGGTATTATTAGTGGAACGGTGAACAGCTCAGTTTGTATGGCAGAACTTGTTCAATAATTCTGTAGAGCTTGAAGAAAATGACAAATTAGGTTGAAATGACAATCAATCATGCAATACTAAAGAGCAAAGAATGACTGCAAGGAAAAAGAGCCACTTGAAAAACAGTCCTGTATTTTGTCATCTCCACCTCGTTCCAGCACCCACTGCTCTGCTGGCACCCCAATCACTGGTAACAGGCAAGGCAATTTAAAACCACATCTATGGATTTTGAGAGCAAACAAATTATGTTGTATTCCTACAGACTTAACCAGTTACCACAATAGTGAGCTGAATTTCATTTTTTCCCACTCACGCCAATTAGCAGTCTCTGGAAACACAATTACCTTTGCAGCAAAATTAATTCATTTAAATTCTACAAAATATATTCCTGAACAAGCAAATTTCTTGTTGAGTCCCAGATTGCCACAGGACATGCAGAAGCACATGAGCTGTATCTCTTAACATCAGATGGCACATCACCTCATTAAGAAGCCAAATCTGGAAACAGAAAACTGCACAGGTCTGAAAAACAAGCACATTTATTCACCTCTGGCTTTTTTTCCTTGTCAAAACCAAGAATGATTGGACATCAGGAAATGAGAGGCCTCTGTACAGCTCTCCTCATGGGGTCAACTTCGAGTTGCAAGTCTCATCCTTTCACAAACATTCAGTGTTATGGCTACTTAGCTTTCATAAGAATTCTTTAATGGTTTCATTTAGATTTTGCCTAGTTGACTATTGCATTTATATTTCTTGTTACACTTCCCCCCCCCGGCCCAGAAGACATGCTTACCTATGAACAAGCTTTACAATTTTCAGGTTTAGTTTAAGTCTGTTTCCCCAAAAATAAGACAGGGGTTTATATTAAATTTTGCTCCAAAAGATTTTACTTTTTTACATATATAGCTGCCTGGACACAATTTAAATTGACTTTTTAAATGAACTGTAACTAGGGTTTATTTTTGGAGTAGGGCTTGTATTTCTAGCATCCTC
Organism: Patagioenas fasciata; assembly: GCF_037038585.1. NCBI lineage: Eukaryota > Metazoa > Chordata > Aves > Columbiformes > Columbidae > Patagioenas > Patagioenas fasciata. Next base: position 179,234,521 of record NC_092520.1, read on the forward strand.
AACAATCCTGAAAAATCATGCTAGGGCTTATTTTCGGGAAACCAGTGTATGACTAAAAGGACCTGAAAAAAAATTACTACCTCTTATGACACAGTATGTGTAGCATCTTTTCTAGTTTAAGAAAAAAAATATATATATATATAGCAAAGGAAAAAAAGAAAAGGGAAAAGAAAGGGAAAAGAAAGGGAAAAGAAAGGGAAAAGAAAGGGAAAAGAAAGGGAAAAGAAAGGGAAAAGAAAGGGAAAAGAAAGGGAAAAGAAAGGGAAAAGAAAGGGAAAAGAAAGGGAAAAGAAAGGGAAAAGAAAGGGAAAAGAAAGGGAAAAGAAAGGGAAAAGAAAGGGAAAAGAAAGGGAAAAGAAAGGGAAAGGACAAGACAGCTGGTCATTGTTTGTTACTGTAAGAAAAGCACTGATCTTGAAGAAGCTTGTGTCATCAGTCACAGAAAGACTGGTGACCGTCTTTTTGCTGCCACTGCACCGAGACCGAAGGAGGAGGGAGCAGCACAGAGATCCGGGTTTGGCGGAGACCCCAGCTAAGTGTGCAGGAGCCTCTGGGAGAGACGGTCACGATAAGGGCTGCAAGAACAAACGACGAGAGCCAAATGTAGGCACAGAGACAGCAGAGAGGGCACTGTAACTTCTCAGCACGACTCCCTTACAGGCAAAGAGCAGGAAAGCGAGGCGACAGGGGCAGCTCCCAGCCCAGGTAGAGCCCAGGGCAGCGGGCAGGGCAAGGCAGGCAGGGCGGGCTGTACCTTTCAGTCGCAGGTACTTGACCTGGCTCGGCCGCTGCTGCAGATCCCGGAGGACACGGGAGCGGGCGCTGCCCGCGGGGGCGGCCGCCTCGGCAGCTCTGTAGAGCTCGGTGAGCAGCCCGCTCACCAGCGACGAGGTGCGGCTGGACCGGCCGCTGCCCGGACCCTCCTCATCCTCGTCCTCCTCGGCCAGGCTGTCGGCGCTGCTGCCCGCCCTGCCGCCCAGCCCGGGCTCCCCCACCTCCATGTTCCGCAGCCGCCGGCAGCGCCGAGTTCCGGGCTCGGCCCGTTCCACAGCGAGACGCGGGGGGAGGGCGCGCAGGGAAAGGAGGCGGGAGAGCTGCGTGGTAGCGGCGGGCGGGGGGGGGCGTTGCACCTGCCGAGGGGCGGAGAGGGCGGGCTGGCCCCGCCTCGGCTCACGGTGGCGACCCCGAGGCTGCTCCGACGTGCGGCTGCACTGGGGTGATCCGCGTCCGGATGTTCGCCCCGCTCCAGCTTCCTCCCCGGTCTGGTTGTGTTCACGTCGGCTGAACATGAGCCAGCAGTGCGTCCAGGTGGCCAAAAATGCCAACGGCATCCTGGCTTGTATCAGAAATAGTGTGGCCAGCAGGGCTAGGGAAATGATCATCCCGTTGTACTCGGCGCTCGAATCCTGTGTTCAGTTTCGGTTCGGGCCCCTCACCACAAGAAAGACATTGTGGTGCTGGAGCGAGTTCAGAGGAGGGCGAGGAGGCTGGTGAGGGGTATGGAGGGTCTTTACAACTTCCTGAAATGAGATGGTAGCATGGAGGACGTCGGTCTCTTCTCCCAAGTAGCGAGTGACAGGACGAGAGGAAATGGCCCCAAATTGTGCCAGAGGAGGTTTAGATTGGATATCAGGAAACATTTATTCACGGAAAGGGTTGTGAAGCACTGGAACAGGCTGCCCAGGGAAGTGTTGGAGTCACCATCCCTGGAGGTGTTTAAAAGATACATAAACGAGGTTCTTAGGGACATGGTTTAACGCCAGAGTTAGGTTATAGTTGGACTCGATGATCTTGAGGGTCTCTTCCAACCAAAATGATTCTATGATTTTACACACTGTGCCTCCTCAGAGGAAGGCCGAGAAGAAGCTATGAGAAATGTAGGGCATAACTTCCGTGATGTAACCGTGAGACTGTAATTATGCTGCTGTAAATCACCGTAAAACAACGTGTAAAACAGAGTTGATGACAGGGTTCGTATGGCCACCAGAGTTGGGTGCAGCTGAGGTCTGGCTGAGGGAGCTGTGCCGCTGCCGCACCGTGCGATGCCCGCAGCCCGAGCGCTGCGCTGGGTAACGTCCCGCGGCTGCAGCCTCATCCCGGAGCTGCCTCAGCGCACCGCCCGCCTGCGCCCCGGACAGAGCCCGCCGCAGCTCCCGGGCTGCCGTTGTCGCGGGCGTCTGAAGTGCCCAGCGTTCCCCGTGCCCCCACTGTTCTCCTTGTTCCCGCCTACTGGTTCTCCTCAATATCGGTAACGCATTTTCCTTCAATTTGACGATTAATTGGCCGGGACAAACGAAGGCGATGGCACTGCGGGCGGGCCAGACGTGTTTCCCCGGAGCGACGCGGTCAGAGTGGCAGCCTCGGCTGACTACGACCGGAATTTGGTAACAAAACGCGGTATTTTACAACTAAACAGCTCCCTCTCAGAACAAACGCTGAGGGACAGCGGCGGCGACGGGCGCTGCGGGCGAGACCCGCGCTCGGGGCACCGCCCCCGCTCCCGCCCCCAACCCCCAGGCAACGGCTTCCCCAGGGCCCGGGAAGTGGGCGGGGACACGCCACAGGGGGAGGGGCCAACCGGCGGCACCGAGGAGGGCGGGGAGCAGGCGGGGTGTGGGCGGGGCGTCTCCCCGCCGCGCCACGTGACACCGCCCCGTGCCCCCCCGCCGCTCTCCCGGGTCATATGCCGGGGGCGGGGCGGGCCCGCGCGCTGCTCCTCAGGGCTCGGTTGGTGGCCCCACTGGCTCTTCTCTCGTCGCGGGGTCGAGCGGTACCAGCTCCCTCCGTCCCCCCGCCCGGCGGCTCGCCCGTCTCCTCCACTGCGCCATGTCCCCCGCCATGGTAGCCCGGGGGCTGGCGCTGGCCGCGCTGCTGGTGCTGAGCCCCGCAGGGGCAACCCGGCAGGCGCGGAGGCCCAACGTGGTGCTCATCCTCACCGACGACCAGGACGTCTGCCTGGGCGGCATGGTAACCCTGTGGCTCCTCGGCCCGTGGCCTCTCGTGGGCCCGTCCGCGAGGGGAGCGGGAGGGGCGGTGTCGTGCGTGGGGCTGGTGGGAGCGTTGCGAGGGGCCTCGCTGAGCCTCGCCCGCCCGCCGAGCTTGCACAGCCTGGTGTGGGCCGGGGGCAGCCGGGAGAGGGCCCGGCCTGAGGTGAGGGTCGCTCCGGCCCTGAGTAGCGGCGGCCTGTGCCTCGGGTGAGAAGCGGTGAGCCCGGGCTCAGCCCGGAGCCGGGGACAGGTTGTCCCTCTGCGGTCTCAGGCCGAGTTGCACCGCGGCCCCCCCGGGGCCGCTGCGGTGAGTGTCGCGGTGGGGCTTCCTCAGGCGAGCGAAGTGGCTCCAAGAAGCCACCGAGGCTCAGGTGAGTTTGGGCTGGGGCTTTTCCAGTGCAGCCCTTGCAGCTGCAGGTGGTCCCTGGAAACTCCCCGTGCTTCTGCTTTCTGGGCTGACTTGCATAACCGCGGTCCTGCGGGGCCCGAGTGAAAAGGCAGCTGAAGTGGTTTGCCTGGGATATGTCTAAAAGCTGTGGTGCTGGTAGGCCTTCATATGGCTTCTTCACCTCCAATGCTTTGCCTCGCATCCTTACATTTTTAGCTGATTTCCTTTTGGTACTTTTCCTCCAGACCCCCCTAAAGAAGACCAATGCTCTTATTGCACAGATGGGAATAACCTTCCTAAATGCAGTAAGTGTTAATGTTAACTTCTGAGGTGTGTGCCTTTGTGTACTTTGTGTTTTAGGTAATCTAAAATTTCAAAGCTGGTCATAGTTTTATGAAGTCTGTACATACGTGTGTGGGTTTTTTAAATTCAATCTCTTAACTACTTGTAGGTCTCAAAACAAATATACTTCAAGGTCTTGTTTAGAATCTGAGAGGCAAAGTTTTGCTTCCTAAAAGCACTTGTTCTGACTTCCTTAAGCAGTGAAGTAAAACTGTATACTCTTAATATTTTTATTATAAACTGAGAAGTATTAGAGGAAGCTGCTTAAAACATTTGGCTTCCTGCATGCTGAAAACTCACTTCACTCTTTTCATATTCTAATTTATCGCCACAGCGGAAATAATGAAGTGAATCAACTTTCCAACAGTATTCTAATGGTTACTTGGTGCTGTGTAAGAACCACATCTAATCTGGGGGCAGGGGTTGGAAGGCATACGCTGCAGAAACCTTTAACCAGTTTCACGTGCAGCTTTACACTAGTGAAAATACTTGGGATGTATTCTGTATGTCCAGAAAGAAGTATGCTCTAATGTTGATGAATTTGTTAACCTTCTAGCTGATATTTCAAAACTATAAATTTGGAGGAAAAATTGTTTTACTAAGTCGGTCTTGTTTATCTCTTCATCCTGTTTTTCCAGTATGTTCCCAGTGCACTTTGCTGTCCCAGTCGAGCTAGCATTTTAACAGGAAAATATCCACACAATCATCATGTTGTCAATAACACTCTGGAAGGAAACTGTAGCAGCAAGTTATGGCAGAAGATTCAAGAACCTTATACCTTCCCAGCGCTGCTCAAAACTATGTGTGGTTATCAAACATTCTTTGCTGGAAAGTACTTGAATGAGGTATTTTGTGCTTATTTTTTTTACTGTTACGCAATTCATTTGCATTTGTCTGCCTTTCTAAAATCACTCAGTGATTTTTGCATTTGTAGCTGATGGTGAGTCCCCAAAATGTTTAACATGGTGGTGTTTGGATGAACAGTTCTATTTGCTGAGATGGAATAAATACAATGCAAAGTTCAAATCTTTAACTTCACTTGGTTAAAATCAGGTTTTGTAGGTGCCTAAACATTTAAAAAAGTTAATTTTGAAAGGATGATGGAATCTGAAGGCTTTTTTAGTATGTTCAGATGTGGTAATTTTTAGAAATTATTATTTTAATGACTGGGAGAAACGGATTGGCATGTGGTATTGAAGAATACCATCAAGACAATGTGAGACTGAGCACAATGTTACAGTAACATTAAAGAAAAATATTGCTTTCTCTCAGTATTCCTGACTAATGTATGCCCTCGAATTAGAGGACTGTTTTACTTTTAGAAGTTAGTATAATTTTTTTAATGCAAAACATCCACTGGGGCTGGGGATCTTATTGGGAGAAGAGATATTGAGTTCTTTGTGGAGATTACCCAACACTTTATTATTGAATCACTTACATGTGTATGCTTTTTTTTCTGTTTTTAACTAAGCTGTGATTTGTCAAAGTTTACAGTAAGCTGTAAAATTCAACACTGAAAGATCAGGTATTCCTTTTGTGATAAAATTGTATTTAGAGCAAGATGAGCTACAAGCTTCTTAACAGCATTATTTTCCTTGCATCTCTTGGTGGGAAACCATCAGTGATATGATGGAATAATGGAACATGAATTTTCATAGCCAGGCACAGATTCTGTTTCTGTTGATGTTACTGAGGCAGTTAGGGGAAGGGAAACTTATCTGTTTTCCTCTGAGCATCCCTTGACTCAGCACAATCTCTTGTCCCTGCAGTTGGTCGAGCTGTGTAGATGGGAGAGGGCAGCCCTGAGAAAACCCCTTGTGTTGCTCTGAGGCACCCTCTGTTTTGAGTTTGGCACTGATTCAGCAGCTACTTTCTTTTTTGCTGGCTTAAAGGCTAGTTGTTGTGAATTATTGGGCACCAAAGTGACAAGAGTATTGCTTAAAGTTTGCACCCCCTTTTGGTGAAGGATAAAGGAACTTGTTGGTCTGTGCAAAATTTTCTGTAGTATCTTATGAATTGTTATTCACAAAGTCTAAGGGTGTCTTGTGGTATGCGTGGTTTTTTTAATCACCACTCATTACCTGATGATATGTGTTTTCCAGGATCTCTGCATATTTACATGTGTGGAGTAGAAAAGGGTAAAAAATTTAAATTTTATTGGTGAATGGCAAGCTTTCAGATACTGTCTTTCTAGTTATTTAACCCTGGTCTCTTTAACAGGCTAAACATACGTTTTTATATGCCATATAGTTGGTTTTTTTCCATTCTGAAAATGAATTTGGCTTAATGCAGTTTCTGACTAGTGTTGAACAAGTACATAAATGTAAAACATAATTTCTAGCTTTTATTCATCGTAATTGAAACTGTGAGTCATGGTCTTGTCTTTTTTCAGTACGGAGCAGAGGATGCAGGGGGAGTAGGTCATGTCCCTCCTGGATGGAGTTTTTGGTATGCTTTGGTATGTGACCATTCTTTCTTTAAAATACTGAATTTTGATTGCTTTGTAATCCAGCTCATGTTTGAACTTTGGTCATGAAGCAGCAGGCAAAGAGCATCTAACAACTTAATGCAAATTTTCTTCCTTTTTTCCTCAGTTGCCTATCAGATACTTGGCTTTCACAAAGGCTACTTCTACTAAGATGCCTGGGGAAAAACTCCAACTTGTAAAGCCAAAGCAATGTGGGATAACAGTAAAACAAGTTTTCTTGTTGGAAACCTGCACTGAGAATTCTTGCAGTGTCCTTATGACAAATGCTTATAACCTATCTGACAGCTTCTTGTTGGCAGTTCATTGTGATTATTTCGAGTAATCAGTGTACATACTACTTTGTACAAATATGCACGCATCTTCTCTTTTTCACAGGAGAAAAATTCAAAGTACTACAACTACACTCTTTCGGTAAATGGCAAAGCACGAAGGCATGGTGAGAACTACAGCGTAGATTATCTGACAGATGTACTGGTAAGAAATTTTGTAACCTGTGTTACAGAAGCTGCTTATGACCAGATAATGCCTCGTGCTGGGGGCTTGAGGAGGGGTGAGGATGACAATTTGTTAGGCTGCATTAATTCATAAATACGTGATCGTGCTGTTGTGGCAGTGGGTGGGTATTAATCAGCAGAACAAGATTCTGTGTATATTTAGAAATGACAAGTTTGTGGGTATGAGCTGTGGAGAGAAAAGGGATTCCAACTGTCCATATGCTGGCCGGTACGTTCGCTGAGAGGTTAATGCTGACTGCTACGGTGTGTGAGGAACGTGATGCATGTAGGTAGTGTCTTAAATTACTTCACAGAAGGATGTATTTCATTGCAATACACAACTTCTCTAACAGATTAATTGGGCCAAGATTTCAGTGGGAAGTTATGCATGTTAAAATAACTTTACACCATGTTTTGTTTGTTAGGTATTACAATGTGTTGGTATCTTGGAATCTGTAACTAGTCAAACTGATAACTTGGAAATATCAAAGACTCATCAGTGCTTCATAGTGTGTGAGAGCAATGTATGGACTGTGCCAAAATGCGTAGCTGACATGGGGAGTCTTTAACCCCTTTATCCTCTTAAGTTAAGGAGAAGTAAAAAAGATAATATACTTAAAGGAAAGTTGGAAGAGTTACTTTAGTTCTCTTGAGGCCCTGCTTAGCAAGTAATATTAGCTCAGAGGTTTGGGGTATGGGGGAAGGAGTATTCCGCCTGCCCGCCAAGCTGGAGTCTTAATTTGGCATACTATTTCGGTGTACGAGTTGGTAGTACTGGGAGCTCACATGCAGCATTCAGGAAAATTCTTCACTGAGGCGTCTTCTCGTGCGGTTGATTTGTAGTCTTCCACTGGCACCCTAATGAGTTTAATTCCAGTGGGTTCTTGAACACAGCTGCTTGCTAGGAACAGAACTGATTGATGTTTTTCAGGGTACTGAACAGCTGTCTGATTAAATTTAGATTTACACTGTCTAAAGCTAGATTGGAATTGATAAGCCAGAAGTGAGACTATCCTATTACTGGCATTGTACTGGCCTTTTTTTGATCCTTCAGCACTCGTAAGCATTTTGACCAACAAGTCATTGCCGCATAAACCTCTTACTTGTGGTGCGTTACCTATTGATACAGCAGTGTATTATGATTTTCAGTGTGGTGCATTCTACCTTCTGTCCATAGCTACCAAATATGTATTCAGCATTTCAGAGCTAGTGGTTGAGTTTAATTCACTTAATGGGCAGTACACAGGAGTAAAATGCTTATGCAAAGTTCCTGTGGTGCTTGATGTAATGCACAAGCTTCCTTGTCCTGACTAAGGACATCTGGGTATTTAAGTCTGGTATTAAGAATCTGAACACTCAGATCTGTCTGCTGCAGTTCTGACATTGAAGTTTAAGCTTCTAATAAAATCTGAGTTGGCTACCTCTGGGAGTTTACCTACATCATACTGATTTCTGAATCAGGTTTTCAAACTTCACACAGTTCTTATCCGCTCATAACTCTGTCATGTAACTGAAATCCAGCCCCACTTGCTTACATGTTGAAGGTAGGAAGAGGAGGGAATTCCTAGCATATTGTTTCTTCTAGAGAAAGAAAAGGATATCTAAAATGCGGTATACTAATCAGACAGGAAAGGAAAATGTTGAAAAATTTGAATAGTGAAGAACTGACCTGTGAGTAATACCTTCAAAGGTTTAATTTCAAAGGCTGACCAAGGGAAGGCCAACATGGAACTCACAGTCTCTTCTAACTTGCTACTTGAAGTTGTGTATAGGCAGAAATGAAAATGAAAGTGCAGTGAAGTGGCGTGAGTGAGTAGTCTGGCACTCTCATTTGTTAGAGCTTCCAGCTTCACCAGCAGAAATGTGACACCCCTTAGAAACTAAGTGTTTGCTACAGAATGATCCTACAATATAAACAGGGGGGCTGAAAAACTTTTTCAGAACTATTGCTGTTTCTGAAGACAACTGAGACCACTAAACTGGGATCTGTCAGGCAGGAGATGGCATTTGGGAGCCTCAGAAAGGCTTAGACAGTGTTAAAGAAAGCTCCAATTCTACGTGATGAAAGCAGAGTTTAGGTGGATTTTGTTGATACTTGGAATAAGCACAAACTTTTGAGCTCTTCATGTCTAATGCAAAGATGTGAAGTAGAAAGCTGTTCAGAGATGTGGGACATATTATTCACTTAACATGAACACACTGGATTTCTTTTATCACAAGGTGCTGTTCTGGAGACTCGTAGACAAGCAAGCAATAAGTTGCTGAAATAGTTTAAATGTTCCCAGTACTACTGAGCTCTAAAAAAGTTATGAATGTCTAGTTTGGATATTTCAAATACTTGCTGTTTTCCTTTGGAGGTATGACTTTTCTTCTCCAACAAAACTGTTCACAGGCCAACATGTCATTGGACTTCTTGGAGTATAAATCTAATTTTGAGCCTTTCTTTATGATGATCTCCACCCCAGCACCACACTCCCCTTGGACAGCTGCTCCACAGTATACAAAGAGCTTTCAGAATGTCAGTGCACCAAGAAACAGCAATTTTAATATTCATGGAAAGGTAAGCTAAATATCAAGAGTCTGCTTAGATATTCTGCTAGTTTATGAGAGCAGTAAGCAATGATCCTGACTTGCATATGAAGTTTAAACAGTGAGAAGAATAGGCTAATACCATGGCTACTGGTTATTTGGTTAGGTTAATCAGCCTTCCAGGGTAAGATGTGTTTATTGTGACCTTGAATTTTTGCATACCAATATCTTGCAAATAAAAAAAAAAAAAAAACCAAAACAGTAGTAGCAAAAATGATGAAGCAGTACAATGAAATTATGATTGATAAATGAGAACAAGTTAATTCTTTGTCCAATTTCCAGACTGTTCTGAAGTCCTTAAAATGTTCTTTCATCGCTCTCAATATGTTCAGAACACACAGGTAGTGGCTGCACAAAGGCTCAGGTGAAGAATGATGAGAGCCCTCTCTTCCTGCGCACATCTGCTTATCTGGGTGGGTGGTCTGTGGCTTGAGCTTATGGCAAAGCTGCCCCTAGTTGACAAGTGTGTCAGGCTAACCAGAGGACTTTGTGAAATCATGAACCACAGGGCCCAGGGCCACTAAGAACTTTGAGAACTTGCCTTTAATTTGTTGAAATAACCTGTAACCAGAATTGCTGAGCCTAATGTTACAAGTTCACAGACATCCTTGTGAGAGGGCAGCACATTCCACTGCCAGTAAACTTGGCCAGATATGGTCCAGCTCAGGCTAATCTGCTGCTACTTGCTCTGCCAATAAGTGAAAGAGAAAGTCACAGTTAATCTGGTGAGATATTTTAACTTGAGGAGATTTTGTGGGTTTGAATCAGTTAGTTTAAAATATAAAACTTGCTACTGTTCAGCATTCAACTAATGCACCTCAAAACTTGCACCTAATCTGAAGTGATACTATTGCCTAAATGTCTGTCTGGAGCCCAGTGATACTTCTTTTAAGGTCACTGTGACCCATGTTGTACACAGTGAAACTTGGATTTTAGCTGAGGATCATAGCTTGTAGAATGACCATGTACTTATCAGCATGACATAAAAACATGAAAGAAAGGGGAGAAAAGGGCTGAAAGCAGTAACGAATACAGTAGCCCAACCTGTAAAGTTTTGAACTAGGGAGTGGGAATTAGACTATTTCTTTCTTTCCATGAAAGGATCCCTGACTTTGTCTCGGACTCCATTGCTGTAATAACTGAACGTTTTCAAAATAGTGAGCCAGAAACAACTTGACGGGCAAAGTCAGCAGTTAGCCAAAGCATAGAGTGTGGGAGTTCCCTTCTGTGGAGCAAAAGCTCTGCATACGCCTATATAATACGAAGAAAAATAAGACTTACTTAATATTTGGTAGTTAATGTCTGTGGATACAGCAGTTTTTACGTTTCACAATAGGAACAGACCAGCATTACCCTTCTTCCTAGACACAACAGCTGTGACCATTAACAGTGTGCATTCCTGTAATTGGCAGTGTTGTGGTCTTGAAGCCTAAGTCTTCTTTGAGCTAGGGCAAGCACAGTTCCTGCAATAGCAATAAACATGTACGTAGGCTCAGACCCTCAGGTCACTGATGTTGCAATGCTTGCTAGAATGTCTTGCATTGTATAGTCTTGATTTCTAAATTGACGTTGCCTGGCTTCCTTAGACAGTATGTGGACAAGGGATACTAAAAGGAGCCGTTTAAGCAGAATCTCTGCATGAAAAATAGGAGTTAAGCTGCTGTCAGATTCTGCACTTTAACTTCTCCATAGGATCTTTAGCAATGAAATGCATCAAGCAATGGGTACCTGCCTGGTTTCCCAAGCAGGACTGTTGATAGCCCAGACGAGTGGTTTACTGAAGCCAGGAGTGTCAAACTCATTTTCACCAGGGGTCACATCAGCCTTGTGGTTGCCTTCAAAGGGTCCAATGTAGTTTTAGGACTGTGTAAATGTAACTACTTCTACATTCATACAGTCCTAAAGTTACATTTGACCCTTTGAAGGCAACTGTGAGGTTGATGATGGCCCCCGGTGAAAATGAGTTTGATGCCCCTGATGTAAGCTGTTCTGAGAGAGAAGCTGATTACCATAACTATGGGGTATTTCTCTTGCATACATTGTTTTTCCTGCAAAATTGAAGCAGGGCTGTGTTCAGATTCTGCTGGCAAGATACGGTGTGCTGGCTCAAGTTCTCCTAAGCTTTCTTGGAGGATGGGACACAGGGAGGTTGCAGGGTTGATGGACAGCTTTGTTTGTAACTGGTGAAAGAGATTTGGCAGGGACTAATAGGGAATCGAATTTGAGGACTCTGAGTTAGTGTGAAGTTTATTGGAATCCACAAAGGTGTTTAGCTGCTGTGTGGAATTTTTGAAACTTCAGAGAAAGGTGGGAAGAACAAAATACCCCAGAAAAGCGGAAGATTCTACTACACTAGGTGACTTATCCACCTGAGTTACCCAGCATGGTTGTGCTTTATGGAGGGCCTGTCCTGTGCCCTCCCCTTGTGAGGTGGCTGGTACACAGGGGGCATTGTCAGCTCCTTTGTTCTCTGTAGAACTTCTGCTGTGCTGGGGATGGGGTTTGTGATGTCTTTCCTTACTTTTTCCTCTCTCAACCAACTCAGAAATCCTAGATGTTGGTCTTAATTATGCTGTGTTTTCTTGCTAAGATGGACTTAGCACCTCTCCATGGAATCGTTTTACAACTGCTGTAAAAGAGATATCTGAATACAACTGAATTAAAGTAAACTGGATGTGGTATTAAGTCTCCATGCCGAAAATCTTTCTTTCAGTTGGCAAGAGCAAAGAACAGGGAACCGAATAATTGGCAGGAGATCTGAGTCACATCATCGTGAGTTCCTAAAGCCTGAGCCTGTTCAGAGTCATTCGCTTGTGACAGGAGGGAAATTGCGCAATGGGAGTCTCTACAGAGAGGAGTGACCGAGTAAATACAGGCTTAAGCTGAGGGTGATGAGTAGGTCATATCTGACCTACTACATAAAAGTGTAAAGCTGCATTGACATGACTTTCTCCTTTATTCTGCTCCCCACTAATCACTAACCTTCAGGTTGTTCACAGCAGACCTTTCCATGTATTTGTACAGCAGCTGACCCAGTTCATACTGGTGCTTCAGGATGCGGGAGCATCACTTTTCCTATGAGCCTGATCATCTCTGTTACTTGAGGGTGATGGGTGAGAGGAGAAAGGGAGAGGCTGTTTCTGAAAGTTGGGGATGCAGCTACAAGAATCAATAACACTTCAACTAAATAAACGCTCTTGTTTTGGAGTCAAAAAATCCAAATATAATGGTAGTATTTCTGCTTCCTTCAGTAGTCTCCAGCCCTGATTTCACAGGCTACCAAGGATCTCATGGTGGCACCATTACATGTCTTTGTCCTCACCTGTCTGTAAATTAGGTTGTCCTAATTGCTTTTGATGCAGGAGTTTTTTTCCCACCTCTCCACCCTTGTTAGGATGCCCACCAAAAGAACCTCACTTTGACAGCCAAGTCCAATCTTATAATGCTGCTTAAGCCTTCAGGTTTTGTTTTTGTTTTTTTGTTTGGTTGGGGTTTTTTTGTTTGGTTGGGGTTTTTTTGTTTGGTTGGGGTTTTTTTGTTTGGTTGGGGTTTTTTTGTTTGGTGTTTTTTTTTTCTTTTTTAATCAGGTCTGTCTCGAGCTGCTGGACTTGTATCTCTGGGAGAGCCTTCTCTTAGCTCCTTTCACAAATTCCTTCCCTGAACAGCTGTTTTCTTAGCAAGGGCTGAGCATAATGGAGCTGCAACATATTCTATGCTTTCAACTTAAATTTTTACATGAACCGAGTGGGAAAATTGGAGTCAGGTCAGTTTGATGGCATTGCCTGGCTATCACATGGATTTTACAACATTTTTGTGATGACTGGTCTAGGAAAAGTTTAAAAGCTGTTACTTTTCTCCTACACTAATTTTTTTGCCTTTTTTTCTTTAGAACAAGCACTGGTTAATTCGACAAGCAAAAACTCCAATGACTAACTCTTCAATACAGTTTCTTGATGATGCTTATAGAAAGCGGTAAGAATTGTTTTGTTGCTTAGAACTACTCAGAACTTGTTTTTAAAGGTATTTTTTTAAAAAATATTGTAATAAGTCTGGCAATAGATATCAAATTACGTGTAATAGTCAGGTCTCCTGAAACAGATGCTAGAGAACTATCTGTTAACTTTTTGCAAAGAAACTTGTCATTGACTTCAGAAATATTGTTCTCCCAAATGCTGCCATCATTTATCATAAAAAGACCAATCACGCTTAGTGTCTCTGCTGCTTCTCTTCTCACCTTGCCTTCTGCTTCACTTGAGTTCCAGACTCTTACATGATGTACATTAAATGTGATTGATTTATCTGCCAGCTAATTCTGATTTATTAACCTTGGCTCTGTCTGTGGTCTCTTTACATGGGAAGACCTGACTGGCCAAGGTGTGGGTTCTTGATTCTTTTTTATAAAAAGAGATGTGGGGAGTAATGTACAGATACAGCTTGTTCCTTCTTTTTAATAGGAAGGGCATTTGTTTACATTGTAGGTGTATTTTCTTTAAACGGTCTGAAACAAACATTAGCTTAACTTTCAGTGTTAAACTCCATTTTGAGCAGTTATCGGGCATTAGTGTGTCATTTTAGAGACAGAAAACCAAATTTTTTTCAGGCTCTTGCTTTATAAAACATAAAGGTAAAATTATGGAACAAAATCGTAAATTAAACCTGGAGACAATAGGATCCAGGAATTTAATTACTCTAGTTAGTTGAGAGTAATATGAATCCATGGAGGCTTGTTATTGACTTAGAAGAAGCAGTCACTTGTCTCCCCAGCAAGCCCCATGACAAAGAAGAACTTGTTCGAGGCTTTAGATACACTGCAATAATAGTCCTTGACGTTACATGAATAATACAAAATAGCCGATGTAGCTTTCAAGCAGAAAGGATCCCATATAGACAATTAAATTCATGGAAGTCTTGTATTTTAATATTAAGAACTACATATAAAGAACTAATAACAAGTGACCTTGCAGGAGATAACTCTGACCCTTTGCGACTGTGTTGCTTCAAAGTTGGTCTTGACTGTCTCCAGATAAGAAATAATCAGCATTTTGATGTCTTTCTCAGACACTACAGAATAAAACCAACAAGAACTGAAGACAAACAGTCCATTTTTATCTTAAATTGCAGCCTTAAAAAGTATAGTGTAGGAATCTACAAAGTTTGTTTTTGGAATTTGAAAGTAAAGTAATCCATGTACAGCGTATACACTGACTTGAAGCACAATACGAATGCTCTACCTGCAGTAAGAATGATTATATATTTTTCATACTCTAATATGAATTACTTTGTTTCTGTATAGGTGGCAAACTCTGCTGTCAGTAGATGACCTGATAGAGAAACTAGTGAAGAAGCTGGAACTAAATGGAGAGTTAGACAACACGTATATCTTTTACACATCAGACAATGGCTTCCACACTGGTAAAGTTTTCACTGTTTACTGAACCTTTGTAGAAGGTCCAGGAATTGCATAACATTTCACCCTCATGACCACTCCAGAAAATGGGAACAGCAGCTGTCGAAAACTGTAGACATAAGAAGTACTGCCTTGAGTTGCAAAACAATCTGGAATTGCAGTGTGGGATGTTTGGGAATTTTATGCTTTGGTTGGTTTTTGCTTGGTTGCAGTTTTTAGGATTTACCTCTACCACTGTATCCTGGTATACCTAAAATTAGGACAGAAGTGGAGTCGTCGTCTCTGTGTTCTGTAGGAAGAGTTACTGTGAAAGAGTTAACCAGTAAAAACCTCTGTGTCTTGTATCATGTTGTACAACCAAAAGTGCAGTATCTAAGCTCTTACATTTTGTAAGATACAGTTTATACTTCCAGCTTGCTGTTCCATTCCTCAATATAGTTCAGGTCAAGAACCCCTTCTGACTTCTTAAAAAATTGGCTGCTGGAAATTACGTAACACAACTCCAAAACCAAAAAAAAGCAGCCATTTGACTTCTTCTGTTTTCTGTTGTATAGGCCAATTTTCTTTACCGATAGACAAACGGCAGCTGTATGAGTTTGACATCAAAGTTCCATTGCTAGTTCGAGGACCGGGGATAAAACCAAATCAGACAAACAAGGTAAGAAAGAAGGGAAATCTGAGAAAAGATTGACTTTTAGTGTTGTTTCACAGTTACCAACTTTAGGTAATAATTTATCCTCCTGCATATATATGTATCAAATAAATGAAATATATGGAGTGGTAGAAGGTGCAAAGACCTCCTTTTAAAAAGCTGTGTGCTCTTGCTTGAAGTAGTAAATTTAAGTAATTGCAGGCTACAAAAGTAAATGAAGCATGAAGTTCACTTTCCAAAGACCCTACTGTTGCTTTTGGATGTTACAGGGTCCATTGGCCTATAAGGATGAAATTAAGTAGCATTTAGGTGTACCTAAAATTACAATTACTTAAAATACAGAAGTCTCATTATTATATCTGTTAGGTTCTGCTCTTCTGAGGTCAGTTTTTCTCCCCTTGCAGATGCTTGTTGCAAATATTGATTTGGGTCCCACTATTCTGGATATCGCAGGGTATGACTTGAATAAGACCCAGATGGATGGGATGTCACTATTGCCACTGTTGGTAAGTAGACAGACAGGCATAGTAACTGGCAGTTCTGGCAGGGGTTATTCTTCAAAGTGAATACTATTTCCTTTGATAGCCTAGGTAGGCTCATAACCCAATTTCTTCCCTTGATGTCATTTTCATATGGGATCTTCATAGCTTAGTGAAAAAAGGAGGCATCTTGTTTAAATGCAGTTGTATTTTCATAAGCCCTACAACTTTGTGGTCATTTTGTAATAGAAAGTTGTGTCATTCTTTGGCTAATCCTGCCATTCATAAGAATTCCTGTTTCGAAGGCTGTGTGTTGTTTCCACCTTGCATCCTCCCTCCCCTTTTCCTTAGGATTTCTCAGCATAGACATAGGAGAAAAGCAGACTTCTTTCTTAGATCTTTGGTTTGCTTCAATTTTCAGTAGAACTAGTGTTTCCTGAACTCTGGAAAAATGCATGTGGTTCTATAAAGTAAACCTGACCTTTCCAATAAGCAAGCAGAAGCCTATTTAAATAAAGCTGCTTGCAGTTGATCCTTTTAGTTTTAATTAAATTTAGTCTATAAATTGAAGGCAGCTTACTTGGAAACGTAGGAGATCATCCAGATTTAAAACAGTGCTTTGCTTTTAAGACCTTGTATCCAAACCTTAAGCTCTTCTTTAGACAGAAGCAGGTAAAAGGCATCTAGTTTAAACTCTGATGGAATCAAAACCGTGAAACTCATTGTTTTGCTGTATATGCCTGTGATGGTGCTGTATATTAACTAAGCTTCCCACTCCCTCTGTCTTTTAAGACGCAGCTACAAATAGAGCAGCTTTAAATTTAGTTGCTGCTTAAAGCTGTTTATCTTTTCTTATGCCAAGGGTATATGTATCTCTCTTCCATCTGTTGCAATAGAATTATATAAACCAAAGAGAAACAGCCATGTTACAGGGATCTTGTCTGTAATACAGTAATACCTGGCCATGTGGCTTCTATTTGGTATTACTGCATGATTCTTTATAAATTGAAGATTGTACTTTACACCTTCACGAGAAGGTGTAGTAATACTTTTGGAGTTGGATCCTTGTCTTTCAGTTACACAAGACATTCTAACCTAAGGCTAAATCCTATTTTAAGACTGACTCAAGCTAGAGATCACAACTGAAACTGCCCTGTAAACAGTGGGCAGTATTGGTATTACACCAGGCATGGAGAATTTCTTCTGTTTTATGTTAATCTCTTGTCCTAGAAAGGAGACAAAAATGTGACCTGGAGATCAGACTTCTTGGTGGAGTACCAAGGAGAAGGATACAATGGCAGTGATCCTACCTGTCCTGGCCTAGGACCTGGAGTCACAGTAAGCAAGACCAGATCTGTTAATGTTAGAAAATAGCTGCTGAGTTAAACCTCTTTGCCATGTGGGCCAACCTGGTTCTGTAAGTAAGCTCACAGGTCTTGGTAAGTAGGCATTAGCTCCATAGGTCCTGTGCAGCATTTAAGAATTGGAGGGAGACATCCAGCTGTGCAGAACTGGTGTGTCCATATGGCCATACATAACACAGTCACCCTTTCAACGGGAGCCTACAGGGCCGCAGGGCTGGAGAATCATGCAAGAAGGTGTGGGCTCGGCAAAGTGGGTTGCAGCGACATCATGTTCCTTCTAAACTTCCAGTAACCTCATGACGCAGTTCTTATCTGCAATTATTAAAGTCCCTGGCTACTTCCTGAATAAAAGACAGCTTGCTTTATGTAAAGCGTCCCACTGGTGTTCTCTTTAGTAGAATGTGTTGTGCTGTTCTCTCCAGTCTATGTATATTAGCTTCCCAGACAAAATTCACTGAATCATGGTGAGTTTCATAACAGCACTTTGCCCAATCTAGAAGAGCTGAGTTTTTGCTAAAAATCCCCAGTGGAGACTTGCATGTCTTGCAGACTAAGGTCCTGGTGTTCATCAGTTAACTGCAGTTGGCTTCAGCTGATATAGACTCCAGGAAAAGTATTGCTGGTTCATTGTATTTTTTTCCTGCTCTAAAGTTTTTGTTCACTGCTCACTTCACAGCACTGCTTCCCAGACTGTGTCTGTGAAGATTCCTATAACAACACGTATGCTTGTGTGAGGACCCTGTCGACTACCTGGGACCTGCAGTACTGTGAATTTGATGACCGGGAGGTGAGTCTCTGTCTACCTAGCAGGTGTGAACTGCTCACAGCTGTGCCAGTGACTGTCTGCACTCTTATCTGCTCTCAAGGTTTCCATAAAGTACTCTGAAAAGCAGATTAGTAAGGCTTGCAGGATAAACAGTGAAGTATTTATCTGCTGGTGAGAATGTTTGACCAAAACTCAGGGGTTCTGGGAAGAAGAAAAAAAAAAAAACAAACAAGGGAGGAGGGGAGTAAGGAAGGGACAGTAACCTAAACTATGATAATCACCTTCTGGTATCACCTGACAGCCTCACAGGGTTGTGCCAGGGCAGTGTGTCTCTGTCCTACTCTAACTCCATGCAGCAGAGTCTTCTGTAAGACAAGTACGTTCTGTTATGCTGTACCTCTGCTGTTAAGAATAAAGTTCAGCTGCAACTCTTTTCCCAGGCTGATAATTTCTATTGCTCACTTGTTTGCCTGGCAAAACAAGTATTTTAAGTTACAACTGTGAGAAAGGTCTCTAACCTTATCTTAAGTTGTTTGGGTATCTGGAACATAATGTCCCCCCTTCAGAAACTCTTCAGATGTCACTGGGGGAGCACCTGCTGTAAGTACAACACTTGGTGTGTTACAGAGCAGATCTTCTACTTGTGCCTGTTTGCACACAGTTGCTGCAGACAGCATGTTGGGTTTGAACAACCTGCTCACAAATCTGATGAACAACATTGTCAGGAGATGTGCAATAAATGCTTAAACACAGGTATCCCCAGGCATCATGCCACCACACAAAATGTTTTCTAGTATCTACAGTGAGCAAGTTAAAGCAGGGGAGTAAATCCCACAAGATATTTTTTGCAGTAAGATAGCAATAAAGAGTGTATAGGAGACCAAGATGCTGATTAGCAGACCCTGCCCTTCATTTTTCCACTTTCTGACAACTTATGATGCAGTTAAATGACTGTTGCAGCTTTCTCTTGAAACATGGACTCCAAAGTTGATCTGATAATACACTTCATGTCACTTTTTTTTTTTTCTCTCTCCAGTAAGAAGGTATGGCTGTGGCATTTCTGGGTCACTCAGCTTACCTAGGTCAGCTAATTTAAGACTAATAGTACTGGGAAGATGCAGCAATGTGGCTTTTAAAACCTTGCAGTGAACCTTGCAAATGAAGTCTGTCTGAATGTATTGTTATCTAAGTTAGACACAACCCTGCCAGTGGAATCACCATCTGCAGTCACGCCTCCTACTCTAGCGAAGACAAAACCTCAGCTGAATACTGGAGATATGTTTGACTACTGTTTGTCCCACAGGATAGTTTAGAGATTTAATGTACCAAAAAACAACTCTGCCCTAAAATCCTGTGGCAAACCTTCTCAAAGCATGCACACACACAAAAAAAGCTTTCTTTTAGTAAGGTTATAGAATACTCGTATCAAACATTATGCACATGTGGTCAAGACACCTGTATGAGCTTGACAGCTAAAAGTAACTGATGAGCAAATAATGGTGGTGTGATGGTTATGAATACAGGTATTTTTTAGATCCATTAATGAAAAGGCAGCGTAGGCATGGCCTCTTGCTGTGGTCTTGCAGTCATAAGATGGGTTCCTTTTATGTGTTAAAAACCTGTGGTGTAGCAGATAAGTACTTCAGGTGGAAGTGAAAATTTTTGAGTACTGTACTGTCACAAAACTTTAGCGTTACACACTGTCCTGTCTTTGACCACTGACCCACACAGCTACATATGGCTTATGTGCGGGGATATTGCAGTGTAGTTAAATAACATTTTGAGACTATGTGCTGCCATAAAGTGTTTTTCCCAGATAATATGATTAAATGTTAATTAGCATTTAGGACTTAATACAGTGCAGGAACTTTCTTCTGCAGGTGTTCGTGGAAGTGTATAACTTGACTGCAGATCCACACCAGATCAATAACATTGCCAAAACAATTGATCAAGAAATTCTAGAGAAGATGAACTATCGATTAATGATGCTGCAGTCCTGTTCAGGAGCAACTTGCCGTACACCAGGTGTCTTCGATCCCGGGTAAACACTGATTCAATTAATTATTGTAATACTTTACAATATAACAATGTATTTTTAAATCTAAGCTTCTATAGAGGGTATTTAATAATGTAATAATGCTGACATACATACTGTTGTATAACACAGATACTTTCTTGATGCTTCTATTTTTTAATGTTTAATCTCTATTTAAATTTAACCTACCAAATGCAACTTGATGGAGTTAATACTGCTACTTTAATCTTGTCAGCCATTGTTGACTTAGAGCAGCTGAAGCTTACAGCTATGCTTGGTAGTCAGAGACAAGTGACCTCAAGTTTGGCTGCAAACAAAAAGGAAAAGCTCTGCAGGTTTCTGCAGGAAGGAATTTCCCATATGCTTGCTGTTAGCAAAGACTGTTTCCTGCAGGACCTAAGCTGTACATGTTAGTCAGCTGTTGTAAGTAAATAGCACTTCTTACCTCAAAATTCAGTAGTCATTTGGACCAAAGTGTCTTTTAAGCACTATTTAAAATATCCTTACAGTTTTGCTACATAAGTTTGTCATTTGAGGCAGCAAAGCTTTCTGTTACAATGCATCTCCAGAATGCTTAATGCTATTACATACCACAATGCTGTTGGTATGTTGTAGCTGGTATTTATTTCTTTGGAGACTATCAGCTGCTTAGTTGCATGTCTTTCTCCATATTGCAGCACATGAATTGTAAAGATCATCCCTACTGCATACTGTTAAGAAAGCAACTATTTATGTAGTTCTATACCAGAGCTATTCCAGAAATAAGCTGTTTCTAGGAGTGTTGGTCACTGTGGGCAACCTGTAGCTCATGCAGACTGTTCCTTTCTACAGGTACAGGTTTGACCCACGTCTCATGTTCAGCAATCATGGTGTTCGGGCTCGGAGGTTTTCTGCACAGCCCTTGTGAGGCATTTAAAGCCTCTTGGAATCAGCTCCCACTGACCGGTTTCTCCAGTGACTGCAGCAGGTCTGTCTCTGTAACTCGTTGATTCCAGCTGGAAGACTGGGCTATTGAAACCCTGTGTGGAAGAAGACCCCTTGTCTTTAGCTGGTTGCCTTGTGCAATATGTATATTTTACAGCTGAACTGTAACTTAATTCTGAATCGTTAGACACAGCTAATCTGTCTTGCTCAGATAGTTGATTACCACCTTTGTCTTTCAAGTACCTTTTCATATCACTGGCACAGAGGTGAACCTATGCCTATGAATCTGAACAGTTTATTTTGTTCTAAAAATCAATAAATGCATATTTGAGTTGGGTTAGGTAGGCAGGTGCTATTGCACAGTAATGCTCACCCATATTCAGTGTCATACTTTCTGAAAAGCTATGTTTAATTATAGGTTTCCTGTATCAAGCTCAGAGCTGTTAATGACAATAGTGAACTAGCCCAAAATAGTGTAGGAAGGCATTAGTCAAAACTATAGCATCTGACTAGCAAGTGTCTTGTGCAGAATTAAAATCCCTGAGCTCAATATTCTTTTTCAGTGAGACCACTTCAAATGAGACCAATGAATTTTGTAGGTCAGTTTTGGTAGTTTGCAAACAAGAATGTAATTTCAACCTCCTTCTAGTCTGATGCTGGAACAGGTTACTATGTACTACTGAAAAAAAACCTCTTAGGGTTTAATGTAGGCTTCCTAGTGAGTTAAACAAGAGTGTTGAGACTAACAAGTATTCAAATAAGTGTGCCTGTGTTTTGAGCTAACTCTTAAATCTGTTTTAACACATGAACAGAAGTAAAACTAAAAAAAAAAAAAAAATCCACAAAAAAAAACCCAGAGCACCACAGAGTTGATCTGTCTCTAATCTCCAAATGTCTTCGATTGCCTAACATATTTTGTTGATTATATTCTTGAAGGTAAATTATTTTGAGAGAAAACTAGCTAAAAAGAAAGAAATTATCGTTCATCAGAAGTTAGGCTGAGAGGGCTATTTTAGGCAGTTTAAGTACTCCATAGTGTTGCGTTTTGGTTGAGACACAACTACGCCGAGCCTGCAGCAAGTGGCCTTCACACCAAAGGACTGACATCAGATGTCTGACTGCAGTACCTTATCGCTTGGTTTCCCTTTGGAAGGGTGGTAATGTCTTTTCAACCTTCTGATTAGGCTTATCTGACATGCAGCCAGCACTTGCATCTTAACTTGAGTATCTAAATTTTGAAAACCACCCAAACTTGTATTGGCAAATAACTTCTGTATAGATTCATTGGCAAAACACCTTCCAGAAACCCTGACTTGTCTGTCTTTTGCAAGACAAGTTCATGTTGCTTGTGGGCAAATCAACTGCGTTATCAGGCAAGATAATCTTTCCATTGGCAAAGAAATTGTGGCACAGCTGCTTAGTTTTTAGTTATTTCAGATCTTTTACCCAAATAGAGAGCCTGATGATGTCAACTTCTGTCAGGTAAAACCTACTACTAAGTAACCATTAAGTAGGCAACAAAGTGTAACTCTTCCAAAACTGTGAAGTTGCATACTCTGGTGCACAGAGCCACAAACTGGATACAAGCAATGCTACAATAAGATAAGTTGAACTTTCTTGGCTTTTAATTCTGAAGCACAGAAGTTGTCTTTCATGTAGTTCAGAGTTGCGAACTTCTGTGGTGGTCTACAGGTTAGACTTCATAGAGCTGTTGTTTCTAACTCGTTGTTTTAAATCTCCAGAGTGACCAAATATTTGGAGACAAAAAATAAAAATGCTTGAAAGGTAACTTTTCAGCTAGAGCATCTGTATAAATGCAGAGGCTTTTGGATACTCACTCTTTATATGCTTTCAAATACTCAGGACTCTTTTTCCTCCACTACAACTGTAGCTTTATCTTGTTCTTTGTTTCTCAAGCCTTAGTATTGCCCATCAATGTCCTTCAGACTCTGTTTTGTCTTCAAAAACAAAACCAAAGTTGTTTTCATATTCTCAAGCATTTTCTTGCACACCAAGGTAAACCTGAAGTTAATTGATGTAGTATTTTGCTCAGATAATTCTAGCAACTTAGACTTATTCTTTGTTTAAACTTTATTTTAGTAGCTGTGTGGAGGCTAGAGTGGAATACATTGATTGCTGCACATTAAACCCTCAACAGTTCTATCAAATCTAGGGCATATGTCAAGTTTCTACTTATGTTTCAGTGCAAGTAATGTGCATTATGTTGCTTCTTAAGAGAAAAAAAAACCTTTATTATGGGTACAGGTGTGTAACTCTAACATGTTTCTTGAAGTGATCTTAAGCCATAAAAAAGAAACTTTCTTTTGAATAATTTACTGTTTGCCTAATACCTAACATGAAAGTTGACAAAACTGATATAGATTATTCAGTATGTGTGACCTGGTGTTTTACCCAAATTAACACTCTTGCTGTCTGTGCACACCTGTGAAGCATTTTATCTGTAACTAGGCTCAATGACTTAACACACTCACTGTCAGAGAACCACATTATACCTGAAAGCTGTCATAGGTAGTAAATGTATCAAATTGAAATTCATTCAGAATGAAATTAGTCCTTAACCAAAAAGAGAACAGAGGTTCAGGAAAGTATCTGCTTCACTTGGTTTTGATAAAGATTTAGAACTGTTCAGCAAAAGCAAGTGGTTGAAGGAAGAACAGGAACCAGCAGCTGCTTGCCTTCCATTGCTGTTAGAGGAGTTTGTCACTTGTCTGGTGCCTGTTTCCATGAAGCAGTTAACTCTGGGTGGTTTTACAGCCTTGAATGAACAGTGTTAGTTCTTATCCTTGATGATTAAAAAAAATACTATGAAGGAACTTTGCCTTTTACCCAGATCTAGTTCCCAACTAAGTGATTTCAAAACTAAATGCTCTTCCTGGATATTCCATTTCATATGCTATTTGACCATGGCTCTATCTGTACCTTGTTACTAATGGCATTTGTGTTAAATGAAAAGGCCTTGAAGGTACAGAGTTGGGTTTAGGTAAAATGTGGGGGTTTTTTTAATCATTATTATCAAAAGCAGAGCTGTGAATTTTCATTATCTGGTAAAGTAGGTACTACACAGGGAGAAATACAGTTAATAACTTTGACATTATCCTAAACCAAAAAACATACATTATCATTACTTCAGTGTAACTGAATACAGCTTGGTACATGCTCACCCAGCATCGGCCCAGTAAAAATTGGGCTTCTTCATTCTGAGGACTAAAGCAGGGACATACCCATACAAATACACAGCCAAAGCAGGTATAATACCTTTTCAATCAAGTTAAATTTAAGACTGATTCTACAATACTTCGTCATAATGGAACAGTTGTCATTTATTGTGATTCAATTAAATGAATTTTATTTGTATTACTCTCTGTATGTGAGCATACTTTGCTGTAGCATGTTGTGAGGATACTTCTGCTGTTTTAAACATTTGTTTAGAAAGTGCCCTTCCAGAGGACCCTGTTCACTGCTGCACTTTTGGGGAAAGAAAAAAATAAACTGCCTATCAAACTTGCTGTCTTTGTTACTGAATTTCAGTTAAGCTTTTCCAAAGGTTCAAGCTGTGTCACACTTCCGAAGACTGAATTCTTAATTTCTAAGCCTGTTCTCTGCTACTTCCCTACTACCTAACAACGGCTACTAGTGAACTTGTTGTTCTGGCAGGCGCTCTATATAAGGGGCCCTGTGACCATATACCTGTGACTACTTTGCACCAGGAAGAAACACTGAGGTGACAGAACAGATTTAAATATAAGCTGTACTTACTTGGTCATATTTCCTTGGAAACTGATGTAGTTGAATAGAAGGAAAACTCTTAACAAAAGAGACAATGGAGAAACTGTTGTTCATAACTAAAAGCAGTACGTTCTGGCGCTGCAAAAAGGGAAGACTAAAATCCTATATAAGGCTTTTTCCAGACTGGGAACTGTGAGCAACAGCAAGCTATGTGCTACTTAGTCACCTCAGTCCCTGTTACAGAGTTGAATTCCTTGGATGATTCTGTGCAACTGTTTAAAAATATATAAATAACATTTTTCTGAACTATAGAGCAAAGTGACTTGGTACCTTTAACCTAACTCTGAAGCTTTCACAAGTTTCTAAAACAAGTGTTTCTGCATTGTTTTCATTTCTGCTTAACCATGTGGTATCAGTTTCATTTCTCCTTCAGTGGTGTAGCAGTCTTTCATTAAGTAGAGAAAAATATTTAACAGCTGCTGGAACCAACAGTGCTATCTTTCTTTTGATGCTCCATCTTATGAGAATTTGAAAGTTTACTGCTGCACCACAAGAAAAGGCAGGTCTGTATTACCTACATACACCTTCCCATCATGCTTAAAGGTGTCACTGACAGCCCAAGTGACATTGGAAGGTTGCCACAATGTCTCCTTTGTCATTAGTTTCTAAGAACAAGCTGTGTTTGTGAAGAAAAACACTGTAGAATGATAAAGGAGTCACCTGTTTTAGGAAAAAAAAAAAATACAGTGTTAACATGTCATTCAAGGGGGGAGCTGGGAATTGTATGAGTAAAAATAAATGGCAATGCTAGCATACTGTTGTCCAGATGTTGCTCTAGTCAGATTCAGCTGCCACTTTTTATAATACACACTGGACTATGTCTAAAGCTGGCAGCCGAGTAATTGCTCACTAATCTTAAGGTACAGTCAGTGCCTGCTTGCTCAAGAAGGTGTGCATATTGTTTGAACATATTCCAAATGCCCAAAGCCACCCACTTTCTCAAAATAGAATGAGAGAGACTTGATGGAACACAACTGAATCACCCACTTCAGTGTTTTTTCCTGTGCAAGTTTTAGGGAAAAGGCAGCATGGTTCCTAGAGAAAGTAGCATGGTTAATTGCAACCAGCTCCATGACTCTTGCTTAGCAAGAATGACTTTGCAGAGGTTGACTCCTGTCACAAAATCCTCATATTTTGTGTAAAGGGCTCTTCACCTGCCTTGACAATATCATGTTACTATAAACAATGGGCTGAGAGCTTGCAACTATGAACTACTTTTGTGAGTACTGATTTTTCTACTTTATAAATGGGTTCTCAGTATTACCACAACCATAAGCCTGCTGTGTTTAAATATGTGAAAAATAAACCGATCCTCAAATGTTCAAGAAAAATCAAAGTTAGTATGTGTTGGGATGCTGGCTGGTAAAGATGAAGCAGTCATCTCTTGTATTTCATAATGAAGAATAACAATTTCATACTTAAAAAAAAAAAATCAGTCTTTTTCTGACACTGATAATTAATACTACACAGTCTCACAGTTACCTTTGTAATAAATCTCTTCAGGAATGGATATGGTCCTAAAGCATCCAGGAAAGGAAAAAAGAAACCAGGAAAGCGAGTAGTAGATATTCCAACTCTGTATAAACCCATGTTTGATAATCTGATGTTGTCTGGATACCCAGGCAGGTTGTCCACAAAAACATTTTTTCCTGCATTAGCTCCACTCACCCAATAGCTGCAAAAAGGAAATTTTGTATATGTATTACAGTGGCTGCTGCAAAATAACAGCAAACTTAACAGCATGGAAGATCCATCATCATTTTGATTCATGCAAGGAATTTTTCAAAATACAGAAAAGGACTCTGCAGGCAGTAGTAAATGCAAAGAGGGATTAAACTTGAGTAATGATGATTGGTCAAAAAGCTCATCTTTCTACATGTAACATAAACAGTAGACCCTCTGCATTCTATTAAAAAAAATCTATTAATACAAAATGTGCCTGTTAAATGAAAACTAATGTTAAATTTGGCTTTAGAACTTCCACAAAATAATAGAACTGTTAAAACACTGTCTCCCTTTAAAATGGGAAAAATGGGGTTTTATGCTAATCATCATAATCATGCAGTGATGTCCTCTGAGGTCTGTTTTAACTGTAATAACAGAATGATCAGGATAATTGCAATTATGTCTGAGGGAATTAGGGCCCAATATATCAGTAAATTAGTAAAAACCAAACAAACAAAAACAACAAAACAAACATTTGGCAGTGGAAACAGCAAGTATTAATCTCTACCTAGAATTAACTCAAACCTGGGACTCTTGCGAAAGAAAAAAGTAACCCTATTAACTGCACATTTTCCTTTTCTAAAAATGTAAACTGAAGAATAGAAAAATAAGAACATGACAGTCATGTCTACAAATTGATTAAAAACATGTAACATAAACAAACATAATATTTTATACCTAGGAGGAGAATGATGTTTAACATACCGTATGAGTCTATATATGCTGGTTTCTGCTATTAATATGTGATCTTCATCAAGAGACAGTGCGATCCCATTTGCCATGTACAAGCCACTGAGCAACGTTCTTCCTCTTCTGGTTACAGGGTCATAGGCCAAGAGGCAACCAAGATGGTTTGTTTCGATCACCTTAATCAATACATGTAAATGAAAAACTAGGCTAATCAAAATACCTGGTTTCAATTAGAACAGAAAATATTCAGAATGCATACTGACATAAGTTAGATAAAAGCAGACTTGAACAGAATGACATCTTTATAAAAACACTAAGTTCACACCGCTAAAGACGCAAGGGATTTTGTCCATGTTTTATAGCAGTCATTTCCCAGATATATCACAGCACTCTTGCAAAAAGAGAGAAATGTGGGGTTTACAAAGCCCAGAGTTCAAAACATGTTTTTCTGCTGCTCCTGCTTTAGCAAAATATTGAGACCTGTCAGGCTTCTGTGAACAATTACAACTTCTTCAAATCAAACCAGAATGTATTAATGAATGTTTAGCTAGAGCAACTAAATAGCTCGTGTTTTACTTCTGATATGAAATAATGTGAATAAGTTTGTTCTGTTAAAAATCTGCAGGGCAACTTTGAATTTGATAAACATAAACCCTGTTGAGAGGAAACTACTTTTATGTTTGTCATTAGTACTGGCAAAGTCTGAAATACTAAACACCAAAGATGATGTTCTACCAAACAATAATCTGATAGCTTTAAGAAACAGCAAACAACACGTAAGGGATTTCACCTGTTCTTTTTTTTTTTTCCTTTAATAATCTGGATCTCAATTCTCACCCCTTAAATTAAATATATTTCCCTGTGGAGAGTCTCTGGCTGTGTGCTGTGAACAAGCCAGGGCTTGATGCGGCTGTGCTACACGGAAGGATTTCCCTGAGACACCAGAGACAAAAGGAAAGTAAACAGAAGCTGCTCTGCCCTCGACCCAGGCTGCAGGAGGGGCGTTGCCGCTGCGCATGAAGAGTCTGTGAACAGTGCCCTGCAGCCAATCACCATAGTGGGGGGGATGAGTGACTGTGAGTGTAACCAATTGTAGCCTGCACTTGCCGCATGGCCTTTTGGTATAGAGTATATAAGGCTTGGAAAAACGTGGTCTCGGGAACATTGATATTCAGTGTTGTTTAAGAGTTCATTGAAGAGTACGGATGGTAAATTCACATTGAATTAGACTCCTTACTCTCGCCCGGCCCGCCCGTTCGATCAAAGAGCTTATGCCGGCGTCTGGATTCGTCGAATTTACTACCACTACATTTCCCTTCATGTGATTTTTCTCCTTGCTTAATTTTATCCAAAATTCAGGTAGTAAAATAAACTTTGTCTGTGTCCTCAGTGAATTTCAGCTTTACAAACAGTTTTTTCTAGAAAAAAGTTTTATTCAAAGGCTATGGCTACACAGAAAAGATACCTTCAAGTACACCAGGAATTTGCTACCTTGCATTTACTGCAGGATGAGAGCATGCTTGTAGGCAGATACCAGAAAGAAACCAATGCTGCTGTCTGGATTTTTACAGCATGTATCACATGATGATTTCTTTGGGTAGTCATACTGGGAGGGTCGAGGTGTTCTTTGTTTTTGTGTTTTTTGTTGTTGTTGTTTTGGTTTTTTTGGGGTTTTGTTTTGTTTTGTTTTTCCAGAAGAGCAGCTACAGAATAGCACAGCCCTTCTCTGCCTCAGGGCTTGAACCCACTGCATTCATAGCATGCTTGGCTAAGACACGTAAGCAGAGGCCAAACAGCTTGTCTCTTCTGCAGCCTGGTACACAGTGCTGCCAGCACAAAAACTGACACTTAAGCTGCCTGAACAAATGCTCACAAATAACTTCTCACCTCATATCTGTGATGTCGTCTTTCTCACTTGCTACTTGAATCCACAAAATAAATCAAATTTTTGTTTGATATTTCTAATCCATTTAGAAATTTGAAAGGAAGTCCATCCACACCTAGTTAATAAAAATGACTGCAAATTAAAATAAGTACAAAACCACCAAGTGTTCAAAATTATTCAGATCCACACAAGCTTAAGATTTCAGACACAGCAATGCCAAATCTCGTTGTTAATGCTTTCCTTAATTTGTCCCAGGCTAAAGTCTGAGCTCCAAGTTACTTTCATTTGCAGGGAAATATGTTCAGGTTGCAGCTCAACATAACATATACCAAACTAAAAGCCTCTGACAAATGCTTTTGTTTTCATAACTTAAAAAAAAACCCACCACTTTTGTTTTCTTAATTTGTTTTTTAAACAAATCTTAAAAATACAAAGCACATGGACTTTCAATCAGTCTCTGTCCCCACACTCACTGGTACTGATCTGAACTGATAAAAGCGCCTTTATCTTCCAATTTATATATAGAGCGTGAGGACGAAACCCAAGATCAATTTACTTCCCCATGAGCTATAACATCACCTTTTTCACTCGGTAGCAGGAGGGTTTTCTCTCCTGTCCTTGGACTGACTTTGTACAGGCCTGAATAAGAATCCACCACAATCAGGTTACTGTCCTTATCCATTTGGACTCCATGGGGCCGGCTACACACTGGTTCATAGTCAGGTGTTCCTGAGATACAAACAGGAGGATGTATAACACCAGGGAGGCTGACAAAACAAAGATCCCAAAATGCAAAGGCTGAAAAGGACTAAACTATCATCCTTCAGTAAACCAGATCTCTAAAAGCATCCTTAAACTGTCTCTAAAAGTAACTTACTGTGTAATGTCAATCTAGTTGCCACTGCTCCTTGTTACTTAGGAAAAAATCTGCTCCCAACCTTCAAAGAAATACAGCTCTACTCTGTTTTCACAAAAACTTTAAAGATGACTGAAGAACTGGTAGGATTACTAAATCAGTAAAACAAAATGCATTTAGCTGCTGTTTAGTTTATGTCCCTCAAGTAAAAGATTGGGGGAAAAATGCTTTTAGGAAAGATTTAACTACTTCCCTTCAGCTGAGGGGCCCAAGTTTCACAGGTCGTATGAGAAACCTATAAGTAATCCTGAGGTAAAACCACAAAAACACGTTCTACTATGTTCAGTATTTTCATAGTGAGTTGTTTTCCTGAAATCACTGAAATTAGTAAAGCTTGACACCCTACAGTTTTGTGACATACTCTATTCTGAAATAGATTTTCACCCAGTACTCTAGTAAGCAAGGGACAACATATATTACAGCTCACTAGAGCTGTAACATGCCAGTAACGCAGTCTGATTGACAGCTGCCAAAAAAATAACAACAGAGTTCTGGTCTCACTCTGAATGGATTGATAATTTTGGTCTGAGAACTTCCACATAACTGTTTATTTACATGAGACTCAAAAACATCCAGTAATCTTTGAGAATTCTTTCAAATTCAGTTGAGATTAACCCACAGCACAGAGACTTTAGGGAAAGCACCTACGCAACTGTCACATGTTCAGAAAACCAGGCTAAAGCCAATCAGCTGGTTTAATGGTTTTCAGGCCGGCTTAACATCAAAAAGCAACAGGGTAAAAATGTAAACATTTCAGTGTTCATCTTCCTCATTTACAAGTATGGAAAGGAAAAATGAAAAAAAAAAAAAAACCACAACAACCAACAACCTAACAACCTTGTGGTCCAGTTATTGATAATGGTACTAGGACATGCTATTCTGAGTCTCCGATTCCTTTGTAAGATTTGAACTGTTTTTAAAATACATCTTGATCTTGAGGCAGGAAAATAATTGGACAAATCATGTCTTTAGACCACCCTCAAAAAGCTTTATACAGAAGGACTTCAATAAAATCTTCTTCTTTATTTAAATGTCAAGCCATTGCAAGTCTATTCAAGTGAGTCTCAAGGGCTAGAGCAGTGTGCCATTACATATTAATCCTGTCTACATTAGGAAAAACCAAACGATGGCAGTAGGCTTCTCTTACAGATTTGCATAAGAGTAACTTCAGTTTCTCATTCAATGATATTTATATGAACAAGTTTCTTGTCATTTTCACATTAAAACCACCACTCACCACATTCAGGAATATTCTGCCCCATTTGAGTAATGAAATGCAGCTGGTCACCACTGATCATCCACAGTTTCCCATTCACGGTACCAGTGTAGATATTACCTTAAAATAAGTGCAGTAGAAGACTGTTTTAAAAGAGATTAAGGTAAATAAAACTTAATATATTAAGAAGAATATTCCTCATTATTGTGAGCCCTTCCTTCTTGCTCCTGATTTCTATATTCTGTGCAAACACAAAGCAATCAAACAAACAGGAAAACATACAGTATAAAAACATGTTTATATTTTTCTAAAGCAGAAAGAGCAATAATAAATGGGAGATTAGAATAAATATTAGTTGTTCATATGTTTATTTTAAAGAAACACATAATAATACATTGAAATTATCTTAGGACCCTTCTGGGTTAGCAGCAAACAAAGCCATTAAGGATGGGACTACAGATTCATCGTGATATTCTCATACTGTCAATAAAAATCAGCAAAAGAATTAACAAGCTCACATGATCTACCTTTTTGTCCTGAGGGTTTTACCACATTATCAGCTGGTCAGAACATTCAGTAGATAAAAGGAAAAACATTACAATGACTGATCCAAAACAAGAATATAACCCTTCTCCTAGGACATTAAAATCCTAAGCAAAAAAAACAAACCAAAAAAAAAAAAAAAAGACCCCAAAACAAACAACGTGGTTTGAGGTTTTTTTTAGCTGTGATGCTTTGCTTTGGTTTTGAACCACCAGAATAATACAAAAAATGTGTAAGCTTGCATTGAAGGACTAAGCACTTTTTTTTGTTGGATACCTGCTTGGCACTTGCTTTCTCTTCTGCTTTTGAAGCATTTAACACCTCATAGGAAGTCTTCAAATCTTTTGATATTATATTGTAACTCAAACATCTTCTGTGCAGAGTAAAAAGAGAAAAAAGTGTCCTCCTATCTTTTGACTAGTCCAGGCTCTGAAATAATTGAATGTACATCACCAATCCTACACTTACTGTTCAACAAAATACACTTTTAGTGTAAAGTCTGTTAACTGGAAACATTCCTCTGATTCGTCTTTTATTTACATAGATTGAACTAAAATGGACATTATTTTCTTTACATGTGACCTGCATTTTCGCCCTAGCCTTGTTTACGTTTAAAAACATCCACTGTCACTTGGAGACAGGTGTTAAAAGATACTCCGTAACAGTTATGCTACCTTTCTGTGCCAATATTACTAAATAAAACAGAGATTCTGACTTTGTATAATGATCCCTTACACCAGAGCAGATAGATATAAAAATGTCCAGCATCTGTTCACTCACATCTATGGAAAAATGTTACAAGCAAATAGGACAGATTCTCAAAGTATCAGCTGTCAACTCTAGATTAAAAGAATTGTCTAGAATTACTGGTGTACAGAAAGCACCTGTTTAGCTGAAGGGGGAACTTCAGAGCCACTGTTCAATACAACAACTTTGTGTGGGAAAAAAGAGAGGCTAAACTTTGCTGTCATTAAATATACTGGCATTCTAATGCCTCCCAAGGCATGTTGGAAACAGCTGAAATATCTGATCACATACCAGATTCTGTATTTAAAGAGAAACCTCAGTCTCATAATACTATTTTCTATCATGTTATGCACTAGGCTATGATGCTATATTTAGATTTATATAGCTAGTGCAAGTGGGTTTTGCAAACTAGGCTTGTCTCATGGGTATTTGTAGTAAAGTGAAGGCAAAAAAAGAGCTACTCAGGTTACCCATAATATCCTGTCTTATTCATATGGAAACAGCAGGCAACACTTACTACAATCTTGGTTATCTTACATGATTTGAACTGACTGAACCCAGTCTGCTAAAACATCCTTAAAAATTCTGGGAAGATCCACAGTAGAATTAAGACACTTGGAAAACCAGAACCAAACCAATCCTTTATACAGCATCAGGAAAGAAATTAAATCTGGAAACACAGAGCTTTTGCAGGGTTAGTCCTCAGATTTAAAATATACTCTGCAAAACTCCAGTCACAAAAGCTACCCTTCCTAAAAGTTGTAGAGGAAGAAGCGAAGAACTAAAAGTATGATAAAAAGACTATTTAAAATAGCACTTTTGAGGAAAGCAGGAAGGAAACAGCTTTTGAAGACATTTGCTAGGAATAGGTGCATCAATGCAAGGTGTTGAGGTTGGTCCCTTCCAGGTCTATGCTGCTACAACTGAAAACGCTTTTAATTTCAGCCTGCACAATGGCAAACAAGAACATTCCAGATAATTATCTCTCACCTCTGTAGGACACAAGACAAGACAGTATCTTTCAGACAACAAACATGTCCTGAGCTATTCAATATTTCCTTGAAAAATACCAAAAAACTAGTAGCAGCAATAAAAGAGGGTGTCTGATCTGCCTGACTCCAACTTCTCTGGACTGGGAGTTGCTCATTTCTCTGTACTGGCTATTGCAGGAATCTGTTTTATCCACTTGCACACCAAGAAGAAAAAAAATCCTCCAGAAGAGGTAAGTCTTGAGGCCACAGCACTAAATCTG
Organism: Patagioenas fasciata; assembly: GCF_037038585.1. Taxonomy (NCBI): domain Eukaryota; kingdom Metazoa; phylum Chordata; class Aves; order Columbiformes; family Columbidae; genus Patagioenas; species Patagioenas fasciata. The sequence continues at coordinate 179,268,217 of NC_092520.1, forward strand.
TGTTCTAAATAGAAGATCACAGTGTCCCTCCTCCATTTGACTTGACATTTCATTGCAGTCTCTACTTCATTCACACTCTGTGTAGCAGAGTTGTTGGAAAGATGCAAAACGTGCTACTCGTCGCTGCTTCCCACCATCTGCAAGGTTCCTGCGCCTAACGCTGTGCCACCTCACAGCTGCCAGACAACAAACAAGTTATGAGTATAGGTAACAGGTTTTATATTACAGTGAAAAGTTACTCAATATATATGTTGCTGCTGTAAAAATACGTTTTCATAACTACACGAATTTTAAAACAGCTTAATTTGCCTCTCTCTTTAGCTCAATGTTAAATAATAGCTTTTCAAATAAGAGCATGCTCAACTCAGTAACCGAGCTCAAACAGCAAATTAACACTGCTTTTGGAGACCTGAAACAGAAAAACAAACACACACACACACACCCCCCACAAAACAAACAAAAAACAACCACGAAGGCAAGCTTATCACTATGTCAAAAGCCCAAGCTTAGACTCACATTTGGAAGAATTCCCACAAAAAATTCTTCAGCTGTTTTTGCATTCTACTTTAAAAGAATATACCATTTTACACCTTTTAAAAATTATATTTTAATGCAACTTCTATATATTGCCATCTGTGGCTCTGTATTTTTTAATATAGCAGTAGGACATTGCCTGTGTCCTTGGAAGCAGCAGACAACAAAACGTTCCAGAATATTTCCAGTGAAAAGTGTACAAATGTAAAGACATGGAAGAATATACAGCTATCTTAATATGTTTTGAGCAATCATTTAACAAACATTCCTATTTTACTTTCTTTGGATTTAAACTTAAGTCTCCTCAATAACTCAACTGTGCAGATGTATAATGTGTAGCAAATGTATAACTTTACCTATTTGGAAGTTATCTACTTGCCTTCATCATCAACAGTAAAAGACTCAGGACCTTTCAGTTGTCCTGTGAAGATTCTTTTTCCACTCTGAAGGTTTTTATTCACTTGGAATGGTCCAACTAGGGCAGCAGGTGGCTTTTCAAAACTGCACCAAATGACTTATAAATAAGACGTAAGAAACAAGACAACATCAGACTATAAAATTGTTTGAAGGAAAAGTAATAGGTACCACAGGTACCAGTAACCAGTTTTTGTTGTTGTTGTTGTTTCGTTTTGTTTGGTTGGTTGGTTGGTTGTTTTTGTTTTGTTTTAATAATTTGTTAGAACTATCACTTCAAACTAAATTAACAATTTTGTGGAGCTTGCAGGCCCAGGCTGAAAAAGATACAGACCTCTTAGGATTTTTTTTTTTTTCTGAAATCAACACAAACACAAAATTTCCATCATCCTATAACATTTTATTCCTTATCCTTATTCTGATATCTACTACCAATCTCTCTACACATATGTATGAATACTGCACTGGCCAGCATTGTTATGCTTGAACTTCACTTGTTTAAAAAAGTGTTTCTATTGTCCAGTTTTAGATGAGAAACACAATTTCTCCTGCATATGAACTTAAGCAGCATGCTTTACATGCTCCTGCAGGATGGAAAGTATAGAAGTTTCAAAAGCACAGATATTTCTCAACCCAGATATGCTATTGAACTTTAAAATCAGACAGGGGAACAGGAATGAATGGCTCTGGATCAATGAGAGATGGTAAAAAGTAAACTCTGGCAAAAGTTGCAAGGACTGCAGCTGGAAACCCCAATGCTGGCAACCTGCAAAGAAAAGAAAACAATTGTATACCTATGCACATACAAGAGGGCAGGAAAAGAGTAAGAAGAGTCTGTTTTTTGGGTTTTTTTTTTCCCCAAAAGTTAAAAAAATTCAGTCTTAAAAATTAAGACTGAGGGAGCATCAAGGAGACTGCAACAATCTGGTGATCCCGACCGTGGAGACGAGTGTTGGAGTATTTGCTACTAACGTGTTTTTACCAAGTGCATACATAGTCACAAGTGTGGTCGCTGCACACATGAAGCTATGAGGTCTTACAGGAATCAATACCCAAGGAAGTGGTCAAACCATTATAATGTGCTTTACTCCGGGCCACCAATGCCCAGGGAAGGGCAGCAGAGAGACCAAAGCAAACACCAAAGCAGCTCCATTTGTCCGACTCAACGAGGGAGGATTAAAGTTTTTGAGAAACACAAAATAAGTAACCAGAAAATTAAACATACACGTTTCCAGAGAAAACCACTGAAGAATCTTTGAAGGGTGTGAGACAAAAAGGGGCGAGAGGCGCCTCCTGAGGAGGGAGCTGAGGCACCGCCTGCAGGCCGGGACATCTCCCTGCATTCACCTCGTGTTTCTGCAAGTTTTTTTACAGGAAGAAACCACTCGTGCGCTTTCCACCCAATTCAGGCGGGACAGCATCCACTACGACCCCTCAGTGGCAGAGGCCCCTCTGTGACAGAGGAACGTCCCGCTCCCCTCGACTGCCTCCTCCGTGAGGTAAAACATGGCGGTCTCGCTGCCATCAACTCTCCTACTTCCCTCACCGCTGCCAGCCCCGAGGGGGACCGCTCCTCCCGGACTCCCGCCGGCCCTCACCACCCTCTTCCCGCCCACGGAACCCAGCGCTTACATGGCGGAGGACGGCTCGGCAGGGGGCGGGCTGACCAGCCGTCCCGCCGAGGAGGGGGCCGCCCGCCCTCCTCAGAGAGGAGCGGGAAGCGCGCACCTCAGCGCCGCCCGGGCGGGAAGCGGGAGCCCCCCCCCCTTTGCCCTTCCCGGGCAAGCGTGAGGTAAATATGGGAAAGAAACCGGTAAAATTCAGCGTGTGTGTGTGTAAATTGCAAAGCACTGGTTTTGTTTACCTTCACAGAATCACAGAACGTTTGGGATTGGAAGGGACCTCTGGAGATTACCTAGCCCAATGTCCCTGCCGGAGCAGGAACACCTAGATGAGGTTACACAGGAAGGGCGTTCAGGCGGGTTTTGAATGTCTCCAGAGAAGGAGACTCCACAAGCTCCCTGAGCAGCCTGTTCCTGTGTTCTGTCACCCTCACTGAGAAGAAGTTTCTTCTCATAATTAAGTGGAACCTCCTCTGTTCCAGTTTGAACCCACTGCCCCTTGTCCTTGTTGTAGTTGAGATTTTTTTTTTTCCTGTATTATTCTCTACCAAAAATCTGGAAGCACAATTAAAATCTATATACTGGGACCCATAAATACATATAGACTGGGACACATACACTGAAAATGTGTGTTGTTCCAGGCAAACAATTTATGCTTAAGGCAAACCGCATCCCCCCAAACATGGTATCTTGCTAACGAGGAAGCTTCATTCCACAAAGTAAACACGAGTTTCAGGTAACAGAAAGACAGAAAATAAACACACGTCACTTCACTAAGTATTGCTAACTTCAACTTTAATAATGGAACCATCACTTTTGCCATTTCAGTAATAACTTTAAGGGGAATAAAAACTTCCCTACAAAAATAAAGCTAAGCTTGTCAAAATTATAAATAGATAGTTTAAACCTTTTTTTTTTTTTTTTAAAGACATACAATTTAATGTTTCCCTGTGTTCCCCCTCCCCTCCCGCCCGTATCATTTAATCATTCTGGTACCATCATATAATGAACACAGTTTTGCAACAAAAATATTTGACAGTTCAATTTGATGCTAAAATTTTTAAAAAGAGAAAAAGTGACTAGGCCTGACCATTTCTCTTTAAATTAAAGCTGTTGTAATCGCCAGTGTGGAAAAAAAAAAAAAGGAAAGAAAAAAAGAAAAAAATCAAACTCACACACAACATCTTAACAATAATTAACTATGGACTAAGACAAAATTAAAATAGAAGTTTATTTTGGTCCCCCACCCCCATCCCTTCACCCCAAATCAAGACTCATAGTGCATACAACACTGATTGAGGTTTTTGGCTAAAGTAAATGCAGATGCACCAACTTAAAAGACTGATAATTTAGTTCAAGTAAAAACAAAATTCACATATTTTTATACTCCACTTCTAGACTCAAACAGTGTTTAAATCTGAGAAACAAATGGTTCAATATTGATAGCGATTATGTAATGATTACAGTGTTACAGGCAGATACATAAATTAAGTAGATGTTAACAGAATACCCACCAACATGCTGCTGAATTCGTAGAAAAACAAATTGTAACAAAACATAAAAGCATTCCCTGAACCATTATAAAGTGTCTCACTTGAGGATAATGTTACTAACTCACACATGCACTACAATGTTACATGTGAAATTAAAAAACAAACAACATATGCCTTATATATACTTCATAGTTAGTCCTACTCTTAATTTCTCTTAACATTATGATTGTCTCATTACGTTTGCAAATTCTTCTTATGAAAACAAATTGTGAAGAGATTTTTTTCTTTTTTTAATGTCCTACTAAGGAAAGGAAACAAAGGCACAATTACATCAAATTAAGGGGAAGAACAGAAGCATCTTGGAGTTTCACACAGTATCCATTAGAGGTCACCAAAGATTTAACAATTCCTTGGGAATTTAAAATGAACGCTAAGAGTGGAGGGGGAAAAAAAGCCCCACCAACTTCTGCTGCTCTTAAATCATTAGTACCCCTTCACCTCCCTACCCCCCCCAAATATAACTCATTTCCTCTCTGGCATTATGATGACTAAAGTATCAGTTACCCAAATCTGCCTCATGCTTTTATTGCACACCCACATCTTTGGTTTCTTTTGAACGTGCTTTTTTAGATAAATAACTCTGAAAGAACAACAATTATATTTACAGTAAAGTAAAAAGTTTTCTTGCTACATTTTTCCTACTTTTATATCAAGTAAATCAGCAGTCCGCAGAATTTGGTGATCAGTTTTTCAATTAAGAACTTAAAAACCAAAAGGAAAAAACCTTCTGAATTACTAAAAGCAAGAGTTCCTAAGCTCAGTCACCAACACAGCCAATGAATGCTAATTTTCTGCTAAGCTGGAAACATGAATAAGAAATTCTACTTTCTTTGCCTGACTGAGCCTTTAACAAAGAAGCAGAGGAAGCTATTTTTGTCTTTCAGATATGGTAATTCAAAAATTATCCAGCCTAAAAATGGATCACTGAGCCAGAGGGAAGATCTGACTTAAAGACCAAACACATCTGTAGTTATAGCTTATGTCTAAACACTTGCTAGATGGGCATTTCTCACAGAGTTATCTGAGACATTGTCCACTTTTCAGAATTCAAGTAAGCAGCCACCTTTTAGCTTTGCTGCAGTTTTCAAGCCCCCATTACAGATTTATGGAACCAGCTTCCCCAGTAGTGACTTTTATGTGCAGCTCCATTTCCATTCTTATTTAGCTTTTGCCTCATTCTTTCCCATTATTTCTATTATCTTTATTTCTTTTCCAGTGTGGATTTATGCAGTTAAAAAACCATAACACTTATTCACAATATTTGAACATCCTAAAACTTTAATCCTGTAAATTAGTACTTCAACTTTCCTCTGTATAAATACTATTTCCATTTAAAACCAGTCCTCCTGTCAGCTGCTAAAGAGTTCTCCTTCCTCTACTCTTACCTTCTTTCCAACTTTCTCTTTACCTTCTCCAGAAAGACCACTTTAAAGCCTTCCACAAATTTCACAGAACAAACCGCAAGCTATCATACACCTTCCATCTACAACAGTTCTCCCACAAATTATACAGTAACTATTTGAAAACAGAAAGGTAGTGCAAATCAATTTAATCTCAAAGATAGTGCTCCAACTAATTAACCCTCGTCCAGACGGTTTTATTCATTTTTTAAACCCATTAATTTGCACATCCTTACCTGTAAAGCTACCATTAAAGCAAAGAAGAAAAAAATATAAAGTCTTATTTCATAGCATTCTAGAAAATTGATTACAGTTTCACAGCTTGCACCAAGGTAACTTGGAAAACTCTCTAGGCACACAGAGGGTTGCAAACTGATGTACAAACATGCAGAATCCCTTACTTATGGGTGCAAGATGCTAAGTGACCTGGCTTATGGAACTAAGTCTATAGCAAAATTCAGGTACCCTGGCATCACAAAACAGTCTTCTGAATAAAGAAAACTACTCTCTGCTGCTCTTTGTACATTAGGTTTGGCATGCTATACTGACATTTGGTAGCGTGCATTTTTCCTGAGTGTCATTTGGCCCCCTTTTAACCAGGTTTCCACACCCCACCAAGGGCTTCTTCAAGTTTGTCTCTGTAAGCTGCATAACGCTTCTTTAAGATTTGCAGTTGCTCGTTTTCCTCTTTGTCCAGTATACGCAAGAAGTTTTGCAGTTCAGGAATAGTAAAAGCTTCCCACTAGGAAGAAGAAAATAGAAAAGGATGGATGAGATGAATAGAAAATACATAAATAATTTATGTGTACAGTATTTTTTTAAAAAAAACTTGGACACTCAAAACAATTTCAAACAGAAACAGTACCAGGCACCTTTCTTGCAAATCTCAGGGATCTCAAAACATTTTACTCTCTTAAACCGTGTTTTGTTCTACAAGTAACAGCGTGTCAGTCTAACCACAAATGACATATTTACAAAGGCACACAGTAAATATAATAGGAAAAAAAAAATCCGCTTCCAAAAAACAGATCATATTTGTTAGCACAGATCAAACAGGGGCCCACTCATCTATGAAGCTAAATCAACAGTGGCAGTGTTAGGTTAATGGTTGGACTCACTGATCTTGATGGTCCCTTCCAACCCAAATGATTCAACAATTCTAAACACACAAACCCAGCACGATTGTAACCCACCATGACTTCTCCAGTTTCGTGCTCACGTAGAACAAAACTGAGCATATCTGTTCTGGGGCCTGCTACCAAACGCAGGTAGAGGGGACGTTCTCGGTCCGACAGCTTGCATGTATAAACTGCAAAGGGATAAAAAATCACAGTATTTATCATCTTTACTAATGATGTTTCAAATGCTTTTGAATGATTAACACTAGCTAATGTTAGAAAATTTCAGAGATATGCATGTGTACCCACAAAATTTACACGTTCTACACACTGTCTACATACGAGTGTTGAGCAAATGAGTTTTAGAGAGAAGCTGAGCAGATGACTGATGGTAACAGCGCAACACCACATTCACACAGGAATGAAACGGCCTCTAGTCACCACAGTACGCCATCTGAATACATGCAGGGCAAAAAACACAAGAAAAGAAAAAGTACAACACAGATCTGTTGCTATAACTAAGCATTTAAGACATCAGAGCTGTGGTATCACCATTCTGATACCTTTTCCACTTAAAATCTCATACACAACGTCTAAAAGACAACTCTGCCTGCCTGGCATGGTTGGTGTGACTGACAGCCAGAAACCTCTGAACTCCTGAAACTGCTCTCAATGTCCACAGAAGAAGGCAGACTCTAAGTGCAAGAACACAATGTTGGCAAAACACACTTTTCACTAAAAATACCTTCTGCATCTTCTGGTATTTCTAGACACAATACACAAACTTCCAACAGCAGTCAGCACGCTGGGAGAGCCTCGTGCACTAGGTTAACACACATGCGTGCAATACACGTGCCTGTGATACTTGTCACCTCGAGCACCATCTGCCAATGCAGGGATTTCAGGTATCACAGAAATCCACCCTGTAACCTAATCTCAAAAATCTGCAGTAAATCAGGCTAGATGAAATTTAGAGCCTGATATGGGGGCATTTTAAATAAAATATAATGGACTGCAAGGCACAGAAGACCTGTGTAGATGGTTTAGTAGGTTACTTTGTCTTTTGTGAATTATCCTTAAGTATCCCCAGATTTTTTTACTCTCTTACATATGCTACTTTACACAAAGAAAAAAGATGAGAGCGCTCAGGACTGCCACCTCCACTTATCCAAGTTCTTCTACCCTACTTATTTCAAGTATCCTTATAACACAACTCCCTCCCCAAATCCCTTCACTAACAAAATGCCACAAGCCCAACTTATACCTTGGTCTTCCTTGTGACAGCGCTTATAAAGTGCAAACTTCGCAGGGTTGTCAGCCACGAAAAACTTCTTGAGCAAGGCCTCGATAACTTCACGAACAGTGTTGGTGCTGCTGATGTGCAGGGTGTTCACACAGCCGTCCGGCAAGTAAAAGGCAGTTTCATTATTGCTGTGAGTACCCCTGCCCTGGCTCTGGGAAGACTGCACAGTGATCGGTCTGCATAGTTCCATCTGGACTTTGATGAAGCCAGTGTAAATCCCATTTGCATTCTGCAACAGGAAGGAAGTATCAAACTGTTAAAAGTAGTAATGACCAGCTATGACATATTAGTGGACTGGGCGGATTAAAATGGGCATAGTGAACAGGATTTAAACACCACTGTAATACGTGATGTCTCATAGGAAAGATATCGTTTCAATAATTCAGATATTTATTCTTTTTGGTATTTCTGCTGAATATTTTATTTTTTCTTAATTATAACCACCGAATTCTAAGAATATTAGGATCTCATCAAACAAGAGGTACTACAAACTAGTTGTAAGTTTTCACATTAGGAAAGAACGATATAGTGAAATCAACCACTAACACACCTTTAATAACAGATCTTAAGCACACATGTGCTTTTATGTCCCACATATTAGCTGTGCTTATCAAATTAGTCTAAGGCATTTAGCTGATCAAATCCTGTTGCAAATCAAAAAGAACCAGAATAAATGCCAATCTAATCAACATTTCAAATTACTTATTCCAGTTGCTTCTGAAAGACAAAACAGTAAAATTGCCTAAAGTTTTCTAGCTTAGTAAGTTTTGATCAATCTGGTTTTAGGCATAGTAAGTCCCAACCCACAAGCAAACACGTAACAAAAATCTTTTTAGCACATACTTATACGGTTTAGGATATAATAGAATTTCAAAATTTCCATATACTATACACCCACAAGAATATGTAATGGATCAAAAAAATCTGGACAACACAACAACTGCATAACAGCTTGCCAGGCAGATAGATGTCAATTTTATTAGGATGGTCTGCAGTAGGCTGGACTGAGTCTTAGACCTGGTCCACAATATCCTTGGAAATGAAAAAATATATATGCATTCTATTGTCTGTGTTATGGGGGTAGGGGGAAGGAAGTCTCATGCTGAAAATCTGTATGAATGCAAATTAAGTCTACTACAATAAATACTACATGTTTTAATTTTCTCATTGGTTGAGCATCTTCATCAGAGAGATACCTGACAAAAAAATATCTACACAAACAGGATAAACATGTCTTTATGTTTACCAGCTGAGGTTCTCATCTGCCAAATTTACATCTTAGTGCCAACCAAGAGTTTATTTTAAACACACTTCAAATGACATATTTTTTACTACTACAGTTTATTTCAACCCATATAAAGAGAGCTATTTGGATACAAACATTTCACATGTGAGATTTAATTTCCAGATCTAAGAAAGAGCCTCTTTGAAAGCCATTAAAGCAGAGACAGTTTCATACATAAGATGCTGAGAATAAAGTGACTCATCATGCATTACAAAGCTACAGTTTGATTGCTCCTATTAAAAATTACAAGAATCCTATGCAAAACTTACCAAGGTCATCTTTAATTTATCAGTGACAGATGAATTATAGCTTTGTATCTTCTCTTTAACTTCTTCTTCACTGAGATAAGCATGAGGTTCTCTCTCCTTCTGAACATCCTTCAACAACAACAGAGACAGCAGTTTTAGAATACAAAATAAAAAACAATTATTTATGACTTTGGATATGAGAATTCTTTGTCCAAATGGTAATTACTCCACAGAGGTTCTACATCCAGTAATTAGCTGTATAGCAATATAAAGTCAAACAGAACACTTGAACTGAACGAAAACAGTAAAACCAACACACCCAAAGACACTTGTGTCTTTTTTTTGCCAACTGTTTTCATTCAAATATTTATCAGCAGTATGTAAACTAGTTCAGCTAATTTTATTGCTTGATTTGCTCATGTCAGTGCTATGCAATATTGTTAAGAATACAGTTGCAATTTTCATTAAATACTACTTGGGGCACTAATGGGTATTTCTAAACAAATGAAGAATGGACATGAAAATAGCAGTACGTACTAACAAGTAACACCTACAATCCTCATGTGTGCCAACAACCTAAGAGCACCCCTGCATGGCAACGTGACGGCATGTTACGCACAGTCACTGACTACTACATGAACTACCATAAGTAACTCCCTAGCTATATAATGTTACACCAAATTCGTATTTTTTTCCATAGAGAAGGCACTAACTATTAGATTTTTTTCAACTGCTGTTTTTACAAGCTTGCTATGGATTTTACATGAAACAGTAAAACCAATCCCTGGAGTTGGATTATATCCAAACAAACATTTGTTCCCAATCCGTATTCCTGCATACTAGCATTATAAATACACCCTGGGTTCTATCACTGGCACAAACGCCATATATAGTATGGAAGAGTTTCAGCCCTCAGCTTTAATGATTTAAGACTTCACTTAGAAAGGGAGAAGCTTTGAAGAAGCTTGTAGCTTTCAGAGTACATACATCTCAACACATTTCACCATACAGACAAAACACCAAGTTGCAGTGTTCCAGTCTGTCCTCACAAGCACATCCCAGAGGAGCTTATCCTAAAAATGGGTTTCCCTAACTTCAGTGGTCAGTCCTGTATCATGGCCTTTTAGACATCACTCAGCACACACCTTTGCAGGCACTTCGGTTTGCCAGAAATGACCCCAAAGTTGAGCACATCTGGTGTGGAAAGAATCTGCAGAACTTTTTCTGTCTCCTAATTTGAAACCAGCTAGTTTTAGCTCTTTTCAGTTTAGTTTTCCTTTTCCTATATAGTATTTTACTAAATGACATGCTGGAACAGACTTTTTTCCCATAGCTATAAAAAGAAAGGTGTGGTCTGAATGACAAACTGGAAGCCAGAAACCTTGAATTCTGATCTGGGCTCAGATACTGATTTCCTGCATAACACAGGGAACATACCTTTATTTCACAGACCAGGAAACCAAGGCAAAGAGGAACACCAGTCAAACACAACTCTCCTATTAGGTCCTTAAGCACAACTCTACAATTGTGCAGCATTTGGCAGAGTTGCCAGACCCCACCTAGTCTATTGCAAAATACCAAATTACTAAACGTTTTCAGAATCCAAGTCTCCATTCTCACTACAGAAATTAAGCCTTCTTGCCCTTCTATTTTTCATCTTCCCTGGCCCCCAAACCGCCATAACACAGACCGATAAAGCTTCATCTAAACTTCTCACCTCATCTCCCCAAAGGCCATTACAGTTTTGTAGTATTCTATCTGGGGGCAAATGAATAGTCCTAAAACAAAGCAGGCAGAGAAAAAGGATATGTAAGTAGTAATTTTTTTTTCTCTGAAACCAAATTAAGTGTTACTGCTGTTTTCATGCTTAAAATAATATAAATAGCAATGACCCATAGTTAAGAGTCTGGAAACGTGGGCACTCTCTATGTCGACTTCAAGTAATTCTGTGGGAGTGGGCAGAGACAACCTTGGCAGTGGATGTTGATAAGATGGGGAACAGTCTGCAGTCCTCTAGCCACAAAGGTCTGACAAAGCATTTGCCATTTGACTGACTTCAAGAACCCAAGCTTTAACTTGGAACATTCCTACTCTGTGTAGCTGCAGACAATCCCCTTCAAATGGACACCAGCCAACACCCAACTCTCAGAGATGATCATGTTGTGGAGTTCATCTCTCTCCAAGCTGATAACACTACTGATACTGTACTTCCAATAAAGGACACCTGTTTCAATATTTATCATTATCCTATTGTTATCTACTCTGCTGGACATACACAACACAGAATCATAGAATGGTTTGATTTTGAAGACCTTAAAGATTGCCTAGTTCCAACCCCCTACCATGGGCAGGGACACCTTCCACTAGGCCAAGTTGCTCCATCAAGCCTGGTCCTGCATGCAGCATCCACAACTGCTCTGGGCAGCCTGTTCCAGCACATCACCACCCTCGTGGTGAAGAACTTCCTCCTATCTAACCCAAATCTACCCTCTTTGAGCTTAAAGCCATTACCTCTCATCCTATCACTACATGCCCTTGTAAAAAATCTGTCTTCAGTTTCCTTGTAGGTCCCCTTAGGTACTGGAAGGCTGCTATGAAATCACCCTGAAGCCTTCTCTTCTGCAGGGTGAACCACCCCAAACTGTCTCAGCCTGTCTTCATAGGAGAGGTGCTCCAGCCCTCTGATCATCTTCATGGCCTCCTGGTGTTTTTGCCTGACTTCTTTGTTGGGATGCATCACTCCTGAGCTTAGAAGAGGTGATCCTTGAATATTAAACAGCGTTCTTGGGCTCCTCTTCCCTCCAGGGCTTTATCCCTAGATACTCTATCTAGATGATACCTAAAAAGATCAAGTCTGCTCCTCCTGAAGTGCAGGGTAGCAAGCCTGCTGTGCGCCCTCCTTGCTGCCCTATGGATCCTGAACTCCACCAGTTCATGGTCACTGCAACCAAGGCGGCCCTGGAGCTCCCACCAGCCCCTCCTTGTTGACAAGAACAAGGTCCAGCATAGCACCTCTCCTAGTTGGCTCCTCTATCACTCGGAGAAAGAATTTATCATCAATGCATTCCACGAACCTCCTGGATTGCTTCTGTCCTGCTGTGCTGCCCCTCCAACAGATATCAGGGAAGTTGAAGTCTCCCCATGAGGACCAGGGCTTCTGAATGTGAGGCTGCTCCTATCTGTTGATAGATGGCCTTATCCATTCAGTCTTCCTGTTGGGTAACCTGTAGCAGACCCCCACTATAATGTCACCCGTCCCTGCCTTTGCTTCAATCCTGACCCACAAGCTCTCCGTCACTTCCTCATCCATCCCTGGGGTGGAGCTTCATGCTCCTCTGCCTGTCCTTTCTAAAGAGACTGCACTTTTCCATTCCAACACACTGGTCATAGAAGCCATTCCACCACATCTCTCGTGATGCCAATAAGATCATAGCATCCACTATTATTAAGAGAAAACACTAACCAGAAATGAGGAAAACATCTTTCCCATGTTCAACCCTCAACCATTAAAGAAAAACAAACAAACAAACAAAAACTTTGCATTAACTTCTGTGCACCTTGGGATATTTAATAATTAAAAAACAAACACACACCCACCAAACAAACAAACAAAAAACCCACAAAAACCAAACCACCACAACACCAAACCAAAACCAACCACAAACACAGAGAAAGAAAAAGCTCAGTAAAAAAATTAGTCAGTACAAACAGCAACAAATAACTTTCTCCTATTTTCATATGGGCGAGTTTTCATATACATTTCTGTTCTCCCAAGAAGTCACATTTTTCTAGCAAAGTGACAGAAATTTGGTTAGGTTAGAAAAGGCAAAAGCCCATGAGATCACTCTAGTCCTAAGGACTGCCACGAGGCCAGGTACGATAAGTGAAACCCAAGCACAGCACCTAAGCAACCTAATTTCTGCTGGGTTTGGTCTGGTGATGCCTTGAGTCAGGTCTGTAACGTGTATTGGAGACGGTAGCACCAAACACTAAAATGGCTCTTGATTGAGCCAAACACATTTGCAGGAGTGAGTCTGAGGGTGCTAGAACTGACAGGAGCACAGGGAGAAAAAGGTGATGAGCTAGAGGTAGCAGCTCCATCGGGCTGGTGGTGTGGGGGGCAGAGAACCAGCTGGTGTTCAGAGTAATGCCGGTCTTCTCAGGTGAGGCTCTGCTACAGAGCTGCAGATCACTGGGCATCACTAGGGGAGATCATCATCCCTCACCGAGTTAGACATGATTCCCTACTTGAACATACCACTGGAATTTCCACTTTCTTGCACTGGCACCAGAGGCCAGGCAATTTTGGAAAAGCTTAATTCAGCACACAGAAAATGCAGAGCCCTGTTTATGCAAAAGCTGAGATAACCTTCTGTAGCATATTGGCAACAAATGCAGCTATAACTTGTTTTCTAAACGATCAAAGCCTGTGCCTCAATTTTAACAGCATATGGATTATGCAAAACTATGAACTGAATACAAAAAAGGAGTACTAGAATTAAAACATGAGAGGATAGACCCAAATCCACTCAAGAAAAATCAACAGAAAAGCTGTTTACTTCAAACATCATTTTCACCCCAGTCCACCATCCTTGATCATCAAGACCATGAGAGAGTGAACAGCGGATGATCAGTCACAGGAAAGGAAATATTGACTGAAGAAAATCTAAGCCCAAGAACTCCATGAATCAATCTGGAGATATTCTCCCACTCTCAAATAAAAGCTTAGAAACACTCCAGTTGCACACGAGGGCATATTACGTCAACCAAGCAAACAAAAACTTGTCCCTAGCTAGGCACCAGTGCCTACCAAAAATCCCATTGCTGTCACACGGACCACCATAAATCCCACACAACTGCTGTCAGGATAAAGCCAATGCAGGAATGCCTCACAGAGTTTATTATGAACAAGAAAGCCTCAGTCCACTATGATTCACCGGATCAGCTGCTCTCCGTGAGTACCATTAAGTAGCACACACAGATTTGAGGCACCTGTGTGTTTCAATTTTCCTAATTATACATAACCAACATGCAAAGAGATGCTGACAAGATGGTACACAGGTTTTTTTTTCCCCAACTTTCCTGCAGCTGAATTACTCTCAGTATACAGTGGCATTTAACCTTTGCCATACAGCTTTGGCACACCATGGTTTAAGTTAAAATAAGTCTTCTTTGACTAGCATACTTAGGCGGGTGGAAGAAGACTTGGCAAACTTAAGTCCCACAATTCTCTTATTACTTTCTTTATTTGTCATCTCATAACAGGTCCCACTAAAGATAAATTACTTTGCTAACTCTGCTTAGGTCCAGTGGACCAAATTCCACTTCATTATCTCACCAGGTAAATTTATTACCCGTAGAAGACTTTGAGGCATCCAACACAACAGCAGAGTAAGAGCAGTAATTCATATCTACCACGCTTTTACAGTGTGTTCACATCACGTTGTCCTGAAATGGCCACCAAGTAGTTGAAGTCACAACTTGATCAGAGTGGGACCACTGGAAAGCAACTACTCCAGCCTCAGCTGTTTTAAACAAAGGACAAAGAGCATTTCAGAGGTGAGATTTAGATGTTCCAGCCAAGTACATCTATCATCAGCTCTTGAGACAGTTCTGACTTGTCTCATGAGCAAAGAAGCCAGTCTGCATCACCTGGTGGCTCACCCAGCCCAGGACAAAAGCCTCCTTTTCCACCCATGTTCCCCAGGGATGCTCTGCAAGCCCTGGCACAGCCCCACAGAGCCAGTGCGCTGCTGGGGTGTGAGGGGCAGCGGCTCCAGCCACCCATCCATCCCCAGGCCAACTCAGACACAGTCGATTCATCTACGAAACACCCTGTGTGCGTGCCTCACAAAACTTGTAGGCTGGGAATTGCGAAACTGCCTTTCTTCAAAAGTTAGGCCTGGCGTTGAGTTTCCTAACCACAAATCCATGAGTACAACACAACAGTAGAGTGAAGTATAGGTGCAGTCAGTTTACACCATCTTCTTCTGCCAGTCAGGACTTAGATGTTGCTGGGCTTAACAGCAACACTTCTAAATGCTTGTGATTAAAAAAAAAAAAAAGGAATTTTCTCTACAAAACAATGCACAAACATTCCAGTGTTACTTTTGTGTCTAAAAAAAAAAACCCAAAACCAAAAACAAAACAACCAACAAAAAACAACTTCGCCAAATTATATTCTCAGTAGTGGTTGCCATGTCGTCACCCCTTCCTCCTCCCAGCCCAGTGAATGTGTTTTCCTCCTCAGAGCTCCTGGTCTCCTTCCATTCCCTGCTTCTCATGTTATCTGCTACATCATCAGCCAATCACAGATGTGAAAGATAAAAACTAATCTCTAGGAGTCCACCGAATACATCAGAATCCATATAGATGATATATCTGGGTCCAACACACTACTACTAGTCCTAGTCATTACATTCTGTAAAGATTATGCTGTCCTTCCCAACACTTAACAGTGCAAAGCACTGGTGGCCATTTGTATTAAAGCCATTCTTCAGGTCAACCAAAGCAGCATTTCTTTCTCAAATGAAATTCCTAAGCAACAGCTGCCAATGAGGGGGAAATGAGGCAAGTGATTTCATTTCCCCAAGGGGAATAGCTGGTCTTTCAATAGAGCTCATGATGCAATGCCTCTTCACAGTTGAGCTTCCTCTCAAAAAAAACAGTAGAAAATGTTTTTTTCTTTATTGCCTCCACCCCACATGTATATCTCATTTATTGTATCACACATGTTTAGAGAAGCAGCACTCTCTTTTTAACGTTTATGTCAAATGCAAAGCCCCCCCCCGTCCAAGACTAGTTCAGCATGAACCTTCAAGGAACACGACTAAAACTGTGCAGATTACACCTGAAATGAACTGCAAATCAAGCCGTAGTCCCTCAAAAAGAATCCCATCACATCCGGGACTTTCATGAAGTCCAAGTCCCACGGCTGCCACCAAACTCTAGTCCTGCATGCAGTAAGAACGCGCTAAGCTCAACAGTTAGCAAGCTATGGGATGAGGTCAAGAAAAAGTTCCACAAAGAAAATTCCAGAACCCTGAAGCCCATTTCCTCAGGATCCTTGCCTTGAGAGAGAGGCATGGCTTCCCCAAACTGCTACTATTGGTTTTTATTTATAGAGAAATCTAACAAGAAACTCTCTCTCTTCTGTTTAGTGCCCTATTTTCACAGAACTTATAGAAATTAGCATCTCTTAAGGAATGGGGAACCGAGCTCCTCTCAACATTACAGGTTGACAGAAAAAAGGAAAATAAAACAGACGGAAGGTTAACCCATCCCTGTGAGAGCTCAAGCTAACTTTTAAGCCATATCAGTCCCTATACCCTGCCCTCACATTTTATATTCATCCCACACATATAGTTACCCTTGATTCAGTCAGATGAATGAAGATGCCCTGATCTTGCTGTAAACTGTGGCCAGGAATAATTTCTGAAGTAAAGCACTGAGGCTTTGACAAATGCAGCCTAATCTACACTAAGAAAAAAAAAATCTGTCCTGTTTAAGTCATAAAAATTGCAGCTAAAGCATACTATTTACATCTTGTTTGCACTAAAGAAAGGATTTAACTAACACTGCTATCACATAATAAAAAAGCCTAGTAAAGACCATAAAAAAGAAAATAGAGAAAGGGACTTTTGATCTCAATTGTTGCTACTTCTACGAGCAAGAATACTCTTTCCTACAGCCTGCCAGCACTCCCACAGGAAAAACAGAAATTGAAACCTTGCAATTAAATTATTTTGAAACAAACATCTTGCTTCTTCCTCATCCTAACTCTGAGAGGAGAGCAGCTTTGCCAACAGCAGCAATCCCTCCTTCTGTTTCGGAGCAAGCCCGCACTCAAAAGATGTGCTTTTCCTTCATTTGAAAGCCTGAGAATGACCACGTAGAGCTGCTCCTGGTCATGTCCATCCACAGTCAGGTATCAGTAGTCAGAAAGGTATGGAGGAGATCAAACACGGACAGGGGTGGCAGGAAGAGGTATTAGCATCCAAGCATTGCACCTTCTCATGTAGTTGCACCTTGAAATGTTTGTGTCCTCCTGAATTGGGTGAGGTTGCTCTGCTCCCTGGGCCAGGGAAAGGAGAATTTTCTAACGGGACAGATGCAGGCAGAATAATCTCTGTACCTTCCTTAGTACCCTTTGCCTTGTGCACTCAGCGTGATCCAGTTCCCATCCCTGCCAGTGGCACACAGGGCAAGGAAGCAGTCTCTTTTTTAGAAAAAGACTTTTGTTTTTCTAAGCAGGTTTGTCTGACCTCAGTCTTAAATAATTATCCTGACAGAGCGAGTTCAAGAACAGCCTGCACTGTGCCCTCCTGGGGCAGCAAGGGAAGTGGCACCTCCCAGGCCAGGTGTGTGTGCGGTGCATCCAGCCTGGTATTCTGCCTCCCACAGCAGCTGAAATAGAGGCTATTTCAAGTGAGCACGTGAGCCCTTTCTGCAGCCTTTCTGCTGGCATCCACAAGCGTTGCAGCAGGAATTTAGAGGGCACCTCCCTTCCGAGCCTGTTCAGTGTCCATTTATGGACCTGGTGTCTAAGCAAGCACATAAACCCTTTTGAACCTGCCAATATTGCCAGTCTGTACACCTCCTGTGGCACCAAGTTCCAGAAATTCATGACTGCCATGTGAAGAAGTACTGCCATCTGCTTTAAGTTGATCTATTAGGACAGAAGGTAACTTCTGTCAAATACATTGAGCACCCCTTAATCCCAATATGGCAGGACCTGGCGAACCCAAGTTTCATGTTTCGATTATCCATCACTTTTGTAAACCATGATCATACACCTCCTTTTTTTCTTCTCCAAAGTGAGGGTCCCTGGACTCCTTAGTCTTTCCTAAGGTAGCTGCTCCATCCTCTCCACCACTCCAGAGAACAGTAACTAAGTGCAGTATGTCCTGCCCAAAATGTGTTGACCGGAGCTGCACGCAAAGCTCATAACATGGGTGTGAACTTTAGGTGCTCTTTGCTTATTGATTTGTAAACTACAGGTCACCAAAAAATCTTTACTTAAGATACCTGTGACAGAATGTGGTCTCTCTTCCAGGGCACTTCCACAGTGGTTTAAGAAATCCCCGTGCAACTATCACAGTTTATAATGTTAGCATAATTTTACAAGGTACAGGCATCCCAGTTAAAAAACACTTGTTACTTTCCGAAAATTTTCAGTTTTTCCCAAATACCATCACAACATGTGACTTGGCATGCTCATGAAAGCACTGAAGGGGTAAAGCAAAGCATTATGGCTCCTCTCTGATGTAAACACTCAAATGTTTATACGGTGAATATTTTTAAGTAGCAGGGAAACAAATCAAGAACTCTAACTTCCCTTTATTCCTTTTAACAAATTGTTTTCCTTCAAACAGAAGGAATATAAACAGTTAATGTTCAGGTATTGTGAAAGAAAGCCTACGAAAACAGATCTATTTGTTGGTGACATCAGCACTGCTGCTTAAGTTTCATTTAAGTTTATCATGACCTCACCTCTGAAAACCCCTAGTTACAAACCCTGTCATACCCTATATGGCTGTACTTTAACTACTGGCATGCAAACCAGCTTTAAAAAGCCAGTCATCTGTTTAAAGTGAAAACCAACTGTATGAAGAATAATATCTGGGGTCAGAATCTAATGCCAAGCCTCAAAGACACAGCAGGTTTTATGCAGATTTGTACTTTTTTTTTTCCATATTATGACATATTTTAAAAGCAATATGTTGCATGATTTAAGTAACATTTCACAGCCATTTCAATTTTGCAAGTTTCAGTAAAACTAGATGTGAGAAACATCACAAACAGTAAGTAACCTCCTTCAGGTTTCTTCTACAGAAAGTGTGGGAGTTTTGACTGTTGGCTATTTAAGCAGATAAGGGGTTAAATGAAGTAAAAATGGATTATCAGCCTCTTTGTGACCTGTACAACAAAACCTAGCTTTCAGCAGACAGCTAGGAAACAAGCTTATAAAAGATATCGTATAGAAAACTAAGTAGGGTATCTTGAAAAGAAGGTTAAGTATGGTCTGGAGCCTGAGCTATTAATAGAGTTAGCAATCAGACAATTAAGTAATATTAGGATATCACAGTATTTGCACATGACCCTGCAATGCAAGAATCCAATGTGCTCCATCTAACAGAAGGCAGGAAGAAGTTGTTTGCAACAACCACCCCCAGGTCTTCAAATGCAGCTATCTAGATTGTACATTAAAATTGGTGTAGGAAACCAAGTAGTTGCTCCTGGGGAAGCACAGGGCAGGAAGAGAAGCCTGATGCCAGACTAAGGTGTGAAGTCTTCTCTCCATGATTTTCAGCTCCAATGCAAGTTCAGCCCCGGGCCTGGTCTCAGCAGATGCTGGGTAACGTGCCAGATTTCGCCATGTGTGTCAAGCACCATTTTATCTTTAGGGAAACATTCCCTTCCCAGGTTGAGCTGGGTAGTTCAAACATTATGTCATCAAATTATTTTTTAAGCCTTCTGACAAAGCCTGCCCGCATCAAGATAAGGCAATAACTTCCCAACCAGGCCCAGCTTCAGGGCTGGTGTTAGAGATGGTGAGCCTGCACATGGCCACGGTCCCACCAACCATTTTTGTTTGGATTTGTTCTACTTGAAAGAAAAAGAAGAAAACCAAACCTCTTAAAAATTGCACAGTAACAATTCTCATCTAGGAAACATCACATAACACATTTGCTCTTTCGATATGGCACAACCCTGAGAGTTCTTCCCTGGTCATGGACACATGTTATTCAAAAAGATGCATAATCTCCTCAAGCAAATACTGACCATGGGAGGAAGTTCCTTGTTTGAGGAACATACAGTTCCCTAAAAAATTAAAGAAGTCACTGTTATTGTCTCTCTCTTGACCAACCTGGCTCCGATGCCATGGAGTCATAAAATAGTTTACGTTGGTAGGGACCTTCAAAGGTCATCTAATCCAACCCCCTCTCATATTTGAAAGTTTTCAGAAGGAAAAAAGCCCTCCTGTACCACACATGCATCATAAAACCCCACAAAATTTAGGAACTACAGCTACCTACTTTTCAAATAAAATCTGCATTTTAAAGGCCTCAAAAGCCTATAACAGTAACTTTGAGGGGGGGAAGTTAAAAGTTGTAAGCAATCACTGGTATCTGTAGTAAACAGACATCCTCTAAGCCACAGAATCCAAATTATCTTCTTTATACGTTTAATATAATCAAAATAAAACCATCATATGCATTTACAGTCAACTTATATAATGTGACTGCTGTTTTATATACACACGTATCAAATGATAAGAGCTAAAAAACTTAATACAGTTTTCAGCGACTGCAGCTCTCCTTCAACAGAGTACGCTAGGTTTCATTAAATAAGCCCACAGGAAATAGTTTTATGCCAACGTTACCTCTCTCACTGCACTTTGTGTAATTAACACTCTACATAGCTTCCACAGAAATATTAAAAAAGGAACCAGTCTCTTCAAAGAAGCATCCAAATTGGATATTTCACAAAGTGCAGACAAAAGGAGGCACCCCTGTGTCTAGCCCGCATGAAGGGTTTCCTTCTCCTTTTACACTACAGAAAATTTATATCACCCGGCACAATTTCATTAACAGTTAATACTGTACAGTCTTGATATTAGCATGTTTTATTAAAAATAGGGTAATATCCAGAAGACATTTCTGAAGCAGCACATTACAGTTATTAGTTTTACCTATTACTGCCAAAACTGGTCTGGCAAAAATTCAGTTTAGTATTTCAGGTAAGAAAAAAGGAGAGGGGCCAAGCCAGGTGACCATCTCAGCACCACCACCGTGTACTGCTATAGCCTAAACTTACATTTACCTTAATGATAGGATTTTACCTCTCTTATATACCCAGCCTTAAGAGGTAAAATGCTGAAAAATAGATACCAGTGCCCTGCAGTCAATTATCTACCTCAAGCCTGCAAGAAAACGAAATTTTTTGGTTCTTTCCCCGCCTTGGTTCAATATGACTGGAGTTCCCATTTGAACTCTCTAAAACTTCAGAGCTCAGATTTGTCCGCTGTTCCAACATGAAGGAAAATAAAGAAAAGGCTTGAACCAGTCTTTGACCTGACTTTGCTGCAACTCCCTGGTTTAAGTTATTCTTCTCCTCTTGCAGATGATGAATGCAGTTGAGGGGCTTAGATGAGAAGAAACTGGCAAAGGCCATGGGCTACTGGACCCTGGCCATCCAGCCCCCTGCCACAGCAGTTCACTGTGGCATCCCAGTGACCTCAGGCTCACACTGGTAAGGTGGGACTCCATCCTCCGATCTCTGCATCACGAGGAAACTGAGCAACCAATTCAACACAATTATGCCTTGAATAAACTCATCAGCATGGTAATAACAACCTGATTTTTGAAGGGTTTCAATCCCTTGTTTTTCTCCACCCTATTTTTATTACTCACACATACATTTAAACAGGCTACCAAGCACTTCAGCTGTGAGCAGAGTGGGACTGACAGAAGGACAAGTTTTGAAGAAACTCATATGTTCTCTAAAAAGGAAAACTAAACACACTACTAACATTATGAAAATGGAAAACTGCCACCAACTTATTTGCCTCAACCCTTTTTGCAAAATTACATTTGCTGCCTAGTTTCAATATGAATTTGTTTTCCAGAATATACACACACATTTATTTCTCACAAATGAACCCATATGCCTCGAGTTGTAGACATCCACGCTGGGACAACTTAAAATATTATTGCTTTTAGCTGTATGCCTGCTTCTCTTCTAGATGCTACTGCTGCCTCAGAAACCAGTGTCAGCTGTCACAGTCCTTGTCCAGCAACAGACTCACTATCAGGCTGCAGATGACTTCTACAAATGCAGGAGGCTCCTTTCTTAACTAGGATAAGCATAGTATTTTTTCTTTTTGCAGGTGAAAGGGAGCTGGATAAATAAATTGAAAACAAAAGAACTAGCAAAATGAAGTGAGGGGTTGTATTTCTGTACAGGTTAAAAAGGGCCACAGATTATACAAATAACCTTTAAACAAAATATGCAGCATAAGAGAACTACGGTACAATAAACACTTTACCACAGAGGTCCCAACATATCCAAACACTGTGCTAGCCTGGTGCCAGCCATCAGCAGACAGTTTACACCCCAACATCTCCAGCCATGATGGGAGTACGTTGCTCCCTCCAGATTTACTCACCACCTCTGTCTTAGGGCAGACAATTCTGTAGCAGTGAGTCCCTTCAGAATTACACTGCAATTGTTACAATCAGACTTGATTTTTTTTCTTTTAATGACATCAATAAAAAAGTGGGGTGATACCAATGTTATTTAGATCAACACTGGCAGGATGCAGTGGAGAACAGAGTAGGAGATCACAATGCATAGACTTTCAAGGGAGGTGTGAACACAATACTTCAGAACACGGTTAATGAGTATCCCACTGGAAAAGCTGGATAAACAAACTTTTCTTCTGAGGAAAGGTCAGGAGAACAGCAATTAGGCTGCACTGGAGAAAAGGGCTTGCTTGCTTACAACCTGCGTCATGGCCCGACTCCAAACACAAGTTATTTTGCCATGCTGGAGAATGGCCACCAGGAAACCAGAGAAGGGGGAAAAAGATTACATGCTTTTGTTCTTAAGCAGCGAATGGGAGAACGTGTTGATTTTACAACAAAAAGTTCAAAAGTTGTTCTTTTTTCTTTCCAAACAGCAATTTCCCTGACTTTATGGGCAGGATGTGACAGGCACAAGGAAACGCTGCTGCTACTCCACCTTTCCTTATGCCCAACTTCTACTTCAGGAAATGTAATTACGAAGTTTATACGGCATGAGATCTGCTAGACCTGATACGCATTTCAGGTGGAATGAGAAGAAAGCCTACTAGAATTTTTCATAAAAAAAACCCTACCCTTGATAACATTAAAGAGAATAGGGAGAATTGGTACCCACCGCACCCTCTGAAAACACTCTCATAAGATGGGACACATTAAAAAGGACAAGTCACCTCCTGGACAAACATGGGATAAGCTGAGAATAGTAAAAAGTTTCCTCAAATAAAAAACAAATGCTGCAAAGCAAACCCACAAGTTAATTGCCTTTTAATAAAAGTCCCTGAAATACTCTTGTTTATGTTTCCTGTGTTTTAACAGAAAACACTAAGAACCTTGATGTTTAATACATGTTTTTAGGGGGCAAAATAAAGCAAGCAACCTGATATCAACTCCATTTTGACATGGGATTAAAATGAAAGTTAAAAAACAAACACAACAACAGCACCCAGCACCTGAAATTCAACCAAATTTTGTTCATGTAACCTGATTATGAAAACTCTTCAAATTAACAAATGTCACAGGTTCATTAAAAAAACTCTTCTGTAATGACCAGTTGCACGGGATTGGGAAGGGGGAGAGGAACACGCTGCTGTTTCCTACGCTGCATCCTGGCCATGTAACAGTATATTATACTGCAAGACACAAGGAGCAGACCTGTAAACTGCAAGCAACAGAACAGTGCAGAGAAGGTATTCAGGTTTCTGTTTTCTAAAAGGTGTTAATTTAGCACCCAAACAGTCATTTCCATCTCACCAACTTGAACTACGAATGTGAAAAGTTACAGTACCACAGTAAAAAGTGCCACCCCTTTGCACATAAACAAGGCATCCCTGAGCCTAAGAAAGCTCTCAAGATGGCAGAGCCTGGTCCTTGATTATTAGGGCCATTCATTAGTAAGTCCTAATGAAATCGGTAGAGTTATTTATTAGGGCAAATAGTAAATCTTAATGAAATCAATGTAGTTACTTACGTAAGCTCTATAAACATACCAAGGTGACATACACTGATGCTCATGTGTGCACACACAGAGTAAAGATATGTTTGTAGAAAAAATAACATGTCAAAGTGTGGAAGCACGGGGACTTAAAGGGAGCTTACTACGTGCTTCTAAGAAAATGTTTTTAATGATGCAAAGTGGGAAGAAGCCAGCCACAGCTGGTTGTGATCATATAAAATCAGCATTTCAGAAAAAGAGCAGAGACAATCTGAACAAGCAAACTACAAAGGATGCAAGTGATCCTAAGAAAAGATAATACTGTGGGGTGTACAACTTGAGATCCTACCACACCTCCTGGTTTTGCTTCAGTAAGCTGCATTTTGTTTATACTTTCTCCACCTAGTGCATTTTACTAATTTACATTACTGGAAAAGTAACAAAAGCCCCAAACATCTTACAGGCTTAACCAGGCTAGGAAATACCACATTTCTATTAAGTCATTAGAAGCTTAGTCCTCTCCTAAGGAAAGACACTGATTAAAACCAGCAACACTTGATGTTACTGTTAACATATGGAGTG
Organism: Patagioenas fasciata; assembly: GCF_037038585.1. NCBI lineage: Eukaryota > Metazoa > Chordata > Aves > Columbiformes > Columbidae > Patagioenas > Patagioenas fasciata. The sequence continues at coordinate 179,293,015 of NC_092520.1, forward strand.
TGTGCTCTCCCCTCTTTGTACTCCTAAGCAGTTTTACATGGCCACATAATTGTACTAGAAATGAAGCACACCTGCTTCCAGCCACCCTCCCACACAGACACACCGTGTTTTGGGTCATACAGCCCACACACAGGACAGACAAGGAGTCTGCTCTGGGATGTAGCTTCCCAAAACACCCTTTGCACCCAGTAGAGGGGCAAGCGCTGACTGGACCCTCCATTGCAGCTGCCAGTCTCAGCTCCGTGCCCCAAGCCACAAAGGATGAAGCTGGGCAAGGAATATTTACATTTTCAGACAGAATCAGCCCTACTAAATGCCAGTTACGGAGCTGCACTGCTTCCCTGCTCCACACATCTCGGGATTCCATCACCCACCGCTGTTTGTTTTTCCTGCCCATGCAGGACACCTGCACCCAAACCGATCTCAAACCACTTTGAAGGGAATTCGTATGCACGTCAACAGGCATGCGTAATGCTGTCGAGGAGTCATGCCCTTGTTTTAGTTAGTTCAGTCCTGTCAATAAAATAGGTAACAGTAACTTTCACCACAGAAATGGATTCTTTTATATCTTACTAATACATGATGGGTAGATGACCAACTGACTGCTATAACTGGTGGCAAGTCTGGGAGCTGGTGCATAGACAAGCACCAGCCCTTTGCGGTCTCCTGCCCACAAACCGAGAGCATTGAACATCCTCATAATCATGCTCCTACCCTCTCTGGGATCTTTTTTGCAAACTACTACTGGTTAAGGGAATCATTTGCCAGCACAACTGGAGATTCCTGGGAATGTTTTGCAAATCAGCTGTAAACAGGAGGCTTAGCAAACCCTTTCTACAACATTACACATAACAAGGAAACATTCTCTCTACACCCATAACCTCAGCATTCTTGCGTTTCAGTTTACAGTAAGTCCCATATATCTGTTTAACAGGACGTTTTGAAATACTATGGTATCAGGAACATTGGCAATACAGTACTAGATTTTTGCACTAACTTTTCTAACATTACAAGATCTTGCAGATCTGACTGCTTTGGCTCAGAAAGAGTTCTCCCACTGAAAAGGCTACCACTGCCTTCTACCATGACAGCTGTTTGCAAAACGTGATCTCTCTCTGCGTCCAAAACTTCACTGATATTTGCTGCCTTGATCCAAGCTGTTTGAGTGACTGCATGTTGCTGGTAGCTCTGGAGTACAAAAGGCACTGAACAAACCCAGCATAGTAAGATTAAAACCTGAGAATTAGCACTGGAAAGATGAGCCAAGAGAGCACAGCAATCTTCATTTAGATTCATAAATAACAGAACACAACTCTCCCCACACCCAGACAGACTTAGAAACTCCCAAAATCCAGCTTGCTTATTAGAAATACGAGCCACCAAAATGCTGCCAAGGGACACCTGGCCCCTTCAGAGGCCTCTCATTTACTGTCTCTGCAGCTGCATAATGGGAAAAGTCACCATTTTTCACTCCCGCACTGAAACCAGGAATGAACAGCCAGTTCAGATTTTGCCATAAATACACATGTAGTTTTAAGGAGAAGTAGTAGTCTTTAATTGCATGTCTTGGGAGTAAAGTGCTGAGCAAGCATAAACTGTAAGCTTTACTATTAATTTGAAGATGAACACTAAGTAGTAGGTTTAAGAACATTTCATTTGAAATAATGCTATGAAAAGGTATATAAAATCCTTTCTGGAGACAAACACAGCACACATACAAGTGTCAAATTTCCAACAGTAATTTGAAAACCAATTATTCAAAAGCAACACAAACTATTATCTTAATTGCTCACAGATACGTATTGACTGAAGATGTGGCAGACAGCAACAGTGATTTTTCAGTTGATTGCAGCTTCAACACATGTTAAAAGCCTGAGCCAAGGTTCACAATACTATATATCAAGTCATTTTTCCCCTCTCAAAATTCCAGCCAGAACTGCTCCATTGCAAAGGAGAAGCTGCAGAAAAACTGTGACTTTGCCAATGACAGAAATTCCTGTGAGTGTCTCTGGAGCAGCCACGACTGTGAAGGGAGAAGAGCCGTGGAGTCTAGGAGGATGACAGGAATTGGCAGGGAAAGGTAGCGCAGGCACTGCAAGTCAGGACCGCACGCTGAAGGAGCTGCATTTAGCTGCATTTTGGAATTGTTGCTCAGTCCAAGGTCCACTTACTGTATTAATAAAATATTTCGGTCTTTTTAGCAGCATCATTATACTTGTTATCAACAACCAAATAAAACCTTAGAACAGACGAATTCATTAATGGTTTAACATCAGTATATTTTTCTCCACATCCCACCTAGCACTGTTTTCCTCTCACACCTGCAAACAGGAGCATTTTTAAGTGTTCGTGGCAATATTTTTATCAAGCAACTGTGACTGAGGCTGGGTCTGCAAGATCTCTTGCTGCAGAAACTGGAAGGAGCCCAGCAAAGGAGGCAGGAACAGCAGGAGGAACCTCTCGGGTGAATTCAGCTTGGCAGGCACGAGTTCCACCCCTGCCCTGAAAAGGAGTTTCGAGTACAAAAATATCCACAGATGATCACTAATAGCAGGTTCTTTCCTTTTAGGGGAGCTGGTTTGAGACCTGATACTAATTAGGATTTGCTGGGTCATGAACATTCACATCTGCAGGCAAAGCAAACACGTGCAGGATTTGTGTGTTCTCTGCAATGCGAGGTACGCGCGCAAATCTGGTTAGACCTACAGCTGTGACAGATCAGAAGTAGAAGATATTTCTCATCACACAGAGAAGGAGGCAGCAAAGAGGGGGACAGGATGGAACATGAGACCCTAATCTGGGTCAGAACACCCAAACAGTTTTATTCCCATGACAGGTGATACAGCAAGACAGGAGGAGACAATTCCACCAGACAAATCCAAGCGCCATATTTGCGAAATTCTAGTGCATCTAAGATGCCTGCACAGCGCTGGCAGATGCCTGCAAGACAGCATTAGTGGGATGTCCGCAACCCATCAAGTGGCAACAGGAGACCAGGCAGGATACATGTCCCACTCTACCCACAAAAACACCAGACACCTCTGGTTTAAACAACTGAGTCCCAACCCATACACTGACTTTGTGGTGAGCAGAATTGCTCTGAACTCTGCTGCCAGCATTGCCAGTGAGAGACTTGCATTCACCCACCTGCATGCAGGTGTTCTGTTCCAGAGCTGAATCCTACCCCAGTAACACCAGCAAGAGGCAGACTCAAGAATCCCAGTAAGACAAAGTGGTTTTTGCAAGTAATAGTTGATCTGTGGAATTTCACATCACAAGACGCTGTGTTTACATGGATGTAAAAGCAACTAGAAAATTCACAGAAGAAAATAACCTGGTCTGCAAATCACAAGAGGCTGGAAAACCATTCTGGAAGAAGACCACTGTGTGTTTGTCCTGTTTCTCTGCTCTGCCTCTGGCACCCGTGGTGCCAGATGGGATACTGGTCTAGCCAGATCTTGCTTTTGACTTTGTACGGTTATTCACACATTCCTTATGTTTCGGCATCCACTATGGAATGGGAATATCACCACTGAATGAAAGAGAAACCAACAGCAGGTCCCAAACCAAAACCCAGGTAGCCAAGGTGACTGCCAGACGAGACCTGTACAGAGCCTGAGGTGAACAGCCGGGGAATCACACAATTCAATCTGAACACAAAACGGACTTCTTAAAGCCAGAAACATGAGCAGTGGTGCACTTGCAGATGGGAAGAAGCTGTTGTTAATATGTTATTATTGGAAGGCACGTTCACAAACATTTGTGAAATATCACAGGGTAAAAAAAAATTCATGTTGAAATGATTAATTCTTCTTTTAAAGAAAGCTTTGAGTACCATGTAGGAAATTTATGGCTTTATGCCACATATTCCACGATAAGGAGAAGGGGAAAGACTCATCAAGATTAGCACCATATATTCTGCGTACTGGATGAGGCAGAGTCTGTGGGAGGGACGCTGGCAAGCAATAGTGTAATTAAAAATCGTAACCTAACCCAGAGAGACAAGGAGAAATAATGTTGGCTTTTCCAAACTAGAGACAACTTGACTAGTTATCCAGTGTTTTTAAAAACAAATACACACTTGAATATGGTAATTTATAAAATAATTATTTTATTACCTAGAATGCGTAACTCAGAATCAGAGTAGCATGGAGCCAAGACTCACCAAAAAACTAGGAAGGCCATGATGAGAATTTACACTTAAGGACAATGAGATGTTTTCAGATGAGAACAGTTACATTTAACTTGACATATATATAAATATATATACACACACACACACACATATACACACACCCCTCAACAAGAATTCAGCAAAAACAACTATTTATCTTTAAAAGATTCAGGATAAACTGAAAGACATGGGACTTGGTTTTGAATGAAAAAATAACTGGAAGAACAGATGAAACACTGCAAAAAGCAATCATGTTTTCTCACTTCCCTCCTTATGAAAATAGACTGCAGCATACATAACTAACTTAGACTTTTTTCAAAGGGTTCTCTCTTGGGGGAAGAATATATTTAGCTTCTTGTACAAATTGTCTTTAAAGCATTGCATTTTCTTGCTTCACTATAGATGTTTTAGTTTGTTATTACTTACATTGTTGCTTCCAATGAAACACTGTTATAGTAATTGCTTTTTTCTCATTACTAATGCTCTCCCCTGTTCCTTCCCTGCACTGCGTTAGCACATTGTCCAGCCCAGATGGGAGCTACCTCAAATTCAGCAAGATTGTAATGTACTTGTCTCTCCTGTTAAAGTTGCACAAACAATTTTCAAATAAAAGTCTCAAATATTAAAACAGTGTTTTACTATTAAAAAGACCTCCACTCACCCAAATAAAGCCTGGCACTCTGAATAACAGGATAAGCTTCAGATAAGCCAGCTCTTGTTTCAACCCAAGAGGCAGATATGAAATGTTTACAGCTGGCTTTCATTTTGACAGGTCAAGAGAGATCTGCAAATCGTTCACACTTACAGCACATGAGAACTAATCTATCAGGTCACGGCAAAATGAAGAGCAAGAATTACCCCCTCTGCCTACAACCTTCAAGGAGGACAGAGACTCATATTTCCCAAGATCCGCCTTTCAATTGCAGCAAGCATTAGCAGCCTTCTATAAAAGACAAGAAAAAAAAAGACAAAAAAAGACAATTTCTGCTCAAATACAGGCAGAGAAAGAAACAAGGAGAAATGAGGGGAATTAAGCCCGTAACATATATGACCTTAACTAAGTAGGGATACCAAGTAAAGAGTGACCTAGAAGAAAAATCAGTTGAACTACCATCCATCTTGTTGCAAAGGATATTAAAATATCTGGTCAAGAGTTCAAGACTGCATTCAAGTTTCATGGGGTAATCGGATACTGCACAGAAACCAACATAACGGGATGCCTTTCCCAAGCAGAGGAAAAATTATCAGCTGGAAGCTAAGAGGACAGCTTCTCTGTTCCTGGGTATTGGGAGGACCAAAACCCAGTTTGCGAGGTAACCCTCACCCAATTCCTCAAGCACAGCCTGGAGCTAATCAGCAGAGTTAGTTCCCTTCTTGCAAGACAGACCTTTTCCTAACCAAAAGAAATGCTAATAAGAGAAGTGAATGCAAATCCTACAACATACACTCTAAGTGTTAAAAATAACTCCCTAAGAACCCACTTGCACACTTGTTACGTTTCCCTGATTTGAGTAATACAGCAGAGCGCTTCTGGTGGAGGCAAAGAGCCATGTCCAGTACCACAGAAAAAGGAAACTGAAGGTCCTGTGGCCTTTCCCTTGAAACTGCAAAACAAACAAAAAGTAGTCAACCTTCCTTTGTTCATTTTCACACTTTTTCCAGAAAGTTGCATTGATGAGGAAGCTAGAAGAAGAGGAGGAAGTTGTTTGAAAGTACTACTTGAATAAAAATCCACCTCAAAGAATCCCACCACCATCTGTTGCGATTTATAGCAGAGAAGTATTTTAAACCATACAATCCCCTGAGGCATGCTGCTTCTCTCACTGGCCCCTCCTGTACAATTCAGAGAATTCTGCCATGAGTTGCAGGAACACACAGCTAACTCCCGGGGAATCAGATAAAATGGAAGATACGTGTCTTCCCATATCTTCTTAAGTCAGTGAGCGTGTCTCAGCATTTTGCAAGTTCTGCTACTATCTCAATTTGGCTATTTTCCCACAGAAAATCCTTGGGCTGAGGCATGTGTGGGGAGACAACAGAACATTAACTGTCCCTGAACTCTGGAGAAGTGAAAAGGAGGTTGCACATCAGGATAGCATTGCTCCAAGCAGCTGCCATCAGGTCAGAAGGGCAATGTATGCCACCTGGAGACAGGGTAAACCACCCCAGTGACAAACCACCCCAGTGATGGCAGCTACAGAAAGACATAGTCAAGGCATGTCTAACACCTCTCCCTTCCCACAGCAGGAAGGGGAGTAGAAGTCTCTCTGACAGCTTCCCTGCAGGAAAAACTTCTCCTGCCACAACTTTTTACCAGGAGAGCTCTGAAGGACACCTCAGCCACCGGCAGAGCAATTGACTCTGTGCCCACCTCCTTGGAATAAACCAAGGGAAGCCCAAGCACAGGTAGCTCAACATAGGATGTGGCTCCACAGACCCAGTAAGGGAGAAAAAGCTCCTGCAAACTCATCTGGTTGAAAAAAACAGTGGCCTCCCACACAGAGCTTGTGAAAGGGACAGAATCCATAAGTGGAAATTAGCTGGTTGTCACAAAAGAGGGTGGGTTATAAAAAAACAGTGCAGATCATCATCTAACCTATCCCACAGGGATAAAGAAATATTGGGATTTGGGGAAAGGAAGCAGTGACAGAGAGTTAATCAGGGCAGCTAGTAGCTGCATGGAGAGCAGGTAAGTAGCTGGTATCTGACAAGGGAAAGGAATGGCTGTAGGAGGTATCAGACATCAAAGATTCGGTAAGTAGAGCAAGAAGAGATTAAAGGGCTGAGCTGCAGACACCCACTCAACTCAAGCTGACTCAGTACAACAGCAAGAGAGCTCAAGCCCTGGTGGAAAAGGGAGTCCTGCTGCACCCAGGAGACATGCAAGCAGAAAAACCCAACACAACAGTCAAGGGCAGGCTAAAGAAGAGGAATGAAGATACAAACCACTGGTGTGAGTGGAAGGCAAACAGTCACTGCTCCTACACCACAAACGCTTCCCAGCACTGCAAGTACCTCAGCATCAGAATGCCGCGTCAAATAAAACTGTCATCTAGCAAAGTCATATCACCACAGTATCCAAGCCCAGGGGAGGAACCACTTAAAGCGGAAGTCAGGAAGCCATTTATATTGTATCCCAGTATAAGTGCTCAGTGGTCTGGGACATACAGATTCAGATTCTTCTCTTCAACTCAGGTTAAGGATTTGCAATAGAAGGCCAAGAAATGGAGTGCTACACTTTGGACTTCCAGCTCTCCAGAAGCCATCCCCATCCCAGGGAAGGCTCAACCCTGGCTTGCAGCTTATCCTGCTGTCTGCTTTAGCATAACAAATGTGCTTTGATCTCCCAGCAGCAGCTGCTGTCTTCCTGCCCTTCCCCAGCCACTCTCAGAGGGCACAGAAGAAGGTAAGATACAGGAGCCTGGCCTGCAAAAACATCACTGCAATCCTCCTTTCTTTAAAGATACTACTTACACTGTACAACAAGCAAAAAAGCAAATGGAGATAAAGAAGAGCTGACTGCAACTAGTCAAGAGACTGGTAAGTCTAGTAGTATAGTTTGCTTAGTCATACAACAGGTTAAGTAAAAAGAAAACTGGAGGCAGTACAGGTTGATGACCTACGGGTACCTGAACAGTAAAGCTGGTTGCTCCCAACCAATAAAGATGGAGATGAATCTGTCTCTTCTCACTGTGAAAGCCAAGGAAAAGCAGCAGCAATTCACATTTCTACAGTTAAGCAGCTAAAAGGCTTTAAAGTGCATGTTAAGGGGAATGGAAAGCCACTTATTTTCCTACAGAGATGCACTTTAATTCGCCCAGTGTCCTCAAATACCTGGGGGCTGCCATCACTTCAAGCATGCACTTACTGCACCTACTAAATGTCTCAGAGGAAGCTGCTGGGTGTCACTGACTAACTTCAAATTAAAGCACAAGTCAAAAGCAAGGTTGTTCCTACTGCTACATGTGAAGCAAGCTTCTAAGAAAGTGCTGCTGCCAAGTCTATTTTGTTTAAAAGTACCTGTCACAACAGCTAAGCCATTTTAGGAAGAATAAGCTAAACACAGTGCTAAATTTGAGGGTTACACACCTCAAGTGGTTTTTCCAAATTACCTTTCATTTCAGTATCACATTCAACAGGCCAGAATATAGCAAGGCTTTTCTGAACTTCAGGAGTTAGAAGCCTGTTTTTGACAGGTGTCAAGTGCTTGGACTTGTCTGAAGGCGTAGGACAAGAGACCTGTCAGTTACATCATGAAAAGAGAAAATCCTTTAATCCTTTCCACAGAAGACAAACAAGTAACAACAAAATGTATTTGCACAGTAAAGTCCAAAAGGACTATGAATTTAAAACTTAATCCTCAGTCTTGTCTTTACATTTAACACCATGGTATGCCTGCAATCCCACAGAAAACAAAACACCTCTCATCACTTGCTGTAAGTTTGATATTAGTGCATATGTCTCAAAACATTTAAGCTCGCTTTGGCAGGCAGACTCAACATGGTTACAAATTACTTATGGATAGTGCAGATTACATTCTGATAGGTATTTAAGTACTGAGCAATGAATGTTTAGATTGCAACAATGAAATAAGGTTTCTTTCTGATTTGTTGCCATTTGCAGTGGTAAAAATGACTGTATGGAAAAAGACTACATGGTGGTTTTGTCTGGATTTTTTGTGCTTTAAAATGAAAATCCTAAGAGATTCCTTTTCAGTCTGTCACTTTGAATAGCCAAGAGCGAAGATGAAGAGCACTTACAAGAGTTGTTTATGAAATGACAAATGCTTTGAAGGACCTATTAGGTATGTATTAGAAGGTCAATTCAGACTAGCAGTAGAAATTACTTCAGGAAAAGAGACACTCCCCAGAAGATAAATAACACATTGATGCTATGCATCCAATTTAAGATTTCCCAACAGCAAGTAATTCAAAATTGAAGCTACCATTTATTTCCTCAATGCTCAAGACTTAAAAGCAGTAGGTAGCGTTACACGGTGGAGTGCATCACTTTAAACCATCAAGAAAAAAATCAGATGTTTTTTTTTTAACACGATATAATCAATCCTCTACTGTGGGAAGCCGGGAGGAGAACAAGGGGAGTGGCAAAGCACAAGCAGCGAACAGCATGATGCAAAAGAAAACCCGTGTGAGCTGTCTCCATGCTCTGAGATGGCTGGTTTTGAGCTACTGTCGGCAAACTCTGCTGAATCCAAGGCGGCTCCTCCACAGACACGAAGGTAACCCTGCAACAGACGTCACTGTAAAGAGCTACAGTGCAGGATTTAGTCCACGCCTTGCAAAACTCTCCACACCCCAGCCAGCCCTCTCACATCCTAGGCATCTTGACTGGCAAGGTTAGAGCTCCAAATGGTTATACACTCTTTTCTGCTGGCAGACATACTCCAGCAGCTACACTCCCTCTTTTTTCCCAGATGAGTAATCTTACTGGAGTTCCCTGACCTTAATATATTGCAGCCCCACCAAAAGCTGTATTGGCTTAAGTGAGGGATAGAAGGAACCACTGTTACACTGAGCAACACAGCCACCAATGCACGTCACACAGTACTTTCAATGGCTTTTATTTGCTCTAGGGAGCAAACAAAGCATTATCAGCCAGACGTGGTCAAACATGAGCGCTGAGTTCTCCTAGGCGGTGTGACGCAACCCAACAACTTGCTGCTCTCAAGGGCAAATGGGGTATTTCACTCCCCTTCCCTAGAGCTGTGAGGTGTCCCTGGCTCTCAGCATTTATTCAGACTCTCAGTGAGCAAAACTCAGCTCATTAACCCATCAGAAAATTAACCTGGGAAGAAAAGCTAAGCTAGAAAAAACAAGGCCCAAGCAGTACAGGAGGTGGTGCATGGACAAGTAGGATTTTTTTTTTCCAGCAGCTTCAAGCTGCTCTACCCAGTCAGCTGCTTCCTGACCCACTCACGCTGTGTGAGCCAAATGTCCTATAACAAGGTTTCTGGGGTTTGGGTTGGTCACTCCTTAAGAGCAAGAAATTGAAGGTACTTCCATGCAAAACTGGAGATACACACCTTAGTCCTCACTGGAATCCTTCACGTTACTGTACTCTTCAAAGTTTGAAATACTATCTGAGCAAACCAGTAAATAAAGCAAACAGTCAGTATGTACAAGTTTAAATCTAAGGATGTGGACCCATCAGATCCAGAAAGGAATTCAGACCTCAGGCACACTCATGTGGGTTTTGAAAGAGGATTTGTTCACTACCAGTGAAGTCACTTGGGAAAGCGCACCATATTGGCTACACATGCAGAATTTCTTCCTTCCTGGTTTTATTTATTCTTCTCAGCTTCAGAGAGATTGAAGGTCTCAAAGGTCATCTCTAGTAGGAAAGCACAGACACCAGGACTGAAGCTGCTTGTCTCATCAACAGGAGGACAGTCCGAACAATTGTGGAAGCCATCAGCTGCAACAACCCTGTGAATGGACAATCCTGGTCCTCACTGCCTAAGCAGACAATCAGCAGCCTTAGAAATTCAACATGCACTTCACACTTGGCAAACCAACCCTTCAGCTGAATTTTTTCACTGGGAGCCAAAAGACAACCTCACAGGTTCCCTGTGTGGACTCAAGCCTGTGTGGTTTTGCCCACTCCGGTCAGACATTCCCCCTGCTACCAGAGCGAGCTGTCAGCTCTCTGGCAAGGGACAGCTGGGATGTCTATTAGATAAGCACCATTCAAATTTTGACTTGGGGCCTGCAGCGAAGAGCATTAGTATGGGAAAACGCTACTTGAAATGACGCAAATCACCACGTGCCCTTTATATTACAGGGTCGCCGAGATAAGCTTCACGCATTCCAAAACTTTCACGCATTCGCTTAGAAAAGTGTATGCTTAATAAATATAAATGCAACTTCATATGTGCAGTTTTAACTATTAATATTAAAAACAACTGCTACTTGAAACAAATAATAGGAAACGTTTATCCAGAAAGTATTTTAAAATTACAGAACTGCAAATGTCATCCCATCCTTCCGCATTTAGAAGAACTATTTCCTTTATTAATCTTTCTAATCAGACTAAATGTTTAAAGTTTCCTACTGTGCTTCACGATTTGCCTATAAATCATTTGTTTATAATCCACCCTGCAGAATGAACCATCTTTCTTTAAAGCATCGAAGTAATCTTATGCAGCTCATCCGATGTAACAATAAAGCAACATATCCTCAAAGGGAAAGGAAGCATGGTTGCAAAAGGCAGGCATGCAGAAGGCACTGAAACTAAGCCATATAACAAACACGAATATTGTTATTTCATTCAAAACTATTTCCCTGCTTTAAGGTATTTTTACTGAAACTACAAATACTCCATCTTTTTCACCAGTCTCTCAGTTTACTGATAACCCAGAGTACCATTAAAATAAGGTAATAATTTAACATGCTTCCTATCTATCGACTTGCTGCTAAGTACAAGCATAGTCATTTGCATGATGCAGCTAGAACATGTAATCAGCCACTTACAATAACAAAGAACTCAAAAGGAATCCTGGTTTCCAAAGATGGAAGTAGTAAAAGCACCAAAGAGGAAAAAAAATAAAAAGCATCCTTTGCTCTGACATGTAGTGTCTATTGCATATGGCTAAACACTAGGTCATACATAAACTTCACAATTAAAACTTTCCCCTCCTTTTAAAATACAGAAGATTGCATCAAACAGCAGGACATTTTGTATACTTGGTTATAAACCATAAAGTTCTCAACCCTGTCCCTCTTACATCAAGTGCTGGGTTAGAAAAAACAAAAAGACCAAGAGATGCTGTTCTCATTGCTTTATTCTAGAAAAGACTGATGTCATTACAGTGATGACAGATTTGATCTGTTCTTCCTAACAAAGGATTTTCCAAGGTTTGCCTCACCTGGAGGTAACCAGTCCAGTGCAGAGCCCTTCAGTCTCTGCCATACACCATGAAGGGGACCTACACACAAATTTTTCACAAAAGGTATCATGGGTTGTTTAGAGTACTGGTGACTGATAGATTAAGCTGTTCCAGAAAATTAGTTCTGTAGAAATAAACCATCCTGCTTCCAAACATCATTCCTAAATCCCACTCCTCAGTGGAAATCATCTCCAATACCACGTGAAAGGCTTGTGCTGCGAGATCAGAGGAAGGAGCACACGGCGATTCTCAAGTCCAAGGGAAGCCAAAGCACGGGGTGGAGAGCCAGATGCCTGCTTTAAAAAACAGCTGAATCCTTTGAGGTTTATAAATCCATTAAAGATGCATCTGTCCACGTTTATCTGTATCTTGTGATAGGAACGGTCAGTGGAAAGCAGGCATTCATAATCCTGACAGAATGCATAAGGGGCCTGCTGCTGAGGACAGCTAGCCCAGGAGCTCCCCAGCCAAAAAAGCCCTTTGAAGGAAGCCCTGCAGCACTTCAGCCCAGAACACCACCTGGGGGATAGGAAGAAATATCTGCCACTCCAGAAGGAAAAGAGGTAAAGAGGTAACCTCTGTACTGCAATAAATATACAAAAGTCCAGGGGAAAGGTAACGCCATGTCTCCTTCAGCAGGAGCATTCACAGCTCTCCACCATTTTGAGTTAAAAGCAGATTGCCTTCTCTTAACTAAGCATACCCCGGGCTGTCTAGGGCAAGAACTGAACTCTGCCAAACCACTGTGTAAGAGAATAAACATACACAGAATGCTTATTTTTCTCTAGATAAACACACAGAGCCAACAACACCACAGCCTCAGTCAGCAGGAGCAGAGGGACTCGTTTCCCTTCCCCAGGCCGCAGCTCCCATGGTGCCACCCGCGCCCCAGGGAAGGCAGAGGAGGGGGCTGGAGGTAAAAGCCAGAACAGAAACGTGGAACAACGCTCCTGCTATAGTCCCTGCCATGAAGAGTCCAAGCTGCTGCAGGTCATGCAAACACAGTCTTATTTACTTAACTTTTTGAAACTTCCAGGTCCCCACTTTGTTCTAAAAAAGCAAGGCTGTTCTAAAAACATCTTCTGACTCAAATGATCCAAGGTCAGCGACAGCATCAGCTCCATTTAATATTGGAAATTCTTCCAGTAGCCTCTGAAAGGGCAACAAAAAACCCCAAGTGGTTTGTGTGCAAAGGAACTAATAAAACCTGGTTTGCTACCCTCTTGCACATGATCTACTTGTAAACTAAACCACAAGAGACTTGCACATGAATGGCTACAAAGGGGTAACTTGTGCTTACAGCTTCACTGAAGATCTGCAGAAGCTTCAGGCCCCCATTCCTTTGTGAGATCTGGTCAACACATCATCTGCTTTAGGAGATGGATGGGAAAAATTGCAGAAGTCTCACTTCTGCAGGAAACAGTGCTAAAAATGGACAGACAGGGCAGTTTTGATATCCTACCACCAGCAGCAAGTCAGGATAGGTTTTGCATTAATTCATACTTCCAGAGCAATGACTGACTGAAAAAGCTACACATCATGTTGAGAGACAGCACAAGCCTACTCGTATTTGTGCCACCCATGCTTCTACTTGTTCCATGCATAAACAGCTTTCAGCCTCCCCAGGCAGGAGCCAAGGGCTCTGCACAAACACTATGGATCTGTTATGTCACATGACTTTCTTATAGCAATGAAAAGGGAGCTTAAGAGGTTCAGAAACACCATTCTTGTAGCAGCTCCCTCTAGAAGGCTACTGTTCCATCAGTAGTGCGGACACAAAAGCACAGAGCAAAAAATTGTTCATGCACTTTTTATTTGAATAATTTCACAATTTACAAAACAGAAAGCAATTCATTTTGCTCAGAGATAAATGCAAGATGGCAGGTCATCCCAAAAATCAGCCACATCATTAACACAGAACATTTTCAAATTAAAAAGGAAAAAAGAGACACCATCAAGGTTAAAGGCAAAAGAACAGTCTGGAACTGAAGAACAAGACCTCCTTGGAAGAAGAGCTTTAATTGCACACCCTTTGCAGCAGAGGTGGAGGTGGGAAGAGAGAGAGACTTTGAAGTGGGACACCAAGCTGTAATTGCATGGGCACTTGCTAAGTAGGTCTGCATTTGCTAAGTAGGTCTCTGTATTCTGTTGAGCAGAATAATAGAAAAAAACAACTCAAGAGATAAGCACTACTGCCTGCATAGGGCTTGGACACCTTCCCAGAATTCAGGTCATAAGCAAAGACTCTCAATAAGCAATAAAGGGTGCCAGAGCAAACACTTCGATGCAACTCGTCTGCATTTGCCTGTCTAGCCAAAAATTAAATGATGGACTTTTTCTTTTTATTGGCAAACACGCAAAACAAAAGTACAGCAGCTTTACAAATTTCAGTCCCTCACCCACTTTAACACAATATGACTGTAAGTCAACACCGAAGTTTTAAATACTGCTATACATAGTATATACTTCAGCTACTAAGGTGTGTTAACTCAAAAAAGAAAAAAATCCTGCATTCTACACTTACTTTCAAACAAGTTCGCTAGAGAATGGCCAAAGCATCCTGAAGCCTGCTGGACAGTCAGCTGAATTTCCAGCACAGTCACACTCTGATAAAAGTAGCTTCAAATTCAGCCTGAAACTACATCTAAACACTAAAGTATGTGCCCTTCATCTTGCAAAGGAAGTCAAGGGACTGGCATTGGGCTGTGGTCACTAGACTTCAGCTTGGACAAGCATTTAAACCATCTGTCAATCATCAGCAACCATCTTCAAATTTCCAAGAGAACAGCAGCCAAAAATGAGGGATTTACAGTTACTAATTACCCAACATACCAGTGTTTACAAATAGGCTTGCTTAACAAAAGCCTGGTAAGTGTTATCGATAAACATTTGTCTGCAGCCAGGTATTGTTCTGTGACCTCCTCAGGCATCACAGCCACGAAGGAAGGTGTTTCAAAGAACACACAAAATACTGAAGATTGAGTTGGTGATCTCAGCTCAAAGCCAGTTCAGCCAGTCCTGACAAAGAAAGCAAAATAGGTGGTGAAGAGATGACAAAAAAAAAAAAACAAACCCACAAAAAAACCCACACACCACACACACCTTTCCCTACATATAAGCTGCTCTCATGAGCATCACAGTTTGTATAGCGCAGACTCATGGTGCCTTCCAGATCAGGTCACCATTCATCTTCAGAGCTCCCATCAATCCAACACCCGCGCCACTGCAACAGACACCACCATCTCCACCCTGCTGAGGTTCACTACCCACAACATGCAGTTTCCACACAAACCTCTGCTCCATTTCCCAGCAAGAGCTCCCTGAGCCATGCTTCTCCTTGCTGTGCAGCTCTCCTGTTTACCCAAACTACAGGGCTCACAACCACAGCCACACTGGTGAGCTGGAGCACACACCAGGCTCTTTCTTACCTCTGCTCACATCATGCCCTTTGCTCAGGGTAGACATTTTAACGTTTCATGTAGTCGCTGCACAGAGAAGCTTTGAGCCAGGGAAGAAGGAAAAGACAGAGGTCAAACAACTTCCCCTGGTCTCCTCACCCTGCCCATGACAGGCCAAGTGGCCCCAGGGGCCAGATGCACCCATGCTCTTCCAATCCGATGGCTGTTGAGGGTCATTGCCCCCTTTTCCAGCTCCCAGTAAAACAAGGGACTTCATTCCTAAGGGATATTACTAATAGGCAGAACCAAAATCTACTGTATGTAAATCTAAATATTTATACTCATTTCTCAGTGTCCCATTGCATAACATTCATTCAAGGGCTGAGTTCAGCAACTATTACAATGAGAGTGCCTTCAAACTGCCAAATGCAGTCCAGGTCTTGGAAACGTCATCAGGCTTTGGCCCTTCAGCTCCTGCTGGTGCTACCCAGTCCGCTGGTTGCCATCCATACTTGCTCCTTGTTTGTTTTAAAAAAGTACTCAAAGCAGATTCACACATTCATAAGAGAAAGATCTAAGAGAAGAAGGAAGAGAAGGAATGTCTCATTCGATAAAAAACATCAAGGTTTTATCTCATCAACTAGATTGAATCTGCAAATAATGAAGTATCATTTTATATAGTTTTTAAACTTGGTACTTTTCTTACCTTAATAGCATACACAACTCTGCTATTTACCACGATCTCGACTATACTACTGCCTTACTCATCTGAGTCCTGTCTTATTTTTCATTGCCTTGTCTTGCAGGGGAGAAGAAAGAGAAAATAAAATAAAATAAATAAATAAAAAAACCAAACAAACAACAAACAAAAAAAAACAAACACACAAAAAAGGGGAGTGGTGATGGTGATGTTGAGTTCCAGTTTACCCAGAAACTCATCAGGCAACACTCTCCTTATTTGAAATGAACAAAATAAATTATTAAGCTGTCAGGAGTCAAGACCCTCAAGTGATCCCAGTTTGTGATCAGCAAAAGGCAGGAGTGCACAGCCTGGCCTTCCCTCCTTCCAGTGGTCCAGCAGCAGAGCAAGACCTCCCATCAAGGGGAGCTGCCTCTTCTCTTGCTGTAGCTTCTTTTTCACCTGCACTTCTGTCTTCTATCCCATAAGAGACACTTTCTTCCCCTCAAGCAGCAGTGGTGTCCAAAAAGCTACCCCTATTTACACTTGTGAAAGCAACAGTTACTGTCATGCCATAACCAATAAAGCCCAAGTAAAGTAAAATCAAGGCATAAAGTTGGTTACTGTAATAATTACCACAGGCAGATAGTTTCGGCTGTGAAACTTTTAATGAAGGGGCATAAAAATGTATATTGACAATATATTTGTCAAGCAGATTAATAAATCCCTTCCAACCTTCTCCCAAAACCAGCAAGCCTGGGAACCTACTGCAGTTTCAAAAGGTGAGTCAAGGACTAAGACCTGATTTCAATTTAAAATTCAATTCAATATGCTTAGAAAAGTGCCCTCAACTTTGTACTCTAAATGGATGAACTGGCCTGTAAAACCCTTTACAGGAAACAACTAAGGGAGGATTCTAAAGCCACAGAAAGTACAAAGAGCTAGAAATACACAAATGCATGGGTTTTTAAAATTGCGAACCGGCAAGTAAATCCAAAGTTTACATTGCAATCCTATTTGCTGCACTATTTTCTGTCAACTACTAAAGCACAAACAATTTTTTCTAATCAGCAAGCTCTACTGCTTTCTCCTTGCTTATCTCCTTTCAGAAGCATTATTTATTAAAAAAAAAGACAAACCAAAACAGCAGAAAACTGAAAAGCCCAGATTCTCCCACCTTCTGCCTACCTGTAGCATCTCTATCCAGTTATGAAACCTGTTCAAACACTCTAGGGCACCTCTTCAGTGCACCATCTACTGAGGTTCTTCCTCCCAAAGCCCAGCTCCACAAGGTAGGCCAAGGCCAGATGGGGCTTCTTGAGGTCCCACTCTCCCTGTCAGCCTCCCCACCTGCATGTTCCTTCACCTGCTCCCACACCAGAACTGCTCTTCTGGCCACCACACAGAGATCTGGTTCAAACAGGGCATCTGGTAAAAAACTGACTTAATTAGTTTAAACTGAAGCTGTAGTGGAACCCCATCCTCTGCTCAAGTGATGGCAGCCACGCTCCAAAACAGCCTGAGACCTGCAGCATCCCCCTTGCAGGTGGGTAGCTGAGATGTTACAGGGCTCGACCAATGGAAGAGGGATGAACTGTTGCATGATAACCCCTTCACGTTCTGCCTTGCAACACATTGCTTGTTGCTCTTGGTTCAGAGGATGAACCCAGGATATTGGAAACCTGGCTGTGCTCAGCACCCTCTACAAAATGTCCAAACTGAAAGAGGACTGAGTTGCACCGGGCTTGTGTTCTGATGCAAGTTACACCCTGTGAATCAACCTGTGCTTAATGGTTCGTTTACCATGTCTTCACCAAAATGTTTTGTGTACATGCGCTTGAACAGAAGTGGAATATGGTGAAGTTATGAACCCAAAAGAAAATACTACCTACCTATTTACAGATAATGGATGTGAATCAGCAATCCGATAATTAACATGGGTAAAAATCATACCACAGCTAGAAGATTTGTTTATGAGCATGCAGTCATGAAACTGCAGAGATTGAGAGAAGAACGAAGAGGGAACAGAGCAAGCACTATCCAGGGAAGTATGACCTGGTACACGTCTGAAAGACAACGGGATCCAAACCCAGCTCAGAGTTCCAGTGGAGCATCCCTACCACGTTTCAAACTTTTTTGCTTGCCTTTGTTGGGAATAGTCAGATGAAAGTTGGGATTTCTCTGGGAGGGTAGTAGAGAGGTTCATTTTATACTGAGGGCATAGGGGAGAATGATAAAAGATCTCTGGAATACCTAAAAAAGCAGTTCCTTTCCACATCCAGGGAATGGCACCATGTTTGTAATTATTGCACTTAGCACACTGTAATGCTCATACCTGCAAGATAATGAAATACCAATGCTAGTGTTAACAACGCTCCTTCTATAATCCTTCTGATAACAAACACTCTTCCACTGCCTTTTCTTTCTGACCAAATCACTACCAAATGCAAAACAGCTTCTGAAAGGTGTTCCCCCCCATATCTTCCAGATCTATGAAGATGAAAACATATAGGTTATTACTTGTGTAAGAGGTTAAATCCAGACACACAGCAAGGAGCTCCCATCTTGAATGCTCCACATAATGTTCGGACAACTATATTGTGCAGTATAAGCTCTTTTACAGATTACAAGATTTTTCCAGCATTGGCCATAAAGGCCTAGCTAAAAATCAAACTTGTTTTAATACAGGACACTTGACTAAAGTTCAAGGGGGAAGGGAGAGGGGGAACAAAACAAAAAAAAAAAAAGAGCAAGGGTGACATACTAGCATCCTTACCAAGCTACTTCAGGAGCTGTTTCGAGCTATAAATCACTAAAAAAAAAAAAAAAAATAAAAAGATGTCTGCCATCAACTTTGGCTGTTACAAGAAAAATCACTAGGTTTATGATTTTTTTTTTTTTGCAAATACCACGTTATTTTCCCATAACATGTCATTTTATCATCTTATGAGGTAAACACCTACTTCACTAATGGTATTGTCTATTATTGTCACAGCTCAAAGCTACATCTTCATATTCCAGTGGTAACTTCAAAAACGCCTCAGGGAGGAAATCACCAAATCATTAAAATCAAATATGCTTTGAAGAATATTTGGGGTCTGTACTTAGGGGTGGGGAAAGATGTGCCTTTTAATTTTTTTTTAATTAAATCATCTGCAAGTTTTAAAGTTCAGAGCGTTAGAAACTGCTTTGATGTTTCACTTCACATAATATCAACCTTTTAGCACAGTATAAACAATCGTGTTTCCCCATCTTGAGATAAGCTTCACATCATGTGAACATGTAACTGAATCAAAAGCAGCTGTCAACTTAGACAAACTCATCAACTCTACACATGAAACAAAACAGCCTGTGGTATAACTCTATTGAATCTTTTTTGCCCATGACTGGGCAAATGCATGCCGTAAGTGGAAGACATTTAGAAAGACACTAAAGGCATTTTGTAACTTCTGTTCTATTGGAATAATCTGTAACTTATTTAAATCCTTTCACATTAATATTAAGGCATATCTTACCACCTTGCAGTCCTGGGAGAAACAACAGAACAACAGTTTGGGTATCCAGAACACCAAAAGTCTTCCTGTGACCATCATATCAAAGAAGGATCTCTGAAGCCCCCATAAGCAGGATGACCTTTTTCAGGGTAGCATATTAGGAGAAGAGGAATATTAAGTCTTTTGTAGTATTCAGCTCAGCAGGTGCCACACTGGCCCCAAAAGCTTCCATAGCCGCTGGTGCCCCTGGGGGACAGGGTAAAGGCAACTGGAGAATCAAAGACACAAACGAGAGGGTGCAGCCAACTGCACCAACTGAAAACACACTTTGCAAATTCATCTCAGGCACAGGTGAGCACAAAGCAGGGGGTTTTTTTTGTGACAAAACACAGGATTAACCTCCTAGGAACCTGACCACAATTTGGTGATCAAAGAGAAGTCAAACTGATTTGCATTACACCACCTGCCATGTTTCAAGCCAACTTACATGATTTTCTGACAGCTTGGCACTTGTATAGGGTTATTGTTTTACAGACAGTTTCATTCTTATTCAGAACTCAAGAAAGGTGTACACCGGGAATTGTTCTGTCTCTATTTTATAACAAACCTGCCACCACTCTATCAAGGCAGCCACAAATGCCCTGTAGTTTATTAAACCAAAGAAGAAATCCTAATGGAATATGCTCTGCTAGCAACAGAACCACTTTGTATTTGACATACATCATCTTAGGAAGCATCACTGGTTTTTCTCCTCACCTAAATACTTGGCATTTATTTGAGATAATGTTATGTGTGCTAAGGTCTACAATGCAGAAACTCTCTACACTGTGTGCTGGCTAATTGGTACCCAGCCTAATTCAGAATATAAAAATCTCACCATACAAAGCATATGAGCTGTCTGCTTCATTTTACAGAAAATTGAGTATTCAGACCAGGGTGACAAAAAGCCAGATTTTTCTACTCTTTGATAGCGCAGTCTACTGAGTATTTTCTCAAGAAAATAGTTGCAACTTAAAGCACAGAATTAAAAATTTCGTAGAAGATATTTTCTGTAGTATACTTTCATTAAAACACAGCAGTTTTTAGTCAAATTCAATTTTATTCTGCCAACATTATACTTTTTTTTTTTTTTCAAAAAGCAGTAAAAATACTCCTAGGCAATCCAGAGACCAAGAAAAGTTCAGAGACATGCATCAAATGGTCAGCTGAACACTAATACCATTTTTCAAATTCTATGAAAACAAACTTGTTCCCATGAAGGCAAAATCAGACCCCAGAGCAATACTTTGCAGCTGATACAGAAAATGTTGAGAGAAGATATTTAGATTCATCAGCGATTCTGTTACAAACCATAGCACCGCAAGTCACTCCCAGACTAAGAGGAGAAGGGAAAGTAACTGTACCCAAAGAATGAAACAGGTTCTCACTTAGCCAGGACCTTAAAGAGAAGGAGGGGAAAAAAAAATTAAAATAATTCTGTAGAGAAATAATTCTTTACACACTGTCAGTCATGGACCCCAAAGAAACAAACTTAAGAAAAGCAACTCTTCACATAAATTAATTCAACTTTAGCTTCAAGAAGAATAGAAAAATGTAGTTGAAAACAATGTGATGATCTAATTCAGAGGTTTATCTGACCGATGTCCAGAAGCACTGGCTGTCTCCTTAGACTGCCATCTATACATGCACTAATCTTTTAATTCATTGTAGTGGTACAAGACAAGTACATCAATTCAACAATAATTTAAGAGTAATTTCCCCAGGGAAATAACTACGTTATATTAGTAAACAGAAAAAGATGGTCCAGTCTTTGAACTCTACAATGGTCCTACTTCATGAGAACATCTTATCTAGCTACTGTGAATCTACCCTCTTAGATCCTGAGATCCACTTACTGGGCTCTAAGAGCAGCTAAATGGTTTTCATTATAGAAATTGTTGATTAAGACTCCTTTCATCAGCCATCACCCCACATTGCATATTCTTCAAAGGAGAAAAATGTGTTCCCTTAATTCAACAACTAAAGGGGCCCTGAATATCAAGTTAAATACTCCCAGGATTCTGTTTATTTTAACCTGACCTGCTGACTCATGCAAAAACTACAGACAGTCCTTGGGATTAAATTTTACACCAAAATTAGCTCACAAAGATTTAGAAACACTTTCAAATACAGAAAATAAGATTGTAAACTTACAAGTTTAGTCAGACACTGAATAAGAAAAGTAATGCTGTGCTAAGTTAGGCTTCATGAGAGCTGCAAATATCATGACCAGAGGAAGATTAATTAAAGATAAAATTCTCCTTAATAAAGTGGACTTCTCATGTGCAGATTACATGGGAGCCTGAGCACAGCTCCCACCAGGTTGCCTGCACAAGTGACGTTCCCCTGACTCAGTGTCAGGTGTTCTTCTACCGCCAGCATCTGTGTGTCGGCACCTGACACAGCAACTGCTCCAAGTACAAACTTTCTATTAAACTGCCCGTTTTTGTATGGGACACAAGACATCGCTTACTGGTGTGGAAATACAAACAAACCACTTTTTAGCCTACACTCACAGGACAGACATAATACTTTTTCTTTCTTCTTTCTGTCCGAGCTGTTGAAAGACAACCAAGCCACAATTCAACCCCGCATCTCAAATGAGACCTTTATTGTTCCTCACATGCAACCAGGATAATTTGTTCCAATTTGCTCTCAGCAGCAGACAAGTGTTCCTATTTACCAACCTGTGACAGATAGGCAAAGATTCCTTCCTTCTCCTCCATTCCTTAACTACCAAATACAAAAGCAACACCTACTTCAAGCCTTCAGCTGCAAGGGCAAAACTGCCAGGTCCACGCCTCATGGAGAGTTATGGATTTCCACAGTCTTCACGAATACCACCCATTGAGGCATTTTACCCCTGTACTGTATCACAAAACAAGAGCCATCACATCAATCTAATTTTTGGATCACAGGTACTCCCGCTGATGGAAACGAGGAGCCTGCATTTTTGACACGATTATAATGATTTTTTTTCTCCTGCTCTAATTTCTGTTCCTCAGTCTTCACTTGGGTTAAACAGTCTAGTCGGATGGATCCAGAAACACTTCTGCAGAAGTTCTCCCACTGCTTTCCCAAGTCAAACACACATGCACAGTAACAAAAAAATGGGCTGACTACTCTTTAAGTCACCAGTCTGGAGAGCTGGGGATCAGCTCCTGCAGCACGTATCTGCTGTCCACTTTAGGCACAGCCTAAGTCACTTGCCACTTGTCCAACTTCCTACTACTAACAAGCTAACCAGAGCTGCAAAGAAAAAAAGAAATACTACCCTTTACTTCACAAAGGGTAACGCAAGACGCCTGTTTATACCTACACTACATAATCTTCGCACACAGCAATGACAACATAACAAAAAAAATTATAATATAGTAGTTCAAATCACACCTGTCATGAAAAAAAATGCACTGACTCCTATGCTGATCGCACACCAGCATTGAACGTTAAACTTACTCATTTCAGACATTAGGACAAATGATACAGGTCAATCATCCCATAATGCAACACGCAACCCCCATATTCTCAAAATTTTAAGCAGTGTCAAAGAATATGCCAGTTTCTGCACACATAAGCACTATGGGTCATGCTGAAATCCTTAGTGCAGTTGCTACAGGTTATAAAACTTTACCAGATGCTTCTCAGATGAACCATGAAGATATTTTGCAATTAAATGAATAGCTCTGAACAAAAAGACTTCCACAATCTTAGCTTTTACATATATATCTATGTGAAAAAAACACTAATTCAAGTCACTGGTGGATGAAACCGCAAGATAAGCAGCTTCTGTTCCCAAGGAGCAGAATTCTTCAGAAGAGAGCAACCCAGTATAGAACATCTGAACTAAACTTTTTCAAGTTTACAGGCCAGTTTGATCCTAGACACAATTATGTGTAAGAAGTGACTGAGAAATCCTCTACAATACAGGCCATCAAGCTACTTCTGCAGTATTAACAAACTTGATATATCCCAAACTTTTCTTCAGGAGGGACAAGCCAGATCATGGTATTCCCTGTTTCAGTGGAAGTAAGATTAAGCACTTAATTATTCAGCAAACTGTCACCTTCAGTCAGAACTGAACTACAGATCTACAGTATTTATTACTAATATATTACTAATTAGCCTTTATAGAGACCCTGTTGATTGGGTACTCCAAACACAAGATACAAGGACTGTGCACTATGAGAAAGAGCACAGCATGGTTGGATCCATGGTTGGATCCATGCACTTGATCACACCTTGGATCAATTAGAACACAGAACACAAGACAAGCAGTCCTAATGATACACCACAGGGATAACTACAAAATATTACAGACAACTGCCTTTGTAATTTGCCCCTACTGTATTACTGTATGTAATTTCTAACAGAAATGCACTTGCAAACAGCATTTTCCACAATTACTTTGTGGATAAAGACTGAGACGGAGAAGCTGACAACCAGCATGCCAAGTACTCCTACGTACCCAACACTAACACTTGATGCTTCCTCTGAGGCAGATGAACCACTGCTGCTTTTACTATTATTTTCAGCACAGCATAGATTCCTTCATATACAGGAACACGAATTCTTCTCCAGCACACACACAGATGAGTAACTAGAAAATGATCTTAATTGCTACATAAATCACATGTGGCTAGTTAGCATAGCCAAATATATGTCTGCATAGGAAGCACTCTCCTCAAAACCGTCTGCAGTATTTCATCAACCTTGCAAAAGAGCAAGTATGCCAAAAAAACAAAACTAAAGCAGCAGTTGCTCATCCCAAGTCAATTCACACCTGTCTACAGAAATGTGTGGGCTTTGTCACAGGCACCCAAACTCCTACAAAGGCTGGACAATAGTCAGGTAAGCACTGCTCTGAAACTGGAGGGGATGAGAGCATGCCATGCTCACTCCAGTCTCATGGGGTGCGCCCCTGAAGTCAGTGGGACATGCTGGTTTTAAGACCTTTAATGAATGTTGGTGTCAAAAGTACAAATCTTTCTATGTGTGTATTTTACATATGTACGAAAAATACATACTGTCCTCGTTTTGTTAAAAACAAGTTTCTTTTTTAGTGAATTTGCCTGTCAGCTAAAGCCTTCTTATTAAATGCACTCTCCTGAAAGCTAGATAGATGTTTTGGTAGACATAGCAATGGAATGCGAAGTCATTGATAAGAATGGATGCACATCTCATGGGAGGGGCAACGAGAAGCAGGTGACCAAAAACTGACCAACTGAGTATAACATCCTATTCACATGATACTTCATATAAAAGTGGGAGATCACAAGGATCTTGCCCCTTTTCCTTATAGCTGACATTAGGAGAGGACCTCGTGAGTCGTCCCTGTGAACTGAGGCCTAGTGATAGACTGAATCCAGCTCCAATTGGCTACAGAGTCCAGTCCAGGACTTTGGTGCCGGCTCTACATCTGCCAGAGCGGTTGCTGGGACTTTAAAGATTGGTTTTGTATGTTTTGTATTATTTTCTTTATTTTTATTGGTAGCATTAGTAAAACATTTTTAATTTTTCCAACTCTCTTCTTTCTGTCCTTCTTTCCCTCCCAATTGCCTGTCCTTAGTGGGAAGAGGGGAGAGGGAGGTACTAAAGGCCGAGAAGCGGAGGAGAGGGGGTTAACAACACATCTGCCACAGTTTTATTGTCACTCCGTAATCAAAACCTTGACACATACATAAATTCTTCTGTTGTTGTTTTTGTTTAACATGCATAGATAGATAGATAGATAGATAGATAAATAAACCCCTGCTATCTGTACCTGGGAGGACAGTGCTGTAGGTACTGAGCAGCCTGGCCTGACGTGCAGCTTGCAGACGTGTCCGAGGCCTCGGCTGCCTGTCCGTGGGGAGAGCTGAACGACGGACACCTGTCACTCTCACTTCTCTCTCCCTGACGTTTCTGTTGCTTGGCTTGGCTCACAAAGACACTTTCACAGGCAAATGCTGCATTACAGATCTACCGCTTTATCTAAAATCCTCTGTTAATCGGTTTATTTGCAACTGTTAATCCAACACTGGTGCCACTGGCTCTTTACACGAGAGACAAACTGCAGTATCTGTTTTTTACTTCAGTTTTTCTTTGTATTTTTGCTCTTATGGTGGCTTAATATTAACCATCAAGAACCTCTTCCAAAATAGTTATTCTGATATTGTTCTTATACACAGGTCTACAGCTGAAATAAAAGGTCAAGAGAACAGGGCATCAAATACTCTCCTTCCTTAAATAGCTGTTGTCTGATCTGGTTTGGACTGTGTTTGTTTTTAACAGATGATCCCAAGCTCAGTTGCTTTGCATTTACCTGAATTCACCAGAGTCCTCAATTTAAACAAAATTCCTTGTGTCTGCATGTCTGCTCCTGAGTATAAGCAGCCTAAGTCTAAAAGTCTAAACCTTTTGGACCGTAAGGCAATAGATGCCCAATACTTTTGACTAAAATGAAAGTCCAAAGCTCCAGTAGTTCTACCCTTTTGCCTTTGCACTTAGATGAAGTCACAGGATTATCGAAACTCAATTATATTATTATTTAATTCACAAAACAGCCATACAAACTAGGTACTCCAGAGCTTACCAGCAAGAAGCCTAGCTACTATATTCCAGAACTCAGACAGGTGAACAAAAGTCTTTTTTCCAAATAAATGACCAAAAAAACCCCACAACAACAGAAGCAACAAACACCAGTGTTTATCTGGCAATATTCAAATAAACATCAGTAACACATTGCTGGTACTCCAGAAGTTTATGCTAACAAAGATGCCTCTAATATTGCATTAATAAGATAGACTAAAGAAAAAAGTGGGAAGAGTTAGTAACCATAGCCTGAATACTACCTGCCACTGTTGCTGTACTCATGACCCTTAAATTGCTGAACGTAACAGCACTCATTAGATGTTTTCGTGACTCGAACTCGTCTTGGGATAGTACATTAACCTATCTCTCCTATACTTGTTTCTTAATTTTTTGTGTGTTAGTAGATACTATTTCATATAGTAAAGTCCCCAAAATTTAAATTGATGATTCTAAGAACCAATAATGATGACAAACTAGTGTACAGCAATCAGTGTCCTCTGCACAGTGCATAAATAGCTCCAGAGATGTCAGACACCAGAAGGGGACTCTGAGTTCACCCTAAAACAGCCACCACACTCTTCCAAGCTACTGACACACACACCCCCCACATCAAGCACTCTGGAAGCAAGGCAGAAACACAAAATAAGAACCGCTAGTTTACTCAATGTTGACGTGGGCTTAAAATAGACACAATCTCTACCCTGCTCATTACTTCAACTCTTAACTTTCAAGTATTTTAGCTGTGACAAAGTTTATCCTGTAACATTCACTGACTGTCAAATGAATTAATAATAATAAAAGAAATAAACACTACTGGATATTTTTAGTGTTTTCTTTTTGTTTTGTGGGTGGTTTTTGTTGTTGGTTGTTTGGGGTTTGTTGGGCTTTTTTGTTTTGTTTTTTTAAATAAGTTTCATGACTACACGTCAAACACAAACCTAAACTTTTTGGCTCCAGAGCACGCCTATAATTAGAAACCTCATTTGTTCTGGTAGTCAGGAGAGCCATTTTCCCTGGGGAATGTTATTGGAAGGAAACCCGGGAAGAGTTGTAATGTCCAAACAACGCGAAACTTATTAATAACGGACACTGGTAACACAAAGCCGTCCTAAGCAGTCCTGAGCAGTTACGCACCGGATTTTATCCCTAGAAACTGTTTTCTTCCCAAATAAAACGGTTCTTTTGTCTGTCTTCCTCTCAATGAACTGCCTCGAGCCACTGTGCAAGCTCACATGGAACAGATCTAAAAAAGGGCTTCTGCACGCAGAAGCTTGTCTACTTTTTCACACTTACACCACCTCACCCATTTAAAAAGCAAAAAATTGCTATGTCTTTCTCTGCAAACCCCCTCTTCCAACAGTGGAACAAGAGATGGCTGGTTACCTTGCCAGGACTAGTTAAAGAAGATTTTCACCCTCTGCCTTTTGCCTCTCACCTTCATACCTCTTCTGCTCTTCTATATCCGCTTTCCATTTCCAGCTTTTTTAACGGATTTCCTCTCCCACCCCCATTACCACACCTGCAAATTCCACTGACACGCAGAGAAGACGGTCACAAACACAATGTCATGGCAGGGGGCACCGGGTGTGGGTGCTGGGGAAGGAACTAAGACGGCGGGTCAGGAAGGCACAAGGGCTGAGAGGAGCAAAGGGAAGAGAGAGGGAGAAGTAAGATTGCAGACTGGGAAGGACCGCTGTTGATAAAGAAGGAATGAGCATGTTCTCATGTGCAGGAAGAAAGCATACATTTCTGGAAACTGCCAACAGAAGCAATTGCATTTTTCTTGCAAGCACTTTTACAGAACCCTATATGGAACAGTGCAAAACAGAGCATAAACACACAAATGCTTTTTCCTTTAAAGATATGAGCAGCACCCAAGTGCCAACCTTCATATCTCAAAGCTATTTTACACTAGACTTCACACAGATCTCTCTCACATTTTGCATGCAAACATGACAGGATGCAGAATACAAGCTGTAGGATTTGCTCTTTTTTCTAACAGCTGGGATCCATGATCTCCACAGCATCACCAGCTTCTGCAGCAGTGTTTTTCCTAAAGCACAGTGGTGTCCTCTCTCATAGAGCCCTCACATGTAAGGGCAGCTACACAGACAGAGAAATCTCCTGTTTCTAACCATTACGGTTACGGCCCAGGGGAACATCAAAACACAGAGCAGGCAAAACCAAGCACAGGGATGTTCCCAGGTGTTTGCAGTGATCCTCACAGAAGACAGGAACTTAGCAAGGCTGGGAACTAAATCAGACACCAACCACAATGCTTGAAAAGCCACTGTCTACAAAGCCAGTCAGGAAAGGAGAAGTATTGCAAGAATTTAGATCAACCATGTTCAAAGTAGGAGAAGTAGTGTGTGGAAGGGAAGCGTAGAGAACATACGCAGGAAGATGTGTATCCCTCCAACATATGGCAGGGCTCGCAGGAGCAGGCGTGACTCTTTTCACTTTTCCTGAAAGGATGGGGGTGGGTGCGAGCAAAGAAGCAGAGAAAGGGGGCAGCTTTCAGAAGTTTGCAAAACACCTTATTTTGGTAATTTCTCTACAGGCAATGGATGATTTCCAAAGGCTTTATCATACAGAAGCACAGGTCTGACCTTGCAAAAGTTTATGTGCACGGGTAACTTTACCTCACATGAGCAGTCACACGGGCAGGACAAAAATATTTACAGTTCATCCTTTTTCATTTATTGAGTCATTGCAAACATGAAACACAGCCACACTGAGCTTAATCTCACCTCCAATAGTTAAATTTTACAACAGCTACAGAAGATAAGAAACCTTAAAACTAAACTTTCATGAGCAACAACACAGCGTAAAGCAACCTGCATTTTACGCACATTGCCCTCAGATTGAAGTATTTCTTGCTTAAGAAATCACTCTGGGGCCACTAATCAGCCTCAAAACATCATGCTGCCTGTCATACGCTGGAACGGTTTTTATGCTTCTATTTTTTATAAGTGGTAGAGCAAGAGGAGGAGACAAATCTTTAACCACTCAACAGATGATTAGTAGCTTTGGGCTTTGCCTAAGATGCCTATCACAACACTTTTACACCAGACTTGCTATCAATCCATTAACCCTGTCTTAGCTGTAGGAATTGAGGTACATAAGTAAGCCCACCCCTGCCACATTAAATGAAACACAAAAATTCACTTGGCTACTTAATTTCCTTTTTTCCCTCCTATTTTTTTGGTAATCCACATAAAACGAGTCCAAACACTACTACTGAGTTTTTCTGCAGGCACAGCTGCAAGCCAAAAGCTTGAAACAATTTCTTGCCTGTGAGAAAAGGGGCAGAGGGAGCTGATGGAGGGATGAAAGTAACTGCCAGCACTTAGGCCTTCTACAAAATAAAAAACACACCAAACAACAACAACAAAAAACACAAACAAAACACAATACACTTCAGAAGTCCACTACAAAATTATCTGTACAGTTGAGAAAGACACAGAAACAATAACTAACAGCTCCCCTCCTTCCTCCTTGCTCTAGGGGACATAGTATGCATTTTTTTACTAAACCTCAAATACAAACCAAAAGTAACATCCTCATCTGTACAAAGAGGCTTATTATGACTGTTATTGCTGGAAGGGGAAACTCACTCTTACTGGCCACATGACTGTTGAAATCTACATTCAGCATTGTTTGGGGATTATTTTTTTTTTACTTTATAACTCAGCAGCTCAGAGCAACTGGTAATAACTTCATGACTACAAACATTTAGCTGAGAATTTCTGATGCTGCAGAGTCAGCAATGCAGATGAATTTGTTCCAGGCTACTCAGTGCATACTTAAATATGTACCCTGCAGCACCTCACTGCAGTATTCTTTTGAGAAACAATACTGGAGCACAATATCAAATTTCAGGGTTTTTCTTCCATCCCCCCCTTGCTTGGAAACATTAACATTGCATGCAGCACTAGCATTTAGTAAGACAACTCACAAAACGACATTATAAATACACAGATATGCTTTTAGGATCCGAATCAAAACCTGAGCCTTCTCACATCTCCTGACACAGCAGCCATGCAAAACCTGACAGCAGTTGGGTACCTGTTTGCTCAGCACTGTCACACCACGGTCCTCCTCTGT
Source organism: Patagioenas fasciata (assembly GCF_037038585.1). Lineage (NCBI taxonomy): Eukaryota > Metazoa > Chordata > Aves > Columbiformes > Columbidae > Patagioenas > Patagioenas fasciata. Next base: position 179,323,382 of record NC_092520.1, read on the forward strand.
CACAGCCAGGTGGCAGCCAACGCCGGCCAGACAGGTTATCTAGTGAAGTTCAAGGACACTCAGCAGGAGTTGCCAGCTTGCACCGAGGCCCTCAGGTTAGTGGGAGGCCTACACTCCAGACAGATGAGAAAAACCCGACCCCTGAGGAGGGGCACAGCAAGAAGCACCCTAGGTAAGCAGCCATGAGCTGATAAAAAGCCGGTCCCAGACTATTTGCACAAGGTGCCTGAGCTCAGGTGCAGGGAGAGGGTGTGCCCAGGCTCCCTGCCAAACTTGGCAAGGGAAGCTAAAGCTCAAGAAAGCTCCGTGCGCTTCCTTGAACAGGAGCCGGAGTTTCCCGAGGGGCAGTTAGAGGGCTTAAGTTTTGAGCAAATCACAAACAGGGCATAACAGACGGAGAATCTCGGAGAAACAGAAACCAACGTTGGCTTTCTGCAGCACAACAAAGCCTAGAGGAACAGCCATGGGCAACTAATGATGAGATTTGGCAAGCCCCATGGGTGTCCCAGAGGGCACCTGAGATATCCAGGCTTTGATAAGCAGGTTTATAACTAGGTCTCCATAGCAGCAGTAATATTGACACCAAAGTCCAGTCAGGAAAAAACACCACAAGTTTGTACAAAGAAATAAGCACTGAGCAGAAAGAAGCCACAGTCGCTGATAGACACAGGGGAAGAACTAGCATAAACAAAACAGGCTTGCTAGCTTACTGTTTCCAAAGCTATAAACCACCTCTAGAAAGAAATCCTGCGCTTTGGGAAGAGAAAAATGAGAGGAGGCTGCACTGCTCAGCTAAAGAAACGTGACGTTTACCCTATATGGGATGGGATGGGACAGGGACTGTTCCATTTTGTATCCCTGACATGAGCTTTGCTGCTAGGAGAGAGGGGCTGGTTTTGGCTCCTCAACACACCAACCCCCTCACTCTGCCTCCAGCCCCGCAGGTTCCCCACTGAAATCCCAATGCTGACCACAAAAGGAGCTGGTTTGGGGTTTTTGCTTTCTTTTTAATCAGTTCTTCACTTCAAAGCCCACTTAGAGTTGATATCCTGCGCTTGAATGCTTAAACCAAGGCACTTAAAACACTTTTGAGGGGCTTTCTCTGCCAACAAAACAGCTGAAGGGGCTGTCATTCATCTCGAAACCAGCTCTGAGAGCGGTGAAGAGGCAGACCCCACCGTACCCGGCGGAGAGCTGCCAGCAGAGCCGATAGCAGAGCTGATAGCACGGTTACTCACCGCACAAACATGTGATTTTTGATCACATCCCCAGCCCGCCGGACTCCCAGAGTGGGGGGATCAGACTCGCAGTCTGGCTCCCTCGGGCCGGCTCCCGAGCGGGACACCGCGGCGGGGACCCCTCCGGAGTCCAGCCCAGTGTGAGCCCCGCTCGAAGCCCAGGGAGGGAAGCCCTTCCCCTCCGCCTGCTCCGCGCTCCGGCCCGGGGCCCGGGCGCCTCCCGCGGGTCTGTCCCCGTGGGGGAGGGGGCGGCGGACACGTGGAGGCCGAGCGGAGGGAGGCGGCGCGGAACGGAACGGCCCGGACCGGACCGGACCGGCGGCAGCTGCCCCGCGGGGCGAGGCCGCCGCTCCACCCGGCACGCAGCACTTACTTGCGAGGCGGTCCGGGTCTTGCCCGGCGGCCTTCTGAAGAAGGAGGTGCGGGCGGTGAAGAAGAACTCCTCGGACTCCTCCTCCTCCAGGCTGCTGTAGCCGCTGCTCATGCTGCTGGTCCAGGTCATCGGCGGCGGCGGCGGCTGATGGTGCTGCTGGGGCCGGGCGGCGGAGAGCGCCGTCCCGGCCGCCGCATGGGGCCCCGCCGCTGCCGCTCCTCTCCCAGCGCCGCCGGGCCCGAGGAGCAGGAGGAGGAGCTGCTGCTCTGGCGGCTCCGCTCCCGCCCTCTCCTCCCTTCCTGCCTCACAAGTTTCCGCGGGCAGCGCCGCTGCGAGCCCCGCCAGACGGCACCGCCCCGCCCGCCCCGCGGGGCGCCCGCCCCGGGCAGCAGGTGAGGGGGCGGGGGCCGAGCGCTTCCCGCCCCCAGACCCCGAAACACCGGTCCGGCGGGAGCTGGGGGTCCCGCCGGCACGGCGAGCCCAGGAGGCGGGTGCCGGGGCCCGACCGCCGCGGAGCGGTGAAGAGGGAGGCGGTAGATCAAAGGACGGGCGTGGACTGGAGATACCGACCCTCCTCCCGGCCTCTGTGCTGACATCTCAGCATCAGCCCCATTAATTGCGAGCAACGAGGGGGTCCTTGCTAAAGGAATGAGTTCTGAAACTCTCCTCTAATAATTACCCGATTTCATTCTCCTAGGTACCTGTGAGAACAAAATTATTAAAAAATAACCTTTGGCAAAATAACTAAAAGCCTTTCCTGTATTGTTCTTCTAGTAATCTTTGAATTTAAGATTTGCAACTGGTAGCAGACCCTGTCGTGCTGAGCAATAACAACCTGGAATCCCCGCAGCTGCCGTGGGCGGCTGGCCCTGGCCTCTCCTTGCACACGCGATCAGGCCCACGGACTATTAAGTCAATGGAATTCATTGCCCCAGGATGTAGCGAGGAGCAAGGCTTGTGAAGACTCAGCAGAGATTAGATATGTGTACAGATAGCAAGAATATCCAGACCTGCAACTAGGAAACATATTTAAAAGCACAAAAGTTCTGATAAGACACCGTGTACATCAAACTCATTAATGGGGGAAATGACAGACAATGCCTGAAGGCCAAGTCATTCCATAATTACCTGCTTCAGAGTTTCTCATGTCTTCCCTTAATTTATCTAGGGCTGGTCACTGTCACAGACAGGATACAGGGTTTAAGGTATGGCTTCCTAGGGCTATGCAGCTGCCCAAAAAAGCAGACTTGCCCTTCCTGCACACCCTCAGCCCAGCGTTCTTGCTGTCCCCCCATGCCACAGCAGTGGTCCTGTGGGGGGAAGTGAGTCACATCAGCCACTCATGCCAGAGCAAACCCCTGGAGATGGGGCTGTGGGGATCCGGAAGGAGGGCAGGTGACACCTTTCAGCAACACCACAGCCCTACATTAGTTTAAACAGATTTGAAGCTGTGTGTTTACCAAACCATGACCTAAGCCAATACGTCAGTTCCTGTGGTCTCAGAACTCGGCCACAGATGTATCTTGGATGCCATTAACTGACGTCTCCTTTCCCTCTTCCTCATCTCACTGATCCTTCACAAACTCCTCGTCTGCTTCATGCAGCCTTTCCTGTCATCCCCACTCACGTGGGGAGTGGGTTTGTTTCTGCCAGTTAGGTGTTCTTCCCACACCAGTATGCCATATGTATTGATAAAGTCACCTCAACACCAGCAAAATAACTCACACTGAGAGCTTAAACCAGTTAATCCATTTGGGGCGTGTTAAACTCTCATTTACCCAGCACCTCTGATTCTCCCAGATTGTCATACAGAATTTGGCATCTGGCAGATTAGAAGGCTGCATAGCTTTTAAAAACAAATAATTAAGTCTAACAGTGTAGACGCGAATGTGTCAGATCTTGAGCCTACTTGTGAGCACTGTAAAGCCCCATGGTATTCAAGACAGCTTCAAGTTGAACGCCAAGTTACTTGAATGTGACTAAAACATATTAAAATGCTTGCTTTTGACAAATAAACTTTGTGTTACCTGGCTCACCAAGACCAGCCCCATGCTAAAAAGAATCCCCACCAGAGATCTGCTGGGCTTGCCTCTGAACCTGTTGAAGACCCAGTAACCTCAGTTTACAAAGGTTTTGGATATAACACCCCTGACCATGATCACAGTTAAGGTGAAGGTTTTTAAGTGACTCAGGTGTGCTACAAAATGGGATTTGTGTTTCTAAACTATGAAGGTGTTTTTAAATGTTATCCACTGGCACACTTGATGGACTCCCCAGCAACAACAGGCGCTGTGTGCATACAGAGCTTGTTTGCCTGGTTGCAGGCTCAAACCTGAGTGTGTGTGGGTGGACCATCAAACTGGCAAAGAGGATCATCAATAAACTGCTGCAAAGCAGCTCGAGTCCATCTGTGCAAGATCAGTTCCAAGTCCTAGGCTTGAGCTGATACGCTCTCTGGCAACAAGGCACAACATTCATCTTGTCTGTGAAGCATCATTTATATTGATAACACTAACAGTATCGTTTTCTCCTGCTGCAACAAAAAATGGTGGACTATGTCTAGCTTCCTTGTGATATACGTTCCAATAGGATTTCAGTCCTCAACTACAGCTCTGGTTTTAAGTCTACTAATTTTGACAGTGATTTTTATTTTTAATTTTTAATTTGACAGTGATTTTTAAATTTTTTTCAGATGTGACACTGAATCAAACAATTCACATGAAGGTACAAACAGCTGTGATGCCTTTCAATTTTGATGTGCTTGGTGTTTTTGAATAACATTTCCAAATACTATCGATTATTTGCAAGGCTGATACTTGAAGGTGAGTTGGTACCCCTGTGGATTTCCCTGTTCCCAAGCTACTCTCTGTTCATACTTTAAAGTTCTCTGTGCCCAGACAAGTACTTTTCCACCTTCTCAAATTGACTTCTTGATCTTTTCTAGGTAAAAGTCATCCAAGGCTCTTTGTTAGGTGCTGCATTGAAATCTCTACACTACCAGCCTTGAGTTATTTTCAGTTCACTCTGACAGCCCTCTTAAATAGTCAACCAAAAAAAACCCCCACAGTGTAATGAAAACAAAAGACAGCCACGTCTCAAGATAAAGTTACTAATGAGCTTTCTGAAATCATACTTGTTCTTAAGGAGAATTATTGAAGCATTAGCTAAAAATAATGAAGTTAAAAGCCAAGGAATGTGGCACAGGAGAGAGATTTAAAACACAGATAAGCACTATGAGGCTCTCAATCAGTTCTTCTGAGAAATACTTCAATCCAGTGAGAAATTAAGTTGGCAATCAGTTATCATAGATCACACAGGCAGTTGGCAAGAAGAGGGAGATACTTCTGGTTGGTTTTTGTTTTTTTTTTTTTTTTTATGAATAAGTTCAAGTAGCAAGTAGAGCTAGAAAGGCACTTGTGAAGAAGAGAAGAAACTTTTTTTTAACTAAAACTTGATGACACAGATATAATTTTAGAATATTTTTAAACTATAGCCTACTCAAACCAGTTTAAAATTGGTGACTCACATAACACAACAGAACATAGTAATGTGGACTCTTTTCCAAAGCAAGAGTCTCATGAATAAAATACTAACAAAAAGCAATCACGGGCAAAGATAACCTGTGTGATATAGTTGTTTGTTGTGTAGGAGGGAAAGCAGTATTTTAAATCACTGTTACATTCAAGGATAAAATTCAGCTTTAAATCACTTCGCAGTTTTGGAGAGTCAGTTCAGAGAAATGAAACATCAGGCATAGCTTCCAGAAAAGTGGAAATTAAAGCTGAACTTTCTAAAAGGCAAAACAGGTGTGAATAATTTTATTAGTTTGGCAAGGATTATGACTTTCAACTACCATAACTGAAATAACCCTTAGCACCAGATATCAGATTTCATAAAGGTGGACTGCTTCACAAGGTCCTGCAGCTTCCTTTGTTTATTTGTATTAAAAGATCACTTTGTCGAAGTGGTCACAATAGCAGAGCAAAGCACAGTTGAATAGGATTACAAGTAGTGCAGTAAATCCACCCCCTGCTCTGATGAAGAACCAAAGTATTTACACCATCCCTAAGAGACCTTTAGATAACTCATACTTCAAACACAGCACAGGAGTGTAGCACTGCCCGACAGGTTATCCTTTTCAGTGTTTAAGCTACCTATTGAGTTAGAAAGTTCTTCTGAAAGATCTCATATAAATCCTTAACCTTGCTCATTTGCTTCTTAGCAAAAGAGACGGAGAACGGTCCATTGCTGTTTCTTATAGCAACCTTTTGGGTATTTGAGGACTCTCCTTGTTACCCCCATTTCTTCTCCTTCCCAGACTAAACAAAGGGGCAACTGATAAAACATCCTACAGTGTTTACATTAACTCCATCAGCAACTGCATGATGTTTACATGCTTCTAAAACATCCCCTCAGACCTCTGACATAGAAACTGGGAAGACTCATTAAAATGGGAAAACTACAAAACATTCATTCTTCCAGCAATGGTGCTGGAGCACCAGACCAAGATGCTCACATCTACACACAAGCCTTGATCTTTTGTCCAGATTTTTGCCAGACTACATCAAAAAGCAGTGTGTTAAAAGAGCAGAAAAGCTAAAAGCAAGACAGGGCATGGGCTCAGAGAGTCCTGCAGCATTTCAGACTACATTCCTATTAAAATAAAAACAGTAATGTGGAGTTCTCAAGAGAAGAGTCTACGGATTCCTCCTTTCCTACCTCTCCCCTGGGTAAAACCCTGCAAGGATGTTTGTGTCCCCCAGTAACAGGACCTGTGGCAGCCCTGCAGCTGTGGGCAGCAGCTTCCTGTGGGATGAGAGCCATAAGGGAAGCAGGACCTGCACTGTGGGAGGGAAAGGGTTCCTGCAGGGACTAAATTTCCTCACCTCCCTCTAAACCTGCATTAGTACCCCCTGATTTGACCAGTGTTTTGCAGGAAGTTTCATTAATGACCCTAGCAGTATTTATAATTGCTGTGAATTTACAAGATGTCCCCACCCCCTGTCTGCTTCAGGAACCCTTTTGGTCACTTCTGGAGTCCTGCAGTTTGCTCCCTCCCTCTCATCTTCTGCCTTCACATGTCTTTGTGAATGCCAGCCTCAATCCTATAGAAGTTTGACTATGGACATAGCTTTACCCATAATTAGTCCCTATGGGAGATACTAAATCTTAAAATACACTGAAGACTGAAATCCAAAAGGCTTATCTGTAACATATTTACAGGGAAATATAATTATTCCATGATGTCCATTATGCAAGTTATGGCTGCATAGCAAAGACTACCTAAAAACAAGTTGCAGAGGAAGAAAAGACAGTTTGTAACAGACTGTCCCTTTAAAATCAGAAAAAAATAATTCAAATATCATGTTGGTTTAGTTTTTTTCCTACATTCTATCTGAAAACAGTGGTAAGTTCAAATGATCAAAGCAAAGCAATAAAGTTGACATACAACCCCAACACTGAACATCCACTCAGGCCTGTAGTTTCCTTACACCAGTAAACTTTCTGTTTACTCATTTCTTCCATTTGTCTTGAATTAATAGCTCAGGTCTGTTTAGTACCACTGGCAGCAATGACAATTACCCTTTGATTCATACTCAGTGACTTGTTAATTCAAACAAGGTCATTCCAGCCACACAGGCACATGAGTGCAGACTGAAAACAAACAGGAGCCAGCTAAGCAGCCTCTTTCCATCTCCTGGCGAAGAAATGCCATGGGGACACATCCTTGCTATGGCAGGTACAACCTTAGACAGCACTGTTAGGAATCCTGTCCTAGCTCCTAAAATTCTTAACACTGCCCAGCACTTGGTGCAACTCTTTCATCTAAAATCCTTAAAACAAAAAAGAAACCTGGAAACTAAAAATAACCCACATAATCGATTTGTTACATGTTCACGCACTTGCAGTCACGCAACAAACGTGGTCTTCATCTACCATACTTGGACTGGTCAAAAGATAACAGAACCCAGAGCAAGCTCACCTCCCCCATCCCATCTGGAGGTTGTGCTCAGAGCAGTCAGACCTATGTTATTTTGAAGGGAGATAAAAGGAACAAGGAGATTGCACTTGTCTCCTTTTTTACGATGCTGCATACATGTGGCCACCTGCCTATGTGCATAGTTTTACTGACATCAGTAGAGCTACTCATAATTTTACATATGCACATAGTTTGGAGGACTGGGGACTTTATCTTGGTTCCAACCAAAAGCTATAGCGTTAAAACTGTACCCTTCCTGATAGTTTTGGAATTACCATCATCCTCGGGTTGAAGTTTGACAGTTGCCCAGAATATCCAAGTAATACCTCTTTTTATCTCAAAAAGATGTGAGTGTCATCAATCCAGCCTAGCAAGATGACTCAGTATTGCCCAGTGTAAAACTACAAATACATCCTTCACCACAGGAATATTTCTGCAGTTTGAAGACACTGCCATGGAGTATGGCCTCATCATGTGGTGTGAGCACCAACCGTCCCACATCCTGCCCTGGCCCAAAACCCACTGGGACCAACTGAAAGACTCCCATTCCCTTTGAAAGGATTTAGATAAAGCTCATGAAGCCAGTAGTACTAAGAGTTCAAAGCTGAGTGCCACATTACATCTGGCAATCCATTCCCTGCAGCAATGGCCTTCTCAGCTTATACTGTAGCCGGCCCTAATAATGTCAGATCACAAGTCTGTCAGCACCCGGATGTAGCCCAGAAGCCCTGATTCAATAAACAGGTGAAGAATTCATCCGTACTCGCACAGTCCCATTGATGTGAATAGTCAGACAGAAGTATAACCTAAAGTTGGCCTAGGGGAAGCTCAGAGGCCTGGCAGTGCTGTCATCTAATTCTCTGTAAGCACCCACGCCTTGCCAGGGTAAGCAGTAGAGCTACTATGTAAGAAAATATAATCTTAAGGAAATATTCTATAATAAACTGTACAGAAAACAGACATTCTCCTACTTTTAATTTGGTTCCTAATTGCTAACAGTATGTAAAAATACTTGGGGCAGTAAAATTAACGAGGACCTTCTGTTTTAAGTATAGAAACCACAACTGTGGAAGCTCAGCATGCTTTGTGGATACCATGAAAATGTGAGCCCTAATGCACTGTAGCTGCAATCTGATTCCCAGCATCTGTCCTCAAACTGGTGAACTGGTGGGGGAAGGGGCCTTCTGGTCAGGGAATCACATCCACATTGTCATTTCCTAGACAAAGAACAAGAAATTGTCCTATCATACTGCATACGAGATGACATTTTGCTCTATTTAATAAGCCTGATTGTGATAGATTGTAGAAACTCCCTAGAAACTGTCCCTGCAAAATTTGGACTTTCTATTAAATCGTCTTGACAACAGCCCATGAAGATGAGGATCCCAGAAAGACAGCGCTAGTTCACAGGACAACAGATCTGAAAACTTGTTGCTGGAATTCTTATCTACTCTATCCAGTCCACCTTTAGCTGGAAAAATCTGAAAAAAATTGGCCTCAAAGTGCAGTGCACTGTGCAGGCTGAGCCAGCCCTACCAGCTGAACTGCTGGGGGTGCAGCAGAGCGGCCCCGCTTGTGTTCTCCTGCCCGCCCGCCTGCTCCCCAGCTTGCAAGCCCAGCAGGTGATGGAGGAGCTGCTAATGCAAGGTAATTATTTTTTTTTCACCTCTTGTATTTCTGCAGTGCTGCACAAGATTAACATTTTTCACATTTTCAGCAGGATGTGACCACCCTTGAAAATTTTGCCCTCAATCGGTCTTTCTTTTAGCTAACTCTCACTAACTCCATTCACATTTGGTCTGTGTCCCATTCACTGGCCTAAGGCTTCCCAATTCCCACCTTTGCTGTCATGCTCTTCTTCTCCCACTGCGAAAGCACCAGTGCACAGGGGAAAAAAAAAGCAGGACAGCTTAAAGAAGAGACAGGAGTGCAAGGACAAACAAATAAAACAACAAAAGCCAGAAATCAGAAATACGCAAATTGGCCAAAGTGAAAAACAAACAAAGAAGATACTATTTTGAAATAAGTATCAGGTTTTTCTATCCAGAATTCCTGAAAACCCCAGAACAAATGACCAGACAAACTTCTGTGTGGAAAAAGAGCACATGTCTAGGAAAGCTGAGATGTGTATTTCTTATTTTGAAGGAAGATTTAAAGAAAAAATATACTGAAAAATTAAAAAGGATAATGATGGGAAAAGTGGACTACATGAAAGGGCAGCTAAAGAAAGTGCATGTGTCAGAGGTGAGAAGATACTGGAAGTAGAATGTAGAAAAGTAGAATGAAGAATGGAGAAAAGAAAAAAAGACTATACGGTCCTCCTTTTTTTTCCTTTCAAAACTGCAAAAAGATGCACACAGCATCGTGAATCCCCAGTTTAGGAGGTTTAAAGTCGGCCTTCTGGCTTCACATACAGAGGGAAAAGGAAGGGAGGGAGTGGGCACCTTACATCAGTGGGAAGTCCAGGGGATCTGCAGACTGCACGGGGCTGTAGCCTTGTGAGAGGCTTCTTGCTTCTGTGCAGGCCTTGCTCTCCTCTACCTACATTTTATCACCCAGATGTAGTGACAGCACTTTGGGGAAAAAAAAAGATCACCAGAGGGAAAATAAGCGACATTTGCACTTACATGTGGCAGAAGAACCATCTCCCCCTGAGGGAAAGAAGTTATTTATGCCTCTGCCTGCTGCTACATCTGGTCCTGCCACGGGTGAAGAGGTCAGAGCCTGAGTACTGGGCTGATACAGGGCAAGCTGACATGACTTATTCTTATCTATCTCATTAACAAAACGCCACAAACGTCATAAAAAATAAAACGCAAACAAAGGCCCATACTTTTAAGCTGGGAAATGTCTTCTCCATCACTGGCCGCCTTGAGCTTAACACATGCCCCCACAACCCTGCAACACAGGGCATGATCAAGACCCCCGTTACTTCTCTAGTTTCCAGCACAGGTCAGACACAGGCCAGTATTCAGGTCATGAAGGAAACGGCTAATCTGGCATTTTATATACTTTTGCCTATTTGTTAGAAACAGCCTTTTATGAAGAATATGCATGACATGACCTACTTGTAAGACTTGGACCTGTCCTGCCAAATAATTCAGCTCTCCAGCTCAGTCCCAGGGTGTGGTGCTATGATAGTCTTACTTTACATTTTAGTTCATTTGTGGGCCTTCTTTTACAGCAGTTTAGTGCATTTCCTTCAAAACAAACCCCAGAAGTGCTTCCAGGGGCAGTCAACACCAGAAATCATGCCAACTTGGCAGCATGGACCCCTCAGCCTTCCTCTGCTCTTCGCCATCCTCTTACGCCACCCCAGCTGGTGTCACCCCCTCAGCCTCCCCTCACGTTTTCCAGGCAATTTGAATTAATAAAACATGCATGCTGTATCTTGAGATCCACGGGTACTGGGGTGTAGGACACAGGCTGCTCTAGGAGGGGGCATCTCTAAGAAACGTGGACCTGAGCCACCCAAGGCCAGGGGTCACTCCCGGGGATGGAGGCCTTTGGCTGTAGAGGAAAATAATCATGTCTGGCTCAGAACTTGTGCTGCATCAATGTGTTATTTTTCAGTCTTATCTTGAAAAGCAAAATATTTAATTTTGCAGTCATTGCTTATGTGTACCTTGCTTATAATACTAAGCTTGTTTTCTAAAATCAGAAAAAAACCACTATTCTTAGAAAATAAAATTCTTGTCATATTTTACTAAGCTTGGGCGATTACTCTTCACTGTGATTTGAAAGGGATGATCTGAAATTTTAATACTGTTATCATCTGGATGGAGAGAAATGGTGGAAGAACATATAAAAAGAGGTTTCACTCTGCAGAGCTTCAAATATGAAATTTTGCCAGTTGCAGGACATACCAAACTGTACAAAGATCCTACCAAAGCAACATCTCTGGTATTTTCCCACTGCAGCAATGTCCAAACTGCGATGCCATGGCCACAGATTGTTTTTTTAAGGTTTTAAAGAGGTTCTGGAAACCAAACAAGTTTTAAAGTAAGCAAGATTTTTATAAAATCACCTGTAATTGTTATCCATTCCTTTTTCTTCAGCCGTGGCCACAGACTCACTGTACAGAAGCACTGTTTACATGCCACTGCTTAAGAAATCAGGCGGGTTTAAGTCAGGCACCTGTACCGGAGCATTATACAAGAACAGTCTGTATTTGAGCACTGCCTGTCCAGCATGACCTGTGCTTTGTGGAAACTTCGTTAAAAATCACAGATATCAGTACATGCGAAGGAGAAGCTGGGGGAAGGCAAGCAGAGGAGATGAAGCAGATGTGTCAGACTCAGGCTGTTTTACAAGCTATGACTCCAGCATTCGGTACCAAGCATATGCTATATTTTCTACTTGAAAGCCGATGCCACTTCAAATGAAAATGGTTTTGTATGTGCTGCACCATAAAATTACACAGACACAGAGGTCTACACTAACTAGCTGTTTACCTCTGTGTTCTACCACAGCACATAAGTTATAATCGGAGGAAGGAAACTCCTAGGAGATCTGAAGGCTTTAATTGTTTCAGCGTGCAGATGGTTTGCATTACAGCAAATCGACACAGCTCAAGGTCAATTCATAGTTCAGCAATAGCTGCTTCGGCAAGTGAATTTCATTTGTTTACGCCTCTTCTGGGGAAGGTTTAACTACTTTGTTACTTATTTTATAGATATTTCTAGGCTTAAGAAATGCCGCAACAGGTGAAACTGGAGGAGCATAGTTTGCCACAGCCATTTCCTTCATGTCTGGTACTAGGCAATTTTTAGAGCAGCTAAATATAGCTGTTTTCCTACAACATTTGAACACTTTGTTTCGACATGTTCCCTTTTCTGCCACTGACATAAAAACGTTCTCTACGGACCCACAAAGCCATCTCCCACAACTCTGATTTTGTTGAGATTGGCCCTGCAGTCGCTGTACCCAGAGACTGAGGTCTCATCCAAGTCAGCGGTTACTCTTGCCCTTAGCTATCAATCCGAGCTGCCCCTTTCCCAGAGGTTCCCTGTCCCTTTGCACAGGCAGCTCAGCTGTTTGTGAAGCAGCTGCTGAACTACCATAATTTAAGACTTAGATTATTAGGATAAACTGGAACCAATTTTTTTTTTTTTTTTTTTAATAGCACCAGGCTGAAATCTGCCACAGCACAGCAGCTGCTTCATCAGCTGAGCTGTCCTTTCAGGCGAAAGGAAGCTCCCCAGGAGGAAAACACACTGGGCACCAGGGCAGGGGGGGCTACTGTAACGATACCAGGGTAAGATGTCACTGGTCAGAGGTTGGAAACCTCCCTGTAGGAGAGGAACACAAAGTACTGTGGGGCACAGAGCACCAGCCTGCTTGAGCCACAAGAAATTTCTACTGCGTATACCGACTGGATCCCAGATCTGCCTGAGTAGCTGCCACTACACAGGTAATCCCACCAATGCCAACTCCTAAAAAACACAGCTAATCCCACCAACGCCAACTCTTAAAAAACAGAGGTAATCCCATCAACGCCAACTCTTAAAAAACTGCGTTTGGCAAGAAGAATGCATGATTTTTGTTTTAAGAGGGATGGTCTTTGTTCCTCGCACCATGTCTTTGAGTTCTGCTGATAGGGGCTGATGCCCATCAGTTATATGCTGTCTCCATCATTTACCATCTACCTTTTGTCCTACAGGGGCAGTGCCAGACCCCCACAAAACTGTGGGGCAGCACCAAGTCTTCCCACCTGCAATTGGTGTCTGGAGTGACAGACCTAGAGAGAAGCCACAGCAATGCATTGCAAACCGAGGTTACGTTGGTGTGACTCAACAGATGTACCGATGTGTGTACGTGCAGGTAATTTAACACTGCGGATGCTCCTCCCCTCTCCTAATATGTGACCAAATTAGCAGAGTCACAGGATAATTGAAAGATGGGTTATACCTCAAAGACCGAAAGTAATTGGTGAACTTGCAGACCTCAAAATATGTCAGAAATGTCACTGAATGTAACATCACAGTAGAACTGCGCTAAAGAGCTCACACTCTGCTGTATGCATTAGGGTGTCTACCTTGATTTTGTTGAGGTCCGAAAGTCATTTTAAAAGCTAACTGTTTCAAAGACCTGTTTTTAAATTAACCTAGGAAAACTCTGCAACACTTTTTAAAAGAGGCTTGTGGCCGGGTTGTGAGGATTTGAAACAGAGATTCACACCAACATTGTGAGCCGTATGTAAGAATTTCACATCTACATCCAGGAAGCCATCTGCTGCCACAATCCCCCAACACTGCACTCACGGGTCCTCGATGTGGCCATAACATCTGCTTCGGCATCTTCTCTTTTGGGAGGATCTGCCTCTACATGCTTTGCTGTTTTCAAAGGTCTGCCTGCTATTGCTCAGGCCGATCTGTAGTTGGGCAGATACCCTTACAAGGAAATGCAGTGATTTGTCCCCCTCCTCAGTGGGAGTCCAGTTGGTACACCCACCACTGTAAATCTGTAATCCAACTTTACTGGGTCCATCTAAAATAACTTTGGGTGGCAAAAGGCAGCCTGAGCTTTAGTTCTAATTCTTCACATAGATAACAAGCTGAGGTGCATATACAGGACAGCGTGTAAAGTTTGTCTAGCTCCTAACTTGGACAAAAGGCTGCAGACATCTGGGCCAGAGGTGTGGGGCTGCCAAAACGAAGCAAGCGGCTGGAAGCAGAGCAAACTGCCTCCAGCAGCCCTGCCAACAGATTCTGCAGGTCAGCTATTGAAATGATTTGCACATCAGCATATTTCAAATTTCGAGTGCAGCCTTTTCCAAAAAGACTGCAGCCAGAGCGTTTGTAAAGAAGGGGCTGTTCTCAGAGAAAAGCAATTTCACAAAGAATGCATTTCCTTACTCAAACTCCAGAAAGGTGAAGGTTTTCCTAAAACTAGCACCAAGGGCATATCTGTGACATGGAGATAATTACTGGAAGTAACCGGTAAAACTGCCAAACCAAACTGCAGCAGAACTGCCAGAAATTTTTTCCTTCTTAATTGTAGCCAAAACCCACAGGTGCCTTAAAAGAAACAAAAGTGTGGGGAAGAGTGTGGAATGACCAGGCAAGACTGCTCTTTGCATGGCACTTTAGCACAGTCTAGAGGACTTGTCTATGAAATGCTGCCAACCGTTGGACCATGGCCAACTCGTCTCTAAATTTGGGTAGCCTGATGGTGGGTGGGAGGGCAGCACGCACACTTCTCTTGCCTCAGCAGCCCCATGTCTGCTAACCTCTCTCTCTGGCTTACGATGCTGTGCCGAGTCCCCAGCAGGCTATCTCAGTCCAAAGAAGGCTCAAAACTGCAAGTTGAGGATGCTTTAAAGAAAGAATAAGATAGTTAATAGATGTTTACAAACTGAGAGTGAAACTGGATCTGTTGTGGCAAAACTATGCTCTCACTGACTCCACTGGAACCTCCATTTCATTTTTCACTGTCTAACCTAATGCAATGATTCTCAAACCCAGGAGTGAGGCTGCCCTGGGAGGTCCAGACTACATGATGGGAGACAGAGGGAGACAAGAATAAAAAAGCCAGATGGCTCCTGTCAGCCCCTCTTGTCCCTTTTCTGTTTCTCTCTTCCTCTTTCTCTACCAGCAAAGGTCTCTCGCCAGCCCCACCATGGGGAATGTGCACATGGGGCAACCTACTCCTGCATAGGGCAGCAGGACCTGCCTGGCACAAGGTGGGGGAAGGCCAGTGGCTCCTGGGGCGTGGGTTGGTGCAGGGGAAACTGTGAGAGCTGTGCAGCTCAGCACAGCTCAGGAGGTTCCTGCTGGGAGATGGAGTGCAGGATCTCAGAAAGATGGTTCAGCCAAAGGAGAGGACCCCTGACCTACCCCCAAAGAGGTAAGAATGCTTCTCAGACAGACAGCAGCAGCCTAATGGCAACTGGAAATATGGATCCTAGGTATTTCCAAATCACTTATTTCTTGTATGCATTCACTCCAACAAATCATTCCTGTCTCTAGCTGTATCTGTTAATTGTGAGGAAAAGAATCTAAAAAGCTCAGTAAAATCATAGTTAAGAAATGCAGATGACAGAGATTTTACTCCTTTCACTTTCCCATACTGAGTTACCACTGAATTTACCATATCTGTAATCCTCAATTTTAAGAACTCATCCTTGCTTTCCTTCCCCAGATTACAGATTCTTTAACAAACGCAGGAACATTCGTAGAAATTACGGTAAAGCATGAAGAAACAATTAAGTTCTCAGAATGTAACTCTGTGCCACACTGTGCATTTATTCACCAATAATACTTTGCAAGGAAGAGCAGTTCAACTGCGGCAGATAGGCAAAGAACATTATTCACAATGTCACAATTTCCAAGAACAACTTCTGCTTCTGACTTCCCACACTGAGACATATTTGAGGTAAAATGAAATAGCAGGTTTGCATACTGTGGGCACTTACCTCCCCCTAGAAGAAGGAAGAAAAGAAAGTTGGAGGTGAAAGACTAGAAATTAAATCAGCACATCTGAAAACCAAGGCCAAATTGACTTGCTGAAGGCCATATCTAATCAGTCATTAATAGAGCAAGGACTGCAAATCTGGCTTCTTCAGTTCCAGTTTCACGCTCTAATTCCCACCTCCAACAAATTGCTTTATAATAATCATAAGACCTTACTGATTAGTCACATATGCAGGTAAGGAGATCTCTCTTCAAGGTTACTGTAAAGCAAAATATTAGTTAGGATGGCAAAAGAAAGGTCGAGAGGAGAGGACAGTGCAAATGGAAAACTCAGAGCAGCCCGTGGACTGAATAATGTTCCTTTAAACACAAGCTTAGGAGTATTGGGAAATGCAAAAGTAGTGTTAAGCCTTGCTATACACTGTTTTTCCTACCCCAGAGAATAATGTTGAAGAATTGTCTGATGAGGTCGGTGTGATAGCAAAGCTTAGTGAAGTCAAGACAACATAATTTAGTCACAAAGTCAGGCAGCTGAGGTCATGGCCAGGCAGGATGCGCAGTGCTGACCTCATCCTGCTGCCCCATGGTAACTATCACCACTGCTTAGTTCTCACTCAGGATTGTAAAGCAAAGATAATCAATGATGGTTATTTATTTTGCTATAAAAATACACTCTGTCAGAGAACACAAAGCCTTAAAAGGGGGTGGACCATGGCTACGTACACACTTGCAAGCACTGGCAGAGAAAGAGGTGGAGAAGCATAGGATATGATTTACGCAAAGCAGATAATTGTATCCAGTTATCCAGCTGACTGCAGTACCTCAGTAGGCAAAATACCTGAAACGGGCATCTGCAGCTCTCCACTGGTTCACAAGACTAGTTGTAACATCTGTCCTTGAAGATCTCTTGGGGTCTCATGGTGAAAGTTTTCTTTTCAAATGTAAAGGGGAGATGACTTTTTCCATTTTTCTCCAGGGATTAGCCATATAGGACAGGCATGCAGAGACCAGCTGGGTTTATCTTCTCAGGGCACTGTCTGGCGTCCAAGTAGCTTGGCTCCAGCATCATCTGGGCCAGGAGCTGATCCAAAACTCATCCTTAGGAGAGGCCTCTTGAGTAAGAACCAGATCACAAGTCATAAGAAATATAAAGGTCACAGGTGAAAGGTGATCGAGATCCAAAATTACCTCTGGATCAAAAACCTCATCTGGAAATCACAACTATAATGTAAGGTGTATGTCTTGAATGAAGCAATGAAGTGACTTTATCCCATTTTTGAAAGGGTTATTACATCACTTGTGAAATAAACATTCATGGAAAAAAAAAAATTATCACCAGCATAGTCTTTGTAGAACTAAAACCCTGCAGGAGTCTACATTCTGTAGCTCTGTGTCTGCATTCAGAAGAAGCAAGACAACAGCCATTCTGTGTATCTGGGCAGCTTCTTTTGCTTGGCTGTAAGGTCTCAGAAGGTCCCAGGAACCAGAGGTGCAGGACCTCCACTGGGACCTATGCTGCTGGAATGGAGGCTTTCAATAGCTTAAATAAACAAGGAGAAGAAAACACGACAAAGTGACTATTGCTCAAGATCTCCCACAAGTCCTATGAGAACCCAGTATGTTATGATCCTGGGAGAGCCAGCTACTTCTTTATGTTTTGAGTAGGAACAAGAGGACTACCCCTGAGAAGTTTAATTTGTATTACTTCATCACCATTGTTTTTAAATTACATATAACAGGTGAGAGTTTCCTCCTTCCCAGTAAGTATATTGAAGCATTAACACTTACTATATTGCTGAATTTTTACATGCTTATACACCCTATTTGCAGAGTAAATAGGGAACATATAAGTTCTTATCCACACTGCCTGTGGAGCAGACTGACAGGAGGCAACACATACAAGAATGGAGCTTCACTGTAGAATGAGTGGGAAAAGGTGAACCACCACAGAGCACACACATGGAGCTGGGGAGAAACCAAGCTCATACAAACAGGGAGGCTCCTCTGCACCGAGGGAGATGCTGGAGGGCAGATCTTGGGCAGCATCCCCAGTTAGAGGAAGCCATGAATCAGTAAGGAAAAAACGCTACCTCCTGTCATTTGATTCCCAGTCTCTGTGTAACAAGGCCTTCACATCGCTGTGCACCTATTTCATGCTGTATACCATACGCAACACATAAATCTTAATGATTTAAAGGACCGTTTCTCCTTGCACTTTTTCTCCAACAAGATTAGGCAATGCTATTTGAGTATCGTAGAACCACCTAGAACACACGGGATGTCCAAGCTGATATTACTGTATTCCTGTAAGATAAACAGGACTGCATGAGAACAGCATGGGGCTCTGTTCTCTACCTGTTTTCCCAACAGCTGTCTGTGGCTGCTGGGTGGCAAGCTACTTGCATCAACGACTGGGAACAAATATTTTCATATCTTCACCCAGCAATGTTATCATTGAAAACAATCAAAAACCACTCCCTACCTTCCTTCCCTACCAGGGAAGGTTTTTGCATCATGGCCTTCCTGCACTGAGTCGAAAGGCAGCAGCAATCTCTTCTCTGTACATTTCCAACAGCTGCTAACGCCATAAGTCAACAAAAGAAGCCTGATACAGTAGCAAAAAAAAAACAACAATGAGAGGGTGTGAAGCTCCAAGAATATTTTAGGCAATCTGGATGAGAAAACAGGATATAATTTTCACAGCAGTTCTGATTTTCTCTTCTAATCAGGTCTCACTGCCATCTTGTTATTTGTTTAATACAGGTGTACATGGTGTGAATTAAGAGGTCTGCAGTTGTGTTACCAGCCCAGCTACCTTCCTGAATATTCAAATGGAACATCAGCCTCATCAATAAGCACACTAGAGACTGTGTGATATTAAATATTTCTTTGGACTTTCTTGGAAAAAGACAATATTTCTTTGGTCCTGCTTGGAAACCAGTCACCACTGTGGTTTAATAGATTAGGACAGACCTGATGTGGCCACTGGTAATTCCATTTTGGTCGATGTGCTTTATGGATATAAAGTAAATAATGAGACAGTCTGTAAAGGGGAGAATGAAAACCACTGTCACTCTGTTTAACAGCCTATCTCTAACAGAAAGGTGAAGTTTAGTTGTCTCTCTGTCACTGCACACGGAGAGAAGTCAGTGTTAGGATTGCACCAGGACAGACTCACGGGGGCCAGTGTTCACGCCCCACTTACCAGTTTCCCAAGCAGCACTCATTTGCATGTTTTGAGGGTTGAATAAGGCACTCAAGACCTACCCTGAAAATAAGCTCTAGCATGATTTTTCAGGATTTTTGAGGATGCTTGAAATATAAGCCCTACTCCAAAAATAAGCCCTAGTTACAATTCATTTTAAAAAGTCAATTTAAATAGTGGCCAGGCAAATATATATGTAAAAAAGTACTAAGTTTTGGAGCAAAAATGAGTACAAGACCCTGTCTCATTTTCAGGGAAAACAGGGTAGTTAGTGATTTATCACCCAGCAACAGGGCAACTTCCCTGTGCAATCACAACCTACAACATATACCAGCAAAATACCCCTCTTCAAGCATGCACGTTTTGACGCAGGCAGCCAAAATTCATTTGCCTACACACGCCTCATCAAAACCGATCATCCTGGTGATCGTTGTCCTGATCTCTTTGCTGCAAACTATCATATGCCCAACCCTCGGGAACCTGGCTTGCTCAGGCAGAGCTCAGCCACCCTTCACATCGCTGTGCATCTATTTCATGCTGTATACCATACACAACACATAAAACTTAATGATTTAAAGGACCGTTTCTCCTTGAACTTTTTCTCCAACAAGATTAGGCAATGCTATTTGAGTATTGTAGAACCACCTAGAACACACAGGATGTCCAAGCCTATATTACTGTATTAAATTTGTAATGTGATCATCTGTGCTCTGCTGAACCTGCTGAGATACTTGGAAGATATTAATAACTTTGAATCAGGAAGAAAAGTGCCATAACAAAAAAATGCAGTTGATATTTTACATCCTACACCTGGCACAATACTGACAGCAGGAACTAGAAAAGATGGTGGAAAAATGTGTGCAGTAGAACAGTCTGTATTAGAAATAAATGGTGAAATAAGAACATCCACCTTCTAATGACAGCTGACAAAACAGCAGGTTGAAGCTGGCCACATTACTAGAGAAATACATATTGTTTTCTATGGAAACTACACCAACTTTTTGAATATGAAAACACATAACTGTGCAAAAATCAAAAGTGGATTTTAAATGTTCCCCTTGTCTAATAGCAGTATACTCCTGTAATTTGAAGCCTTGTATGCTGCTTCTGCATAACTAGAAAATCAGAGCTGTTTGACTGGAGTTGATCTGGTTGCTAAACAACCTATAATTGATCTTCTCTGGGTTTCAGCAATATGTTCTTTAAGCAGTGAACTTGCTGCCTTCTGCTTGAAAGATCAGGTCTGTACTCTACGCAAGTAAAAAAAAAAAGAAATTAAAAAAAGTTAAAGGTAGATTTACTGAGGTAAATGTGTGATTTTTAAATAATGTTTTAAAACCATAGTGGTGTAACAACATTATTCTGATTGCTTCTATGGGCTGAAAATTCCCACCAAGTGCCAACAAGCTGAAATCCGTTCTGTTAAAAATATTAATTCCAGTATTATGTCATTTGGTGGTATGATGATACAGGTCCACTCAACATGTGCCTCATCCAGTCTTTAACAACTGGACTTTGAGATCCACTTTTCATTTTAAAAAGCCCCTCTTGTTTAAATGCATCTTTTGTATTCATCCTACTTGCAATATTGAACTACTGCCTCTGTCACTATTGGCCCAAGCATTTACTCGGTCTGCTCTAGCAAATCTGACAGACTACTTCCTGATGCTTACCCCAGAGAATACTAAAGAAGCCTAAATACCTGATATAGTGAATTAGACTTCCTAAAAATGTTGCGAGGAATTTATAATTTAAAGAACTTCAGTCAGTACTGTGCAAAGCCTGTATTAGTGATACTCCTGTGAAGGAAAGCTGCAGACAGCGGCAGAACTGTTTGAAAACTTGGGACTAATTTCCAGTCCATATAATCTATCAGGGCTTTTATTTATGCCGAACAGATTTCCCTAGAAGTAGCCTGAGCAATATTAGAACTGAAATCAGCTCCAGGTTTAGTTCGAAATTTTTCCCAGTCACTGGTAAAAATGAAACTATGCTCCACCTGCCAAAACAAACATCATTCAGTTTTCCTCTTTTCCTTTCAAGTACTACCAAGCATAGTCAGGTTTAGCAGAGATCTGAAATACATAAGCCATAGAAACCATACCCATTGTACATACAGAGTACACGCCACTACCAAGAGTTAGTGTGGGAGAGCGGTCAATAGCTCAAGAGTAGCTTTCATTATTAATCAAAAGCTGTATACATCTCCATCGTGATATTTTGCTTTGTATTGTCCAATTTTTCCTAAAGGGGATCTTTTTGAAGAGATGTCAAACTACCTCACTTCTGAGTGGGAAGAACTGAAACTACTTTCAGTTCCAGTTACATTCAGATGGTAACCCCAGTGCACACCCAGGTCCTGATGTTTCTACATTTGCACTGTGAGATCCTCTCAGTCTTCTCCATAGCAGGCTCATGCATTTGGAAGCAAACTGGGGGTTGTTATTATCCAAGTCATTTGGGACAGCCTATATGCCTTTATATACTTAATCAAGTGCCTCTGGTCTTGTACAAACCTCATCTCTGACCACCTCTGTCTTTGGGAAAATTTGAGTGCAGTGAGACCTCTTTGGGAAGGCATGCTGTCTTGAAATGGTATCTGTGGCTCATACACAGGAAATTTTAACATTTTGATCCATCTGGGATGTGAAAGGCAAAAATGAAAGTCCACATAATGGCTTTGATACTTCTTAAGAGTTTGAGAAGCCCTGGGCAGTGTTAGTCAGAAGGTGTTGCTCCTGTAACTGGTAATGTGGTAGCACAGGAGAAGATGGCTGGGAAGGGGCTCTATTCATCCCCCTCTACTTGTTCCTGGAGGAAACTGGCACCTCTTTCCACAGTTCTTTCTGAGTGCTCTGTTGCAAGATCACAGAGAACGTATATCCTTCATTTCATCTTCAATTTCTGTAGGAAGCCTTTTTGCAAGGGAAACATTTAAGGCCACACAATTAGCAAAACACCATCCCCTAGTCACCTGAGCCATGTATTTCTGCCAGTAGGTACTTGCAGTATGTTTGAAATCGCGAGTTTCATTTACACATAGTCAGCCCTGCAGCCCCAGCAACCTCTCAAAAATAGCTGCATACTGGAATTTCCTAGACCTTTTAAAAATGAAATATATATATGTGTGTGTATATGTATATATATAAACACACACAAAGTTCAGGCCTTTTGAGCTCCAATGACTTGTTAACACTGTCAAGCAGCATGTCCATATTCCAGATTCTGAAACTATTTGACAGCCCATGGTTGCACCAAAGGGCTCCAGTCACTGGCCGAGTTGCACGGGATGGAAATTCCTTGTAAATCTGTTGGCTGCATCTGCAAAATCGCAGAATCACAGAATGTTAGGGATTGGAAGGGACCTCAAAAGATCAACTAGTCCAATCCCCCTGCTGGAGCAGGAACACCTAGATCAGATTACAGGGGAATGTGTCCAGGCAGGTTTTGAATGTCTCCAGAGAAGGAGACTCCACAACCTCCCTGGCAGCCTGTTTCAATGTTCTGTTACCCCCACTGTAAAGAAGTTTCTTCTCATATTTAAGTGGAACCTCCTGTATTCCAGTTTGCACCTATTGCCCCTTGTCCTACCACTGGTTGTCACCAAGAAGAGCCTGGCTCCATCCTCGTGACACTCACCCTTTACATATTTATAAACATTAATAAGGTCGCCCCTCAATCTCCTCCAAGCTAAAGAGACCCAGCTCCCTCAGCCTTTCCTCATAAGGGAGATGCTCCACTCCCTTGATCATCTTTGTGGCTCTGCACTGGACACTCTCCAGCAGTTCCCTGTCCTGCAAGAAATTCCTCTTCCCCACAGAAAAATCCTAAACCCAGATTCTCGATCTGTGGTTCAACAAGATGTTTGTTCAGTGTTATTTGGAGTTCAAGGTGTTCCAGCCACACCATGAGACCCAGCCTATTGTGCTGACAGGGCTGGTCACAAGCTGTTTTGCAAACTGAAGAGCTGACTGGGCTTTGCAAGAGCGAACATCGGCAGCCACACCATTTCCCCTATCCATATTAAAACACATTGTCCAAAAGCAGCAGTACTGGCACCCCTGAGAGTGGAAGGGCATTGGGGAATGTGTGACAGCATATGGGCACAAGTGAGCATCTAGGATCAGGATCTACAGCCAAGCCACAAGCTCTGCTGTGCTCAGGGTGCCACGAGGTCACTGCAGCAGGACAAAGTGCAGTTTATGTCACCCAGAGCAAGGAGGAGATACACTCACTTTGCCCCACTAGCCTAAAATGGTCTTATGCCTTACAGAGTTAGGTCTCAAAGCATTTGTCTACCATCATACTCAGAGAAATTGTCTACCTATGTGGAAGAAGTTACCCAAGTATAAAGGTGCTATGGTCCTTCACAAGGAAAGATCTAAGCTGTACCAGCACAAGAATGCCAGTATAACAACATCAAACTAGCACTTTACCCACATAAAATTATTTTAACAACAACAACGAAAAAACTTTTCAAAACAAAATGGTCATCCCAGCAGGAAGAAAATGCACAAAGCCCAGGACTAAGGCTTGCTAGCAAGGCGTTCATCTTCATAAATACTATAAATATCCAGCAGTTCTCCTAAATCCTTCCATATTTTCAGTTGACACTCATCGTTTGGGTGGGATATCCCCAAAATACATGTGTGGTATTTGCAGCTATGCATTTTACTAGTATAGCTCATGTAAAATTAACTGGCTTTGTATACCATGTGATTTTCAATGTCACGATGTAGATAAAGAAGAATCAGGCATCACTGGAGCACTTATTGGTTTGCTTCTTGCTGAGGACTGTTCTGTGCCAAGTATCGGATGTCGACATTAGTAAATACTGTGGTGCAGCTCCAGCAGCTCTGTAAAGCAAAGTGAGTGGTGCTGAGAACCCCAAGTCCTCAATATAAACACTTCACAGGTTTTGCTTAAGATAATCTCTGTTTTGATCCTGTGGACTGAATGCCCATTGTGGTCTGAGCAAGTCAGGTGGGCTCCTGGAGCACCTCTTCTCAGAGGCTTCAGGAAGCAGCTTGATTTTCATCTGAAAGGGAATTAAGTTTATGTGCTGTAAGACTGCTTGCTGATACCAATCAAAACAAGGGAAGTGAGGACAATTGGAAGATTTGCTTCAAAAGCACACTCCTGCATCTAGCTAAAACCCTGCCGACCAGACACCATCCACAGAATAAGAATGCGAGAATAATTTTGTAAAGGAAATAGATACAGCCTTTTTCCCATCTCCTGTCTCCTTCATTATCTTATGCTAAACGCTACTCAGTTGTGTATGTGAGATGGAGGCTCAAAGGAAAAATCACCTTAAGACTAAGTCCAGAAAGTTTTAGCATGGAAGGAGTAATTTTGAGAAGGCAGCTGAGCATGGAGTTGTATTTGATTAAATAATAACCAGTAAATGCAAGCTCTTGAGACAATGTTTCCAATCACAGATCTTAAAATTATTTTTAAAAATTCTAGTGCCTTTTTACCTAAAAGAAGTTGAAGAAGCAGGTAAGTAGCAGAGCAGGGAGCGAACACAAACCTTGCAGCCTTCATCAGTGGCTGTGTCAGCGCTGTGCACAAGGGACAGCCATGCACAAAGAAAATTACTTCACCCAGTAGGAAATATTCCAGGTTTTGTGCATGGAAATGACTGCTGCTTCAAAATCAATGGATGGTGAATGCTGAAAATAGCATTTGAATCCTCACTTACTTGTATCAGTTGTCAGACACACACTCTGTCTAACAGTGAGAAAAACTGAGATGTGAACCACAGTCACCCACAGCAAACTGCCAAATTGTGACTTCTTCCAAGAGAAAGGAATCAGTAGGGAAAAACCAGTACTACTTTGAAGCAATCTTGTCACACACAAACAAATGCACATGAAATTTGGCTTCCTTGAGTACTGTGAGGCTCAAACAACAAGGAACAGTTTCCTTGCTCAGTATTCATAGCCGCTTCACCCAAGACAGCACTAGGTCTTTTTCAGATCTCCATGGTCAAGCTGTACATGCCTTTTCAAATATAAATGGCTTTTAATGATCTTCTCTTTCTGCTTCTGCGGTATTTACTCGCTGATAGTCACCCACACTTCCAAAATCTGTGTTGCCATGTCCTTCCTCCTCCCCCACCCCTGCTGCTCCTCCTTTCAGCATTTGAGTTATTCTCCTTTGCTCTGCCCAACAACAAGTCACCAGGAGCTCACAAGAGACACTGTCTCCTCAGTCACAGTTTGGGTGACTGGAGCAAGGATCACCCCTACCAAATAAATGTTGCACTTGCGGAGGAAATTCAGTGCTGACCTGAACCACATACAGCAAGCTCAGCAAAGGCACTGAGATTTCTGATGCCCTCAGAAGCTTCTACTAGCTAGGTGTAAATATTCAAGGGCTTAACATAAGATTAAGTTTGGATGGACTTTGTAGAGGACAGAAGGTAAATGTATTTGAAAATGCAAAGAGACATGAGCTAATTAGCACAATACAACCTTTGCCACACTAAAGGTCTATGGGGCTCATCACTGTAGGAATCTCCTTCTCAGAGAACCCCCCCCTGCTCTGTCTGCAGAAATGTGCTGCTTTGATGTGCTCCCTGAACAAAGAGAAAGGCCCTGATGTCAAGGGTGAAACACAAGGAGTGTCACTCTGTGGTGGTTTAGGGAAGGAAATGAGGAGGCACGTTGTGACCCACTGAAGCTGCTGGGGAATCTAGGCAAGGAAATTGGAAACTACCCTAAGGGGAGTTTGATCAGAACTGAGGGATTAACACCAAACCAAGACAAAACTAGTAGGATCTTTGATGATCACAAATAGCCAAGCCGTCGGCTTTATTTGTCACCTTGTGGCACTGCACTCAGCAGCACAGGGCACCTGGGTTCCGAGCTTACTTGTGAGCTGCTGCATGCTATGGCCAAGTCTATCTGAGCATCCAGCTTCGTGTTCCCATCCCGTGCCATACATGCCTGCTCTGACCCCACAGTGCCTCCGTTCATGCAGCCAAACCAACAGGAAAATTACCTTTTTGTGGAATTACTTTTCAGTCAGTTTAGCTGAAAACTAATTGGAGCAGGAGTGACCCAACTGGCAGCAGCCAGGCGTAGCTTGACCCAGCTGTACTGTAAAATCACTGCCTTGGGTGGGAAATTCAGCTTTGCTGGCCCTGCCTAAGTGAGACATTATTCCTGAGCAGTCGGGTAAGGCAGGCAGGCCATACTTCATTATTGAGCTGTCAAGAGAAAGCGGTAATTACATGAACACGAGATCAATTACCTGACCATTGCTGTAAGATGGCTCTAAGGTGTCCTGTGGAGAGAGGCAGTCCATTAATTTCCCATTCCGCCGGCAGCCCAGGTGCACCAGATCTCGGCAGTGGGCATGGCAGGTGTATTTGCAATCTGAAATGCACAAGACACACACACACACAACTAAATTAAAAAAATACAAGCGTTTAGAAATGCAGTTGCTGCAGGCAGGACCTAGAAGCGAGGTACATCCTCATTTGCCATGTGACCCCAGAGAAACTATCACCTCTTGGCTCTACATCCACAAGTAGAGATAATAATAGTTATGTATTATTGGAGATGTAAATTCACTGGAGCAAAGGTGACAGTGCAGCACACCTCGGAGTCACACTGATGCAGCTGCAGTGATGCAGCCCGATGCTTAGATTGGGGCTGCCTCGGAGCGATGTTTTTGCAAAAAGTCTGTGCCACAGACTGTGTATTAGCTGCTGTCATGTAAGCTCGAAAGGGGCCGTTCTCAGAAAAGACACAACATTTTTGATTTTCAGGTAAAAATTTCTATGCAAGTATAATCACTGTTACAGGGGTTTGCATGTTTTAAGCTTAGGTTCTCTTAAGAATATGCACATGAATACTGAAAACATAATGAGAAGTTTATCTGAAGCTGCAATTAACTTGCTAAATCACAAAGCTGCCTTCAGGAACAATTCAGAAATTTCACTTGATGGCTAGCAAAATCAACTAAGATGATAATAGAGGCAGATGGCCCTATCTCTAGTAAGAAATCAGATGATTCATACAGCCTCTAATCTCAAAGACAGAATTACTTTAACAGTATTTACAAAAGCAACCTGTATTTTCTCTGAAGCCATGTTGAATTTGCTGTTTTTCGACATAAGTTGTGCAGAGTTCATATTTAGTTTGAAATTGTTTATCATTTTGCCAAAGAACAACCACTTCTACTTAAAGTTTCCATGCTGGGGAACATCATGCTGTTTGTTTCAGTACATGTCGGTTTAATTCAGCCATTTCCAAGAATGACTTTTGGAGGAAATGCTTTCATTTTCCTTAACTAAACTACTCTTAGAAATGCTCGCTGTTGTTACAAAGCTTTACGCTTCCCCAGTTTATACCAAAAGCTGAATTCTGGATGTTTGGGGGTTTTTTGTTCCCTTATCTGCCTCTCAAATATCTCAGTTTCCCTTATGTTTGATTATATTCTCACTACAGTTCCTGAAGAGTATATTCTTCAAGGCGCTCATTTCCACTCCACACCCATCAGCAGCGTTCTGGGGCAGGGCAGCAGGGTGTTTCCTGCAATGCTGCGCCTCTTGGCTGGGGACTGGGTCTTTAATGCAAGTTCCCGCACCAGTAGATCATCCAAAAGTAAAAATCTTAATGCGGATCAGGTGTAAACATGCAATCACATTTCTGTGCCTCGTACAGAATTTATGCTGTACTCACATTAAGGCAAGAATAGATATATTCTCTTTGGCACAAAGTCTGCCAATACAAAGTCAACCAGTCA
The DNA here is from genome assembly GCF_037038585.1 of Patagioenas fasciata. NCBI lineage: Eukaryota > Metazoa > Chordata > Aves > Columbiformes > Columbidae > Patagioenas > Patagioenas fasciata. Next base: position 179,351,352 of record NC_092520.1, read on the forward strand.
AAACTTTTCCGACACTAGTGACTCAGCATCCATATTGGATCAGATAACTGGGATGTTTCTGATCTTAAACCAGACTGACTAAAGAGTTGTAATATGTGTCAAGTCACACTCCTCTTGGGACATCAGCACATAGTTAGCTATGTGGCAAGAAGGACCCTGTTGCAGTATAAATCAAAACACTGACAAAGGCTCTGACTCTTTAAAATAATTTCTGTATTTAATGCAGGAAAATAAGAAGCAAAATAGGCAGAAGAATATGGCGGGGAGAAAGGCACTATATGTCTACCTTTCTGCCTTGCCCTGTAAATTTGGGAGAGCTGCACAATTTCAGACACAAATGGTCTAAAAGTTAATTACGTTCATATGAGTTTAACGAAAATTATCTCCTGGGTAAAGGAGGGAGACCCAAACTAAAACCCATGCTCAGGGCATGGCAGACAAAACTGAGCTGTTGTGCCATTGTCTGGCAATATCTGGACAACCAGGTATTGCACATCCCCTCTGTGGTGAGGAGATTACAGGGAATGGGGCACAAAGCTGTAGGAAACCAGGCTTCGCTAATTCCCCAATAATTACTCAAGCATATATACTGAGCATGCACTCATTCTAAAGATGCATTTTCACAAATAATATTAGAAAAAAATCTGTTAGCTAAACAGTGTTCTGAAACAGGATTACTAATTAAGTTAGGAAACATTATCTCTCAATGCTATTTTGTTTGTCATTTATATTCATTTTAATTTGTGAGTTCATAATGTCATTTGTAAGACAAGCCCATAATTTCCGCCTGGCTATTATAGACATAATTGCAAAAAATGTAAAAGCTTCATCTCTGAAACTCTTTCAATCATAAACTAGTTTTTAATATACTTATTCTAAGTTTAATGAACAAGACAAGAAAAAAGGACAATTTTTTTCTGGAACAATAATCCTTAAGCCTTTTTTTCCAATGTGTTTTAGCTTTAAACACATTATTTTATTCCATTAATGGCATACAATGATTCACAAAGGTCCAGGTAGCATCAAATTTAAAATAATATCTTTTTCTAGTAATCCTCTACTGGACCACTCCCCAGATTGCCATGAGTTCAAAAAATAGCTATTCTTCTGGAAAGGCTGTTTTCATCATCAGATTGTGGATTGCCATATTATATCTGCTTGAAAGCAATCAGAACCAGGTGTTCTTGCCTGATGTGGTCTGAAATGAATGCCGTTCTTTGAATTCAAAGATCTGGGGGCTTTAAATGAATACAGTTGATAAAACCATTCACTGACATTTAGAAAAGCTAATAAACAGGTTTATTTTACTAATGCTTAGACTGTCCTGTACACAGAAGTTATTTATGAAAGTGATGCATCAATGCACACTGAATATGCATAATTGTCCTGCATCATTAGGAAATGCAAAGTAAGTATGTATTTATTAAACATACAAATATTATCCTGTAAAGGTTTCATTGTCAACTACTGGAACATAATGTAACACCTTATCATTTATTATTCTATTTCAACAATGGCTTGACTAGAGTCATAGAAAAAAATAACTTAGCAAATTTTACAGCTACATGAAATCAAGACTACTCCTATCTCGCCTTCACAAGGGTGAACTGTAAGACTTCAACACATTAATTTTTCATTAATAGTCCCTACCTGATGTTTGGGTTTTCTTCACCTGAAACTTGATTTTGCATGACAGCTCGTAGATAGCTGTTCCTGTAACTGATTCACTCGAGAATGGTGCAGCAGAAAGCAAGTGAGCAGACCGCAACACAACAGATGCTCCAACATCATACCCCAGTAACTGAGCTTTACTGAATCAGGCAGTGGCTCGACAGCAAAGTCTCTCTATCCTGCCGTGGGCCTCCCTGCCTAGGAAATGTTTGTGTTTACTTCTGTGATGGCCCAGACAAATTTAACTTCCAAATGGACATGCAAAATGTATGTTGTGCCTGAGCAGCTGAAGCACATGGAAAGTTCAAAGCCAGATTTTTATTACATTTGCATTATTTATCAACTACAGTAAAATTGAATAAGTCTTTATCAGAAAGTGCGAGGAGGGTATACAACTCCATCCTGCTACTGTTTGTGTTAGGAAGTTAGCAAGTAAAATCATCTTTACTTGAGAGCCTGCGGCTTCGTTCCCAGCAATCAGTAGAGTGATTACTGCTGTGCTTGCTCTATGGAAAGTATGCTTGTAAAGCTTCTTGGAAAAATATTCAAACTACATAAGGTGCTTAAGGTTTTAATTCTTAATCCAATTTCAGCCAGCAGGTCACAAAAGGAAGGAGAATGAAGTTCAGCAATATTTCTCCTGCAAGGCAGAATTACAATATTTCTATTTCTACAATACATTGATATCAACATCTCACATTTCAGTTTGCACTAAATATATGTTGTGCTGTTTTCCTTTCTGCTTATGCTCAAATTTTATGCTGAAGTTGCTACCAAGATCTTTCTTAACAGCTGCACTAGAAGCTGTAATGGAATGAGAAACCTATTTGTGTAAACAGCTTTCAGAATGTGTTAAGCATGGCTGCTAGGGGGTGGAGATCTGCTGTAACATCGGTTTTATCTCTGTGCAATTCCCTTTATTTTTAATTATTTGTTTATTTATTAGTCTCACTTAACATCAGTCTGAGGTTAAAATAAAGTTCATTGTAACCATATTTCCCAATTAGTGAGTCGTGGGCGATTTTAAGGGATCACAATCATCACAGATGAGACAGACTTTCCAAGCTCCTTACAGCCATCCTTTTCCCTGAGGGATCTCTGTGCACGTTTTGTGTTCTTTCCCAGTTGTGGAGCTAAGCGAGGCTCAGATCAGACTGTAGTCCAGCAAAGCCTGCATCTTCCAGACCTCTGTAAGGTTGTATCTGTCCACAAGTACCACTTTGCCTCTTAAGGTCTCCTAATCTGCTGTTTCTCTGTATGCTCTGCCTTCAGCAGGTACACTGGCCATGGCCACAGCCACTGGCCATGGGGCCCTGTATGGAACACATGCTTCCCGTAGAGAGGATCCTCATCTTCCCAGGCACAGGAAGAACACGCAGCTGGGCTAACTTACTTCCTAGGGAAATGCTGCAAGAAGCCGGCTACAAGAATCTCTAAAAAGATAGTGAAACCATTTTGTTTCTGGAGTGGCACTGGGCAGGCCGAATTAGACCGGAAGATGTAACCAGATGTGCCTTCTCCTTCAAACAGATGAATACTGCCTGCTGGAAAGCAGGTGGTTTCTCATTCAGCTCCTGCTTCCTACAGCTGTCGTAACTCGCTTGAAAATATTAGCAGACAAGGATGGATAGAAAAAGGATTAAGACTTCTGAAGTGCTGGTGCTAAAACTTGGCTTCATGATTTATAATTTAAATGTCCACACAGAACCGGAGTCATCAACAGAGGCAGTGACACTGATTGCTTATAGAGCACTCAAAAGAAATGCTGGGTGCTCAGCATCCTGGACAAATGAAGCCATTATTATGTGAGTGCCATGGTTGGAAAGCTGCAACCATTGTGTCAGATTTTCATTGTCCATTTCCCTCCTGCACTGCAGACCATGGGAAGCTACAAAATCAACCTCAGTTTCCTTCCTTATGCAAATACATAAACTGCCATGGATAAGCCACAATAGGTGAAGTATCCTTATTTATCCTTTCCTTGCCGCATGATAACAAAGAACACAATATCTGACATACTGCTTTTCAGAAATGTGATGTTCACTCTTAGAGAAGTACTAGACCAAACTTCAAACATCAGTAACATTAGTAGCATCTTAGTATCAAAAGGATGGTAGACTTGTAAAGCAGAAGAAAAACACACAAATCCACGATACTTTGAACAGAAATGCAAAAGAAGCAAATGAAAGTAGAAGAAAGCCAGCTGACAGAATAGCCTGCATTGTATAAATGCATTTTTTCTTCAGTTTCACTAAAATCCTCATCTTCTGTTTTCACACAGCTGGCAAATATAATTTGAATTACCATCTTCAATACGTAAAAATCAAACAAAAGCCACTGAAATGCTCATCTAATATATTCACACATTTTACTAGTTAAGTAGTAGTCTACAGTATATTTGTGACAAACCCTAAAACTGAAGCTAAAAATCGAAGTAATATAATTACAGATACATAGTTTACCAAGAAGAGTTAAACCATGATCTGTTGGTGACTTCAAAGAACTGCACCTTTGCTACTACTAGTCCATGCAAAAGCATCAAATTATACACTAGTCTTTATGTTTAATACTGATTTACTGAACATAATAATTTTGCACAGATAAAGTCATACTTAAAAACTAAAATTAGACCAGTTATGGACTTCAGTAATATTGTCCTTGATGAAAGAGGATATACTGGGTATAGAAGCAGGTTTCCTATTACAATATAAATCAAATGCAGACATGGCACTTTAAAACATTCTCAGATCAATTGGCTTCTGTGAGGAGAAAAAAATTACATATGACACGAAAGTTACTTCTAAGTTTAAATGACTATTTGGAAACAATTGTATTTCTGCAAATTTGTATCTGAGATCATTGTTTTACTTATATCTTTCTGACTTCAGATCAACAGAAGCAAGAATTACTCTGGATCCTGGCTAGAGAATCAGAATTCCAAGGTTCCCCTTCAGAAGGGCAGGAAATTGTTAAGAAGAAACTTGAAGTTCAGTTCCCATCCTGCAGTCTCACCAAGTCAAAAGAGCACCTCTGGAAATTTTTGTGCTTTTGAATCACAAGAAATGGTTGATATATGTTTATACTGATTTTTCAAATATCTCTACACTAGCAGTCCTTGTTTCTTTCTGGCTGCTAACTTTTTCAACCCTGCATCCTAGCATTGTGCAACCCCAAACATTTACATGCACACAGATAAAACTGAATCTCTGCCAGGCTTGCAGCCCCATCTGTGACTGCCGCAGCCCCACTCATGGTCAGGAACCCTGTCCTGAGAACAGGATAAACTCCTGGAACAGGCTGTATTAGGAGCGACACATGGTGATTGAGATAAAATTAACCAGAGTGCCTATGGCACAGACCTGCAAAATCATGTATTTGCATACATTTGGACCTCAGCAGAAGGTGGGTGCTTTAACTCTAATAGAACAGTCCAGGACCCAACCCAAATGCTCACTGGGTTTTTGTCTGCAAAGTGTCTTACCAAGCTAGAGTTTGAGTACTGCACAAAATAAATTGCTATATTACTCACCAGTTTAACATTCAGAGTTTTTAGATAACAGTTTATCTATCGTCTGGGCAGACAACAACCTGACTTTGCCAATCCAGAGGACATTACATTTGCAAAGCAGGAGGGAGTGATCAGCCTCTTGATGTGAAGATGAGAAAACTCCTTCATGAGTGAATCACTGACCGACAACTCCAGGGAGGCGTGAAGAAGAAGATGAAGTATAAAAATCTTCAACCTCCATGATCCTGGGACTGCCTAACATCCCTGCTGCCTGGGAACACAGGGACCATATCTCTGATCACATGCAACAGATAGTAAATAATTGGTTAATAAATAAATTCAGTTTCACAACTGCAAAACAGGATGGATCAACAGGCATTTTAGATTAAACAGCCTGAAACAGATTATTTTTCAGTTTCAGTTTGTGAATCTCTACAATCCTGCAATCCATTTTGGAGCTTTTAAATACTTATTTTTGTATGAGCTTATCTTATCCTGGTTTGTTCTGGAGTGTGTGCTAGATAACTGGTAAACACCAAGAAACATGAGTTTTGTGGACATGGTCATCCTTAGCAGGGGGCCGTGAGACAGGCTCACCAGGACTGACATACCAGGGCAGCTCACCAGCCTCCCCGAAGAGTGGAAGGAGACATTGCCACCTAGCTGCACGTTGAAGAACTGGGATGTAGGAGTGACCACTGTTAGCCAGATCAGCATGCTGGAAGCAGCCACAGAGAAGGTCCATGATTGCTGAGGGCGGACTGTCCACTCTTCATGCCAGCGACTGTAAAAACCATGCATGAGGAAGGGTTAACGCCTACCGTCGGCTACTCAATACTGCCCTGGCTCTCAAATGCTTAAATGTCCCTGAGCACCTGGCCCTAAATGATATATTAAAATAAATCCCACTGATTTGGAATCATAGAATCATAGAATGGTTTGGGTTGGAAGGGACCTTCAAGATCATCTAGTTCCAATGCCCCTGCCATGGACAGAGGCACCTTCCATTGGACCAGGTTGCTCAGAGCCCCATCCAACCTGGCCATGAACATTCCCAGGGATGAAGCATCCACGGTTTCTCTGGGCAACCTGTTCCAGTGCCTCATCACCCTCATAGTGAGGAATTTCTTCTTTATAACTAATCTAAATCCACCTTCTTTCAATTTAAAGCCATTACTCCTTGCTCCATCACTGCATATCCTTGTAAAAAGTCCCTCTCCAGTTTTCTTGTAAGTCCCCTTGGGTACTGGAAGGCTGCTATAAGGTCTCCCTGGAGCCTTCTCCAGGTTGAACAACTGCAACTCTTTCAGCCTGTCCTCATAGGAGAGGTCTTTGTGGCCCTCCTCTGGACTTGCTCAAAGAGATTCATGGCCTTCTAATGTTGAGGGGCCCCAGAGCTGAACACAGTTCTCCAGGAGGGGTCCCACGAGAGCGGAGTAGAATCGCCTCCCTCGACCTGCTGGTCATGTTTCTTTTGATATATCCCAGGATACAGCTGGCTTTCTGGGCTGCAAGCACACGCTGCCAAGTCGTGTTGAGCCTCTCATCAACCAACACCTCCAAGTCCTTCTCCTCAGGGCTGCTCTCAACCCATTCTCCACCCAGCCTGTATTGAAACCAGGGGCTGCCCCAACCTGTGTGCAGGACCTTGCACTTGGTCTTGTTGCATCCCGTCCCTCCAGCGTGTCGGTCGCATGACTCAGGTCTGTGTTATCAGCAAATTCGCTGAGGGTGCGCTCTGTCACACTGTCCATGTTGATGACAAAGATGTTAAACAGCACCTGTCCCAGTACTGAGCACTGGGACAGGTGCTGGTCTCTACTTGGACACTGAGCTGTTGACTGCAACTCTTTGAGTGCAACCATCCAGCCAATTCCTTATCAGCCCAGTGGTGCATCTGTCAAGTCTGTGTCTCTCTAATTCAGAGAGAAGGGTGTCATGCAGGACAGTGTTAAATGCTTTGCACAAGTCCAAGTAGATGACATCAGTTGCTCTTCCCTTATCCTCCAACACTGTAACCCCATTGTAGAAGGCCACCAAATTTGTCAGGTACTATTCACTCTTAGTGAAGCCATGTTGGCTGTCACAAATCACCTCCTTATTTTCCATGTGGCTTAGCATTGTTTCCAGTAGGATCTGCTCCATGATCTGTTCCATGTTTTACTCTGGAGCTATTAAAGAACTGAACTAAATGTAATCTGTTTGTAAAGCTCATTTGTATTTTTTTCAGCATGACAGCAGTCTCAGGTCTTCTCCCTCCTTCCAGCTCTTGCCAACAGGTTCCAGCTATGACTTGTCACAAGAGACTCTTGCACAAACCTGGGATCCTATACCAGGCTGATGCTCCTGAAAACTCCTACACTTCTTTTGGGTAGATAATGCTCTGTGTGCAGTCCTACTTACAGTCACCACTCCTGCAGAAACAAAACACTCAAGTGTTTGCCAGACCAACCTGAGATAATAACAAAATCTGTTCACAAACAAGGCTGAAAATGTTTACTTCATTCAGCTGAGGTTAGAGTTAAAACATGAATTTACAGTAGTGGATACACTTTGAAATTAAAAGCACAAGACATGTAAATGCAAGTTTAGATTATATTTACTAGTCACAATCTCCCTTACCTGTTTCAACATCACAGCTAGCTGGAGAGCCAGGTCGCGTCCCCTCCTCAGGCCACCCCAGGGCTGTTGTGCTTTTGGGAGCTCCTAGATCTGCCTGTTTCTGGAAGGGAGGCTGAGAGGCACAGGCTGAGCTCTCCTTCCCCAGCCTCAAATTCCTCCTCCCTGCAAGGGCTCCCCTGGAATTAACTGGGCACAGGATCACTACACAGTAATGCCAGCATGTGAAGGAGAGGAGATACCCTGTTATTTCTTCTGCTTTGGGTTCTCTTGATACACACACATCCACAGCATTCTTTAGTTAATTTAACTTCCAGGCTACAGCTTTAACACGCCTCTGCTTGTACAGCCTTCTGAAAAAAAACGGTCGGAATTGCAATGCACACCTTGAGAAACAGGCTCCTCAGGCTGATAATGTTCCTTCTGCCCTGAGCTTTGAGACCAAACATGAAATGATGAAATTTGGAAAGTGGGGTTTCAATCAAGCAAGCTTCTCCTCCCCATATACCTGGGTAGTCTGCTGAAGTCCCCTTCTAGGGACACTGTCACACTCTGCCAAGAGCCTTAAAACTTCAAGATTTAGTAGATTTTTTAAACACCCTGTAGCACTGTAATTCCTACTGTTTTCCAAAGCTCCATACATGAACACGGTGAGTCCTGGTAACACACTTTACCTGGTAATAAATGCAAAGACTAGCAAATCATACCCACGTTTCACAGCAAATGTGAAGGGAACGACTTAAGTGCTCAGCTCCCACTACCACCTTTCCAAGGATAAGACCTCAGAGAGTGAACTGCTTGTCCCAGCCAGAAGATAGAGCCTACAGCTCCTACTTCTCCATGCCAGACATGGATGGGGAGACCAAATTCCTCTGTGAAGTAACTTCAAACAGGGGATTAGTGACAAAACTCAGTAGATATCTTGATGTATCACCTTGTCTATCCTTTCGTGACAGACAGAGCCCTTTTGTATTGCTGACACCAATCACATCCAGGCTCATGGGAGAAAACACCAGAGAAAGTCTGATGGATCTGGAGAATGAAGGCTTTACTGACCACATATGGCGTGACAAAACCAAGGTACCACAAAGCAGCTGTATTTCTTCTTCATTTCAAAAGGAAAAGGACTATGTTTCTGAAATAGAAATCATATTCTCCATTTTTGCTGTTGATGAACTGCAGTGAAGTTATGCCAGAAAAAGGAAAACGTGCCCTGTAGATAAATCCTAGATTCTACCTGCCATGGAGAGCAGCTTGCAATGACTTATTTACATTTTATTTCCCATTGAACTAGTAATTCTTCCTCTTATGCTTATTTGTGTGAGACTGCAGTAGTCGCCAGGTATCTCTACAAATTGTTGAGAGACACAGTGCTGAGCCCCTGGCTGGTGGCCACCTTGCAGCCCTGCCCTGTGCCACACGTGGCCACACAGCCAGGCTGGCAATGGGCACAGGGACCGCCACCAGTGGCTGCCCAACAGCAGCTGCTTCCCTTTGCCTTTTCCCACCTCTCCATGGGGCCGAGCAGCTGGAGAGGAGCCGTGGTGTTGTGCTGAGCTACGCTTGCAGCAGCAACATGGCTGCAGCATGGCTATGATGGTAAAACAGGAGCTACAGCCCCTTTCCTCTGACAAACCTGCCCACTGGCATTCAGATCCTAACTACAAGCCTAATCCACCAAACCTAGTGCTTTCTACAAATTGCTTAAGACCAGCCCGCCTAAATGAAATTAAATTTTTGCAAGGAAATCACACAACCCACCAGCTCAAAGCCCAAAGTGGTGAAATCCCTACTCTGAGGGAACAGAGCCCTGAGGGTGCACCTGCTCCCTAGGGCTGTTTTTCCCTTTGTAGCTGCTTCAGAAAATACCTTTGAAATCCACCTTTGAGAGAATTAAAGGCACAAGATTTTACATTCAATGAATGCCCGCACAGGGAGCATATGGCTGCATACACTTCTGCACTGCAAATGTGATAGAAAGCAAGGGAAGAATTTAATACAATTACTAAAAAGTCAAGAATTGATCTATGTGTCATGCTGTTATTTTGGGACTTTTGCTTGCTCTGTCAGCCTCTTTCCAATGTCAAAAACCTAAACAAATGGGAAGAAGAACCCTTCCACATAAAAAACAAACAAACAAACAACTGAGCTCTCTCTTCTGTAGGTAAAACCAATACCAATATTGCTTTCTAAAATCATTTACTCTAGTGCCCTCTATTGCTGAACCCCCCAAACAGCCCACACAAAGTTAACTCACAAATCAGCACTTTCTTTTGGTTTTCCTTTAGAAGAAACCTGACCAAAAGGTAAAAACTGGAAAGTAAGGCTTAGATCTAGCTGCCTGCGCTGCCTGACCAGACTTGAATCAATAAACTACCTCTTCTTGCTGGATTTAATAGTGGATAAATTCACGGAGGGGATGGATTATAGAAAAGCAGTCCTAAGAGTTCCGTAGAGACCTGATTTACTTGCTCTGCCTGGCCACAACACTGGGAGTTCATTCTGAATCACTGCTGAAGGATCAGGTATAAGGGGGAGGTAAAAACAGCAATGATATTCTAGCAGAACATAAGCCAGACTTTTAACTGACAGACCACATGAAATTTTAAAACCTGAGCGTTCTGCCAAGTAAAACCTGCAGTCTGTTACCTTTAGACTGGAGATGGAAAAAAAAAAAAAAAAGTTGAATCAAACTCATCAAATTCAATGAAGCTTAATAAAAAAGTATTTGTGTTTGTTTGGAAAAGCAGCAGATGTACTCACCTCTAACACTGGATACAGCTCAATTCTGAGGATGCTTGTGCACGCTGCATCCAAGCCTGGTCTGTGTTTACATATCAGGATCTAGTGTTACATTAACTCTTTAAAGTAGGTAATTCCACACCACTACTTCATCAACGTGTCTCTTCATAAATGACCAATCAACAGCTTTTATTTCAGATGTTACAGGTCATCATTCCCACCCTGATAGTGGACCTTGAAGCAGATATATTGGGGAGGTGCTTAGTGTAATGCACAGAGTTGGTCACTCGCTTTTCTTCCTCTCATCTTCCTAGGAGCTCCCAGGGCAGCAAAGGGATGCAGTGGAGAAAACCAGCATCTTCCAACCACTACTGCTTGACATTGGCAAAGGAAACAAGAAATGTGGCAGCAGAAAAATAAAAAGTAAAATTAAATATTCCAAAGTACCTCAGAAGAACACGCACACAACAGGCATAGGGCACGCCAGCAATTCCTGGTGATACTGACTGACATCTCCCCTGTGTTATGGACATTGACTCTGTTAATTCTCATCCAAGCAGCAATTGGGTGCATGAGATGAATTTCAGCCTCTGAACAGACTTTTTTTCTTACATTTATTACAGGCTGATGAAAGTCTTAGTAATTCTCAGGGTACTCAGGATTTTCCTTTGGAAGTGAGGCAGAGCACACAAAGAGATTTGTCTTGTCTCATTTAAAACCAGTAGAGCCAAGGAAAAAGAAATTTAGTGGGATGCCACATTCGTCTCATCTCATTATCTGAGAAATGGAATAAACAAACACGTGATGCAATTTGCAATGGCCACATGACTGGTAAGAGCTGTGAATGATAACCACCATGGAGAAAAACATACCGTGGACTATCTGAACACCGACAGAATGTGTCTCCCTTGGAAAAATACAGACTCACAAACAAGGGAAAAATAAACAACTATTTAGTGGGTGAAGAATTACACAGAAATCAACAATAGTGAGAGAGGTTTTCATATTCCCTGTTCCAGTATTGCATTTGAAAAACACAAGAACAGATGGACCAAGTTAGACCAAAGATCTACCTAGGCCAGTAGCCTGTCTTGGGAAGAGCCTGCCAGCAGATGCTTAGGGAACATGCATGAGAAAAAAAAATAAATGAATTTCTATGCCCCTCTAGTCTGCAGCTGAAAAGAAATGAGACAGAGGTTCTACCTGCATCTCTTTATTTAATATGCCTCTATGTCTCTTTCCTACATTGATTTATCTAATCCCTTCTCGAATACATTTATGTTCCTAGCATCCTCTGTCAGTCAGTTCCACAACTGAACTATGTGCACGCATATGCATGTGAAAGAGTAGTTTGTTTTAAGTTTCCTGTCTGGCCATTTCATGGCATGGCCCTGACTTTTACACTATGCAAAATGGTAAATAATTATGCTGTTTTCAATTCTCCATACAGTTCTTATTACTACAGAAGCATATTGTCTTGCAGCTGCCTCTTACCAACCAGAAAAGCCTTGGTCTGTATGAGTTTGTCCATCTCTTTGATAATCCAAAGTCTTCTCTTGTATCTTCAAATACTACTGCACCTTTCAAGAGGGCGGGGTGACCAAAATGCTTCATATGGACCAAACTGCTTGATATGGACTAAAGTACTTTATATGATGTGTGAGCACTGGACAGTTTTCTGGGTTTCCACTTCACTTCTTTCCTAATATTTTCATATATTCAGTTCCCTTTTAGCTTGAACATTGAGAAGAGCCTCTTCAGAGAACTGCCCACGTGATTAATTTTGTTTTCCAAGTGATAAAAGCTAAGCTAGAAGCCACTGTTCCATATGTGCAGTCAGCATTTTCCCCATATGGTTTAGTTCATATCTACCAATGCTGAATTATATTTTACTGGACAGTCACTCAGAATGATGTTTCTTTCAGCCTTCTACAATTAGCTTTAAACTGCCCTGATGAGCTGTTAACACTGACATCTCGCATCCACCTTCTTTTTAATTTTGTTAATAAATGTATTTTATTTACTGATCCCAGCATAGCCTCCTCTAGAATTGGATAAGTGAATTTTTATGCAAGTAATACAAAAAAAAATCAAATAATATATACCTAAAATTCTAAGAGATAGAAAAGCACATATAGAGATGTTTTTAAAAGGAGTCTAGAAACTAAAATCATGCTTTCACAACACAAGGGATCTTTAAATGGCAAGCTTCCATCCGTTTATTCTTAAATGAAGATTGAAAACAGACTATTAAATGACATTTAAGAACATTCAAATCAAACGGGCTGAAATATCTGAAGCAGATGAGCAAATATGAACTGCAAGGCCTGCACTCGGTCCTAACACAGGCAGAAAACCTGCATGTATGATCTGATAGTAAAAGGCCATGATCTCCTACCTGCTTCCAACCTGCTGCAGTATCCAACCCATCTCCAGCACTATGTAAATCATAGCCATGAACTAGACATTCAGGAAATAAACAGATACAGCAGTGGGATCAGAAGTCTTGGTTGCTCACCCAAGTAGGTCTCAGTGAGATGCGACCTCGGGTTGCTGGATCCACGCTCCAGAATAGCTCGCCTTGTCTGCTGCCACGTTAGGTTTCAGTAGAACTGATTCACATCCAAGCTGGTTTCCACTGAGTATCCTTCTGCTCCTTCTCCCAAACACTGTTAATTAACCCTTCAAATGATATTCCCTTGGAGGCAATCATCTTGTCCATCCAGGTGAGCTTGAACACTCTATAGCCACAGCTCCCAAATGCCCCTACACTCCATTTATCCCCTATGTTGGGCCAAAACTGTCTCCATCATTCCCAGAGATGGACACTCTCCTGAGTACCCCTCTGCCAGTTCTGCGAGCCCTCGCTTGGCCTGACGTATCCATCACACCACAGAGATGGGGGCCTCAGTGAGCTGTGGGGTGGCCAGGAGAACCGTTTTCTACTAAAAACACAGGAGTCACACAGGTGCTCGCTGGATAGTTGCAGGTGTCTGTGCAGGAGACATGGACCTGACTATAGGGACTGTAGAGGTGTGACATCTGTTCAATAATTTCCCAGCTATGTAGTCTGACAAATGCCAGGTACGCTCCCTCTACATACCCAAATTGTTCCCAGAATAGCCCAATTAAAGAGGTCAGGTAAGGACACAGGCACTTACAATGCAAACCATCATATATTAGCTGGTCAACTATGAAAATAAGAAATGAATTCACAAATATTTTAAAACAAGCCATTCTAAATGGACGTATCACACTAAAATTATATTCTCCCTTCCCATGTGTGTTACAGGTTTATTTTGTTAGCTGGATAAAGAGAGTTCAAAGGCTGACTTTTCTCTTTGTCTGCTCAGTTAAACCTTTATATGTGAATTCTTTTAGGAGATAGCCAGTTTAAAGCATATCACCATACCTCTGTATAGGTTTGTATTTGTTTTGCATAACAGATATTCTTACATAAATATGATTTTATAGTGGATGCTTGACTTTCTGATCAAAAATCCTTCAAAATCAATAAAAATACTCTGTTCAGCTTTATGTTGAAGGACTAAAGGGCAAGAAAGAGCAGAAAATCACAGAAAAACCCAAACAACAGCAAAGGGTAAAAAACAACTACAGGCTCTGTGAAATCCAGTTAGTTGAAGATTTTGTCAAGGAATTTTCTCTTTCTGTCCCCTGAAAGGGCCTTCCTATGTACCCAGTAGGACAGTAGCTCAGCCTGATGAGAACCACCCCAGTGAGAGCTGAGAGTGAAGTTCTTTGTGAGCCAGTAGGATTTGGTGGGAAATATGACTACACAGGATCTCTCACCTCAGACTGGCTTAACAGTAGTATTTATTTATTACAATGGCTTCAGAGCAAGCAGGGTTTGCCACTGGGGGAGATTTGTCAAAGTAAAATAAATGATAGCAAGCATTGTGCTTTTTGTGTTTTCCACAAGATAGCATGGGATGCTTTTCTAAACAGCCCTAGAATCTGGTTTTCTCCTGTATAAGCCTGAAAAATGTCATAAAGGTTTCAATCAATGCAGGTCATAAAATCATCTCTACCAGGGGTAAGCATTAGTTGCTTAACAAGAAATTGCAAGAAACAATAACAGTTGTGGGATCTGAGCCACAAAATTATCTCGAACTAGTCTCTAATTGTTAAAAATCAGCTTAAACCCTGAAGCAAGAAGATTTATGCCCCTTTCAAAGCTTTTCTTGTAGCTTCAATTGTCACAATATTGAATATTCTTATTCTTCCAGACCCTTGTTAAATCTTGTTACATTCCTGACCTCAGCAGCATCCTCTGGTAATGAGTTCTACAATTTAATTACATTCTGAATAAAAAATAAATTTAAAAAATCCTTTTATCTGCTTTACATTTGTCACCCCTCACATTATTCCTCTGCTATAAGACAAAGAAAATAGGAGCTACTTGTCTATTTTGATTTTTTTTTATCATTGCTTTCTATAGTTTTATCATGGACTTCTGTGATACTTTCCTCTAGTTCCTTTGTGTTTCAATACCCCACCCTGTGTGTAGGTACTTTACCATGATAATTCTTACAGTAACATGATGTGTCAACACAAA
The DNA here is from genome assembly GCF_037038585.1 of Patagioenas fasciata. Lineage (NCBI taxonomy): Eukaryota > Metazoa > Chordata > Aves > Columbiformes > Columbidae > Patagioenas > Patagioenas fasciata. The sequence goes on from NC_092520.1 coordinate 179,366,468, forward strand.
TTCTACAAAGATGTGGTAGGAAAAAATCCAAACATATTTCAAAGAAATAAAGGTTCCAGAACACTAAATACTACATCCCTCAGTTTAAGCTTCTTATAGAATGTTATATACCCATGATTAAACTGAAGGCACTTAAAACATTGTCATCTACATGTCATATATTCAGAACTACACCTAAGACATTATTTTAGTCCTTCAGTAAGTAATTTAATCAAAACTGGTTACTGAAAAGCACCCTCGAATTTTTTTCCTTCTTTTACAGCTTAGAAAGAAGCATGTTAGCTGTAAGCAATAGTCTGTGGCCAATAATCCCAAAGTATTCGTCTAAGCACAGACTGGAAAACTAAGGATTTTTAGAAACAGCAACCTAATTATGCTTTGACAGCTTTTTCTAGAGTTGTATCAAATGCAACTTCCTGAGCACAGTACTACTACAGCAGCACTAAATTCACTGTCATACTTAAAAACTAATTTTGTGCCTTGGCAGATTTTGTTTGCGGGTCAGACAGAAAGGGCGAAGCATCCTGAGACATGGAGTTACAGAAGCAGAATGAAAGCAACATGTCTGGGGGTACTGTGCCCATCTTTGGGTTCAAATGATGTATGACATCATAAAATCCATGACAAAGCAGACTAGAGGATGTAATCTCTACTCTTCCTAACATGTCCACATCATTGAAGTTTCAGCTTTGTTCTTGTTAAAACATTGATTTATTTGTTAAAATGGCTAAAAACTATCAGTAAGTATTATTGAAAGCTTTAATCTTCAGTTGGGCTATTCACATGTGGAACAAGCCTCATGACGCAGAATTGTTCTGCTGGCTCATCCTGGCTGACCCAACCAGAAAATTGTGTTAGTGTCAACACAGGAGCAAAACCTGGCACAAAAACAGATGCAGAGATGGAGAAAATGAAAACTCTAGTATGCTGGAGGCAAAAGTAAAAGTAAATCTCTTTGTGTACCAAGGTAACTAGATGGTCAGCACTGCTCAGACTAGGCTTACGTGTTGGAGAACTCTCTCAGAAGGACAGGAGAGCAACTTGGTTAAAAGTTACAAAAATGTGGAGTTTCAGAGTTAAGGAAGCATGTAAGCAAACTGGTAATTCCTCAAGAACCCAAACAAAATTCTGTTCAGCCAAGACAAAGGTAGGAATGTTGATGGACTTGGGCACAGCCAGGGTTTCATATCACTTGCTGTCTTTGTAAAGACTCAACAGGAATTGTCCGTGCAAACAGGAGCTGTATCCCCTACCCTGTGAGAGATCACCAGGGCTTCAGTTTATTACAGACGTACTCAAAGAGACTGGCTTCTGTAAAGTTATGAGAAGTTTGAGCTGAATTTTCACACAGAGATTTTTTTTCTGCTTGGATGTAATCTTCTGCTAAAATGTCACATTTCTACCGAAACCACAATTTTGTGATAATCATCTCATTGCACAGGTAGAAAAGAACATGTTGGGCACTTCTGACACTATTCACAAATTCAGTTCAAAAGAGGTGCCAATACATACGTTAAAATTATGGTAGAAAGGCGAATCTTATTCGAACCACTAGCTTTAGAGGGAGATGAGAGAAAAACCAAAGTATTGATTACAAAGCACTCAAAGTTCACATTGTTTCTTGTTACAAGTCATGGATGTAATTCTTTTGTAGTATTGAGGGAAAAGACAGCTGGCATGTAAACAATTTCACATGCATGTAACAACTTGCAATGAAAGCTCTCAATAGCATTCATTGACACTTTTTAGCTGCTTATGCTTTTATGGTAACAAAAGAGATATGGGAATGATCTGATGTGTTATGAGGACTCAAGATGATCTGATGTATTAGGACAACTTGAGAACACCAATATTCAAACAGAGGTTAATTAAAACTCTAATTTTAGTCAAGGCAAGTTTTGCCACAGACTTCAGTGAGCCAGGATTTTCCTCTGGGTATTTGAAACTTGTGGACTCCTTCACATGGGAAGAAGTCACGTGTCATTTAGACATGTGGTCCAACAACACTTCTGTGACAGATTTCAGATGATCCAACTTGGCCTTCCCCTCTCAGAGTCACAAATCTTTTACTGAAGTGCAACACTAAATTGCTCAGCTGCAGAATTGACACAAATCCCATCCCATACAAATAAAAATTTGGTACTAATGTTGTAATACTTGCAGAATTGACAAGTTCACCATTTTAGTCAGAAGAGTCCCCATCAAAATAGAATGGATCTTGTACAGTTAGCCCTTTAAGAACAGAAAGAACTCAGCTTCCTAAGCTATGGCAGTGCATGTTCCTTCAAACCCCTGAGAATATGCCTCAGCTTCAGTTTTAACAGACCATGCTAGAAAGACAAAACAGGCTTTGGGCTTTAAGGGTCTTCTTGAGAATGTTAATCTGAGATGCAAATGCTGCTCTGCCAGGGCTGGGCAAAGATCAGAGCCCTGAGCTGTTGTTAGGAGCAGTGCCTTGTACTGCATTTCAGCTGGTAACATGGGAGCTAAGGACAGTGCATCGCTGCAGAACACGGAAACAATGGGTTAAGGTCTTTAGTTCAATCTTCACACAGCCTTCTAGACCAATTAACAGGTTAAGGCAATTCCAAATAATTTTCTGGCAGGTATTTGAGTCATATTAGAGGTTCCATATACATACCTAAGGGAGAAACAAGGTCTACAAAAACAAGACGCCAAATATCACTGGCATGAATATTAATAAAAAATAAATTATACAGCTGCAAGAGAATTCTTCATCTGAGCAAGCTGAATGAACCTTCTGTTGCATTTCCAGAATATTTTTGCAACTTTGCCTAATGAGCCTCAGAGAATGGAAAAAAGCAAACAATGCTGGCCTGGAAAAGCTAACCAGTAGAATGAAAATAAATGATTTTTCCCTTTTAATTTCTTTTTAGCAGGAATAAATGTCTTAAGAAACATAGCAGCAGACTTACCAGCAGACTTCCAGAGAAGTTTTACTGTTCTCCTCCTTGAACTGCTCAATGACTTAGGAAACCAGTAAAAAAAACGTGCTATCCTCCTGATGGTTTTGCTCAAGTCGTTTCTTATTGCCATGGCTGGAAGGGCTCCACAGCTACACGAGACACATGTATCCTGACATGGGAGAGAGGAAAGCCCACGAACACCCGCAGAGAGAGCGCTCGCTCTGAGCTCCGCGTCAGCCAGCACGTCTCAGGACCACCTGTTAGCCCTAAATCCCCTCCCTCTCCGTCACTCCGCTCTGAGCCCTCCAGACCTCCCTCTTCATTACCAGAAGCAGCTATATTAATAGATGCTTCAGCTAAAGAAAGACTTTGGAGTCTTAACCTGGTACTGTGTTTCTAGCAATGTTATAATAAGACATGTTTTCTACAAAATAGGGTTTGAATGGCTCATCTGTACATCTCTAGCTATGTTTTCTAGGCTGTGAAAAAATAAACTCCAAAACTGAAAGAGATGAGTCCTCTCTCAAAAGCCCTTAATTTAAATCAACAGGATTTTCTCTAGAGAGACAGTTTCTCAAACACCTGCTTATGAAGGTCTTTAGCAGAAAATTTAGCGGAGGTTTCCACAGATACACAGGGTTAAAAATGTGACTTTTACTCTTAATGAATTTTAAAGCAAATACAAGAGTCAGATCATTCACTGCCACAGTTTGCTTAAGAATTGAGCATCTATCACTATGCAAAGACATTAACAGCATCACAGTACTTAGACTACACATGCTTCAAGCATGACACGTATTAAATTCTAAATCCAGAGATGAGATGAACTAATATATGCCCCCCGCAACATCTATCGAGAATTTTAGCACACATTTTTAACAGTAAGACTACTTAACCATTTCCCAAGCTTAGTATGATATCTTTGACTATGTCACAAGTTTCTCTTCAGCTTCTCATGTTATATTTGATTTTTTTTTCCTGCTAGATCTGGATGGTAGAAAACACTGAGAACCAAGACTAATGTCATTATGAAACAAAGATCCTTTATATCAACCTTTAAACTACAGAAAGTAAGGGCTTTGTTAGACCAGCAACATTCACAGCACATAGTTAATAACTCTTCTAGAATTCACGATGTATTTTTCTATCCAAAAATATGTGAAGTATTTAACCCTATTTTATACATCCGACATTTTTAACATACTGCTACTTCTCAGGACCAAGCTAGACAGATTGCATTTCCTCTGGTCAATATGTCTCCAAAAACAAATAAACATTTCCATTTATATTGTATCGGCCACAATTCTTCAGCCAGTGTCAATGAAAGAGCAGAAGGCAGGACTCAGGCTGCCAGACTTGTCTCTTGTTCGAGCTCCACCCTGTCATACCAGTAGGAATTTAGCAGCAAAGTGACAGTTTTAGCACAAGTAGGAGGTCTGCCACCCAATTCCGCACATGCAAGGAGTTAAAGGCCTAACAGCTAACTTGCTTCTTTCAGGAAACAGCATGGGTTTGGATGTTCAGGAACATCTGCCAAATACTGAATCAAACAATGACATTTTTTTTCTGAAATTTAAACATATAACAATTTAATGAAAATCTAAGTGTCATTATAAAAATGAAATGAAGTGAAATGAAATAAAATACCCAAATATACTATTTCAGACCATAAGTGAATATACGTTAAGATGATTAGTTTTATAATTTGATAAAGAATCCATATAGATATGTATAACCTTTAGCAGGATGTGAAGGCCACAAGAATATTTTTTTTGCACTTAACAGAAAATGACAATACAGTATTTTTGTTATAATGGTATTTTATGAGGCTTAAAAAATACTTGGTAAAACATACCAGAATACAACAATACAAATGGGCAAATTGACTTTGCTGATGGGAATAACAAACCTGTGGAGGTCTATACCTTACAGTGTTTAGTGTCTTACTGGAGTAAAAAACAGGCAAGAGCATGAAGCATTGCATATTACTTTAAGGCAAACAGAACTCATTCTATTAAAAAAAAAAGTCAGTTGGATGAATCTGACAATTATGCTACACAAGAAAGCAGCTAACACAGAGAGAACATGGGCTTGAATTCAAGCTGAACTGAACAGCAACGATAGTTAGCCTTGCAATAATTTAACGACTTCTCCGCAGTAATTTCATGGCTCCTCCATCACTTCACATTTCTAGGCTTTAGTTAGGCCAAAATATAGAGCTAATGAATGACAGTCTGTTCCCCACAGCTCAGGGATGGTGACGGGGGTTCCCCTCAGCCTGAGCCGTGCACAGACGTGAGCCGCGGTGCTGTCAGCCCGCATCAGCGGCATCGCCCAGCCAGGCAGAGCTCACACAGCCCCTCCTCGGACACCCGTGCTCGCTTACACCGCACTGAAGCATCACTAAAGTTAAGAATTCGCTGTGTTAAAAAGATACTACACAGGGCTACATGTGTACCTTTCAATCTACCCTAACAAAGAGCGCATGGAGATGCTTTCCAGGGAGCATGGAAGGACCTGAAATGTGAGCACTCTTGATCCCTGCCTCCCTTTAAAGAAAAAAAGCCGTGTAAGGCTTTTTCCTGCAGCAGATTTCAATCCCCAGGTCATCCTCTGCTCATCTGAGCAGGGCGCTGGAGGAGGGGAGGCAGCGATTGCTGCCGTCCCACCTGCCTGGGACAGGAGGTGAGCAGCTGTCCCCTCTGCAGCGGGGGCAGCCTCTGGCCTCCCGCCTCCCCAGCGTGGTGCAAAGGTCAGATCTCAGCAGGCCACCACCACGGGCAGGAATGGCACACACAGACTCCATGTTTCTGCTGCCCATCCCACCAGCTCTCCATCCATGTGCCGGAATGCGTGGCAAGTCACCGCCGTGGCGGAAGAGGAGAGCCGGGCACGATGCACTGCTCTCACCAGCTGCCCCACAACCTGTTTTCCACATGGAGACCTGCTCACAGCAGTTGGAAAGCAAAGGGGTGCTCACGAAACATCCAGTGATTTAAGACAAGTCACTGTCTACCCCAACCTACAGAGCTATGCAGACCAGCTCTGAACAGAGCTACGCAACAGCGGCTGCCTTGCTGTAGCCCTCCCGTGCCCGCTGCCAGAGCTCAGAGAACTGAAAAACAAAGCAAAATAAAACAGCAAATCCAGCTGTTGTGTAAAATACTCTTAAATGATGAACTGTAAACAACCAGCAGTGTCTGACAGGGAATATTCTCTTGGAATGTGTTGAGTTTAATCTATATTTTTAAAGCAAAGTCTTTGCTAGTAAGCATTTGTAATGGCAACGCAACAATGCTGAGATACCATAAACATGAAGTCTAGCAATGAGGGGAGCACAGGCAGCGGTATTTATATCAGCAGGGGACAATGCGGCATTTTCTCTCCTCAGGGGCAGAAGAGCATCTTTACTCAGTGAGGAGTTACTGCCTTTCTCACTCCTCCCAGCTCTTGAGTAGCAAATGACTGAGATGAGCAAAGGATTTAATTTTCTTTGACTTAAGTGGAACTTCTCCATTTAGTCTGGTTTCAGGAACAAAGGTTCCCACGTACCTATTCACAGTGGGAGCTGTGTGTAGGAAAAGCCCGACAGATTAAAGAATATGTTTGCCTGCATTAGCAAATCTCCCTATTAGTTGAGCACAAAGTGAGTTTTTGCTTTCTTTGTAGACAATGTACTTGGAAAACAAGGTGGTGTCTTTCCAACCTGTCACAGAGCGGCTATGTGACACTACGCTGCATGCCACACCAGCAGGCAGAGCTCAGTGTGGAGGAGGATTTACAAAAGAGTCTTTACAAGGATATTTTCCACACTGATGGAGCTTGAACTTCCAGAGAGGGAGGAAGAGACTTCCACACCTCCACGGATCACCTGCCTTCACTGACTGAGATCTGAAATGGACTAAAAGATTTTAGCAATCCAGAACCAGTTTATGCAGAGAAACACCATATCTAAGCACTGGACAGAATTGAATGTGTGAAACATATTTATCTATAAATTATAAACAAAAGATGCGACCTTCCTTAAATCTTGTTCAACTGTGTGTCAGAGTAAATTTTATCCAAGCAGCCAGGGATGGTCCTGCCTAACTAGTCCCTGGGTTTCAGCACTACTGCATTTGCATGACACTGTCGAGACACCATATCACTGATTTCGTACTGAAACATAATTTATAACATCATCATGTATGAAAAAGCCATGCAGTTGCTAGGAAGCTTATGAAGAACACAATACAACTACTAAAAGTAAAGAAAACAAAAAACTGCTGCATTCGAGCTTAGTACAGCAAAACTAGCATAATACTTCTGATTTCCAGCTCAGCTGTTCATCCCTCCCTAAGCCAAATAAGTAGCTATATTTGTGAGCTTTCTAAAAACACTTTTGATTCTCAGCAGCTGCACATACACAAAAAGAAGGGATTAAAAAATAACCAGTGATTTGCAATCTGCAACTTCCAAAACCTTGTCTCCATTTGGAAGATGAAAATTGAAGAACCAAAGTACTCAAACTGATGTAAAACACATTTGTTAGTAGATTTAATGATCTGTTACTTTTCAGATAAATAAAGTTAAAATAGAATTGTATAGACACCTTTTTAGCTGTGACAACAAAAGTATTTCACATTTAATCCTCTGTCATTGAGGTTCCCAATACACTGATCGATAATAAATGTGATATGAAAATAAAGAAAACTGACAGAAAAGGAAAAATGTTGAAAAACTTACATGATGCACTATGGATAACAGTTATGCTATGAAACAAAAATATTATAAAAAGGCCACACAACCCTAACCTTGCTGCACATCCAACTAAACCCTTACCAGATCTACACCCCTAGAAACTCCCATCTGATATTGTTTTCTGCAAAAAATCTTCTAGTCCGAACAAATTTCTATGATTAGAACAACTTCTTAAGTAAAACAGCATGAAATTTGGATTAATCTCATCCAAAATGCAGAGGGAGCAAATTAACATTGAAGGAGGACAAGCAGTTTCAGCCCTTTTTATGGGATACGGAAGCTGCTCTATATGAGCAGATAGTTGGGCTTGGTCTAATTGAACACAGATGCCTGCAGTTGAGCTGGTTGTCATGGCTCCCTTCACAGTGGAGAAAGACCAGTGCCTCTTGGGCATATTTATTCCCATCTTGTAGTAAAGCTGTAAAATCCATGAGGTGAACTGTGTCCTGCAGAGTTTCTGGAGAAGCCAGGATGCCAATGTGGAAAGCAGATGAGAGGCTGGGAGAGTTTTAGTCCTGCTGGGCGCTGCCTCAGAGCAGGCATAGGGACAAGAAGTGGTGTCCGGACTCTTCCACGGCACACTGAGCACATCCTCAATGGAAATCCCTGAGGTTGTGCAGGTATGTCATCTCCACCAGGGACGGAGCACAGAACCCAAAGAGAATGAGCCCAGAACAGACAACCGACACCTGCAGGTCTTGTATCAGGGCTCCGACATAAACACCCAGAAGCTCTGTCCAAGTACAGTGACATTTTGGTTCATTTTCTTCAGACCTCAAGTGCTGTTTATTCAAAATAAAGTACATAACACAAATTCAGCCTATCAATCATGTCTCAGTGTCCCCTGAGATTAATTGCTTACTTCTACAGGCAATCTGCTGCGGAATAACTTGATTTCTCCCCTTAAAAAGTAAAGAGTAGGAAGGTTTCTTCTGAGCAAATAGCTAAAATAAAGCACATCCCGGATTTTGAGGAAGAAAATCACAGTGCCAAAGAGCATTTGTTTGCATCTGGTTAGTTCTTACTCCGCTCTACAATATACTACACTGTCACTAAGTATTTTCATACATTGTTACGTGAAAAATAATATATCTTTGTGTATTTCAGCAACATTTCTGCTTGCTTCTTTTCAGTATCTTTTTTGTATTGTACAGCTGTTTCCTGTTTTGTTTTGAATACTTCAACCTGTGCAATTTGTTGTAATTTGCTTTATGTCCTTTTCCAGATGCCGGAAATGTGCAGAGGCAGACAGGACCAGCACAGCACTGTGGTGATGGTGTGCGAGAGAAGACATGGCTGTGCTGGTCCACCTGAGCATCAGGAAGATGATAACATGCTGCTTCTCAGAGACCGCTGCAGTACTATGTGATGCACTTTGTCATTTTGAATGTAGTTTGACTACAGGCTTACTGTATTTATGTATGTAGATTTAGGCATCAAAATTAAAGTTGAATATTAATTTTGAAAGTTAAATGCACAGAACAGTAGTGTAGCGTGAAAATAAGAAATTAGTGTTAATTTTGTAGCTGTAAACTTGGGAAAGTGATTGAACAGTCTTCAGGAAAGCCACTCTTGCACATACACAACTATGCTTTAGAGTACAGGGAAAATAAAACTCAAGGTTAAAACTAGAGAGAAGATGCTGAGTTGCCTTGTAACATGGTTTGACACATAGGATTTGACTCAGTGGATGATAGACCAACTTGCCTGTGGGCTTCGGGTGACTTTGTGCCAAAATTAGTAGACATCTCAGTGAGAGCTTGCACGGAACTATTGCTAAGGGAAATCAGATTGGGTAAGAAAAACAAAAATATGTGTTAAACATTGCTAAAACAATAAGTTTATTCATTGAAATCTGGTCTGCTTGAGACAAAAGTAGCCTGACTATACTTTAGGGTACAAGAAAGCTGTGAGCATCCTTCTTTAGATCTCTGCATGTTGTATGGATGATGATGTGCAGTTTGCACTTGAAGATTAACACGGGTGCACCTTGTACACTTATTATCCCTTAGACGAGCAGGCTGTTTCTTATTTTAGCCATGGCAGCTACTAGATAATAGAGTAATATTTCAAACTGGCATGTAAGAGAAAAACACACAAAAGAGAGCTTGCAGAGCTTAACTTTCATTGTAGCCCTTTATACTTTCTTCCAAGCTCCTACACTCAACTGTCAGGCCATTGTACCCAAGCTACTATACATGACATGCTCTTTCTTTACTGGGCAAAATCATAAGGGCATTCATCAGCACTCGGTACGTTGTGGAGGAAACAGACACATCTAACAGCTCATAAAGCCACCGGGCCAGAAACAGCATCATTATTTTCTTTCTGCTGTGCACACCGCTGACCTGCATTTAACTGCTTGGATAAAGTGATCCATCCAGTCATGCTGGAGGTTTCTGGTCAGCGCTGTTGGGAAGGGAGAGATGAAGGGAAGGAAGAGATGACTGTGAGCACTGGACAAGAGCTGAGCTCTAGTGCTGGCTTGGCCAGTGACCTCCAGGCTAACCTTGAAAAAATCATTTTAACTCCCAGCACTTTCATCTGTGTCTGTTTCCCTCATAGCACTTAAGACCAGTGGCTGTTCCTTCTCGTACAAGCATACTGTTAAGGACTTAGCGTGGCTGGCAGCTCCTGTTCCTGATAGCAAATGCAAAAAAAACCCAAACCAAAACAACAACCAATAAAATACTTCAGGAAAAAAAAAAACCAAAACCAAAACCAAAGACCAACAAACCTTAGCAAAGAACTATGCTATCAATTTACCAAAAAATACATTATCCGGTAAAAAAAAAGAACAGTTTTATCTTTTCCCCTGGTGTATTAAAAGCACAGATATTAGCAATATGTAAACAGCATACAATCAACACAACACAGTGTAATTGAGAAGGCATCTGTATTGTTACTCCCCACAATGCCCCAAGCTGTAGCCAAGCAGTGCTGACCACCTGTTGAACTTTGAGTGTGGTAGGACTGTATAAAATGGGCATCAGGGTACAGCAAGCTCTCCAAGGATTTCATGTGACAAGGTCAAGTGTCTCCTTGGTTCCCCAAGGCTTTCTCAGCAAGCAGACCACCAGGACATACCACACTGGTAAGTAATGGCAACAGTTTTATTGCTAATAGCTTCTTTGCTTTTGTAAACAGATCACTGCTTTGATGTTTTATTACAGGTCTTGAAGATGTCCTAGGGTCTGAACACTGCCTGTAGAAATACCTGTTTTGTCACTTTTTCATTAACAGACTCTTTTCTACTCCCAGCTCTCAAACACCTATTTGTTTGAAACCAAGACTTAGGGCATCTGGCCTCCTTGTATCCCGTGTGAAATGAAGCACAGGGTGTCTCCTCAGCAAGATGCCCCTGGCAGTGAGGGCTCCTGCCCACTCACCACAGCCTCTGCAGGAGCTCCCTGCACAGCGGCTCCAAAGCACGGGAGGAAGACAAGCAGGAAAACCTCGCAGCATTATCAGAACCTTTCAGTGCTGGCATCTGAATGCGATGGGGAGATGTTTGGTTGTGGGGTTTTTTCACTCCTATGCAACCTGAATAACAACTGCTTGTGTTCTCTTTAGTCTCTAAGGGTTGTATGTGAGACACTCAAACTTGAAGAACACTGTAATTAATAATTAATTGTATGGTGAAAATGAGAATAAAGAAAGAGATGCTCAGAGAAGGGGTGAAAGCCTCCACATATGACAGTGTATGGCTTAGGGGTGGAAGATGATCCTCACACAGGAAAGAAATGTCAGCGCTAGGAAAATGGGACTGACAATAACCAAAGAACTGGGTGAGGAGTCACTGTTCTCTGCACACAGGGGTGAAAGGGCTCAGCTTTGCAGCAGTGGGAGCCTTGCTGCAGCTGCGGAGACCACAGGAACACCCCAGGAGGTGCAGAGAAACTGAGGAAGCCAGCAGGAACTACCCTTGAAGAGCAAACTCCATCAAAGCCACTTCTCAGTCTCCATTTTCATGTCTTCCTTCCTCCCTGCACGGGGCACAGCCTCCTCCAGCCCCGCGAACTCCAGCAAAGGCCCCATTGCGGGGGCAGCTCCTGCACCCCTTCAAACTGAAGAGGGAACCTGGGGCTTGCTCCCCCCGCAAAACCCAAACCCTGTTGCCTGCTGCTGCTCCAACCCCTACTGATTCTGAGCAACTTTGCTACTTTTGGATTTAAAATAAAATAAAGAAAAATTTGAGAACAGAGCATCACTAACTCTCTGCAGAAAGAATGGGAAAGGGAAGCAGCCTCCCACCACTGTTATGTCCTATCCACCCCACAGTTCTCAGTCTTGATAAAACTTTCAGAAGCTCCTTTGAGCCTGAGTGGTTTTGACAATTCAATTCGTAACTCTAGAAGTAGCTTTAGCAACTTAACCCCCTCATTACATGAGATTAAATATGAACACACTCCTGCTGCAGAGATAGCGGACAATGTCTATCCTCATCTTTAAAAACATGAAAAAGTATCTTACACAAATTGTTTGTCAAAAAAATATCCTTTTGAAGGAAAAAAAACCCCACTAATCCCTGTATTTGTCCTTCCATCCGTATTTTACCATCATTTCTGTAAAGGGGAATCTACTTCTTTACCATTCCTGTTAACTAGAATGGATTTAGATAACACACCTTGATTTGTTCTAAGGGGATAAGCGGCTTGGGTTTTTTGTTTGAGTTCTGTTTTTACATATACTCAAAAAGCCCTGTAGTAAGAGAGCTATGTCACATATGAAATGTAACACTTCCGTTCTTCAGCTGCACTAAACCAGGAGTCAACTAATGAATATTCAGACCTAATGTCCAAAACACCCAATAAAAATGAAATGAGGCACCCCACTGAAGGCTACCCTGCACTTCCAGAATACCCATTTCATAGGGCCTAAACTGCTTTACAAGGGACGGTTGTTCAAAAAAAAAGGAAGTCTGAAAAATATGTAAAAAGGATGTAACAATGATTCAGTGAACAAAGCTGAAGTGATTGCCTGGTAGATTTGAGAGGAAGAGGATATTTGGAGTCCCATCTAATCCCATGGGCTTCTGCCCCTCTGCAGAGCACCTTGCAATCAGAGAGGCTTTTGTGCCGGGCCAGCGGTGTCCGCCTGTGCACAGGTCACACTACACCAGGTAATGTTACAGGTGTAATGCCACAGGTATAGAAAGTAACACTGCAGGCAAGGAGGAAACAGACTGAGGGACATGACTTCCAACTAGCATTTAAAGGATAAGCACTGAGCTGATGGTCATCGATTGCAGCTTTATAAAGGACTCTAACCATCAGAAATCTGACGGAAATATTCTATTTTTCCCTTTAGAAGGCAACTTTTTAGAGGCAACTTAACAAATACTTGTGAGTCTCTGTTTGCTTTGCAAGGTCCTTATAGTGTTATGTCTTCCCACCAGCCTTGCCACAAAAACCCAATACATACACCAACACATATGTTGTTGCATGGGCAAAGTACAGTTGGTAAGAGCAATAAATATCAGTTCATCATGGTCATACTTTTAACAATAGCATCCATGAATTCCTAATCATGTCCCATCACTAAAACTGGAAAGGAACAACCTGTTTTTCACGGTACCTCTTAATACCATCTACCTAAATATCTTTAGAAAATTTGAACCAAAAGTCACGTAGAACCTATAATTTCTCTATAATCTCTTAAATGAAGAAGAAAAAAACTTCAGAAAAGGTCTAGCAACATTTCTGTTTGGTTCAATGAAAAAGTGCATCAGAAATGAAAGTGTCAAAATGCAAGGTAAAAGAAAAATTATAGCAACAAACTAGTAAGTCCGGAACAAGTAGTGCACAAAATAATTCCTGTCTGTTCGCCAGACTATAGGGAAAATAAACCTGCTCAGAAATAGTATTTCAAAACCTGACATTGCAGATTTTCGTCTAAAAGGATGAGAAATGCTTCATTTTTCAAATGCTAAATGATATAATGAAACAATGTAACAACCCCAGGGATGCTACACCACATAACGCTACACATCATGAACTCATCAATGTGATATAAGAAACTGATAGTTATTGTTATGGAGTACTGTCAGATTGAAAGAAAAATCAAATGCTAGCAAAGAAAACCCACTCTTTACGTCCTTTCACTGCACAGCATCATCAGGTTTTTACCCCAAACGACACAGGTGAAAAGGTGAATGGCAGAGATCCAGAAATCCAGATCCTCTGGACTGCTGAACAAATTAAGTCTCTCTTGAAAAGGAATCCAAAACAACAGCAAGAGCTCAGATACTACAAAGCATCTTTTTCAGAGGTATTTCTTTACACTTGGCTTTCTTCCTGGGCTGAGGTCCAGAAATATCAGCGCTGCCCTATTTTTTTTCCCAAGAAATAAGTTGTTTGAATGATGTGCACCTTGTGCACTGCATTGAAACAGATGATCATTTGTCTTCTTGAACTCTTTTTTTTCCATTCTGATCTTTCTGCCCAGAGTTACACAAAAGTGGTTTTTTTCTTTTGTTTTTTTTTTTTTTTTAGCAGAATCTTGAAAAGAGATTTGCAAATTACAAATGAAAATCTCACAAAAGGCAGAAAGAGCTTATCTCAGTAGTGCTTTATTCACTCCAGTGATCTCACCTCACTTCATGATGTGTACCAAGGAGTGTACAAAAGACAACAGCCTCACTGTGAAATGACAAAAGAAAAGTGCAGCCTCTACTGAAGCTCAGCTCGGGCATCTCCTCCATCCTTGTGGGGATGGCAGGACAGAGACACTCAAGAAAACCTCTGCACCGATAAAGGCATCAGAGATTTTTCTGTTAGACAGAAAAGTCTGCACCTAAATACTTTAAAACTACTCCTTTGATGTGCCTTTTGACTACTTGCCTATCCTAGAGGAAATTTCTCATGCCTTTTAATTCTTATCAGCAAATTCAGCACATCTGACTCTGATCTTGTCTGAGGGCAACAATCCAGTGATGAACTGACTTCAGCCAACACTCAGGGCAATTTAAATAAATATCATATCTATGTCTTTGTGACTCAGAATCATCATGACAATTTAGCACAGAGCTCCCTCTTTATCAGCAGTGGAGTATCTGGAAGATGCTGTTGCATCTTGCTTTTAGATGACATAAGGTGAAAGCTCCCACCACTTGTGGCCTCTGGAAAGACAGAGTGAGCTGGGAACCCTTCGGCACCGTTACAAATTGCCAGGCAGCTTAAAATCTTAGAAAGGTACTTGCAATTGTAACTTCGGTTGCAAGTTCTGCTTCACCAGTGGGTATCCAAAGGGGACTGTAGCACTTTCAGCAGAGGCCACCACAGTGGCCACAAATCCAGCTGTAGCCCTGGAAGTATCTGCTGCAGCTTTCAAGACCAGTTCAGACACACTTTCTAAAGCACACATTGAATACAGCTGTGTCTGCTGGCTTTCCAAAGCAGGGGACATCTTTTTCTTCCGTGTTCGCTTCCTCACAGAAGAGCCTGTGACTAAGGGTGCAGATTGAGGTCTGGCCACAGTGCAGATTTAGCCGCTCTGAGCCGTGAGGGCAGCCGGCCACACGTTCCTGCACACCCCGAGCTGTCCTGGCGCAGCCACAGCTTTTGTTGCCCTCAGCCAATTTTGCAGCCAGATCTGTTCATCAGTCTGGCTCGCTGGTGCCCCTGCAAGCTGGGAATGAAGACAGGTTCTTGCAGCAATCCTTCTGCGCTTTGGCTGTTCTTCCCTTTCATCTCCATGCTGCTTTACAGCTTGTAAATATTATATTCATGCTAGGTCATAAATGTTGAATGTCTCCTCTGCTACTTTAACAGCAATTTAAAGAGAGTGGCTTGAAGTACTATGCCTCACAAAAATGGAGCTTGTCATGGAGGAGAAGGAAAAACATTGTAAGCTGTAATCACTCTGAGAAAACATTGCTGGAAGATATATAATCCAACATGACACTTGAAGCTTTTGCTACAGAACATTTGATCATAAAAGAAAAAATATTCTTTTTAAGGTCTATTTTCACATCAGTGCATTATATATCCTGTCAGAACAAACAGTGCATTAACTTAAATGATAAATAAAAAATATTTTCTTTTCACAGCCAAAGTTTTTTACATTCCAAGAGTCACTGTAAAAATAGATCTCCTCAAAGTGAGAATAACTGAGAATATATATCATAACAGAAATTTTGTATCTCAGCAGAGGACAGTATGAGGTTTTTACATCTCCTAAAGCCAGAACAAAACAATAGGAAAAGACTGACCTTTCTGTCCCACCTTGGTTTTCAAATATCATTTGTTAAACAAAGGCTCAGTGACATAAATCAAAAGCAAACCACACACCTCAACTGTCACTTCACTCGGGATAGCACCAGATTGTCCCAAGAAGTGCAGCAGGATGGCAGCCATGGCCAAGGAGCAGCCAGAGGAGTGAGCACCCCTGTGGGGTTCTGTGCTGAAACCTCTCCCGGGTTCACCATGAAACCCAGTGATGTGGCCAAATGGTTCTCCAGTCATGGGATGGCAAATGGGGACTTTTCACCAGCACTAGATTATATATGTTCTCCCACCATAAAGAACAGGTGGATAAAATCACTGCATTTTAGAGTGTAGCAGCAGTAATGAAAGGGCTGAAAGGCTGAAAAGTTGTTTTCTATGCAGGGAAAGGAAAACTTATCCTTGTCTACTGCAAGTCAGGGAGCTAAAGGACACATACATGGTGTGTACATGGGACATGTGATAGTTCAAAACACAGCCTCCTCCTACCTGAAGAACTGGGTAAGGCAGAAGACTGCACATTTTTTGCCAGGGCTGAGAGCCCACTAGAGCCCTTCGAAGCAGCACTATCTACACTTCATGTAAGATGTATCACCTTCCCATTGAGTGGGGATGTAGTGCTTTCCCCTGGACCACACAGCACACTACACTGTAACCCCACGCTACGCTGTCACCCGATGCTATACTGTCACCCCAGCCATATGGCACAACGGGCTCGGCTCACGGCACCCCGTCGGCAGCCCCCAATGCTCCAACACTCCATGTGGGAAAACCCAGGTTCCTGTTGGGGCCGGGTAAGGAACACGTTCCAGAGTCCCTGATGCAGATCAGGAGACACCCGACGTGGCCCCCCAAGCCTCGTAACCCTCAATTTTGTGAGACCTGGGATCCCCCAGCTGCCCCGAATCCGCGGCCAGCGAGGCAGCGCGGCCCCGGCGCCCGTTTCCCCCGCCCGGGCGCTCACCTGCGCAGCGCAGCCCCTGCGAGAGGACGAAGCGGCAGCAGAGGTCGCACCACGTTCCCGCCGCCGCCGGCCCGAAGCGGTGCGGTGGCTCCGGCGGCAGCGCCGCCTCGAAGATGGTGCGGACGTGGCGGGGCCGCGGCGGTGCCGGGCGGCGGCGGCCGCCATACACGGGGCCCAGGGCGCCGGCGGGCGCGTCTGGCTGCGGGCACATCGCCCGCATCGCCCGGCCCCGCGGCGGCTTCCCCCGCCTGTCGCCCGGGGCCGCCGCCATGCGGAGCGGGTGCGCCGGTCGCTGGCTGCTTGTCCCCGCCGAGCGGCCGAGGCGGGCGGCGGTTGACGCCTCACGCACATGACACCCGCGGGCGAAGGGAGCGGGGAGGCGGCGGAGGGTGGGGGGCGCCGCACCGTGTCCTCCTCCGACCTGGCGGCCGCCGCTCGGCTCGGCTCAGCGCCGCCGCGGGGAGGGTGCGGGCCGGGGAGCGCGGCGTGGCCGCCGCCGCCTCCCCTCAGCGCCGCTCTGCCGCAGCCGCGCTCCCCGAGTCCGCTCACCATCGAACGTCTCGGGGAGGAACAGCCACAGCCGGGGGCTCTGAAGCGCTCCCGGTCTGCCGGCCCCGCTCCCACCGCCGCGGAAAGCGGTCGGTTTCACCAGCAGTTTCACCTGCCGTTTTCGAGGAATTCACTAATAACGAGTATTACAAACGGAAGATGTGGAGGGTTTCCAGGAGGTACGTTTTACGACTGTAGATAGAACAATTAAGCCCTAGCAATACGCCGCTTGTGGCGACTGTGTGTGTTTGTTTGTTTGTTTGTTTGTTTGTTTTCCCAAGCTGGAGTTTCCACGGGAAGCGTTTCAGGGCGTTGTTGCCTTTCCCGGCAGGTGGGAGCTATGATCGTCGCCGGTGCCGCCCCGCGTCGGGAGTGCGGGCAGAGGCGAGCGCAGGGCGGTCCCGTCCCGCTCCCGTCCCGCCGAGCGCTACCCCGAGCCCAGCCTCTCCTTCTGGAGCGAGCTGGCAGCAAGTCACGGCATCGCACGCGAGGCAAAGCCCGGATCTGTCAAATCTACAGCTTCAGAAAACATTGCCAGTGAGCTCAACTGGTACGTTTGACTGTCACCTCTCCCAGCTGTTAGAAACATCGTCTGTTTCAACGCAACCTCGCACCAAGCAGTATGAAGTGGGATATATCCCAGCTCTAAGGTATTTTCAGGGTGTGGAGATATAGGATTTATGAGCAATTCATCTGAACATTCACACGGCAAAGCAAGTGAAAAAAAAAAAAAAAGTGAAGTATTTTCACCTGGTTTCTTTAAAGGTTGTAAATTGCTCCTGTCTGCTTAAATCTGAAACTGCTGCAGGGCTCTTCTGGCCATCACCGCGGGAGCAGAAGCACGGTTGAGCCAGTGTCATCTTTCGCCGTGAGTTAGCAAATGTGCCTGCCAAGTCAGGCCCAGGGCTCACGGAGCAGGTGCCAAGCTCAGCTCTCCTGGCACAGCGCGGGGCTACCCGGACACACTTGCTCACAACCAGCTCTGCTATCACTAACAGAACCTGCACCGTGCAGCGTAAATGTACTTGAGGGTGCCGAAGTGACTCTCACACTGGCACAGGGCGAGCTGGCAAGGACGAGTGATACACTTGCAGGTTCTGATTTAAATGCCCTGCCTAAGTTCTATAAAGCAGCTCGTCCAGGAAACATTTCCAATGGCTGGGCAGCAGTGACACAGCCCGTACCTTGATGGGAGGGTGCGGAAGCCCGGGTAGTCACAGCCTTCACTGGACACCCATGTAATTTTTCAGGAGCAGAATACAGCCCATTCATCGCACACCAGCAGCTCTGCCTGTTGCTGTCAGTGTTCCTTGTCAATAGGAAGCAAAGTTCTTCAGAAGATGTACATCTACAACCACAACTACTACTGGCCGGGCTTGTATCAGTGTCAAAAATAGCAAACTCTACTGAGGGATCCTACCCCTACCGCATTTTTTTTGTTATCAATGGAACAAATGACAACAGCAACAAAGCTGCTTAGAGCACAGAAAATCAGCCACAACAGCACCCAGCAATTAACCTGCTCTTAAAAGCCCTCTGTGAGCAGTTCAGCTCAGTTCCCAGAACAATCTGTTCTGGCACTTGACTCTCTTTACTGCTAGAAAGATTTTTCCAAGCTCATAGTCTGGACTGTTTTGTTTTGTGCATTACAATTTATATTCATAATCTCTAATCCTTTCACCACAGATGTGCTGGTGAATGCTGATATTCTCTAACAGCCTTCAGTTGAGCACAGACTTTTGCTCCCTCTTTCTTCCAATCTTCTTTCTGCCAACTCCTATTTTTCCCAGTCCCCCTCGGATGAGTTTTCCAGACTCTAGCCAGTCTTTTTTTTTCATCCCTAATTTATCTTGAGGTAGCCAGTGTACATATTTTTTTCTAATTTTTATGGGCAAACCAGTTTAAAAGTGCTCATCTTCGTGCTGGACACAGTTTAACCACACTTTCCTCTGCACAGCCCAGGGCGCGCATCCCTCCCGCTGTTTTCCAGGTCCCTGGCTGGAAACCCTCATCGATTTAGCTAGCCAGATGTGGGCAGCCAGATGTGGACAGCCATGCCCTCCTGGGCTGGGATTTCACAGTAACAGCAGGCTATGCAACTTGGCAATGTGCTTAGCAATAGTCATTCTTTAATTTTACCCCAACAAGTTTATGCAACTGCACTTTATTCCACATCTTCCCTTCCCTCTCTTTTCTTCAAGCTTAAAAAAAAATAAAAATCCCCAAAATAAACTTTTCTATTCAGCCTTTTTAATCCTTGTCATAGTACTATATCCAAAATTATCCTACAATTAGCACTTCTACAGTGATTAACTAAAACAGCTCCACCAGTGGACTGTTCCACACCCACCAGGGACTAGGAATTTTGCCACTTACAGAGAACTCCTCTTGCTTCAAACACGTTATCAGCGGACTGGTTAAAATAAGTAAAAAGGATTAGTGGCTCTACCACACCGCCTACGCTAGTGATTTCGCTATATGGGACATGTTTTCTGGAGAGCTGACTAATGCAAGCTAAGCTGCAATTTGATACTTTAGATTTCAGGCTCTGTATTGTACTTATGAGGAAATAAAGAGTATAGGGTAATACTGAAATTAACAAAAAGTGAAATTATGGAAGGACACAGAAGTAAGTACACACTGTACAGTCAGTGGTTGATGATGTATTTATGTCATTAAGTCATTCACTCATGCATTTTCACAATACATATGAGGACAGGTTTGTTCAAGTAAAAGATAATTAATATACTAAGCTAAACCCCTGAAAACAGCAAACCAGCCTCAGGAGGAAGAACCAGATATTACTTTCTATTACTTCTTTTGGCAAATCAGTAGCATGACTGATAGCATCAGGACACTTAATTTGAGCCAAAAATTGATAATACCATACACTACGTTTTGATGTGAAGAGTATATTTGCTTCATGAGAACATAATCAGCAGATTATGAACTGATTGCTTCAAGTTTCTTAGCTACTGCTTAGTTAAAATTGCTTTAGAACAAGAAATTTTAACAAGATGAAAGTTACTGATGTATTTAGCAACACTAAAACCAGCAATGCTTAAAATGAAGAGAAAATACAACAGAAAACATTTTCAAACATGTAAAAGAACGCTGCACATACTTCAATATACAGACTATATTGTTACTCCAATTATCTTTCTTTTTCAGGTTGCTTCAGTATGAAGTTGAAAATTATATATTCCAACTAACACTTGATTTCTTTCAAAATTTAGAAAGTTTGAAACAACAAAGTGTTACAGACATAATATTGTAGAAAAACACAATTTATGCACAGTTTGAGAGCCCAATTCTTTTAACACTTAGGCATGTGTTTTACTGACACTCAGTGATACTGTGGACATGAATGAACAAATGTACAAGCAGGCATTAAAACATTCCAGTTAGACACGATTCCGGTATTTCGAAACAAACAGTTAAGAATGTCACGGCTAACCATGCAAAAACACGTAACAAATTGCTGCACTCCTTTTGCATAGCTAGATTTTTTGGGGGGACAAAGCTTGCAAAGTAAGAAGCTGCTCATATAGATGTAAAAATATCTGAATTCGCTTTTAGTATTTGATTCTCATCAAGAACACTGGAAAGCAGGTCTCGGACATCAAGACAGTGAATTTCCTCTTCTAACGATAAAAGAATCAACTATAAATTTCATAAGTTTCTATTCAAGATTTTTTTTTTAATGGAAACATTTTGTATTCTGACCTAGACAGATAAGCAGGGAAAAAGCATCACAAAACTACCAGGTGCTGTCACAGGGTACCACTGTTTAGTTTATACCTATATGCTTCACCATTAAGTATGGAAAATCCTAAATATAGTTGGTCCAGCTCTTCTTACAGATGTAACACAGCCATCAGAAGTGCTGCTGGACACCATTGAACATCCATGGCCATGTTTCCACAAGGCAAGAATGAGGTCTGCAATTATTTGTGTGCTCTTCATCTGAAACAAATAAGTACACCTGTAGTATCCAATCCAAGTGAGGGATGTTTTCTGAGATTGTGTCCGTTTTCCTCTTTCTCCTCTCCTACATATGTTGGAACTGGCTCTCTAATTCTGCAACTCTGCAACCCAGTCATGTAGCACTGAAAGTAACAACCACTGATACTGGGAAATAAATATATAGTGTGACTACATTTTCCACCTAAGTTTAATATCTCAGTTGTAAGTCAACACTGGGTGTGGTGCCTTTTGAAGATCTAGACCGGTAGCTTATTTTTCCAATGTTCAGTCACCACTGAGGCTGATGCTTAGGGACATGGTTTAGTGCCAGACTTAGGTTATGGTTGGACTTGATGATCTTGAGGGTCTCTTCCAACCAAAATGATTCTATGATTCTACCTGGTCTACTGACTGCCCACAAATTCTCCTAACGCTGATTTCTAGTCTTCTAAAAAAAAAATATTCCTGAAAACAGGATTCTGAGAAAGCTGCTTTATTTTAAGAACCCTCTTCTCTGGTGGCGAGCAACGAGATTTCAGAGAAATTCTGAAAATGCCGTACTCTTAAAAAAAAAAAAAAGGAATTTTTACATTCAGTCTGACAACCTGGAGTGCAAAACTTCCATCTACAGAGCAGTCAAATCATTACAGACAACACGGCACCAAATATGGAGAAGAACTTAAAAAAATATTGTGAATTTGTTTTCCGAAGTAGAAGTGGACTAACAGTTTGGATGTGAAGGAAAGAGAAATGCATTTCCACTCGGGTCTTATCTGCGCTTTTAGTCCCTATTCCCCCTTATTTAAAGAGATCTTTAAAACAATCATCATGTTCTGTCATTATCAGAGTCTTTCCACTAGACTTCAAAATAACAGTGGTGGTTAAAGGAAACTCAAAACACCTTTCAAAGACTATTGATAATGTTTAGAGTTCTGTACATCCTCTTGCAATAAGGACTAAATTTCATTCTGAAAAAAGGGGCAATATTCAAAGCAAACAAATGTCAATTTCATCAATGACACTTTTGCCTTTAGGACTTCAGAGATCCCCCAAGGGGCTAAATTCCCTGCCAGGAATAATTCTATCCTAACATTGACCAAAAAAAGACATATTTCTTTTATATTTACATATTATACATATTTACATTTTTTAATATTACATTTGCAGAGGGGAAAAAAACCCCTGGATACAGATTTATTATCTGCCTTTAAAAGTCCTACAAGTTATTTTTTCCCTTTGAAAAAATTTACAAGTCCTCTTCAGGTCCTTTGAAAGCTAGATACAGTCCACGTTCCACAGGCCAGCATCCTTAGTCAAAGCACCAAATCTAAAATGAAAAAACAATCTATTCTTAGGTGACTGACTGGATTATAGAATAAATCCTTAATTTGTTATAATTTAGTTATGGGTTCTTCCTTTCCATAGCCACAGGCCAACACAGGCATTTTTATCTAACTTTTGTATGTGAAAAGAAGATAGAAGAGAGGATATTATGCTCCCAGTATGGGACTGGGAACAGAACAAAACTAATTCAGCTTGAAGCCACACTCAGCTCTATCAGCAATTGACCCTGAAGCTTTCAGAGATAATTATTTTAATATATTTTATCATCATGAGAAAAAAAGCAAAGTCAGTATGTACGTGATAGTGACAATACCCTCTCAGGATTATAAGAAATCTGTTTAAATAAAGTGAAGAGGTCAACAATCTGAAAACTGCAAAAATCATTCATTCAGATTGGTATAATTCCACAGTCGTTAAAAATTATGTCTAAAAACGAGTTAAAAGACACCACTGGATTGTTACAAAAGTATTGTGCTTAATTCAGAATTAATCTGTCTGTGCAACAGATATTTTTATTAGCTAAACATAAATAACATGAAACAACAATGCCACAACTGCTGTGTCAGAATGATCTTACAGTAATGTTTCAAGCTTTTGAATATTTTTTTGTTTTGTTACACCAACTGGGTCTACAAAATGTACCAAATTAAGCCTGTTCCTAGTATCAGCCCAAACAGGGAAAACAATTGCTTGCCTTTCCAAAATGTGATTGTTCTCAGCCAGCTGCTTACCAACCCCTGCCATTTCTTCCTTTAGTTTCTTCATGCTGTAGTAACAAGAAGCGCAAGAAAGGTTACAATTTTTATAGGGACAGTTATCTGCCATGATCACTCACCACTGCAAAGCTTTCAGTAACTCGTCATTACGTACAAAATAAGGGACAGATAACATGCTCGTTATTTACTACAAGTGACAGATGATAGATTAGTGTTGTCCCTTACTCGCTTCTAAATCCATACCACCACTTTAGTGATACAAAGTTTTTCCTGCAGTACAAAATTCTTGGTCTTAATACAGCAACCACTGAGTCAACAATTCACCTCTATAACAGGTACAGAATACTACATCAATCCAATTAAGAAATTCTTACCCAAGAGTCATTTCCACTAATGTGTTTGAACTTGGATAAACTGTATTCATCGTATGTTTCATGCCACTGGAAACCGCGAACATTTTCTGTGGCAGAGCATCTTGTAACTGTAATAGATGAAAAGGAAACGCAAGTTACAATATAAGTTGTCACACGTGTCGTGCTGCCCACCTTAAATCCTTGAAATTCTCCATTGCTATGATGCCTCACAAAATCATTACAGTAGTATGGCAGCTGATATTCCCCAAGTTGAGATTGTCATGGCAAGTTTTGTACTGACACTACCTAGAGTTCCCTGATTTGTTCCATCTTCTTAATTGTCTTATGCTGTCATATTGAACTCTCAAAAGGAAGATTATCTGTTATGTTTGTAGATATCCTAAGGTAATAGGATCCTAATCAATACCTGACTTTGGTAGCGTTACTAAAATACAAGCAAATAACAAGCAAAATGCTGCTCTCCACCGTTCCCTAATTACTTTTACACCTGTCGGGTGCTTTTCTTCCATTTATATGTTCTTTATAAAGAAGAATAGTTTTACCGCAGTTTTGGTAAGCTTGTATCCTGCAGAGTCACTGTACAAATTTTAACAAAACGCTTTCATTCATGTCATCAGCAGCATTAGTTTAGCATGTATCCTTAGGCGTGTATCCCCTAATCTTGAATACAGGAGTAGTGTTTTCATGCTCTGTAAGAGTATTAAGATAATCCTCCAGATGCTCAGATACCACTATGGTAACAGTTACATAGAACACTTCTCAATTAAGCCACATCCATTTCCACAGATTTTTTGCAGGGAACGCTAACACCACCAACCCCTCATCCTCCCCCCCCAAAAAAAATCCCAAAACAACAACAAAAAAACCAACAACCCCCAAATCGAGTCAGGATTCAGAAAAATCAAACCACTCTCTATGCCACTCCAACATCAGCAATGAAGCTACTATAGACAAAAGGCAAATAAATCAATGCAGCCCTATAGTTTAATACAACTGCATTCATGTATGACTCACTATAAACCACAGTACTGATATTAAACAACATGGAATAGTCTTTTATCTATGCAAACACTTTACATAATTTTGAAGCATTCTACCTCATTGATATAATCGTGGTATTTGGATACCTCTTCTTCAATATCAAAGCACTGGTTGGTGAGAGCCAGTAACTGCTTCCTTATGTGAAGCATTTTCCTAAAAGAAAATAAGTTTTCTTTTAAAAGAAAATAAGCTTTCTTTTAAAAGCTTCCTTTTATAAAGTGGTGCAGTGAACATTAGCAAATACTAAAGAAATCAATAGCTTGCCTTGTCCAGTCCTTAGCCTTGTCCAAAAATTTATCATACTTGCTGACACATTCATCTTTGAATAGAGCTATGGCTTTTGTTGCGTGCAAACACAGCTTCTGCCTGCAACACAGAAACAACCAGAATACTGTTATAGTGCTTTCAAAACCCCGTTCCTCTAATTTACTTTCTGAAACTTGAAGAAAACTTATGTGGACTTAAAATCCCTTCAGCCAATTTTATTCATGCTGTTGTAACGCATGAGAAATCAACACACTGCATGAACTGACCGTTTATGTTTCAAAAACATATCACTTTTTTTCTCCCTGCTAGGGAAAAAAAAAATATTTGAAGCATTTACTTGCAATTATTTGTATACTAACAAATGGTCAAATGTATTCTCTAAGTCAGTATTTATCTGAGCAAGTACATTTAAGGAAAAGGGATTCTAAATGGAAAGGACAAAAATCCTTATTATTTCTTATTTGCCTTCTGCACACACTAGGAACTTCCAGCATATACAAATAATCTTTCGTGCTGAGTAATATACACGCAAGAGAAAAACTGCATTTTTGTGTCAGCTTAAATTTATGATAGTAGAAAAAAGAAAGCAGATATAGAGACAAGGACAGGAAAACAAAACAAACCCCAATTCTCATCAGTGTTACAGACTGTAATCCCAGTGTAACTGCCTCACCATGCTGTGCATTGCACTAAGGCGTATCAGGACACCATAGTCTAACACCTGCTTCTGGTATCTCATTAAGTCTTGCACGATAGTTATTGGTTAATCCAATTCTGGCTGGAATTTAGATGGATTGTCATCAGGCATACATAATGTATCATTCACCCAGGAAAAAAATAATCAGAATTGAATGCTGCTCCCTTCTCTATCTAGTGGTAAATATTACAAAGGCCACTCTCTGTTGCTAATGGCACCATGTTCTTAACACAAACCACTGCCACTTCTCTCTGTGACCAATCCAGTAAAAGAAGATGTAGTTAGGATCTCAAAGATAACCGAACAATTCCGAGGAGACACTTGTGTTAGGAAACATACCAGTACTCAAAACCATGAAAGTGAAGCCTATTTATTTACTCACATATTAATGCAAGGGCACAGTTTGCATAGTAGAAAAAGCCCTAAAATTTCTTTAGTCTGCCCAAGGTAGTGCAGTTTTTAAATGAGCTGTGGATTGCATTCCAATGTTTGCCTGTTTTACAACTATATCCTTAAGAACATATGGCTGGAAATTATTGCTCGCATTATCTCTCGCATTAAGTCCATTCCCTTGCAGGGCAATGACGTCTCCAAGTCTCCATCAGTGTATCCAGATCTGTCTTACAGGTTTCCTGCCCCTACTGTCCTTTTTCTTGGGGCAATCTCACCCCCGCTTGGCAGATACCCCATTTATCTTTCACTGTGGGAAAATCAAGTTGCATGGTTGCGAGAACACCAGCGCCTTCTGCACATCAGCTTTCTAGCTGTAATTGTCAGTGAAGTCTCACTAGTAGTAGCAACAGCAAGAATTTTTAGAAAATGACAGAAGCAGGGTCTAAATTCATATAGCACTCAGCAAAGTATAGGGAACCCACTCAACTGAGCAGCCACTAGGAAAACAATTTCTTAAACATAAACATCTAGCATCATTTGAGATGCACAGATATCCTGCCCTGCTTCTGTCTACCCAGAAAGGTGCAGGTTTCCCATTTGTCTTATATCCTACCTCCCAGCCTCAGAGCACGTCTCGGATACCTCGGGGCCACTTAAACAGTATTGGACATCTGTGTATGAGGAACTGAATCGATACTGAGACCAGTACAGCAGCATGAGCAGAGCAGCTGTTCACAGCTCAGCTGTTCAGTAGGGTCAGCTGAGCCAAATGCGAGCCCAGATACCCAGGTTACACACAATGTGGCCACCTCTCATAAGTGACAATTTTAAACAGGCATGGAGAACTGCATTAAATTTCTTTTTGTGCTATATTTCCTAGAAGACTAAATAATTCTAGAATTTCATTCAGCTAGTCCATATTTTATTCATCTGTCAAAAATTATCTCCATCTTAGTTACAAAGTCACTTTACACTTACTGAGGGCTTTTCCAATCTAAAAAAACAGGGAAAAAGAAAGAAGTGCATCCTGCAAGACAATTACACCTAGATAGCAAACAGGTATTTCTCATCTACATTTAGAAGGTCTGCCAAGTGAAGGAACTCAGTTGCCAGAAAGCACCCTATTACCACATGCTGGCACCACTATATATTTAGGATATTTAAAGGAAATTTTTTAAAAAGCAATCCTAAAGAGGTTATAATGTACAACAACAACAAAATCAACAGAAGAGGTTATTGGCAAAAGCACCTGAAGAACCTGAAAGCAATCATGGTATTTCCCAAAGGTAACATCAAAACTTACTTGTCAAACTTGTGAATTTGTTCTTCATTATAAGGAAGCCCTAGGATCAGAGCAGATGACAGACATTACCAGTTTAATTCTGTTAGTTGTATTTATGTAAAACTCCACTAAATTTACTCATTTTCTATATGGTTTCCTTCTCCTATCCTGATAGGGAAAACTGGTCATTTACGACTTTTTTTTCCTCCTCTTCAGTCTTGCAATTCAAATTTATGAGATTAAGACTGGCATTTCATTCAGATGGGCTTTAAGAGAGTACCTCACTAAGAAAGACCTACAGATGTATTCACTGTTGCTGACTAACTCTCCATTCCTACCACAGATATCCTAGTGGATCAAGGACTGACCTGTCCTTTGTCTTACAGTTCATGTTAAAAGTGAATCAAACAAGTTACTTACTTCGTTCTGCTTTGTCTTTTTTGAACTGATAATAAATATCTGTGATGGAACACAGCAGCACCTGCAGCCTTTCTGGACTAGAGTGACAAAAGGAAGAAGACAATATTTTATATATAAACTTAAGTAGCTATTAAGGAGTTTTATGAACTCCAACTCATGTAGAATTCAATACATATTAAAATAATTAATACAGTCACTCACTTTCTGTCTTTTGGATGCATGCCTTCCTGATTTGCCCAGGTGTCAGTCAGTAAACCACCAGGAGAAAGTTTGTTTTTGATGTCTTGAAGACTAGTTTCTATTGTGCCCTGAGAGCTGGAGAGCTACATAAGAGCAAGAAAGTTCAATCTTATCACTGGGTAAAGTAAATAATTAGAGAGGATGAAAAGAGACTGAGCACATTAATCCTACAGACTCATTTGTTTCACTGACCTTCATTAAAGAAATATGCCTAATTATCTGCCTAGGCTTTGCTAAACATAGAAAAAACACAGTTCTATAAAAGAACAAATAATCTTTGATGCTGGAATTTCTGATAGTTACTATTTATTTTCTTCCAACAATAAGTTTCTACCTTTCATATATTCCCTATTTACTTCCACACTTGTTTTCTTGTTTTGTTAAGAATTTATATAATGAATACCCACACAAATCATACCTTTCCTTCAAAATAAAAATGCACTAATAATCTTTTACTTTTAGAATGGGGAACTTTAGGACACCAGTGTGTAAAGTTACTTTCAGTTTTTCCTTACTTGTCTGGAAACTTGATGCAAATTTCAAAGCCGATCATTCTGAAGTGTGTGTCTGTATCATTCTAGAAAGCCAATGAAGTAGTTCAATAGAATGGAAAAAATCTAGAAAGTAAAATATGTTTCACGATCATAATTTTTGGCTTGAGTATGATAGAAAATGAGACCGTATTTTCAGGAACTGATTATTTTCACCACCCTGGCCTAATACAAGGATTCAATCTGTTTTCAGAAAGATATCCATATCTCAGTATGGGCATTTTAACAACCTTTGCCAGTCTAGAATTGATTTCAAAAAATCGGAGTTGTTATTCACAGATAAACCTGTGTTGTCATGCATCCAGTGTTTTCTTTAGAAACAGCATTCTGAGAATGACACAGGTTTGTAAGATACTTACACGCAACAGTTTTGTGTGTATCTCTGAAATTTCATCCACTTCTGGTGCTTCCAAGTTCATCTGTATCAAATTCTCATATCTGAGAAAAAAAAAAAAGCACAGTTAAAGAAGAAAATCAATAAGCAGTGAAGAGACTCAAAATATTCCTTGAATCTAGAGATTAACAACTACCTTTTCTTTTATACAAAATACTGTCTCTGTCAAGCAGCAAACATGAAACACTGACAACCTTAAGTGGTCATTAATAACGGAAACATTTTAGTTATGAATACAAAGCCCTTGATTTTTTTTTTCTATATTTGAACTGTTAAAAAGAAGTTTGAAACTTCCATTCCTGACTTCTTTATTCTGTTCTCATTATTTGTCCTTGACGGGTTGTGGAAAACTATTTTCTCTCATCAGTTTTAAAAGGTTACCAAACTAAAGTTACTTGAAGTAGTCAATGACACACAACAAACTAATATTCCGGTGCACCAAAATGCTCTTTTGTGGAAACTTCTTGGAAAGGCTGAGTTACCAAAACCTTGGGTTGGTTGAGTTACCAGAACTTTAAAGGCTGAGCTTGTAGCACCATCTGTTCATATTGATACTTTCCATAGGACCAAAGTGCCAAATAAATCATTTGGGACATTTTTTTTCCTGCTGAGTCTCAGGCACATTTTATTTTTAAAAACACTATCAAAACCAGCTCAGCTGCTTTCAAAAAAATACATACTTTGCTCAGGTTCAGTACTTTGCCTTTTCAACTAAAACCTTTCCATTGTCGTGCTTTAGAGCACCCTTGAAAAGGGAGGACAAACAAGAAGACGAACACCATAAAAGTCTTCTGAAGCCAAATAAACTGAAAATCCTGCCCCTTCCTAACAGGCCAAAACACCATGTGCAAACACAAAACAAATTTCTGTTCACAAAAACTACTCCAATATGCAAGCGAACATAATTTTTGTTTAAATCCCTGCTCTGGGATACTGCTGAATGCACTAGAATCACAAATCAGAACATACAGCAGTTTCTTCTGAGCTCTAAGTGGTTTTCTCCTGTGGGTACCAGGCAGGATGCAGGAAGAAGCTGTCTGAAGCAAATACATAGCGAACAAGAACCAGCTCTGTCAACTAGTGTAAACTGGCTTGATGAAGAGTTTGGATTACAGCCCTAATGATTTGTAACTAGGCCACATGTTATCTTGCTAGTTATCAACTTTGCTACAGTTTCACTGTTGTTGGTTTTTTGTTATGTTTTGGTTTTTAAAACAAGTACCTTAAAGCCCAGGGGTGTCAGTTTGCACGTCTGGCACACACAGGGCAACTCTGACAAATCTTGGGTATCCACAGTCACTACATAGAACCTGTTCAATTCACATATGCATGTGGCTTAAGTTTACTCTTAAGTCTACTTTGCAAACCCAATGGCTCTGCATTTGTGCTTTAATCACCTTGTGGGCATCTACATTTTCAGAGTAGCCTGGAAGCAAGTTCAGAGAATCCTAAGACC
The DNA here is from genome assembly GCF_037038585.1 of Patagioenas fasciata. Classification (NCBI taxonomy): domain Eukaryota; kingdom Metazoa; phylum Chordata; class Aves; order Columbiformes; family Columbidae; genus Patagioenas; species Patagioenas fasciata. The sequence goes on from NC_092520.1 coordinate 179,397,014, forward strand.
AGAACAGCATTTGGAGGAGAGTGGTAGTAGCCTGAATAGTGAAACAACTACCCATAGGAGGATCCTATAAAGAACTGGGGTTTGAAGTTTGTATCCAACTGCATAACATACCTTCAAGACAGAGATAACGCTAGTTTGTGGAAAGACTGAACAAAACACCGCAAGGACACTTTAATTTGACCGAGAATTGGACATTGAGCAGGACTCGGAGGTGAAACAAAAATCGGGAGAGAGAAAAAAATGAAATTTGGGAGGAGAATTCAACAGTGCAATCCCACCTCCTACAGACAGCACTTGACTGAAAAAGGTAGAGCCGAAAAGTCTGGAAAACATTTGCTTCCTTGGACTGGAAGACAAGAGAAACAAACATCCTCTGCCGTCTTTGAAACTTGCGAGTTTCCTACACTAAGAGATAACAACTCTTTAGTTGCTCCTTATTATAAATTTTGTCAGTTTTAAGGAAAGCACTCTAAAAAACTTTCTACTATATGTCCATATGGGCAACAGTGAGACTCTGTGACACAGACCTCTGCTCTTTTAATCAACCAAAATAGACAAAAGTAACACAATAGCCAAGCACTTGAAAAAATGGCAAAAGTGCAATTTCCTGCACAGCTTACTTTTGGTATCCCGTGTGCATACACTGTGATACACTAATGCAGCTTTGTTTTTCAGTTGGTGGGGCTTGTTTTGGTTTGGATTTGGTTTGGTGGGGCTTTTTTTGTTTGTGGGTGTTTTTTTGTTGTTGTTGTTTTGTTTTTCCTCAGCTGTTCTATGTTATACTTCAACATTAAAATTATTTCCATGAATAAAAAGCTACAGCATTAAAGCTGTGAAAGGGGCAGTATTTAGTCATCCTTAATAAACACACACAAGCCAACTCAGCAACAAAAGCACTAGAGGACTAATGAAAGGAAAGCTACTCAATTCTTTGTCCAGACTTCCCTGTAGCTTCTAAAGTTAACAACAGCAAATGAGCAAGTCAGAGAAGAAAGGAGAAAAAGAACACATACTCAATAGCAATTACTTGTTCTCACTAGATTAAGGAGCAAAATTAACACTCCAATTTGAGTGAAGCATATTACTAAATTTGCTTAAGTCACTGTGATCAGCAAATCCATGGAGATTCAAATTTTTTATTTATGCAAAGCCCCTGTAAATAAACATAGCATAAAATACCACTGTCATTGAAGATGATAATGAAAAATCAATGCATTTGCTGTAGTGCTTCTACTCACATTTTTTCAGCTTTCTCAATGTTTCTGCTGCAGTAATCCAGCCTGATGACCACCTCTGTCTTTTTATGAACCAATTCGTTGTAATCATCCTTGATTATTTCACTACAAAAGTGAAACATTAGTCTATAACAAAAGTATTTAACTGCCATCTTACCAGCAATCAGTAATACAATGATGTACCTACAGTAATAACTGCTAGTAAGAATTGCTTTCAGTTCCAGATGCATTAGCATATTCCTCATATAAAACTATCTTGTGCAAGATGCTCAACTATACCTGCACGTTACCAGAGGTTAGACTTAAATTACCCACAGAAGAATGAGAAATTGCAAATACCTAAACCTTACTGTCAGAAAAAAATATTTTTGTTTCCTTAATGACAGAAAGAAGGAAAAAATTCAGAAAGCCTATTCATATGCAAGTAGTAAGGAAAAACTCCCAAAGTACAGGGAGAACACATAATTATCTATTGATAATCAAAGTATATCTCAATTGAAGAAAATAATGTGCAAATTCAATCAATTGCTTACATTAGCCATTGTATTCCTTTTCGCATCAGCTCCTGGTAAAGTAGCAAAGAACTGGCAACTCTACAGGCATAACATACAATACCTGTTACTGCCTGGTGGAAAAACAAACAACATTAGCACTACTCTGGCATTCTCTTAACAATTGTTTCAAGTCAATTAATCACAACAAAGCAACATAGATTAATAAAAGAAAGAAAACATGAAGATGGTAGTTTGAAATGTGTAACTTTGCTCAAACTTTAGCCTGGAGATAACTGAACGCTCATGGAAGCAGAGCTAAACATGGTAGTGTGTTTTTCCAGTTTTGTTGAAACATCTGTTAGGGATGAAAATAAGTCTCTTATAAAAAAAAGTGACACTACTTACTCTCAGGATTTACTTTAATTTCTGGAAAGTCACAAGTATGTTTCTTCAGTAGTTTAGGAATTAAACATACACATTAAAACAAATATGTAAAAAAGGACACATTTTTAAATTCTAAGGCTAGGGACCCTCTCCACCTAATTTCACTTACAAGTTTGCTGCATTATTTAGAATTGTGAACAAAGTTTCAGAAATTATAATTTTAAATATTCTGAATAATTAATATCAACTGATGACTTTCTGTTTACTAAATTTAAAGACTTCTGGAATTCAAAGAGACATACACTTTGAGGACTACCATGCCTGAATACAAGGCTCCTCAGCAGCCAGTATTTTACAGGCAGAGTACAAATGATGGTCACAAAGTCAAAGCAATGCGCACATTCGGTTGTTTTAGAAAAATGACCAGAAGAATGAAATATCCTTCACTTGCCTCCCACAGGTTCTGAAAACTTGCATGAGAGGCAACAGAAATCCTACGCTTCTGCAGAGTCCTAGAGACTCCCTCTCTATTAAGAGATAGATGAAAATTATTTTCCTTACATTAGGTTTTGCACCATCACAGGGAATGTTTTGAATCTTCTCACTAACTTTAGGACTCCAGAGTGGCAGGATCCTGTCCCCTCATCACGGAATTACAGAGTAACAAAGCACTTGAACTTTAAAAAGCTGCTGTGGTTTGGGGGTTTGTTTCTGATTGTTATTTTGTTTCAATATACAAACGTACTTTGTATAAAAAGTACGGTTTTATCATACTTTTCAAGTCCTTGTTAACAACTTCCATTTCAATATCATTTGAGTAGCATTATCTGAAGTATATAAATTAAAATCATAATCACTCACTTTAGCCATACTGGCATCCCCATCCAAGTCGTAACGTTGATGTACTTTAGGAAGTAAAACTGAAATATAAAACATATCTGTATTTTCTTATTTTGCAGAAGATACTTCAAAAGTCCTAATAAATTATTGGATACACTAGTATACCTTTTAGAAATGCACAGAATGGTTGGGATTGGAATGGATGGACCTCTGGATATCATCTAGTCCAACCCACCTGCTAAAGCAGGGTCACCAGAGCAGATCACACAGGAAAGTGTCCAGGCAGGTTTTGAATGTCTCCAGAGCAGGAGACTCCACAACCTCTCTGGGTAGCCTGTTCCAGTGCTCTGGCACCCTCAAAGTAGTTTCTCCTCATATTCAGATGGAACCTCCTGTGCTTCAGTCTGTGCCCGTTGCCCCTCATCCTACTGTTGGGCACCACTGAAAGGAGTCTGGTCCCATCCTCTTGATGTCCACCCTTGAGATAATTATAAACATTTATGAGATCCCCTCTCAGCCTTCTCCAGGCTGAACAGACCCAGCTCTCTCAGTCTCTCCTCATAAGAAAAGCGCTCTAGGCCTCTAATCATCTTCATAGCCCACCACTGGACTCCCTCCAGTAATTCCTTGTCCTTCTTAAACTGGGGATCCAAGAACTGGATGCCGTATTCCAGATGTGGCCTCACCAGGGCAGAGTAGAGGGGGAGAAGAACATCCTTCGACCTGCTGGTCACACTTTTCTTAATGCACCCCAGGATATCGTTGACCTTCTTGGCCACAAGGGCACATTGTCAACTCACAGTCAACCTGTTGTCAACCAGAACTCCTAAGTCCTTCTCTGCAGTGCTGCTTTCCAGCAGGTCTGCCCCCAAACTGTACTGGTGCCTGGGGTTATTCCTCCCAGGTGCAGGACCCTACACTTGCCCTTGTTGAACATCATTAGTTTCCTTCTCTGCCCAGTCCTTCGCTATCTCTATACAAAAAGCATTACTGGGTATCACCCAGCTTAGCATATCTTCTCCCACAGCTGCCAATAGCAGAGGCTTAGGGAAGAATGCAAGGACAGGGCAAAATAGAATTCTCCATCAGGTTCTCTCAGCCTCGAACAATCTGTGGTTCCAGGACTTTCCGAGATCTAGTGAAACTTGTGTTTAATAAAAGCCTTGATAGTTTTTATTTTTCTTCCCTTAATTTAATGGAAGCTTTCTGAACCAATTAAAACTTTTAACATTCACATATTACAGAAGTATGGCAACCTAAGTATGCTTTGATTTAATGCAGGTGTCCACTAATGATCTCTCTCCATTGAGAAAGCCAACCATTTATTTCTATTCTTCAGCCTTGTGTTTGCCTGCATAGGAGACTGTTCCCTCTTATCTCATGGCTACTTAGTTTCATTGAGAGTTTTAAGGGTAGGGCTTCCCCAAAGAGCTTCTTAAAACCTAGGGCAGCCTCTGCCAACTGAATCTCCTCTGTTCTCCTGCTCATTGACGCCTTCAGAAAGCTCTGACACAACATAAAGGCCCAGTTGATCTTTCCACAAACATCTCACCTACCCACAGGCTTCAGCACCTCTGTGTGAGTGCCAGCTGGCCCCAGCAGTCAGTATGTGGGACATACTGGCAAAAGCAATGCTGATTTCTCAACTGGAGGCATGTCTTCAAGCTCGCCTCTTATAAAAAAGGGCTCTGGGACAGGGCCCCCTATAAGCCTCTCAGTGATAAATGAAATGCAAAAACATAATCTCTTGTTTATTTTTCCTGTTATGGTATTACCTTATCTTCTAAGGAAAGGTAAGTTGTTAAGACATCCTCTGTTAAAAGAAAGACTAACTACATTCACGATAACAAAAAAACCCAAAACTTAAATTTCCACTTTGTGAGTAGCAGAACAAAAGAACCAGCTCTGAATTACATTCTACAACGTTCCTTTCTACTTGCTAGGTATCATGCTTCAAAAAACTTCAGAACTCCATTTGCACCACTACATCTTCACACACAGATGTTCAGGTTCAGAGCACTAGGAACATCACAAGCAGCTACTGTTTCTGCAAAAATACGCTGGATACTCAGCATTTAAAAAAAAAAAAACACAACAACTTTGACTGCATACTTACAACTTCAGGTATTGACAGATAAAATTTTCAAACTCTATTCCTGAGACATAACAGATATAAAATCATAATTAAATAACCCAAATTATTTACAAAGGACAGCTATAAGAAAGAGGAAATGACTTTCATGTACCGTCTTCATAGATTAATCCGACGATGTTCACAGCCTCCCTGCTTACTACAAAGATAGGGTTCTCCTCAGTAGTTCTGGGGAAGTGCTGTGCCAATCTCCCAGGCTCTAGTACTAAACGCCGACCTTCATATATCAGTTCTTGATTCTGAGATGGTATTTTTGTCTGTTTGTAGACCAACTCATGAAATATAGCAGCTCTATAATACAAACAATACATTCAGTAGTAGTTAGACTCACTGCAACAGTTCAACAATTCAGATTTTGTGTTATTTAAATAAAAATCCCTTTTACTTCTGATGAATTCATAACTGGTTTTATACATAAAGCTTTTGACTTATAAGCAGCACAAAAAGCAGCACACTGCCTAAGGCTCCAGGTTGCTCTGTTACGATAATAAATCCTATTTCCTGCAAAATATCGAACTTCCCTTTCTACCTCTGATTTTCCACCAAAGCACGTCTGTGTAAACAAACTTGCTTTGGCCTGGAGTCTGAAGGTCAGTAAAAACAGACAACACCAGATGACAGGAAGGAAGCACGCTTTAGTTTTCTCAGGCATACCCATTTCGTTAAAGGAGACAGGCGGTCCCTCCAAGAGAAAACTCTATAGTGTTTCACATGTCAAAAAGCACACACCTTAAATTTAGCCTGTAAGCTAACAGACAGCCAGATTATCTCCTAAAACAGCAGTGATGAGGAAAATGAAGGACACTTTGGTATTTTATTTCCAGCAATCAATGGATACAATAAATAAGAATTTATAAACACTCCACTCCTGCTCCGTGCTCTCAAAAAATATCAACAAACAAAACCTCTCACAAAGAAGAAAAACCTTAAGCACACTAACAGGAAGGACCCATTTGCCTCCTGTGCAGTACTGACACCTTTTAATACTGCACTTTTAATACTGAATGTAATTCAAATAATCATAAAGGTAAATAATGCTAAAGTACAAATAGCAATTTGAGCTACAAGGAAGACTTCTCAGCAAAAATAGTACTTGGCCTCTCTCAAAATACAGAGAAAGGCCACTGATTTTTGTATCAAACTGTAAACCAGAATTTTAGATTTTAACATCAACATTTGACGACCATAAAGGCAACTCCATATAACTCAGGATCCTAAATCGTACCAACTAAAAGTTCAGAATCCCTGTAAGAGTTTTATGTCAGGTAGACAATGTGCACATATGTATTCTTGAGGATAAGGTAAGAAAAGTGAGAGTTAAACAGAGTCTCTGGAAAATTACTTTGTAAATAAGTTACTTATACAAATGGGTGATGAGTTGGTATCCATTAAGAACAGAGACACCTTGTAACATATCAAGGATTGTGTGTTCTGTCATTGATTAAAACCAAATTTGATTTGACCTTCAATAATTTTATTTTTATTAGAAATATTTTATGATCAACATGCTTCTATGCACTGTGAATACACAGAAGAATTACAAGCTTTCACTTCCACAGATAAGCCACGAAGGAAAGGCTATTGAATTTGTAACACTGGTGATCTCAGGTCACAGTAATGTTCGTCTGAATAGCAGCAAAGAAATGAAAACAGAGAGAACACTTACGTATTATAGCTGTGAATATAAACTTTGTGCAAGGTCATCTGCTGTAGTGAAAAGATGTGGATTATTATTCGGTGCAGTATATCACTTGTCTCTGCAAAAAACTGGTCAAATCCCCAGCACTTTTCCTGGTCTGCTTCAAGAATATTCGCAAGGACAGGTGTGAGCAGTACTTGCAAACCCCTAGAGGACACCAGGAAGACACAAGACAACTTGGATCTACTTTGACCTTTTTACCTTGTAACCAATTGCAATACTTCATTGGATACGTCTCATGAATACAAGTCTATTATCCTCGAAGAACATCCAGAGCTTTTTTACTTATTTTTCCCTCTACTGAACAACAAAATGTTCAATGGTAATGTTTATTGTTTTTCATTAATACACATACTTTATCTCTTTCCTTTTTAGGTTCAACCATCAAATTTTTTTCCTTAGTATCCAACAAATTTCACAGGCATTGGAAAAATGGCATGCAATTTAAAGACTACATTGTAGAGCTAAGGTCACCTTCTACCACTGCGGGGCAATAGTCTTTAACCCAGCTCACCTCACACACCACCATTTATCACTTTGAAGGAAGCTACTGTCATTTATGGTTTGCTGGCTGAGCTGCTTGTGTGAGGACACTATGTTGCTTTCAATTGAAATCAGCTGGGTTAGCAAAGACTCATCATTTAAATTGTCAACACTAACAGAATTCATCCTGATTGACATAGGGCTAAATAAGCACTCCACACACGCAGCTCAACTGCTGCAAAGAAAAATGTACAACTATTGCCTTACACAGTCATTACTATTCTAGGAGAAAGGCCAGCTTAAATTTCTTATATTTCTACTTTGAGAATCTGAATTGCAAGGACCTTTATGGATGCCACTCCTGTGTTATCATTAACAACCTCTTCAAAGTTTAAACATTAGATATGTATCAAACCTGAATCCAGCAGTAAAACTGGTAACATTCTGAAGCAAGCTCCAGTGGGTTACAAGCACACTGATGGCCCCATTAGAGGTCAGCGGATGCTGTGCTTAAGCTCACTTTAGTACTAAACAGTAAAAGCTGCTTAAATGCTACTTCAAAGTATTACTGTAAACAGATGTTTAATTAAAAAAAAACATGCTTCTTTTCATATTTAAAGCACTTCAATTGTATGGAATAAGCAAAGGAAACAACTGAGCACTATCATGAAAATTATACATAAATTGCTAGTTCTGCACGCTGTAAACTAATGAACTGATACAAACCAGACTTTCACTCTACACCTCTTATGGATCTTGCTTGACTTTCAGAAAAGTTTGTTTCTAGAGTGACAGAACAATTTCTGTCTCACTTTACCATGAAAGTAATAATTTTAAAGTACTGAAAAAGTCTCAGGAAGATAAACATGTAAACGGGTTATGGGAGGTGTTTTTAAGATCATATTGAGATCAGATCTTCTATGGCTCTTCCTACTGAGTATTATGACATATGAAGCAAAAATATGATACGAAAAAAAGTCCTAAAAACATGTTAAATGTGCTGACATGAAATGTTCTCTGGCAAAAATGCAAGTCTTGGAACTGCCTTATCATTTCCTTCCTACTGCGTAATCTTTTTAATATCTGAAGTCACATTGTTGCAAGAAAGGGGGGTATCACTTTAAAGTTTACTAAATCTTCATACTCCTTCCTGAGAGTGGAGAAAAGACAGTAATAATCTTTCTTCTACTCATACCACTTCAGATTCTCAGGTGTTCACTTGTAAATTCGCAGTCATAAAACTATTTGGACAGATGGGAAGAAAAACACTTGATAACCTAATAGTAAACTATACCAATCGACGGAAGAGTTTAAAGAAAACAACTGCAACAGCCAGACCTCTGTTCCAAAGACCAAATCCTGAGAGAATAACCAGAAAAGCCTAATCATGTAGCATTGAAACACTCTGTGAGAAGTTCAAACTTACTTTGAAAGACTGCAAGAAACAGGCATCTCCCAGCTCCACTCAATTGGTCCATTTTCTGCTTTCTGTATCCCAGAAATAGCACCAGAAGGCTTTCCAGTGATTATTTTATACCTGCGATATATCATAAAAATAATAGAGACTTCAGCTACTATCTCTTATACATACATAGGTCTAGTAACTAATCCTCAAAGGGATATCCATAATATAAATTCTACACAATAGGTTGGCCTAAATCCGTAGGTGGTGTAATGATTAGGAAGCTTCACTTACAAGCTGACAGAGAGTGGTGCTAAAATAATAAACAATGAAAAGGAAATACTTTGTGGCATGTTGAAGAAGCAACTTTGCCTACTTCAGATTTGGGAAAAATGGAGGAGATATTTCAGGCACCACTGAAGGAAGCTGAAGTTTTTTCAGGAGTGTTAACTAATCAAAGTCAGATTTCCAAGGCAGTTCAATTTAGGCATTTACATTGCTAACTTCTGGCATGTTCAATGGCAAGACATATTAGCCATCACCAAGGTACTTGGGAATAAAATGGGAACAGGAGCCAGGCTTTGAGAAATTCCTTTAACTTGGAAACACCTAGCAATTTGGAATTTTCTATACCAAACAGACTAGTATTTCTCAAGCGTCTCATGAAATCAATCAGGAGTGATAGGATTTTTCCAACCAAAAATTTCAGTTGTGTTTTCTCTTTCTGGAGGATGAGGTACAAACAAAACATATGTTCCTTGCTTATCTTGCAAGCGGATACAACAAGAAGAATGCCTTTTGGCAGTTCCTTAAACTAAGAAAACTGGAGTCAGCTTTGCAAGGAGTATCGCAGCAGAGATGTTATCAGCCTATCAGAGTTCCCAGGTACCACCTTGCTTTATTTTTTAAATGCAACACACACAACAGCAACAAAATACAACTACACCAAGATGAAACGCAAATTTATTCCAACCAGCACGTCATAGATAAAACATCTGTTTCCCATTCAAGAGCTACTCCTGTTATCTTCAGCCACAGTCCACAACTCTGCTACTCAAAAAATGTCAGCCTCATGGGCAGAGCATGCATTTCAAGGCTGCCTGGGAAAACAATCATTTAAGGGACAACAAAAATTTGCAGGACTGAAAACCTATTTTAGAACACAGTAATTTTGCCTGAATATTCAAGTTATATGCACCACAGCCTAGTGCCATGGTAAATGAAATATGTGTGAAAAAAACATGAGTGTTTTGAGGAAGCTCTGATGTTAAATTCAGGTCTTAAGGTGCCACACAGTAAAATACTTGTTGAAGTAAAATGTTTGTATTGGTTTTGGCTAGGATACAGTTAATTTTCTTCGTAGAGGCTCATATGGTGCTGTGTTAGGATTTGTGACCAAAGCAGTGTTGATAACTCAGGGATGTTTTAGCCATTGCTGAGCAGTGCTTACACAGCATCAAGGCCTTTTCTGCTTCTCACACTGCCCTGCCAGCAAGTAGGTTGAGGGTGGCAGAAGTTGGAGGAGGACACAGCCAGGACAGCTGACCCCAAGGGATTTTCCACACCACATGACATCATGCTCAGCAATAAAACCTGGGGAGGGAAGTTTGCCAAGGCAGTAGTTGCTCAGGGACTGACTGGGCATCAGTTGGGGGGTGGTGTGCAATCGGGTTTGGCTTTTTTTGCATCACTTGTTTGGGTTTAGAGAGTAGGGGGAGGTGGTGGGTTTGGTGGCTTTTTTTTTTTAATTTTTTTTTTTTTTACTTATTAAGCTGTCTTTATCTCAACCCACGAGTTTTCGCACTTTTATCCTTCCAACTCTCTTCCCCCTCCCACTGCGGGGGAGCGAACAAAGAACTGTATGGTTCTCAGCTGCCTACTGCGGTTAAACCACAACAATGTTAAAGAATGTTTTTCCTTCAATATTTTCACTATTTTAATGTTTACTATACATGTGTAGGATTTCTTGATAAAAAGCACTTCATGGATAAAATTCACAGATAAAATTCTCCTTCTAAATTACCTACATCACTTCCTTGTTTCTACGAGGTCCTTCAAAGGGTCGGAAAGGCAAACTCCCTGTTGCAGCATGGTAAAAGGTGACCCCTATGCTCCACAGATCAACTGTTGCTCCGTACTTTTTCTGATGCTCTTTCCTCAAAACTGCTCGCTCATACATATCAGGATGCTAAAGAGAAAGAAACAGAAAAAATAAGAAGTCACAATTGCCATATGAGCAATATAAAGAAACAATCTATCATCTCACAGAAAGATAATTAGCCATTCTAAACTTCCAGCTCTAATTGAAAAGTGAAGTGAGCTTGTATCATAGAATTTCCTTAATTTATTCTGACAGAATATCACAAAAGTGCTCCTAGGTAAGACAGCCACTTTTATTGAAGGTTTGCAAAAAATACTTTAAAATTTAGCTAAAGTTTGACTACTAGAATAAGACATCACTGCAGAGGAGATAGCCTGTATTCCTCCAGGTGATTTTGAAACAACAGAAACCAAATTAGAAAAAGATCCATAGCGGGGTAGACTATCAGTTATGATACTACATGTGGGAAAACACGGCAGGAAGACAATTATGCCTAAGGTGTTTGTATTGATGCTTCTCTGCCTGCCTCTCTTTGGTTAACTGTCAAGTAAGCGTACCTTAACTACACCCAACATCACCCAAGTAGCTCAAATGCAAACTGAAAAATATCTACAGAGATAAAGGCAAAGACGTTCATAACTAAAATACTACTGTTCTTCTTTTCACACAAGGCAATGGTGGAAGCTGGACATGGAAATTACTTAAAGGCTACTGTGCTCAGATCACCAGCAGAACTGGCATAACCCAAGGTAAAAAAGGTGGAAAGTTATACATACAATTATAATACAAAAGTTTAAATACTAATTCCCAACAGTCTGATTTGCACCTATTCAACTCTCATCAGAAAGGGCACCAGGCTTCCAACTTTTCTTTAACAGAAAGTGAAATCATATGGGCTTACTAAATACTCTTCCGTCCCATAGAGAGAAACAAATTGTTCATCATCTTCGAGTTCTCTTGCAGCACCAAAGTCTGTAAGTTTGTAAACAGACTGACCATCTTCACCTATAACACGCATTATGTTGCCTGGTTTGATGTCACGATGCACTATTCCGTTCTCCCGGAGATGATTCATCCCAGCCACTTCAATTAAAAACAAAACAAAACACAGAATTTATGCATGTATGTTTTTCTAATTTACTCTTCTGAGATTAATTACCATAGAATCATACAATAGTTTGGGTTAAAAGGGACCTTTAGAGGCCATCTAGTCCAACCCCCTGCAATGAGCAGGGACATCTTCAACTAGATCAGGTTGCTCAGAGCCCCATCCAGCCTGGTCTGGAATGTCTGCAGGGATGGGGCATCTACCACCTCTCTGGGAAACCTGTGTCAGTGTTTCACCACCCTCACTGTAAAAAATTTTTTCCTCATGTCTAGCCTTAATCTCCCCTCTTTTAGTTTAAAACCATCACCCCTTGTTCTGTTGCTAAAACCCCTACTAAAAAGTCTGTCCCCATCTTTCTCAGAGGCCACTTCTAAGTACTGAAAGGCCACCATAAGGTTTCTCCAGAGTCTTCTCTTCCCCAGGCTGAAAAATCGCTAGAAATCAGTCCGACATGTGACAAATAATCTTGAAACAAACACACAAAAAAGAATTACAGTAATGCTTCAAACAGAAATGGCTTCTTAATACAGCTATCTGTACCAATACAGACATAAAAGATCTGACTCCATATGACCATATTAATTTGTTCAATTAGTTGATAGTAACTTGAATTCCTCATCTCATGCTGTTTCAAGATACACAAAACAAGTATGAGTTCATTTTCAGTCAACAGATTAGACTAAAGAGCAAAGTCTACGTACCCACATCTCTCAACACAATTAAGAACTCAGACTCTGGCAAACCAAAGGCATTAGACGGCTCTTCTAAAACTGTATATAAACTTCCACATGGACAAAATTCCATAACTAGTACTTTGTGTCTAGTTGTTGTCTAGAAAAAAAATTAGAAAAGGTAAGTCTGTGACTATTATGAAAACAATAGCAGAAATTACACATAACCACAGGATCTTACTTAAAAAAAAATAAATATCTCTAGCTAGATCATAAATCCCATTCTGGTGATATTCTTCTAAAGAAGCACAGAGGAATTTTACATTGTTTCATGTACTCTAACTTGAAGAGGCGGAAAAAATTTAGGAAGCCTCAAGTTCTAGGCATTTAGAGGGTTGACAGTATATTGATGGGTAGACAAATGTGAGACTACAGCACAGAAGAGCAGAGAGCAGCAATTGTCCTCCTTTCCTCTTTACTAATCTCAGCATCTGGGCCACTTCAACTGATGAGTCTCAGTTTCAGGACAACCACTGCAATTCATACTAACATACAGTTCCACATGTCCTACGTTATTATTTTACTTGGTTGGAAAGCAAAAGCATAAAATTGTCAGGAATACTGATATATCTCCAGCTATCAGTATGTATTAAATATTCATACATGTAGAGAACTTAAAAGTCCTAATTCCAAATAATGCTAAGGACAGTGGCTTCTTGAGATGGCTTTGAAGAATCATAACCTATGCCTAAACACTGAAAGCAAGCATATTCTTTCAACAACAAAAAGAAATAAAGAAAAGCAGTGGTGGCTGGGTAAGAGTATTTATATCATCATATATGCTACCATTCTTTAAAAACTTAGCTTAATCCTCTATAGTAAACGATAAACCAAAAAGGCAGTTACTGTGGTTACTCCCATGCATCTCAGATCACAACCACAACAATCCATTACCTCTTCTTCAATAGCAAACAATTTGACAATGTTCTTATGATTTAGTTTCTTCAATACTTCAAACTCTCGCATCTGAACATCGACAGGACGAAGGAAACTTATACTGTTAAATACTTTGACAGCATATAAATCCCCGGTTTTCTGTTCAAAACAAACAGACAAATCACTAATCAAACAAAAGCATAAGACTATAAATATACACACACCCATTATCCAAGCATTTTGAGAACTTCTGTTGAGCATACGAGCATACTGAGATTAGAAATAGCTCAGAATAGTATTTTGTGTTAAGGTGGGAATTAAGACGCTACTAAAAAAATTAAATGTATATTTGTTTAGCTTAGAACAGACTAGAAGCAAACAGACTAGCAAAACGGAAACTCAAGGTTGGCCCACAAAATAAGTGCTTTTAAAAAATAGAACAGTTAAGCATAATAAAGGCTACATGTTTAAGAATGACCCATAAACTTAGCTGAAAAACGTGTTTCAGCAAGAGGTAAGCCACTTGCACAAATCAGTAAGAGACACGAACATACTACAGTTGAGAATCTTGACTTGCTTAATTTAAGAGACAACTTTCAGAAGCTGAATGCTGCTCTCTTTTTCTTTATTGTTCCATTTATACTAATAAAGCAGTTTAGGTTTTTGTTTGTTTTGGTTAGTTTTGTTCTGTTTTTTTCAAAGTAGGCAGAGTTGAGCACTATGTACCACCATGCAAAATCCTGAAACAATTCATACCCACATAACAAGTGACAGGAGCCACAGTCATGAGCTTAATCAGAGACTTCAGTTCTCAGGTGGGACTAAGCCCCAACATGGTCAGGCACCCACAGTACTTGGCTGAGGGCAACTTCTGTCCCTTTTAGTGTAAAGAACCTCCCTGTGCCCACTCTCTGAACAAGCATACATTAGCATCCTCTGTGCGATGGATTCTTTCTAGGGACAAAGCCCTCCTGCGCATAGACTCATTGTGATGTACAACACACTTACGTGCACTACTGGTGCCCAGGTAAAAGTTTTCTCCCATTGACAATAAGCTGTCGTGCTCAGGCTAGCGAGGGTGATGAGAAGTGCAACCATGAAACCATTCTGTGTCAAAATTCACTCACTCAGAAGAGTGCATTAGCTGCTAAATTATTGCTTAGTGCTGCTTCACAGTCAGACGTGGAACATAGAAAACACTGTAGCTTATAGATAATTTCATGTTGATCTCAAATAGACGGTCATTACTATAAGGGAAGGTTACTTTCACAACTAGGCTTATATTAATTTTGTGAGACATAGCCTGAAATTCACAGGAATGGAATGATCTACACAAGTAAGGTCATTTTAGCCCCTCACTCAGGTTGCAACACATACATCAGTATATAATTTACATGGCAAAACTGCTCAAAGATGTGCCATTTTGTACTGATTACTCAAGGTACGTCACCAAGATGGTATCCCGGACACGTATGAAGTATTGACTTACACACAAAGATTAACAGCAACTTCATCTCATATGATAATATGTAAAAATGCTTCACTTACGGTACAAAATCATAAACATCACAAGAAATGGGGTTTAAAAGAACAAGGGAAAAACTACAAAAATATAATTTAACAAAACCAAAAATAACATATAATGTAATAAAAATTGATAAGACTTGTATTTCTATTTATATTCTTCAACAAGGAGTATTATTTCCACAAAACTGAAGAACGAAGGAATGAAGAATTAATAAGTTAGTATTTTACAAGGACAAATCATATAATATTTAAAACAAATACTGAGAAATAACTGTAAAGAACTCCAATTTGACAGATGAATATTAAAAATTTAAAACTAAGTATTAAGTTATAAAGATATATTTGCTTTAGGCCTAAATCTTGAACAGCTTGTCATTGATTTCATGACGCTATTCACATATGAAAAAGTTTCAATTTTACGTGTCACCCGGATTACTAATTCCTCACAAACCTTATGTCGTCCCCGAAAAACATTTGCAGTAGCTCCCTGTCCTAGAATGTCAGACAACAGCCAGAGGTAATTCGGAGTGCTCTGCATCTTTGCTCTTTGATTAGACAATTTTCTTCTTCACCTTAAAAACAGAAGGTTAAAAATATAGCATTAATTTAGTAAAATATGGGGGGGAAAAAACCAACCAACAACAATCAAACAATCAAAACTAATGCCATAGACACAACATCTCCCTGCATTTGAGGTCTTTACTCCCCAAACTTTGTTTGAAAAATCAACTGCAAAAGTTAAAGCTTTTTAATTCCTCTTCTGTTGTACACAGGTGTTTACATGACACAATAACAAAAACTATAGGAAAGTGTCAAACACACTCGTACAAGGTCTTCTGAAAATAAGCAAGACCTGTAACT
This sequence comes from Patagioenas fasciata, assembly GCF_037038585.1. Classification (NCBI taxonomy): domain Eukaryota; kingdom Metazoa; phylum Chordata; class Aves; order Columbiformes; family Columbidae; genus Patagioenas; species Patagioenas fasciata. The sequence continues at coordinate 179,412,907 of NC_092520.1, forward strand.
GAATTCCATTATTTAGTACATATGCCAAAGAACAGACATTAGCCATTATGGCAGATACGTATACAGATCTTTTAGATCACTTTGGCTCTGGAAATTGCACTTCAGTACAACTGTAAAGGAACTGGACTAACTACTTACAAAAAGCTATTTTTACATGAGCTAGATAAAAGTCACAACTAACACAAGTATTTCAGCTACTTGCTAGAACTACCAACTACTACTGGAAGAAATAATGGGGCATTTCCAAAATTTAACATTTGGTATGTCACATGATTTCTAGAAAGACAGCCTGGCTTCCCCACCCTTCCTGAAACTTAAACTGTCAAACACTCAGGTCTCCGCAGATTCAAAGGAAAGAGAAAAAAAAGTTTCATTAAATTAAAACAATTTAAATAAACATTAGAACTGCCAGATTTCCCACCTTGCCAAAACAGCAGAAGCTGCAGGTGAATAACCTTACTGTTTTGGTTTAAATAAAGCACCCATTTTGCCATTAAATCTAGCAAAATGCATTAAGATCAAAGATGTAGGTTCCCAGATCTAAAAAATCCTAAGAGCAAAACAGGAACCAGACGAGGGGAAGGCCCTACACCAGCGGCCTTTCTTCACAACCTGGCAGAGGACCCCGCATCAACCCATGTTAATTGATAAGAAACAGCTAATTGATACTCAGAAGAAACAACCAAAAAAAGCCTTTCCTGTAACTACTGGAAGAAGAGCTTTGACAGAATTTCCTGTGCGTGTTTGTTACAAGAAGGTGGTTTGCATTTCTGAGAGCTCCTCAGTGCACCAGATGACAGCACCCAAAGCCACACCACACGGGCTGCAGGGGAGTGGAGAATCCACAGTGTGGCTACCACCCCAGCCACAGCAGCATCGGCCTGTGCACTGTCCCTGGTCATAACCCGTGTCACACCGCAGAGACAGACATTTCCTCATGACTTCGAAGACAGTTCTCTATGCTTAGCGACTTCAGATTTCATACTTTAATTTACCTATTTGATCATGTAAGACGAGGAGTTTCTTGCAAAGCTGTCCCAAGACATCCAGGCAACTACATGTAGCATAGAGAATGCCACAACACAAGCAAAGAGCTGACATCACTCCAAACTAAATTCAGTCATTCAGCAACACCATTTTAAAAATCTAGATAAAGTTCTTAATGCCTAGCAGGGAATAAAAGGTTTTATCTCAAGTCTGAACCAAACAAACCCAAGAATGTACCCTAAACCCTTATAATTCTCAGTTAACTCTGACAAGACAATTTGCAATAGCAGAATAAGACAACTTCTCCCAGCTAGAAATTACTGTAGGTGCTGAGGAGCGATCTCTGATGCAGGCACAGCAAGCAAGGAAGAGGTCTGCAAGGAAATAACACACAGCCCACTCTGCAAACCATTTGAAAAATCTCCGAGTTAAAAAATTCCTCATAATTAAAACCTTGTTTTTAGCAAGCCAGCTGGTACATTACCAGTAAACATGTATTTTGTAATATATTTCAAAGCAACATTCATAAGACCCATACCAAGACACAGAAACATAATGAATCCTTTCCTAAGCAGACAGAAAGTGCACAGGATTAAATAAACACAGTTTCTTCAACGATGACTATCCAAATACTAAAAATATTAGCAGTCTATTAGAGACTGAAGTATTATCTTGCCCAAAGTGATAGAGATGAGGTAGCTCATGTACAAGATCAGCTCTCTTCCTTTACCTTTTTACTTTCTAATTAAATTTGCATGAAGATCAATGGGTGAAAACAACACAAGCCTGCAACAAATGAGGTTGAATATCATTCGATGGATTAAAAACAAAAACAAAACAAAACAGCAAGTCACTAACGAGTTCTCAAGGTCTGTTTTTTTTCACTTGTAAAAGTAGAGAGATAATTATGTCAGTACTAATCCCAGGATAAATATCCAGTGCCAAATCAAAGTCCATTATTACACATTATTTGTAAAAATACTATTTTTATAATAATAACAAAGTCTATGTTCTAAGCATAAAGTCTCACTCAGCTTTGATTTTAATCTTCAAATTATAATAAATTTGTTAAACAACTTATATAACGTTAGACCTCCTTCAACATGTTTCCTTTCTTAGACTGAATCAGAACTGATCTTTACTAAACACTCCGCATTTGTTGAGTTTTCTGTCCACGTCTTCCATTATCTTCCTTAATCAATTCACTAAGAGTTTCATATTAAAAAAAAAAATCTCTAAGACTGGTCCTGTCACTAGATTTAACGCTGAACTTTCTATTTCCTCACTTAAGGTCATTGCATCTGATACTAGATGAGTCAGAAGTTCCCTACACATATCTACAGGTATTTTTCTCCTATCAGCAGTTTGACCTACTGTCCCCCATGATTCATTAGAATTTCAAGAGTCTGGGGGATGTTTGTTTTTTTTAATATATTTATCTGCTTCTGGTAATGCTACTACTTCTTTACTTGTCAGCAAAGGAGATTGTAATAAAAAAAGACTGCGTTGCTAATGTGATGGCTTATTTTCAACTCTCAATGCTTTGAAGCAGGAGTACTGTCTGCTTCTAATTAACAGCAAGAAGTTTGCTGTTACCTTAGGCATGTGGGACGTGCACACAAAGTAGGTACTTCCCCTGTTAACAGCTGCAACATACAAGTTCACCAGGCAAGTACGGGCAGATGATGGAGTTAAAGCGAAGGTTCTTTCTGTCTACAGGCAAGATCCTATATGCAATGAATGCTGACAGGCAAGGTGCTGAGGTGCCAAATAAACGTTATGTTGGCATTATACAGTCTGGCAAACATGAAGGGATTACGCTTTCCTGTATGCCCTTTCTTAATGCCTACAACGTAAGTTACTCACCCTGAAATTCCTGCTTTTTATCCCTGCTCTCTTGACCTGACCTCCTTCCAGGGGGTTTCCAGTCCAACAGCTAGTATCTGAATTACCAAAATACCCTGCTCCGGGCCACACAAGGTGCCACTTGAACCCGTATGAAACAGCACACACTCCAAAGGCCCACAAAACAAATGTCAAGCCTGGCTTCAGTGCTGCTCATCACCACTGCGTTTCCAGTCTGTAAGTGGAGAACAGGCCTCAGCCTCAGCCAGGGGCAGCACGTCCTGAAGGTTTCAAAGGGTCACGGGTGGCCTGAGCAACCCTGTCAGACCCACACCCAGAAACGTGGGGCGTGGAGGACTCAGTGCTGGAGCCCATCTCCACAACAAGACATCGCTCCTGAGGTAAAAGTTTAACAACTTCTACAAACCACAGAGGTGATGCCGCTACCTGGGGAAAGCTTTACACAAACCGCAGACACATATACGCCGCGCTCGGCTTTCCCCACCTCCCTTTCCGATTCCAAAAGTAAATTTGACGGGTCGCATCCACCGCGCCCTGCCGACATTCACGGGATTAAAGTCACGGCGAGCAGGGCACGGGACGAGCCCCGGGCTGGCCGCCGAGGCCGCAGGCCGGACACCGCCTGGCCCCCCACGGGCGGGGGCCGCTCGGCCCGCACAGCCGGGCCCGCTGCAGCCTCACGGGGCTCCGCCGCCGCCCGCGACCCTCCGCAGCTCCCGGGAAGGCCCCGCCGCCACCTCGGGAAACCGAAACCACCTCGTCCCGGCGGCGGCGCGTTGGGAGCCGCTTCCCCCCGCCACCCCCAGCAGCGGCAGACTAGGGGAAGCGGCTGCCTCCGCGCCGCCACCGCCCACCTCGGCTCGGCTCGACGCGGCCTCCCCTTACCCTGCCCGGCCCACCGGCCCCGGCCCCACGCACCGAGCCGCCTCTCGCCCTGCCTGCCCAGCGCCCCGGCCGCTTCCGGCTTCCTGCAGCGGCGCTGGAGAGGCGGGCCGGCAGAAGCACCGCCTCGGCCGCCGGTACCTCCCGGCCTGCCCAGCCCGTCCCCGCCCGCAGCTGAGGTGTGCGGTGGCGGGGGACACAGAATCACAGAATGTTAGGGATTGGAAGGGACCTCTGGAGATCATCTAGTCCAATCCCCCTGCCGGAGCAGAGATGAGGTTACACAGGAAGGCGTCCAGGCGGGTTTTACAATGTCTCCACAGAAAGAGACTCCACAACTCCCCTGGGCAGCCCGTTCCAGTGTTCTGGCACCCTCACCGTGAAGAAGTTTCTTCTCAAATTTAAGTGGAAACTCTTGTGTTCCAGTTTGAACCCATTACTCCTTGTGCTACCATTGGTTGTCACCGAGAAGAGCCTGGCTCCATCCTCGTGGCACCCTTTACATGTATATAAACATTAATGAGGTCATCTCTCAGTCTCCTCCAAGCTAGAGACCCAGCTCCCTCAGCTTTTCCTCGTAAGGGAGATGCTCCACTCCCTTAATCATCTTTGTCGGGGTCGGCTGGCGGGGCTCCGTGTGGCCACCGCCCGCTCCGTGGCGCGGTGAGGGAGTGGCGATAGCGCCTGAGGCGAGAGGAGCCCGAAAGCGGGAAATATCTGGGAAACATCGAAAAGTGGAAGTAGGGCGTTCCTTAAAAATGGTCACTCCGGGTATTTCAGCTGGTGTCATGTTCACAGCAAGCTAGGGCCGGTTCCAGTGGCGTTTCCGTGGCGATTTCTTGCTGCGAAAGCGGCTCAGGGGCGGCTCCGCGTGTCGCGCCCGCCCGGGGCCGCCGGAGTCACGCGTGTCCGTGTGAGCCGCCCTCACGGGGGCTTGTTCACGGGGTGCACAGCCAGGAGAAATGTTTCTCCACCTCAGGCAATTTCTCTGTTTCACTCTTCTTAAACCTCACGAAGTTTTGGTATTTTTCATGCATTCGTGCTCTCGCTTATTTTTTACTTAAATGCTTAAGAGCAAGCTTCCTTGGTGATTTATATCTTGTGTGTGTGTCTGTCCAGTAATGTTGCTGTTCCAACAAATGGTCTGTACAGCTTTTATAAGAAAAAACATTGATAAAGTTTATAATTTATGCATACTGTAAGTGAAGCATCATTATGCATGGAAATACAGGGTGTTTCAAAACTATGGATCCAAAATGCCTTGTGTTGTGACTTCAAATTGGCTCCATCGTTTTGAAGCACCTTGTAGTAAAATGAATGATTTTTCTTCCTGCCCAAGACTATCCTTTTTTTTTTTTTTTTTGATCCTCTGCATTTCCTGTTTGGAATTACCATTTTCCCAAATGTTAAAAGCTTATTTTCTTGAGGAACTGACATAAAAGACAGCCACCTTTTGCTCACAGGCTTTATTATTATTGCCATATTTTTCTTAAGCCTTATCACAAGACCAAACTAAAATTCTGCTTAGTGGAATCAATAAATTGATTTTGATACATTTTATGCTGTTAATATACATACTTAATTTATATTCCTTGTTTGTTGGCATCTGAGTTTTCTTTCATAATGCTTCTGCATTACAGAGGGAATAGTTCTCCACCACATCTGCATTCTGTCCTTGTGTCTTTCAAGACACTGCAATGCTCCTCAGAAGGTATTATATGAGGTTTATTTCTGCCACCCCCTCCTCTGTCCCAGCTTTACAAGCCAATTTCTTTTCATCAGGTGGAGACCCATGAGTTGGCTTTGTCTTCTTCAGAAACATTCATCAGATCATTCATATGGATTTTAGCAAAAGCCTTTGAAAGGGTAATGCCTGTGAACTTTTATTTGTATATTGAATGCTTCTGAATAAGCCCAGGCTGTGGGCTTGGTATGTTGATGCTTTTGGGAACTGGCCATTTTAAATCATAGTCTCAATCAGGCTGAGTAGGACTTTGGAGGTCTCTGGTCCAACATCCTGCTCAAAGTAGGGTCAGCGCTGACTTCAGACCAGGTCCCCCAGACTTTGTTTACTTTAGACCTAGAGCATCTCGCATCACACCACCCTTGGGACTGTCTTCACAGTTACCAGCCCATGTGCTTTCCCCAACGCTTGAACTGATGAAGATGATTCATGTGTTTCACGTGATTCAAATTGCCCATTTTTTCAGAGTATATTTGTAACATAATCAGTGCTCCTCATGCAAGGAGGATCTTCTCTAGCCTTTAAATGTTTCCCAGCATGAATCATGGGAAAACAGTACACTGAATGTAAGAACAGGAAAAACAGACACCAAAAAAGAAAGCGTCATGATGGCTTCACTCTAGAAATTTTTACTTTGCTTCTTCCCACTTCTGTTCAATGAATTAGTGAAACTTCTGGTATTTCACTCCTGTGAGAGAGTTCCAGCTGGAAAACTGACTCTCCCAAAGGGTGAATAGCTTTCTAAATAGCTTTGAATTTCTTTTTAACTGCTTTGAAGTTTTTGAAAAAATTGAAAATCGTTAATTTGCAAGATTAGCTTTGCACTATAGATTGTCTTTTTGGGGAATCAGACAAGTTCCAATACTGACAAGAGAGGGGATAAGGGCAGATTGCCTCTCTGGACAGCAACTAGCTGCTAAAATGTTGTACCTGCATTGATAAGCCATTCCCTGAGAAAAATAGTCCCTGATCTCAGCTTGTGTGGAATTCATTGCCTCTGCTTCACACATGGTAAAGTGCTTGCAGGCTCAAAAACTTGTCTTTAGTAACTACATTAGCTTGTAAATAAAAGATACTACCTCTCTGCAAGGGATGTAGAGTCTTTTAAAAGTCTAATTAAAGACTTGCAGCTGTGTTTCCTACTTATACACACTACAGGAGGAATGATTACCACAATGCTGCTTTAAGCATCTTCAGTCTGGACAGGGGCATTTTGACCAATGCAGGTGCAGCAATGTTAAGTTGTACAGGAAAGCTGCAGGTGCTTGTGTTTGGTGCAGCCTTTAATTCAGGTCATCCATTGCCTGAAGAAGGAAAACATGTGAATGGTGAATGTCAACGCAATCTCTCAGTGGAGTGTTCCCATCTATCTTTTTCCTCCTCTCCTACCTCACAAGCAGTAGTTTTTGTAATATGTTCAAAGCATCTAAACACTGCCTGGAGAGTCTGGTTCACATTCTATATACAGGTTTCATCACCAGATTTCTCTTTGGGGGTAACAAGTAACATGCACATCTTTAGCAGCCCAGATTAAAAAAAAAAAAAGAAAAAAAAAAGGCACAAAGCAGGAATCCATCTCTTCAAAGCTGAGATGTAGAAACTCATCAGTTTCTAAACCTTGATTCTTTGCAAAGATAATTAGTAGGAACTGCATACCCACCAGGCAACCCAACTGCAATGTAACAGCTGCAGACCTGCGGTCTCTGCATTGCTGAGGGTGAGCAGAAGCTGCTAAATTTCCGTTTCAAGGGGAATTGCAGAAAAAATAACCTGCTAGTAGCCAGAATCAATGTTTACATGTTTATCTAAAGATAAAGAAACCAACCCAGAGATTCTGTTTTACAGCTCACGCCTTGCGGAATCCCCAAGAGTAAATTATTCTGATTCAACAGAGTCAAAGCACAGGAAAGTAACCAATCCTTTCTGAATTCTTTAGGCTGAACCAAATAAGTTCTCTGAAGATCCAGACTACCTAATCCTCCATCCTACAGGACATTCATTCAGTCACAGATGGAAGGTCAGGGTATATAACACAGCCAGGCTCACTCCCAAGTTCTGCGCTCTCTCCTTTATGTCCCTTCTCACCCAACACCACCACAGCAGGTGACATGCTCTGAAGGGAAAGTGTTCCTGCTACTTCAGCTTTTGAATAGCTCGTTCTGGGGTTCAGTGAACACCGGGTTTGGCACAGAGGAAGCTACATGGGGATGGCAGGGGTAAGAAAAGAAAGCAGTCTCTTTAGGCCAGTTTAGAGACTTTTCTCATGAGGATGTAATTTGATAATATCTAAATCATGCTCTGTTAGACAACTGACACAGTCAATTATACTAACAGAATTACTAAGTTTAGGCTTTTTACTGCTTTTACGCAGTAATAAAGCAGCAGTATTACCCTTACTTCAGAAAGCAAAAGTCTAAATCATGTGAAAACTAAGAGTGACTCCATTACAATCACACTATAATTCAAAACCAAAAAAAGCTTTGCTAAAGTTTCTACCTTCTTTCCTCAGTGAAAAGGGAGGGAATGACAGTTTGTATCCTCAAAACATCACCACACTCCACCCCTGGTTGCTATTTCTGATTCACCTCCTCATTGATTTTCCATTGAAATTGGGTGAAGAACCCAGCACAACACAATATAGAAAAATGCTAATCTGATTACGCTAGAGGCAAGTCAGCTCTTTGTTTCTGGAGAAAAGCATTAAAATTCTGTGCATGGGACAATTCCTGGCTTGCTCCTGCCGCTACGGAATAGCTATGAATACTGTGATGTCCTAACATTTAAAAAAAAAAAGGCAACGAAACAGACTGACCAACTGATACATTTTGGGACAGAAGTAGCAACACTCTACTAAAATCTCTGTTTAGATCATCGATTCTACTGAAACACCACAGTGAATCCAATTCTTTCTGCCAGCATCTTCCACATGCAAGACTGCAATACAATTTATTGTCTAAACATCAGAAAAAAATGCCATATTCTACTCAAATTTAACAGCTAAAATGCTGCACCTTCTACAGATTCAACCAAAATGATTCAAAGAGGCTTAACATTTCACTGGATAAAATTTTATTTCGTTTTATAAAAAAGATAGAAGCAGATGCTACTTTTAAATGAAATTATTTATTAAACCAATCTGTTTTATAGGAGGTATATATATATATTTTATCATTAAGACAACTTCAATGAAATGACTATCTACAAGAATGACTTTGATTGTTTTATTTTCATGTCACCATACATGAACAAATGAATTTTGTCTTATGAAAACATTTTACTCAGTATCAAAAATGTACACATTTTAATAACCATTGCTATGGTCTGACGGGAATTTTACATTTAATTTCAAAAATAAGTGTCATTTCATTGCTGTACGCCTTACAGCATAAGCTTAAATCATCCTATACATCAAGGTTTGTGTAGGTATACAGACAATTTTTCACGTCACATACCTTCATGTTTGAGACACAAGTAGGGGATTTGCATTTCTCTTTTTTGTGAAAGGCTAAAATATGTACTGATGTGAGCACAAAGCAACATGTCTCAAAAACAAAACCAGTTTGAATGGCACGAGTTAGCGTTCTTATAAATTAACAACCAGGGTTCTGGATCATGGAAACAAGTACATGAGATTCCAGTACTTCCCTTAGGGCTTCGCTCTCTGGAAGAATACCTGTTAAAATTTATTAAAAAACAAAACCAACATTTTAAGACAAAGGCAATACAAGACATGGAATGGTTGAGGTGTAAGAAAATTAGTTTGACAGAGCTCGTTTTCTTGTTTAACATACTGGTTAACACACTATGGTTCAAGGTTGTGACTTGTGCTATTTGATTACACTCACACCCTCAAAAATGAAGCATTCTGATACATTCTCTACCATCATAGCATCACTTTTTTTGCTATTTCAACGATTAAACATATCCTGTGAGAATATCAAGCTATTGAGGATATGTGACAACTTTAGAGATGTAGGTTTGTGGTTGTTTGCTCTTTCTTTCAAAATAACTGCTTTTACTGTTTAGAGATTCCTTGTAGCTAAAAACTACTAAATAATTCAATATTTCCATTTTACTTCAGGTCACTATCACAAGTGAAATGTGTGACAAAGTTCAATTACAATTACAAGCTGTTTAAAGAAAAAAGTCCTTACCTTTAAGTAATTTTTAAAAACTTTAGCATCAGGCTGCTGAAGTGCTTGACAGAATTCCTGTACAAGAGCATAAAGAAATACTGAATACTAAACGAAGCAACAAGACAACCTGAGATATGTTAGGAGAATACAGAATACACCTTGTATGTAAAGTCAGTGATATTAGTTTGTATTTTCCCTAATGGGCAACCAAAGTAAAACATCTTATGGATAAAATATTGCAATAGGCTATGACAGGCCAAGTGCATTCTGGGGTGAAAATAATTGTATTTTCAAATACAGAATATCACATTCACTTTAGCTGAACAGACAGAAACAGGGCTATCTACAAGGACTGCAATCAAGGAGATTCTGAACCTTGAACTTTTCCAGTAACTTTGGTGGCTTTTCCTTCAGAGGATCATTTACACTTCAGCATTATGTACACACTAAGAGGCTCTAGATTACAGCAGAATGTCTGTTACTTGAAAAAGTTATAATCTTGGGTCAGAAAACAATTGGGTGCCAGCAAGAGATACAACATTTGAATCTTGTGTATATTTAACACCACTTCCAAGTTCTACAGTTGAAGTCCTATCACAAGTACAGTTGTCTCCTGATGCAGCAAACCCAACTACTATAGTATCTAAATTAGTTGCTATTAATTTGTCAGCATTCATCTAATAATTTCTTCATGGCAATGCTTACCCATATGGCTAGTGATGCTTAATGTTGAGACAATGGTCAGGTGTAAAGTTTCAATTTTGAGAACCCTCTTACAACTACTCCAAAATAAGCACACAAACACACACACTTAATGTTGACATAATTTTTGACAGTAGAACCAGTGCTGTGGCTTAAGTTTCTGTAGTATTCACTACAGCTTTTATCATCATACTTCCTATACATTGAACATTCTTCGTTTTTCTTTTGAGTTATTACCCTAAATATTCTGACATTTTTTCATCAAGAATTCCTACCTGAATTATTTCAGGAGCTACTTGCAAAGAAGGCAAATACTCTTGCTGAAGATACTGAACGCACTCAGGACCCTAAAGAAAAGCAGTACACAATTTGTTCAAGTATATTTTCATACATACGGGAAGTCATAGCCCTGTGCTGAATGGTACAGAAGAGTTTGAAAACAGGTGGTCTACTTGACTTTTACAGAGAAGTTATGCACAAAAAATACCAAATGCTCATGTTATTCTCAGCTATTAGCAAATAGAAACATTTCTTAACCTTGGTTTTAAGGACTCTACTACAATTTGTTATGCTTTGTTACATAACAGAATAAAGCACTTCAAGCAGGACTGAAACAAGAATTACAAGACAGACAGTTCATAAAATGTCATCTGTAAAAGTCAGCTAACCTTGGAGAGCAGCAGACAGATAGGTCTGTTTTGGTTAACATATTAGTTTGTTTTCTTTATCTGCATTTATCAGATATCTCACATCACAAGAGGGATTACTGTACACTGGCAGTATATAAACCTAACCTAATACATCTACCAGAGGAAAGTGAATCAACTTTATTAGTTCAGGCATAAGTTATCCTAAAACTAGAACATGGTATATGGTTCACATGAGGGGAAAAGAAGATTTCAGATAATTTTCTTATCTGCATCGGTAGTGTTAAAATAAACAGTATTTGTAATAGGAAGTAATTTCATTTATCAAAGCTTGATTTCCTACAGATGTAGCTCTTAATTGCTTTTGGGGAAGAAGGAACTAACCCAAAAGCTCTCCTCAACTAAAACACAATCTCTTCTCTGCCAGTTTATAAATAACTTCTTACGGTTTTTGTATAGTTGTGACTTTTACTTGCATTTGACAGAAAGGTTAGCCAGCAAATTAAAGGGTAGAACAAGAGACAGGAACACAAACATAGAAATCGTTTCATTTCCCATTAAAAATGCAAATACACTATCGTGTTTTAGTCATTAGACAACACAAAATTCATTTTTTTCCATAAATGTTTTTCAACCTAGTTTTCTACACATAAAAAGATACCTTTAGTTTTCACAGAAATACTGTATAGTACATCACTCATTGCTCTTTTACATCAGTTTAACTACTACACTGAAAAGTGGAAGAATGCCAATTGATTGATTAAACACAGTAACAACCAGCAAGCAGATTCTTCTTTATGAAGAGTCAGTATTTTGCAGTAAATTATCATGGGGCAGAACTACTGGATCCTGTATCCGTACACAGCGTTATAGTAATCCTATTATTTGATATGAAAGTCGAGTAGCAATTCATCCTAGTAAGTATCTAATTTTTAGAAATGGATAAATCACTGGAAAGAAACACACAAGAGTTATCCTCTGCAAAGTATTATTAGGCTTACCCTTTTGAGATGAATTGTTTTTAACGTCACTGCACATTCTGATAAAGCCTGCAATGTAATACATAACATTAAGACTTCAATTAGTCTATTGGTTACCTATTTAAAGCTAAGGAACATAAGGCCAAAAACAAGGGCTAGTTTATGCCATTACTCCCTCATTTTCCCCTCACACAACAATAATGGCCTCAATCTTCCAGCTTTTGTTTCACTCCAACCAGAAAAATTCACCATGGCTGAACCCAAAATGAACTGAAGAACAGCCACCTGTGTGCATTCACTTTCACTGAACATTGCTTAATAAGTAATATAGGTCAATGTTTAATATGCAGATCTGCTATTCTCTAGCTTGATTTTGAGCAAAGGTGAACTACACCATACAATACCACAAAATTCAATAATTAATCATCCAGGTACCTCAATAAAAAACATAAGGGATTTTATTTGTGAGACAACAGTCTTTGATATCACATGGCCATTGCAGGTTTCTTAAATTGAATCTGCCCCACAAGAACAAAAGAAAAAGTCCATAATACACACCAATACTGTCTGGGCATCTGCTAAGTCAAATGTTTGCTTCAAAGGTGCTAAGAAACATGCAGGAACAATGTGCTTGTAGACAAAGTCTGCGAAACCTACTGGTCCATCTTTACCTCCTGAAAAGAAAAACAACATTCCATGTTCTATTACTGCTTCATGGTTAGTAGCAGCTGCAAAGGAATTATGGGAAGACAGACTTACCCCAAAGCTCCACCAACTTAGAAAGAATAATAAAACAGGTCTTCTGTGCAATAGGGTCTGGGTAATCCACCGCTCCTTGAATGACAGTGAACAACACACGCTCCACATTCTCTGCACCTTAAACACATTGAAAGGTGCTTGTCATTTCAACTTGCAGCCTAAAATGTTTCTGTATTCTTACACCATTTTATATAAATACTGACCTGGAAAACATGTTTCAACTTCAAAATAGCTCTTTTTTGCACAAATCTCAAATATTTTTGGGAAGTTTCCCCTACGATGTAAGACAACTCTTATTTAGATTACAATTGTTTGGTTGTTGTGTTTTTTGTTTGTTTTTTCTTGAAGTTTGGAATTTTTAACTGCTCTTTTGGCCTTTAATACGTGAGAGGGTACTTTAACCTGCTTACAAATACAAGTTTTCTCATCTCTATTCAAGCATAGAGGAGCTAATTAAAACTCAGCAGCACTGAAGTAGTTCACTTATCTTCCAATATGTGGAAAGATATTTTAATCACACTTGAAATGTATGTGCTGCATCTATACTTATCTCGGATTCCTTTAAAAATTTCTTGGCCCATCATAACTACCAAAGTGTCTCTCTCAAGAAAGCTCTCACTACTTCTTAATGTCACCCTTTCCTTTCCCACAGGTATTACCATCATTTTAGGATGGAGGAACAAAGTCCAAGCTCCACCTCATCACGTTTAAAGCTTCGAGCCATTTTGATGGAATACAAACTGAGATAATTACTTAAAGAATCAAGCAACTGGACATTTGACTTCAAATTCCTGCTATAAAAAGTACGTGCATTTGGCAACTAAGGGTGAGGAAAACCTGGTAACTACATATATAAGTCATATGATGCCTTCTACCATAGAAGACACAATCACGTGATAGTAATATAATATTATAGAAATACTAAGGTATCCTTTAGAAAATGAACACCACAATGAATACTGGCAGCTGTGAGTGGTCTTGCTCAACAGTTTGAACATTGCTATACATTGTTATATACTGTATGATCCCTGATTCACCAATCAAGTACAATGATGCATGAAGATCTATTTATATACCATTCATTATAAACCCAGTGATCACATGTAAGCTGAAAAGATCAATAGGAAGAATATGTCTATTATAGCTAGATGGCACAAACCCAGATTCTTGCACGACAGGTACGTTGAATACTGTATTTACGCTAGTCCATTCTACCTTAACAGAGTTAATAGTACTTGATAGGAACTAGGCTATTGATTTTAGTAGATAAAACATAGATGAGAATAACCACAGTACAATCCTTTGAGCAAGTGAACTACTTACCTTGATTAGCTATGACTTCACTCATTCCACTGCCAGTTACTGTCTGCAGAAAAGCAAAATAACTCCTCCGTAGCATTTGTTTTTCTAAAGCAGCAGACTGGTCATTTTCTTCTGCTGGAAGGAGCAACACCTCAAAAATAGCATGAAGTAGTGGCATAAACATCTGTTGCAGAAAAGGTGAAACCTGTGCCTGTGGAGATTGGAAGAGGATATCAACTCAGTTGCAGAAATTGAACATTTTGAAATTAGAATTTAAGGGCTCGTTACAATTCTTTGATTCAGAGTTGGCATTTTCATGTACCAACTACTTATAGGGTCACATCAGGGTCACCATGAGCATTATTGCATCTTGACTTACATGCCACTTATTTCAAGTCTTTTACACAAAAATTTCTAGTCCTGCCTAGTCTCATCCTGACTAAGAACAGAAGCTTCTTCAGGATTTCTCATGCTTCTGTTCAGATAGACACTTTTTCAAACTCCCTGAAATATGAAGGGAGGCTATTGTAAAGTCACTGTAGTTACAGAAAACACATCTCTCAATGTTAGAACTGGCAGCAGGCCACCTTTTATAGGACTTTTTTTTTTTTTCTAAGCAGTCTTTAAAGAGTTTTCCTGAGCTGAAACACTACTGGCATTACAGAATAAACTTGTGATTTATGTCCCACTTGCAGTGAGAAATATATGTAAGGGCACTAAACTAGCTGAATACTTACGAACTGAAAAACTGAAGTGTGTGCTGTTCAGTCATACCCTAGAGTTCCATTAAGAGGCAACTCAGATATTAATCTCTTAACACTTTAGCAAGGTTTTGTCTTTAATTTCCTCTTTACTGTACCTTGCAAGTATTCAAGATGAGACTACTGAAGCTAGGATCTTTTAACATATTGTCCAGCAACACACAACTGTGATTAAAGACTATGTTTCCCTTAGAAATATCCTTATTTATTAAGAGATAAGGTTCTGACACACAGCTCTTTTTCTGAAAACAGAAAAGAGGAGACATCAGCAACACTTTGATCCTGAAAAGCTTATGTAATACCACACCTTAAACTTAGCTGTTATTTGGTTTATAAGAGGAATGAATTCTTGAAGATCTTTTGCTTCACAATCTTTAAGCATGTGTTCAGAGGCAGAAGGAATGAACGGAAGAACCTCTTCCTCTAGGCAAATAATCATGCGGTGAAGGAAAGTGCGGACACCACTTCTCAGAACTTCTTTTTGTAATGGACAACTGAGAGCCGGCAAAAATGTCTGTAAGCAGTCCAGATAAACCTCTGAGCAGCCACACTGTTTTACAGTTTGCTTATTGCTGAAAGCCTTGCTGGTTCGGCTGTAAAAGCAATACACCAAGGTATATATAAGCTCATGTTCTGCTACAATGAAGAAACAACACCACCAAGAACAACATATGCTTTTTAAAACCCATGCACTAAACTAGAATGTTACATTTCATTAAATGGGAGCCAAACAGTGGAAGTAATTAATAGAATTATAGAATATGAAGTAGCTACACCTTGCTAGTTTTTGGAGAATTAATTCACAAACAACATATGCATAGAATATCTCGACACAACTCTTTGAGGAAGGGAATATATGCTGTTTTGTTGAAAACTTGCTCAATGTTCTCTGTACCTACATCCATAGCAGCCTTTTCTAAGGGGACTTAACTCATAGTCTGGGCTACCATAAAAAAATGCTACAACCACTGATCATTTTCTAGGTCAATAAAGCACAGGTAGAAACTCAGCCCCTCCTCCCAATAAATCCTTTATATTTCCCTTTTACTCAAATCAGAAACACACACACACAGTCACTGTGCTGTACCTACCTAGCAAACCCAACGGCATGATTGAGGCAGTCGGCCAGTGCCATCTGTCTGTCCTCATCTTGTGCCATCATAAGCTTTTCTAACAATACTTTGAACTTCTCCATCAGTGGAGTCAACAAATTCCTCATTAGGACCTGTTTTCTTTCTGCAGAATATTCGCTGTTAACTATTAATACTCCAGCTGTTTCATAAATGAAAAGTTGATCATCACTGCTTAGCAGAGCCTGGTAACCATTTTCCTAAAATGGAAGGTAATGGGCATAATTCACTAAATGTCCTTTATCAATGTTGTCTTCTCAAAGTTTAGAGATACTACTCTTTAATCACGCCTAAGTAATTCTCTATAGTACATTTACAATAGTTTAATTTTCTTGCTACTAAAGTATTATAAAAGTGTAAAGTACAGGTAAAAACAGAGTTGAAGGAACAACTATTTTTATACAATTCAGACAGATAGTCTTATATATGTATGTGTGTATACATATACCCTATGTTTCCAGAAACACGCATAAGCAAGATTATTAAAATTAGGTACAAATTTAAACATGCAAGTGATCTCACACCAAAAAAGCAGGACAATTATTTGTGTTTAAATGTTTGTGTGCTACGCTTACTATTCAGTAAGTACTCAGGCACACTGATGAGTAAGTGCAAGCCTCATTTATTGCAAAAACCTGCCGTAAATACTCACAGGAGGAGAAAGTTCCAGCAGGTCTTGTATTCTATTCAGAACATCTTCAATAAAGGGGTTCATTTGCTTACTGAAGTAAAACACAAGTACATATCACTATTTAGAAATGTGTGCATTTTCACAGGTTTCCTGGCATTTTAAGTTGCAAAGCTAAACACTAAGCTACCTTCTCAATATAGAACTCGCCTTTAAGTATCATAGCACTGTTGTAGAAAAAAAACGGTTTATGGATACGGTGCTTGTTGTAGGCCAAAGCATAGTGGGAAATAAACATTTATTTCTTTCCCTCATTTTTTTTAAACATGCATAAATAGCCTCACTCATCTGAGCGAAATATTTTCATTAACAGTTGAAAAATAGGACCCTTGTGAAATGTGAACGAGCCTGCAGCTTCTCCTGCCTCTACATTAGATACATTCCTGTGAAATAAGACCAACAGGACCAGAATGTCTGAAGAGCTCTAAGACGCTAACTTAACTTCAGTTTAGTATCACTTCTGTAAATATTCAGATTTGGTCAGGGACTGGGAAGAGTTACTCTTGAGAGTCTCCAGATCCACTCACTCTCAGCTCTGCTCACTGAGAAAAACCAAGACGGACATTTCCATTGTTGATCAGTTTTAACATCTAATCAAAACACGCTAGGCGTATGTATTCCAGTACTTCATTCTGGGACAGTTCTTCCACTGCTACTTCGTATTACACACAACCCTGCTAGAGCACTGTTTTGATATATCACTTTATTACAGTCCTTTTGAAGTCCAGCCTGTTTCAGTGACAACTGTGATGTAGCGAAGGGCTATGTATGCTAAGTTCAGTGCAATTTGGATACATTTGTAGCAGCTTTACTCACTTAAGAGACTTGACAAATCTGGAAAAGAGGTAAGCTGTTCGACTTCGTACTTTGGGACTTGTATGGCGAAGACCACGGTGATCTAAAAATGCCATCTGCAAATCAAGAAAGTATCTCAGTCTTAGAATCCGTAAACAAAACGAAGGGGGAATATAACCATCCAACGATATAAGAAACTCAGAAAACAAAAAAATTTCCTAAGTCTAAAGAACTTATCTAGTCCAAAATATAAATGAGATGAAACTTACTAGAACAGTTGGAATGTGCTGAGGTTCAACAGAAAAGAATTTTTCATATCTAACCACTGTTTCAAAGAATTCCAGGGTCACTGATGTATGTTGATAGGCACTAACACCAGAAGTCACCAGCTACAAATAAAAGCATTAGCAAGTTAGTATTTTAACCATCTATAACACCAAACTACAATGTAAGTGACATGCTAGTACTTAAGAGGAGTCATTTGAACTGGCATTTTCCGGTCTTTATTAGCATTTTTAAATAGCTCTCACAACGCACATGCTTACCGTTCTCATCATGTCCTGTAAAGCTGTAGCTTTTGTAACATCACCAGAGAAGTGAGCACCATGAGATACAGGAAGAGCCTCAGCCAACATATACAGCAGCCTTATTGCTACTTCTACTTCCATGAATCGCGTAGTCTGCCAATTCCTAGAGAAAGAATATGAAGATCATGTTAGTCTGCAGTAGCTTAAAAAATAATCAACAGTTCTAGCATCTATTTTCTTTTGAACCTTCTTCAGATACATAGCATAAAAAGAACGGATTTAAGCTAAGAAAAACACAGTAAGACCTAGGCAGCATTTCAGGATGCTTCTGGAAGATTTTATCCACAAACACAGCACCTCTCCATCAGAGCACTTTCACCAGTTCCAACTTGAAAGCTACAGACTTCTTAAAGTGCTTATTGACATATAAAACCACCTACTATGATGTGTGGAAAAGCCATTCAGCTTCACTTAAAAAGAGAGCTCACCAAAGAGCAAGGTACAAGGAAGTCACCAACGATACTGGATTCCTATTCATATACACATAACTGTTCTGCTAGTCAGGAAACTAGTTAATAATATTTCTTTATTTACATGCATAGTTTCCAGGATTCATTCTGCCCATTTTGTAAAAAAATACTTCACTTTTTTCCCCCCTATCCAATCTTGGTTTTCTGATAGCAGCAATACATAAAATTATTTGCCGCATCTCATAAGCGTTTCCTTGAAGTGTAAAGTGAACACCTGTCCAAATGGCCGTTGCTGTGTAGGTAAACGACAAAGATCAAGAAACATCTCTAGAAAAAAAAATAGCTGCCATTTAAGGTCACAAAATACAGATTTTTCTTTCTAAGCGGCTAAGCAAAAGATTAACCAACATTGTATTTATTATGAAGTTGTAACAAGCTCATTCTATCAATTGGATTAACCTTGCTATATCATCTATGTTCATTACAAACCCTGACAGTTACAAGAGACAAAAAAAGCTAAGGAAATAACGTAAACAAGTTAAAAACTCCAACTTACTGAAGTGTAGTGTTAAAAACTCTGCGGACAGATGCCAACAGTAACTCTGGCGAGACCTGAGCAAGTCTGTCCAGCAACAGTTTCAATTGCTTTCTGTACTCCACAAACATTGCTTCATCTTCACCCTACAAAATATTTGTGTCAGTGAATTTTTTTGTTTAAATTAATACAAAACCATTTTAGACAATTACACCTAAATCAAAAACGTGTACATACAAGAACAGTATACCACACTCAGAGAATTCAATAATTCTCATCCTGTGCTCTTGCAAAATAACAGCAGGCTCCTATTTTGGCTGGTTGTAATATGTTGAGATCCACTGCATTTGGTCCAGAAACATATTAAATGGCTTTCCAAACTGAAAAGTAGCCAAAAGTACAAGAAAGAGAATGCTCTTGGCAAAGCCTTATTGACCCAATTCTTGAAAATTGACTCACTCCTCAAAAGATTTTTTTCTTGGCGTCTAGCTTAGTTTTAAAATTAAACTGACAGAAACATTTATGACAGACTACATAAAGTTTAAGTGAACCTTTTTAAGACTATAGCTCTCCAAAGGGCCTGGAGCAAAAGTAAGTCTGTCTAACACATTCAAACATTATTGCTGGCGGACAGAGATGTAAGCATGGGAGAAAAGTGAAATCAAAGACCTGCCGCCTCCTTTAGCTTATTTTTGCAGAGGTTTGATTATCTGAAGTAGGTTGAGCAGCATGTCAAAGAGTTTCATTACACAATGTTTCTCAAGTATTTTTGCAAGACAGAAGTGATGTGCAGAAACATGCAAACTCACACTGAACAAGCCAGCTCAACAGCTACGTTTAGCTAACAGCACAGCTGTATTTGCCTAGGAACAGTTCTGCACAACTGCAGCCAGAAATATTCTGTTAACCAAACTGGCTTGAATATCCCTTTACTAAGTTGTTTGTCCTATCCAGACATGGCCAGAGGTTAAAAAAGCTTTCCATACAGGAAAAAATTCAGCCTACAGACTTCTGCTTCCTACCTTCAAATCCTTAGTCTACAAAAAACAAGGATTTTATAAGCACGAACAAGTTTTACTACACGCAATTTAAGTTGCATTTGTCTTTTTACTCATGTAACACAATACCTCATTTTCAAAATTGTATTCTTCATCATATGTCAACTTCTTCATAACAGCCAACATGATTGCCTAGAATGAAAAACAGAACTGTGAGCATAGAAGCAGACAAGTGATAAGAAACAAAAAGTTAAAATCCTACAGTAAACATTAAAGTGTTAAATGTTTACAAATACTTTAAAATCCCATTTGAATTTTATTTTTAGAGGTTTAACAGAAGTAACAGTCCAAATTAAAACAGATGGATTATATCCAAACAATACAGAGATGCCATTCCAGATAAACAGCACGGATGACTTGGAGCTCTCAGTCTGACTGTATTATCTGGCTTTGTTTCCTTTGTGTAATCTGTGCTGGTCAGTTCACAGGGAAAACAATTAAAATGACTGAACTAGGCAGAGGAAGCTGAACAGGTTGTCCAAGATCCTCTTTTAAAGGGGCAGATCAGCTTAGATCTAACATTAACTTCTCTAATAGCTCAACATCCTCAAAAGTTTTTTTTTTTGGGACAGGTTAACAGGCTGAATTGGTTCAGTAAAGAATCCAAGAGTAAGAGCCAGGAGCAGCAAATGAGTAACAAAAGCAAAACCTTCCCTTTTCAGCAGCAGCAAGATGTTAGATCAGTTAAAGCACTGATGTTCAGTTTTACCTTAGTAGGGACTGTTGACAAGTCCTAAAACAGCAATAAAGACTTGATCTCATTTCTACTCAAGTCTCAAACTCGGGTTTTTAGAATTCGGATTTAATATTTAAAATACAGGCAGTACACAATTCCATTCATGCTTCCAGGACGTATAGAAATTGGATGACACACAGAGCCAAAACAGTGCTTAAAAATCTATTATATTTTTACTTCAGTTTAAGTTTAACCTACAAAAATGTGTATTAAATCTAAATACACAAAATCGGCAGAAAGCTATTCTGAATAATTAAAACTGCATCAGAGGCAGACCACTTCTATATCTATGACAAGAAAGAAGTCTAAGAGAATATTAAGGAGCAACAAATAATGGGACAGAACACACCCATCTACCTATCAGAAGGAACAAGTTCACTGAATATTGGAGAAGGCTCATCAGAATTATAACTGGTATTAATGAGAATTACAGAGTACCTCATCTCCATACCTACTACCAGGTGAAAAAACAAACTTTTTTTTTTTTTCTCCATATGGTTAAATTCAGTATGAAACAGTTTTTATTGTAACTATAGTAATGCTGATGATATCAGCAAGATCTTGATCAGCATTTTGCAATTCTCTTCCAGCACTGGAGGTTCTAAATGTGGATAAATTTCAGACCAATAATAAACAAGAGAACAAGGGAAATTCCAAACAAACTCCAAACCTTTGACAAACGAATCACAATTGTATATTTTTCATTTGAAGTGCAAAACCTGAAGTTCTTTAGCACCCAAATGGTCCAACGAATTAAACCTAGGTTACTGAGGTCAAATTCTTGGTGATCTTGCAGAAACAGACACTTGTAATACTTTGAGGAAGAACATGGCCAAATAGCAAGAAAGTAATCAGGCTTTCTATAGACATCAAGTGACAGCATAATCTGTGAGAAGTCTCTGCTTCTCTGTAAGAAGTTATAATAAGGAGTTAAAATAATAGCAAAACACTAATGTGATGTGCTTGTAGCCAGAAATGCTTAGAAAGACTTGTCATTTTAAGAATTAAAAATGTGACCCTGCTGATGCGTACAAACTTTTGGACTTCAAAGGCACAATAAACAAGATGGTGTTTTTCTCCCATTCAAATAACAGGTTTAGAGTGAAAACTTATTAGGTGCAAAACTTTAAAGGAATGCTGCTAAGCACACAATTCAAAGCGTGAGACAGACAATACTAAGATTTAGACTATTTCTGAATACTTAGTGTTCTCAGTTTAACACAAATCCTCGAGAATTGCTCAGTAAAAATAATAAATAATCATACCACTAAGTTCTTTAATATGAAAGCAAGTTTGACAAAATAACAGATTTTGGGACAATACTACATTCAAATTTTAAGTCTTCACTGCACTGCAGTAGTAGTTTGGTTTGATCCAGTTACAAGAACACAAGAGACACAGTAACAAAAATAAAAATATTCAGTGATGTTATCAAACTTTTCTTATTGTGTTACCTAATCCAATTTAAATAGACATTAGACAAAGCCAGATCAAGATTATCTAGACCAGTTATCCAAATTCAACTTTTCATGTTAGAACGGGTACAGAATTCAGTTTTCTCTGTAAAGGAAAAGGAATCACAGGTGTCAGCTGTATTAACTTAGAAAACAACTACACCAATCTAACCAGTTCAACATCTAAATTGCTGCATACACATTGGTGCAAAAGGGTATGGGGAAATAAATGAAAAAAAGGACTGTGCTGAAAACAATCAAACAAGTTTACTACCTCCAAAACTGGACCTTATTTATTAAACTTAATGCTTTATATATAAACTTAAGCTTGTGTATAAACGCAAGCATATAAACATAAAGCTTAATTTACAGTTTAATGTAGTGTTTAACATATAACTGCTCATCCTAAGTACAACTTATACTTCAACTGCAGCTTCTTTCATAAGTTTAACTTATGATACTACCATGGGTTGAATTTTAAGACAACCCTCCCCATACTTCTTCCAATCCTTTGAAATTAGGGCAAGTTTTAATAAAAATATAAAGCTTCAGGAAAAAAACCCTCTTATTCTATCTTGATTCAAGATCAGTCTGTCAACAGTACAGACTGTACAGGAACTTACCAACATATGCTCAAGGGTTGCTTGGGAAAACCAGCTCTAAAATAGCTTTTATCTTCATACACAATTCAATATAAGTTTATTATTTAAAGAAACAGCTGTTGTTACTTTGAAGATGGAACATAGTGTCCTAACTTTTAGGTCTTCCCTTATAATTTTTGTCACGTGCACATTTTAAGGCATATAAAGAAAACATGGTATGTTTCAGCAAAGTGAAAGATTCTGATCCAGTGTGTTCTTGAAAAAAAGAATTCCTAGTAAACAGAAAATACTTACTTCTACATTAGCTTTTTGTTGGTCTGAAAGTGCAGAAAGCTGTAAAATAAATTTCAAGTGTTATTTTTCATATAGTAACTATTTTATAACTGCCTAATAGGAAAAGACAGGTTTGCATTTTTAACAGTCATATGATCTGCAAGCCTTCTTTCCTCTTAATGCAATATTTACCCCAATCCCTTCAGATTTCTAAAGAGCACTGCAGAAATAGCACAACCACAGCAATTAAAGATGCTCAATGCTAATTAGTCAAAAAGCTATTTCTGCAAGTCAGCTTGCACATAGTATGAGATTCATATACTCCCACAAAAACCAAACTAAATCATATGTCAAAAAGTGATGTTAAATCGAAGCCAGACATATTTACTTGTTTCAGGATGTGAAGGTAGTCATAACAAAAGCCAATGATATTAGATGAGATGTCATCATCTTCGTGAATTAGCAGTTGCAACATTAGGGCCACTTTTGCTTCAATAGCTTGCAGGGTGTCCTGAGCACTCTTCATATCACCATTTTTTATCAGTTTAGTCCAACTAGCTATTAATGCTTGCCCCATCCCATTGACCAGCTTTGAAAATCTGGCCAGAAAATCCACATCATCTTCCTGCAAGAAAAGACATCGGATTAAAAATACTAGCAGAGCTCACATTTAAATGGCATGACCTTACAGACTGTACTACCCACGTCTAGTACACAGAAGAAGTAAAACAAACATTTGTCTCCTAGATTGAAAGTACAATCATCTGGTTCATTTCCGCCAGGGAAAGGAGAGAGAAAAATAAAAGGAATGGCAGATTTGACTGTCCTCCATTATATAATAGTAGCTTTCTTTATATCTTCCAATTAGGTTTTTTCTCTTTTTACTTTACAGCAAGAAGCAGGTTCACAATAAAAGCAGAAGCACATATCTACCATCAATTTTAGGCTGTATAAGAGGAAAATATTCTTATGGGAAAACTTCAAAGAATTAACAGCTGTAGCTCACTTCAGAAATACTGCTAACTTTCAATACTGCCTGTAAGAGTGAGTTAATATTTACAGCTTAATCTTGCAGAAATACATTGATTGGAACTGAGAAATATCCCTAGGCCAGTCACTCCAAATGGGTGCTTTTCTCTCTGCCATAACTATACAAAAGAATAACAAGTCTTCCTCAGAAAGACTGGGGTAAGATTTTTAGAGGAACACCTCTTGAATTGATGAACACACACTTTCTGCATTCTAGTAGGAATACAGATTTGACAAAGGCTTCAAAAATGAGAAGATAACTGCCATGCAAGCTAAGGACTACAGCTTCATAAGGACTGGTTTCCTCTTTCTCCAAGGCAGATAGCAAGCAGCTGTTCCTCAAACACCACAACTGCCAGGGAATGTGTTTAGCTAGTATGTGTGTTTTTCCAGTTTAAGGATAAGGATTTCTAGCCTCATGTCTGATGCTGGACACACAGCATATATTCCTGTAAAAAAGATCCTTCCCCTACCTAGTTACACACAGCTGATCTAATGTCTCACCCTAAGAAGCTCTACCTTGGCTGCAGCACCTATTATGGAATCATTCAGAAGAGGAGATTCAAGGTAAAGACACACAGAAGCAGCGTTAACAGTAAGTGCAACATGCTTTAGCAAAGCAACAGAGTTACAGAATACCTTGGTTCTAAAAACAAAAAACTCATGCTAAGGACAAACAAAATGCAGTGTGTTTAAAATTAATAAGGAATATTAATAACAATCTGGTAATTTAATGTAAGAAAAGTTTAACAAGTGTTCAGCTTTGATGCAGAAGCACAAGCAATTCTCCCTAATTGTGGAGTTTTCTGTTTACTTGCTTATTTAAGAACTGCCAGAAACCTATGACTCATTCATATTGTAAAAATCAATATACAAACCTGATCAATACTGAAGAGGCCAGCAGACTGCAATACTTGACATAAAGATTCAACCAATTTTGTTTTGTCAATCGGGTCCATTCCCTTATTTACAATTTCAAACAAACAATCACAGGCTTCTTCCCGGAGAACTTCCACAGACATGTGACCTAGCAGCATATTTATAAACCTTCAGAGAAAAAAAGAAGCTTATTTTATACATACACAGTAGCATTGTACAGAAGCTTTATATTATTTTTGTGCATGTTTACAATGTTTCCTTTTTATAAGACAGCTTTAAACTCTGTTATACTGACTGAACTCAGCAGTTTGTACATTTTAAGGAGAACTCAGCAAACTGCATAGTGTCTCTTTTGGCTATTATATCAGCTTGGCTTGCAAAGTCAATCAGTTTACAAAAAAACAAAAAACCAAAACTCACAAGATTTATATAGAATTGTATAAAAAGGTTAGTTTTAATTCTGTTTCACAGAAATACAGTCAGCACATACAAGGCTATTTTTGGGAAGATATTACAGCAAAAAGACGCCTACCTTTCATTGGCTATCAGGCTCAAATCTATCCAGGATACATATGCTCCAACTACTTCAAGGCACTGGCATGTCAACTCTGAGTTATTATATTGATAGTTTTGTAGGATTTGGTACCACGATTCCACCAAACTTGGAATGCACTGTTCCCTCATAGTATCTTTTAATAAGGTGTTCCTACGAGCCTCCTGCCAATACAGAAAAAGGATTAATCAGTCTTGTCATAGACTAGCATCTTGTCAAATTTGTAGCATTTTTGCATCTACTACCAGACACCACTTGTCCCAGCAAGATAAATAACTCAAATCATAATGAGGGCATTTTTTTTCTTGCAAGAAATAAACCAAAATACCCTAGTTCTTGCTCTTTTTTTCTACCACAATGCCCAAACACTGAAGAAAGGCAGACAGAGGGCAAAAGTCCTCTAGACCGTTAAACAGTTTTTTGATGTTAGGACTCCTTAAAACACGCACTAGAAGAAATTAACATTTCAAAATGAGTCAGTCTAACATTAAATTGGCTAACTCAGTCCATTAGTTTTTGTTTGCTAGCTCTTCAAGCAAAAAATACATTAACTGAAAAGTATGAAATCATAAAAAGCATTATGAACAACATATGGCTTTTGGATTTAAACCACCTAACTAACATCTTTAAGGCAGAGTTGCCATAAAGAAAAAACCAACATCTCTGCAAGACTTCTGCTCTAATTAAAGAAAGATAACTTTTCAGAAATTTAAAGTAAATGTTAATGCAAAATAATAACTTGCCTCTGATGTATGAACAACATCCCGGTCTACCAGCTCAGCATCAACAGCCATAAGGATTCTGAGGTACATGTCCACGCCTCGTGGATTAAGGTCAACTACTGATAGAATATCAAAAAAAAACTTGGGCCATTTTGTGAGATATTCAGTAACAAAAAGCAATGCAAAGACTTGTGCTGCTTTGTTGCGAATAAAAGTCTTCTCAGGTTGGGGATTCAGCATCTAGTGGAAACAAGATATTTTATTTGTATATTCTTACTAAATTAGAGAAAAATCACATATGCTTGTTGATCTCTGTATAGTGATTAATGTATTCTCTCTCTTCCTGGCTGAGATCAATAAAAAGCCTTACCTTTCCAACCGTTTCAAGAAAATTCGGCTAAATTGTCATGAAACAAAACATTCTCTCCAGGTGACACAGCCCTAAGCCTTTCATTCAGTACTAAGACATTAAGTGTACTTATTCAAAGACTAAAAGCTAATTTGCAAGTTTGGTGAAAGGAGTAAACAAGAACTTGCAGAAAGCAAGTTACTGTCCTCTTGTAGCTAGCTTGTGCCTAAATTAGATGTTAGCTTTAAGAACAGTAAAGGAAGTTTCTAAATCTAAGCTCATCAGGGAAAAAAAAAAAAGAAAGAAAAACAAATCTGTCACTACCATCTTCCTCTCTCTCCTTCCCATTTTCCATAAACTCCTCCTTAATGGAACAGCTTGCCACAAAGAAAAAATTAAAACAATTTAATCCATTTCATATTTTTTTCAAGTTGTATTATATTTCATTTCCTGCTCTTAAGTCTTCTACAAAGTAACTATGTTAATTTCCAGCACAGAAGTGTAATGATAACTAGATAACGGCAGGTATAGGCAAAGACTTGTATCAGTCCACTTGATGCTTCTGCTGACTGCAATCTCTTGGGTCCAACTGATACTACATGTTCAGCTACAAGAACTGTAATAATTCTATAAGAAAAAGTAGTCAGTACTCTACCATAGTATTAACAAAGGAGTGATGATATTCCTTCATAAACATCGGCTAGTATTCTAAACAGACAGGAGTTAAGCCAAGGGGGTCTTAACAGAATTACTGCTCTTCCTCCAGATACTCAGGAACATCAGGAATCTGGATTATACCTCTCCAAAGAGAAACTTATTTCACAAAAAACTGATTAAGCCACAATCGTTATCTGACTTAAGAGTTTTATATTAGCAGTAAGTTCAAGCGCAGCCTTCTTTATAAGAAACTCTTTAAATCCGAGGTTGCAAAGATCAGCATGATAGAAGCTTTTAGCCATGAGCTGCCACATATCTTTGGGAAACCACCTTTAAACTCAAGTGACAGATCAAACACTTAGCCCACACTTGATGCCTTATGTCAGCCTAATAATAAGCCTACTGTGTAAGACTGCTCTGAAGGGACATCCTTACCTGTGCCTGCAGCCATGTTATGAGTGTTTCCCTAATTAGCTGCTGCTGGACTTCAGTAAGTTCAGAGTATCTGAAACGAAACACAATGAGATCAAAATACAACTGCTTCATGACAAGCACAATGTTCAGTAAGGCAAAAACTCTTAACATTGAACATAATAATGCACATTAGTGCAAATGAAAGGTTTCTAGAAAAGGAATTTACACAGCTATTTGCATGTAAAATTTTGAACTGAAGACATAAAAATAAGGCAAAACATTTTGTACATATTAATGGATTACACCTTGATGCACTATTGCCTCCTGTATTGGAGCAGGAGGTTGAAATTTTGCAGGAAGGCTGCTTTGTCAGGGACAGAACTTATGACCCCGACAAGAATACACATTCGACCATACACCACAGAGAGAAAGAAGACATCTGTATACGCTCAAACTTGTTTACTATACACTGAAGACTGCCAATGAGTACAAGGAAGTCCTTCACTGATTCAACCTGCAGTACATTTATTATCAGAGTAATGTCAGGAAAAAAAAAAGGCCAACAAGTAATTCTGTGTT
This sequence comes from Patagioenas fasciata, assembly GCF_037038585.1. Taxonomy (NCBI): domain Eukaryota; kingdom Metazoa; phylum Chordata; class Aves; order Columbiformes; family Columbidae; genus Patagioenas; species Patagioenas fasciata. The sequence goes on from NC_092520.1 coordinate 179,441,123, forward strand.
ATGTTATAGTCTTGACAAAATTTGACATTATACGCAGCACACCTCACATACTACCCACACAACATGTTCCATCCCAGGACTAGCTAAACTGAGAACATTCTACTTGCACTGGAGCTAGCTATGGGTTTGGTACAGTCCTTAAAGGGAATGACTTCTGAATGTGACTGCAGTGCTACTGTTACGAGTAACTCTTCATTAAGGAAACAGCATACCCACTGAAAATGCTCAAAAAAAATAAGCAGCACAAAACCAATAGAAAACGTACTGCGGGAAGCAGGTCAGATGTGGAATAAGCAGAGGAAGATGGACAATGAGGTAAAATCAGGTAAATAAAAATCACAGAAAGTCTTTCATTTTTGCTCTGATATATAATTGGGAAAAATCAGTCACAAAATACATCTTATTCCTACATAAAGTCTGAACCATATGTTCAACATATTGCAACCAGTCACAATGATATTCCACAAGGCAGACATCTGTGTCATCATGTTCAAGTCTAGACCAAAGGAGCCCAAAATGTGAAAAAAAAAAAAATTCCATGCAATGAAACATATTATTTCGAAGTTTTTTTTTTTTTTCTAAAATTATGATTCTATGAAAACACCACTCAGTGAAAAGACTGCTTTCTCTTAAGATCTCTGCCATGGTTACTGAATGAATAGGGCTTTGTCTGAAATCCAGGACTCTGCACTGAGCAGGGCTGCTGCTTGCAGGACTCTCTTCTGCAAAAATCAGTGAGAGTACAGAGTAAGGCTTGAATCTCCAGAAGGGAACAGCTAAGTACTTTTCAAGCAGTCCTTGGTAACTGGCCATACACAAGTGTTAGACTAACTAAGCAAAGCATGCTGCTCAAAACTCAGTTATTCTTCCCCCAGGAAAAAGCAAAGAAATACAGGAAAGTCCTCTGGAGTGGATTAAAGCCACCTCATCAACCACACCAAGCTGACACAATTTTAAGTTTCTTTACAAGCAGAATAAAATGGGAAAAATAGATGGATGTATATGGTTGGTGTCAAGAAAGATTACTCACTTGAACTTAACTTGATGTTCCAGAACTTGAAAACAAAAAAACTTGATGTGATCATCACTAGAAAAGAAAATTCTGTTAGTGGTGGCAATATGGTACGCTCCTCTGCAAAGAAAAAAACATCCTCAAATATTACAACCAGGTTGTCCCTTTGGCAAATCAAGAATGACTGTGCATCAGAGAAAAATGCTACTGCTATTACTTCAAAGTAAAAATGGTAAATACTTGAGCAGTTCATTTGGTAAAAATGAGCAACAGTTAAACTAATATTTATGTTTTATATTATATTACTTTTTTCTATAGCCACAAATTTTTTGTGCTTTGATTTCAGTACTGAACATAGAAAACTACAATACCCATTGTAACCTGCCTTTATAAAAATCTGTCAGGCTTCAGTAATACATTTGAGGTTTATTAGTACACTAAGTGCAAGTTGTACATTATACCTTGAAGAGCAAAGCTAAAGACAAACGGACGTATAGATTTGGAAGGGACATTCCACATGCTATGTAATCTACACAACCTTTTTATTTTATGATCTAAAAATTCTAACAATCACAATGTATTTTGGTAAAGACTATAAAATGCTGCTTTTAAATCTTGTGTGGTTTTGTTAATTACTGCATACTCTGTTGGAGTCAGAGGTTTTGATAAAGCATTTACAAAAAAAGCATTCACTATAAATGACTGTTGCTATTCAGGAGAGATGCATCCCTCAGTTTCCTTCCAGTCTGAATTATTCTGTGATACAGCACCAACCTACTATTTGAGATCTAAATACACAACTGTGTGCAAAACCAGTGGTGACTACACACTCTTTGCATCTTGAAAAATGGGATGGGCTACTCCATAGAATAGGGGCAAGGAACTACATCTGAGATTATGGCATATAAAGCCTATACTCTCACAACAGGAAATTTGTAGCACTTTTCTCCTCCCCAAAAGATAGCACTAGAACTCATTCTTTTTCCCTGGATTCCATAAAGCAGCAGTCTTTAGGCTACTCAATTAATATGTGGTTTTATTTATACACTGCTCTTCCTTGAAAGGTGTTATACAGAAGCCACAGATCAACTATGATACTAAAAATGTTATGAAGACCATATTAACTTCCAGCAATTTACAGTTTGCCTATGAGGCTGTAGAGCTAAACCCAGGCTTAAACATATTACTAATGAAAAGAAGCAATGACTCTGATCTACATTACCTGTATATACCCTGAGCTAATGCTTCTGCACAGACTTGCCAAGCATCCTGAGAGATCTTCAGCTGCTCAAAGTAGGCTAGTGCCTGCAAACATTCAAGTAAGTTTCATTTTAAAAAGAACAAAAAAACCACACTGCAAGACATCTCATTCACACTTAGACTTGCACTTCAAACAGCTCTCCTTCAAAAAAACAAATCTATTTGAATACATCTAAGTATTTATAGGCCTCCCTAATTACATAATGCAAGAGAGTTTCTTCAGTGGTAACACCACAGGTGCTCATTTCCACTTCACATTCAATACAAATATTCTTGTAACTGAAATATAAAAGCCATAGAATCAGAAATGTTGAGGTTAGAAAAGAACTCTGGAGAAAGGGTCAACCAGAGGAAGTTGCTCAGGGCCTTTTCATTTTGGTGGAAGTTCACATCCAAGTTCAAATTCCTTCCACAAATTCTAAAGATAAACTGATTTAGATTTTTCACTGAAAAACACGAACTCTTTGTTGCACCACTTTGGCTGTATTCTACACCTCCAAGAAAAATTCAAACACTGATCGTGTGACAACTGCCAGTTTATTAATCTACTACAGAGATTGAAAAAAAACTTCTACCACATTTTAGATAATCAAGTTGTTTATTAGAACTTCTAAATAGCTTTTGACAATTTAACTTGATCTAATTGCTTTAAGATTTAGTGTGCCCTGTTTTACAAAACAGTAACGTAACTTTGGAAACAGAGATTAGATTAACAACGTTATTTCCATTCTCTGAATGCACGTATTTCAAGAGGGTTTTTTGGCTGTTCATGGTGTTTGTTTTGGGGTTTTTTTTCTCCTCTTTTTGGGGGTGGTGAGATCTGTGTCAGTTTTTGTTTGTTTATTTTGGGGTTTTTTTGCATTAGTTCAGAATTTTATCCATTCGCCAAAGTAATTTCCAAGAGTAATTATTCAGTGAGTTGAAATAAGTTCTTAAAGCAAGAATTCACCTCCTGTAGATAGTACTGGTAATTTTCTTATACTGAATAGTTTTACTAGAAATTGTTTGATACATCTTTTATATGTTACACCTCAAATGATTAGTAAAAAGGTAAGTCACCTTCTACTAGGAAGTATTTCAAGATTAGGCACACTGCATAGTTAAAAGGTCAATAAATCTATAAGCTTCAAATTTTGCAGTGATATTCTGTTAACAGAACACTGAAAATTAGCTATAGCTGTCCTTTCAAAAAGGACAAATACCCAAACCCAACATATTTAACAGGCTGTTTAGCAATACCAGGCTGCATCAAACTACATCTTTAACTTTCTTGTACATTCCAGGATTTATTTTATTAACACAAAACCAAGGTATCAACATCTTCATTTCTGAAAGATTGTACCAGAGGTTATATTGTAGACAGCTGAATCAACTTGATAATCGATCAGTAAGCAGAATGATTTCCTCATTAAAGGCATACAAATTTTAATGCCTATATAAGCATCTCTCTTTTATGAAGTAACTGTTACCCACACACCATGATTACTGTTTTAACCCCTATGCTAACACAAGCCTCACTAGAGTTAAAACCAGACATTTCATTAAAAGACACTAAAAGTAAGTTATCCTTTCAAATTAAAAAAAAGCCCAAACCCCACACCTAAGAATTAAAAGGGCAGCTGCAAGAAATACATTGTTTTCAGTGGCATCTTTTAACTCTGTGGGAACCTACCGAAGGAGCTGAGCAACAACTACAAATAATTGAGAGGACTGAAAAGGTCAGAATCCCGATAAATAAATTCTATGCACATTAGGTGTAATTTCACAGAGTTTGTGACACAGGACCTTCAGCTTCCATGCTTGCAACACGACTTTGTTTTGTACTCACCAGCACAAACCCCATGTATTGATCAACAAAAAATAATTACAAAAAACAAAACAAAAAAGAACAACCTCAAGTCACTCCAAGAAAATATGAGACTCACACTGCAACAGCACCCCCAATTATTAGAGATATAAGCAAGTTAAGTACATACTCTCTGTCTGAAGTCTGCATCGGCATTTGGGTTTAGTCCTAATAGGGCTTGTTCGTCCATCTCTGCTGCTATACTCTTTGTTTCCTACTCCTAACTGGTTTGCCCACTTCCTCTAGTGGGGAAACTACAATCATCTGAAAATAAAGAAAGAAAAACTTTATTTGCTCAGCAGAACAATGAAAATTAAAAACAGGACAGCAACAACTACAGAGGTTTGCCCACAAACCTCAATCACATAGTACATACTCCACCAAAACATGAATGTGCATGTTTCCGATACAGAGATCATAATTCTAAGACTTCTAATCAACTTATAATAGCACTAAACTTCATTGAATAAGGAAAATTTGAAGTGTCCATGTATTTCTGTTCTCTTGAAAAGTGCTAATATCATCTTAGTTAAGAGAAATGGCATGATGTGTACTATTCAACTGAAAAAGGCTTGAAATCAAATGTCAAGCATGCAGAGGTTTCAGCAAGATATGACATAAACATAAATCTGCTACTTAAATGATAGACCACTGTATTTTCTTTCCCCACCACAAAACTTCACAACTGAAAAAAAAAAATCTCTACCCATTTCTATAATATTGTTAAGATGCTTCATAAACCCATTTATGAGGTATTTCCCCTAGGGAGGCAAAGCCATTAGAAGGCCTTTCTTCTAAAGCAAGTGCACACAAGATAAGTGTCATAGAAATTAACCACAAAATACATCACATTGAGTTGTTAACCAAGTTTTCTGTTCCTACTAATGGGTACTGATTTACTAGCAATGGTTTTTATTTAGAAACTTCAGTGTAAAATTAACAAGCAAGCTAGACAAATAGTCTAAAGATGATGTGCGTCTACAGGCTGTTCTGCAATGCTCTGGTAAAACAGTGGATTAAAAAAAATTAAAATCATCTTTGTCAAATACTAGGATGCTGCTAAACAGCAAGAGCAGACAAAAATCCACCCATCCTTCCAACACTGCCCCCCCCCCCCCCCCCGTAAGATTATTAATTATGCATGAAATAAGGCCTTGTTACATAAGCATGTAGGAAGTAGAGGAAAGGAAGATAAACAAGAGGAAGAGATGAAACACAAAGGAGCTGTGGTTTGAAGCTGCCTACGTGCCTATAGGTAGAACTTCCGATTTCTTGGTGTTGTGTGTCCTGTGCACACTGTACTGTTCACCCTCCCCCACTGGAAAGTGGCACAGTGACAACAAGCATGACTGGAGAGCCCAAAATTTAACATGGTAACAGACAGACACTTCTATAAAACTCATTACAGAACACATTATAACAAAATGCACCATGAAAAGCAATTTAATAAGTAAAATTGAGTTTGTACCAAAAAAAAAAAAAAAAAAAAAAAGCATGCTGCAGCAGTATAGAAACCAGAAAATCTGGAACAAAGCAATGACTCGTGGCAAAACAAGCTTCACACGCTGCCTTACCACACAGAGCAATCCTGCTCAGGGTCAAAACCTTTAGGGATTAAAGTTGCTCTGCTGAGGCTTCTGCCTCTGCTTTCCCAGCCCCCAGCTTGTTTTCCACATAATCAACATCCAAACCAGCCACACTAAAATAAAGGTAAAATGCTGTAAGGAATTTTTTTAACAGCATCTTTCAATTAGAGTCTGGTCCAGAGTTATACTACTAAAATTATTTAATATACAAGCACATATTTTGGCACATTTTCCTGCAGATATCACTACATTATCTGCCCAAAAGGCAGTAATCTTCTACACCCACGTGACAAATTTTGCTATTAAAACTAAGCTGCCTCAAACATGTATTCTCTTCACTTGTTTAGCTAACAGCAATGCCAAACAGTTCTACTAATTTTGTATATGGTACATGAGCATCTTTCAAATTTCATCTTCTACCATATGTCCTTTTCTAAGATTTTCAGCTTGACTAGCCAACTCCAGAAGACAATTAATGAGACAGGCTATCTGAATGAGCCTTTTGAGAAAGTTAAAAAAATAGCTTCTTGTGCTATATGGTTTTAGTTGAGCAAGCAGATAGCTTTTCCAGCACAGATTTATTTTACCAGCAAGTTACACTTCAAAAGCAAGATCAAACTGCAATTTTAATAGTACTTCGAGTTTGCAAAATCCATTGTAAGATACACTCAGCTATAATATGAAGTATGTCATTAAAGTTTTATTTATAAAAAATAATAACATTAATAGCTAATATGCAGCTGTGTAGAAAGTATTGTCTTGTTTACGCAGAGACACCTTTTTGTTAAGCAGTACACTGCTGGGTGGCAAACTGATCTTACTATAATTAGGAGGGTGCAGTTCCTTAACAGTGAAGTCATACAGGTATATGTCTTTCTCATCAAGATACTTTATTCCCTTTCACATATTTAATACTTATAAATGCATTTGATAGCAGAGGCTGCTTTCATACAGGAAAACAGGTTAAAAATGTAGTCACACTTCAAGTGGGTATGATGGCCCAGTTTAACAATACTACCATGGTCAAAGGTGTGTAACTTGGGTCCAGATGTGCACTAATAACGAAAGCATTCAGAGCATTTTAACTACAGATGCTAACCATGAAAACAATTAGTAATTCAAAATACTTCATTTACAGCATTCATTTTAGGTATTTAGAAGATCATGATAGCACACAGAGCCAGTGACATGCTTCATTTTAATTTCCCTGACTTTTCTCTCTAATAAAAGAAAGGTAGTAAAAGACCATCTTTCACACTCTCTTTTGATCTCTGTTTTGCTTGCTGCAAATCTTGAGCATATTTAGAGACTCTTAGGCTCTAGGGCCTGTGGTGGATGCACTTGACTGACCCCTCCAGCCAAACCAGCAGCAGTCTGGTCCAGGCTCCAGAGGAGGTGAAGGCCTGAGCCACAGCCAGGTCAAGAACTCCTTTTGGGAAAACCACGAGGAAGTAGAACAGTGCACTGAACACTGATGAGCTGTGGGTACAGGGAGTCTCATACAGGCCTTTCCTACTGTATGCAATTTGACTACAAGTCAACCACTTTATTCTATAAACAACAGCCTGAGTGAGCCCACTTTGAGCTCTGCTAAATAAGCTGGCTGCATGGCAGTGGTTTTACTACTCACAGGTCAGTGGATGTGCCCAATATAAGTTTTGTATTAATCATTTAGCTGAAGTAAATGCATACTAGATATAATGGATCATCTAGAAGTATAAACTTGTGTGATTTTTAATATACTCTCTGCTTCATGCTACTAAGTAAGCTAGATTTGCTGAAATCTTATGTTGCTCATATTTACCAAGAGCAACTACAAACTACACTGAATGCTTGCAAGATAAAGCCTGTTTCGCACTTCACTGAGAAGAAAAGGATTTATTCAGAAAAAAGAGCACCTACAAAGCTATGGGCTATAAACAATGTCTGCAGCTGAACAAAACAAAGGCACATGTGAGATCAGTGAAAAGAATCCAATGAGAAGCAAGAAGATCCCAAAGTGAAACATTGCTATTAGACTGAATCATGGTACGAATGGTCTGCAGATATATAAAAGTTTATGGTTTTCTATGCTCGGGTGACCTCTGCACAGGTACCCAGCTTGAGCCAGCCCTCCTGCTATCCTACTCCATTAAATTTTCTTTTTCTGAGAATTTTGTTGCCTGAAAGTTTGCTTTCATGAACGGGTACAGGCCTCCCTTCAAGTTTGCCTTCAGATCTCTAAAGTACAGACTCCAGAACAGTTATCAGGGAGAGAAGAATCCTCAAAGTTTGCTTCGTGAACAGGTACAGGCTCCTGGAGAAAAGGTAAGCAGCGTTCGGCTTGGCATATTTCCCCCATACAGTAAATAATAGAGTGAACCCACCACCAAACTCTGAAGTCACGCTTCTCTTCAAGAAATCTAAATATTGTTCTGCAGTAAGCAGAACCCTAAATTACTCGTCCACAACAGGGCCTTCACACTGACCTAACATATGGCTAAAATGAAAAGCTGTGTAATCGGAGAACTCTGCAACCAGACTAGAAAGTTGTTCTTTTGGGAAGTGACATGTCACGTCTTTATTTCAGACATATTCTTACTGGCCAGGAATTCCCTATGAGGAGTAAGACCTTCTTTCCCCCCCACCCCGACATAGCCAAAGAGCTCAGCCTCCCCCCGGCTGGAAATCCAACCCCACTGCGTGGCTCCGCAGCTCGGCCGAGCAGGGTGACCAGACACCCACACCCCACCGCGGCCAGAGCTGCCGGGAGACACTGGGGCTACAACTTAACCCCTTCGGCCCCTTCCCGGGGCCGCTGCAGGCTGACAAAGCGCTCCTCCCTCCCGCGGGGAAGCACCGTGGCGAAGCACTTCGAGAGCAGCGGAATATGGAGGTGCGGGGGAGGTGCCTCCCCCTCACGCTGCAACCCCAGAGCTTACGGTTCCTTCCTCCCCCATCGGAGCCATAGCAGAGGACAGACAGCAAGGCAGCTCCCCCAGCACGTCAGTATAAGGGCAGCACAGGTTACGGCACACATCAGAAGAGAAAAATCCTGATATTTTTCGCGGCCGCATGTACGTACTCCCAGCCGCCACCGGCCCACGGAGGACCGGCCCGGCGGGGACAGGCCGACTGCGGCACCCCCACTCCCCCAGCTGCGTGGCCGGGCGATCGAGGCGAACGCCCGCGGAGGCTGCGACGTCTCGCCCCTTCCCCAGTGCCTCACAGCCGCGGGGAAGGCGGCACCGGGCTGACTGGAACCGGCCGGGTGACTCGAGGGATCCCGCTGCCAGCTAAGCGCCGACGCCCGCGGGCGCCCACACCGCCCCTTCCCCGCCGCTGAGGAGCCGTAGCCCCGGCGAACGGCTGGGGAGGCCCAGCCCCCTGCGCCGGGCTGAGTCACCCTGCGCCGTCCCTGTCGCCCCCCGCCGTTACCTTCCCGGTCACTCCTCCATCGCGGCAGCGCTGCCGGCTCCCACCACCACGAACATAGGGAGCGCGCCGGGCCAGGCCGCGCCGCCTCGGCTGGCGGCGGGAGGAGAAGGAGGACGCCCAGGGGAGGTACCGCGGCCCTCGCGCGTGCGGAACGGCCTCCGGGAAGGAAAGCTGCCCCCGCCCCTCAGCCCGCCCGCGGCGGAGCCGCTGCCGCAAGACTACGGCTCCCAGCGTGCCGCGCGGTGCCCCCGCCGCTGCTCCGGCCCGCCGCGCTCACCTCCCCTCGCCGCCGAGGCGCTCGGCCGCGGAGCACGCCGGGACCCGCCTTCTGCCCGGCCGCGCCGCACCCTGGGAGTCATAGTCTCTGCGGCGCGCGGGCGTGGTCTCCCGGTCCCCGCCGGTGCCGGTCCCGGTGACCGCCAGCACCCCGCGGCGCGGCAAAACCAATCGCACCGATTTAGTAAATCGGACTGGCCCGTTCCGCCCCCAGACTCTCGCCTGGATCTAGAAATCGTGCTTTGTCAGAAGCGGGGCGGGATGGGCCAGCGGTGCCTCTGGTGCCAGCTCCGCGATCACGGCCGGAGTGACGTGCGCGGCCACCCGCACAAAGACGATCCCGGGCCGAGCTAACAGGCTGCACAGGCAGCGGCATGGGCTTGTCTGCAGGGAGAGAAGCGGTCCAGCTGATGTCCGCAGACTGGGCTCTTCCACAAGTTGTTCCGCAGCAGAACTACCTGTAACACAGGCTTTTGCGTAATCACGCACGTGTCTGTAAAATCAGACTAAATGCAAATAACTGCAGCAACAAGAATCACATGTTTACAAAATCATTACAGCAGCGTTGCTGTTATGGTATCTTTCAAGGCATAAACACGTCCATCCTATGGCTGTGGCCATGCTGTGCATGAGATGCCTGAGAGACCTTAACTTGTCATTACTGCAGAATCAGCTCCGGTTCAGGGCCCACCGGAGCGCAAATACTGGGGACCAGATGTGAAAAAGAGGGTCCCGTCAAACCGAGTGTGGGAGTGATCCACAGGGGCAATCCCAGGGCAGCCAGCAGCCCCGGTCTCCCACGGAAAAACGGGGCAGAAAGTTCTCCTGGCAGCCCTCCATGCCCGGCTACAGCCCCGAGGGGAGCCCGGTGCTTCCTGTCTGCGCCTGGGACTTCCCTGCCACGTCTCGCACGGCAAAGCGAGCAGGCCCGGCGGGAAACGGATTCACGTACAATGAGGCCTCTTCCTGTCGGCACCGGGACCACGCAGGTCCGCGGTCACAGTACTGAGGAACGGCGCCCGCGGCACGGCTGGCTGATGGCGGGCTGCCACCGCCGGCTGATGCTGGGCTGTCACCGCCGCAGGCCCGCGCCAGGCCACGCGGCCCAGAAGCCAGCTCCAGCTGCCGCGGGAGGAAACTGACAGCTGCCTTCTCCAATCACGCTCTCCTCCCAGCCAATGGGCGGAGGGGGCATCCGGGGGCGGGGCTTCCGACGGGCGGGTGACGGGAGGCGGCGGCGCACACGGCCTTTCCTTTCCTGCGGGCCGCGGAGGAGGCAGCACCATGAAGGCGTCGGGCACCGTGAGTGACGGTTGGGGCGCGGGGAGCACGGCTGGGACCGGGACTGAGACCACTGGGGTTGAGGTGGCCGTTGGGAGGACGGCGGCGCGGGCTTGCGGCGCTTGTAAGCGGCCTCTGCGCGCCCAAGCAGCCCTCCTTGGCCCTTGAGGAGGCGAGTGGCCAACATGGCGGCGGCGCCACCGTTCTCGCAGGACGCGTGAGGAGGCTGCGCCGCCCCTGTGCGGGGGCCGTGGTCGGCGGGCATCACAGCTCTTTGCCGATGGTTTCTCTTCCCCTGGGTTAGCCTGCTCTCGCCGCGGTGCCTTCCACAGGCTCGGACCGTGGCGAGGAGGGATCAGGCGGGAGCGGGGGTAGCTCCGCGACGCTGACGCTGCGGGCGGCTTGTCTTTCGTCTTCCTCCAGCTCCGGGAGTACAAGGTGGTAGGTCGATGCCTGCCCACGCCGAAGTGCAGGACCCCTCCTCTCTATCGCATGCGGATCTTCGCTCCGAACCATGTTGTTGCCAAGTCCCGGTTCTGGTATTTCGTTTCTCAGCTGAAGAAAATGAAGAAATCTTCTGGAGAAATTGTGTACTGTGGCCAGGTGCGGGAGTAAAAACATTATAAAGTGAGAGACTTACAAGGAATTCCTGTTGGTATATGTGGAAGGAATTTATATGAAGTGCTGTTACTGGGGGTGAGATTGAATTTCATCTGTCTTTGAGTTATTGCGAAGCTGAGTGATAAATTCGTTTTTTTTTTCAAAGTTGCACTGTATGTCCAGTAAACCAAAAAGAAACTTGCTTCCCAGCACTTCAGAGCTATGAACTATGCCACTAACTAGTGGTGCTGTCTGGTTCTTATTTTTGTCTTAGTGTGGAATATATCTCTTAAGAGTTATCCTTGGACATCCTTGGAAAGTAGATATTTGATGTTTGCATTCCTCTACCTTGATGCTTAAAGAACATTTTAGAGCTGAAAGCTTGTATGTATTTTCTTTTCTACGCTGAATTACTAAATCACTTTGCTCTGAATTACTAAGATTTGAATGTAGCTATGTTGTGGGGAAGGAGAACAAATAGTTGGTTTTGACAATAAAATTATAGTGCTTTAGTTGGAACTCTAAAATACATAAACTAGTAAAGTGCTGATTACATACTGTCTCTAATTGCCTCTGTCCCCTTGTGTAATTTCAGGTGTATGAGAAGTCCCCTCTGAAGGTAAAAAATTTTGGCATCTGGCTGCGCTATGATTCTCGTAGCGGAACTCACAACATGTACCGGGAGTACAGGGATTTGACCACAGCTGGTGCTGTCACTCAGTGCTGTAAGTACATGTAACTGAGGTATGCAGTTGTAGGACCAGTATATAAGCACAAGATTAAATCTTAAACTGGGCATAAAGGGTGCCAACTTGATCCATTATAACTGAAACACTGAAAAAATAAAATGAGAAGTTCGTGGAGAAGTCCGTAGATGTTTATATATGATGTATGTGGGATTTTTATTCATTCCCACTCTTTATATAGTATTTTTTGTGGAAGATATTCCCACTTTGTCTTGGTGTGACTTTCTACAATTGTAGTAATGAGTTTTGCTGTGCAGACTGAGAGTTTCATGACCTTTTAGGTACTGTATTTCTGGCACTATATTCTTTTAAAATAATTAAATGTATCCTCTCAAGTGTTGTGGAGAGAATATTTCAGATATAAGGTGGAACACACTAGCATTTGTCCTTTGGAGAGAAAGTAAGAAAAAAAAAAAGTGAAAGGGAAAAAATAATCTATGTTGTTCCAAGATCTCATTGCCTCAGTTCATGGAAATTGTCCTGATTTCAGTGTGTTTTTTGAAGTACTTGAGGGACAGGCCTCTTCTATAGCTGATGCTGCTGATATTTGAATTCAGAAGTGCTATGAACACTACAAAATGCACATAAAAACCCAAAGAATATTGTTCTTAATAATAATATTCTTGTCATGTGTGCAAATATTAAATGTATCTTGTCGCCTTTCAAAAGCTGAAGTGCTGTTGAAAGTGAAATTTAAGGTTCTACATCAACTTACAATAATTCCTGTTAATTAACATACCAAAGGACTGCTTAGGAGATCTGGGAACTTGAATTTGTCACAATACAATGACTCTGGTACCTTTATGTACAAGAATACTATTGACAGGTAAGTTTTTAATAAGTGTGTTAGATCTTCATGGAAAGCGTTGTAGGCACAATTGTATTTCAACAGGCGTATCTTGTGGAACTAGCTATGGACATCGTGATTTGAAAGCAGTGATTTTCACTGCCCCAGGGAGGAATTTTCAGGTAGCCCATGTGCAGATGGCCACCTCCTGCTCTGAAAGCCTAATTATGTGGACTAAATATACCAATTCACATTTCTGTTTGTATCACTTGTCAATTTTGGGAAAAATAAAGATCACCTCAGGTCCTGCCTTCACTCGCATCTTGCTTTTGGAAAGGAATTTTTTCTGGAGCTGGTGCCTTTCCAGTAATCATATTTCAGTGTTGATTCTGAATCACAGTATTCTTGTTTAAACAGTTAGGTAGTCCCATGTGAATGACTTCTGTATGTGTGTATCTTCTTGAAATCAGGCAAGAGTAAGATGACACTCACTGGAGGAGTTTGGTTATGAGTTCCAGGAAGAATTTACTGCTACATGTTGGTTCTGTGATATTTCTGCCATCACTGAAGTGCCAATAAAACCAGTGTGATTGAGTAGAGTTGATCAGAAATTTTAAAAGTTATAGATGGTACTGTAAACATTTTAAAAAAAAATGTTAGTAAGATTTTTGAACTGAAGATGTCTTAAGGCCTGTTTTTAATTAATTTTCTTGTTACAGACCGTGATATGGGAGCCCGTCATCGTGCCCGTGCTCACTCTATTCAGATTATGAAAGTTGAGGAAATTGCTGCCAGCAAGTGCCGTAGACCAGCAGTCAAGCAGTTCCATGTAAGTGAAGTAATGTTGCGGTTGCTGGTGGGTCCCAGTCTAACACTGGACTGAAAGAGGAGCTCTCTTGTCTGATTTGCAGGCAAAAATAGAGAGGGAACCAAATTTGCGGACTTAGATTTACAATTATATTATGATCAAGACTTTTAATGCTAGAACTTTTAGAAAGGAAATAAAACTAAACCCAGTGTGTATAATGTTGCAGAAGACGTGGCTTTAAGAGGCATTACTTTCAACAAGAATTGCAAAACTAAGGCATCTGTTAGCTCCTAGGCAGTATATGCAGTCTGTGGATGCATTGCTTCTCTATACTTAAGACCAGTTGAATATAGCTTAGCAATATATTGCAAACTATTTTTTGTTGTTTGTCTAATATGTTAATTAACATAGAAACATCTTTTTTTTTTGCAGGATTCTAAAATCAAGTTCCCTCTGCCTCACAGAGTTCTGCGTCGCCAGCACAAACCACGTTTCACCACCAAGAGACCAAATACTTTCTTTTAGATACGAAAGCGTGCTTTTCAACTCTGTGTTATAATAAAGGTCTTACTTGAACCTTTAACTCCTAGTTGTCTTTTGGAAACAGTGTCCTGGATATCTAGGAGTCCACTTCCCTACTCTATATTTTATGTAAACTATTGGCAGCCTACTACTAGCAGCTATGATTGCCTTGACACAGATGTATGTTTCAGGTGCTAACTTAAATTACCCAAATGTCCCAGCTTTCCAGGTAAGAGTAAGTCTATTATCAAGCAGCTATAAAATCCTACATTCATTTTGTCTCCTAGGCTTGCTCAGTAAATATAGTTGGATTCAGGAAGAAGGCAGCATTTCGTGCATGCGGAACTCAAATGTCAGCTGTAAGAATGAAGACCTTATAACTTCCATTAAGCTACTTCAGGTTTTAAGCATTTAAAGCCAATACTACAGTTCTAACGTGAACCTTTTCAAGGATGTTACACACCATTCTGAATTAATTCATGTACATGTACAGAGGTGCCTGCACCTAGAAATTAAAAGTGGTGAAGGATTTGAGAGACTTATCTTTGATATTAGACTAATTGTTCTGATGAAAACTAGTATTTATAACCAGACCCAATCTTTAGGCTACCATATTTACTATATAATGCCACAGTAAAAAAAAAAAATGCACTGCAGATGTTGTACAGTTCAGGTTAATTGAAAATACTGCTTCTCACATCTTTTTGCATATGGTGCCTTTTTAAAACCATAATATGTTTTGAGTGTTTCCTGGATGAGGTAGGCAGCTAGTTGAACTAGCAGAGGGGTCTCGCCCAGAGTTAATGAAGTAGTAACCATGTTTTGTCTAGATGTCAATTTTAAAACAAATGCAGATGTGAGTGCAGGTAGACACTATCCACAGAGAAAACTGGTAACATCTTAGTTTTGGGGTATCTGGAGAGCTGCAAATCAGGCAGGAGAGAAGCTCCCTGTTGATCTCAAGCCAGAGCTTTGCTCAGTGTGAAGGGGGTGGCTGTTGTGCAGAGCCAGGACTGCAGTGCTGACACTGCATCCCCTTCCATGGCCTCATGCCCTGTGCCTCAGCTTGATGCTCCTCAGTGCCTCTGCAGTGAATCAATCCAAGGAGCTTGTCTGTCTGAAACACGATCAATAAAAAAGGGGATTAATTGAAGCAATTAATGATCTCTAAAGTGACTTAGTGACAAGGCTGCAGCTTAGCCAGTTGGGTGCAAGGGCAGGGAAACCATAAACACAAAATAGTGGGCAACAGAAACATTGGTGGGTCCTGTGGGCATCCTGCCATGCTGATGCTGAAAGGTGGGAATAAGGTCACCTGTAAGACCTGGTATTTGGGGACATTTCAAGTGAAAGTTCACCGTGAAAATGGGTGTCAGTTTTAAGTTGCAGAAAAAAACCCACGAAGTAGCAGGGTAGAGGACAGCTGGCTACAGGAAGCAGCGCAGCCAGCCTGCAAACTGCGTGCAACGGCTCTGGCTGACCCAGGAGCAGTCACTGTACACGGCTGCTGTGTGTCCGCTGGGGCTCGGGGTTTTGGTCCACTCGAGGGATGGTGCTTGATGGAACCTCCACGGCAAGGCCAAGTTAGCTTGGAGAAGAGGAGGCTGAGGGGTGACTTCGTTAATGTTTATAAATATGTAAAGGGTGTCACAAGGATGGAGCCAGGCTCTTCTCGGTGACAACCAATGATAAGACAAGGGGCAATGGGTACAAACTGGAACACAGGAGGTTCCACTTAAATTTGAGAAGAAACTTCTTCGCAGTGAGGGTGACAGAACACTGGAACGGGCTGCACAGGGAGGTTGTGGAGTCTCCCACTCCGGAGACATTCAAACCCGCCTGGACACCTTCCTGTGTAACCTCACCTAGGTGTTCCTGCTCCGGCAGGGGGATTGGACTGGATGATCTTTCGAGGTCCCTCCCAGTCCCTGACATTCTGTGATTCTATGGAGTGGCCGTGCGTCCCAGCCCATCACGTGGCCTCGAGCCTGCTCCCCGCCTCCCTTGTCACGTGACATCGACGGGCGCGTGGGGGAGTGACGGCGCGAGCTCCTTCCCTCACGCGGTCGCGGCGCCGGACCCGGAAGTAGCGGCCGTTGTGGAGGCGGCGGCGGCACCGCCGGGCGGGATGGGCGAGTCGATCCCGCTGGGCGCGCCGGTGCCGGTGGAGCAGGCCGTGCTGGAGACCTTCTTCTCCCACCTGGGCATCTTCTCCTACGACAAGGCCAAGGACAATGTGGAGAAGGAGCGGGAGGCCAACAAGAGCGCGGGGGCCAGTTGGTTGGCGCTGCTGGCCGGGCTGGCGCACCTGGCCGCCGCCGAGAAGGCCTACCACAGCATGACCTTCCTGGGCCAGAAGCTAGGTACCGCCGCGCCCCGGGGGGAGGGATCCGGCTCCTCTCCCCGAGCCCCTTGTCCCCTGCCACCCTCCGGGCCACCTCTCGCCCGCGCCTGAGGTCGCTGCTGGGGCGCCCGCGGCAGCTCACCACCCGCCCCGGATTTAGCTCCAGGGGTGTCGGCAGCGCGGTAGGGAAGGGGTGGCTGCTGTAGGCCTGTGAGGGGATCTGTCAGCCGGCAGTTGCGCAGTGCTGGGTACCCGAGGACCCTGGCCTCGGTGAGGTGCGTGTCTGTGCGTCTGAAACACGGGGCAGCAAGTGTCCCTGGGTCCCGTGAGAAATCGGCTGTGCCATTTGTGCCACCTTTAAAGAATAAATAAGAGTGCAGGTGGCACAGTAGCTGTGCAAATTGGTGCATCTCTGTATTGGCTGGTAGACTATCATATCTACCTGCCGTTCCCGAGATTTAGTCAAAGGTGTTTCTGTGCTGGGATGCTCTGGCTGAGGTTCTGGCAAAGGTGAACTCAGTGGGGTGACCAAAGGGCTGAAGCATTTCACATCACAGTTCCAGGGCCTAATATTAGAGCTGTACGTGGTTGAGTACCTGTGCAAGTACCGAGGGCAGGAGGTAGCCTCTTAAAAATTGTTTTTCATGTAAACACTGCTGGATCTCAGGAGGTTTTTGCCACAATTTTGTCTGCTTCTCATCATCTCAATATGTGAATAGAAAAATCTCAAACTGGCACAGGATGAGCTATCATCATGTTGTCCTCTGAGCAAGGTTGCTTATTTTCCCTTTGAACTGCAGACTGGCATGGAAAATGGAACAAGGGATATGACTCTGATGTGTAATGCAGTAAAGCATTAAAAAACCTGCTTTGGTTTTTTGAGTGGTGACTTGAAACTATTTTATAAAAAGATCTTTACAGACAAAACTCTTATGTATAAGGCTGACTTAAAAAAAAATGAATTTGGTGGCTTGCAGGAAGAACAAAATTGAGAAGGGACAAAGTTTTGTTTATGTACTTAATGGACAATGTCAATAGATGATTATTCATCCTGCCCATGATCTGGGGACAGCTTTTGGCTTAGGAAGGTAGCTGTTTCTCCATGATAACAAATTATCTGCTTTCCTGCCTCAAATTCCTATGATCCCTTTTGAACGTTATATGGGTAATATGGATGCGAAAAGGACTAGCCACCATTACAAAATTTATAAACAGTTTCAAAATGGAACCTAAATTCAAAATCTCTTTTAAAAAAGTTCTGTAGATTTAGTCCTTATGATCCTTGCTCTGTTGCAGCTCCTAAGTGCCACAGCAGCACATAAGGCCATCTGTAAATAGAAATGATGAAATAAGGGGAGTACCCTTGTACAGTCTTTTGGTAGCACCAAAGTTAAATACTTTTTACTTTGACCCTCTACTTTTTTTTTTTTCTTTATAGTGTTAAGCAGGTAGAGAAAAGCACTGACAGTTCCCCCCCCCCCCCCCAGTTTTAGTTGTGGATTAACCTGCACTGTGGTCTCACTGAGATAAATTGCGATTGTTTTGCCTTTAAATTCGGATTTATAGTAGGATTGTGTAGGGACTTGTAATGTTTTATTTCTACACACAAATGTCATGTGGTTCCCATTTAAAGGTTGCTTTGCAGATTTGAGTGCTTCATGTTTGAAGAAGTATTGTTGGGAGAATTCTCTTGAAAAGATCTAGAGTTATTAACAGCAGTGAAGGCTATTAAAATTTCATGATGACTTGATTTTTCTGACTTCTGCAGACAACAGTATTTCCAGGTCATATATCATAGTAGCAAAGTGAACTGAACCCTTTTCTGAAAGGTCACACCATAACTAAGACATATGTAAGGGAGTTGAAGAAGCTTTGCAGCAGTCGTTGGCTACTGAAATATGAATTAGGGCAAGTGTAACTTGTATAAAATTATGTAAAGTGCTTCTGAGTTTATACTACATGTAATTCAGTTACTTGCAAAATAATACATTGACATTTTTTTCTTGATTAAAAAAATACTGGGATCAAATACCACTTAGTGTAAAACAAGTGTGGTTATATACAGTTTTCCAGTATTGCTGTCTATCTTTGCTGTCCCTGGATTTTGGTAATACCTCCATATTTATCTGAACAGGTGGTCAGTCATTCTTCAGCCGAAAGGACTCCATCCGAACCATCTACACATCTCTGCATAATGAGCTGAAGAAGGTGGTGGCAACGGGTCGCAATGCACTAGGAGGAACAGCTCCTCACTTGGAAGAGCTGCTTTCTCACCTGTCTGAACAGCTCTGTTTTTTTGTTCAGGCTCGGATGGAAATTGCTGACTTCTATGAAAAAATGTACACGCTCAGCACCCAAAAGTTCATTAACTCTGAGGAACTGGTAAACATTTTGGAATCCATCTTAAAGAAATACAGCTCAAGGTCAGTGCTTATTTGCTGGTAGTAATACTCAGACATATGGTCTGTAATAAATGATGTTGAGGTTCAAAGTGGGCCTAAAGACTTTGCTGTCCTACAACCGCTGTGCGGCACAGCCCCTTGCGTGAATTTGTGCCTGAAGTGAATGTCGGTCAGTAGCATCAGATCTGTGAGGTCTCAAAATATGAATCATCTGAAGAAGAAAAACAAAAAAAGGGAAGGTGTTTCTTCTCATCATGTTCTAGGAGCCATTTTTGCTATTCCTTAATACTCCGCATGTTCATATTCAGCAAAGAGGAAGTAATTTTCCTTCTTAAAGGTGTAGGACTTGCATTTTTTCATTAGGAGCCAAAAGGAAATAAGACTTAATTTCATATGGACTTTGGTAAAATGAAAGTATAAATAAAACAGATATTTGTGTGGCAATTTTACTTTTAGATTAGAATATATGTCTGCTCAATTCTAAAAGGTACATCATCGCTATCTGGCCTACCTAGTATGGTTTTATGGTGCTCTGTTATCACTTCTTTTGAGAGGTGTTGGACTCAGTAGGAGGAACACCTCTGAGTCTTTGGTCCCTGCTGTTATGCATTCTTGAAATTAAGATCTAATAATTCCTATTAGAAGAATCCAATGATGTTTCTAGATGACTCTGGGGTGGGTATTTCACACCTAAGACACGTGAGCCTTGAAAGTGGTAGCATATTAAAAAAAAAATATATTTGGCGTGCTTGTCAAGAGACTCAATTTTTAGCTCTTTATTTTCAAGAAAAACAGGGTATCCAAGGTATCTTTCAAATGTAGTTGAATTTTAAAAATTATTTGTGAGTGAAATAGTGTCTAAGATGACATTGGGGGAGAATATTCTGAGCTCTAATTTTTTTCAGTTATGATTTTTGAAGGGTACACCTAGGAAAAATTAAAATACTTCAGTGCTGCTTTCTGACATGCGAAATCTGATCACTGCAGCAGACTCTCTTATTTTTTTTAGGAATAACTTAAGCAAATTGCTACATAATTTTGCTTTTTTGAAAATCAAAACTAACCTGTATGATCTTACTAGTGATTTTTTAAGCAATTCTTGGTTTGTGAACCCTTACAATATATGGGCTGTTAGTCCGATGAAAAACAAAACTTACATATTTTTTTCCTTGGTGTGAAAAACATTAAAGAGATATGTAATAGGTTTTTTGAAAACTTTATTTAGGTTGTACGCAAACCATCGCCATGTGTTCTGAGCATGTGCTGAGTCAACAGCACTGTTAAAAATCTTAAAACTGCAACTGATACTTTGACAAAGTGTCTTGAGACTGTTATATATGAAATACTTTACTATCCTATTTAAATACATTTCAGTGACGTGTCTCTACTTCTAAGGCATTATGACAACCTCTTTTTTCAAAAAAATAATGTCTCACTGGGAAAAATACTGATGATCTTGCTTTAGGTTAATGAGCACTCTCTGCGATGGAGATGTTCTAAGATGCTGTTAGAGCTAATTCAGTAGCTACTGGGTGGTTCTCCCCAGTCATGTACAGAATATTTCTGAAAAAAGTGAGGATAATGACACCTTTCCTTTAGTCCTTCCATAGTTTCTTCATATCAGTTTCTGGGGGCTGTTAGGTTGATGTGTACTGACTGGAAGGCATTTCTGGTTTACAGTTTGTTGATACTCCCAGGTGAAAGGCTGAAGAAATTAATCCTTACCCAGCCTTTTCCTTTTGTGAACATATTCCTCAGTTGTAGTTGGGGATGTGTGCCATTACTTTAGGCAACTGTGCTAAGACATGGTATCTGTTCTGTAGATAGGTTCTGGCCTTGTTTTCTTTAATTTACATCTAAAAATAGCTGATCAGATAATGCAGGGCAAATAACTGCTTACTGGTAAAGGAATGACAGAATTAACTGACTGTCAACAATCAAATTTTACTGTCTGTATCTGAAAAATAATCAATCCTTGAATAGTCTAAAGCTATTTTGTTACTACTTATTGCTGACTTGTAAACAGCCAATACTAGACTCTCTGTTTTTCCGTTGAATGCATCTTGACAAGCAACTTTTCCAGAATTTTTGAACTATTGGTTTGGGTAGGATGTTAACTGAAATAATTCAAACGGCATCAGAAACAGGATCCTTTATAAGCTTAGTATAAAATGAATATGTAACTAGTAAACCTATTTTGATGTAATTATTTAAGTGTTAAATGTTATTAATCTAGCTGGCATTTTGTAAATACACACACGCATGTGTGATCTATGGAAAGAAATAAAAACTTGTAAAAAAATGAGGTTTCTTTATAGCCTGCAAAACAAAATTCTGTCATCCCTCTGCTTTAGAGAATGATTACGGGGAAAAATCTATTTTCCAATCTGTTTTTAAGTTCTTAACACTCTGGCTTATTGAAATATTGGAAAAACCTGTCTGTTTCATGTGATACTGAGCTCAGTCAGCTTCTGTGTTATGAAACTTAATTACAGCAGATACACTGAGTACATAGCCTGTTAGTTTACTTTGCAACCATATCAAGCTTCTCAGCCGTGGCTGAGAAGTGTATTTTTGAATTAAAACAGTTTAGCAAATCCTGCTGTGCAGTGAAATGTGAAGATAGCTATGAGCCATGAAGCAGAGTGGAATTGGGAAGACATACGTTATAATACTAATCTAGGAGGCTTGACAGTGCTGCATTAGTATGAATTTTTTAATTGCTTTAATGTTGAAGAATAACCTTCTTGGTCTGACTGCAAGTGTATGGAAACTACTGTGCTAAGTGTGCACTTGATGGGACTAGCTGGAACAAATAACGTTGCATAATGTTGTGGATTGTGTGTTTTGTTTTGTTTTTTTCACTCTTCTCATATATGGCAACAAAACTGTTTTTCTACTGAATACCAAAACCATTGGAAAAATGATATTGACTGTTAGCGGAATATTATTTTTAATTGATTTTTGTTTGTTTAAAGAAATGTAAATATACTCTCGACTTCTCAGCACACCAAAGCAGCCAGTAATCCCTGGATCTCTGCTGTAGTGGGTTGGCATGATGGTTGCTGACATGTACTGTGTACAGAACGTGGCTGGTCACCCAGCCTCGCCTGTTTGCAGAATGGGGTGCATCAACTGATTTATGATATTCATAATTTGATTTTCTTCAAACAAATTTGGACTTGCATCTTAATAGCAAATCCTTTCAAGACAGGTATTGCAGTTGTCAAAGAAAGAGATGCTTAAAAATAGTGTGAAAATTGTGAGACAGTTTTCACAAGCCTAAGAATTAATGTTTTGGCAAGAGCCTGGTAGAAAGTCTAAGAGAAAATAGTGAAGGAAGGGGGATGAAAAGCCTAAAGTTCTCATTCTTTATTCTGGTCCGCAACATAATTAAGCGCTTCAGTTTTGAACTAAGTATTTCTGAAATGGATTAAATGTACCATGTCCTGGAAACTGAGGGGAATAATGGAGTTGGTTTCACTTTGTCTGAAGATAATCTATTCAAGATTGAAAGGATTAAATACAAACTTATTTGTTTTAAAGCAATAACAAGATCCACGATATTCTTCTGAAGTGAGGGGATGCATCTGTCTTTACTTAAACAGAAACCTCATCAAGTCTTGTCTTTGAATTATTGGTTGTTCTTCGTTGGAGGCCTCTTTAAGAGTCCTAAATGCCTATTAGGGAACACATTTATTAAAAAGGCCACCTCTGTCTTTGAATACTCATTATTTCTAAAGTTAAGTATTTAGCTTCTGTAACTGGAACAGTTTTGCACAGTTTGAACTAAATATGTATTTATTGATGTCGAGGGTTAGGATTGCGGGGTGACAATCAAACCCTGGCAGATGTATTGTTAACCTCCCCTCCCCACAACTTCCCCCTTTTGCCCCTCCCTCTCCCCCCTTCCCACTCAGGACAGGCAATCGGGAGGGAAAGAAGGGCAGAGAGAAGAGAGTTGGAAAAGTTAAAGATGTTTTACTAATGCTACTAATAAGAATAGAGAAAATAATACAAAATATACAAAACCAATCTTGTAAGTCTCAGCAACTGCAGAGCCAGCACCCAAAGTCCTGGATTAGACTCTGTAGCCAACCGGAGCTGGATTCAGTCTCTCACTAGGCCTCAGTTCGCAGGGACGACCAGCAAGGTCCTCTCCTAATGTCAGCCATGAGGAAAAAGGGAAAAAAAAAAAAAAAGGGCAGAGATCCTCGTGATCTCCCACTTTATATGAAGTATTCACGTGAATGGAATGTTATACACCGTTGGTCTGTCTCTCGGACATCAGTTTCTCGTTGCCCCTCTTGCGAGATGTCCATCCGTGCTTATCAATAAGTTTGCATTCCATTGCTAGGTTTAACCAAAACATGTGTTGAGTTCTCCAGGAAAATGCAGCTAACATGAAGGCTTTAGCTGACAGGCAAATTCACTAAAAGAGAAACTTGTTTTTAACAAAACCAGGACAATTGATTATGATGTTATACATTTACAAGTAATTTGAGTCTGAACAGAGGGAAGGTAGGCTGGATCTGTCCTACTTCCTGACATTTAGAGAAAACAAAGTGAGAAAGGTATAGAATGGATCTATAAAGTTCCATTTCATTGAGATTTGCTCTAATAGTAGGATCACCCCTGTGAATAAGATGTAGAGTGGCACTTCTACTTGGTAGATGAGGTGTATTTTTTTTTTAATCTGTTAAATTGAAAGCTGATTTTGACCTGAATTTTTAGTGAGAGAGAACCGTGCCTTCGTTGTGATGTGATGAAATCCTGCCAAATGTTTTTCCTCTTCATAGTTTTTAGTACACTGAGGTTTGAAGTTTGAGACCCGGTTTGTTGGTTAATACAGTTAATCATGGTTCTGTTGACTGATTTCTCATCACAATTTTATTGTGAATTAAAAAAAAAAAAGCTTGGCTTCCTCAGCTTCCTATACGAACAGCAAATTTATAACATATTTCCTTTGATTTAACTTAATGTCGTTCTGCTATTGCAGAACTATCAAGATGTATTTTGCCACCAGAAGGGATTTTAAATTGGAACAAAACTCAATTTAAAGAGAAATGGTGCTGTAGTAGTTGGTGGGTCGAGATAAACAGTGGTTGTTTTTGAACTGATCAAATATAACTCCCTTGCTTTGATAGAGAAGTGTCTGACAGGTGTTTTTGTCAAATCCAAAGTGCTGTATATACATTAAAAGACTTGCTCTAATTATGTTAAAATATTTTTTCTTTTACATTAACATGGTTATCTTTTGGTTTACATGTTACTCTGCTTTGATGCTTGTTCTGTCTGTGAATTAACAAATACATCCTATGTGATTATTTTACTGTTGTGTACAGCACTTCTCATGTCTTGAATAATGTTATGTTTTCTAGATTTCATCATCCAATCCTCAGTCCTCTTGAAAGCAGTTTCCAGCTGGAAGTAGATGTGCTTGCACATCTTTTAAAGGCTCAGGCTCAGATCTCAGAGTGGAAGTTCCTTCCATCCCTGGTCAACTTGCACAGTGCTCACACAAAACTACAAACTTGGGGCCAAATTTTTGAGAAACAGCGAGAGACCAAGAAGCATCTGTTTGGAGGGCAGTCTCAAAAGGCTGTACAACCTCCACACCTCTTCCTCTGGCTGATGAAGCTCAAAAACATTCTCCTTGCCAAGTTTAGCTTTTATTTTCATGAGGCCCTCAGTCGACAAACAACAGCATCTGAAATGAAAACTTTGACTGCTAAAACAAATCCTGATTACTTTGGGAAAATTTCCAGCTTCATCCGGAAGTACGATGCCGTCAATGTTTCCTTGATTTTTGACAATCGTGGGTCAGAGAGTTTTCAGGGACATGGTTATCATCATCCCCACTCTTACAGGGAAGCCCCCAAAGGAGTGGATCAGTACCCTGCAGTGGTGTCTCTGCCCAGTGACAGGCCTGTTATGCACTGGCCCAATGTAATCATGATTATGACTGACAGAACCTCTGACCTCAACAGTCTGGAGAAGGTTGTTCACTTCTACGATGACAAAGTCCAAAGCACGTACTTTCTGACTCGCCCCGAACCTCACTTTACCATTGTAGTTATTTTTGAGTCCAAGAAGTCAGAAAGGGACTATCATTTTATTTCTTTTCTCAATGAAATTTCACATTCCCTTAAGAACTCCAAAGCTTTTGCGAGCTTGAAGCCTGGATCCAAAGGGTAGAATACAAACTACTTACAAGTCATCAAGGCGGTATGCCAGCCTTGGGGGAGCTGTAGCTTTCAAAGATTACATAAGTTCATGATTCTCAGAGTCTAATTAAAGAGGAACTGTTATTTTTAATGTTATAAGTTTTTTTTAAACTAACAGACACTTGAAGAAAAGTATTTTTGGGCAGTACTCAGTGGGACAACATCATTGTGGGGTGCTAAATGGCCACAGTAGGATTTTTGTGTGTGGTTTTCAATTTTCAGTATGATTTATCTTTTCAGTCCACAACTTTGTTGTATCAGAAAGGAATATATGCACTTTAACTTAGTGTGATCATTGACTGTCTGCTACAGAGTTTATTGAAAATGTAGTGAGGATGGAAGATACTGTCTTGTCAGAAAACTGCATTGTCTGACAGGAATGATTTCTGGGAACTAAACACTGATATAAGGGAATATTAAAAAAAAACAAACCTGCAAGGATGTATTTTAAATAAAAACACAAGAATCATGAAAGGCACCACTGTTAATTCTAACTTAGCTTTCAAATGATTTTAAAATGATAATTGAGGTCTCTGACACTCTGTTAAGCACCCATGTCTATTCTGAACACCTGTGTCAAAGCTTTGTCACTGCTCCAGAATGCTGTTTGCGGCAAGAAAAGCTGCAGCATAGGCTGAAAGGCCAGTATTCACTGGGCTGTTGTGACAGCATGTGCCCAGTACCAGTCTTGGCTCAGATTAACTGAGGGAAACAAGATGAGGTTGAGCAGGTATTCTAGAAGGAACAGCTCCATGGGAAAATCAGCAAAGCTCTTTTCATATCGTGCTTTTGTCTGGGTAACTTAAAAAAAAAAAAAAGCAGTAGGAAATGCCCTCTGTAAATGAATTATTTTCTAATTTACTATTAGGGTCAATCTGGATTTGTTTTCAGATTTTTATAGGTATAGTTTTCTCTTTCTGTTCAGTTTTAAGTAATTTCACCGTTAAGCCAAATAACTATTGAAATTTGAATTTAAATATATAGCCTATGCAGTATGTTTACCTCATTCTAAAATTTTACCACTTCTAGGCTGCAGGTTTAGAAAAGGTATGTTTTCTGGTTACCCTGAAAGTGCTTTATTTTGGAAATCAATATTTCCAGCTACAATAAAAGGGTCCATATGGCTGTACCTGTAGCCTTATATTGTGTGATTCCTCTGTCTGTTAACTATGCAGTTGTGCAAGCACTTTCATGGGAGTTCAGGAGGACTGATGAGTCTACTGTATGATGTATGCAAATGTAGTAAAGTTATTACAGATCCTTAGCTGACACTGTGTAAGGTATAATATCATCAGGTTTGTTTTAAAAGGGAGTTTAAATCAAAATGTCAGTTTCTGTTAAGACTGAAATATAAAAGATAACCATTGCAGACATGGCTTTTACTGATTACCTTTCTGTCTTACAAAAGGTGATGGTAACTTGTCTTGCCTCTTGCTGCAAGTATTGATTTCTTTACAATCACATAAGCATGTTCTGCTCTGCAGATGTAAGCTCTTCCACATTGTGCCAAAGAGAGCCTTCCATGCTTTGCTATAATTACCTGTTAGTCTGTTGTGGATATCTGTGCTACTGCCTTTCATATGAAGTCTTAGACTGACTGCAGTATCACTCTCAAAAGTTTAGAGACTGCTCTTTGCCACTGAAAATAACAGAGTTGCAAATATACTAGGAGCTGAAGGGCACCTGGTTGTAACAGTGCTACTCTTGGCAGCTTGAATTGCCTTTGTAACAGGACAAAGTTGCAAATGACAGTACTGAGAGAGTTTGTGTGCTTCCCTATGTGGGACAGTGACCTCATAATAATACTGTACTATTGGCTTCCTAAGCCTTATTAATAGAAAATAGTCTGTCACCAGAACTGATTCCCAGTCTTCAGCAGCATAATAAAAGTGTTGCACAAAATCTATCTGCCTCTGCGGTATTTCCCCGTTGTACTAGTGTCATGGTTTAACCTGAGCTAGCAATACAACCATGAGAGCCACTCACTCACCCCTCCCCCACCCCCACAATAGGGCAGAGGATCAAAAGGGAAGGGAGAAACTTGAACTGAGATAAACACAGTTTAAAAAAATAACAAAATACTGGTATGCTACTAGTAAATATATATGTAAAACAGAAATAAAAGATACTCAAGGCAATTCCTCACGAACGTGCTGAGCAGCCAGTCCCAGGAAACAGCACCTAGTCCCAAGGAAAGAAGAAAGGTGAAAAAGGCAGAAAGGCTCACAGGCCTCTGCAAAATGGCAAAAGGCTGAACTAAAACTCCTGATCCAAACTCCCCTGGCTGCATCCCAGAGAAAGAAAGAAGAGCAGAAGAACCAGTGACCCGGAAGGTCCTGACTTTTCTTAAATATGCAGCATGATGCTAACGGGATGGACTTCTCTTATTGATCCGTCTGGATGTCAGTCAAACTCTGCCCCATCCATGCCTCCCTTCCTTGATGCCTCACACCTGTGGGCAGAGTGCTGAGAGTGTCCTTGGCTCTCAGACCAAAGCAATTAAAAACATTAGCTCTGTGTTATCTCCTGTTCTCAAACGAAGTCCAAATGATGAGCGTGCTAGCTATGGAGAAGAAATATTTCTCACTGCATGAAGAAAATTAACCCATTTTCAGTCAAACCAGCACAACTAGTTATCTGTGGGAAGGAGGTGAGGAAGCTGGGGGAAGAGACTGCTTGTGGGTACAAACTCCTGTCTTGTTTCTGAGTGGCAGGGGGCATATTGGAAGAGGTGAAAGAGAAATCTGCTGCACTTTGGGGCAGACCAGCAGCTTTTGTTATTCGCTGAAACACTGAAATGGCTGGAGGCTGTTCCTGATGGTTTTTATGGGAAGAGGAAAAGGAGACAACTCTGTTCAGCATATCTGGGGGTTTGCTGCATGTTCCTGCCGCTGTTTTTGGCAAGCAGTATCTGGGAATGGGGAAGGCACTCTGTCCCTTGTCACTGGTGGGATTGTTTGCTGCAGTTTTCTCCAGAGGATTTTAAGGAAGTGGCCAGAGGAGCCATCAGACTTGTGGGTGAGAATTTCTGAGTATTTAGGCAGATAAAGAACCAAAAGGACCTATAACCATCTCTCTCCCATGGTGTGATAAGGGAGGCAATGGGAGAGAATTAGATGCTGGAGAGACAAACTTTGTGGAGCTGTCTCTGGGTTTCGGAGTCTTGTCCCTGAGGCTTTCCTTGTAAGATCTCAGCCTTAAATTAACACAAGGTGGGGAGTAGAAAATCCAGGCTGTAGGAAGTGGCTTGGATGAAACCTGCAGAGATGAAGCTGAAGAGGTAACTGCAGTAGAATAATCAGTATAAAATAGTTTTGCAGAGCTGAGGTGTACTATGACCAAAAACTAAGTGTGTGTGTGGGATGTGTGCGTGTGTGAGGAATGAGTATTTGCAGATTTGTTAATCCAGTGAAGACTTAAAGCACAATTCCTTAGATGATGCTTTGAGGAGTTTATATTTTAAATGACAAATGAGTTCTCTACAATGTAAAATTGGCTAGGCCAGTAATGACAGCCCACATAATTAAGGGGGAGAACATATATGTGGAGTAAGTAAAGTTGACCAGAAACTCAGTAACTGGAAAAAAATATATTCAAATCTTGATCGGTCTCTTTAAGAATCGGAGGAAAAATGTACTTTTTACTGAACTGGGCAATATCCCACCAGCCAGTTTTTCCTCTCCACCAATTTAATATACTAATGTACTTTAAAAGCCTTGTGTAAGTGACTGAATGCAAGATGTAAAGTTGTTTATGATAACATAATGAAAGCCAACACTTCCAGACATATTTTAAAGTTTTTACATTAGCTGCTGAGATTTCGTATTCTTGCTACCCACTCAGATTGCTTAGAATAGCAATGTGGAAGCTGATCTTGTAGCGAATTTCATATACCTCATCACTTACTTGGGTCCATGAGGATTTTTTTGTCAGAGCATTTAATTTAGTATCTTTTGCTGGGAATATGAATTTGACAGCAAATGTATTCTCACACATCTTACATATTTTGTATTTATGCCCTGTAAGCTGTTTTCTTTTAAATGCAGTGGTGTGTGGTGTTTGTGTATGTGGTTTGTTTTGTTTTGGTTTAATTCTTGAATAAAACATCTTTCCTTCCCCCTTTGCACGAAGACATAAAGCCAGAATTTTTTGGCAGCTCATGGCTTGGACAGGCGTACCCTTCACTGGGTAAAGAACTGTCTGGAGGCCCTGGCCCAAGGTGTTGTGGTGAATGGAGCCAAATCCAGTTGGTGTCCAGTCAGGAGTGTTGTTCCCCAGGGCTCAGTATTTGGGTCAGTTCTGCTTAATCTCTTTATCAATGATCTGGACAAGGGGATTGAGTTCACCCCCAGAAAGTTTGCAGATGACATCAAATAGGGTGGGAGTGTTGATTTACTGGAGGATAGGAAGGCCATACAGAGGGATCTGGACTGGCTGGATCATTGGGCTGAGGCCAATTGTACAAAGTTTAATAAAGCCAAATGCTGGGTCCTGCACTTGGGTCACAACAATCCCAGGCAGCGCTGCAGGCTCAGGGAAGAGTGGCTGGAAAGCTGCCTGGCAGAAAGGCATCTGGGGGTGCTGATCGACAGCTGGCTGAACATGAGCCAGCAGTGTTCCCAGGTGGCCAAAAAGGCCAACAGCATCCTGGCTTGTATCAGGAATAGTGTGGCCAGCAGGACAAGAGAGGTGATTGTCCCACTGTACTCAGCACTGCTGAGGCCCCGCCTTGAATCCTGTGTTCAGTTTTGGGCTCCTCACTATAGGAAAGACATTGAGGTGCCAGAGAGAGTTCAGAGAAGTGTGATGAAGCTGGTGAGGGGCCTGGAGCACAAGTCTTGTGAGGAGTGGCTGAGGAAGCTGGGGCTGTTTAGCCTGGAGAAAAGGAGGCTGAGAGGAGGCCTTATCACTCTTTACAACTACCTGAAAGGAGGTTATAGCATGGAAAGTGTTGGTCTCTTCTCCCAAGTAGCAAGTGATAGGACAAGAGGAAATGGCCTCAAGTTGTGCCAGGTAAAGTTCAGATTGAACATTAGGAAAAAAATTATTCACAGAAAGGGCTGTGAAGCACTGGAACAGGCTGCCCAGGGAAGTGGTTGAGTCACCATCCCTGGAGGTGTTAAAAAGACATATAGACAAGGCTCTTAGGGACATGGTTTAGTGCCAGAGTTAGATTATGGTTGGACTGAATCTTGAGGGTCTCTTCCAACCAAAATGATTCTGTGAAAGGGAAACTATCAATGTATTTTGTATTGTGCTACAAAGGACTGCAATATATGCACAATTCACATAATATTCAGGTTTTAGTGATCTAAAAGTAATGTAAATTCTTGGTATCTATTTGAGTATTAACACTCAGTGTTTATCTAATTCACTTAAAAAAGTGTCTGCACTATAGTTAGAAATAATTCTATGGCATTCTTCCAGTTAATTATTGTGCTGGTCCACTCTTCTTCACATATGAACTTTTTGAGACACTTGTCATCATCTTAGTGGTTGTTCTTTGTTTGACATCAGTTATCTGAGGCTTCCTTGCACAGGAGTCTACAGCACCTGCTGCCACGGGTCAGCCTGCTGCCTTTTTACTGCAGTGGGTCTCAGTCTTCTCGTAACCCAGCTTTGCTGAAGGAAATCAGCAATGCACTACATTCCTCAAGTCCTGTGTTTTGTTCCAGTATCTGCAACCCCTCATCTTGCTGTAAGACATGTCACACAGCATGGTTGGCCCTGGACTTGTGCTTAGCTCTGATTGCTTCCAGAAGTGCTGGCACTAAGCTAACTAGCTTGGCTGAAACTTTGGTGTTTCTGCACTATTTTCTCCAGAAGTCCCATTTTCAGAGTCCCAGAGATGTGAGCCAGCCCTGCCTGGGTGGACGCAGCTGAGACCAAGCACTGCTCATTTGGTTGAGCTCTGCCTGAGCTTCAGGCGCAGTGGGTGTCCTGCCCCTGGGGACAACTGTGGTGCTGCTCAGCTGGGATGGCCTTTGGGCTGCGACTGTGCAAAGGCAGGAGCTGCTTATGCGAAAAACAGGAGGTGCTCTGGAAACAAGAATGCTGACAAAGGACAGCAATAGTGTCATGCTTCACAGACCAGGCACACAAAATAAAGAAGTCAAATGCAAGATGGAATCGAACTTTGATTTCTTTTTCCTGTTGAAGGACTGATTTAAATAAAAGGTCTCCTTTGGAGGATAAAGGTAATGGATTCTTTTGCCATGAAATTGTTTAAGTACTCGGTCGTTTTCCTCCAGGAACTGCTTCTTTTCCTCTCTTGTGCATGTGTGCTTTCAACACATTGCCTGACTGATTTTTGTAATTGCTGTGGGGCTTTTCTGGGAGGATTTGCCTGTTTGACTTCAGTTCTCTCCTAACTTTCAACCTGGTGTTGCAGCTACTGTGTCTGCGGTAGGGTAACAGGGCTTTCCACCTAGCAGCTGGGACGTGACTGTGCCCTGGCTGTACATGGCAGCGGTAAGAATAGCAAAGAACAGGAGGAGACAAGTCACTATGAGATGGGCTGGGGCAGATGACAGCTCTGGGAAAGATGGGCAGGGAGAAAACAGATGCAAAAGGACTGTAATGCAGGCAGACCGTGAGCAGGTGGGATTTGTTGGCCCCTCTGCATTGCTGGCCTATTTTTGTGGGAATCTTTAAATTTTATATCCTGCAAAAGCTGTGCTAGACCCTGCCTGTGGTAGCTGCTGTTTTATGTGACTACTTTAGAGTAACTACGCTATTTCCAGGACAGCAGTGTTCAATCTTGAGGTACCAATAATGCTGGCAAAGCATCTGGTTTTGGAGAGATGACTAAGATAGGCTTTGCTGTATCCCATTATTAGTTGGAATGTGCTGGTATGATTTTACGAGCTAACATCTGAAGCTTCAGAGTGGTGCAGTGTTGTGCTTTATTTGTGCAGCTCACTGCTGATCAGATAAAATATTTAGTAGCACTAAATTTTTGGCTCTGTGGCATATGCATAATTTGCTGCAAAAGTGCTAGGATGTTTTTTAGTGTCTGCAAGTCAAATTCCTCAGGTTAGAGCCATAAAGAGCCAGCATCACCATGATCCCCATACCAGGACGCACAACCTTGAACCAAGACCTTTAAGTGCCCTGTGTGAAGGATGATGTGGTCAGAGGGAAAATGAGGGCCAGCGAGAGATGCTAAGGGAGACGGGGTTGCCTGTGTTAAACTGAATTCCCAGTCTTTGATTTTGTCTTGGAGTTAGTCCTCCCTGGGAACACAAGCAGAGGAAACATTGTCTCCCAGAGCATGCAATAACCTGTTGGTCTTTTAAGCATTTACTTAGTAAAAAGTCATACCCAGATCCAATGTTGGTTTTGGCCAGGGGAATACAAGTCAGCGTGTCCCTCCTGCATGTTTGCACAGATGTTCAGCAGAACCTCCAGGTATTTCCCTGCTCTCTCAGGTGCCTGTGACTTCCAGATTTGGCTGGAGGGTGCTACAGCCTCAGCTGCTCCTAGGGGTTTACATTAAACACCAGGACACGTACAGGATCATTCTGTTTTCAAATGGGGGATGAGAGCTTAAACTGCCTGAAAAGAAGAAACTTACCTATTTTCTGGATGGGTGCGGTCATCACTGGGCCACTGTGTGAACAGTAGCGAAAGGACCATCACCTTCATCAGGAGCAGGGTGGCTGCTGCAGCCTGGGGTTGTGTCCTCCCAGCATACTTGCTCTGGTTCTTTGGATATGGGGAGTGATGCATCTCCAAGGACTGCCTGGGACTGTGTGAGGCTCTGCATATCACCTGGAGATAAAAGCCCAGGAACATATAACAGTTAAAGGGTGAAAACTTGGATTATGAGAACATACTTTTTATCTAAGGGCTCGATTAGCCATGCAGTGGGGCAGCTGAGGCTGCTTTTGCCCCCAGCAGCACAGCAGCCCATGTGACAGATGTCCTTTCCCCTAAGTAAATTTGGTGTCCATACCCTGAGAGATGCCAGCACTTGTCAGAGGGCTGGATGAGGGGTTGGGAGCACTAAGTGCTTTAGCTTTCTGCTTTTGTTCTGATACTGCAAATATTTCAGAACTATTTAATGAAGTTGGCCAATTAAGTCCCATTCTAGGTGTGGAAGCCTTTTTGTATAGCTCACCTCTGAGTAAAGTGCCTGGAGCTCTGCTGAAGGCAAAACGTGTAAGCTGAGTAAAAGCTATCTTCCCCTGCTCTTTGTGCATCCCTGTCCAAAGAGAGCAAGAGCAAATTACTTCCAACTGGGTAATTACTTTTCATTGTGTAATAGGTTTTTGGGAAAAGCCTGTTCCTCATTTATTGTTACAGAAGCGGGGAATTAGTGTGATGAATCAAGTCCCCACCCCAACCTCCTAAGCAATGTATCTACACCATTTTGCCTGCAAATTCAATGCAATGAGATGTAGTTGATCAGCCATTTCCATGCTGAAGTTAAGGTCTCTGTGCAGGTTGAGTCTGCCTGGAGAAGTCCAAAATTCTGTACGCTGTGTTTTCCTAACGCAGTGGTTCCCTCAGGCCAGCTGACCTGCTGACTACACCACCCAGTGAGAAAAGCAGGAGGCAAATCTCTGAAGTTGTGCATTACTCGATTACACATAAAAATAGATGGACCTAAATCTTGAACCAGTCTAGTGGGACTATTTAACCTTTTTTTTTTTTTCTTTCCATTTCCCTGTAGACTGAGTTGATATCCCAGATCCACTCATCCCTGAACACGTAAGGGTCTCGATATCTAAATATAACTTGAGTGCCTCAGGCACATCTCTACTTAGGGATGATTTGTTGAAATGGTGTCTGCTAGATTATGGCTGGGTAAGTCTAGATGTCTCTGACTGAAATAGTGAGAGACCGATCAAAAAAAAACCAAACCCACCACCTTGCTGATCAGTTTGTAGCATGTCCAAGAGGAGGTCCAAGTCCAGGGACTGAACCGTCACATCTCTCTTTAAAGCTGTCAACCAAAAAGTCGTCAGGGGGCTAATAAGAGAATAATATATTAAAAGCATAAGGCTCATACTTTGGAGTGTAATTTGCTCACCAAGCACTGAGGAACTTATCCATCTGGAAGGTTATTCTGCAACTGTTCATTATAGGGAGTTCATTATTTTATGCTTTTCGTGGTAGCATTTTCTTAGGCACTTGTTATGCTTGAAACAAGCCAGGTATGGCTCTTTCCAAAGCTGCAGAGATTCAGAGGCTGCATGTGTGGGTGTAAAATTGAGCGCAAGTAAGCAAATTGCTATTTGCAATTTTTGTACCGTTTCTTTATGCATAAAATCAGTATGTTAAAACGACCCTTTTGCTTCAGTAAAGCAGAAAAACTACCACTAGAGGGCGGTATTAATACAAAAAGAAAAAAGTCATTTTGGGCTCTGTCTTTCCAGGATAAAATAATTTATACTCTCCTACACATTTATAAACATGAGATGGGTTTTAGTGCTCTAGTCAGGTTTGTTTGAGTCTTGTTGGCTTTTTTCCCGATTGGGTGATTTATGTAGTTCTGTTTCAGCTGTAAACAGCAATAGCAGGTATCTAGTTTGATACTTTAATGTACATATGAATACTAAAATGATGTTTCATCTTCTTTGCGAGGGACTTTTTTATTGAATTGCAAAAAAAAAAAAAAGGTAAAAAAGCTCTTATTATTTTCCTGTTGAAAACTACTCATTTATTTAAAATTGCTTTCCATTTTAGAAAAGGCAAGATAGGTTTTTTCCTTCCTCCTTCGTTTATTTTTTCTTTTCTTAAACAGTGGGAGAACTAATTTATATTTTACTAAGGCAGTGCAGTATGGTTGAATGACTGTTAAAGTCCATATAGGGTCAGGCTGGGGTTTAAGCCTAATGCAAAATAGAAGGGTTTTGATAGTCTAATGTGGGCAGAGTTACTGTGGTATATGAATATGCATATATATATAGATGCTAGAAATATATATGGTATATGGTGTATGTATATGGTATAAGCATATGTTATATTTTTATATGAATGTTATATATATATATTTTATATGACTATATATCTATGTGACATATATGCTATGTGCACCATATGAGCCGAGGTAGACCATACCAAGCCTGAGTGGTGGAGGCCAAGGTGCAAGGACAGGGTGGTGCAGGGGCTGGGTGGCCGGTCCCCAGCGGGGTGGCTCAGGCACTGGGGCTGCTGCTGCTTTAGGCCATCTCGAGCCTCATAAGACAATGCCGGGTGTGCTCCTTTGGTGCAGAAATTGAGGAGTTTCACTGATGCTGCGTCCTGCATCAACCTCAAGGAGAAGCTGTGGGAGGCAGAGGATGGGTGCAAGAAATGGAGGGAAGGTGGTGGGGATACAAGGGCCAAGGTGGCAGCAGGATCCTGGCCCTCTCCTACTTGTCCTCCAAGAGGAGCAACAGCTGATTTTGTGGCACTTTCAGCATGATTGATGCACACAGGGTTGATCCACAAGGCTCGGCAGGGGCACAGGCCTGCTGTGCCCAGGGCCCAGGTGGGGATGGTGCCCCTGGGCCGTAGGAAGGATACCCCCCCACCACAAACTGCTCCAAACCCGCTACATCCTTCTGTGCTGACCACCAAGCTTGTGCGTCACCCACGCTTCACCCTCTGCCCCCACGCTGGGTCAAACCCCAGTAACAATTGTGTTTGTTTTTCTTTCTTCCGTGTTAGAAGATAGCTGGATGAAAGACATCATCTGGCCGTGAACTTTTTTCGGCTTTGATGTGATCTGAAGTGTTAGTGTGTCTTTCCCCTGCTGCTGTTTTGCATCACCGCACACCATGACAACTCTGCCAGGGAGGCAGCGGCCCGGCCTGAGCGGGCGTGTTAAAATGACTATCACACGGGTTTTGGTGGTGCACAGTAAACACATTCTTTTGCCATGACGATGCTGAAATTGTGGCTCTTCAGGGGACAGGACGGTGCCTTTGAACTGATATTGCGACTGCGTGCGTGGGATGCAAATGCAGCGTGTAAAGACACCCCATGGTGCACTGGTTTAATAGAACAGATTTTCAGTGACTCAAAGGGAAGATGAAAATTTTCTGCTTACATTTAATCTTAGCTTGATAAATCACTTGAGCGGGTGGGGGGGAAAGCAATAGGAAAATGTACTAAATTAGTGCTCTTGTCATGACGTGGACTTGGTTTTGGAGAGCCTGATGGTAACAAGGAGCTCAGCCCATGGTGCGGGGCTGGGAAATGTGGACGGAGGTCAGGTGAAGCCACAAAGATGGGTTGGGGTGGGACTGGCGGCAGGACAGAGCTGAGCGCCTGGCTGTGGTGGTGGCTACTCCTCGTTGGCCTGTTGGCCACCGTGCGTGTGGTAAAAAGCTAACAATGTTCAGCTGGTTACTATGGCAATGATGTAGCACGAGTTGTCATGGTGATGGAGCAGAATTTTTCGTCACGTTCCTGCAGGAGGGTGATGGATGCTGTTTTGGGGGGCTCTGAACTTGACTGTTCGCCTCCTGTCTTTTCCCTTGGTTGAAGTGGTCGCACCTGCTGCAGTTGCTGAATGTACCTGTCCTTCCAGTACCATTACCTGGTTTTGCACATCCCGATGCTAAATTTTTATTTCGTGTTTAGAAAGTTAAGAACAGCTCTGGTAAGCCATAAGTTGCTGAGTCTGACCTAATTATGTGTGCTGCCATACAAGGTGTGTTAATCAAACATACTTCTGCTAGCAGGGCTGCTTCCAGACACTTCCTTAATCTTGTGTGTGCTTTTCAACTCTGAATCAGCCCATAATACAACTCAATAGGACATTACATGCCCATTTGAAAAAATAATTTTAAGCTGATCTGAAGTAAATTTGCTTCAAATACTCCCTTTTTGCACAGAATAGTGTATGTTCTGCCTTGGAAATGCATCTTTTTTTGTTGCAGTTTTATTTAAATTGCCTTTGCTTTCTATTCCTTCTTGGGCCTTAAGAGCAATACAGAATCTTTTTCCCTTACTCATGAACTGTGCATCAGTTCCTCATTGTCAGGGTTTTTTTCATCTGGGTCATCAACAGGATAAGTACACTGTATGTAAATTATATTGCTATCAATGGTCCTCTCCTTAGGACAGCTGGTGTAACTCCTTTTTTACCCACATAGAAACCAAAAGCATACCTACCAGCTATGTTTTTTTTCATTTGTGAAATAAAATAAACTCCCAGAGTGTAGGGCATATTCAACAATCTCGTTTTGTAAGGACAAAAATCTCATATTCAGCTTGACTCAAGATGATAGCTGTTTTTAAAAACCCAAACATTCTGTTTTTAAAGAACAAAACATTCTGCTCCTAATCTACTTTTAAAGATCCCTAAACCCTTCATTACATGCAAGTTTTTGTGCTGAACCATACACCTCAAAATGCAGCCTGAAAATAGCATTAGTGGTGTTTCACAACAAGACATACATGCTGCTATTTGCAGGCACCAGGGAGTCTGGGCAACAGAGTAAATCTGAATTTGGGATGTACAACTTTAAAGCACTGATATTTCATAAGTGTCTTTGATATTTTATTTTGTCCTGTGCTTTTTAGCAGATAAATCTTGGGTGTGCCAGCAGAGCTGTATTTATTGCCAGGGAGCATAAGAACAGTACTGGCTTGGAAACATCTTGGGATTTGGACCTATGCAGTGGAATCTGGGTTATGCTTGAGGCTGCGTAACTTTGGATTTAAGAAAGTAATCACAGTCATATTTTTTAAGTTCTTTGTGCTTTAAGAACCTCTGATAGCTGTGTGCTTCAGCACAGGACTGATGTGAGGAGTCCCTTTTGGCTACATGCGATGGAGTGCCAGTTCTGGTTCCTCTAAGCGAAGTTCAGCTTCTACAGCATCACTAAGACATCTATACAAGATTATTTATTTTGTTTTGTCCTTGTTCACAGCTTTATAATTCCATAAATGATGTTAAACTCTTGGAGGTCCCTTCCAATCCCTAACATTCTGTGATTCTGTGACTTAAGAAACTAAAGTTTCAGAAACTCACTGGGCTATGTGGTTCCCATGTGTTAATCTAAGCACAAAAATGCAGCCTCTGGGTGAGAAGAAGCAGCAAGGTACCACTGGGTGCTGCATATATCCAAACTTCCCTGGATATATGAAGGAGTTCCTGTTAGAGATGGGGAATGGAGCTACATGGACCCGTAGACAAACCTAGTGCAGCCTTTCTTGGTTGGATCCTTAACACAGGCTTCACAGAACCATTAGTTTTACAAGAAACTGTGTAAAATATTGGGAAATTGTTGCTACATCTCGTTAAAGATCTCGCAGATGTGACACCTCTGCTGTGTCATCTCATCTTCCTACTGTTTGTAGTTTTTCATACAAAGTATTCTGTGCTTTTACTTGCTCGAATCTTTCAAGTGCTGGACTTAAATCCAGAGTCTCCTCGGGTTGTCCTGTTGACAGAAAAAAATAATGGCAATGTGGGAGGCCTGTGCAGTGCCTGTCATCTTCTTCAGGTGTTGCATCAGCCCTGGAAGCCGTTCAGAACGCCTCCAGGGTGTCCCTGCTCTCCGCTAGGATCTGCTCAATCTGCTTTTGTTTGGGTTAATGCAAGTCCACGGTTATGGGGCAATTACAAATAAATGAAGTATGAAAGACTTCATAAGATCTTTATTTGGACATTCATTCAGGCATAAACTGTGATGTGATTCCAGCTGGGTCCCAGATCGGGTGAGGCCAGCAAATAAAGATTTGTAAATGCCATTGTTGTTCTGCAGGTATATTACTGTGAGTGATTTTTGGCAAGTCACCTCAAGAAGCCTTATGAGGCACAGTGATTTTTTTTTTTTTCTACCGTATCAGTCTTTCAGATGATAAAAGAAAACTGTTTTTTGAAATCATCAATAACTCTGGCGTTACACTGGTATAGATTAGAAGATTTATGCCCAGACTTGTTGAATGCTCCCTCCCCTCCCCATCCCAAATAGGAGACACAGTGTCTGTCACCATATCTTGAGAGAGGTGGCTTTAACTGTGTTCAGCTGCTGAAAAACTTTGAAGCTTACTGAGATGAAGGAAACTGTTTGAAGTCAACACTGGTAGCTTCTTACAGCAGAGGCTGTAAGGCGCACAAGCCAACTAATGTGTAAACTTGGGCTTTATGAGCCCTGGAGAACTTTGCAATGATGTTACACAAACTCTACTAGATCCAGCCAACCCCCCCATCTTTTGGGAGAGTGTTCACAGGGACAGTGTTGGTTCCGAAGCTCATTCTCTCGCTAGAAGGAAAGTTTATGAATTTGCTGCAAATATTTTAATAGAAAGCTCTGATGAATGAACGTTTGTCCTAAAGATTTTTCTAAGATGTTCAACAAACTATCACAGTTAGTAGATGAGTGGAAGCAATTTCAAACATCAGTAAAGCTCCTCTGATATGTACATCGCCGTTTCTTTATGTGACAAGGAGTGTTAATGAGATGTTGCAGCATGCTACGAAGAACTACCAGAAGAAGTTGGCCTTGTAGCCCAGTCTTTTTCCTTCTGTGAACAAAGTCAAGGCACAGACAACAGGCTCTCGATACTCTGCCGTGAATGTACTGCAGAACACTGCTTGCTAAAATGCAAAGAGTCTGGGAGGGAGGAGAAGTCGGCATCCATGTGAAGGTAACTGGTCTGCTCATGAACTGGTTTTGATGGCAGGAAACACATGTAGTGCATCGAAGAGGATTTCAGCTTGTGACATTGTCACCTTCAGCATTCAAAAATACGTAAAAAAATGTATATCTGTAAAACACCTGGAGAATGTTATCCATGTTTGATGGGTCTGTTGGATGAGGAAAGATGTTAGAGAACTTATCCAAAACCTTTGGAGTAGGAAACCTCCTGCCCTCAAGGTTTGGGGTAGGGGTGCGAAACCAGTTTGTTTGTGTGTGTGTGTGTGTAATGGAGAATTGAGAGAGAAACCAAGAGCTATTGATCTTATCCTTGCAGGAATTCAAAATTAATTGATTGCACAATAAATGAGAGAAGTGAAAAATGATGTAGAAGTTCAATCAAGTGGCTGTTAAAAAACCCTAATATATATATGGAGGTTATTTCTCTATAAAACACTCTAAGAGCTAACTAAGAGACATTTGATGTTAACGGATTAATTAAAAAAGTAATGTTTGTGAGGAGTCGGTGCCTGCAGGACATTTATAAACCGTGCATAATTAACAGCCGGAGTTTCAAAGACCAAGAGTTTCCATCCCTTCCCATGGTGTTTGTGACCTGAAGGGGTAGGAAGGAGCTTTAAGTAGGTAAGAGCTGAGACTCTTGAGTTTGGGGTGAGACTTGCTGCTAAGAAGAGTGTTATGGAAACCTCAATATATCTGACGTATATTTCACTGGTTAAACTTCTTCTTGTTGGGGTCCTGCAGAGCTGCTGGAGGAAGGGAGAGCAGCCGCGTTCCAGTGTCCTCGGGTCGCTCAGCTGAACTCCCTAAATAAAACATGAGGCTGTTGAGTTTTTAATCTCTCTCTCTCAAATAAAATTCCTTACTCTGACAGCTCTTCCTTCATATTCTTAAACATGACTATTTTAATAGCAATATTTGCCCACCCGCACTTCAACTTGGAATTTGGGGTTTCCCCATGTGCCCCAGGTGGTTTCGGTGCAGGAGGGAGCTGAAACGTCCCAAAGCTGTTTGCCAGAACTGACCAGTAATTTTCCCATGAGATGTTGTCCCACCAGGACATCTGCTTTGTGACACCCAGAATATGTCCTTCAGACATACTTCATAGCAGTGTTTCATTCTAGAAAGAGTAGAAGTATTTTACTTATGTTAAAGCAGAATTGTTTTATCTAAGATGTTACAATGAAATGCATTTATCCTATAAGGATGAAAGAATTGCAGCAAAGCATTTCAGTAAAAATTAATTCAAAAATGTCATTTAAGAACAAGTTACAGAGATTCTTTTGTCCATTTTTATTATGGAAAATATAGTTAAGCTTGTAGAATTTGCTGTGAAAGGGAAAAATCCCGTTACAAATCAGCTTTGTTTTCTCTCTGTGCTGCTCCGTTTTATGTCTCGTATTAACAAGGTATTTGGCTGTGCAAGAAATAATGTTTTCTCAGTTTGTGGTTGACCTTTTGATTGCTTAAATGTATTTGCTGTATGATATCTTTACAGGCCAGCCTTCTGCAATTTATAAATTACTTAGATGTAAAATACTTCCATAAAGATGCAGTGTGGAGTTAATGTGTAATATATAGAATGAGAGATGCAGTTGT
Organism: Patagioenas fasciata; assembly: GCF_037038585.1. Classification (NCBI taxonomy): domain Eukaryota; kingdom Metazoa; phylum Chordata; class Aves; order Columbiformes; family Columbidae; genus Patagioenas; species Patagioenas fasciata. The sequence continues at coordinate 179,482,442 of NC_092520.1, forward strand.
AAATCTTGAGTCTCTTAAAGGACCATGGGACCGATTAAGTTGGTATTTAAGTCTGGGAGAAAGGGTGTCACTTGTGATATAATTGGTCAAATTTAAAGAGAAGCCAGACCAGGGCTGTTGGACAGTTTAGCTTAGGCCTTTTGGAGGGTTTTTCCCATATAAAAATCCAAATGGTGTGTTCTGGAGCACAAGGCGTATGTTTTCACATGGGTTAACTTGCTGGTGGCTCTTGCTCTGGAGGGGCGTGATGTGGTGCGGGCCGAATGCCAGCGCTCCCGCCATCAGGTGTGCGTTCAGGGCTCCTTAAAAGGTAACCCCCACGGAAAAACCTCATAAATTGTGAGCAACTGTTATAAATTGAACCATGAATTTTTAATATCTCGATACCCCGAGGTAGCAACTACAGCTTAAAATAAATTGCTTTGTATTTCATGCTCCCAATGGTGCGTGTAACAACTCAAAGGGAACCGAAGTTTCCAAAGGACTCTCGGCTTTGGGTTGAAGAGGGTAGTTTTACAAATAATCATCCCAGAGATGGGTTTGTATCAGATCTGTGCCTGGGGGAAATAATCTGGCGGTGCCTTTGGTTCATGCCTGCTGTCTTGCCTCCCGCTTGGTAAGTTGATCAAGTCTTCTTGTGTGGTCCTGGTGTCCCGCTGCAGCGTGAGCTGTCACTCGTGCCTTCAACAACAAGGTAACAGACACAAAAAACTCATGGTGGGTAGGAAGTTTGATAGGAATTCAAACATCACTTTTCACCTAATTATAGTAATGTTTGTTTGTTTGTTTTCCCCTCCATGATTTTTTAAGTGTTGAAATGTCAGAGAAAACAGGGGTTAAAGTGTCCTGCAACTTCCCCCACCCAGTGCTGCTTCTTTCCCTCCATCCTGGCAGGGAGGAGACCTTGCTGCACAATACCTCCTGGTACCTCAGGCACACAGGAGTAACTCGGACCTGGTTCATCACCTCTTTGCTTGAATCTTTCACTAAAAAACGGAAAACTTTCTAAATACATGTATTGCCACAGACAAACCCGATGGCTTTCACCAAATATTTTTTTTCACCTTTCATAGAAACTGAACTAATCACCTTTGGAAGGAAATGCTGAGAGATCATCAGCAGACTTGAAATGTGGTCAGAAAACTTGATTTTTGTTGTGGCATCAGATACCACAGCAGAAACAGCAAGTGGGAGGCTGGGGCTCGTGCAAGAGCTGCCCGGTGGAAATGTTTGCCTCAAAAAGCTGAAGAGGGCATTGCCCAGTGTTGTGGTGTTTGGGTGGGTTTGCCTTCGGTTTTGTCTCCCCAGGTGATGGGAGGTGTGGGACACGGGGAAGGGCGAGGGGGAGGACAGGGTGGGAGAGGACAGGGGGACGAGCAGGGACAGGCATCCAGACAGCACCCTGCCCAGCGCCCTTGAATGTGCGGTGGCTTTCCCATATTGCTTGCCCAAATGCCAGTCTCATGGCAAGTGAGCAATTTTGGCTGCAAGATTACTGTTTTGGGCTACCACATTAGGTTTCTCCCGCACCCTTCCCCCAGCTCCTTTCTGTCCTTTGTATTTCCCTGAGCAGAGACATGGAGATTATAGAGAGAAAATCCTAGGCCTTGGTGGAATAGACCAGCATATACAAAGGGATGGCTTTCACAGCCTTTGGCTTTACCAGCTGAAAGAAATGTGTCTTGGTTTCAGTGCACCTTGCATGCAAATACATTTTGATTCTTTTTATTTTTGAATTGACATTTGTGCCATTTGAAGTGCTTTATTTTTGCCTGTGCAGATGTGTGGATGTTATCCTGTGAAGTACAGTTTATATCAGTCTCTCTCTCTAAGATTTTGTCTAGGGAGAAGCAGAGCTGCTAAAAATAATAGTAGGACAGGCATCTGCAGACCAGCGCCCATTTTACTGATGCTGTAAGAGCAACGTGGAGGAAAAGAGTCCTGGCTGGCTAATTGATAACGTGCCAGTAAGTTTGGTTTAGCCATAAAATAAGCTTTGTGATGTGTGTGACAAATTAAAAAAAGGTCTTGATGCTAGGTCTGAAATGAAGTTTTCACACGTTCTTGGAGGACCATTCAGGAAAAAGCATTTTAATTGCTGAGAAAACCATCCACATGAAATTCGGTTTAAACCTGTGAGTATTGGTGGATAACCCTGTTGTGTTCACCTTGGTGATGGTTACCAGGGGCGCTGGTGTGGTACTGTAATTGCTATCTCTGAAAATATTGTAGGCAGGAAAAAACTATTAAAAATACGTGTTGCACTGAGTCATTTTACAGTACTCAGCAGCTGTTTGTCAAAGTTGTGAAGGATTTTAGGTATTTTCCACCCTTAGCACACTTTAATTCACTGTTCATGACTCCATTAGCAAACTCCATGTTAATACTATTTCATCGTAATCAAGAAGTCACTGCCAGAAGAACGACCATTTCAGTGACTGCCTTATTCCTCGCCAGAGCAGTACCAGTGATTTGTCCCTCCCAGAGGGTAATTCATTAAAATAAATGCAAACCACTGTTTTATGTTGTCTGGTCAGTGTTTGCAGATGTCAATCTATGCTACCGAAAACACACGCGGTAGATATTAAGGGAGGAATCGATGTGCTCCACGGAAATAAGGACAGGCGGGGTTTGGGTTTGGTTTATCCACGCTGCCCCGCTGAGTGCAGCTACTATTGATTTCAATCCCGCAAGTGCCTGATGTCTGTTGCACAGTACCATTTGTCTGTCTTATTTTAGAGCTGAATTTGTTTCGCCTTGTACTTTGCACTCCTATGCCATTGCTATGCTACTTGGAAAAAAAAAAAAAAAAGAGATTAATGTGGTTTGTTAATTAAAAAAAGGAAAAAGCCCCAACCCTGGGCCAAAAAGCCGCTCTGGGGTGTCTGTGGTGACCAGCGTGGCCAGGCCCGGCTGGGAGGTGGCAGCGGCACAACTGGGATGTGCCAGCCTTGTGCTGCCGTGGGGCACAGGCTCAGCTGACTGCAGAGCGTGGCATAAAAGCTGTGTTGCTGCTGGTTTTGATTTGCATGCATGTATTGAGAAAGGTGGGAGAAAGCCTGCTGACTTGTCCCATTCAGCCAGACCCAGTTTATGTTATTTAATTCTATTTAATCTCTCAGTCAGCACCAATTTCTGCATGTAGCCTTCCAGTCTCAGTGAGAAGGTAAGGAAATACGTTGGTCTTTTCTCCCTTAGGTCTGGCTTAGCACCACTACGCGAGCTTTTTCTCCCTGCTGGCTGGGGTGGTGCATCAGCTGGCCTGGTCCTTGACCTGCCACCTCCTGTTTTCCTCCCCACAAGCACTGGCCTTGTTGATCAGCTGGATGTCTGCATGAGAGGAACCAAAATACAGTGCCAGGGTCACTGTCCTGCTGGGGCCGGGTGGCAGAGGGGCGGTCAGAGGGAGGTGGGGGATCCAGCGGGGCTGAGTGCTGGGCTGGGGGACAGTGTGAGCTGGGCTGAGGCTGCTATGGGCTGCAGCACTGAGGGGGAGAGAGGGACTGACACCCCCAAGTCACAAGGATCCCAGTCCCGGGCAGGAAACCTTGCTCACACCGGGTCTGCCCGAGCACAGAGAGCTGCAGCAGGAGCTGCAAACACCCTGGAGTAAAGCAGAAAGCAGCTGCGGTTACACTGGCATGTCTAAGCTAGGGGGTGGTCTTAATTAATTTATTTTTTTTAAACAGTAATTTAACTGTTTTAGTTAACTGGATTTTGAGATGCTAAATTGTTGATCTGTTTGGGCTTTCACAGACTATAGTTTGCCTCTCCGTCTCCCCCAAGAACCAAGTTAATGGAAAAAGCAATATTCTTACCTACAAGAATGGCACTTTAATCCTGTGCCATCACTAGTTAATACTTAGGCTGGTTTCAGTTGCTCCTTAAGTACCAGCACCATCCAGACTAATGACAAGGCTTGTCCCAGGGTAGCCATGGTTGAACAGAGCAACTGTGGATCCTTCTGGGCAGGATAAGTCCCCGTGAGCTGCACAACGAGTAACAAACCACGCGTCTCTACTGAGGAGAACAAAACCTGGGCTGATCCTCTGCGGCTTCCTTACGCTGGCTGAGCAGGTGATTGTGCAGGCCGGGGCACTGCTGTGTCCTGAGGCTGCACCTGGCTTGAAAGAGCGATTTTCAGCTGTGGCCCGAGAGTTAAACACCCTGCTGCCACTGCTGCTCATTTTCTGTTCAGTTAACACACTTTTCTCAGCAAAACAAGTGCCAGTGATGTCAGCCGTTCCCTGTCACCTGCTAAAACCTTTGGCTGTCTCGGTGAGAGCTGGGCTTTCTTCCACTACACAACCTGGAAGCAAGCTAAGAAATCAGCGTAGTGCAACACCGAAACTTCACATTACACAATAGGAGGAGACCTCTCTTCTTGTGTTTTCTTATTTATTTTAAAGCAGATTAAAAACCATCACAGAAGCCTTTCTTCTCCTCACCAGCGTATGGGCTGACTGTGGAAATTTGGTTGTATCTTCTGGGCTGTGCAGGACCTTGAAGGACGAATGACCTTTGCTGTCTCCTCCTGAATGTCTTAGTTGGCTTTTGTGCAGTAGGGGACAAGAATACCCAAAGTAGGTCACTGGACACTGCAATAGAAAGGCTGTCAGTGCAAGCTGATCGATGGGTCCACTAATGACCAGTTGTGTTACGGCAGTTTTCCCAGCATGAAGAACAGAAGTCCTGCTCTGAGCTGGGGTGGCTGGTGTGTCCATCCTCCCGTACTGCCCCACACCACCTGACATCTGTCCTCTCCTTCCCCTCCAGGCAGATGGTGGTCCTCAACCACAACCAGCGATTACTTTAAAACCAGCCCCTTCAGCTGTGGCTCCTGCTTTTTAAAAATTTTTAATTTAAAAAAAAAATTTTAAGCAAGGATTGAAAATGCGTTTCCAAGTAGCTCCTCTCCCCATAAACACATGTAAGTAGGGCAGCATGGTGGGTCTGTCCATGCAACCGCAGGCCAAGCTCAGGAATTGTCCTCGACAACATCTGATCCATGACTGAACGTCCTCTGTGCAGCCAACAGCCCGATGCTCACAGTCCTCCAGTTCCTGGACCCAGCTCCACAGGTGTGTGTGTTGCCACCATTACCTGGACATGAGTCACTGAAGATAAGCTGTGGCACAACCCCCCAACCCCAGTGCGGTGGCCTCCCTTTTTCTGCTCTAAGAGCCCCAAGTAGACTTTCTTTTCACTCTGGGACTCTGTATTTAAAGTGTGGAAGTTGGAGTGTTTTTTTCACCCCATTTTTTCCTGTGGGGAGGAGGAGACTGGTGACGGGGTGATGGCCAAGTGAGTGGCCGGGGGTCCCACAGGCAGCATGAGCAGGGGTTGGCCGCCCTCCATGGGTGCTCAAGCAGAACCATGTGAGGTTGGTGGGTCTTCGTGGAGGGGGTCTTCAGGTATGGAGGGACTTTGAGCTTATGGGGATGGTGATCCAAGTCAGGTAGAAGCCTATCTGGGAACAAGCACTTCTTCAGGCCAAATGGTGATGGGACTTGATGCCAGGTGGGGTGTAGGTGGCTGGAGGATCCTGATCGTTTTTATGTGGGTGGTGGATTGACAATCCACCTTAGAAGATGTGACAGTTTACCCAGCAAAACTACACGCACAGACAGAACTATCATCTTTATTATAAAGGTACAGTATGAGGAACAAACCTGAATGTATACTGAAGCTTGTAATGGTACATGCCAAAAAATGTACAGTACTATACATAAAAGTGCATTGTCACAACAGATTAACAGTACATTTCTCTTCCAGAACCGTGAAATTTCCATGTTTTTCTTTGTTCTTCAAGAGTGGAAGGAATGCAATGGGAACGCAGCCATACACGAACAGGGAAGGATGCAATGGAAATGCAACAGTACAAGAGCAAGGCTAAAGCTCCTCTAAAATTTAAAGGCACTTTCACATGTACATACTACAGATGTACATTGACACAATTAGGTAACAGTCAACAAGCAGGTAGCTACCAGTACTGCAATTCATCAAACTTGACAGTAAAGGACAATACTGATTGGATTAGGTGTGCAGGAGTTACCCTTTAGTACGTCTGTAGTTGTAGCAGTCTTTCCTGTTACATATCCACTTACTATACTTTTAAGTATCTATAATAACCATCAAACTACACATTTAACTGTGTGAATGCACTAAGAGGATGCATTCACTAAATGCACTAATATTTTCTTTTGCTAAACAATTTCTAATATAAGCATTATGGAGTCCAGTACAGTTATTTAAACATACAAAATTCCCTATGCAATTTAAAGATACAGGTATCCATCTCAATTATGCCAGGTGGGTTAATTTAAAAACACTAGACTAAAACTGCATGTAAATGAATGCTGAAATTCCAGTTTGTTCCACTGATCCTAGTAAACTGGGGAACTACTTGAAAACGTCTCTGGTCCCGACCGAGTGAACAGACCCTACGGACCAGTGCTGATCTGCAGCTGGGGCTGGCCTGGCTTAGGCTCTCGCTCTGGCTTGACTAGGCAGTACAGTCACAGGGACTGGGTGCTCACCAACTAATGCTGCACAGTCCACTGCAGGGGATCAAGACTTAATCTTTAACCCAGATGCACGTGAAGTCTGTGGCTGGATTGAGATGGGTTTGCAAATACCAGGAGCAGTTTGGCTCTCAGAGGTGGTTCATGGGATGCTTTTCATACCTGGGGCTTTGCATTACCTATCTACTGGATGGAAACCAGAGCAGGAACAAATTACTCCCCCCAAAAAACTACAGGAAATTACTCCTGTCACCTCAGTAATTACGGCCATCAAATTTTGTCACTACTTTTTCCCTCCCATACTCAATTTTTTATGTATGGTGACTGGTAAAACTTCAGGCTTTCCAACAGTGAGATCTTAAATAATACATGGAAAGCAGGTATTACTTAAAGCCAGTTGTACTCCTGTAGGTGAGCCACAATTGATTTTTTTTCCCCATCTTCTTCACTGAAACTTATTTTATGGATTGGATGTTGGAAAATGTATTCACAGAAATAATATTATGGCTTACTGTTGCAATGTGCAAAACAGCTGTATTAGTTCACGCCTAACAGCTTAACAGAGCGCTAAGCAAAGTTGACAGACGTCACTCACGCAGACATAAGAAAGTTACTGATTTCTGCCATTTAAAAAAATATAAAGGGAAGCAGGAAAGGGGGAAGTGGTTATGGAAAACTTTAGTCAACTTTAATCTAGGCAGCAGAAGTGGGCAGGAGGCAGCCCCTCTTTGGAGACCCCTGTCTCACCACCAAGGAGCACGGTGTCTGCAGCCCGGGACTCCGACTACTCCAGCTCGAATTGTGCCTTTAATTGGACAATGAGCAATAAAGTCAACAGGATACTTGGCTGAATTACTGTGAAGTTGAGCCTTTTAATCGCCTACCAGCCAGCCTAATGGACCAGTGGGTTCGTGTACTCCCGGAGCCTGGCTTGCTCAACTACGAACTTCAAAAGAATCTAGCTTTTGTGAAAAATGTGACATCAGAGAATGAAGGGCTAGCTTCACAGGAAAAGGTAGGCTATTACAGAGGACAGCAAAAGGAGTTTCTGAAGATGTGCTTTAGCTGTGACCTGGAATGTTGCTTTTTATCGGTGAGAGCAATGTGATCTCCAGATCCATCCATCACGTGTCTCTCAGGAGATTGACCACAAGAAAGCTAAAGCTCGGTGCCAGTTGTGAGAGTTGTGAGGGTTTGGTGTTCCTATATATTTTTTTTTTTTTGGTGTGTCTTAAATAAATGTGGCCTGAGATGACTTAGACATTCCACACAGACACTTAATCCTCACATGCTAGATTTCAGCTCTTACTAACCTGCTTGAGATTTGGTTTGGTGACCCAGAAATCAGAGGTCCCACCTCCCCTGGCCCCCCACCCCCTAGTTTTGTGCAGGATCTGTTATTATATAGCTACAGTAAGACTGTGAAGTATGGTACAACGTGGCAAGCTGTTTGTGATCTGTGTTGTTTTTATTAGAAATGGTGCAGCATCAAGTTTTCAAGTAAGTCTATGTTTGTTTTTTAAAACGATGCACAATTGTCCAGTTTTTCTTTTAATTGAAACCATACAAAATACAAATGCCCATGTTAATGTAGCTAGTTTCAGACAATACATTCAAAAACACTGAGAACCAGAGCTTCTCCAGTTACAAACATGAACAATGTTATGGAGCCCTGACTTCTATCGTTAATCCATCTTTTTCCCTAGCATACCCCAGCTGGGCACTGTGGGTGGTTGAGCTGTCTACATTGTGCAAGATTTGTCAGCTGGACCCTGGGAAGGAGGGGAAGGCCCGATGCTAGGATTTGTTTTTGGAAGAACAATAGGTTTTGGCCTAAGAGCAGGAGGTTTCAGCTGCACTCCCATTCTCGGGGCCACCATGGGCTTGAATGTACTCATGGTGTCACTGGAAGAACTAGTGCTGCGGCGGATCTGGGGCTCGGAGCTCCTCAAAACAACGCTGTGGAGAGGGCTGAGCGACTCCGTGGAGGTGGCAGGGGTGGGGGTGTTCTTCATCTGCTCCAAGGTGTCCAACACCACGTCGGGAGCGTGCTTGGCCGAGCTCTGCCTCTCCAGCTCATGCAGCTCGTTCAGCGCCGTGTTCATCGTCTCCTCGATGTCCTGGGTCAGAGCACAGAGAGAGTGGGACGTCATTTCAACTGCTACCGAACACACGGCACCGGAGGAGCAGCGGGAAGGAGTGAAAAATGCAGGAGTTGATTTGCCCACCATCCTCTCTTCAATGAATACTATAGCGCTAATGCGAATTCCCACTGGATTTATTTGAAAGACACTATGATTGACAAGATGGCAGCTTTGCCTGGATTTACAAATATTTAACCTGTTCGCCTGAGACAGTCAAAATTCAGCTAAGAATACTTTAAAATATCAATTAAACTAAGTCCCTCAGGCCCTTTTATTAAGTGATTGTCAGGACAATGGATATTTTCTCAGCGGCATTTTTAACTCTGTAGATTTCTGTCATCTCTTGGGTACTGACAGCTGTAAAGATTTTAGTCCATTTGCTGTCTCTTAGCTGACGGCTCCCCTCATCTAGTGCCCCAGGTGCTCAGGATCTGTATTGCCTCATGGGGACAATAAACAAGGTTTTGTAAAGAAATAAAGCTTTTGTGTTTATCAGCTCTTCTGTTTCTCTGAGTTAAATTTTAAGCAGAAAAAGCTCCAAGACGTTGTTCAGCGAGCTTACCTAAGAAGTACTTTTTTTAATCAGGATTTCTGGCACAAATGCTGAAAGAATGCACCAAGACACTAGTTTACCATTTTTCAGTGGCACTGAGATACAACTGAGGTTAAATATCTGGTGTTCCTTGTTTGCTCACAGTAACTTTCATGCAGTTTAATCAAAGTTTGGGTTCTCTCAATGCCAAACGATCACTAGTCTGTGTATCAAAGCATACAGCTTAAACCAAACAGCACTGTGTGTGGTTTCAGGAAAGTAAATAAATAACTTACAGTAAAATAAAACAGTAACAATGTTTACAGTTTCTGACTCTCTAATGCACAGTTCAGCTTTCTGACCCAAGCACGACAGTCTATTCTATCCCTCGTTGGAAGCAGAGTTTGAAAGCAACCATCACCAGTACATTAAATTTTAAAACATGAGTGCCAGTGTTATTGTAAAATACTTTTGCAATCATATTGTGCCCTCAGGGTGCCCTCAGTAATCACGTTATACTACCTAGACAAAATGTGAGTCCTGAAGACAGCAGCATCTATTTGCTCAAGACCTGTAACCAGCTTTGTACAACAGACAAATCTCATGATTCGGGTGCTCTCTATTCCATCTTCACTGCCAAGAATGAGACTGGTGAGTGCTCACACAGGGACAAGATGGCCCGTGATGTATTTATGTCTTGCACATTGGGTTCTTAAGCACAACTACAAGCATCAAATCAACGTATGGTATGAACTATATGAAAACTATATAAAATCCACAGGACCCTGGAATGTAAATCTATGCTTTGAATGGCAATGGTCACTGCTAGGGAGCCAGAGCACTTTTCTGCAAAGTATAATACTGAGGAATAATTGAACACTAATTACATGCAAGTTAGAATAGGCCAGGCTCCATCAGAGCACACAGATTTACACTGCTGTTGTAATCAGATACTACCCTGGTGTTCTGCGTGGCAGAGGCGATTTCGTTATGGTGTAACAGGAAATAATTTGTTTTTATTGCTACCAAAAAATCTATTCCCCCTTGTGCTTCTTCTATCTGGGATCCCTTAATGCGCCTTCTTTCTCACATACTCTGTTTAAAAAGCGAAGCAGGATATTCTGCACGTGTACTCTTAGTAGGGTACCCGCTCTGTGCTATGCTGCTCATTGAGACTTGCTCCTCGGAAAATCAGAGAATGACATAAAATAAAAAAGACACAAACCTGAGCTATTGACTCTGGGTCCAGTGGTTTATGGTCGTTGAAACCTGTGTACTGACCAGATGATGTAGATCTTCTAATTGGAGGGCTATCAATCTTCTTTAGAGAATCGTGCCTACTGATGTTGGTGAGACTGCCGTGTCCAGGTCTACGCCTCCTCTCAGGGCTGTCGGCGTTGAGGCTGCGGTTTTGAAGGAGGGCCCTGGGACTGCAGTGAGTTGTCAGGCTGGGGGAACCCAGCTCCACAGATGAGTTGGAGAGAGGGTGAGGTGGGTGCACCGGGCAGTGACCGTCACTGCTCCGGCCAGGGCGTCTTAGAGGAGGTGGAGGTTCTGATCTCTTTCTTTGCCTGCACCAATGAAGAAGTGGTTACAGGACAAGTTGTAGAGACTCACCATAAGCACATGGAGAAGTAATTGCTGTGTTACCTGAGCTGTGAGCAGTCCTACTGAAAACACTATGCTCAAGCTTACCTTCCTAAATACACATCAGAGTGACGGTCAGTGGGAGAGTTCATGTCCTTTGATGATGATTTGTCTTCGGTTATGGGTCCACTGCTGGCTTCACTGTCTGCTTTTTGGCTCAGCGTATCTGAGAAAGTGTCATCCCTGAACAGAACACACATGGGAGATGAGAAGTCAGTAAGTTAGGTGGGACAGAGAACATCTCGGCACTCCCAGATTTTAATCCCCTTAAGAAAAGCAGGCATGTTATAAGGCACTCCAAAAATTGCTTACAATCCTTCTCTTTACCGAGATCTTCACATTTTGACTGCAGCCTTTTCTGTAAACAACAACTTTGTCTTCCTTGGCAAAGCACATGCTTAATACTGTAAAATAAGAGTTTAGGGCTGTATTACTCCAGCCCTTGCTATTCTGAAGTTAAATGTCAGCAATTGCTACAAAGAGATAGTCAAATTAAAAGAGATGCAGCGGTGTCCACCTCTTAATGAATATAATCATAATGAATATAAACAAAGTAGCTTAGCCTAGTAGTAGCTTTTGATGAAGAGCTGTCAATTCAGGGCAATGAAGACAGAGACATCCTGCATAGAAAGCTAATGTTTTATCTATCTGAGCCTTCAAACCACTGTACAGCTTGAAAATCACTTTGTTAATTGCTTCAGCATGTTTTTACACCCCACCAAGAACCCAGTTATGCCAGACACTGCTTACATATCCTGCACCACTATGTACTGGTGAGGGACAAGGCCGTCAATTCCGTTGTGCCTTCCTTCCCACCAGTCTTCAGACGCTCGGTGATAGAGCAGCAGGGAAGCTCCTTTCTTGAATGAGAGTTCTCGTGCAGATCTTCCAACGTAGTCAAACTTGGCTATAGCTTCTATGGGCTCACACTCTGGGTACGGAGGGAAGAGGAACAGATATCAGATTCCACACCAGCTTACCTGCTCATTTTGGTTTCATAAAAAACCACTTATTGTATTTTGTTCTTATTGAGCAGAGCTGACAGAAATCAAGCAGACTTCAGGCAGCACTTATAGTATTATAGTATGTCCCTCACAAAGAAACATAATTAATCCATGCCCCAAGTGTGAAATATCTGGGTTGCTTCACAAGCTGCAGAAAACACAACAGCAAACTCAAATGTCACAGCAGCTGCTGCTGGGAGAGAGGCCTCTGCCTCCTGCTGCAAGGGCTCCTTCATGGCTAGGGGGCGAGACAGGCAATGAAGACCTCCAAAAATAACATGAAGAAACGCAGATGAACAATCAGAGCAATAAGGGAAAAACAAACCACTGCCTTTAACATCCACAGTGGCAAAGGAAGGAAGACAGGATTTCCCTCTGAATGGGCAGGGATGCTCTGTCTAACCGGGCTATGAGATTTCTGTCTTTTGCATGATGAATGCACAGATCTAGCGACAACCTAGTGTTTTACACAACGCCAAAGCCCAGTGCTTTAATCTGCTTCCTTAACACCCTTTTTGAGCGAGGCAGACAGCTCCAGGTCGCCTCAGGATGACCTCTCTGCAGGGGTAGCCCTTGTGTGGCCTGAAGTTGCCTGCGGCAGCTCTGGCTGCTCCAACCTCCCGAGTTCCTCTGGTTTCTGCAGAGGAGGCCGGTGTTTTCTGAGGTCAAACATCAGTTACAGCAGTCCTGGCTAATCTCCCCTCAGTATACTGGTAAATTCATCCTTATGCTGGTGACAGACTCCATCCTGGAACCTAAGCTTGGGCTGGAAACTTGCTGATGCCATTGGAAGGCCCCTGCGGAATGTCTGCCTGCAGGTATCTTCACAGCTGTGCCTGGACATCAGTGAAACAGCCGTGATTTTATCAACCTCTAGTTTCTTCTGCACAAAACCAAAAGAACCTGAGCTCAAACAGATGAAAATTTGTCACCGCAGTCTCACAACATAAAGAAAAACCTGCAAAATACAGGTTTAAAAATCACATGTTTTGTTGACTACAATAACTCAGAGTCCCTGAAATGACAAATTTCTTTACATAATTAAAGCAAGATTTATATGGAAATTAGCATCTGGGCTAATGACTAGCACAGCAACTTTCTGTCTGGTGCAAATTAAAATCGCTGAGGTTGTAATTCCCCAAAGAACCAGGCTGGTAATAAAAGCCACCGTCCCTTTATGACAACATTTTGCACAGGAATGTCTTTTTAAAATTAGTTTCATCCTGCAGCATGAAAACATAATGAAAGCACCTTTATTGAGGTTATAGTTTGCAGCTGTTTTTTTTTTTTTTTTAAATTATTATTATTTTTAATAACTTGCCCAGCCTGCAGAAGGCTGTCTTGTGGTTTGCTGTTTTTGCAGTCACGCTAAGAGCTTCTGTCAGTGATGAGCTGCAGGGTGCTTGGGACTTACAAACCCAGAAACTTTCCCGAGATGGCATACAGTGATATGGGGAATTCACTGTTACAAATGCAAAAGTAACGTATGCTGGCAGAAATTACTTTGATTATATAAATGCGAATAAGAACCTAGCAATAACAGTATTAATTCCTGAGAATGCGCTGCTACTGACTGGCTCACTGGCAGGCATTCCCTGGTGGGCGAGTGGGAGGTGATATACTTCTTGGCTTTATGTTTTTAAGCAAAGAAAACGTAAAGACAACATAGAAAGAAACATTCAAAAACTTTAATGCTGGTGTATGTACTAGTGATATATTCTAATATACAACCTTGCTTTCATTTCTAGATAATCTACCTACAGTATATCTGTAACAGAATGTATACATGCGACAAAGCAACTATAGGCTTGAAAAGACACTACTGCCAAATGAAAAGAAATAAACTAAACATCCCTGTTTATCTTGCATCATGTTTAACAGGTCAATATTATATAGAATGGCAATAATGTAACACTGACCAAAGAACGCTGTTTTTACACATATCGTGCATATTGCTTGTGGAATTAATTATAAGATGGTATTATGGGATTGAGTAGGATTGAAAAGTAGCAGATGCTGTTCTCAGATTGTGGGTAAGTAAGTTATGGGTTATGGAAGAGTGGGTCAAGAATTCAGAAGCAAAAGCTCCCAGGTTTCAGTGAGCCAGTCACTCACTAAAGGGTAATACTTGAAAATGTAAAATAAACCCTCAACCAAACAAAAAAGCCTTTACAGTAAGTAAGAAAATTCCAGTTTGCCTTTACATATTTTCCTTTGGCATCCTCTGAAGGTAACTGGTAATGGTCATGGGTACTGGATTAATTGATAAACCCCTACACTGATGAGCTATGTGATTTCCCATTTCTCTGCTAATTTCAACAGACCATATAGCATCCCACATTTGAGTCTATAGGTCTTCCTATTTACAAATCAATGGACTAAACTAGAAATAGTTCTGTCTCCCTCAGTGGAATTACACTAATCTAAGCATCGCGCATGATGTGAATCTGTTTTTTGTGTCCTTCCCTCGCCTGCATGATTCACGTACGTCCTCAGAGGTCTGAGGGAAGTTGCCCCACTGGAACCAGCTGTATGAACTGGTAATGTACTGTAATGGATGTGACTTTAGAGGCACGTTCGTTAGATTGCCTAGGCAACAAATCCCACCTCCTCGGGGAGAGGGCCCAGTAGATCTCACACAGTTTTCTTAATGGAAGCAAAAATAAGTTCAGACAGGCTTTATGATTTTGAAAGGGGCATTTCCCTTGCTTGAATGTTGCTATTACATGGAGAGAACTTTCCTATAGCAAACAGTACTGAGACTGTACTTAAATAGTAATTCACCTTGTTACAGGTCAAGCCTTAACAGTTAAAACCAAAGTACCATGACAGTTACTCCTAGAAATAAATGAATTTTGCAAAGCTAAGACATTTAATATCAAGGTTACCGAATGACAGAGAAGCATTTTCAAAAAAGTAAAGGTGCTAAAAGCTAAATTTGGGATCTGTAACTCAAATTCCATGTGGTACTGAATGTCTAACAGTAAAACTGACAGCTCAGAGGGAAATTTAATTGCACTGCTCTGTCCAGACCTGGGGGCATTTGTCTACAATAGCAAGAAGTATTTGATGACATACAGGATCTCACCCGCTATTGTCTCTAGTGACTCGCTCAACGCTATGGAACTTAAAAATTAGGACAAACTGAAGAACTGTGGGAAAAAACTTCCACTGTCTGGAAGAGCAGGAAGGGCAGAAGAACCATAAGAGCTAATTTAAATGTTGGGATTTGAGCTCCAGGTGTGGCACTAACCTCCCTGCGGGGTGACGACACTGAGGTGGCACCGAGCTGCCCTCTGAGCCCCAGGGCACAGGGAGCTAAGGAAAAGAGGGGAGACCACCTCCTGCACTTTTAGGAGGGGCTGCTATTACTCTGCTCTTCCTCAGCTCTCCCAGATGTTCCCTGGCTGTTGGGACTACAGCACGTCCTTGAACTCCCTGGGAAGAGGTTCCCTCTCCATGTGTTTATCCTCTTCTGCAGAGGAGACCAGCGGCTTTGCCATTTCTAAGTCCTGACTGGGGAACAGAAAAAGTAAAGAAATGCTTCAAGGTGTTGACAGAACAGAATTTGGCAAAATGTTGATCACAGAACGCACTGTTGAAGAGCGAGAAAATTACTGTGTTTGGACACAACAACAACTTACAGCCTTTGGTGCTCCTGTAATTTTTGTTTCCAGCAGAACTACCACCTTAATTTTTACCCTATGTTTATGAGATATCTACGAACAGTAGGATATTAATCGTATGTATGTTTTCCCAGGAGAAACGCATCTGTTTAACTTCCTCAGGAAATTCTCTCTTACTTCCTTTGAAAACATACCTAGTCACCCTTTTCCATATGCCTCCAACAAGAATAAAACATCTCCAGCAAACTGAAGGTAAAGGAAATGTGCTAAAAGCTGCTTCAGTAAAACCTGAACAATATCCTTTGAATCTTTACTGCAGAGGCACTTACAGGTAAAAGTTTTTCTACAGCAAAATTACAGATAGATTTTTTTTTTGTGCCTCAGCTTGAGTACAAATGTTCTGAACTTCACACATTAAATTTCCTTTCCAAATTTAGGAGAAAGAAGAAAATTTGGTGTTTTCCTTACTAGAGATGCTTTCTGCATATTTAAAGAAGACTGAAAACATTACAGCAAAACGCATCTCCTTCTTCTCTCTCTCCGGTGATCAGCAGAAATACAAGAACACAAGTAACCTTAGAAAAAAAAGGCAATTTATATGCTTAAAGTTAAGCAGTTATGAAGTGTTTATATGCCAAATATAAATTCCAGCCTTCTCTTCCCCAAGCTACCAGATTTAGGTCTGCAGACATAATTTATTTTTTAATTTTTAAAAAGACTTCGTGTTTTCTAAACTGTAATTAAACATTCCTAGTGCTATGGAGCCAGCCCCCACAGACAGGTTTATTCTAGTAGGCACAGGGAGATTCACTTGTAGTTTAACTTTATACAGCAAATAATTCTTATAACAACAATAACTAAAGTAGAAAATTAAATTCTTTTGCTTTTGATCATAGCATCTGGATTATGTTTCAATAACATAGTAATTCGTATGGGGTTAGCTGCTTGGTCTTGTGTATGTATACAACATCTTAGTATAAAACTAATCAGATTTTCAACATTTTAAAAAAATTAGTTATAGAATCTGATTCTTCCATTTCCTAACAGAGGGAAATACCGAAGTACCACACGTCTGATCAATATAGCAACAATGGTGCGTCTCCCTTTCCACATAGAGCTGGCAGTGATGCATCCAGCTTATAATCAATGAATCAATTACATTAAACCCCCAAAATACTCCAGACGCTTTTTCGTCCATCACAGGTCAATCACTGACTCTCAGGAAGTTTGATATGGAAATTGAAAAATTCTCACCCACTCTAATATTTGCTATCAAGGACATTTTATAAAAGGACTTGTCCAAAGGACAAACACATGAATGTATATGGAAAGAGATGGTAAGTGCATCTAATTTAAGGCCTGTAACCTACGTTAGAAAAATGTGCTATTATAATGGACAGCCATAGCCATGGAAAAAAAGTGTTAGAGCTTGCAGGCTGGGAACTAAAGGCCAACACTGTTTTGTATGTGATCCAGGCTTGCTAATCTTTATCTTTGCAGCAGTGTTTCCCTAGATTACACATGTTTTCATGTTAACAATTATTTTGCTGTAAACACAAATGCTTTCTGCTGCTTCCTTTTGGCACTGAATTAATTAAAAAGGTGTGATGGGGCAACTAGAATTAAACTGCTGACTGATGTGGTGAACGAAAAGCTATGTCTCGAGCAGTTAAATCTTTTAACAGAATTCTCTCCTGTTGACAGTTATTCTTTCCAGGGTTTGTCTCCACCAGTGACACAGTTGTAACACAGGCAGCACCACAACGGGAATGTAAAACTGTTATTGATAATAATCAACACAGTGGTGGGTAGCGCCCATGACTACTGAGGCACAGGTGATGCCCTATGCGAAGGAATGGTCCTGCTCCTCTGGCTCCTGCTTATGTTTTGATCTTTCCTAGGCACGGCTTTGAACTAACAGTTTCTGACTGCTGCTGAAAAGCTGCACTTCTCCATGCCCATTCAGGCCTTTATCTCTCAGTTTTGTGACCGGACCCAAAAGTCAGCCCCAATATACTGAACTGATGTGTTGCCTGCATTTCATTACTTCACTTCTGCTCTAAACGACAGACAGACAGATTTCCTCAGCTTCGACTCTTGCTTCATACCTCTAATGGAAGACGGAGTTCTTATAATAAAACATAGCTATAGTGTCTTGGAAAAATACAGCACAATTATGACTTTGTTCACACCATTTAGTGGAACTGTGTTGTAGGAAGACGGTGTGTTTAGCTCTACAGATCTGGTCAAGAGGAACCCATGTACCAGCTGTCTTGTAAAACTGTCGGTATTCTCTGCTGTGGGTTCAGGCATGGGTAGACACTCCAGGCAGAAGATTAACATTGACTTATGTCCTATCTCGAATTTTTCTCCCTTCTGTGACGCCTGCCCACCCAACTGCCCCTCCTCTCCAAGCAGCTGCACTGACAGACTCTGCTTGTCCCTCCTCACGGCAGCAAAGGGGCAGAGAAGGCAATCTGTCACCGACAGCTTGCCAACGTGACAAAGCTGACAGATACAGCTCGAGTGGAACTATTGTTTACATAGTTCTGTATGCAATAGGACCAGCGTAGCCAGGTTTCCTATAGATACATCTTCCTGTTCCCCTTCCCTATGGCAATTGTCCCAGCTCCAAATCAGTATCCCTGATGACATTCTTTGGAAAAAAAAAAAAGTCCTTCTCTGCTGTAGCTCTTTTCCTCCCCTTTCCCCTCTCTGTCTCTTCCTCTTCCTCCTTCCACACATCCTCTGAGATGGACAAGGGCAGCTTTTGTTTCTGCTGGTGCTCAGTGCACAGGTGCTGGTTGCTCTGTCTGGGTTGACTGCTGGCCAGATACGCAGTGAGTTCACACTGCAGCTTTTCTCTACAGGGAACGTTACTCTGAATCCTTCTCCTCTAACTGGGTACTAATTGTCAAGAAACTGGCAGTTATTTAACAATTTTGACACCTCTTTCCACCTGTTACATTTGCTTGAAACTGAGCAGAAGTTACTGGGAGGGACATGTGAAGGATGGTCCAACTGAAACATGTCGCAGTCAAATATACCTATTGGAAATCTGACTAAAAAGAGTGGATCTAATAGAGATGCATCAATTTTTTCATGGGTATCTATCATACCCAGAACTATCAGAGTATATGTGATTAATATTTATAGCAAATGACTATTGTTCAGAAGTTTCACTGTGGGGGGTACACAGGTTTTTCAGTAGTTTTAAATCCTTTAGATGGAACATCTTTTAAATTCATATCGAAATAGAGCCCACTGAATGGCAAATATCCTTTAGTTCATACATTTAAAGACAAACTGTTGATAAGCTTGGATTTTTGCAGACAAAAGACACAGAGACACTTAAAATGTATAATTATATCAGAAAATAACATGTGCTGACCGAAATAGTTTTTCTCTTGCCCTTCCTGACTGGGAAAATCAGGAGAGAACAAGGAAACAGCTGGTCAAACACAGATGAATCAGAGTTAAAATGCACACAAACAGAGATTAAAGATGCTGGCTTTGCTACAGAACACCAGGACTGAAAACCCCTTATTTCAAATAAAACACAATCAGGAAAGGAAGAAGGTCTCCCGCATGAAACACCTGTAAAACGTGCTCCCATCAAAGGCAGAGTAACATAACAGACGTACCGTCTTCACTGGTGTGGGGCTCCGTACTTGCATCCTGGTCCACCTCCTCCAATGTACCATGTTCGCTGTATGGGCTGTCACTGGATGGAGACAGAAGGTCGGGCAGAGAGACAAACCACACATATCAGAAACATGCCGCCCCATGAGATTATTTAAAATTATTCTTACAATGTTGTAAAGTTATGCGCAACATAATTCTCACAACACGCTACGAATATGCAATTACTGAAGAAGCCTACACACCTCTCATTCAAATAACATCTTCTTTTATTAAGAAGTTCCAAGAACCTTTGGATCCTTTCATTTATAAAAAGTGTGTGCGTAGTGCTAAGAGAGGAGTAGGGGGAAGGTATCACAAGCTGAAATTTGGTAGGGTGGTTCGCAGCCAGAAAGCCAGTTTCCTATCTTGCTGTGTGCTCTGCACAGTACAGTTGGAATTCTGGCTGTGTTGGGCTGAACACAAAGGCAGCTTGCTCCACAAAATGTTGTAGGGAATCTCATCCTAACTGCCTTTGCTTAATGTTTTTTATGGCTAACACTTCAGTATGTGAACCTAAGTGCTCTTCTCATTTATCTTCATACTTCTGTTGTGTGTGAAAGCAATTCTGTATCACAGGAATTATCCAGACAACCAGCGTAATGATGTTGTTAAGGAGACAGAAGGGTAATATTCTGACTTACCAGTAGTCATCTCCAGCCATGCATTTTTCATACACTGGGCCATCAAGTTCTTTAGCATCCGGAAAAATAGCTTCATGATGGATGATGATAGTTTTGATTATCTCATTCACATGTGCCTGACAAGACACTTGGTCTTGTATGTCTGGAACAGGCATTAGGGTTGGCCCGAAACAAATGGCCAGGTTGTACGGATCCATCATGTTTTCATCACTGTACTGTGAAAGGCTGTTATAACAGAAAAATCAAGAAAAATTGACTTTTCCACTGTGACTAACCTTATTCTGAGAACTAGAGAAACTTCATGTTCGATCACATCTCAGAGATTTCCTGTTCTCCTTGACACTTAATCCCACATCAAGTAACAAGACAAAAAGAGGATTTCTTTATAAATAAAGGATTTCATTATAAAGTGAGTTCATAGTATACATATGTATGTACATATATGTGTTCCCACACTGCTGTGTTTACTATACACTGACCTGACAGGCTAATGTAAATGCATTAACTGCTGCTGCTTCTATCTGATCAGTGCTTATCCTTGGAGGTCCAAGTGGGCTGGATCCAAAGTGGGTACACATGCCCATCTTTTCTCATCAGACCTTGATGCATCTCTACCATTAACTGGCTGTATAACTTAGGCAGACTGTATTGTCTTCTGGAAGCAATTAAGTTCTAGTTTCTGCTTTCACTGTACAACCTAAAATCCCTGAGCACCTTGCCTTTTGCCCACAAACTTCCACTAGAGTTTCATTTTGGAAGCATCCGTTTTGGATGCCCTTTACCTCAATGTTGTTCTACACTCTGAAGCAGCACATGAATTATGATGTCTGGTTGTGTTTAAATACAGCATCATATTCCCTTTAGAAAGGGAAATTTAGAGAGTGTTTTTCATGTAGAAACAATGCAAACTGAAGAGGCAAACCTTCTAAATGACTCCCCTCATAATCAGCTTGTAAAATTTATCATGGTCTCCCCTTGGTTATGCCATGATTTATTATGATGTCCTGGGTGTTAATAGGAGACATCTTGTTCTACTGATTTATAAAGTGGTCCAGCCTTTATATGTGTGCAAGAATGTATAAAAAAGATTACAATTATCATCGTGAAACAAGTGAAGTTCTGCTGGTGGCTGGCAGCACGTGGTGCTCATCAGGGCTCAACACTGAGGCTGATAATGCTCAGTATCTCCATGAATGACCTAGACAACCGGATGGAGCACACGCTCAGCCAGCTTAGAGATGATGCCACACTGCGGCAGGGCAGAAAATACTCTAAAGGTCAGGGTTGCCATTTAGAAGGATGTTCACAAGATGGAGGAATGGACGAACAGGGATTTCATAAAGTTCAACAAGGATCAACACAAAGTCCTGCCCATGAGCTGGAATAACCCCATGTATTATTACAGTCGGTAGCTGACTGATGGATAGCAATTCCCAAGGAAAAACACTGGGAAAAGCACTGGACAAGAAGCTGGCAATGACACTGCAAAGAAGAGTAGTTGCCCTTTTAACTTTATTAGGAAGAGCAAAGCCAGCACCTCAAGGGAATTGGTTGTTCCTCTTCCATTTGGTTCTCATGAAGCTGCACATGAGGTACTATCTCTAGCCTGGAGAGACTGTCAAACTGGTGTAAGTCCAGAAAAGGACTACGGAGATGGCTGAGGATCTGGACCATATGGGTTATAATGTGAAATGGAGAGAACAGGGTTTCTTCAGCCTTTAGAAGAGAAGGCTACTGGACAATCTAGCTGGAACCTTCTACTATCAAAATTCCAAACAAGAGAGAGCCAGACACAGGTGTGCAGCAAAGGGGTGAGAGGCAACAGACAAAAGTCACAGAAAGGGATATTCCAACTGGAAACAGGAAGAATATTTTTCATTATAAGGGTGATGAAGCACTGGGACTGACTGCCCAGAGAGGCTGTGGATTCTCTGGCTTGAGCAACTTCATCTGACTTCAAAAGCTCTGAGCAGCAGACTAGACCAGATGAGGTCTGCCATGAGGTCTGGTGACTTCCCGTGGCCGAGCAGGCATAATTGCATATGCAAAAAGCAGAGCTGGATTTACAGAAAGTCAAACTATGGGAACATTTTTTCCTGTGGATGCATCAGGAGCAATTTGCAGGTGGTAAGGGATTTAGCCTGCTTTCTGAATTGCATTCCTGTGGAGAGCAGAGATGTAGATGACATGACCATGTAACAAGTACAACCCCATACAGCTGGTCAATCTGTAGAGGAGAAGCTGTGATATCAGCCTTTGAGACATTTACACAGACATTTACAGACATTACATCCCTGTGTCACTTTGCAGGGATGAATTTATGTTTCAAATGAATGGTTATTTTCATAAAACTTTAGATCTCTGCCCCTCTTTTAAACATTGTTTGAAAGTGGTTCAGAAATTACTAGAAGAAAGGAAATGGGAACAGTTGTGAATACAGGCACACACATATCACCTGGATGCAAAGACCCTGTTTCTATAGGAACAGATAGGATGAATGAAATTGGGAAGGTCACAAAGACAGAATGAATCAGCAGAGGGCAAATTTAGGAATAAAAAGAGGAAAAAGGCAATATGAAAACAGATATAACAGGAA
This sequence comes from Patagioenas fasciata, assembly GCF_037038585.1. Lineage (NCBI taxonomy): Eukaryota > Metazoa > Chordata > Aves > Columbiformes > Columbidae > Patagioenas > Patagioenas fasciata. The sequence goes on from NC_092520.1 coordinate 179,504,840, forward strand.
ACGCATAATATGACAGCAGAAAGAGAAAAGCCAGAACCAGGGCAAAGTGCATAAGAAGCCAAATTTTCAGTGACAATATTGGGGTCAGCAAAACAAGAAAGGGCTGTGAAGGACTGGAGGGAGAAACACAGTGTGATTGCCCAACCTGTCTTTTGTTTTCTCTTTGAGAATGGAGAAGTTTTTCTGGGATGATGAAGACACAAACACCACTTTCCCTTTCTCACACTATCCTCCTTCCAGCATCTGCCTGAGCGTTGCAATGTGAAAACCAAGTTACTTTATATCAAAGCATACATAGGGAGTGTATGTTCTCTATACTGGTAGCCCTATTATCAGAAAATAGAAGCAGCAACACAGTGTCTCATGCTGGCAGTGCCTAGCATCAAACATGTAGCTTGTAGTGCCTGTGCTTCTTGAATATGCTGTTTATTTTTCCTGTTAGGAGATTAAAATCAGCTTGAGATAAGGAAAAAAAATCTACTTTAAATTCAGTAAACTATTAATTGCAGTTTGTATTTGTTATTTCTCTTATCAGCTTATTTTGTTACCAGCTTTAATGCTGTAGCCTGCACTCCCCATTTCAGACAACACTTTAATCTGTCTTATTACAACCTTGCTCAGTTTTGGACAAATGCAATTGTAATTGGGATGAAAACTGATGTTTTCCTTCTATTTTCACTGCCAATTAGATCAGCTTTTGTGTTAAAAGGAGCTCAAATGTAAATTCTACATAGAGCATGAGTAAATCCAAAGAACTTCAATAGCAGCAGAGGAAGGTAGAGATACGGTATGCTAGGGAATTATAAAGCACTTACTGGTTGAGGAAGGCGAAGAGGTATCTCATCACTATAAGGACCGACCTGGGCAAAGTAAGGAGGAGTTTGCGGATGTGAAGAGCCCTCTCATAGAGATTGTCTATTCCTGGAAACAGAAGGAAGCATTTTAAGTTCCCTTTTATATGATGGTCTAAAATCACATTCAATCATTTTACTCAATTTACTTTGACTCTACCATCACATGTCCGTAGCCAATATCCTCTCATTTTGGTGTATTACAAAAATAAGATCTAAAAGTCCTTCTCCCTCCCACAGTTTAAAAGGAACATCTTTAGTTTAAGAAATCACAAATTTGTCCAAGTCAAACCCTGGCCATGTGCTCAGCCAGACAGCTCACAAAACCACAATACCAGTCCATAAATCACCTGGAGAGAACCAAGGAGAGATGTTTGCTCTCAGTTTCAAATACAGATTCATTCTCTTTATTTGAAGGTTCATATCAGGTATAATATTCCAATCACTGAGCTTCTTTAATGGGTTTTCTTAAGCAAATGTCCAGCTATAACTCTCTAAATGGCAAAGCAGGAGAAAGGCCTTATGTTTCATGGTATGTAAGCAACAAACAAAAAGATCACATGTGTTTTCCCAAATGATTTTATAGCAGTCTACCAAAATTCTTCTGAAGCAGGCAGAACAAGGTCAGCTTAACAAAAGCATCAGTTCCTAATGTCTTATAACAAGGATGCATTATCTTCTGTGTTGGCCAGAAAGGTTATGTGGCTGCAAGTGGTGTAGTGATAGGATAAAAGCATAAATTGTTTTTCAAAATCAGTAATATCTCAATTTTTTACTCAGTGTGTTTTCTGTGTAAATGACACTATTAGAAACAACCTGCAATTTCAGTAATGCTTTTTACGTCAGCCAAGAAAGTATGCTGCAATTAACAACATCTAAGGGAAATCTTAGCAGACTGCATGAGAAATAGTGTCCAGTGGCAACGAAATGGATACTCAGAAATGTGGAAATGAGAAATAGGAGCTGACTCCAACAGCTGAAAATGCATTCGTACCACAAAATGTGATATTTAAGAGTACATGTTTTAAATTTATACTTACACAAAAGTATGTAACTGTAAATAGAGTTCCTGGTGTTTGTGTTTTTTGGTATGGCTATTTGTACCAATTAGCATTTACTTGTAGATGCACAATCTGTGTTGACTTGTGTTTCTTAGAAGAACAACTAGTGTCTAGTAATTGGTATTTTGGTACCAAGAACTAAGCATATGCAGAGCACATCAGCAGCGAGAATTCTGTTTACCATGCAGAAGTGCTACAGTTCATTAGGAAATGCCAGTGTAGTAAATTGGGGTCAGAAATGTGTTCCTACACCTGCATTTACAGGAGATTCCACTGGATCGGTGGAATCCCACTGAATGGGGTGAAACTCGGAAAAGGACTGCTGACCAGTTTTATAATTTATAATCTAATGAGTCACACTGAACCCAAACTCTAGCTGAAAATCAGTTCAAGCCTTTACACTTTCTCAAGCAGAATATGAGTTGGAATTTATGTTTATGTTGCTGTTAAACATGGACTGCATGAATCAAGTAGTATTTCTGGTTACTGGTTAAGAACTGGAGTCCAGGGCAGGGATGTTCTAAGCCTGGGAGCTGCTTGCACGGCAAGGATGCGCAGAGCAACCACAATTCTCCTCTCCCTGGCCAGTGCACATCTTGGAGATGCCAATGCTACGTCCCCTCACTTCTGCAGCGTTGTGCCACACTGCTGTTCTGTGCAGCCCACAGACGTCACTTTTAGTGCAGGGCCTTTCTCCACCTCCCTAAACTAAGCCACTGCCAGGAGAAGGAGCCTGCCCATATCTTTGGTTCCTGCTCTTTCAACAGAAGGAGCTGCTGTTACAGCTGGGGCACCTTGTGAGTCTCCAGCTCAGCCTGCCTTCCCCCTGACAAGCCTGTCTGTGAGCCTCTGTACACAGTTGTAGGTCTGAGTGGTTTTGAGCCTGTGTGCATGTGCACAGGTGGGTTTTGTAAGGAGTGGGGCTGAGGGAGGGAAGTCAAAAGGTGCTCTGGTTACACCTTTCAGCACTCCCGCCTCAGCAGCACTGCTGTGCTATGTGGTGGCACTGCAGCTCCTCTCCAGCCTTTCTGCCCTGTGTGCTGGGTGTGGGAAGCTGGATGGAGGTTGTGATGCAACACCAGAACTTGCCTTCTGCATTACAGCCTCTCCTGGTTAATGCCTTGTGCTGCAGACCTGCCTCTTCCCGCCAGTTCTGGAGACTGGCCCTGGACCAGGTTCAGTCATCGCTGAACTCAAATCAGACCTCAGAAATGCACTGGCTGGGCTCGCAAGTGGGTCCAGCATCTCCTTTCAGCTCTCTGCTGCCTATCTGGTGCTCTGTCTAAATTGGCGAGCTAAACCAGGACAGGTCGCAGCCGGAAATATCAGCAGGCAGCTACCACACAGTGGTTATCCCACTCTCCTATGTGCTTTGTGGTCTGTGCCAACCGCAACTCTTCCAAGCAGTTCCTAGACATGGTTCACAGGATGAATGAGCCAGAAACTGGTTCCAGGAGGCAGCACGGACACGGCAGAGTAGTTACAGAGAGTCTGGCTGCATGGCCCGATGCTGAGCTATCCCAGTTGCCCTATTACGGGCATGATCAGTAGTGAGTACTAGCAGGTCACCTCCATACTGCAGCAGTTACAAGCTCTACATGCTGGAACAAGGTGTGTTTATTTCCAATACCTTCCTGCTAACCCAGCCCCAGTTTCCATGAAAGCCCCTTTATTGAAAATCCAAACTACTGCCAAGTGGTAAATTAATGTGCTTTCCACATTATTTCAAAAAGCTTTTCTTTCTCACCATTGATTTGGTTTAAAGGAGATAGGTAATCACATTATGTATTTGTGTGCTGCTTTTAAATGAGGAGCTAAATTTCATATTTGTTCGTGTATATGCAGTGTGTGAGTGTTTGTGTATGTGGGAAAGAAGGAATGAATGCAGAATGACCTTTCTGCATCCAGGCAGAAAGAATTTGCAGCTTTGCTGTCTCCCATGCAGAGGGAAGGGAAGGCATTGCTTTGCCTTCGCTGGCTTTGCCGAAGAGCCTCAGGGCAGAAAGGGCATCCAGGCTACAAGCTGGTTGCTGCGAGGAGCCACTGCACAGAGCTGGCTGTGCCTCCCTTCTCACAGCGCTTCTGGTGGAGGCCCTCTTGCCATTACTCTGATTTTCAAGAACTGTAATTAGCCCTTCCTCAGTGCCTGGTAAGGTATTACCCATTTCTCAGCTAAGAAAACCAAAGTGCTGATATTACATGACTTGTCCTAATAATGCAATTAGCTGCCAGGCAGAAACAGAAATCATGGGATTTGAAAACTGGTTCATTACTCTAATGATACAAGACTCACATTCTCAAAGACAAGCAACAGGACAAGCCTCTGGCAAGGCCAAGCACACTGAGAACTAATGTGTTTTTTCTGACTGTGGAGTGAAGGAGGGAAGGGAGATCTGTGTGAAGGACACATGAATATCAACCACAAATCAAAACTACTGTCAGGTAAATATCACTAACAGAGATGGCTATTACTTTCTAGTTCCCAGTTCTCCGAGTGGAACAAACCTTATGGAGCTCTGGTCCGACACACACAAGCTCTGGCTTTCCAGACCTGTCTCAGCCACAGGGGTCTAACCCACAAGCAGGAGAGTTTCCTGCAGCCAGATGAGAAGGTGTTTGGTGTAGGAACACTGCTCCTGTTGAAGTGGAGCTACAGGGCAGCCCAGAGCACAGGAGACATTTGTGGGGTGAAACAAGGGAAAGGGAAGAGGCCAGCTTCTGGGGCTTCATGACTATAAGCACTCTGTGGAAGAGCCAGGCACCTGTGTCCAGAAATATTAATGTATTTTTATCAGACAATAATTGACCAAAGCACTCTAATAATATAAGGAGGGAGACTGGTTTTCCATGTATTCATAAAATTATCTAGGCATCTAAGCATCAGAGGTGTTTGGGACCTAAGAAGCCTCCACCAGCTACCACAAAAAACAAAAAACAGAGAGCTTGAAGCACTCTTCAGAGGTCATTTATGTCTACAGTCTCACTCTGACTTCACACCAATCACCTCTGACAGACGTCTGTCCAACCTGTTCATAAAATCCTCTAAAGAGGTGGATCACAACCTCCACAAGAAGATCTGTTGAGGGGCAATCTTGCATTATTCTTGGAAAATACTTATTTCTTGATCTCCCATGGACTTCCTCTGCAAACACTCCTCGTCCTTGAACCGAATGAATGAATCCAGATGAGACTAATGTCATTGCATAAATGAAAGAATTACTTATCAGCCAGCTGCCTCTTTGTCAGCCACGGGCTAAGGACCAGTTCTCAAAAGCCTGAGAAAGGCATAAATCTGAGATACTCAAGCCATAAAAAGTGTGATCTTCAGCCTCCCAGACAGTGGAGACTACTCTGGAGAGGTGGTGTCACCTTTGCTTACTGCAGAGACACACAGAATCAATGAATGTCCACTTTTGTCTTCTAGGAGAAATAACACATTTTAACCACCTCGTGACTCACAATGAGGTTTTTACAAGGGCAGAGTCTAAAGTGAAAGAGATTGAAAGTGAACAATCTGCCTTCAGAAGAGTAAAGGAAAGCTGAGATGGGAGAAAACACAATATGAGCCACCAAACACAAATAAAACAAAACTAAACTATAAACGAAGACAGGGGTACATTCATCCTAAATAACGATATGAAAATGTAAATTGAATTTCAATTAAGTAATAATCCTGAATCAGTGGAGCATATAAAAGGCAATAAATATTCAAATATATAAATGGAGTGCTTTGGTGATGGAGAACACAAGACTTTTGCAAGAGAGCAGTTGCTGGTGATTTTGAAATATTTTGGGCCAACTGGACAGCTACAAACCTTCATCACTCTGGTTTAGCTAAAAATGCTACAAAAGCACTGTACTTTTCCTGGTCTTGGTTAAACGCATGGCCTCTCCTGCACTGGGGGTGAGAGGTTATCCAGCAAGAAGATTCACCCTGGGAGCAGCCAGAGCTCAGAAATGGGGAATTCTGGATCGTGTATGTTCTACCACTCTCTGTTAGCAGACAGTTTGCATGCACCAACATCAGTAGCAACAAAAGACCTGCAATTATTTGGCAAAGTGAAGATATTACTGATCACAACATGTGGAAGGAGAAACCTGATGGCAGCAATGAATGAATTGTGCTACAGTAACAGCTGTAGTGCAAGCTCAGCATATTTCACAGGTAAGGGTAGCAAAAAGGAGGAAGAAGAGAGAGAAAAATGGTAACGTAAGCCATCTCTCTCCTTTAGGATCACTGTTTTGAAGGATAAAACCCAATGTGGTATCACAATGTGGGAGTCACTCGCTACTTCCACTTGGTGTGGCACTAACTAATGGCAGCGAATGCCTAATGCGTATTTTACACACCCACTGAATGTCACATGGGATTGAGTTACACTTGCAGATGTAATTTTTATGGTCAATTTGCAGCTGACAAGCAATTTACGTGAATATGTATTAGTGCTGAAGTTAACAATTTATGCCTCTTTCCACTTTGGTAGATGAGTCCAATCCAACTCAAAGATATGTATATATTAACTCAGCAGTACCACTTACAGCTCTTTCAGATCTATTTAAGAAGGCATTACAGAAGGACAAACACAATCGTCTCCACTGTCATTTGGGGAAGGAAACCATTGCAATTTTGTTGAAACTTTTTCAGGAAGAGCTGACAATTCAGAATACAGTTTTTCACTTTTTAAGTAATGGGCAATAGTCTGGAAAAGTGACAAAATAATTTCCTTTCATAACATTTATAGCATTTATGCCTTTAGGTAAACAGGCACTGCTGGCAGCAAGGGACTGAAATGATGAAAATCAGAAGGAAAAAATATGTAAGTTTTCATCCATCCTGGCATCTTAGTGTATCAAATGTAAGGCAAGTGAGATGAAACCAAGAAGAATGACAATGACCTGAGCAGAAGCTAGGTGCTCTGGGCAGCTGTGTCTGCTGCTGCATTGCACAGCCACATATATAAAAGTGAACAGCAATTCAAATGTATAAGAACTGACACCAGGACAGGAGCTGCCATCCCCCAGCAGTGAAGGTGAGTTACCATCAGCCATGTAACTCCTATTACAAATATTTTGCTTGTGTTTGAACCAACCTTTTTTTTCTACAAGAAACCCAGTGCAACTCTCCTTTCTTCCCCCCCATCTCTATTTTAGCCCCCAGTTTGCTGAGTGCTGCTGCGAGCAATAGTAGCCACTTCTTTTGCTGAGAATGCAGAATTATGGCCCATAATCAGATGGATTCTTTACATTCTGTCCTACTTTTCATGCTTGCTCTGGAGAAACCATAATTCGGCACAAATTTTACCTAAAACAGTTCATAAGCCCAAACAGCGTAACATTGTTCTCATGAGTCTAATTAATACAAATTGCCCTAAAAGTCACAGTCATTTTGCACTGTTTCCACTGTATTTGCAAAAGGGAAAGCATTAAATCACAATGCTCCATTTCATTCGGAAATATATGCATAAATGCAAAGGAATTCCTCAGTGGCTGTACTGAGGAAAGGTTCATTTTGCAGCTGTAGCCTCAATTATGCTTGACATCCATAACTAAGCACTTCAATTTCAAGGGGTTTTTCACTGGCAACATCACATTTCCATATAAAATGTGTGACATTCCGCCCTTTTACAGTTTTATGTGAACATTAAGTTTATGAATTTGCTTTCTCTCCCCCACTTTTTATAACAATTTCTGCCAACAATTAAGAAAAAATGCACGTTTATCTTGAAAATCTATTTGAAAACAACTTAATGTTTATTAATTTCCCCATTGTTTATCAGACAGTGAATGCAATACGAACAGAGTATTTAAACCCACTTAATTAAAAATGTGAAACCTTTGTGCACTTGCACGTTGTGATCTAAAGAAGCTACAGTAATGTGTGTTCTCACAGACCAAAGGGAGTCTGGCCCTGCTCCCATTAACAGGAAGACTAACATACTTAATATGTGAGGCGATGTGAGCACAGGAAAATAAACTAATGCAACTATCACAGGTTCAAAGTCTGAAATAGAAGAAAAATCTTGCCTAGACTATCTTCCTTTTTGCAAGATCTACAAAGCGTTAAGGTTAAAAGACAGCAATGGAAAGGGTCTTTGAGAATGGCAGTTTTTGTTAGTACATGCCACGTAGGTGCTATTTGAACTAAACTGTGACAGGTAGTAAATTCTGAAATGCTTGTTGTTTTATTTAAAAAAAAAAAAAGCGTCTTATTCCCTGGAAGTGGTGGGCCACTTAAGGAAGCGTGTAGACCAGGTACACAGCTGTAAAAACACTCCACCTCAGGATTCTCAGATAACGAGAAGATGCAGACACACAGCCCACTGTTCCCAGCAGGCAGCTCTGGGGCTTGCTGTGGGTGCAAAGCACAAGAAAGGTTCTTTCTCTGCTCACACCACATTCAACCCTCACACCGTGACAACACAAAGTAAAACCACCCCAGTGTGTTCAAAGAGTAAACCCATTTTGTCCTGCCTGTTCCAAAGCGACCGCTCCTCCCTGTGTTGAAGGAAGGCATTGATGGGACACTTCAAAGTGCCCCTAACAATAACCAAACCAAACCACGACGAAACCATCCTCGCCTGGCTTCCTCCAAATCATGCCAGAAACAGACCTGGGACTCTTACAACACATTATCAGGAAGAAAATCCTCTGTTTTCTTCTGTACCAGCAATAGCAGAAGTCAAACCTAGTATAACCACTCAGTCACTACACCTCATCTTGACAAGGCGCCATAGAGATGATAATCCAGGTTTATGACAGCCTCAGAGAACAGCCAGTGTAAACCAGGATCAGATGGCAACACCTCTCTCCCAATAACTGTGCCATTTAAAAAGGTGGCTGGGAAAAGCAGTGACATTGTTCCAGGCTATTGGTTGTTAAGGATTTCAGCTTCTACCCCTCTTTCCAAATACTGTGGCCTGTCTTCAGAAGCTTCAATGGTGAACGGAAATTCCTTGAAATCATCCAGGTTCCTCTTCTTGGAAGACATTTAAAAGATTGTTTTGGGCAAATATTTTTGCATCTCCTAGGCATTCACTTGTATAATAGTTGTAAGCCAAATACTCATTCTTGTTATTTTACAATTCTATTTAAAGTTCTTCAACACAGCAGAATGCAATACCATCTCCACATACAAGTACCATCATTTCTAGTTTTCATAATGCTTAGTCAAAATAATAAAGTCATAAAGAGATCCAATGGGCAGAATCTGACAGCAAAAATTTTGAAAAGGAAATCTGGTACAAATGTTTAACGATGGAAGTGATTAATTGTTTGAACAGCTTATCCAAGGATGTGGTAATTTTCTGTCAACAGAAGCCACTAAATCAATAAATTTTTTCCAGCACACTTGCTTTAATTCATCGAGAAGTTATGGAAATCAGTGTAGGATTATTAGGTAAAGTTCCATCATCCCTGTCATGCAGAAATTCACTTAGTCAAAACGGTCCCTTTTTAGATTCCAATTTCTATGACTCACAGACATTTTCTGGGCTGTGTTACTGCAGTTAACTAAAGCTGAACTCAGGCAGAACCAAGCTGATGCTTCCTAAAGAGACAACGTCCCCCTCAGCATCAGGGATCAGACTGCTAAACTGCAGTTTTGAGGTCCTTCAGGACTCCTCAGTACCACTGAGCCTGTAAAAAGCAACAGCTGCAAAAAAGCAGCAAAAAAGGAAACACAAAATATTGCACATGGACCTGATCACAGGGATCCACGTATTTGTAATCTCCAGGTTGAATTACTGCAATCCTCCTTATCTGGGAAGGAAACCACACACATTGGGTTTCCCCAGCAGTGAGCAGAAAAGCCCATCTGATGGTCAGCCCAAGACACTGTGCACACATTGATCTGCATTCTTGCCTGCTGGGCTGAGACCCCTTTGCCAAAATAACAGTTTGGAGAGAGCCTGCCCTAACTAATACCCCACAGGACTGGCCCTTGTCTCCTGTGAAACCCTCCTCCATTTGGCTGAAGCAGGCATGTTACAAAAGAAGGGCTGAAAGGAGGAAACTCTTCCACAAAGCTCACACCTCTGACCACTTCTGATGAATCTGCAGGGAACAGTAAAGCTACTGATGGGTGGTTTGGCCTCACCCTTCCTCAACATCTGCAGGGATATGCGAACTAGAGGAGGTTTGGTGCATGTCAGAGCAATTCACTCATCCACTGAGAACTTCCTAAATTACTACAACCTCTTTGTGTCCAGCTATGAACACCAGCAGTGCCCAGACCCCTGCAATGCTCCTCCAAGGCGCCCCCTATGACGGGTTCTCTATGGGAAGGCAGAGTGGGCTCTTCTGCAGACAACATGCAGCTGCTCCCCTCCGCTCCTGCGTGGAAGGGTTTTCCTGCTGGTTTTAAGCTGAGCACAATAAAGGTCTAGAACCACACAATGTCAAGCAGTTGGTCATTTATTCACCAGTGCTGACTTCAAGCTGCGAGGCACGAAAATCTTCGTGGAAAGTAACGTCCTCTGTTTGCATGGTCATGACTTCATTGCCTTCTGTCTGCCCCAGTGCACAGAGGAAAATACTAATGCGTTTAAATTTAACTGTTTCTTGTATACCAAAAAATATCCTTCCTGCCCTATTAAACAAAGAGTTTTACTGTACATTAATCCCACTGGGAAAAGGGAACAACCACAGCTGTGAGCATGACTAATAACTGACCCAGACTGATACAGATGGCAAACAAATTGTCTCAGAAAAATCTGTGAAGTTAGCTCCTTTTTTCAGGCTGCTATTGGATATATGAAAGTAAAATTCTATTGAGAAAGAAATAGAGATTTCTACTTACTGATACAAGAAATAAGATCATTAAATCTTTCCTTAGGAAAGACAGGATTTTCCAGCCCTCGGAAATAGAGCTTCAGTACTCCAGCAACTGAGTTAATGTCATGGTTACTTTGGTCATCTGCCAAAGGATTTTCACCTTAAAAAGTAAATAAAGTGAATGAAACACACATGCAGGAGCATTCTTGCATGCAACATTTTTATAAGTGAGTGACATTTTGGTTTTTTTTTTGTTTTTAGTGTGTGGGAGGTGGCAACGCAAGCATTCAAGTAAGATAATAAACACTGATTTAGGAATCCCCGGGCTATGATTAAACTGAAACTGGCAGCCTAAATAAAGCTTCCTTTAAATTACACAATCTATTGATCTCTTAGATCCTGAACTTCCAACTACGTATTTATGGACACGTTTTGAACTACAGTTGGTAAAATAAAAAAGCCAAATGGTCTTATTTGAATGGGGTTTCTCAGACTATTCTTTGGGAGCTTACATAAAGCAAATTGAGTTAGATAGCTCTTTTGAACTGGAAATCTGTTTTCATTCTGAAAAATTAAAACGTTCAGGAATACATGCAAGCATTCTGTGAAAAGACTGTATAGGAACTGAAACCTCAGCCATGGCTGAACTACATGTAACTTAAAAGACTTAATCTTCATTCTGAAACATTTTAAAATGTATGCATCTTCGAAGATATTCTGGAGAATACCACCACCGAGAAGAAGCGATTAACAATAAGGCAGATTTACAAGCTGGAGAATAGGAGAACATGGCTTCACTAGCAAGTAAAAACAGCTGCCTCACGTATTTTGTCAAAGATGAGATCAGGTTAAACAAGATACATAACTAATCCTGGAGAGAAAAATACTGTGCATATTTTTTTCATGCTTTTAGTCACAAGACTTATTGCTCCAAGGGTTTTCTCATTAGCAGATGATCTGCGAAAGGTTTTTCTGGAAATTAAAAAAAACCCAGCTTCTAAGAGCCAAGAAAAGAGAATGTAAGATTAAAAAAAAATGTAACTAGTATTGTTTTAACACAATTAGGGGTTTGCTGGATCCTGGTCCCCCTAGCAGAGCAATCCCAGAGCTGGGTGTTGCAAACCACTCATGTTTAAAAAGCTGTTTTTACTTCCTAGTATTTTTCCCATGATTTCTCCTCTGGGGCTGAAGTTTCCTTCGAGAATGAAGCCACTGGTTGAAAAAGGAACGACCCTTTCACAGCCCTATTCTCATTGATTGTGATGCCACTTTGGCAGAGGAACCAGAAAGCTGAGCACTCATACTCCAGAAGATCAAGTAACAGGGTTCTCAAATTGCATTACGTAGTCTCTTGAATCTAATTAAACCCCATCATCTCTCCTTTCTGATGTTCTTTAAAAAAAAATATAGACAAACTATTATTTGCAGTTTATCATTAACAAAAGATTAACGCTTACAGTTGATTCAAGAGTCATACGCCTCATCTAAACAAAACGAAAAAAAACTTCCAGCTCCTAGAACTTAACAGGGTAAAAACATGTAGGTGTCATCATTACACTTCATCTTTAAACATATGATGGTGCAAATTTTTAGGTGCGGTACACAAAGGGCACACAAACTGCTTAAACAGTCAAGACAGTAATTAGAATTTAAAAGATTTTTAAATGTCAGATATTAAGGTGCTCAAATAAATGAAAATGCAATTACCTCTCTCAAATGAATTTTTAATATCATTCACTTCCACCTGGGAACCAGACACTCTAAAAATTCCCTGATGCTGAAGACCTGCAGCAAAGATGGGAGACAGTAGTGAGAAATTAATATAGTTTTAAAAATATTTTTAATCTCTATTCTAAAGACAAAGCTGTGGTGGTAAATACACTACATAAAAGATGCACAAAAATGTCAGGGCAGTAATGAAATGACATACTATGTTTCAGAGCTTACCATATAGGTTGATAAATCTGATACAGCTTTCCACGATGAGAGGAATGACTTGTCCTGAATCCTGGAAAAACAGAAGCAGAAAGAGTGAGCTGCACACCAGAAAGAGGAAACCTCCCTACTCTGGACTGAATGTGAAAATGCATTTTCTTGGTCAATCCAGATGGACATACAGTGCTGGCAAAAAAACACATAAGAAAACATATAGTTTCTAAGAGAGTTCTCTTCCCATTTAGGGAAGGAGGGAAAGGAACAGGTGAAGAGAAAAGATTATGGTTCTTCATCAAAATAATTGAATTGGGAGCTTCAGAGACTTCATTCTCTACCTATGCCACTGTATCTGGCTAACACTGTATGTGACATCTAAGCTCATGCATGTGTTTTAGATTTTTGAAGCAAAATGAGTTAAAGCAGTGAATTTGCCTTGTATAAAGTTTGTCATTAAGAATAATAATTCATGATGAAGATGATCTCTCTGCATCCATTTAACTTACCTTTCTTTTTCTGGTGGAGAAAACCTTACATGGACCTAATTACACAGGACCTAATTCCTTGAGTGTTGTTTTTTTTTTTTGTAAAAATGTTGATCACAAACAGCTGACAAAACCTCTTCTGGACCTGCTGGACTATCAGCCGAGTTCTTGGAGTCACCAAATGACATTGCATGGGGTATACCAGGTGCCTCCTATGTGCTCTGCTGATCTGCGTGTCCTAACACGGGGCAGATGATGGCCTGGCACGTTGGTTCGAGCTGCTCGAACCGGCTGGTGATACACTGGGTGGTCAACTGCAGCCCCTGCGAGCTGAGGATACGGTTCAGCTGCCTCTTCTGTAGGCACAAAAGATGCTGGGAAAGGGAGGACACAGCCCACACCTCCCCACCTGCAATGGGCAGAGCTCAGGAGCCAAAGCTCCTGGTCTCAGCCATGATACAGCAGCAGGATACAGCTGCATCTTCAGTTAACTAGAGGTGTTTTAATAAAGGAGAAAAAATGTGATGTGAGGGGGAGAAGACGACTATACACTGATTTTCGGCGAGTTATTTGTCTTTTTCTTTTAAACTGCTGATTTTCCAAAAGAACTGTCACAGTCCTTTGTCTGTGTGTTTTGGTACTTTAAAAAAATAGATGCATTATCCTAAGCACATTAATGACTACACGTCATCAAATATTTATTAAAGGCACAAATCATATGATTAAAAATTATTTAGAAAAGTTGGTGCTTATGTTGGAAAAATTACTGTTTCATCAATAATAGGTACCTTTGAAATTCTTGCCTTGGAAGCTATAATTTTTCTTTCCAAATGAATTTCAAATACGTAAACACTCAGAGAACTAACTTATTCATTTGAAAGTTTAATATAAAACCAGTCTGTATTACAAACTCATGAATTCAAAAGCACCCTGTAACTCAGAATACACATTTCCTCTTACAGACTAGTCCTTCTTTTTCGTGCTAAATTACACTAATGGGAAGTTTATGAATGATGCCCAAGTAGAAGAAAAGCCAACTACTAAAAAAAATTTGAAAAAGAACACACAGTGAAGCAATGAAACAATGCACCTCTCAAGACAACGTAACTCCCAATCTCCTGTGTGCTCCATGTTGTTTTAGTGGTGCTTACAAAAGACTGTACCGCAAATTACACTATTTAAATTGTGACTTGTCTTTTAATCTAAAACCAAGCAAAGACTGGCTACCCAAAAATCAGTAATGTCTCGGTGACCATCTTCTGTTTGAGTTGTGTCATGATTTAGTAACAGCTGAATAAAAAAATCCCATGTAATGGGTCAGTTGCTAAAACCAGGAATACTGTCATCTTCACCAACACTGAGCAGACTGGCTCTCCAAAAAAGCAGTGTATTAGAAAACATGCACAACATGCACCCGTGTCTCCTGTTAGTACACTGGTTCATGCAAAGAATATAAAGCCTCGGAAAATACAGTGTTTGCAGTAAGAAATTACAAAAAGATAAATTACGTTCATACCTGTTTTTGGAGAATCTGTTCAGAACCAGGCACAACTTTGTAGTTAAGTAATTTCCTGAAATAATCTAAATGAACATCTTTGCATTTTGGATCTAATGACTGGAAAATACTTTGAAGTAACAATCTGCGTTGGTGAAATGTCAAGAACAGTGACCCTACCACTGCTGTAAATTTAATCTGACATGTGTAGTCATGAATGTATGTTTGGGGCTAATGATAATTTCTTATGATGCAAAAATGTAACAAAAAGCAATTTGGTGGAATTCTGTACTTCACTAGCTATAATCCTTTTGAGCCTGTCAAAATGACTCATCTCTATCAGGAATGATATGGTTTTTGGGCAGGGATGCTTTCCTAGGTTAGCTCTCATGCTGGCAAGCCTGTCATAAGGCCATCAGCTTTCTTTTCCTCTTTCCTTTTGAAAAACTAACCATGTTGGATTCTCCACTTGTAAGTAAGCCCTGCAACCCACGCTGCCACATAGCATATCCCTCTTCCCTGTGAGGGAAAATGATGGGGTGGTTTATCTCCCAATTTGCCCTGTGCTTCTCTAATCCAGGGGCTTTTTGTTGTGGGAGTTTCTGCTTCTTTGCCTACTTTCATCCTTGAGCAAGGAACTGTTTATGATATTAATCTCCTGCACTGCGTGATGATTTCCTGAAAGTCTTTGCACCTCACAGCACCACCTGCATAATAGTAATAGTTTTCCCTACAGTTGTACGGAGGGTGGCTGAAAGCTCTGTTTCAAGACAGCTAAGCTGTTATGGTGCCAGTGAATGCAGTATGTGCTCTTCAAAGTATTTGCTGATAGATATTTTGTGCAGGAAGAAAAAAAAATCCTAGTAACATTCAAACCCAGTTCACAAGTCAGGAATTTCATTCACTGCATTTATGAATGTATTGTTACATATTTTTTGAAGATTTCCTTCCTTTAGCTCTGTCAGCTAGTGTCCAGAGGCAATAATTGATTGTGATGGGCAGGTGCTGTTAATGAATAAGTGAATATCTGTCACTCCAGAGTTGTGCTCTGGTTCAGTTTTGTCTGTTGTACTTGTAGATTCATTTCTTAATGCAAACTTCTCCCTTCAGGTCTTTGAAAGAACTAATTTTGAGCCAGGCGTGAATGCAACCCGAGGGCAAGGCGGAGATGGTTCTCTTGTCACCAGAACTATACCTGATGTCTCGTGTGAGAGTTCCTTCGGCCTCGGCTAGAAGTATTATTAGGAATAAAAGTATGAGAAAGAAGAAGATAGTAAATACAGCAAAGATACAAGATTCAGAATAGCGGTGATCACAATTTCACACAATATAATAAATTCCTAAAGTCACAGGAAATCAAAAGCTGGATGTCAAACCCAGGGTGATTCTGCCTCTGCACAGACTTTAAATGCTGAATGTAATGAAAATGGCAAACAGGAAATTGTGCTAAGTCGTGGGATGCACCACTACGTTCTATCTTCTGCATGATGCTAAGTTTCCTAACAAAACCAGGCGGCCAACACTATCCCTACTTGATTAACAAAATTGTAGGGAGGCTAACATGAAAAACGAATCCCCCTCTTTCCCTCTGACTTCAGGAAGTATTATATTGATCAACCGGGAAAGAAAAGAGCCCCAGAACAGATTTAAACATAATGATCTGCCTCAGCTCACGTGAGGTGGTGACCATTATAGTAAGAAGTGTTGAGATCAGCCACTGGGGTGGCTGGTGCCAGTACCTTGATGAATGACTCCAAATCACCATTAAACAACTTAGCACTATATTGTGATCGGGGTCTGGGCTTCCTGTGTTTCTGGGGCTTAGGGGGAAGATTTGGAGGCCTAAGGGAAGGGAATATGATTACTGAGCAAGGTAATTAAGTCACACAATAAAATGAAATATCTGTAAGCTCATACCAAAACAGTAAAACATTGTAAGGGAGAAATAAACACAGTACTTATAAAATTAAAGACTTTCCAACAAATTTAAATGTAACAGTGATTAAAGGATAGAGAACACCCCCATTAAAAACGTACTACTTATGGATAAATATTGACATTTTTTATGAACCCCTGCTTTGCAGTTTTACCATACACATTTATTCCAAACACTGCACAATCGGAATGGCCCTTTTTGTTGCGGTCATGCATGAAATGTGCAGCAACCACTGCAATTCATCCTGCCACCGTGGCAGAACACAGGCCACTCGAAGCACCTCTTATCAAGCAGAAAAGTTGCATCATGCTGGAGAAGCTCCAAATGCAAATTAAAGCTGCTCAGCACTCTCCTAATGTTCTTCAAAACCAAACTGTCTGCATTTTGAACTACAGCCAGGATGGTTAAAGAGCTTTAGCCTCCCACATCCAACCATCAGCATCTTCACACAAGAAAAGTAACACCTTGCAAATTAGCTAAAGGAGTTAAAAGAATATCACCAACTTGAAACAAATAAACAAAAGGAGCATAAAGAAAAAAAAATAAAAGGAAAAACACACAAAACTTCGGTCAGTAAAACGTTTAACTAGCGTGTAACACGTGTAATGACTATAACTGAATATAACTAAATATCATCCTCTAGGTCACAACGGATTTTGTGAATGTCAGGGCACTCTGCATGCCAACAGCATCGCTAGCTCCCCTGCACCAGCAGTCCACTGTTTCTATAGATTTTTCAAGAATTAGCAAAAAAAATCAAATGTTTTTGGGGAAACAGTGAGGAACAATAATGCATAGAACATTAAGTGGTGGGAATTTGGTCTTTTTGGGTACTACCTGCTATTTTAAACTCATCTTTAAAAATAATCTCTTCCCTGCTACAATTTAACTTCGACCTTGAAGAACATTGCCATCTGCATGTCTTACAGTCTGGACTTGACTTAACTGTGGAGCAACAGGCAGGTCCCAGACAGAGCGGGGGAACTGGTGATGAGGAACTCATAGGCAGGCCCTACTGCCTCAAAGTTTCTTTTCCTAAGTGACCAGCTGTGAGACGATAGGAGGTAAGAAGGTTTCAAGCTGCTTCCTCACTTTACTAAGGTAAAATCATTGCCTAAATGCATCATCTTCTTTCAGCTGCTTTCAAAGGAGGGAATTTAGGATGATGTGAGCCTGATGAGTCACCTGCTTCAGAATCAAGAAATGACATTTTTCTCATTAGACATAAGCTTGCTGATCTCCATGAATTTCTGGTAGCATCTGAGTGCACAGTTAAAGGGCACAGGTCTCAGAATTAATGTCAGCAATCAGGAAGAATGCTCTGATTTGTTACCACTTTTCACCCAGAGTCATGTAAGGAAAGAAAGTGAGTAAACACAGCTTTACAGATCTAAAATGGACCATGGAGTAACGGGAGAAATGCCGGTCTGAAGTCTGTAGAGATGTCCCCAGGAATATGCAGGCCAGGCCAAAGATGTTACACAAAAGCAAGTGGCCCAGCAAAGGCAGAGCCAGAGCTGGATCCAAACTCTTCTTAGTTAGGAGGGCAAGACCTTTTTTTTAAAAAAAAAAATTCAAAGGGGTGGTGGTAAAGTAATTCCTGCCAGGAAGCAAAAAGGAGAAAGAGAAGTCATTGAGCAAAGATGTATTGCATGGAAAGGAAAGAGTGAGACCTGGAAAGTTCGGCTGGATGTTCCTGCCACCACCATGATGGGAAGTGTGGTGCCTGTACTGGGGATACACACAAGCGGCAACTGCAAATCCAAACTGTTGCCATTATCCCCCACAGTCTGACAGCCTGGGGGTTGCAGTGTGCTTGTCTGGGACTATAAAGACACATATTCTTCACCATGAGGGTGGTGAGACACTGCAACAGGCTGCCCAGAGAAGTTGTAGATGCCCCATCCCTGGTAGTGTTCAAGGCCAGGTTGGATGGGGCTTTGAACAACCTGGTTTAGTGGCAGGTGTCCCTGCCATGGTAGGGGGGTTGGGACTAGATATTCTTTAAGGTCCCTTCCAACCCAAACCATTCTCTGACTCTGTGATTTAAATATCCAACACGTGGCTGCTGGCAGAGGCAGGTATTCCTGACCAGAGTGAGGTTATCAAAGATGCAGCCTGTCCCCTACATTCGTCTCTGTATCAGGTTCTTCTGAACTGTGTATCCTGACCAACTGAGTTACAAACCATGAGAGGCAAGGTATATCTTGCAACTGAAAAAAAAAAAAAAATTAAATTCTAGCACCAAAAAGCCCCCTGCAGCTTTTAAATTTGATATGTGATTCACTAATATTTTTAGGGATCTCCCAGCTTGTCTCACCCTTGACAATGGCCTAAGCAGCTCACAAGAATGAAGCAGATGAACGGCCTGGTCCTTTACTCATCAGCATGCAGGAACAGAAATGCTGAATGTTAAAACATGCAGGGCCTGTACAGAATTTGTGTAACAACAGCAACAATGTTATATACTCTTACAGATTTGCTCTAAAATTTGTGATTTCTAAGAGTTTAATCCATTTGTAACTCTAAATTGAGTAAAATAAAAATATCTTACCTTGTTGTCATGTACTCAGCCCTGTGACCTAGAAAAGTTCAACACACAGGAAACAAACATCTGTAGGTTTCAGGTAGATTTTTTTGTATCTAAATTATGTTTAACAAATTACTTATAACCCTAACTTTCATGATATAGAATTATACAACAAACAGGGCAGTGCAATTATCTACCTCTCCACAGATACATTTAAAATACAAACACAACCTATGTTATGGAACAACTTCTAAGAAACTTGCATTAAAGAGTCACTTGATACTGTAAACAATTTCAAGTAAAACCCCAAACAACTTCTATTGTTTGTGCTTATGTGTTTTAGTGGCTAAATCAGTATGGAAATGGAGCTGCACCAAGATTAGATTACATCTCCCCTTGTGCCTTAACCTGTTCAGTGCTGAAAATACAGAGCTCTAGACACCAATGGCTTGCTGTTGAAAGACTTTTTCCTCTCCTTTGTCTACATATTGCAGGAAAAAAAAATAATGCTACCACTGGGAAACACCACAGAGAAATGCAGAGAGCTGTAAAGAAGCAAAAACCGTAGTCTAGAAAGGTTTCTGGATAACCTTTGCAGAACAACAGAACAGCAAGTTAGGCATGTGCATCGTGTCAACTCATGATAATGAAAAGCAAAATGAAACAGCAGGAAGGTCATGGTATGATAAGTTCCAATCAGCCTAGTTTTCCCAAAGGGAGATTGTGCCCTACTAATTTATGAGAATTCTTTGAACGTGTCAGTAAAATACCGTATAAAGGAGAACAAGTCAAATTAATTTACTTAGACTTTCAAAGGCCCCTGATAAGTTTCCTTACAAGAGGCGACTAAAGCAACTAAACAGCCATGCACTGAGTGGCAAAATATTCTCATTGATCAAAAACTAATGAAAAAAAGGGAAAGCAAGTGGAATTAAATGGTCTTTTTTCATCATCACAAAAGTGCAACAGTAATTTGCTCAAGCCTTCCCACCAGGATCATTTACGTAATACATAATACACTTATTAATTTCTTGGGGAGATCACAGCAGCTAAGGAAGCAGAACACTGTGCAGATGACTGAAACACTTCTGTGTCAAGTCCTGACAAAACTGTGAAGCCCTTCAAAGGGGTTTAACCATGTTAAGGAACAAGACACACAACGGCAAATGAAATTCAGTATTGACGGGTTCACGTAAGATATTGGGGAAGAAGGAATTAAACAACTATGCAGCTAACGGAACAACGGATAGTTTTACTGACTCTGAATGTCACTCTGAGCATCACTTGGGATAGGTCTAAGTAAATTGCTCACTTTGAAAGTGACATCAAAAAAGCTTGTCAGACTGCAGAAAGATGGAAAACAGTGATATGCAAAATGTAACACTATCTGGCAATGTCCAGGTGCACCTGAAATACTGCACAGTTTTGAAAACCCTAATCCGAACATCTATTTTGCAGTACCAGAAGAGCGAGCATCTGCAGAAGGTGGTACAAAGAATAAGCTCTCTGGCACTAATAAGACATGTGAAGATTGTTGGCACCTGTTTTAGAGAGGTGAAAAGGAGGGATGAAAGAAGAGCAGGTGAAATAACCTGTGACAGAAAAAGGGTAAGCGAGGGACTTCTGCCTACTTGTGTAACCAAGGAAAGTTCATTGAGACTAAGAATCCCAATAATAAATGCTAGTAAAAAAAAAAAAAAAAAGATGTTTTAAATCATGAGTCTTGGGGATTTTAAACACATCTCTGATATTAAACAGATTAGGGCAAAAACGATCTGAGACACAGGGGCAATTTTTTTTACAACTGCTTATTCTCTTTGTTGCATTTCCCTTCGCTTTGTTCATTTGTTCATTCAACAGATGAGCCTTGGGCCAGAATTAATATGAGTATCAGTGTGCTTCCTATGTTTAGTATCAATTTCATTTGAGTATTTCTCATTCACTTTTCCAAATTTGTAGATGCAGACTCAGCACAGAGCACTTCATTATCTCCCTTGTGCAGATCATGAATATGTATCTGCTGTGTCCTTAAACAGCAACAGACTGTAGTAGGTAGGTGACGCACTGGAATAGAAGCCAAATGCTGTCAACATTGTGGACACCAGACTGGAATCTGGATTTATTCAGCCCACATCCTTACACTGTACAGGTTTGAATAAAAGCAAGAGAGGGTGCCAAAGGAAAACTTGCAGCTGAGACAATCCTCCCTTTCCCCCCCGTTCTCCTCTGCACTACTTCGTATTGCACCCTGTACTCTTTGTCTGCTGTGTTGTGGACACTAATGCTGCCAGAAAAGGCAGCTTGAGTGGAGGAGGGGAGCAGTTTGATTCCTACAAATTATTTTCTGTACTAGCTACAGCAATAATGTTCTTAATTCCACTGTAATTTTACCCTTTCAACCATCTCCATTCAAGAAAGATACAGAACCCAGGTCCTTCTTCCCAGGCATGTGCACTGTAATGCAGGACAGGCCTCAAAAGAAAGGGGTACTTGAACTTTTTAACTTGTAAGAATGATGGCTTTTTCTCAATGTGTCAACTTTGAATGTGGATGTAGATGTGTTTGAACCACTATTTTTATGTCCTATGGTATGATGATGCAACAACTATGTGCAAGCACACTGTGGGCAACAGCAGATTAACTGCTTGGGGTTACAGCTGGTGGGTCAAGGGGAACTCTTCAAACAGAACAGTCTAAATGTGCCTGAGCACAGCAGAATGGCCCAGGGCCTGACGGCAATTTATCACTTAGGTCACCCTGCTGAGAAGTTTTTCTTTGGATGTCCTTTCATACGGTTCTTTCCTTATTTCTTTCCAACATGCATTAGCAATAGATTCTGTTGCCTTTTATCTTTCTCCATTCAGCAGGCATCTTACTGGGCTTCCAAATAACATTCACTTTATTTTTCCAAATCCATTTTCTGTGAGCCTTTGGAGGAAAGTTTTCCTCTTTTTTGACTAATACCAGCTACACATTGTTTTGCGTGAATTAACTACTCAACACACACGTTAAAAAAAATCCTATTAAAGAAAAGCTTCCATGAGAAAGAACATAACATAGTCAGTTGTCTAAAACCAGCTACCATCTTCTACAGTCCAGCCTTGCAAGAAAATGCTTTTTATTTCCTACCTGCCTCGGTCACTCCCTGGACAGGGGCTTTCTTTGGGTCATAGCCACTGAAATATTAATAGCTCTTTAGGCACCTCCACAACTGGATTTGTGGATCTGGGTTTTTGTATTAAAAGCAAGAAGAGATCTGATTAAGAACACATTTTTGGCAGTAAAAAGAAAATAAACTGACACATCCTTCAGAGACACTCTGTAGAGAACAAGTTTCCTTTCTTGAGTCTGAGCATTCAGGAGAGGATTTTTACTCTTTGCGGTGTAATTCACTTCCTCTCAAGTCTGTAACACTCTGTGGACACTCCTCAAGGTTTGCAGTGTGATTTTCCTTTTCCCTTTGGTCCATGAGGAAGTGCCTGCTGGGACAGCTGGTGAGAGGTGGGATGGAACTGTGCATAGTGCCTGATTCATGACTGCCCTCATTCAGCTTTACTTAATTGTAAGAGACAATTTTCTATGCTTAAAAAAATATCACTCTCCCCCAACTCTTAAAAAAAACCAAACAACCCAAGTCAACAGAAATCATTGGGAAGCAGAAACAGTGCATTTGTCACTGCTCTTAAATCACCCTGCACTGGCTGTGTCAGCTCTGCTTTCACACACAGGATTTTTCATTCAACAGTTCCATTTCCAAATATAGTCACTTGTCTGAATGCCTGCATAGTGGAAGTAAATACCTACTGAAGAAATAAAATCAATGTATAATGTGTAGTCTTATCACCACACCAAAACTATGACTGGTAAAAATCAAATCTATGCTTACTGGACAATTAAGCTTTAAGTTTCGTAATTTTTTCCTGCATACTGCTGGCATTTCAGCAGATTAATTGTACAGTCTGGAATCCCTTTGCAGTTTATTGTCTGATCTTTACCTTCTCCAAGTGTCCTCTGCAGCAAGTCATGTTTTGCTTGAAGTTTTGTGATGAGATTACTACCTTCCAGATATTCTCTGAATTTCTGTAGAGATGCAGATCAATCTATTACTATTTATGGCATATAAATTCCAGGAACTTCTGCATGATGTTTACTTCACATGTTTGGTCTGTATCACATGAATGAGGAAGCAACTGACATACCATGAAATAGAATTGCTCCGTTTCCTGCTGGTTGGCTCTTCTTTTTGCAATGCTGGGCTTACTCAGGTATGTCTCAGAGACTGTTGACTTCACAGACTCCGTTGAGCGACTGTGCTGGAAACACTCTGACACATCATAGTCTTCAATGGTGACCATATCTTGTATTGTCTGCAGGGTAGCCTCTGTTGTTTTCTTAACCTGGAGTTAAAAAGCATGATTTACCAAATGGGAAGATAAATACATACCAGAACAGCATAGAAGGGAAGCTCATTACTCAAAATGATTCTCTGGCACACTTCCCAAAACAAACTCATGTGCGAATGTGACAAATTCAATGTACTATAACATATCTGTGTAACAAAAGGATGCCATTAATAGGTTTCCTATCTAGTGCTTTACTATGGTACAATCCACAAACATGGATGCACTCTTGCGTCGACTGTATAGCTCTCTCCAGCATTTGTTTCCTGCAATCAGAATCAAAATGTGACACAATTTGATTATTGTCCCTAACCTGGGGCAACAGGCAATAGAGATGATACACTGCTCTGAAGGGTCAACTCTCCCACGTGCGGTCAACGAATTAGACTGAATGTGTACAAGGATGTGGCTGGCAGGACAACATGTTCTTCCAAGATAAAAATCTGTGACACTGTTCTGTGGACTGCTGCGGTGAGGAGCACAGTGATATTCACACTGCAGAAGGGGAATGCGGTGGAGGAGAGGGCTGGAGAATGAACAATTTACACCAGCCCCACAGCACTTCCTGGGAGCTATGAAGCACCATTGCCCACAGTGTAAACCCAGCATGGAGGCCATGGAACAGGGGATGCAGCGTTTCCACAGTGCAATCGAGAAACTGGTAGGATTCACAAGGACGCGATTTACCTCCCAGTTCTGATTTGGAAGAGTCTCTGGTACAGGTAACTTAACCGAATCATGCACACTTCTACACACATCTCTGGTGTAGGCAAATATCCTTCTTTTGCCTGCCAATGTGATTTCTCCCCCTATCCCCTTGCACTTCACTTCACCGAAAGAAACAATCTTTCTCCTTCCTTTTGTCTTTGTTACCTTAAGACAGTTTCTGAAGTCAAGTGAGTTTTTTTAAAGACTAGTGTACATGTCTCACGGACATTAATACTTTGTTCTAGGCATTTAGCACATAACACAGAAAGAAAAAACAGAATCCTGAAAATTTATCAAAAAAGTACACCAAGAAAATGAATTATCTCTATGTTTTAATTTAGAAACAGATTCTCATTTGAACTGAGGACCTTTAACACTGCCTTAAA
The DNA here is from genome assembly GCF_037038585.1 of Patagioenas fasciata. NCBI lineage: Eukaryota > Metazoa > Chordata > Aves > Columbiformes > Columbidae > Patagioenas > Patagioenas fasciata. Next base: position 179,529,396 of record NC_092520.1, read on the forward strand.
TTGGACAGAAGTGCAATTTTTACCCACTGGGACACCTCTCTCCGCTGCCAGAACCGGGGAAAGAAAACAGCATGGTTTTTCTGTATTTTACAAAAAAATGCATTTTATTTTACTAGGCGAGCTACTCCCATCACAGGCACTCAGTATCCATGTTTCTAAATAGCTGTAGCTGAGAGCATAAGAGATTTTGACTCAGCTACCACAAAAGACAGTCCAAATTCCTTTGTACTTCAGAAGTAGCAATTTGGAGACTGGACAGAGCGTGGTCACAGAAGACAATAACTGTTCTCAGTGGCTTTCTGCCACAAGACATTAAAAATAAATCTCTAACAAGTTTCCACTGAAGCATCTGCAAAACACAGAACCCAGTAATGTAACACACGGAGAGGTAAAAGATGAAGTTTCCAGACCTCTGTAAAGCAGACAAGCATATTTGTCAGTGCTTGATTTTTAAAATTAAAACAGCTCATGCAGATTGAAGCCATTTCAGGGTCATTTACACGCTTTTGATAAAGCAGAAAACACTGCACCTTCCTGAAAACAGTGTTCAATAGACACATGGACACGGATCTTACCTCCTCATTTTCAATTTTAAGGGTGGCCAATCGTGACTGCAGTTGCTGATAGCGAAGCATAAGCTCTGCTTGCACAGGTTGCTGGGCAGTGACCTGACAAACCTAACAAAGAATCAAAAAGAGCTGTAAGACGCAAGGAAAAAAACCCAGTCAATAGTCTTTGGTTGCTTTCATTAAAGCTAGGTGAATTGCTATCAAAGTCATAAAACCTTAATAAAACAGACAATCAAATGTGTCCATCTAAATGTGAAGTATTTATGTATTACAAGGTGTGGAACTACCTTCCACATCTTCTGACTACAGAGCACAGCCTTGTTTTAATGCTGCTTTGCGTTGCTTCTCTGTCACACAGAAATGCAAACCCTGGAGTTTCCTTCAGACAAGGATGAACACAGGCAACTCTGCATTTTGCTTTCCTATTGGCCTTTGGTGTGGTAGAACAGGGCACAGCTGGGCTATCCTCTACGTTTGAAATCTTCAGATGATAAAGTGGGGGAGGAAGAAAGGGAAAAGGCGACATTTCAGGGTGTGTAAATTGGAGCAGTGCCGCACCCACAAGCTCTGTTATGGATGAGGCAGGTAGTCAAGCCATAGGGCCACTACTTACACGGGTGCTGGGCTGAGCACAGGCTGGCCATCAAATTTGCAGCAATGTCGTTATGAGTAATACAGAATATAATAACACGCAACAGTTTTTACTTGAGAACTCTGAAGAAGCTCAGAACAGCACTGCCAGTTTTGCAAAGTGTTATTGCCGATCCACTTGCTTTTGGGTAGATTTTACCAAACTCTTTGTAAAAGGGGATACATTCTCTATCTTGGGATACATAAATAGTCACCATGGGGATACTTGTGAGTATACAGACCTCGTCACCCATATGAGACTGAAACTCAAATTTCATTGGTGGACAAAAAGCAGTAGGGTACATTTCCATGAATCTCTGCTTGTCACTTCGTGGCTCCAAGCTGTCAACTGCATTTTCAATGATGTCTAAGCCTTCATGCCTGGAAGTTTCAAGGTTATATTCTGCAGAAAGGTATGTTCTTAGGGCTCTGTTCAGACTAGCGTGGTATCCAAGATCGCAACACTAAAAACACATTAAAGGGAAAATCAAACAAATTAAAAAGGAGGAACACCATTCCAATATCCCAAGCCACAAATTATCAATAAATTTTTCTGTCCTGAAATTCTTCTATCTTTGAAGTATTTTACAAAATATCTTCTAAATTAAAATATATTACTGGGGTCAAGACAGTAAGTATTTACTATCCTCAGTCTATTGCAAAGATTAAAGGATAGTTTTAGAAAAGTGATAGAGTGTAGAAGTATGGCAATATGTTTGCATTTATTTATCCGATACAGACGTGCAGTTACTGTACTTACATAGAAGAGGCCCAGGACTCCACAAACACGTGGGCTTTTCAGTATCTGTTGTCATGTGTAAGCCTTGGATCATTCATTTAAACCCAGGCTGATGTAACTACCATCTAAACCAATAGCAGCACCAAACTGAAAAGGAAGCAATTCCTGCCCACCATGTCTGTGTCCAAACAAAAACCCTCACAACTGCCTCTAGCATTAGTGACCCATCTAAGATGATTTTGATGCAATAAGAATGGTTTAACATCCTTTCCCTTGACAGTGAAAACGTATTTACTGTAAACATCTTATTTCCCATGCTCAGACAGAGCCAGCAATGTACATCATGTTACTAAATGCAGAAAGTCATAATTTAGGTCCTTTTTTCTGGGGGTGAGAATAACACTGGAACGTAATTGAAACCTAATTGGTAGAACATAAAGCTGTGTTTGTTCTTGAATTTTAAACATCCTCAGTTTGCATTATTCATGACTGGTTAATATTTTAGAGGAACAGCTGAATATATTTTTTAAAATGTCACAGCGGTAGCATATCAAGTGCTGTTTCCTTAATTTTTTCCCCACATTAACACAGTAAACAATAATCCCAGCTTCTGCTCAGCAAGCTTCCAGGTAATGGCGGATGTAAGGCAAATCCCTCTGTCACCCCAGCGGTGGCACATCAGTCTGCTAACAGCTACATACAAAGCAATGTTCTTTATTCAAACAGGAGAGATTTGTCTTGGCCAGAGAACATGCAGCTGCAGGGCATCCCTCAGGCTCCAGCCACCCATCCTGGTGCCCACCCGCAGTTTAAAATCATCCTTCCCTGCAGGACTTGCAAGTGAAGAGATGCAGTTGGGTAAAGAAGCAATTTGAATTCAGTTCACTGTAGACTATGTTTATGTGCATACTGCCAGCTCTTACAAACCCTTACAACTCCTGGGATCATGTTCCCCTCCAATTCCTCTTACTTATTTGAAAACAGAAAGAAAAAGAGAGATAGACAGATACATGCACACACTGTGTGCAAAGGAGTTTTCAACCTATTTACCATATCTAAACCTGTGTGTAGAAGAGAAAGGAGCCCCTCATATCTTGCCTTACGTGCACTAATGACTGGTGATCAAACTGCTCCCTGAGATCTGACAACAGAGGGCTGTTTTATTCACAGCAGAACTTCCAGAAAGACTAAGATTTCAGTCGTAGCAAGTACTGTGGGTAGTTACTGCAGGTGGGACAGTGACTGCCCAAAACTCGGTTCTTGAACCATTTAAAGAAAATGGAAAAAAGATGTCATGTTCAATCAAACACACATAGGTTAACCTCTCTCTTTTGCATTTATAGAATGGAAATTTGTGTTACACTTACTAAAACAGCCACTCAGCTTTTATACTAAAGCACATCCATATTTCAAAGACCTCCAGCCTAAAAAATACTGTTTCTAAAAGGAAAACTCTCTTGGTGTTTTTCTCTTGTTCTGTGTCAAATCAGATCTCATATTTAATTCACTATCTTGGATGAAAAAGACAGACTAAAAGTGCTGATAAGAAAGTGGATCAGGACAGCTGTTTTATTTCATGTGCATTAGTTTCAGAGAGACCGCATGGAAGATTAAACTGAGAGGAAATTAGAAACAGAGGGCAATGCCAGGTTTAGCATGGCCAGATTTCCATGTGTTACAAAACTACAGGCATCTAGAGACTGAATTTTGGCTCTAGAAGATTAGTCTGAGTAGCAAAAGAAAGTTTATTCATTTACAATTAGAGACGTATGGGTTTCTGATGCAGCTTTTTGCAAGTTGGAATACAAGGTTGCAGCCTTTATGCTGTGACAGTACCAAGAACTTTATTATTTAACCCTTAATCTACTCAGTAGCTGTCACCTGCCCACGAATGGAAGTCATGGTCACCTTCTGCAGGTGACGACTGCTGAACAGGGTGACAAATACGGCCTCTCAGCCATGAACAAGGGTTCCTCAAGCGAAGCAGAATATCCTGCCAGACTCAGGCATTTTCTTGCGATGACAGCACAGCAAGCAGGAACCAAAGCCAGATCCTGAACTAACGCCTTATCACCACTGGCCCTTTGAATGGAATTCAAAATGCCTGAATTTGGAATTTTGCTTTAACTATTTAAGTAAGAATAGGTATGAGTAAAGTTATTTTTATAAAAGCAAAAACAAGCATTCATTAGACATCACAGCTCTTACTTCTGCCAGACTACAGTCCACTTTCTCCAAAATTTGGAGACAAAGATGATTTTAACTGGAGAATGGCTCTGTCACAATATCAACTCATGGCTACTCAGAAAGAAGAGTACTGCTTTAATTTGCTAGTGCTAGTGATACTTTAGAAAGAGAGTTGTCTGTAATGGAGATGGCAGTTTAGGTGTTTGTTCGTTACTAAGACTAAAAATTTAATGAATTGCCGATTAACTGCTGCCCCCATCACATCCTGTCTGATCAGGCTTGGGAAAAAACATGACTAACCTTTGTGGTGTTGCAAAAAAGTACATTCATGTGCAAATACATACACACATGTGCCTGTATACAAGACTTTCAGGAAAAATCTGTGGCTTGGAGAAGGATTTGAAAAGTTCAAGCAAGAAACCCGTCAGCCAAAATAAATATGAATCTTTAAGGTTCACTCATCAGCACACCACAGCTACAGCTGGATGGCTAATGAAATTTGCTATCAATCTGTGGGCCAGAGAGATGAGACCTCAGTTGGTGCAACAAGATACGAAGATGAGAAATGAGAAAATGAAATCATAGATTACAAGTTTTATTGCATTTCTGGATTCATAAAGACTTTTGGTTGGGCAAAGTGGAGGGAGATGAGTGATGCATTTGGGATATGTGTGAGAAATTAATTTTGTAATTTGCATTCTACTCTTATCTGGAATTAAATCTGAAGCAGTCTCAAGAGCATTTACTGTCTTTATTGCACCCCAGAGCATATTTAGGCTTGAACAAAATAAACTGCAGCGCTTAGCACGGAGCTTCAATCAAACAGCCGAACTACTTTTCATTTCATTTCAGGAATAATAATAAAATTCTAATGCCAATAGAGAGGGAAATTAATAAAAAAAGTCTTAACCTCTGAATAAGTCACTTTCTAATCTTCCTGTTACACGGACATCAATATTCAAATCAAAGGGATCTGCCTGCACATACCATATTTATGAGAACTTATGTAACAAATACTGTGAGCTTCACACACTCTAGCCTAGTTTTAAACTTGGTTCTATGAATGATTAACAAAGAACCTTTACAGAATACATTAAGATAATAAGAGCTAAATGTTCCCTAACTTCCTAACCATCCAAAGCATTCAGGCTGCAATTAGAGATTCAGAATCTCCACTCTAAGAAAGACCAAGACATTAATATTTTATTTATTCCAGTAGCAGAACTACAGTCAAATTGTTTTGATCACTATTTCCTAGCATTTACTTTCAGATCATATGAGTGCACGGTAAGTCTGAAAAAAAGTCCCTGCATTCCTCTTATACCCAGATAAATCTAATAAACTCAATTACATGGAAATCTTCAAGTAAATGAGTAACAGTATGTGCCATATGGACAGATGTTGGTACTAACAGTCAGATTAGCAGAAGTCTGTACTCTGAAACCCACAATCTTAAAAAGAAATTTCTACATACGAGATAAAGCTTATTTTATTCAGCAAACCAAGTAGTCTTGACTACTTTTTACAAGACACAAATAAACAAAACTAATCCTGTCCTTTCCTTGAACTAGATCCTACTTATAATCAGCAGAGAAGAAATATTTAACAGAAAATTCAAATTCCTCTAGTACAGTATGCAGGGAACAGAAACAGTCTGTGCCTTTCAAATCCTGTTTGTCCCTCTACTTTTTTGCAAATGTTGGTCTCAATCCTCAGGTCTCTAAATGCATTAAAACATCCAGCTAAGATTCCAGTGATATCTTTATCTTGCTTTTACCACAAGAGCTGAAGATGAACAACAAATCATCATTTTAAGTCAGAAGCCCTGAGCTTTGTTGATGAAATGAGGGAGTTGAGCAGTTCAGACTGAGTTCAGCTGAGGAACTGCAATTTAGGATTTTCCACATGAGCTTCACAAATGCAAAATGCGGTAGAATCCAAATGAAAGAACTGTATTTTTTTGGTAAGAAAAAATTATATCCCACAAGCCTCCCCAATCTTGTTACCAAAAAAAAAGTATATATTGAACAGTTCGCTGCATTCCATCATGTATTTATCCCATTTTTATCGGACCTATTTTTTCAGTAACATAGGAAAACATTCAGTTTTATTCATGGGCAACAGCAACAGCTCAGGGAGTTCTATATTTCTTCCATGTTAACTGGAATTCAGACATAGAGAAGAAGTAGCCCCTTCTGTACAGGCAAGAGAGAGTTCAGGTAAGCACAGAAAGTCAGGCAGGCACATGGAGACAAAGGAGAGAGGGCAAAGAACGAAATGGCCACCGCTGCTCTGAAAATTCAGAACCGTACCATGACATTAATAGATTTACAAAATGAAACAGTCCGGATGGTTGCAACATATGGCCAGTGGGAAGCATGTCACACACTGCAATGATATAACCCCAAAATCTTGCCAAGACTCTTGCATTTACAAGAAGTGTTTCCTTTGTCAAGTAGTAAACACTCTGTCCAGATACCAATGCTTTCACAGCGTATTATGATTAAACACAAATGTCTGAAAGACACTTCATTTAAACAAGCTCACTATCGGATTAAATTGGCTCTGGAGCAAATTCTGATTGCACATGTTTACAGCCTGCTCTTACAAAACAGTGATGAAAAGGACAGTTAAGTTTTCCATTTAAATTCCTTAGGGAAGAGTCACTTCTAAGGCTATTTTGCCAAAAGAATGTTACTGTCTCCATTGGTCCACAGCTTGGAAAAGGCCACGCAAAGTAGGTATCATTTTCCTGCATTACTAAATATTGTAAAATGAGAGAGCTCTAGTCTTTATGGTTGTGTAAATATCTTTACAAACGCTAACTCCAAAGAGTTTGGTCTTTGCATATGTATGCACACAGACCTTCTCTTCCCCTTGCAACTCTGACTCTCAGTATTCAGAAAACATTCAGTAAAACGCATATATGAGGCTATTTTAGTCCATTCATCTCAAGAAGGCATTTTTCACCTTCTCTATCGAGCTTTGCTTCTCCAGACAGCAGAAATGAGAAACCTCTTGTCAAATGCAGCATTAATTTATCCTATATTAGAAACCAGAGCTCAGCTGGCTTATCTTTGTGATGAACATCCCACCAGAAACAACTGTATGTGAATGTTACTTACTATTGTAAATAACAAATGCTATTGTTGCAGTAGAAAGCATATTCAAATATCTAAGATTTCACATGGGCCACAGGGCCATGTCACTGACTTACTTAACACTGCATTACTAGTTAATGAATATTCTTGAACTTGTGTTTCCTGCCTCCAAATTTTCTCTATCAAACACGTGGTCAGCTTACAAAGCGAGTGGGACATGATAAGTGTGAGATGCTCTCTCCATATTATCTAAGAATGTCAATAATATAGGTTCTGGAGACCAAATGCTGGTACAAGTCAGTATCAGTGTAAAACCTCATTCTCCAGTGATATTCTCACAGGAATAACATAATGGAAATCAGTAAAAATGCTGTTCACAGTACAAAGTATGGGACTGACTGTGTCTGTTCTGCAAACTTCATGAAATTAGAATAAAAAGCAGTGTATATTTGATTCAATGACTCTTTAGTTTGGAGAAGAGGAGACTGAGGGGTGACCTTATTAATGTTTATAAATATATAAAGGGTGAGTGCCACGAGGATGGAGTCAGGCTCTTCTCAGTGGCAAACAATGACAGGACAAGGGGCAATGGGATCAAGCTGGAACACAAGAGGTTCCACTTAAATTTGAGAAAGAACTTCTTCTCAGTGAGGGTAACAGAGCACTGGAACAGGCTACCCAGGGAGGTTGTGGAGTCTCCTTCCCTGGAGACATTCAAAGCCCGCCTGGACACATTCCTGTGCGACCTCACCTAGGCGTTCCTGCTCCAGCAGGGGGATTGGACTAGATGATCTTTTGAGGTCCCTTCCAATCCCAAACATACTGTGATACTGTGAATGAAACTAAATGATTTTGAAGACACAGAGGAAATGCCTTCTTTTGAGTCAAGTACCGTTATTAGATGCCCACTTAAGAAGCTTACTTTGTAAAAAATATTTGTACCCCAGAAATCCTTTTATAGTGCAAAATGAAAATGCCCACCTTTTTTGTGTTATTTCTGTCACATTTTCTCTTGCCACATGGGGAGAAATCATAATGTTCTAACTTTGAAGGCACTTTATTTTGTGAAATACAAAGCTGAAGGGAAAATCTGCTGATTATACCATACAATATTATAAATTATAAGCATATTGTAGGCAACCCATAAGACTAATGTATTCCCTTTGAAAATGAAAAAAAAATATTCCTGAACAGAATAAACATGAAAACAAATGTGTTAATACAACAGAATAAACATGAAAACAAATGTGCCAATACTCACATCAATTAAATCCGAAAGGTCGTGGATGTAATACTTGAAAACAGAAGCATTGGTTGCTTCAAGGGTGAGCAGATATTCATTACGGGCCTTAATAGATTTCAGCTTGTTTTCGGAATATTTTGCTTGACGCTAGGAAAAAGATTGTATATTAATGTATTTGAATTACTTCTCTTCTGGTAGGCAGCAAAATGGTGACAATTCAAGCACACCTTCCTATTAACAAGAAAGAATCTTAGTTGCCAGCCTGTTATACATATATCAAACATAATACAAAGTGATAACTTCATATTTTCTTTCAAATATGACAAACCATATGGTAAGAATTATACTGGGAACAAAGTATTCCCCTCTCTGAACTGCAATTAAGTCAAGTTATTTATGACCCACTGCTAGTTTATTATGTGTACCTTGTTTAATTTTAACTCCCAGCTGGACTTCTCTGTCTAATATCACGCTAAAGAATGCCACAAATGCACCGAATTTACTTCAAATGAAGTTAAATAAAAGGACTATTTACTTTTTCCTTCATTTTTTCAATCTTTTTCACAGAGCTCCGCCTCTGGTGCCTTTCTTCTAGTCGAATATGAAAAACAGGGTCCCCTGACCTTCCAATTTGTTTTTCTTCTTGCTTCTCTGCCTCCTTCAGTTTGCTTTCTGCACTGATGCTCTCTGCATGATACATGTGGTATGTTTTCATCACCTGCAAAAGACAAGAAGAGTCAGGAGAAAATGAAAATACAAAGGTATCTACGAAAAATCACAGGGCCTTTGAGTTTGCTTATAAACATGGACCTTGAATAAGCTTCTTTGCCAACAGAGACGGAGCATTTTTCTTTTCTGATGTATTTTATACTATTCCAATAGGGACACTGTGAGCCTATTGGCCTTGCTGATACACCTGGCTTTCAATGAGGCCTTCAGATGATGTCCAAACTGCCAGCATTCACTTCAAAGAAACAGGTACTCATATATCTAAAATTCTAAATGTTCAGAATGCTTTACTAATCCCTATAAATAAAGAGAAAGGAGATGGAGTTGTAATACAAGCTTGTGAAATCATCTTTCATCCTGCCTCATTTCTGCTCAAAAGGGCCTTGTATCACAGAAACATTTTGGTAGGCAACAGGGCAACAAGCTACCAAATATTTCATTCAAAAGTTGTGTAGAAAATTTTGGGGGGATTTTTTTTTCATTGCTCCGATAGGAAAGAGCAAAATCCATCTTACTAAACTTCAGGATTCCTGTCTTTGAATGAAAGCATGAAATAATGAGCAATAAAACAATCTATGTCAGTGCCACATATATCTGATTTCATCAGGGCTGACTTCGTCAGTGAACAGCTCAGCTGTGGACACTGAATGTTTGAAAGCAGGACCCATTTAGCATGGAGGAAAGCAGAAGGAAGCAGAGGCAACGGGAAGGAAGCAGAAGCAACGGGAAGCTTTGGTCTGGGAGCACACCCCCCGCCAGCTGGACGGCTGTCCATGGCCTGGAAAGATGCAGCTCCCAACTGTGCAGCCAGCAGATCAGGTGTGACCTAAACCCGGATGAGAGCTGGAGAAGGACTCCCCTGATAAACAAGTTGTCAAGATGCTTTCCCCATAGCCCTCCAGGTAATACCATTATCTTCCCCTTACACAAATGCTGGTTCTTCAGACAAGAGGGCCTGGGCTGCCAGCCTGTAAATACATGCTGCACTGACCACAAAGAGGGAGAGGGGCTAGTTCAGCCCAGTCTTCCCTTTCTCCTTCAAACAAGAAAAGTCTCAGCTTGAGTGCTGTGAAGTGGGCAGCAAGCAACCACAAGCCACCCGCCTCTGCTGGGGAGGGCTGTCTGTGCCCATCTCCAGCACAGAAAGCACTTTTCACCTTTCCCAGCCTTTTTTTTTCCCTTTTTTTTTTTTTTTTTGTTGTCTTAAGTTTCAAGCAAGGAACAAAGCATGAAGGCATCCTTGGGTGGATGGAGGCCTCCTCTCTTCTTCACAGGATGCCAAAGTGCTCTCTGCAGCAGATGTTATCTTTGGGTCGAGGCCATGCAAGCCACTCACATCTCCTCAAAGGACACAGCCAGGGAGGAATCAAACAGGCTGTTCCTCCCTCAGTAAAGCTTTGTGTGACCCATGGAGGGGACAGACTAGTTTGGGGATCTGCCATGTTCCCTAGGGAGAAGAGTCCTTTTTGTAACTGAGTAGTTAGGTCAGCCTAAGGAGCATCTATTGAGTGACAACATTGGGGATGCTAAAGCTAAATAGTGCAAATTTGCTGCAGTGTGGATAAACAAAACCCAACTGCATGCCATGTCAGGTGATGGCTGAACAGATGCATATTTAAAGTCTTATGCGACAGAAATAAGGAAGCTTTCAGAGAGAGCTGAATTTTTGCATAACCATGTATATTACACATATGTTATACACCTTAACTATGCATGTCACTGTTTTATACTGATGGCATGCTGTTGATACAACTGGAATAGTGTTGATATTAACAACGAAACAGGCAACACTTCACTAGCTTCCTGTAGTAACATAAAACAGTCGGAGGCACCCATCAAGAACAGTGGCCCTTTTTTTTATTTTTAAAAACATGTTTACAGCTCTCTGCTGGAAAAATCTAAACTGCCCAAAGCAGGGCTTAGTGTTATTCCTGCTGTTGTCATTTTATAGCACAGTCACGTTCCAAGGCCTGACCAGAGCAGAGCAGAGCTCCTTGTCCCAGCACTGCCCACACCTGCTGGGAACAGCCGCTGCCCCAGCAGCTCAGTGTCTACATGGATGAAGCAAAACCCAAAGATGAACAAAGCCGGTCTGGGAAAAGGCAAGCCTGCAGAGCCAAGATCTGCACAGTTCCCAGCTTAACCAAGCAGCAGGTTCAGCCCCTGTACCCTGCCTTGTTACTAAAGGCATTCCTAAAGTTGTCAATAATCTGTGCCCAGGCAGTCTAACTCACACAGCCACATGTAAAGAATTACTACAAAGAGAAGTAATGAGCTTCTTAAAGAAACGATTTATAAAACAAACCAGAGAAGCACAGAAAGTGTTATGGCTCTATTAAAAATGACGGGAAAAATGAAATGAAAACCAAGGTGGTGCTCTTCTCTCATGGTCTTTTTACTCAATTTTTGAGTGCTTCTTTACAGAAGCCTACAGGTGTTTGCTTTTGTTTATTATTTTTTGTCCTGTGTCAGCTGCACAGACTTTTTAATTGGTGGGACAAGGCTAACTCACTTGTCTTTCCACCTAAGAAAGTTAGTTTCTTTTGTACTCTCACAGTTTTTCTGCCTGCAGAGGTGACAATAATAATACCTCAGAGATTCCTAACAGCACATCTCAAAGCATCTGACTGAAGTGGTGAAGCAAGGATTTGTTCTGCTTGACAAGAGCAATAAGCACTGAAGTTTCTGAAGCATTTTTTCCGAGTGCCATGTAGACCAGAGGACTGGACGTAAATGTCTTTCTGCAGTGGCTGTGACGTTCCAGCTTGCCTTCTTGTTGAGTGAAGGAGCAGAAGTGCATCACCACCAGCTCTCACCACGAGGCTCAGACACCCCCATGCTGACTCCTCTAACCTTCCATCCCCGAAGAGGACTTCTTCCTCTCACTGCCTGCTTACAGCACATGCTGCCAAATCCGGAGTGTCTCACTCTACACTGACTGAAAGTCAAGTTTTGTGTGAGAACTACATGGAATTCATCGTCTCTATGGGGAATCAAAATGTCTAAAGTCCATGTTCTCACAACAATCCCTGCACAAGTTCTTGGTACAAATTATTCCTAAGATAACTCCATTTGAAAAAGAAGCCCTCCCTTTGGCAGTATTCACAAGGCTGAAAAACAGTCAAAGTCTGTCTTACCCAAGCCACACAGGCTTAGAAATCAATACAGACTATGCATAGAGTGGTGATCAGCCCATGCATTCGACTCCTGTTCAGCTGATGTTGATAGTACTGCTTATCTCATGCACTAGTGACATCATTACTTTGCAGGCCTCTGGGGAAAGCTGACAGCTCCAGCCTTTTTCATGATTTGTAAATGTTTTTTAAGAGCTGATATTGCAGCAGCTAAGCTTAACTTGAGAAAGCATTAGACAGACACATGGAAAATAAATGGGAACAAGCTAGAGAGTGGCTTCCAAGTATTTCAGTGCATACTTCTTAAATTAGCTTAGAATTTGCATGCTAAGTTGTATATTTGACTCTTTTCCTTACATAATACCATCTTTTATCCCTGGAGTTTTCAAAAGACTGTTAGATACTGTAAAATGCAGTAAACAGCTTGCCTAATTCTTGTAAATAGACTTACTGTATGAAGAGTTCTGAGATCCACAGATCTCCAACCTGTGAATACCTAACAGATCCATAGATCTGAAATTCAAATGACAAATAATTGGATGAAACAATACTGCTTCTGCAATACTGCTTCTGAAATGCCCACCAAACTGTTGAACTGACAGACTACCCGGTGAGAGTATCTATCACCGAACTGACTTTAATTAGTCCCCAAAGTGCTTATTGATCAGCCATCAAGTATGCACTGAAAAGAGAAAGCAAGGTCATAATTTTGCAGATGCTGAACTGTCATCATGACATATGCTGCAATTCTCCACTGTAGTGAACAAGCATTGTTAAATACATACTAGTCCTTTCCTAAAATTACATAGTGAGTTTATCTCTGATTAATTTAGCAGGTTTATTCTGAAGATCCAGTGATGTAAAATATGTATTTCTGTCAGATAACTAAGTCAGACTACAAGGAGATGAAAAAGATTATGCTACCCAAACTCTCCCACTTGTAGGTGACAAACTGTTCACTTAGTGATACAAAGTGATCTTGTTTTGTGTGCCAAATTTTCAGCATCATTCGTAAGACCTCAGCTTAGGGCAGAAGATACCACTTATTACAGGAAAGGGCACATTAGAGTTAACCTTTAGATAATTATTTTATTTAAACGCACAATTGTTATCCGGGCAAATCCATCAACAAGACAGTAATTAGTGTTGGGCTACAAGAGGAAAACATTCCCATAGCAAGGCCCTGGTTTTTCTTTTCTACATGCATACTTCTTTTGTAGAAAGCTTCTTAACTCAATGTACTAGGACTGAATGCTACAGAGTTAAAATATATTGGAATTACCATGTGTTACCATATGCTTGATTTTTATAATAAAACTGCATAATTAAGAGCTTTCTTATAGCGGTTCTCAGGGAACAGGCATTTAAGGGAACAGTAGTTCATCCCTGTTGCAATTACTGTGTTTGAATTCTTTCAGAATTGTCTCTGCTAAGTCATGAGTTCTTATCGGAAGGTGGAGCAGCAAGGGATTCATTAAATCAGGTTAGCTAGCACTTTCCCCAAGAAATAAGTAAAATCTTAAGCCAATTTTACCACACCAGTGGCCTCCAGCAGTTAAATAGGCTCAGTATTAGCTGTTTTCAGCATCCTGTTCACTTCCAAGCCAATTCTCTCATGTGGTTCCAGGAACTGTCACTGATATATTACTACCAATACAGAGTTACTGATTTCACCTTCTCAGATCTCTGGTCTGCTATAGGAAATTTGACTTAACTGTTCTATATTGAATCCAGATTCTGTGTTATTTCAACAAAGAAAAAAAAGAAAATCTGGCAGCAACTATCTTGAGAAATTAAAGAGCCAAGATTTTTAAAGAGTAAGATAAAGCAATGGAAAATAAAAGTGGCACAGCAGCCCTGTCCTATTTAATATTAAATTGTTTGCTTTGGACTGTCTCTACTTTTTCCATCTTCTGAAAGCCTTAACATTTGTGTTGCTTGTGAGAAGTGTGATGCCAGTAGGAGTAATTTAGAAATCCAAGTGAAGATGTGTTTTTATGATGCACATCACTTTCCTCCACCATTAGTCCTCATTCTTACTTACCAGAACAGCTGTATATTTTTAGCAACTTTGTCAGCTCACTGATCTCCCCCCTCAATGCCTTTGAGATCTTTTATGAATATGCCCTCACTCATAAATAAATCCAGTGAAGACCCCACTCCATTGCAAGAAAAGGCTCTGCCTACCTTCTGTTTCCTACTGTTCCAAATCACTCAGACATTACTGTCATATTCCAGTATTTGATCTAATAATACAAGATACTTTAGCTTTCCAGAAAAACAGAAGAAGAGTTTGAGTGGGGACATCTCTCTGTTGCAAAGATGATCTATTGTAAAATCAATAATCTGCTGCCTCTTAAAATCAACATGTAAGAAGGTTTCTAAATCTCTCAGTTCAGAAAAAACACCAACCAAAACCTCCCACAGCTTTCAGTTTGACCTGTAATTGTCAGGAAATAACCTCCTCTCAGTGACCCCAAACAACCAACTGGGTTCCTCTTTCCCTATCCCCACTCACTCAGAATTTACGCCTTGCTCTAGTTTCAACAGTTTATATCCTTAGGTAAAATGTGGGACTGATTACTAGTCTACATCGGCTGAAAATGTACCAGGGAGAGGAGTAAGAGAGGAATGCAGCAGCTGGGATGCTACGGACCTGGCAATGCTGAGTGGCTGGCACAGTCAGGGAGAAGCCAGGCATAATTAAAAGTACTCGCCACTCATAATTTCATGAACTTGCAAAGGTACAGACTGCAGCTCAGCTATTCAATTGTTTTTAGCATGATGTTTTGAGTCATAATTTAAGAAACAGTGCATAAAATACTGAGAAATGAAACTGCAGAGTCTTAAAAATGCATTTCACTAGTCATGTGAGTAACATGTAGAAAACACAGGAATATGTAATGTGATGTGTAAGAAAACCTTCTCTATGCAAAAGAGTTGGGAAATGAAGAAGTAGTGTCCCTTAAAAAATTCTGATTCTTCCAGGAAAACAAGCCTGGTTTGCTCACAGGTTCTTAAAACATCTTCTGAAGCCTCAGTTCACCTACTTCTGTTCTTATTTTTTCGACAATCCTGTACATGATGTCTAATTTTAATGAGGATGGCACAAGTCAAAGTCGACACAAGCTAAGCTACTCCCAGAGAGTAAATGAAGATCTATGGTACAAATTTCCTATTTCAAAATTATTCCTAGTAATGAAAACAGGAAAATGAATTAATTATATCAAGTGTAAGCAAGGAGAAACGTCTATTATTAGTGTAGATTTTTAAAGAACAGTAGATACTTAATACTCCACAGTGTTTGGTTTTTGGTTTTTTTGTGGGTTTTTTTTGACATTTCATTACAGTTCTGAGCTTTTTCACATTAAATAAGCAGCCAAAATGCTTCCTAGTTTATCTCTCTCAAAAGGCAGAAGTTCAAGCTTTTGCAAGTTAAAAATATCTTTGAGCAGAAATTTAATTGAAAATCTTCCATAACCCGCTCTTAGTGGAAGGTAGCATGTCTCTTCAATTCCTCAGTGATTTCTTATTTTCTTCTCTTTAGAACAGTTTCTTCTTTGCAAAGTCTCTGGCACTGCTTATCGACCTGTTTGATCTAAAAAACATCAAAACAAATGCACACAACTCCCTAGCTATAGCAGGTCTTAGATCTGGCCCTATGAACAGGTTAAAAAGGATCTTCTGAGGCAGAAGTACAAAAATGGATTTTCAGACTCATGATACAGCACTGTCACTTGAAGAAAAGCCAGTTGTTACTCTGATACTTATTAGGCTATGTTAGAACTCATCCATTAAAAATACTCAGACCAACTTCACAGCAATTCTTTTAAACATCCCATTTATTCTGGATCATTCTGGATAACCTGGCTTCAAGATACCTGGTGCTGGAGAAGTCTGAAAACAGCTGTGGTGAAGCCTTAGGTCTGGCTGGTAACCTAGAGATGGGTGGGTAGAGCCTCTCATCTTTTGAGTTTAAAATAAGCACTTAATCCAGTCCCTGACCCTGTAGCATTACGGAAATCCAGATAAATGATGTCTTAAACTTTGTGGAGCAAACAACGTGTTTGCTTGAAAGAGTTACTGTGGAGCTTCAGAATTACTCTGTGTGCCTGAACACCTCTGCCTAAAGAACCCACTTCTCATCTGAGAAGTTCAAGAAGTAACGAATAAAACATGCTGTTTCTTTACATTGACTATACACGTGTGCCTCAGCACAAAAAATTGTCACTATTTTAGCTCTTAGTGACTTTAATTCTCTTCTCTCATTCTCTTCAACACACTTTTACACACAACTGCTTGGTTTTTATTTCTGGAGGGCGACCTTAATTTACAAATCTTTCTTGTAAGATAAGGAAAGATGATAAGAAGTAAACAGATTACTAAACCCTTCTTCACACACACCCTCAGTTCATTAAAAACTCCAATACCTTCCCCCAGTCAAAGGCTTTAGAGATTTTTAAACTCCAAAAAGGCTTCACATTTTAACAGTTTAGCTCATGTGAGTAATAGAGACTTAGTATATTATTTGCTGACTTGTTATTAATTTGCTTTCTTTTGGACACAAAGATTTATCTCACAATAGTCAGACTGATATTTTTCTTTCCATAAATCATGGGGCAAAGAGGAAGATAACTTCTCCTTTTTGTAAGTGACTGAGAAACACACCTCCCAGGTTTTAAAACTGTAGATACTTGTTCTGGTACAGCCACTGGGATCTTATTCTGTAAACAGTAAATCTCACACAGAATTAAAAAGATGTGCATGAGGTTTCCATGTGTCTAGATATATTTCCACCTTTATGTGCACAAGCACATATGTTACACAGATACGCTGATGATCATTCTAAAGATGCGATCAGTGAAACTGGTGTTGTTCTGCACCATATTGTCACTTTACTAAGTATTGGTTGCAACTGGCTAAAGATGGGAATCTACAGCTGACCAATTCCTTTGCAATCAATGAAAGCTGGACAATGGAGTTAACGGTGTAGATCATTTCATCTGAAGCAGGTGCGTGCATCTGATCAGACAGAGGGGTCTGATCTCCCCATATTAGATTTCCAGTGACTATCACTGGAACTCAGATGGCAAGCTAAGATATTTGTACCTACACTGCAGATGCCTGGACATTAGGTGAAGTAAACTCCATCCCAAAAAAACAGCCTGCACCAGCAACCTAATTCAAATTGTTCACATGGTCTGTATTCTAATAACTTAAAAAAACTTCCTATTTTACAAAAATCTGAACTTCTGAGAAAGGAGCTTGCATTCACTGAAAGCCATGACATACGAGTTAATATCATCAACATACAAGTTAGTGTCACGAGGATGGAGCCAGGCTCTTCTTGGTGACAATCAATGACAGGACAGGGGGCAATGGGTGCAAACTGGAACACAGGAGGTTCCACTTTTATTTGAGAAGAAACTTCTTCTCAGTGAGGGTGACAGAGCACTGGAACAGGCTGCCCAGGGAGGTTGTGGAGTCTCCTACTCTGGAGACATTCAAAACAAGATTGTATTTTCAGGGCTTACTCACCACTGAAGCCCCACTAGTGCAATGGCTCCTCAGGCCGCTGATCCCCACGGCTGTGCGAAGTGCCTGCGGCTGCCACTGCTGTGCAGAAGCTGATGCCAGCACACTGCCCTGACTACAGAGTTCTGCAGTATTACATCCTACAAAATCAGTGGTGATTTCAGGAAAAAGCAAGCCCCGAAGAAAAGCCCCCCCCGCTGCCAAGAAAAAATGTAGGTAGGTGTTAGGAATCCACGTCCATAGCTACAAATCAAAAGAGCCCAGGACAGTGAGACACATCTAAATTTGTTTGGATCTTATTTTTGCCACCTAAGTTGTTGAGTTCAAATGTTCTTCAACCCATCCACTGATGGGTGCACATTTTACTTAAATTAAAAGAAAAAATGACAAGATGCATAAAAGTAATGTTTGACTGATCTCTCGCTGAGGAGACCTGGTCTGTGATATCTTCCTAAACTTCCTTAACATCACAAATTGTTTCTTGATATAAATATTGTGTTTTTCTTTTCTGGTCCCCCAAATCTTGAGGACAGAGAACGGAACAGTCTAGAGACTGTTATGCAGGGTACTGGAGCATAGAAGTATCAGTTATTCCAGACAGAAGGAAGAATTTTAATGTACAACTTCCTCAGCCCTCAGGAATCAATAGACTTTTGTAAGGGGTGGATATTACCAGTTCCTCTTCATTGTATACCTATGTTTAAAACGAAGAGTAATTCCTGTTTTGTTCTTTCTCAGAACATATCCCCTCAAAAATATTTTCGGAAAGATTTTTTGGGTAGACGAGACCTCATCCTCTACTAACAAGTTGTACGGATGATTTTCAAAGAGGAAAAGAAGTTCAGATCTACCTTGTCTCAGATTTTCTAATGGGTTAGCAGCAGCTTGCCAGAATGCTTAGTGTTTTTTTCTTGACCTCTCTGAATGGTATGAAAAACCTACACAACACTCCGTTTTTCTTTAAATTATTTACTTATTCCAGGTCGGGAGAGGGAAGGGCACATAAGTAACATTTACTATTTTTACTCAGTGCAGTCCATGAGTCAAACCAAGCAGATGGCAGCATGGAGGAAACAAGGCAGAAAAGGAAGAAGCTTTGCTCTGACAAGCTCTGAGTAGAAATGCCTTGTTAATAATCAACAAAACTTACAATAAACTGGTTTAGTATAGTCTGGGGGGAAAAAGGGTTGAACGTAAAGAGTAATCCTGAAAGCATTAGCATATGTATTATAAACAACTGAGTTGTTTTTCCAAAAGAGATAATTCAGACTGTGTAAAAAGACAAAATCAAGCATCACCTCCACTGGGGGGTAACTTGCTAGATAAAGGGACACTTAAAACTTACAGAAGAAGTCCGATATGGAATAAGATAAGCTAAATAAGTAACGGTACTTACTGTGTAAAGCTCATTAAGAACTTTCATTAAATCTTCATGAAGCTGAAATGCAATCTCTTTGCTCTGTAATTAAAAAGAAATCATTAGAAAAAGGCATGCAAAACATGCAACATATATTTGCTTCTTGATATTCATACTCATTGTTCACCCTAGATAGTGAATGCAATATTGCTTGCAAAGACACTGTTCTGACGGAATTACAGTGAACTAAAATAATGATGCAGAGGTAGACAGATAACATCTGGACAGAAAACTTCTAAAAGGAAACCCAGAAGTAATTTGAGAGATTTTCCCGTGAAGCATCAAGACATTAGGTGCCAACAGAAGGGCTGAAGTTCAGGATTAATGTTATACGCCTTTTTAATGGAACAAACTCTGTACTGTTTTACAACTGCTATGACATATACAAAAACTAAGCCATGTGGAATGTGATATTCTAAAGGGACATCCCGCCCAGTTTTACACCTAGAATAGTCTTTGTCTCTCAGCACATGCAACTATCCAAATATTTATGCAAGAAATAATTGGGCCTCCTCTTTGAAACAGATACTCAACTGCATAATATTCCACAGACTGGGCTGCTGAAACAGCTTTGTTTAGCTTTTCTGGACTGTGTCTTTACTTTCGTTCTTACCCAGAAAAAAAAGAAATGCTTAGCGCTAGTTATTAAAGAAAGCAAGTATGTCAAAATAAGAGTATTTAATTGGAGTCTCATTCAAATATATTCCTTTGTTAGTTGTCCATAGCAGTTCAATCAGATGAAAATTGTGGCAACTGTGCCAGAGTTGAAGGCATTTGTACCATGAGCTTTGGAAAACAGCTGTAGAATAGAGCTATGGGACCTGGCAAACAGCCTGGCTACATCTCTTCTGCGATGCTCAGCATTGTAATATCCAGGCTTGAAATGTCAGCCTTTCTTTCTGTGAATAAATTGATAATTAGCCCAGCTTCTAAAAACTCCAACTTCATGATAGATAATGGCCTAAGCTATGAGAAGTACTTAGTGTTTGTATAGAAGCCAAAGGAACATCCTCAGGGATGACTCATCTCCAGAGCCGCTAACACATACTTGGCCATCACTAAAACACCTGCAGGAATAATGGTTTCTCAATGAGAAGTTTCAGTGCAACACCCACATTTGAGGAGGAACCACCCCACACATCCCACCCACTGTGTCTTCCAGGAGGATGCAACAGACACGTACAGTAGCTGGAACAGAAAATGCTGCATTTTTTGCTCCTATTCCTATTGTCACACTCCTACCTCTGGGCAGTATTTTAAGGAACTTGCCATACCACTTATCAATATTCACTCCAATCCTTATATCCAAGATTATTTTTAACCAACAAGAAGGTAGAAACATAAATTAAAAAACACTCCAGTGAAATTCTTGTATTCCCAAGGGCATTGGCTGTAGTAGCTAAGGCACAGTGAGACAGATGCTCTGAAGCACAGTTATACAGAACTACTACGAAAATTTCCCTTTTGCTTATACTTTTCGAAGTCTGGTATTTTTCACAAGGTATGCTCTAATAGCGAAGAATATAGAAAATAAGGCTTACTACTTAAATTTCTTTGCTAATATCAGATTATTTTAATCTAATATGAAGGACAAAAATTTATATGCAGGGCAGTACACAGAGTGCTTGTAAAGAATTGGAAAAAGATCTCAGATTGGCAAGCTGCTGTAGGGAAACATAGTAAAAGCTTTAGCAAAAATTCTGAATTGCTTTTCATTGCTTTACATTGGCAACCTGCCCTTAAAAGTCAGCAGCGCAGTTTTGACACAGCTTACACATCTCCTCAAAGCTCCACGACATGGAGGCCACCACTATCTCTTGGATAGCTGCTTCTATAGTGTTGAATATGGGTGGTCTGTTTTTAAAACTGCGTTAGCTGAAAAAAGGACACAACATACAAATAAGACTGTAGACATTAAGACTGGAAGATGAAAGCACATACATGTAGGAAAAAAAAACAGATGAACTCCAGCTTCAAGCCATTTATCCCTTTCAAGTGTTGGGCACTATCGTCTCAAAGGTGATGGTAACTCAAGCCCTAAATACAGGAATGTTTTGTGCCTTAGCCTGGCAGCACAAAAGTTTGTTTCAGAAGGCGAGACACAAAACTCCAACTCAGTTTTCTCTCTATTATTTGCAGATTTTCTTGTAAGGAAAGCACACAATATTTCACTGAATGACACAGCCTCCTTTTTTGCTCTTCACTTACACCTCAACACAGACACAGGATGAGTTGAGGATTAGGGGAATTATCATTACTTACGAGGACTCATTTCTTCTCTTTGCCCCTTTAGAGCTTTGTGCAGCACTGAAGCACAAGCAGTCGAGCCCTCAGGATTTACTGGCCACCATGCATGCACAGTCTTTTCTGGGCAGCACATTGATCAATAGTACACTGGAGGGTGAGTGCAAGAGGTGATGACAGAGGAAAGAGGGAAATGTTTTCAGGAAAGGACAATAGGCTCTAAAATGGGAAGTGAAAAGAGAGGGAGGTAAATGATCAGCAAAAAGAGTAAAAATTAGGAAGAGACAGCCTGGCAATGCCCCAGGATCACAGATGAATCGTCCTTCCACCAGTTCATCTGGGAACTGCAACCTGAAGAAGGTGCCTGTAGTGAAGGATAACATGTCAGTTGCTGCCTCTTTCTGATGAAAGATTTTGTAGGAATTGTCCAACAAAAATCAGGAAATTTGCTTAACCTTCGCAGTATAAAGGGAATTTATCTTCAAGAACCAGCATTTTTTATATTACCATTTAAGATCAAGAAATACTGACCCGAAGGCAAGCGATACGGTTTTTACTGTGTAGTACATAGCGTGTTAGAGCTCCAGATAAGAAGAGCCTTTATTTTCAGCGGTTAATGGCCCTCCTATTTCTCTTTTATGCTTCCTATTCCCTGCAGTAGTTCAGCATGTTTGAACAATGTGCTACTCCAGGAACCATCCTCAGGGTAGCCAAACAACAGAATGTAAGACACAGCACGTGTTTTCCTGGAGCTGAGAGCTCTAACCAGGCCATTAAAACCTGACAAACAACCACTGAGGTGTTTTTTTTATTCACTATGTCCAAGAGACATGCATTAGTATCTATTAACCAAGAGAACACATAATATTATAAAAATTCTAGAGCACATGCAAACTCTTGTTAAAAATATTATATATGTTACTAATCTGGTTAAAACATTAAAAGTAGCGTAATTTTTTCATCTGATGGTAGGATAGATCACGCCCATGCAACAGACATATAAGTGTATCCAAACCAGCCTTTCAGCACGTGCACAAACTTTCAACACCTCAGTGGTCCAGCTGATGTTATCAAGATTTACATTTCTAGATTAATATCTGAGAAACCTGAAACTTTATTCTACATTAATACCCTTTCACTGAAGTCTGTAAGAATTTTTCCAGCCATTTCAGTTAATTGGGCACCCAAACTTTCCTGTTTTGTTTTGTTTCATTTTTTAACTGAAATTTAAGAGTCAGTTCAGCTCTTCCTGGAACTCTTAAGTGTCTGTATTCAGCACACACAATGCTGCTCTCAGTTACATCATTTAGGGAAAATATATTGTGACTATTGCTTTTAAATGAGTCTGCTGCTGGTCCCTGGGGGAAGTAATTTGCAAACCCTTCTTTTAAGGAGTTTTCATGAGCTGTGGTGACACTGACATAGCCAATTCATAGTAAAATTTTGTCCCAGATTTGCCAGTCTCTAGCAACAAATAGCTTTGCTATACTTTTAAACCTCTAAATGTTTAAGAAAATGATGCAAAAAAATCTCAATATATGCCACAATCTTCATAAACTCAAATAGATTTGGCAGGTAGTCATATTCCTCGTTAATAGCCAGATTATGGAACTAAAATATTTATTGTGCTTGGCTTCTCCAGCATATTTTACTGTAAACACTGGAAGATATGTTCATCTTCGTTCATTATGGTTTCTGTCCAAAGAAAATACATGTTTATAAATTATAAATATACAAATCTGCTTAAGGATTTTGTGGGTATGTGTTTATAGAGTTGATTATTAATGCTGGGGTAACAAGAATCACTGCATGAAATGTTCTGCATACTACTTCTCCCTTCTGCTTGACATTTTTCCTTATTACTTTATTCTTTAATTGTCCCCATGAGGCCACCTACCCCATCTGCCTGAAAAAACACGCAAGCATGCAAGGTTTGAACTCTGCTACTTTATGTTTGTAATTTTATGTGCAGCACGAAGGCCTGGCATGAACAGCAATCTGTACTGTTTTTATATGCCAGCAACTAAAAAGAAGAAGAGCTTAAGTGCCTATCTGGAAATATGAGGCCTGACATAATGTCATCAGATAAATGCCACAGAATATGTGAATTAGATCCTATCTTTGTCCTGCATTTAGTACATTTAAACAGATGCTGGTTCATGACCCCTGGAAAAAAGAATGACGAAGAGCTCCCAGGAGAATGAAAATAATGAATATCTACACATTAAATGGGCCAGTCTAGACAGGAAAGGCACGTACAATCAGGTACCTGAATACAATATATCCTGGTCCATCAGAACATGTAAGGAACAACCAATAGGGATCATTTCACCAACACAATCCAAATGTTGAGACAGATGTATACATGCACCCAAAAGGAAGAACCAGGATGAGGAACAAGAGACAGTGAGACAATGTCAAGGTACAAAGACCAAGGGGCACAGACAGCCCTCATCACTACATTTCATACAGACCAACACTGGGTACTGTACACAAGTTTTACAGAAAAACTGAAGAAAGAGGTTGCTACAGACTCATGACTTTGTGTTCTTTCCCATGTAGGATGCACCAGCAGGAGAGGGCGCAAACCAGCACTCTACTGGTAAGCATGGCCAGGAAATGAGGAAATTGATTGTTTCATTACTAAAATTCAAGCTGGAGTCAAGAGAGCATGCAAACAACATCCCTCTAGAAAATGTTTGGCTCATGGAAAAGTTTCATTTGAGGATGTACTTGCCCACCAGTGAGGTGGACAAAGCCAGCAAGGGCTACCATTGAGAAGCAGAAAGCAGGCTTGTCTTCTCCCGGGGGAGGGAAGGGGGAGAAAAAAGAGGGAGCAGAAGGAGCCAAGAAGCTCAAGGTGACTTTGCTGTTGTCTCCTGTATCTTGCTGAGACACTTTCCCTTTCTGCAACAGGCAGATTGGGGGTTCGGAGCAGAACAATGGAGACCTGCTCTGGTTACAGACTTGGTGTAATTACTCTCCAGACTTGGAAGTGGAGCTAAAGCCCCTCCAAAGGTGCAGAAGCTGATGCTGCAAGATGGAAGGAGAACTAAAACAAGATGATAACAGTGACACATAATGCTATTAGGTTAAAAAACTGGTAGATATATAATTATCTAATTATTGAATACAGAGAAGCTTGATTAGCTGGTATTGAGAATTACTTAGAAAGACATTAAGTGCTCCTATGTGCAACACTGTGAGAGCCAATGGAGTACAGACATGTCAGATGAGTGTATTTCTTGCTCTTGACCATGGACTACAGTAAGATATTAAGTGTGCACTTGTCAGTCCTTATTTGTGAAATCTTCATGTTACTGCTGTTCTTACTATTTACATCTATTAGTAATAAGAGAGGGAGTACATACACCCACTGGGATTGATTATCCTTTTCTCTGACAGAACTTTATTCTAAAACTAGCCTTTTTCAAAAGTAACCCGCAGAAAGTGACAGAAATTGGTTAAATATTCTATTTGATGTTCTAACAAATTCCACACCATTTTCTTCAGGGAGAATACAGTCTGGTGGAGAAGAGTGTTGGATGTTGTCTCTCATTCTATGTGCACCTTCTCTTGGCTCCTGTGACCTCCGTCTGCAAGGGGGACTGTAGTATAGGACATGTGTTCTGCACCTTACTTCTTTCTGTTGCCTGGTGGATATCCATGCAGCATTTCTGAGACAGTCTGTGATGAACCTTAGACTGTTCATTCACATCTGACAGCAATTATCACAGAATCATAGAATGGTTTGGGTTGGAAGGAACCTTTAAAGACCATGAGGACTGAAGCTCCCCATTTGGGCTAAACATAGATGTAGACAGCTTTTGTTCTTCATCGACAAAGCAAGACAATCTGCTAACAGTTTCACTTCCTGCACAGGTGTTGGTTTTCTCTCTGTATAATTCTGTTCACCTCATTTTATAACTCCCTTCCCTTTTCACAGAAGAGAAACTGGAGCTTCATCGTCATTCAAGGTATTACCAGTTCTGCAGCTGGGAATTAACAGCAAATAAATCACCAGCACTCTGCAGCAACCACCACAGCAAGAACTGGGGCTCGGTGGAAATACCAACCTTCTCCAACGGTCCTGACAAACTAAAGTCCTAAAAACAAATGCTCAAAATTAATACTGGTGAACGACCACTGCTACATGCTCCTGAAGCTCACTCACACCACGTGGAGGTGTCTCTTGTTTCCTGCCACCTTCCCCTCACGTTACTGTGCCTGGCTCAGATCCCTTCACGCAGCCTTTGGTGGCCTCGCTCTGCCCGTGCTTCACCTCAGCCACCAGCTGTTTGATGTGACACCCTCGTGCTGAGCGTCAGCTGGCAAACCCCGCTGAAAGGCACAACAGGGCTGCTGAGGACCTGGGCCCCGCTAATGTGAGCTCCATGTTAGGCACAGCAGAACTCCCTCAGTTGCCTTTCTCTTCTTTCCCCTGTAAGAGATCCAAGCTAGGAATAAAAACCAACCAACCAACCAACCAAAACCAGAAGAGCAGCTGCTTGCTCTTCTTCAAGAAGCCATGCTACAAAGAGAAAATTTGAAATGTTGCACGTTCCTGGACATGATAAGGAGGAAAGAGACAAGTCTGTCAGGAAGATGTGACAATATGCATTCTGTTAATGTACTGAAAACATCCATATACTTTCCTCCTTCCGAGAGGTAAGTTACAGCAGTCTCCATTAATAATTTATGAGTGAATAAAGAAGCACACACACTTCTCCATGGAAGACTTCATCTAGATATTTTTGCACAGTCCATCTGGAGAGAAGGGAAGGAAAAGCAAGATTTCCAGTGCTAAAGAACTCAACTACACTGAAAGCAAACAGGCTACTCTAATAACGCACACTAAGTGAAGAAGAGATTTCTGAGATACAAGGTACACAACTGAAAAACTATTCCAGATTCAATACTGAAAAATTTCTACTGGTCTAAGCAAGTCTGAGATATCTTCACATAGACAGCATACTGCAGAATGCTCCAATTGCTTCTCCCATTCTTTTAAACTTCTATAATAATCTTCCAAATTGCTAAGTTTAGTGGTTTGTGAACTACAGTTTTATGCATCAGACGTATCGAACGAACAGACCATTACTGATTGAGAAACTATAAATTTCAACTCTATTACTCTTACAGGTTTTAATGCACACCAATAAATTTGATTCAAGTCTTTACTTTTTTTCCTCCAAGTACAATCTGTGCACTCTCCAAGTGATGCATCTCCCCACCCCATGGCTATCTATCTACGATTGTGATCAGGTATATGTGAAATCAGTTCCCTATTTCAAAAACATTAATCTAGTACCCTTACCATCATTTAGTCACACACTTGACATTCTTTAACCTTTATTCTTTTTGAAGTCTTTGTTGTATGGCGCTTGCCTGCCAGCATCCCACTGTGACTGACGGATTTGCACTTATAATCTATTCTTATTTTGGAACATTATAACAACAATGACTGCAAACACATTACGTAGATCTCAAACTAAGGCTGACTAGAGTGCTTACTTAGCACAAGAAGGATTTACACATTGTATGTGCTATGAAAACACATAACAGGCATGTACAAAGACAAACATGTACAAAGACAATGCTTACATAACCTAATAGAAGTAGTTATGTTACCAAAAGTGTATGTTCATATTTAATATTGGGAAGAAAAGGAAACATTTTTAGGGGTACTGCAACATATGCTACAATTTTTATGCCAAGGTACTACAAGGCACATACTTACTTTGGCTTGAATCAGTTTCTCTCATGACAGTCACAACAGAATCCCGTTTTTACAAATAATTAATTAATAAAGCGTTACTATTTTGAGAGTCCTAAGCGAAAACTGTTTCCTTTCTGCATGGATAGACAAGCATGCTTTTGAGAGAAGAACAGTTTTTTTTCCCTGTCTTTTGGATATTTGCAACTCAGCTCTCAAGATCACCAGCATATACAGCAGGTTCCCAGGCATTTCAGCACTAAGGATTTGCTCTGTGAGAACAGTCATGAAGAATTTATACATGTGCTAAAACAGATTTTATGCTACGTGTGCTGAATCTTCTCCTCAAATGCCACCTATTAGGACACTTTTGCCTCCCTCATGCATCTTACAAGCCTGGCTGGAGAACTGCAGGAGAGACATTACCTTCTTGAACATTCTGGTGGAGTCTTCGCTTATCTGCATGAACCGCATGATCACGTTGTTCAGGTAGATATCGCTCAACGTTGCATGGTCTTTGCTTTCTCTTCTTACTTGGTTCAGGAGTAAGTACCAGCAATTCACTGGCGATAAGAGGTTCTGGTCTTTCCTAAGGAGACACACGCATGTATTATGTATAGAAATGAAAAAGTTACATTATTAACACAACTATCTCCTTGACATTTGCAGCCATAATTTGTTATGTAAAAATAGTTGCTTCTGAACAGTCAATCTGTTCTTGGAATAACTTGAGTTAGGTAACCTTCAGATCACTCTTCTAAGATACATTCTACAAATCCCATGAGGCACAGATGCAAAAATATTAAAAAAGTGTAAGAATTCAGAACACTGCAAGCCACCTGAGAGTACAAAAAAATCTTGCCACAAAGCTTACAGAGTGGAGTACATGCAAATACTCAAAATCAATAAAGGTCACTGCTGAAAGAGTAACAGTAATTAAATTTTGACATCAGAAATAAACAAGCACTGCAAGAGCATCCCACATCCTTCATGAGCAAAACTGCAGGTGTTGCTGTTTCACTAAAATGGATTTGTATAACTCCTATAAAAGCGGAAGGAAATGTCACAAGTGTACATCTTCTGTGATCAGCATTCATAAATTCATGGCACTCAGAAATAAACTGCTACTGCCAGTCCCAGATGGTTCAATTACAAGACAAACAGCAGGACGGGACTTTCTGCACAGCGGTCCAGTTCTGAATTTCCTTGATAGACTTTTTGCATTGTAGGCCCACTCCAAGCTTTTAACATTGCAAAAAGCAAAATCCCAGATGACTTCTCATTTCTTTCACACAAAGCAAAATAAAAAATACATGTAGTTCAACAACTGTTTCACAGACAACAAAAACCTATTTATAAAATTTGCCTTATGATTGTATTGAAATTTTAATTTAAAGTTAGTCTTGCAACTAAATGCCCTAGAAATCTGCTGCTCTTTTCTTTTCTCTTGTGCAGGGATTCTCCTATAGTCAAAAGGATCAAGCCCGTGAAGATAAAACAGCCAGAGCTGGTGATGAATCAAGGGAGAAACTCCTTCAACTGTTGGTAAACTATTCTAATAATTTAGTGTTTCCATGGTTAGAAATACGTCCTTTAATTCCTCATCTAATTGCCTACCTTTAGCTTTCACCTCCAGCATCAAAGCAACAACAAATGATTATCAGACAAAAAGCCTTTTTCTTAATTACCAGTGCTTTGTTTTGCTATGAATTAGAAGTGAGTTAAGGAAATTTCTTTATTTTGTTCGAGATGGAAGTCTTAATGGCGCTACTCACAGCAAGGAGCTTCAGGGTTTTCTCAGCTATGGTAGCCACCAGGAGCACCCGTGAAGGTCCATGCTGATATTACTTGGTCCTTGCTGCTTGTTCCAAAGCCAAACCAGAGACCTTCCAGCCTGTGCTGGGGAGAATGGTGGGAACAGCACGGGGACCACCAGTTGAAGTGACTTTTGCTGCAACCTCTTCTCAAAGCAACCAGAGAACGCAGAGCAAAGCCCAAGGCAGGACTCCAGTCATGACCCCTGTGCACATCTGCCACTCCGGATTTAACACATGTTTAAGAATGAGGAAAGATGTTTGTATGCACAAGGCAAAAAGATTTTGCCACAAGCTGAACAGATTCCAGGGCTCGCTCTCTCTCTCAAGCGGTGACATATGCACACATTGGTTATTTCAGGGAATCATTGAGTCACTTAACTGAATTTTAAGAAATATATGTTATTGCTCTTTGAACTGTGCAAGCTGTATTGGGATTAACCTTTCCTTTGCCAGATGTGTTTGAGAAAGACTTTTCTTCTGAAACAAAAACTCTGTGTATCTCTAGCACAGCACTAAGCAGACAGAGGAAAAATATACTTATTTTTCAGTTTTACAAACACAAAATATTGGTTTATACCCCTTAGCATAACACGGTCAGGCAATTGTGTTCATTAATCAGCTCAAGTCAGGAAAACAACCAGATGAGATTCGAAACACTTTTGAAAACAAATTGTACACACGTTTTGCCAGATACTACCTGACCACTTTTGTTTTGCACACAAGTTACTCTGCCATGAAAGGGATACAATAAATTGGAAGCAAGGCATAATATTCACATCATCTTCATTTTCAAGAGTAGGTGGGGGTCAAGAGGCAGCACAAGTTCACATGCCATGTAGTCTGGGTGGTTTAAATTCCATTTGGTAGGTTATGGATAATATGTGTGCAGCCTAACTTTTAAGAAACTGAAACCACTTGTCAGAAGCTTACATGAATAAGTGTGGAGGACCAAACCAATAAAACATTATTTAGGTATCCGTCTAACTTCAGCTGCAATGAGAACTGCTACACTGTCAAATATGGGTGGGAATTTTAAATATGCCTTTGAAGCTGAGCTCAACCAGCAGTCCTCAACACCAGCAGAAGCAAAGAGCAGCACAGCACTTCAGCAATGGCCAACACAGGCGTGATGGGGAAGGAAATCTCTCTTACTTGTACTGCTGATGGTCTTTGGTACTTCTTGTTTTTGCCATGAACCTCTCTGCCAGTTTTTCCAGATTTCGGGAATACTCCATTTCTATTTCCGACTTCTTGCGGAAGAAATCCTGCAGATCCTGGAGAAGCTGCACTCTCATTTCAGTCTGCTGCTCCAGGCATTTCTGCTGCTCGATGAGTTGAGCTCGGATCTCTAATGAAAAAAGCACATATCCACTCAGGTCAGTGAAAGCAAATGAGAATTGAGTGTTACCAACCAAAATTACAAACACTCCAGCATACTTCAGCCTCCGCAGCTACACCAGCTGGATCTGGATTTCAGCTCTCACTTCTGCCACCACATGTTGATGCCCCAGGCCACAGTATCCTCCACCCGCTGTCTGTCTCACTAAAGGCTCAGGCCTCTGCTGGGCTCAGGTAAGCGGAAGACCTGCCTCCCCCTTCCTCTCCCATCTTCTTCCACGAATGAGCACAACATCTGGCTCAGAGTGATCTCCTTGCAGGAGGTGCTGTGCAACCATTCAAGCAGCAGCTCCTTCTGCTGTCCTGAAAACCAGCAGGCTGAACAAGCATCCTTTGGGCTGGGATCAGCTTGCTGACTGCCAGGTGGACCACACTGGTCGGTATCGTCATGTACACCATGGAAACAACCTTGCGATAAACTCTGGAGGGATTTGCCGCAGCTGCCCCATCTCTGCCAGGGAGGGAACTGCTTTATTATACATGCATTCACTAATATTTTACAGCAAAATATAGAGGAAAAAGTGTACCTATAGTTAGAGATAGCGAATTGAAAATGTGCACAAGGTTCCAGAGACTGAGGTATATTTATTAAAATATATCAAAATCAGCCAGCTTATAAGGGAATATATGCTCACAGGGATCATCCAGAATAACAAGCTCTTACCACTGTATCGTATGCTGTTTGCCATATGCACAACTGCTATGTGCTAGGATTTTTCTTTACTCTTTTTTTTTTTTAGCACTTTTATTTCTTGAGTGTTAAGCAGTTAATCACATTCTGGGAACACTTAGTCTACAAAGATCCCTCTGGTTCTTTTGAGAGGCTGGTTTATTAAAGTTTTGTCAGCTGAGCTGCCCAGGCACACTGTAATTCAACATCGTGGAGTAAACACAGGAATAAACGCTTTGTGGCCATAATAATGTATGCATTTTTAAACAGTTTCATACTAAAACAAAGACTTATCAATAGCAAAATAATATGCCAGAAGTGATGTCCATGTAAATGTAAAATTGTTGCGAACTTTTACTTGATTCCTAATGATATAACCATGCTGTGGGTAAGAAGATGTTGGAAACCGTAGATGCCTCACTGGTTCAAAATAGAAAAGCATTCTAAAAACCACTGCTAAGACCACAGGGAACTGCAAACTAGTAAGTAGTAATGATGCTATAGAAAATTACCTGATGCAACTGGGAACTAATGTGTCCTTATTGATCTTAAACCAGGTATGAAGGCAGAGATCCATTCTGCTGAGATTCAAATGTGTATACTGAAATAAGGTAGGACGGGCACAGAAAACTGTTAAGTCAATTTATTTACTGGAGGAGAAAGACAGTGCAGTGTTTTTTACTGGCTCTCCTTTGAGCTACCAGCTGCTCTGTTAATCATTAATAAGACCATCCATTTTTACAGTCTGGGAGGTGAACCAAAAAATTCATGGTTTGGGTTTTCATTTCAAATCAGTTCTTTGGAAAAGGACCATGCCTCCAGCAAGGATGAGCCACTGTAACAGAACACTGTATCAATGACATTCTTATACACAGAGGAGAAAATCACATTGCTGCTGGAAGGTTATTAACAGAAACAAAATCCCAAGACTGCTTTTTTGGGTGTCCACTACTTCTACTATTGCAATCATAGAAAATTCTTGCATATAGGAAACCAGGTGTACAGATTCATTTTGCAGAAGCAGCAGTTTCACTGATAAGCAGGAGTTTTGACTAAATCCAAATCCATGTACGTGGTCCCTCTATTTTGTCCATCTCCCCTTCCCACTATAGATTTTTTTGTTAGTTACTTTAGAAACAGAGCTCTGCACAGAGCAACTATGTTCTGAGTATTTTGTAGGTCAGTGGATCTCGCTGCTACAATTCCTCCTTTTTAGGTAGGCTTTTACCATAGCAACAGGAAACAGAAAGATTTTAGAAACAGGAATATATGAATAGAGACACAGAAAACAACGAACAGGGGACGAGAGATACAACATGAGAAAATGCCTGATCTTTCTGATGCTGTCTCGATTTCCAGTGGACAGTAGTGGCTTCCTTTGAACTTGTACATCAGAAAACAAAACTGAAGCATGATCTCTGAAAGCTGATGGTGACTGGAGGTGTCCAGACTCTGAGTAAGGTGGTAAGTTGGGGGTGCAGGGGGACTGTGGCCTTATGGAGAAAGTTCCACAATTTCTAGCTATTTGAATCTTGGTAAGGAGAAAGAACATGTTGGCCCCCAAATGCTGAGCCTCTGGCCTCCTGCTGGAGAAGACAAGGGGGAGATGCACATCCCACTTGTGCCAGCTGACCAGAGTCTGTCCAGAAGAGACTTCAGCATACCAGTTCTCCTTCCAGTCTCCCATGTCCTTCTGCTCCTGCACTTTTTGATTCTTCTTTTACTAGTAATGTGTGTAATACTATACTGGCAGGCAGAGGAGATGGCAATGAATGAGAAATCAGATCAGCAAATGTTGTGATTTTTACTTTCTGGCAAGAGAATGCTGTGGATTAAAAAACAAAACAACAAAAACAAACAAAAACCCAAAACACCTCACAACAACAAACAAGAAACACCCAACAAACATCGGTATAACAGCCAGTCAGCCTGAGCAGCTGTGCATCACCAAATCACAAGTATTCAAGTACTGTTAGCTAACATAGACTACCCATTACCTACTGCTATGGAAAAATGCACCAAGGCAACGCTACGTCCCTTAACCAGTCCACAAGTGTGATTTCCCTAGGGCTACAAAGAGAGGCATGGAAAATTGCTGCACTGTATGCAAATAAATAAATACCCAATACACCAAGAAGGTGCCAAGTTAAGAACTAGTAAAGCCCAAACTCCATAAGTATGGTGACAGGTGCAGCAGGCAATAGAAGGGTGCCTGTCTTTATTTTGCTGGCACATTTAAATTCAAAGTTGAACTGATACCAGCTGTAATGGACAATGACATTGTCCTGTTCTGCTCTGCGGGGCAGCTCATGTCAAATGATTCCAGGCTATTTTGTGCCTGGAACAGGCACATTTAAACCCTGGACGACTTAACACCTTCTCCTTCTCTGTACAGCAGCTTTGAGTCATACTCACTGGTTTTCTGGCCAAGGACTGGTTCAAAAAGAACATCCCATCCATTTACACTGCAGCTTAAACTGACTGCATTCACATCAAGTGGAAAAAGAAAAAAACAAACACCATTTGCCCAGGATTTGCACACACGACCAAAGCAAGGAAGCAATTAATGTGACCGTAATTAAAGCAATAATCTCTACGTAAAGTTCTATTTCTAAAGATTCTAATGTTAAAAATTAGTTCAATTATGCCCTCATTGACACCATCCTCTAAAATTACTGCATTAAGTACAAAATTAGGTTTTATTTGTGGCAGCATTCAAGATGTAACTCTAACCTTTCAACAAATCTTTATTTTGTCCTGACAAGAGGTGAAATCAGTGCACTATGAAAAACAAAAGGAGACAAAATTATAGCTGTTATGAGAGTTAAGTACAGAGCAGATGAAGCTGAACTACTGACATCACCCAAATCATAACCAGAAATAAACTTGTCAAGGTTACCTCTTTGCACACAGCACAGTATTACAAATAATTACTTACATAGCACTGCAGTAATACACCGTATTACCCTGGCGAAGATATGTGCAACCAGTTATAGGCCATTGCCCCACCTGAAGGTACACATGGTGTGATACACTCCAATGTGATGCATGACGATGGTGCTGGCCACGCACCAGCAAGGAACAAAACTTGTCACCTTTGCTTCCACACACACCAAAGCACCTGGTTCCATCAAACATCCCAGAAGGCCACAGAAAACTCCCTCCTGAACTCAGAAGCCAGACACCTCCTAAATACACAGTATTAACCAAATTAGCTTGCTGCCAGACCAGCACTTTGTGTGTGGACTGCTGCCCCTCTGCAGCGATCCCCACTGCAACCCCTGTATCCCTGCGGTGCTCCTGTCATGCTGGACTAGGCTGTGCCTGGTCCTGTCAGCCATCAGAGACTCTTCAGGCCACCGTGAACCCCCATCACCAACTCTCGACAAAAGCAACTCAAGTGCAACACAAGTGCTTTGTGGTGCTCTCACACATCTGTGAGCTGCTTCCCACCTGAGCCACCCCAAGAGCTGTTGCAGCCTCTCACCCTCAACTCCTGTTTAAGTGGAATTTACTTTTGTGCTTGCAGAGCAGCCCTGGCATGTTCTTTGGTGTCTGCTGAAAGTTCTGTAAGATGCCACAGATTCAGACACCTCTATCTGGTCACCCCCTTGGCTGCCCTGCAAGCCTCCTGCCTGCTACCTCACCCTGCCCCGTACTGAGCTATATTTAAGTCATGATTACAATACACTAAATACGCAGACATTAATCCAGTCATATTACTGGAAAATAATACAAACAGCCCCAGGGCCCCATCCTGTGAATGATTATAAAAGCAAGCAGCTTGTCAGAATTATTTGAGAGTACAAATAGGCTGTCATGAGGCATAGCTATGTTTGCAAGTCTTTATCTGATCGGTAACTTCAGACAAACCTGTATTACTTCCCATCTTTCTTTAAATAACTCCTTCACAAAAAAACCAAACCAATTAGATTCATTTTAAAATGGTCAGAAATGTCTCATCAAAAGCATTGAGGATAATGTATGCTGTCTTAGACTTTGTATTTCCAAACCATTACAGCTTTGTCATTTTTTTGCCCCACTCAGCTATCAACATGCATATTCCTCATTCTCCCTTTCATGATACCCAGATCATGCTCTATAAGAAAAGAATCAGACATTAAATTCCATCTATATACCATCTGGTGACTGACATGCACTTGCAATTAAGCAGATATTGGAGCATTAATCATCTTGCAGTTCCTCCTTGAAGACACTCGAGTCTCACATGACTCTCACTGGGTCTCAGTTACTAAGCGTAAGGATGGCTCATGTCTGAGGCTGCTGCTAGAAGCTGGGGTGCCGCCTTGGGGGACTGATCTTTCCAGTTTCACCCCAGCATTCTGCCTGTGTAGGGACCTGCTTTTGGCTTCTCTGTTGAGATAGGCAGAGCTATGGTCCAGCTGAACACGGCTGGCCAACATCTGCAGTTGAGGTTTTGTTTCAGGAAAGTGCTTAGCTCCAGCCCATCGAGGATGCTGCCAGCAGAGAAACTGCAGAAGGAATCACTGAGAGGGGCTCAGAGGTGCCCCTGTGCAGAGTTTTCAGTCCTTAACGCCACGTCACCCCTAGGATCAGCGCTCCCACACCTGCTGGGGATGTTAAGCTGCCTCTCAGTAGGCAAGAAGACAAAGATGATGAGAGGTAGCAGCTCTGTGGTGGATGCTCTGGCCCAGCTGCTGATACTCCTCTCTGAGATACACAGCTGTCAAGTACTAGTGCTGCACAAGCTTTTATTTCCTAGACCCAGAGCTAGAAAGCTATTTAAGTGTTTCTATGACAAATGGTGAGAGAAGCTCTGTGGTCAGCAGGGAGTCTGGCTCACGCTCTCATCCAGGTCCTCGCTGCCATTTTCCCGGGGCCACAAGTACTGCAAAAGCCAAGAAATTCCACCAGCCTGACAGCTGATGAGAGATGCTGGGGTGAGGATCTTGCAGGCTGCTGCAGAAATGCCTTTAAATAGATCATGAGCCTGTCCCACAACATTAACTTTCTATGACAGACTAGTGGAAATCACTTCCCTGTGTTCAACATGCAAGTGAGAAGTGTGGTTGCATAGACAGCAATGCTCTTGAGCTTCCGAAGGCAAGATTTTTGTGGACTTTCTTCTGTCCTCCAGTTGATTTCACTTAGGACGTCAAGCATACAGCTTGATGCATGTTCCCACTTTAAGTGAAACCTCTGCAATGCACACCCCAGCTCTAAATTTACTGTTTGGCTTTGTGTCATTTCCCAGAGAATTCATTTCAGACTTTTTGTTTGCTTGGGGGTTCTGAGGGATGTGGTTGAGGTTGTCTTTGACGGAACACACCCAGGCTGTAGCAGCCTGTGGAAATGGATGGGCAGTGAGAATCACACCTGACAGCTGAAGGGCTGTACAAAGGGGTCAGGAATCTGAAGGCCCTGTTGACATCTGTCAACCCCTTTAAAAACTCTAAACCCTGTTCACTCAAACACTTTGGCATGCTTAAAGATAAAAACAGTCCTTGTGTAGCCATTAGCAGGAAAGCTGGTGCAGAAGCCATTTGCAGGATGAAGACAATTGTTTACAGGTCTCTTCAGTTGTCATTTTGAAACAAAGACAGCAAAGAGAGAACAAACTCTCTCCTTGCAGCTGTGAACTTTGTTCTACACATTCAAGCAAACACACTCCTACCTAATGCAGCCACAGACTGAGCAACAACACGGTCCCAGCTAGAACTGTGTAACTGGGGGATCCCAGTGGATGGGATCCAAAAGCAGTGGTTGCATTAGGGCACCTTCCACCTTCCATCTCACCTTGAAATGGGAAGATATGTCTGGAAGAGCCAAGAAAACCTCTACACATAGCTGAAGAAGCTTTTCTTCTTGTTTTTCTTGGACTAAAGCCCTCCTGCTATTCACAGCCACAGCTGCTGGTCACTTGGCTGCCTACAGTCCCAGCCTGAATGGAGGGCATCGCGCCAGCTCATGACTTGGCAGGACACTTCTTGCCACAGCGCTACTGCCAAGCGACCGTGGGCTGAAGTGGGCAGGCTGCCTGCACCACGTCTTGAGTGCCACTGCTTCTGCGGCAGCTGCTTCTTTGCAACCATAATGGAGAGCTGGCACTATGTCCTACCAAAACTTGAGTAGGACATACTTTGTCCTTCTGGCCACAGGAGTTGAGACTCTGAGCACAAAAATTTCTGCCCCTTAGAGGAGAGGGACCTTTGTTTTGTTCAACAGTAAAATCCCAGCTCATCCCCTAAACACTGTCAACCAAGAGAGCAAAGCAATAAGATGGGGTCTCTATGGTCCAACACAAGGTCTTTCACCAGCCTGACCCAGCCCTCACCTCCTGTTGTGGAAGCAGATGCTCTCTTGAACTCCAACTGCCCCGTCCCAGGAGGACAGATCAGTTCTGCAAATCACCAGCAGAAAAAAGAAGAGCAAAGAATCTACATCAAACAGGTCTACAAACATACTTAAGAAGAACAAAACAAAGCAGAAACTACTTCAACCATGGCATTCATGGCAAAGGCCTGCAGCCTTAGAGAGGAATGGAAAAAAAACCAACACAAACCAGAGAGAGACAGACAGGGCGTCTGTGGGCATCCCTGCCTGCCAAGCAGACAGGCGATCATGTAGTAGGTGTCTAAAAACCCATTTAGGTCATCTAAACTGTCAAGATGTATGTGACAACTTATTCCGAAGCTTCCAAAGGATTTAGACCAACCGAGGTTTTTTTATGCTTATTAAAGATATCATGAGCCTTTCATTTCAGACCTAAATTCTGGGCACATGAGAAGATTAAAAGGAAACTCCGTGTGTCCAGATCTTTATCCTCTTCTTACCAATGAGGTATCTGCCAGAAGAATAGAAAAATGATTCATGGCTCTCCTCTGAATAATTATTTGAGCAATGTCTAGAATGCTGGATTGACCAAGAGCCCTCTACAAGAAAAAAACATAACCCTTCACGGCCACAGATTTCTCAAAGTCTATTATTTAATTTGGTTATTATAGACTTCTATGATTGCTCTAATTGGTAGATGAAATGTATCCTTCCTTCTGGTTATTTTCTTTGTATAGAAAATTCTTTATTTCCAGAACTGACTTCCTCTTAACTATTCAATAGAATTCACCCAGTATATGCTCTATGCTATATCCTTGTCACATATTTGCTCTTCTGTGTTTAGATCGTAAATTCTACATTTTAATTAGCATCCAAGGAAATGTTGTTTTAGCCACACTGCTTCATAAAGTGGAAGAAAAGAACCCCTTCATTTCTAGAGCATTAAAAGCAGTTGTAGCATCAACCGATGGTCAAGCTCATGTCTGCCAGAAAATTCATGTCAGCAAGATTAAGGCTTGTAAGCTAAATTCTGCCCTCCCTGAAATCAATAGAGATTTGTCACTAACTTTACTCATGCTGGGATTATCATCCTTACTTGAACTTACAAGAAGCTTATACTCATCCAGTGGAAACACTGCTACCAGAGCAGGCAGTCCTTTTCGCTCTCACATCCAGGCTACACAACCCGTCCACGTCACCACGTCTCAGTATCAGAACTGCAGACTGACAGAAGGACTAACCAACAGAGGGAAAATTGTTTCCTGCCAGCTACACTCCATGGGTATTGTTGGAGCAGGGAAGAGAAAAGCAGGGGTAGCTCAGAGCGCTCACGCTGGTGCCATTACAGATCAGCCTAAATCTCTTTCAAAACCTTCCCAAAAGTTGGTAGCTGTAACAAGATCATTTCACAGCAGCAGCCTACGCTGGTGAGTGAAATGCTGCATTCTCACTGGGCTCGGCAGAGCACGCACGGACTCTTCGGCGAGGTTGCCCATTCTGCACCGAGGGCAGCGGGCAGGGTGGAGGTGGCCAAGCTGGGGCTGGTGGAGTCTGGCAGAGGCACCAGTAACCATGAAACTGGGACGGGAAGGGAAACTGGGCCTTATGAATGGGATGGTATTCAATGATCAGCAGAGAAGCTGTTCTGAAGAGGCAGTTTTACTGCTCCTCAAATGCTGTATCTGGTTTACAAATCAAATCAAGCTCCAAGGTATCACTTTCCTGGGTGACAGTCAATTCTCTTGCTCTTCATAGACAAACTGCTGGCAGCTTTTATCTTCCTGTATGTATATTGCATATCTGTATGCTTTAATTTCAGGTCACCTGGAATGTCAAAGGAAATTGCTTATTTTTGTAGAAATTCTCTACCTGTGAATTCACTATTTTAATGAAATACTCATACTACTTATTTTTAAATATTAGCATAATTTCTCCTTGGTTTGTGCTTTGTTACCTTCTTTCAAAGCCAGAACAGTCCTGAGAACATAGTTACAAAGTTTCCTACTGCTCATGGCACTGTTTATAGAGCTAATTACTGTACAATGAAACAAGCAATATAAGCTGAACCACCACTGAGCCAATGTAAAATGAATATGAGTGTGCAAAGAAGTCAAGAAATGTACCTTACTAAGCAGTCCCCAAAATAGTATGATATCAGCTAAACTTCCAGGCCCAGTGCCCCATTTCTGTGGGTATTTCTGGGCCCACAGACCCAGGCTCCTCAGATGTGGTGGCCAACTGGCCATGGAGCCTCCTTACACACTGGTGCAGACGGCTGCCCTCAAAGGGCTCCTCTGAGACCAGAGACGTACCCGTCAGGCTACAGCAACAAACGGCAAGACATGGAGAAGAAGAGGAGCAGCAGCTGGTAGTCTTAAAGTTGACACTAAAATGCAAAAGCAATGCTGGATGTTTACAGACCCTGGGATCACCACCAACAACTTTGACTTCAAATACGAGCAAGCTTGTTAAAGAAACCATTCTTGCCATGGAGGGCTTCTGCATAATCCTTTGCTTCCCACACACAACCATATTTGGTCACTGCTACTTCAGTTTTAGTAATTTCCACTGTAAGCAGCAGCAAAAATGAGGAAATTGTAAGGCAGACAGAAGATGCAGTAGTCCTTTCCTTCCCGATTTTAATTTGCACTTTGGAGATGGTGTTCTGAGAGTGCAGGAGCTGCTGAAGCACTGGGAACTCTGAGTCCTGCCTGACACTGCTTAATTATCTCAATGTGGCAGATTTAGGTCCATGTTTTTCATCCCTCTCTAGCACTTGGAAATTATTTTAGTGTTTTTATTAACTCTTTCCTCTTCTAATTTAATTTAGATGGTAAACCCATCTAAAACAGATTTCAGACTTTCATAATTGCTGTCACTTTTCAGAATAATATGCAAGCGCTGGTGAGAAAATAAGATGTGTAGTGAAAGCAAGTGCTCATTTACCCTGGAAATAATTCAAGGCAACTCAGCTCCTTCAGTACTCTCATTTTAGATGCCCTTCTGCTCCCTGTTACCCCAAACTCCAAGAGTTTATTGTCTTGAAAGACGTAACATGACAATTCAAAGACCATTTTACATCTTTCTCCCCTAGGTGAGATCAAGCAGAAACAAACAGTCAACTACGAGGTGATGCACCAGTACTTCAACAAGGAGTGTATGTGTGTCCTCAGCATACAGTCTGTGCACTAAGCACAAAATGCTTGGTAGCTGCAGCATCTGCTTTTGAAAGTTTCTTCTAAAATTTCTTAAAAGTGCAGAACACAGTATAAAGGCAAGTATGCAGAAAAAAACCAAACCAAAACAAAAACCAGTTTGTCATGATCACAACTGTAATGAACATCTAATGATCTTAATCAGCTTCCTTACTCGTAAGCTGGTTGAGGCCAGGTTAAGCCCCTGTCCCGGTTGCTGCAAGGCTGAGGATGGCAGCAACTCTGGACTCCATGAGAGACACTGCATCACTCCTCCACAGACACCTCCCGAAATGACCCCAGGCTTGCTGCTGGCACACGTCCTACCACACAGACGTGAGCACCATTTCATTTTGTTAAATTCTGCCACAATAAAACCCTTCCTTCTTAATATCTCAGGCGGACAGCTGACAAGTGAAAATGTCTGAAGGCTTTTTCTATAAATTAAATGTTGATAGATGTGTCTGTTCTTGACAAAAAATAAATTATTCTGAACCTCCGGCAGATGACATAGCTGTTAAAATGAGAGTTATGCTGGTAGTAGCGCAGGGCAGGAACTCCTGAGTGGCAAGACGAGCAGGGAAGCCATGAAATCTGTGCATCAATCAGACATGGCCCCTTCTGTACATTGATGACTATCACTGTGATAAGACTTGGGTATTAATAACTCGATAAAATGCCCTCCCTACACCCTGCAAAAATGATTTTCTATGCATGGCACATCTTCAAGAGGCCAGTAAAACATTTTTAGTATGACACACACTCGGCCACATGCCATAAATAAGAGCACACATTTGACCCAGCCATGACTTCCAGTGACAGCTTTTTAAGTCCCAAGATGAAGTCACAGTCCAGTTAAGGACAAAAAGGAAACCGCAATTTGTGCTCTGTGTGCCAGGATTTTACCCACATCCCTTTTCAGCCCAACCTGCCTA
Source organism: Patagioenas fasciata (assembly GCF_037038585.1). Lineage (NCBI taxonomy): Eukaryota > Metazoa > Chordata > Aves > Columbiformes > Columbidae > Patagioenas > Patagioenas fasciata. The sequence goes on from NC_092520.1 coordinate 179,570,969, forward strand.
ACATGTAGCAAAATACTTTCATCATTGCTCATTTGTCTTTTGCACTTTTAACTCCTAAACCCCACAAATTTAACATATTTCCATGATGCTCCTCTTCTTTGCTAAGACAAACAGCTATGCCACTGTGGTGCCTTCAACACCAGTTTTAAAACTTTATGTCCACATTGCACGCTAATTACTCGCCAGAGTACATCCTCATAGTTGTATAAGGTCCTATCTAGTGTAGTCACACAGAATCACAGGATTACAGAATAGTTGGGGTTGGAAGGGACCTTTGGAGATCATCTAGTCTAACCCACCTGCTAAAGCAGGTTCAGCTAGAGTAGATTGCACAGGAATGCATTCAGATGGATTTTGAATGTGTCCAGAGAAGGAGATTCCACAACCTCTCTGGGCAGCCTGTTCCAGTGCTCTGGGATTCACCAAGGGGAAATCACGTCTGACCAACTTGATAGTCTTGTATGATGGTATGACTGGCTGGGTAGACGAGGGGAGAGCAGTAGATGCTGTCTACATTGACTTCAGCAAGGCTTTTGATAGAGTCTCTCACAACATCCTCATAGGTAAGCTCAGGAAGTGTGGGTTGGATGGGTACAGGGTGAGATGGATTGAAAACTGGCAGGATGGCAGAGCTCAGAGGGTTGTGATCAATGGTGCAGAGTCCGGTTGGAGGCCTGTAGTTAGTGGGGTTCCCCAGGCGTCAGGCAAGTGGAGCAAAGATACTGTATTGAGCAACACAGCCTGGTTTGGTTGTTGCCACACATCTGGGCACAGCACTGGCACATGCACATTCTGCTCACTGGCACCAGCTGGGCAGGAATCAGGGGACAGCACAGACCAGGGACTGTTCCCACCACACTGCACCAGTGAGGTGTCCCGGTGGCAGCGGGGGACTGGAGCTCCTCCCTCATCCACTCAGTGCTGAGTGAAGGATGGTGTCTACCACCCAATAAATCTTTTAACTAAACTGTATCACCACTCTTCATACTCCTGGTACACATTTATCTGTATAAATGCAAGCCTTGCTGAGAAATGTATCTGTCAGACCAGATGGACCACAATCTGCATCAGTTTTTGGTAGAGATGTGGCCCGAGTCTGCGAAAGAAAAGTCCCAGTGTGTGATTACTGATCTTCCGAGCATGACTATGATATTATCCAAAGATGTATATCAGTGTGTTGTCTCAGTGTCACACAGCAAATAATACTGAATTTAATAGATGATTTAAGAAACATGACAACACCACATTCTGGGAATGAAAAAGAGAAGTTTCATATGCCAAACTTTGAGAAAAAAAAGTTAATATTTTTACTAACTAAACAAAACAATAACATCTATCATGAGGAAAGAACTCCTGCCTGTGGAAATCCTAAAAAATGTAAAATGATAATTACCATGGTGGTTGATTATAACTATAAAACAAATAGTAGTGACAGCCAGGTATTTTTATGGCACTGAATTAACAAGATTATAAATATTCTGCCAAGCTTCAAATACGTTTGTTTATGTTCTGCTCTGATCTGGTAAAATATGTAATTTCTAAGTGAGAAAATGAAATGTCTACCTCAAATGAAGGTTTTTTGACAAGTTTGAACCCTATTACTCAGAGTCCCAAACTCCACGAACAGCAGCTGGGAAAAAACAAATCCTTCAGTGTCACAGAGCAGATTCCTTGTTCCATCTTCCTGCTACAGGGAAGTATAAATTGGATTGTGAACCAGATTTAATTAAATTTACCTTTAATTGTTATAGCTGGAGGAGAAGAAAGCTCCCCTCACCCCAAGGTTCCTGCTAATGGGAATAGAAAAAAATATCCACTGTGAGACTGTTTGTAGGTAACCACTGCTCACTCACTCAACAGTAGGATGAAGAATAGTATCTGCTAATAAGCGAACTTTTGGCTAAAATCATTTGCATGTTTCCAGCTCCCCTGGAAACAATCTTCAATCTGTTAGAAATTTAAAAAAAACCAAAAGCCACACATTTTTTTAATTAGATGAAACACCAGAACCAGCAAAATTTAAAGCTGGTGATTTGTAGAACCCACTATCTGCATCGTCTTTCTGCATTAATGCACTGGTTTGTCTATTCTGCAAACGCCTCTCTCCAAAAGACATCTGGGTGGCTGGGGTTCCCAGTAGAGCTCCAATGGCTGCTCTGTGGCAGCAAAGACACCAAGAACAGCTGTAGGAAACAGATGTGCCACTTAGGGCATTTTCAGTGAAAGGCCAAGGGATGAATCCTTCACATGCTACTTAGTTCAGGATCCCTTCATAAAAAAAGGCCATAAAAAAACCTATTAATGCCTGTGTTTTTAGCCTAGTTCCACTTGCAAGTAGGCATTCTGGTCGCAAAAGCCTGGCTGGAGTGAGTAAAGGAGAAGGATTGCGATGTGCAGGGCAGGAGCAGTATTTTGAGGCCCCTTCCGGGGCTAAAATGAAGTTGAGTGTGAGACACTTTATTTTCCTATGTATGAAGTGCCAGCTCTGAGAAGCACCCCAGCAGCCAAAGCAGCTGCATGGCAAAGTGGTAACCTGCAGAAATAGCTATTCATTATTCTGGGAAAAAAACATAGTTTGGCGATTCACAGAAAAGCAGCGTGCAACTTGGTGAAGAAATCAAAGATGTGAAACCTACATTGGAGAAATCTCTGTCCTGTAAAAAGCCCGCTCTCCAGACATGAGCAAAAAACTAAGGGAACTTCTGGAAAGAATAAATGTAGTAAACACAGATGCCAACTGCGGAAGAAAGCAAGGGTACTCAGAAGGACAAACCAGACATGCCAGCAAGCAATAAGAGACTCATATGCTTCTGACAATTTGCCAAAGGAGGCTTTATCCTCAGTTAAGGATGACAAGAATACTCTACTCTTGATACTGGTTTTACAACAGTGCTAAATTTCCAAATGTTTGCCTTAGGCCTGCTCTTTTTTTTTTTTTTTTTCAAAAAAAAATGATGAGCGAGAGTCAGTCAGGAGTACTGGGAAAAGAGCTGAAATGAAAGGATAAACTAAGGAGCAAAACATCATGAGGTGTGGACAGTACATACCTATCTATCCTGGATGAACCCTGGGGTGCAGTGGCCAAAATGCTGACAAGAGCATGGCCCCGCTCCCTGAAAGTGGCTGCTGTGACCAAAGAACATCTCCTGGAAAGGGGCAGGGCGAGCAGAAATGCCAGCGTGTTCCACGCAAGCAAATCACTTCTGCATCGAATAAGTTACTGAAGCTCTCATCAGCAATATTTATAAAACAAAAATAGAAAGATAAGGAGAAACCAGGGCAGTTCCTGAAAAACAAAACTCTATGCTGGCAAGCTATTAGAGTTACTTGAGCTTATCAACAGATAGTGGACAACTGAAACCCAGCTGACCTTCAGTCTCAAGTTACCTGCAGTCCTTAGCCTCAAATTATTGTATTCCCATTTCATTTAAAACATATCAACAAACCTTAAAGGGCATAAAAAATATAGATAACCTGAATGTAACCTTTTGAGTTTCTGCAAAACATGCATTTTGGCTGCAGCTTCCTCCTGACACCTAGTCTGTCAAAGTACAGAGAGAGTGTTTACTGAAGGATCAGTCCTGTGCCCTCTACCTGGACATACGTTTTCACCTTAGTGCTAATCTACTGCTTTACCACTTTGGCATCCTCCTAGTTTGTCATAATCCAGCCACATAAAAATCCCAAATAAATGAATGGTACATTTGAAAGCAGTTTAAATCATCCTTGTTGACTCCACACATGCAACACAGACACCTGACGCAGTCTAAAACTGTAGATCAGTCACGTCTGAACTGGGCATATCTGAAAAACCTCTTCTGCATCTTCTCTATCCAACAACCACCTTTTCACAACAAGTTGCACCCTCCTCAGGACAGTCATCTATGAGCCCATTTCTGCTTGCAACTCACAGCATGCCTGTGCAGTGCTGCACAAAGAGCCAAGCCCAGCTGTGACTGTAGACAGCAACATGACACACATCAAACACTAATGGTGAAGCCATGGTGGTCTTCAGCTGACTCACCACTATACGGCTGGAATGACCTGTTTGTGAGCATGTGCACAAACACGATGCAGAAAAGGTACAAGACTATCACTGTAAAATTTGTTCCACCTCCACACAGGGCTGGAAACTGCATGATCCTGATGTTCCACACCAAATTTCTACTACAAATAGCAAAGTGCAAATGTCTGAAGTCCAAAGGCAAGTTGCAAATTCTAAACCAAGTAGTCTCATCAAGAAGTTTGGAGATATATTTTTAGTTGTTTACAGAGACTTTCAGGTTATGAGGAACAAGAATTAGATAACCAGAACATGCCGAGAAGGGTGCTGAATCGAATTTGCTTTTCTGACATGCTGTTCCATGTAATGGTTCTTTCCTTGTCTCTTAAACCCTGTTTCATCCCAGATTAGCATTGATTTTGACCCATGAGAAAACAAATGAACTTCAGGTATGACGAAAGGCTGATCAGAAAACTCAACAGAATTCCAGCACCCAGATCCTGCTGTAGATGAACCCAGCTAACCTCACCAGGAATGTCCTCTCCCTATCTCCAAATGAGAGTAAATTTGCTCGGCGAACAACCACTCCTCCTGCACATAACTGTATCAATCACCCTGAAACTATCTGCAAATATAATTGAAATCTACTAAGAAGTTACGATGACTTTGTTTGTTTGTTTTTTTAACCCTAGAGCTAGATTTACAAGATTGCTTGAGAGGCAGGAGCTGGCAAAAGCCTCCCTTGGTCTGGGCCATCAGTGCACATGGCACCCAGCCAGGCTGAGCTCAGCCTCCCCCCTGCACGCTGAGCCCAGCAAGCTTTTCCCCCTCTCCACAAAGTCCTCTAACCACACAGGTAAGAGTCCGATCAGAAAAGTCAGCAGCTCAAATAAAAAAAGCTGTTTGTGAGCCAGCTTGCTAGGAAAAAGTTTTCCAGCAGACCTACGAGCAGTTCACACTCCAGCCAAACAAGCTGCTTGAGCTCCTCAGAGTAGGCGGAAAAGCTGCCCAGAATTAGGGGAGTCTCCGTCTGGAGCTATGTGAGGAGACGGTGACTGGAGACCTCTCTCATGTCCTTCATCTGGAACAGTTTAACTCTTCTGAATAATTATTTATTTCTTGAACCATCATTAAGGCTAGATGTAAAAACTGTATTTTGATAGAAATGTAACAGATTTCAATTTCAGGCTAGGACACTTACAACTTTGAAATAGGATCCTTCCTTTCAAGAAAACCCTCACTGCCATCCTACCACGGATGCTGCTCACCCTGACCTGCCTCCGTCCCTCGGGTGCCTTGCTAGGAATCCCGGGCCTGGTAGCCTGACTGTGCTCCTGCCAACTGCTCCATGGCCAGCACTGCAGATCTGCCAGGTTTGGGGAAGAAAAGGAAAGCCTGTTTCAAAGCACATCTCAGCCTCTGAGGCTGCATGGACAGTATAGGCAGAAGTGATTTAAAAAGAAAAAAAACAACACAAAAACCTAAACAAATCTGGAAAGTCCTTAAGGATTCCTATTAAAGAAAGGACAGCAAACATATTCCCATTCTAAAGCACCTAAAGATTTTAATTAGAACTTCTCTCCTCTGCAAAGTTTCAGTGTTTTGATTTATTAAAAGGTTGCAATAAAGATGTAAACAAAAGTTCAAAACTTTCCCATTTCCTGCAGGAGAGAAATTCTGTGTTGTTTTGCTTTTTTTTTATAATATGTCATTAGTCAGTGTGATTCAGATAGAAATGTTGTAATTTAAATCTCCAAGTAAAAAGAACTGAACAACTGCTGCCAAAGGAAATTTAAGGAAGGAAAGAAAAGCTTTCAGTGACACAACAACAGCGGATCCAGGAGAAGCAGCAACCTTGCAGAGGCTGCATTTGGCAGGGGGATACCTGACAAACCTGTCAGCATTCTCATGAGTCCCAGACTTTTTCCAATTTGCACCTTCAGATCTATGCATTTGTTCACCAAAACATAATAAGAAAAAGCACCGTCCTTGTTCCTCGTGCTGTCACTCATCACATACTCCATCAGCTCAGTGCTATGGCACGTCTCAGACACTCCGTCTTATTAGAAACCTGCACTCGTTCACATCTTAGCTATGCAACAGAACACACTGTCTGTCTGGCTTTTCCTCCTATAAAGCCAAATATATCTGTCTCTGCTGTGGGCAGGGTTCACCACCACCCACGTCCTTCCTCTGAACTCCTCTGTGCTTGGGGGACTTCGGTATGATGCTCCCAAGCAAATTAATCCAGAACTACCTTGGTATCATTGCAGGTCTCCTTTCAGAAATGGGTTTTTGGATGCCTTCCCTGTATTCCCCCTGCCCTAGACAGGTGTCCCAACACCTTCTGCCATCACCCAAGAGCCTGTCGTCACGCTCTCTGAGTGTGGGGAGGGAAGGACAGCAAGAACTTTAAGTGCTTGGGGACAAAAGGCAATCCTTCCGCTATCTTTTTACGCTGGCACTAGACAGACATGTAAAACATAGTGATTTGCAGGATGCTCCTCTCCATTTACCAAGATGTTTTACTCAGCAGGCATATGCTCCCTCTGCATTCCCCATATGTTTTTTTTTTTTTTTTAATAAATTTGGAGGAGTGGAATCATTTGCTCCACTGCAGGCACCTTATATGAGAAACATCTGGAAGAGCGGGAGAGGATAGAAAAATCTACTTGAAGAGAAGATTTTAAATCTTTCAGTTCAAAAACACTTCTGCAAAAATACAGAACAAGGTTCTGCAACATTAAGGGCATTCCTTATCAAAGTCTGTAGACATAAACATCTTAATATGGGTGCGCTACTTAAGATAAAATACAGTAAGGGTCAGATCAGCTCAGAAAGATGTATCTTTCTTGCATAAAAAGACAAAATATTGCACTCTCTTCAATATGAGACATCTTTTGTTAAGATTTGGTGAAGGAAGTCATTTACAGCTTACAACAGCAGCTGTATTGGTCAAATGAACAGATGTGCAGTTGTGCTTATTCTTCTGTGGTACATAATGGTGACCTTTCTATCACCCATGTCCATCTAAATCTCAAACCACCGTTTGACAAATTGCAGCACATACAGGAACAATGTGTTTTTCATGCAGTATTAAGTATCCTAAGCTAGAATCCACGTAGGCAAGACAGGGGCTGTTGTAGCTGAGGGTGAAGACAGTACAGATGGCAACACCTGGGAAACAGGGATTTTAGTCTCAGCTTTCACTAAATCCTCATGTGATCTAAGACAGTGTCTCACTTTCTTCTGTGACTGAATTCGCAGTGGCCCTGCAACTTATTCATTCCTTTCCAGAATTTTTTGTGCCCTCATTTTTTAAAGTTCTTTAAAAAAAAAGAAAAAAGGCAAAGAAAAAGAGAGAGAAGTGAGTTGTCTGTGTTTTTTAATAAGTAGAAGGGTATTTCAGTACAAAGTTGGATTGTTAACAAAGAATCAAAAGCTGGCAACCACCTACTTTCATGCTGTTTTTTTTTTTTTAAAAAACCCACAGTATTATCTTCAGATGAAGCTGTCTAGGAGTAGTCACTATGAATAGAAGCAAAAAAACTTCAGTTTGACAGGACTGTATTTGGCCATTCATTCTCTAACACGGGCCACTTATCACTCCCTGCAATCCAGTTCACCTCAGACAACAGCAGGCAGGCAAGCCCAAGCTCTGACATTCAGACAAAGCACTGGAGGGGGAGAACAAGTCCATCTTTGTGTTCTGAAAGGCAGACCTAACCAATTCTTTGAGGAAATACGAAATCCAGCAGGATAAAAACTCAGCAGCCATCCTATCTACTGCAGGTACAATCAAAAGCAGAACTGTTAGTAATATTGTATCAAATTTGGTGTTATGAGATAAGGGAAATCTTACTGACTATTTTTGCACTTGTTAAACAACAATATCCATCTGACTTTTCCCTTTGCACACTGCAGAGGTGCAGCTTAAGCTGACCTAAGCTGGATCTGCAGCAGTGCATCTGCGCTAACATGTGTTATGCCTGCTCAGGGTGTTGATCTTGCTAAAAACTAATGAGGTAAAAAAGATTATCCTTCAGATCAGCTCTCACTGCAACCACAGCGCTGCCAGTGTGAGAGGAAGCAGACAGCAAGAACATACGAATGGGGCTAAGAAGGTTATTGCAGACCAGACTGGCCAGGGGACGTAAGGGGCAGATGGGCTGAAGCTTCGGCTGATCTTTGTCAGCTGACTAACTGTGGGCTGCTGTGGAAATGTATGGTCCCACCTTCCCTTCTCTCCCCTGTTTCTCACGCCTTCTCACTCCAGAGGTAAGATGCATGTGGCTGCATGATCTGTCACGCTAAGGCCTGAATCCAACTAGAAAATTAAAAAAAAGCAGGTGAGGGAATTGAGGGTAAAGTTTGTTTACATCCATGCCAATTGCCTTATCATAGGGTTGCATTATCACTCTGGTCTAGGAGAGCTCATTTTCCACCCTGCTTCTCTCTCAGCCACCAGTTCAGAGCACCTGCCAACTGCCACGAGCCTGGTCTGCTCCTCTCTCCATTGCTGACAGAGGGACCTCAGAGGAACAAGACCCTTTCCAAAAAGGTCTGATGACTACAAACCACTGACCTCCATATAACCCATTTCTGCATTGGTGAACAGATCAGTAGCACCTGAAACGGCAAGAGACAGCTCCCCATGCCAGTGAGTCAGGGAAGGGAAAGAACAACTGTAGCACACAGGTACAGTGGCACACCGACAAAAATTCACTTAAATTATTCAGATGCGCCGTCACACGTCAGAAAAAAAGAGTCAAGAAAAGCCCTCGTCGCCCTGCGTGTTGTGCTGTCGTCTCATCGCATGCTCTGCCATTTCCCGCAGCGCCTGGCACAGTGCTGGCTGGTCTGTCAGCTGTGCATTAGGCACCCCGGTGAAGTGCTTGCAAGGACACATTTCCCTAAAAACGAAGCACTGATGCCTTGGCAATTGTAATGGCACTAATGCCAAAGGCTCGCTGTCTTCCAGTCCAAATCCTACAGCGCAGGGGCAATTTCCATTACTATCAGCCATAAAGTACAATGGATATTGTCGAGCACTTGAGTAAAAATGCATGTGTAAAGCATTAACAAGAAGGATGATATAGCTTCCTCCTTGATAAATGACCCTCTTGCCTAAAGCCTGCAGCAGACACAACCACGTATTTCACCTCGTTTCCTGTAGAAAAATTTCTTTTTGGTTTTGCGGATCAGACCATGATTTAATACGCCCACATCCCTCCTGGGTTTACAGCAGAATAGAGCAGTGAGCCACAGGATGCTGTGCCTCAGGAGGGCAAGCACCCATGGCAGGTATTTGAAACAGATATAGTGGCACCCGTGTTAAGGAACTTAATTATTTCTCATCTAGTCAACTACAAACGGAGTCCACGGCGACTCTGGAACAGGTACAACACCCAGGTTAATACCTCCTCCACCATGTTTGTGCAGGTGGCCAGTCCCAAGGGTCCTGGACACCTGTGACAGGGGACAGGTCAACCACTGCTGAAAGCCCATGGGAATGTGAAGCAATTGAATTATGGAGGAAGCTGGGGAGGAAACGGTCTGTCATATAATTGCTTCTTCATGTGTGCATTTAAATCTGAGGCATGGAGGTGCCAGGATGTTATTCACTTGTGAGGAAAAGGAAATACCTTATCCTGTAGGTCTGGTTATTTTTATTGAGGAGAAAAGTCTCCCAGGAGAGAAGCTGAAATGGCCAGTCCCAGATAGGTAGGACACAGATCTATGGCACTGCTCAGGACTGCTCCCTTTTGTGAAGAGCTGGTTACAACATTATCCTGTGCGTCAATACCTGACAGGGACAGATTTGCCAAGCAGGAGCTTGGCCAGGTCACCAGCTGGCTAATACACATATGCTAGACAGGGACACATACTGCTCTCTTCTGAAGGAGCAGAAACATGCCTCCTTGCTGTGTGCCACAGCAAACTGACTTGAGTCAACATCTCTTGCACCAGTGGGATGCCTTTTGTAACTACAGCAGCACTTCCCTTATTGCTACTGATCTTTCCCACTCATTTTTATTCTGTTAGGATGCAATATATCTGATGTCCCAAGGCAACTGCTGACGTAAAAGCGTCATGGAAGATGATACCCAGTGCATATTACGGATCAGAGGCACTTTGTAAGGACTTCTAAGTCCAGATGTTGGAAAGCTAACACAAAAGAAGTTATGAACACTTACAAACATACTAGTCAGGAAAGAGCGTAGTTACAGCAATTAAATGAGGAACAAAACCAAGTATTTCTTTAATCAAAGGGACTTAAAACTATAAAGCAAATATATTGGGAAGGAAATGCTATGACAAAAAACCCATTCACAAGAACAAACGAAGGATTTGTCTCAGGAGGAAGGAATTATAATTATTATAAATGTCACATCAAATGCGACGGATAACTTATTTCCACAAACAAATGCATTTGAGAGAATTCTATAAGGCACTGAATACAGTGTTAATGCTTTCCAGGTGTAAGTCGATAGCTAGAAAACCACAGTAATGACAAGCCCATAACTATGGCAGAATAAGAAGCTCTAATGGGGCGATAATCTTCCCAGAATTGCCTCTCAGCAGAGCTCAGCTGGCCTGGCTTGATTTCCCTTATCATTTCCAATCTTAAAGGCATACCACCAACTTCAACTCAGCCAATCTCCAAGCCATCAGAAAGAGTAACCTAGGCAAAGATCCGTGACTTTAACGCTATGGTTTTGCTTTGGGTTTTTTTGCTGACACCCTAAAAACGCATCCCGCAACAAAAAATTAAAAAGCTCCTGGGGCATCAATGCTATAGGAGAAAGGAGAAACACTAAGCAGGTGCAAAATGCACAGGGATGAAGAGCCAACAGATTGAAAAGCATTTCCCCCTCTAACCTTTCCAGCTAAGTGTTTCCCTCATGGGTTCACTGTTGCTGTTCCCAGGTGTCTGCCATGACCTTGCACCGGCTGCTGGTCCTCAGAGCGGAGCGTGTGATGGACCCCGGCTCAGAGCAGCCCTGTTCCACATAGCCAAGCAACAGGGGCTGTTACGCAGTCGTTCCCAGCTCAGTGTTCTTCCTGCTCTGCATGTCCTCTCCTTTCTGCGCTCCAAATACACAGTTGTCCATCTTCCTCAAAACCTTTCAGTCCCTTATGCTCCTTCTCCATAATTTCTTCCTACTCAGCTTTCTCAGGCTACTGGGGATGGAGAAAGGATGGGAAAAGGCTTATACATCATAACCCTGACTGCTGCCAGGGAGTGAAAAAGGGATGACAGGGTCTCTCTTCCCTTGCTGCCATCATCTGCTGAGGAGGTGAGAGTGTTTTTGCCACTGCATACACACTGCAGCAGGGGAGGACGTGTTGAGATGATCAGGGTACCTTCTTGCCTTCTCCTGACCTCAGTGAAGTCGGGCACAAGGGACCTAAGGGCTACAGAGATTATCGTACATTTCATTGTCAGAGTTCGCAATCAATTCTCCTTCCTCAGCTGCTCCCCCCCATCATGACTCTATCTTACTCTCCTGTGGTTAACACGAACCCCCAAGCTACAGGTGCTCATCAGCTGTGACTCACAGAGGCAGCTGTTATTAAAACAACATGCAATTAATACTGCAGTGAACTTCCACGCTGTCTTCTTGAAAGCACTGTATGAAGTGAGGCAACCATGGGCACAGCCACATGGGGCCTAGGGAACTAAGGCAGGATGACTTAGGCGCCTGAGTTCCCACCAGAGGAATTAAGGGCACAGCACCAAAGAAATGGCTGAGAAGCAGGACAAGGAGCTGCGAGTGAGAGCAGATTTCTGACACAAAAACCACCTCCTCCTGCCAGCTACAGGCTTGACCCCTTGCACACTGACAGACACAACGTCTGGCATTGATGGCAAAGGAAATCCAGGAGGAGTGAACAATTTGGGTATAGAGAGAATAGGAGACACATTTACCCACATACTATAATAGCACTTTTGAAATAGCTCATTTGAAAGCTCTGCTGCAGGTTTGCATACTAACAACTTCCTCCAGCTTCCTAAGGAAAACATTTTGTTCTAGGTGTCAAGAAGCCCATTTCTACAATTCAAATATGCAGACATCTGTAGGACGATGAGAGGAAATTGTGTGCAATGCTGCCTTCAGTGTGCAAAACTAACATCTGCATAGTCACAAGCAGTTTATTGTCCAAGTTCAAAAGCAGGAGAGCCCTACAGCTGTCTACATCTACTTCCAGCAGCTGGGCCTATAAGAGGAAATAAGTGCTACCATTGAGGAGAGTGCAAGAGGTTCCATTACACATGGCAAAACGCCTAAAAACAAGAAAGAAAGAAAGAAAGAAAAAAGGAATTACAAAACTAGATCATAGTCATGTAAAAATATCTGAAGTATGAAAAGCTACCGTAAATTGTCTGGCAACATTTGAACCAATCTACATTTACAGTATGATATGCTCATAATATGTAACTTTACTCATCTTTGAAGGCTCCAAAATGTTGTAGCTATTCTGTATTATCTTGGCTGCAAGTCTAAAATGCTAATTCTAGAAATTTAAATGGTGCTTTTGAATAGTAAGAAGTTACTTTATCATTTTCCTGTCTGAAAAATGCTATCTGATCCAGAAAGCAGGTGATGCACACATTAGTGAGAGGACAAGCAGTAGTTAAAGCCAATTCTGGTTTACAAAAAACCCATTTATTGTTAAACTGTCCTCATGAAACTTTTCAACTTGTTTTAAGAAACTCAGCACAGTGACTGCACGGAGTGGCGAAAGTATCATGGAAAATCCTTAAGTTAAACTTCAAATCCTCAGATTCAAAGAAATCAAGCCTTTTGTGACTCTCGATTAAAAAGTGCCTCTAATATGTAGGGCAACACTCTCATTGCCTCCCAGAAAGGAAAAACATGTTTCCTTCAAAAGTAAAAGGACATTTTTCTGATCACAAGCCCGCCTGGTGACTTGTGCTGTCATGGGCAGCAGAGCTGCAGGGTCAGCTCCCAGGTCATTGTGTCTCTCAGTAAGATGCCACTGGACAAATAAGCTTCTTGCTCACTTACTCCCAAGTCCATTGCATCTTCACATCCTAAAAGTTTCCCTTCTGAAACTTATAATGTTGTTCATTCAACTGAGACACTTCCTGCTCTTTCCTTTTCTCCCTCCCCAGAAAAGGTAAAAGCTTTTCCATAAATTTTTTGCATATAAATATTGTGAAGCACCTGTTAATTCTCTTTGGTGAAAGTTACTATTTAGTGCTATGACAGATGTCTTCAGGAAGGGTAAAGCCGGAAAGCATTATCAACAGTAAAGAAGCATAGGAATTTCATGGATTTACAGTGTGTACAATCTAGGTGCTTTAATATCTAACCAACACACTTTCACATACCTAATATACAGGGTGCTGAAAGCAACAGTGGCAGAAGCAAGACTGTTAACATGGAATAAGGATTCTGGCTTAGCTCATTAACAGCACGTAGCACTTCCTAGGAGGCTGGCTGGGAGAACGTGTGATGGGAAACACATCTAATTAAGAGGCTGAAGAACACCTATTTAACTATCAGTCAGCTGGGAAGAATTAAATAGCTAACGCTATCAGAAAAGAGGAGATAATGGATAGTACAAGTGCTTTTCAGATAGACTTGAGAGCAGCGGTCTGGTGCTTCAGTTTCTGTCAAGTTCCCAGTGTACAGCAGGTCTGCCTGGAAACTCAAAGGTGCAAAGAAAGCTCATTCTTTTCTATGACTTCTGCTTCTTTGGTTTTGCAATACTTGAATCTCACAGACGAAGTTCCAGAAGCTCTTCACTTCTGCAATGCAAATTAGAACCATCTAGACTTAGAATATCACCTTTGGATTTCTTTTTTAACCGTAGCAGAAATTTTGGGAGCAGCAAAGCCCCCCAACACTGACCGCTACAGCTGGCCCAAATGTCCCAGTTGCCCAGTCACCCGTGGGCATCCGCCCAGTTGTAGGGAAGTGCTGTGGGCTGGGCTGCGGTCAGTGGAACAAGCCCGTTTTAGGTCTTTTTCCAGGAAGTAAATGCTGTGGAAGACACCTGACAATCCTCAGAAGCAGGGCCAGGATTTTAATTAAAAACCTTTGGGCCCTTCACCCCAGAACAGTCCAAGTTGCATTATCAGCATTTTACTAATAGCATTTCCGTTGGAGGGCGAGCATATCCGTTTGGTGGAACAATGTTATTGACCTGAGTATAAAAAACAAAACCTATTTTTCAGATCAAGAAAAGGAGAAATCAGTAAATGCAAATTTGGTGAAAGCTGCCCATGTGGAGTGTGATATTTGCTGGTGTGTAACTTACGTTCTACAATCACACACTTATAAAAATTTAGATCTGTTTTTATGCCCCTGCTCTTGCAATAAGGCTACAGCAGCTACATCAAAAACACAGGGTTCAGCACAGAAGAGAACTAGTTTTTCAATGAACTAATGTTGTAGCCCAAACTAAACCACCACATTTCCTAGCAGCCATTAAATATTCATATGCATTGCTAATATATTGCACCTGTAAGCAACAATCTCGGCGCCAATCTGGAGTAAAACTGCATTTTTTCCAGTCAAGTGAAAATAATGAACAGTCATTGCTACGATAACAGGTCTAATCATTTCCTTAGGCTGTCTCCATTCTCCTTATGTTGGCTGTGCATAATTCATATGATGTGCCATATGTTGTCTGAAGCAAGTGTCCCTGTAAGTGTTTGTGGTTCTACTCGAAGGCATGTCTTCATAAATTACATTGTGATATATTTGACATCTTAAGAAACAAACAGGGAAAACAATTCCATGAAATGTAATCTGCTTAAAGTTTACCACTCAGCCATTTGCTGAACATTGAAGTAATTAGCTCACCCAAGTATATTGTTTCTTCAGTGCGAGCAAACTGCTTCTGCTGGCACCAGCTTCAAAGGCAAGAAACAATTTAGCTGCCTCTCAAAATAAGGACTTAGTCCAGCAGCCTCTTACACACACAGGTAGCCTCTGCTAACTTCCCAGGGCCTGAACACACAGACTAGGACTAGTCACTCGAGCAAAGGGCGGCAGGATTGGATTTTCTGCTGGTCGCAGCCTTGCAGCAGAGAACCCCACCGGACCAACTCGGGTTTCCTGTTTCCTGACAGACCTCGCAGCCCCGATGCCTTTTCTGACTCCCAGCTGGCCTCCCTGCAGCTTCTCCAATAATGTTCTAGGCAAGCAGAGTTCAAAAGATAAGCAGCTGTGGAGCAAAGACAAGAGTATTGGTCAAAATAACAGGATGACAAACAACAGGATCTCCCAAGAGAGCAGCATTGTTCGGAGCGGAAGCGAACAGCAAGAAGTATCGGCAAGGGCAGAGGAAAGGAAAAAATAAAAGCGGAAGTGATGAAACCCGTTTGCTTCTGTCTCCTGATAGCTAACGAAAGATGAGCTAATTAGCACATCCCTCAGCTGGAATGGGAATAAAACCTCCCTCCTACAGACAACTATGCATATGGTGAAAGCTTGCAGGAGCGTTCTGTCTTTCAGCCTCAGACCCTCTGACCTTTGGGGCCGAGATCTGCCCCCGGTTCAGGAGGTGCTGGAGAGTGGAGGCCAGGCAGCTGGACACAGCAGGATCCCGTCAAATGTGTTTCCTTGGGAAATCAGGTTAAAAATCTGAAGGATAAAGGAACACAAACAAGCATGTTCCTCTTGCACTGAGAGAAAACAAATTATCTTTTGAGGCTTTTAAGAGGGAAATGGGAACTGGCTGGAAGAGAGAAGCAAATGGGAATGCTGATGGGTAGCTTTGGGTATTTAGGAACTCAAAATTTTAAGACAGCTTCTCAAAATGCCAGCATAACCGTGTTAGCAAAATCCCAATATATTGAGTAAGATCCAAGACAAGCAAATTAGAGACACAACACAGTTTTGCAAAAGGCACCACTGCAGTTCAGTACAAATCCTGTGTACAATGGCTTCAGTATTTCAAGGTAGCTACAGTCCTTGCTGTGTTTTGATGCTGCTTTTTAACACAGTATGAATTATTATTAAACATTTTAAGTTCAAAAAATGACGAAAACTACAGCCAAGATGAACATACAAGAATGCTCCTTTAATATCCAGTTTTGCATCAATGAAACCAAAGCAAGTTCTACTGCTGACTCTGCTGAAGGAGGCACCAGGTCCTCCACTGCGGTTCTTCACCTTCCAGCCTTGTAGAGACACAAGTTTAACCTCTTAAAGTCTAGTAGTACCCAGAATTAGGTCTTGCTTCTGGCCATCAACACTTCAATTGTCATTACCTTTTTTTCCTAATCAAAAAGTAACATGAAAGGAGATTCAGGATCATAGATACAAACACAACAGTTATTACCAACTGACAGTATGCTCTTTGAAACCTGCTAAAGGACAGAATACGCTTACACTTGAACATTTGCACTCTAATAAATGCAAATTGAACTGTTTAAATTTGTCATCTGTCATCAGCAACCAGAAAAAAAAATAATATAAACAACAGCCCTATGCCTGTGGTTACTGCCTCAGGTATGAGGAAGCAGCACAGCCACCTTAGAGACAACTGTTGAATATTAATACAATCAGAGATATTAAAACTGGAAAAGGAAACAGACTCAAATAGCTTCTGGATGTCACTGTGAATTTTACTAGGTAGGAGCTGACACTGCACAGGAAATACCTAACGTATTTCAAAGGGTTCAGCTGGAACTGCAGAATTATGAAGCCCATCACAGAAGCTTTATTAAAGCACAGTGTTAGATAACAGCATAGTAGTTCCCAATCCTTCAGCTGTGGTGAGCCACACAGCTTTAACAGGGGAAAAGAGTGAAACATGGCAGCCTCCATCTTTCAGCAACATCAGTCATTCATGTGTCTGCAGAACATATCACCTTTATCCATGCTGCAGGTGATTCCCTGTGAGCACTGGAGTTAAAAGGGTGCACACAACTCTGGGCACAGGTACGTGCTTCTGCCATTAAATCCTCCTTGCTCAGGGCTGGAGAGCTTCAGGAGAGAGCTTGGCCATGAACAGCCTGTTGCCATCAGAGTAATCTGTGTAGCTGCCTCCCAGCTGCTGTTTTTCCATAACAAGCTCCCCAAGGAAGCGGTCATGGGCCCAAGCCTGTTGGTGGTCAAGAAGCATTTGGACAATGGACTTAGATGTATGGTTTAACTTTCAGGCTGCCCTGTGTGGAGTAAAGAGTTAGAGTCAGTTATTTTTGTGGGTCCCTTCCAAGTCAGGATATTCTGTGACTCTATAAATGGCAACAATGCATGAGGGCCATCCTCATTTCTGTTACATGACGGAGGCAGAGCTGGTTGCCCCATCAGAACAGCTGATCCAACCTGCACTATGTTCCCGCTTGATGCTGAGAAAATGGATAGAATATACCGCAGTGGCCTCATGAAGAAGATACCGGACTTCTGTTTTACTGTACAACACATCAGCTTGACATCTCGCTTATTAAATTACAGACAAGAAGAACTGGAATTTCTAGCAAAAAGGCTTTTCTAGAGGGTGCTAATACTTACATGAGAAGCTTGGTTTCAGTGGAAACCCCTGGAAGGTTTCTACTGCATTTTGTAATTAGACACAAGTTTTTGCCTAGTTCTGTCAGCTGCAAAAAACGATCGCCCACCTGAATTGTCGGTGCCCCCTGCAAAGAACATCTTCAATGGGACCACTTGGGGAGTGCACTGATACTGACAACATCTTGACTTTATTTTTAATTGAGATCTGTGAATATAATTTAATAGCCTAACTCTTTCCACGTTAGAGGACTACAAACTCTTTTTCTTTCAAAGCAGGTTTTGAGCATTAAAGATTTGGCTGGCTATTTCTGTTCAAGGTTAATGTTCAAGTATCAACTGTATATTTAAGTGAGTAAGAAAGATAAGTGTATTAGGTTTATTTCCAAGGCACAAAAAAAGTTAGCTGTCATCTTAAGTTTTTTGAAGATGTGCACTGTTTAATAACCGAAGTAGAAAAAAATATTTCTTAAGCATAAAAGCTCCCAGAAACCCCAGCTGAGAAGGAACCCCACTGTGCTAAATGATGTGCAAATACAGAATAGCACACAACACTGGCCCAAAGTTTATCATCAGCAGGATGACAAAGAAAGTACCATTCCCACTTTACATTGTGGCAGCAGATCTAAGAGAAACAAAGACTCTTGTTCAAGCCACGCAGGAAAGCTGAGAAAGGAATCCAGATCTCCAGAGAACTGATACAACAGACAACCACAACATGATGTCTCCGTCCAGCCATGGGCTGGATCAAATCGAGGTCTTCCCTCAGTGATCTAGAAACCCTCACAAGGTATGATCTCCTTCACCCCTTATCTACTTGTGTTGCCAACCTTTTTTTAATTTTTTTTTTACTGTATCACACTCATTGTTTGTCATTTTTAGGTGACCAATAGCTCAACTCAGAGTGCCCAAGTGCCTCATTAAATTCTTCCCCACTTACTGTGAACATATCATACATTTAATTGGGATTTTGTCATGTTCTGTTTTAGCCGCAAGTGTTTAAGCTTTTGTTCTGAGTGGCTTATTTTAATGGTTACTAATGTCCATTTCATTGGAGATGATGGAAGCAGTTTACCCAAAGAGATATGTCTTTTAAAAAATCCACTAGACACACAGAGATCAATCTTTGCTTTTTCAAAGAGATGACTCTTTGCTTTTTCAAAGAGAGAAATATCACATATTTTGCAAAGTAGCTATAAAGAAAAACACATTGTGTTGCTGAGTGCTCCAGCATGCTTGTTAGAAATGCCATGACAGGACCATATTCTACCCCTGGAGTAACAAACCTATCAATGTATCAGCCACAATTTAGAAGACGGATGGTATAAGCTGTGAAATAGAAGTGATACACCGCCAAGCTATGAATACTAAGAAAGCTGCTATGCAAAAAAATAGTTAAAGCATTGCAGCAGAAGCCAGTTGTTGAGACTGTGTAACTCAGCATTGTCTAATAGAGCAGTTATTGTATGTCTTAATGCTGAAATTCAATAGGGCTGAGGGAAGAACAAACATGGAAGCAACACAATGGGTTCCCAGATCAGAACATTAGAGCGCACTCCTGAAATACAATGGGCCAAGCTGTTAGCTTCATGGAATTTATTTCCTCTGTCTCCAGTTAGGTGCAAATCTTGTTTTGCAAAAGCTGGCAGGACAAGACCAAAGGCTTGACAAACAGCACCTTTGCCACAAAGGCTGGATGAATGGCCAGGACTCCCCCAAAGAGTCAGCGCCCCCCAAAACAAGGTAGCAAACAGAGAAGCTACAAAGAAGTATCTGAGCTCATCTGATGTTGGCTAAACATTTAGCAAACATGCACTGCATTTAAACCACTTTACTGTTCTCAAAGCTAAAGCTTATTTTGCACGGGTTTTTGCTCTAAAACCAGCGTGTCCTTGCTCCAAAAGGAACAAAATTACACAGTCTAGGGAATAAATTAGGCCTGGTGAGGAAACCACAAGCTATATTTGGAGGACGGAAACTCACGGTGCCGCCTAAGAGTGGGAGAGTTTCAGGCTTCCTCCCCGGGACAGGAGGGTTCAAGGTCTCCTGCTCAGACTGGGGGTCACTGGAGATGCCAGGACGGCACGGGCGGGTGCTGCCACCAGCAACCCAGCACAGCCCACGGCGACGTTTGGGAATGTGCGTTCTGCGGCAGACGCCGCATCCCACAGTATCATCTGAGGCAAGCAAAATTATATACAATCTGAAGTCTGCTATAAATATGCATGGAGGTACAGTGACTAGCAAGATTTCAGTGTCAGCCCACGTGAAGGAAAGCACTTGAGATGCCACTTGTAAGTCCCAACAAAAGCAATCTTCCAAAAACAAAACTATCCCTGCTGTCCTCAGAATTGTGCACATATAAATAATTCATGTAATTAATTCAGTTAAGTAATTTATAATGTTTATAAATGATCCAACAAGGTGACACTGCCAGTCCAGTCCTGCAGAATTACCACGTTCTCCTCATTAAAAAGAAAGGCAGTAAAGAATCACATACCTAAAAGGTAGAGTTAACAACCAACCAAATTCTTTCTATCTTGAGATTCCCTGAGTCTTATAACCCTGGCAAACAAACTGATGGCTTACAAGTAAATTAATGAAATGAAAGATTTATTTTCCTGTGTTCTATGAGAAGACTGTCATCTCACAAAATGTACATCCACCACCACCATCAGTAAAAATAAAAAAAGGTCTTTTAAGTCACAAGCATTTCCTTCTATTATTGAGAGTAAACAGGATATTCTTATGCAAATCTCCTTTTTTAAATAAGCATTTTATTATGAAGCTAAAATATTAAATGGTAGAGGATGTATTTCTCAGCAAAGGTCATGATATTTATTTGCTTAGAATAAGCAGGGTTATAACTATTAAAGGTGTATTCTAGGCATTTAGAGAAGTCTCATTAAAAAGTATTTCCTACTCCTGTGTTTTGCCATTCCAGTGTGAATACCCAAGCACAATCAAACAAACCATGTCCCTCATCTGAAGCCAAAAGCTCTGCAAATTACATAAAAGGTATTGAAAATTCAGCTTTTGTTTTTCCTGGTTTACATAAATCAAAATTTAAGGTCAAATCCGTTTGTTCTTTCATATAGTACGAAAGTTCAGTGTTCAAAACACTTCAATTTCCAGAACAAAATAACTTATTTCCCTGAAAACTTTCCAGTCCTTTATTAAACCTGAATCAAGGTGGTGCATATGTAAGAGCATCATTAACTTCAGCGAGAAGTTTCAGCCTTGTCCTAAGCTGAAAGTACAATCAGCACAAAGGCAGCTACAGATATCACACAACACAACTAGGATGGTGCCAGCAGCATCTGAAAGACACAGAATTACAAGTTTTAAAACAAACCTTAAAATATCAGCGAAAGCTTTCTCATTTAAAACTACGACACCCCTTGTAAACATTGACGGCTCAGTCACAGACCAACGATGCCAGTTTCAACACTAACAGCTGCCGTGTCCTTCCACCAGCGCCGGGTTCCATCAATAGGAGCCAGACCGACCGACCGATCCAGGCTGCAGCCCAAAGAGACTCATTTGCAAACGTTACGTAAGAAATGAGCTGCTGGCCCGGCTGCTTCGTTTTTGTTTATCCACACAAATTAAAAAGTGTGGTCATGCATAAGTTAATCAATAGCAGAAAACAGTAATCCTCACTTCTTACGCTGGATGGCCTATTTATTGCTCCCAATTGAAAAAGCAGCAATAAAAAGGCCACGAAACAGAAGACGTGTCAGAGGAGTGGAGGACGGCGACTGGCTGGAGAGCAAGCCAGGGCACAACGTTTGTCAACGCGCTTTTCCCAGAGCCCAAGTATAAAACTGGGAAAATTACAGATAAACCTTAGGCCAGACTTACGGTGCAAGAGTGAAGCCCTGGACACAGCAAAATATACTTCAAAAAAAAGGAGGCAACTAAGAGGCACAAAGAAGTAGTGTCGAGGGTTAAGATTGCGGGGTGACAATCAAACCCTGGCAGATGTGTTGTTAACCTCCTCTCCCCCCCCCACTTCCCCCTTTTCCCCTCCCTCTCCCCCCTTCCCACTCAGGACAGGCGATCGGGAGGGAAAGAAGGACAGAGAGAAGAGAGTTGGAAAAATTAAAGATGTTTTACTAATGCTACTAATAAGAATAGAGAAAATAATACAAAATATACAAAACCAATCTTGTAAGTCTCAGCAACTGCAGACAGAGCCAGCACCCAAAGTCCTGGATTAGACTCTGTAGCCAACCGGAGCTGGATTCAGTCTCTCACTAGGCCTCAGTTCGCAGGGACGACCAGCAAGGTCCTCTCCTAATGTCAGCCATGAGGAAAAAAGGGAAAAAGGGACGAGATCCTCGTGATCTCCCACTTTTATATGAAGTATTCACGTGAATGGAATGTTATACACCGTTGGTCAGTCTCTCGGTCATCAGTTTCTCGTTGCCCCTCTCGCGAGATGTCCACACGTGCTTATCAATAAGTTTGCATTCCATTGCTAGGTTTAACCAAAACATGTGTTGAGTTCTCCAGGAAAATGCAGCTAATATGAAGGCTTTAGCTGACAGGCAAAAATTCACTAAAAGAGAAACTTGTTTTTAACAAAACCAGGACAAGTAGGTACAAAGGTACACTCTTTCAAGAAAGACCTGTGAGAAAGTAAAAACAAATGGAAAATCTCTTGACAATGCCACCAGGGATGTCATACCCACTGTTTAAGAGCTTTTAAACAGGGCATTTGGATCCACCAGTCAGATTTTCGGGTTTGGCAAATCATGGGAAAATTGTCCCAGAATTTGCCAGCTACACATTCTGAATTTCCAGTGTCCTTTCTTACTTAATATTCATAAGAGTATTATGAAATACTTCCTTCCAACTTACAAGCTAAGTATAAAACAAACAAACAACACATCCTTTGGCACATCTCCAAGCATTGCATCTAACAACTTTGTTTCACGGTACATAAAACAGAAATCTGTGAAGATGCAGATGTTACCTTAAAATTCACATTTGGCTCCAAAAAAAAAAAAAAGGCAGCACCTGCAGGAGGTGGCCATTTATACATTAAATGAATAAAGAAGTTGCAAGCTGTTAGACTGTGGACTCGTGCCTAATATGCATTGAGTCCATCACAACTGCTTTTCACAGCCATTTGGTAACCTGACAGCTTGCTCTGAGGTTTGAGATCATTACGATGCCAGCCCCATGCTGGCCTTACGTAATACTGTCTGTGTCTGCATAACTTTTTTCAGCAACGAAGAATTACTTTATTCTACAGCAGGGTGTTCTTCAGGCATTTAAAGAACAGTGAAATGGGGAGGGGAGGAAAAGGATTGCTCGGTCCAAAGCCCAGTTAATCAAGATGGAATGTCTCCCGGTGCTCACATGTGACCTTCGGATTTTTCAGGATTTCACTGGTCACCCTGGTGATAGTTGCTATGAGCACTTTCAGTGTTTGTCATGAGAAATACTTGAAAAGAAATTTTCGGTGCTTTCACACAGTCCTTCTAACCTTAGTTGTATTAACTTTTATCAGTGTAGCTACCCCTAAAAAATAAGTTGTAAAATTCTTCTCATTTTTCTTTTAATTCCCTCGGGAATTGAAGCCCAAGCACCGGTCAGGGTTTGACTCTGCCTGCCACAATGAGCCATTTTAAAACCTTCTGAGATGAAAAGACTTTTTCAAAGCTTGCCCTGCAAGGAATGACCTTGAGAACGTGAAGATGTCTTGTCTTTTTAAAAGGCTCAAACCAGGTCAAACACATCAAAGTGTGATGCAAACTAAAGTAAAGCTATGGGGCTCATCAGCTTCAAACATGGGGCTCTAAGAATTTCACTGTATTTTATACATCTGAATAAGTTGAGTTACACCATTGGAGAGGCCACAGTAAATCTTTGTATTTGATTCTCTTCCCTTCCTGCTAATTTGAAAATACCACTATTTTGTATGTTTAAATCATATACACCTCCAAGCAATAAAATGTTTCTTCGGAAACCTTAGGTGATAAAACTGTCTCATTTAATGCCATCAGAACAAGGCAGTAAGGTCCTGTTGTCAAAGTACTGCAGCGTGCCTGCTCAGGCATGGTACGTTTTGAGCAATTAAACCTTCTTGAATTGATATGGCAGAACTAAACACCACAGTTCAACATAGCAACTCCTGCCTTTTTTGGTTTTTGTTTTCTGGCTCTTCCAGAGGAAGTTCCAATCTAATATTTGAAAATCCCACAAAAAGCACACTCATTTTCTGCTTCTTGGTATATAGTAGGAAAGAAGAATATAATCCTTCATTAAAAAGAAGCAACAATTCCAACCAAATCAAAATTGGCTGGAACATCAGAAACTGCCACAACTTAGAATACACCAAAGATGAACTTTCAGAGGGCTTGGAAAACACAATGAAGGCCATCATTTTCAGAAAACACTAGGGTACAGTTCCTCTGGCAGGAGCAGAAATGCATCCAGATGCACTAGATGTATTAAACATCTGCTTAAAAGCTTTCTGGCAAAATCGAGTCAGACTCAAATTTTATATTGAATGGCAAAGCTCAAGTTTTTCCTATTAAAAACTGTTTTATACACACAAGATTTTGATATTTTGTTGGAAGAGAGCCTGAAAGAACAAAACGCTTCAAGCTGAAAATATCTGGATTCAAAATTGAATTGTAATTCTCAGAGAGATGTAATGCTTTATACTTTCCACTACCACCTAATGGACAAGTTCAGCTGGACTACACTTCCTTCAAAAGGAAGGGAAAAAATTCCTATAATTAGAAAATTCAGCTGACAGAAGAGT
This sequence comes from Patagioenas fasciata, assembly GCF_037038585.1. NCBI lineage: Eukaryota > Metazoa > Chordata > Aves > Columbiformes > Columbidae > Patagioenas > Patagioenas fasciata. The sequence continues at coordinate 179,595,249 of NC_092520.1, forward strand.
TTTGAGGCAAAAGACTTCCATGGTACAATTGCCACAGGAAAACTAAATGGCAGCTTGAACGTTTTTCCACTTTTAATCACTGACTAAAATACAAGTGAAGATACTAGTGCTGCCCTCAACCACCAAACGGGAGGGTGTTCAGAAGACAGACCATGCTGTTCTCAGAGGTGCAGAGTGACAGGGAGGAGAAAGTAGAGACAAAATGCATGACAAGAAATTCTGATTCACTGTAAGGACAAACTTGTCTCTGTGATGGTGGTCAACCAAGGGAACAGGTTGCCTGGAGAGGCTGTAAAATCTCCATCTTTGGAAATATGCAAAGCTTAAGTGGAAATAGTCCTGAGCAACCTCATCCAAGGGGCTGCTTGGAGCAGGCTGGACTAGGTGGCCCCCAGAGGTGCTTCCCAACCTAAATTATACCATGATTCTATACAGGCACTGAAAAGATAATCTGCATGTCCACCAGCAAAGTGGATGTACGTATTCTTCTTAACGTACACCCACTTCTCATTAAATAATATTGCTAGACAATTATGGTTGAAGAAAACTTAACTGGACTGAACTCCTCCTTGCATTGCAGACAGACCCTCAGATAAGTTTGGCTTTTTTTTTTTTTTTCAAATTAACAAAACTCAGGTGGAAACAAGAAAAATCATTCTGAAAATACAAATACTCGGTATTATTGTGCACACAATTTACCTGGATCAGGAAGACATCTAGATCTCCCCAAGAGAATATAAAGAGTTCTGTAAAGGCACTGACTATTAGCTATGCATATATGACATGCACAGGGTAGATTTTTAACATGACAAGGTCAATAGCTACTGAATCATGCTGCCATATGCATTCATTTTTGGAAGAAGTGTCATCCAAAAATGTAAGCATGATCAGATCAGCCTAACAAACTTCAGGGAAAAAATATTTGCGTCTTTTCATATAACTTAATGTCTGCACAGGAATGTAGGACAGTTTTAGGATACAGCAAGAAAATTCTTCAAGAATAAAAATGTCAGGGTATTCACATTTAAGTTTTCCTATTCCAATGTGTAATTGACATACTGGAAATATCAACAAAATTACTTAATAGAGGCCAAGTTAAAAAAAAAAAAGTTAAAAAGAAAGCCCAACTGCTCCCTAAAGATCTATTCGAAAAGGTCCAAAGCCAGTTCCTTCACATTTTATTATACAGCAATATTTTCAGACCATTTGGTGAAATGCTAACAACCATGAAAGAAAAGTCATTCTAAGCAACATGTCAAGGAAATGACTTTCTGAAAGTACAGAAAGACTGAGAATACCTGATCTCTTGAAAAAATAAAATAATTAATTTAGCCTTTGAATTGGTGACACTGAACACAGTACAAGGCTTTCCAGCATCCCAAATACTTGTTTTCATCCTTGAACTGAATAATCTCTTCTTAGTAAGGAATTAAACACAGCAAGACAGAACTACATCCTATGCACAGGGTACAGAGGCATTTTTTCAATTGTCTGTCAGAAGGTATTTCCACCTATTTAATGCTGAATTAAGAGTTTCTTAAAAATGAAGTTTTCATCAGCCAATCAGTTTTACCTGTGAATGGCAATACTTCAGGTCTACAGGTTGTAGGAACCAAGGTTATCGCTATAAAACTCAATGTTATAAATACTACATAAGTATAGAAGAACAGCCATAGCAACTCGGTTCAAAAGTCCGTGCAGCACTGTGCATTATTTCTAACAAAAACCAGGGCAAGGAGAGAAACAGTAAATGCAGACTCACTCCTAATAAGTGATTCCAATCTCTGACCACTGGTGGCTGAAGAACTTGCAAGCTGGCAGTTGCTTCCCACATTAGAGATCACCACCTTTCACAGTGTACACTTCCAATGAAGGCTAATAATTGCCTGATTCCTTCCCAGTCCTCTCCATGCTCTGTACTCACCATCTCCAGGAAGGATGTGCTCCAGAGCAGCACCACTTCAGTCATTCCCAGTCATCTTCTCCATGACCTGCATCATTTTGCTGACTTCAGTTACACACAATTTCCCCGTTCCCTCCCCAGCCATTTCTTCCCAGGCTGTCTGGAATCACCTTTGCACCGAAGAGGTTCCCCTACTTCTGATTGTATTCTGTACATTTTTACTTACATTACCTTCTTCCTGAAATAGAGCATCTACAGTCATATAAAGTAATCAAGAAGTTCTGCACCATGGATTTATGCAGCAGACTCTTTCTGATACGTAGCACACTATTAACTTTGAACACTTAAAGACACCGCATGAAACCATAGCCACAGTTTAATAGCTTAATCCATAGTCTATTATGTATTTTACCTTTACAGCTGCTCCTTTTAATATGCCTTTGATTGTTTCCTCATTTTTATCTACTTCCTTTCTGAAACATTATAGTGGGAAGTGGGGTTTTTTTGGAGGCCTTTTAATTTTTAATGAGAAAACTGAATTAAAATAGATTACATTGTCTATTACAATTCCTCAGCATATAAATTGTGGATGAAGTCTCAGGACAAAATCAGAATTTTTCTTCTGTGTTCTCCATGAAAGTCATTAATATTTGACGATTATTTCCACATGATACCTTTTGTGACTTCTCCCTCATGCACGCAGAAGTAACTGAAGTCTCTGGTCATTATTGTTTTCTAACATCACATTAATTCTCATCTTCTTCTTTATCATTATTCTGCATCATTAACACCACTCTGTGTTATAACTGCTGGTGTATTTCCAGGATCATTTCTATGTATTCACTGAATTTCTGTGCACATGGACTGAGTCACTCGTTGCTACATTTGACTTGTTAACGCTATCCAGTTTCACTTTCCTTAAAGCATAAAGCCATCATCCTAAAGGTGTAACCCACTCTGATTTTGACATACAACCCAATATTAGAACTCCTGGCATATTCACCATGAAAGTATCCTAACAGAAATCCAGACACTTCAATCCATCTGTATTAGCTTGTAAGGGTTTGACATCTGTACAGAAGCACCTGCAGACTCAGTCTTGGTCTGATGACCTGTTTTTATGTCCTCTATTTAAATGAGACTGTCAGTTAGAAGAAATCTTTGCAGTTTATTTGTGGATACAGCTCGATAAAGCTACTTGTTCTTCCCAGAGAATTTATTATACTTTCTGCCACAGAAGAGACAATGTCACGAAGTGCACATTTGTTTGCATTCATTTCTTTTTCCAGGTCTTTAGACTGGGAGGGGACTTGGTACAGACACAAGTTTCTTCTTCCAACACAGTATCATGTAAAGGCAGCTCTGCTGCTTCCAGACTCCAGGATGAAGATTTCTGCCTTCCACTGTGATAGAGAAGGAACTCCATGGGCTGTATCTGAGGCTCAGAAACAGCTCCCTGCATTGAGATACAAACACCTCAGGCACTCACTTTAAGAGAGGAATCAAACTTCTAACTCTTCCTTGAAAGAAAGAAAGACAATAGAAAATTCTGTTCAAAAGCCCATTGGGAAGAGTGGTTACCAAGTATGACACAGCCTAGGTTGAAGCTCTTCTTCTGCCAGATAGAAATGAGAGCCAGGCTGTCCCAAAAAACTGAGATGTGGACTATACTGAGAAGCCTCACTTAATGCTGCCTGAGTTCAGAGACTCGTTGTCTCAAGAGATCAGGAGAAAAACCCCACCAATGACCATAGTCTAGTAGTCATATCTAGTCTACGGCAATCAAAAATAAGCAGGTAAGGTCCCTCCTTATCAGTAAGAGGCTTGTAAGAAAATTCCCGCTGAAAAGTAAATTTCAAAAAGATGTCATTCTTTCTCCCTTCTGCTCAAACTCTAATGATTACACAGGACTCCATGGAAAGCCAAACGCTGCCAGATGAAAAGCAGGAGGAGGCTCTATCCCCAAAATGGGCTTTTGTCTGATGATGAGGGCATTCTCGTCAGGGAAGGGAACTATGAGACTCCATCTCTTCAGCTGGAGGCAATAATAACCATGCCCAGCTCTGCTATGCCTTTGATTAGGCACTAATTATACTTCCAAACTAAAAACACCCAGAGAACTTGGAGAACTTTCATGAACTCTCATAATGTGAAAAATGATCAAAATAGTTTATCAAAGATCAGATCTTTCTCAAGTGCCCAGAACACATATTTATATCCTATGACTTGACTCACAAAGCAGAGCCAGATACTTCTGAAGAATGCCGTTATAGTTTCATAGTCCCCATCAAAAACAGAATACACATTCCACCCCTTCTTGAACATGTTAAAAATAATAGCATGCAATGCTATTTTAACATCAAGAGTTCAGGTAAAACTTCAGAAGTGCAGAAGTCCTCTCCACTTCTCTGATCTATTTAATTTCCTATCACAAGGTTGTTTCTGTTTTGTTTGGAGTCCCCCTCCTCTATTTAATCCTGATTCTGTTTGTCCCCAAGGGACTGCAGTAGGGGCCTTTATAGTTTTAAAGATGAGAAACTAAACAAGGGTATGAAGGCCAGATAAGAAGAACTCAAGGCTAGAAGGCATTCAAAGTTTCCTGTAAGTCAATATATGGAAAGTAACTCAGTGTGACAGCTTCTGCGACTTTTGTTCTTCAAAGTTTCTTTAAAATTGCTGTAGCTGTTTAGTTGATGTAGCAACAAATAATGTATAATGAAAGAAAATGATCATCTGTGTAACAATACTGTATTTTCTTTTTCCAGCATACCTCCCACATTTTATCTACGGTAGTGATGTTCTAGATATTCTTTCACTAGGGAAAACCTTCTGGAAAAACAAGCGTTAATTTCCATGGCTCACAGGCATTTCTGTACCCAGACACACAGCAGCCGTGGCAGGAGGAGCAGTCTGGCATACAACTGGTAGTTGCTTGTAATCACCATACGCCCAAATGCAGGTGTTCTGCACGTACACCTAGTCCTGTGACAAGATGTATGTCTAGCACGTGATGGGAGAGCCTTGCCATTTTGGTGGCAGCAGAAGGGAAACCGGTCCCCTGGGACAGAAAGAACCACAGTGTGATTTGTGATGACTAATTGTGGTCTCCAGTCTACCCTTCCCCTGGTCCAAAACAGAACGGGAAAGATGCAGGCTGTGAAATCTGGGAATTACTTCGGTAAAGCGACTACTCCTAACCCAGAGAATTTCTAGAAATAAATTTTAAATCTATAATTTCTAGAATTAAATAAGCAATCTACCAGAAGATGCAGTCCTCCATGAATGTATATTAATGACTTTCACTTCTCTAGGGAACTCACATGTACTTTGTGACTCTGGGTTGCCAAAGAAGTTTTGGCACCTGACAGGCACCAGTTCTCTGAAAGGCACAGGGAACATTTCACTCCATGTCCCAGCTTCAGAATAACATAATCAATCTGGCCAGACTGCCAAATCTGCTAACATCTGTGACCAGCTGCACCAGATGTTTGATACCTTTCAAAGCCTGTGTGTGGGGAAGACTTTGCACTTTCCATGGCAGAATTTGCTGTGGAACCCAATGGTAACATTGGAAATTTATAAAAGGAAATGATCCTGGCCTACTTAAATCAGAAGTAGTGACTGTGCAGGCAGATTAGCAACTGTTTTCACTGACAGCAGCAATTAAGGCTTGGTGGAAATGCAAAGAAAATATGAAGTATTAAACCAATTAAGTCCTGAAATTCTTACCCAAAGACTTAGTGTTCAGTTGTACAACTTTTCCTACACTGCCTGAGTGAAGAAGATTCCCCTTTCATAGAATCATAGAACTGCTTGGGTTGGAAGGGGCCTTCAAAAGTCACCTAGTCCAACCCCCTGCAATGAGCAGGGACATCTTCAACCAGATCAGGTTGCTCAGAGCCCCATCCAGCCTGGCCTGGAATGTTTCCAGAGATGGGGCATCTACCACCTCTCTGGGCAATCTGGGCCAGTGTTTTACTGTCCTCATTGTAAAAAAAAAAAATCTTCCTTCTATCTAGTTCCTCACCTCATGTATTAATTCTACAAAATATTATCCAGTTTTAATTCTGACAATATGTCCTCACTAATTCCTATACTTCAATTCAGGAATATTTTCTTGTCTTCCATTTATCATATGTAAGTACCTGCACAAAACACAAAAGCAGTTGCTAGTAGACCAATTCATGTTTATTGATGAATCTTGCTGTTTACAGGCAACATCAAACAATTGTTACCACTACAAAGTAAAAGCAGTAATTTTATATTTTCAAACTGAAAAGACTTAAAATGAAATTTAAAGCATTTACTGTCTTCTTGCCACTGTGCTTATTCTTTCAGCAACTGCTTCTTTCCTTTGCAGATAACTGTACCTTTCCCATGAGGGCATGAGCGACAACTGTTTAACCAACAAGCAGACAAGTCACCGTCAGGCTACCTTCTTGAGCTTCCACCAAAATTTCTTTTGTCTTCAAACAAGTGAGGGGAAAAATACAAAGAAAAGTGAACTGGAATAATCTTCAGTACCTGTCCTTCGGCATCTTCATAGGAAGTATTAAACATTACAACCCAGTTTCAGTCTGTCTGATACTCGGAAAGGTCAGCACATGGCCCACCTTCCCTTTCCCAGCCTTTGGGCACCCACACAAACAGCGTCAGGCAAGAGCTGATACAGCAGCCTTACAGGATGACTCTCAAGTACACCAGATTACTTTTTTTAACTGTTTTCCGGGTTGCCACAAACATAGTAAAAGAAGACCATATGCAATTAAAATGCCATCCTCATACTACATACCTAACATGGACACAAAGTATGTATATATTTAAATTAGGTATCAAAAGGAAGTGTGTTTAATGTCTGAGCAACCAAAATGCCATGTGGGAACACCACCATGTCAATATGCAATCCGATGTTTCATTCACAACCTGTAGATGCAAAGCTGCTCTTTGCAACTCATTCATTAAGCAGCACTGAAAGAATACATAGCAGTATTTGCCTCTAAGCCAGCAGGACACACGCAGGCTTGTACACCCTGTGTAGTTTCAGATACCTCCCTTTGGGTTATATCAACTGCAGGACCTTATCTGATTGTTGCTAATGGCAAATTGTCACTTTAAAACTACCTTTATTTCCTTAAAGGCAGATACAGAGCATAATTATCACACCATCTGGGTACATAGCTGCAAAAGTTTAGTGTGAAGTCAAACTGTAGTTCAGATAAGAGTATGCCAAGCTATGCCTGCCATCGCTTGCAGAATTTCAAGACTTTGTCAGACAGGAGCCCAGGAGCCAAAAATTTAAACGTTGGCTGCTTGTGTCCTCTCAGCACAGCTAGATTTTAGTTAAATGGGAAGGTTTCCAAAATACAGCATAAATGCTTTAGGCACTTTCCTACAGACCAGGTAAAACCTGTTACTGGAATTTAGCTGTGTTATTGTAAGTGACTGGCAAGTAAAATACATTGTAGGCTGAGATTAGCAGCGCACAGCACACCCACATATACAGGATTTTAGTTTTGGTTGTGCTGTGTAAATCCATAAGTATTGTTCAGAAGGGGAAAGCCATCTGATGAATAAAAATGTGGTTCCTTTGGGGACCAAAGAAACAGAAAGCTTGGAAACGGTGCCAAAGCTAGTACGATCCTTGGAAGAGTTGAGAAAACCGTATTCCTCTCAATGAAGTACTTCTAGGACTTACCTTGAGTTGCTAAACTATTTCTTCTGGGCCAACACACCTACAGTCTTACTCAGACTGAACAGTGTATGCTACTATCCTCACCCAGAATACAACACATACTATGATATGAAAACCAAAAGTGAACAATACTTCCTTTTGGGTAAAAAGATAAAATACATTATTACCTCAATTTTCAAACGTGCCGAAAGATATACAGTATTTTCAAGTTGTTGTCACTTTAAAAACCAGCAATACCTTGCGTTCTGAGTAAAACTCGTTTTTAAAAGCTATGCTACTTTTTCTCTATGCAACTCAAAATGTTTTGTAGTGGACTCAAAATAAAAAGGAAAATCAAATTCCATCTTTGACTACCGAGTTCCAGTAATAAGTAGAATGTTTGTTCAAACAATTATCCGGGGAGGAGATGCGCATTGCAGGAAGAGAGAGGGATGAAAAACCCCATCGCATCTTGTTTAGAAGTGCCTTACTTAACAGATCATCCAATTGAATGGAAATGTTCTGATCTACAAGTTCTGTTTGCTTCTGCAAACTGTTTACGTACTCATCTGTCTGTAGTGGCTCCAGAGTACTGTTCTGTTCGTTCAAGACAAATACACAACCAAAATATATGCAAAGTGGCACAGAAGGAAGTCCTCATTTAAAACATACACAAAAATCTTGAATAATTTGCCTCTCGTGATTTTGCTTTGAGATTAAAATATTTGATCAATTAAATAAGTGAGACATACAAGATCCAAGTATCCTCTCTGTGCCATACTGACTCAAGTGAAAATTGAACTGCAGGGACACCATTACAGAAACAGCTGATGTGCTGGGTTGGTAACATGAAAACACGTCAAGTGGGACTGCACAAAAAAGCAGGTCAAGCCCATCCAGATAGTCCTTTTGCATATACCATTCGTTGGCCCTCCTGACACTGAGGGACAGCAGGACCAGGCTATGAATATTTCAGAAGAAAATGAAGAAGTACAGAGACTCTATCAAGCAGAAGCGCTGTAGGTGTGCTATGAGACTACTTCCTTCCCTTTGAAAAAAAGCTTGTTAAGACGTATGTCTCAGAATCACTAGAGAGAAGCAGAACCACTTCAGGTATAAGAAAACTTTCAATGAGTCAGAAAAAATCCAGATGACATTAAAGTAATACAAATTACATAATTGAGTAAAAGTGAAAACTGTAGATGAATTAATCACTCTCCACTGTGAACGCCACAGCTGGGGAGAAAATTGCAGAGTCCACACAAGCAACTCCAGTCAGTAAACACCCTCTTACCCATATTCCAGGATGACACCAGATCACAATTTGGACTAAGGAAGAACAAAAATGTGTTAGTGACTTAAAAGCATGGAACCCAAGTCAGGAAGTACACAGAGAGGAGACCCTGGGTTCACCACCAAGACAGTATCGTCAGGTGGCTGTTTGGTCAGCTTGGCTCTGGAGCAAAATGAGCTTGCATGGTGCCACCACAAAGTGTTGAACGTGTCTAGATGACTTGCCATTAAGCACAGATAGGAGATGAGGAAAAGGCACAGGCTGTTTGCTCACTCCCTGAAGAGCTACTGCAAACAGGATGATTATTTTTTAAACAGGATTAAAAATATATGCACTCTAACCCATGAAAATCAGTTTGCGTAACTCCAAATTTCACTGTGGTTATGGCAGGAAGCTCCGATTTTACTAGTCAAGCCCAATGAAACACTACCGGGAAGATAAAGTTGCAAATCAACAGCAGAAATCAAAAACACTGGGAATTTTATTTAACTAAAGTATTAAAAAATTAAGTTTAATTTGAGGAAAAAATAAATATATTTAACCCTCTTCAGCTTCAGCAATTTTTTGGAGGCAAAAACCAAGCGTTGAATATCAATAGCTTAATTCATTCTGATCAGAGGAAAAAAGTGTAGTACCAAAAGGTCTAATGCAACACATGCATTATTTTTCTTACCTTCAGTGAGGTATAATTTTTAATTGCACAACTCTTCTCTTATGAGAGTTTAAAAGTGTAATCATGGGCATGCGTAGGCTTTATTGTGTTAAAGGGAAACAACTGTGCCTTGCAGTCCTCTTGGCACCACAACGTATCTCTTAGCAATTGCTGATTTCAGCTTTTAACAGTGACTACAGCCATATCAATTCATGATGCTGACCTCTATTTTTCTGAATGAATTAAGAGGAAGAGAAAAACGTGGCTTCCACTGAGCTTCCATTCCAGCACAGGAAATCCTGTGTGGTTAGATACAGTATGTGTCGTGCTCAGAGATTTCATTCTACTCCCCTTTAAAAGCCAACATGAGCAGCATGTCACAGGAAATTCTTCCTTATTTTCAGTAGTTCATAGGACAAGGCTTCTTTGGAAACAAGGTCAGCATGAATAGAGCATTGCTTCTTTATCGCTGCTAAGCAGCTGTGTTGAGGATGCAAGACACAACACTGCACCCTGTCCCTGAATACCTCCTTTCATAAACTTTAAGCATATGCAGCTCAAGCAGTTAGGAGTTCCTTTGTGCTTTTTTACTTTGAGATTTTTGTATCACACGCTTTCCAAAAATATTTCTTTAAAAACGTACTGAGTGGCTTTAAGGTTAAACTCCACCTACAACTTCGGATAGTCTCAAACAAACAGCACCACACAGTGAGGTGGAGAAAGAAATCAGTCCTTTCTTGAGTCAAGGTGATGAAAGACGAACTTGAAGTACGGAGGTTTGGCCACGTCTTTGAGAAGTATGGTGTCTAATTCCAGCCCCTGTTGGAATTCACCACTTTCAAGGTATTACTAGAAGCCTCTTACTCTCTGCCACTCCTCAGTTTTATGTAAAGTTCCAGCTGTAATTAGTCTTTAACTTAATAAGCAACTTATGAAGGAATTATATGCTTAAAGAGTGAAAGTAAATTCCAGTTCTTCCTGATATAAAGCACTCACAAATCATGCAAAAGTTTTTCACATGCTTTGTACTGGAATGCAAAGCAACCAAGTGACAACAACCACCCAACCCAGCAAGACTAACGTCAAGCACACTGATGAATAAGGTGTTGCTGATTTCCCTCAGGAGAAAGCCTTGAAAGATCTGCATTGATAATAACAGCAGCACCTGAAATGTTTGCATTTATTTTTTGCATATTTTTGAAAGGAAGTCAAAGGATGGAGGGAAAGGAGCTTTAAAAGAAGCAGCAGTTTGTCACGCAGAACTAGGTAACTGGTAACCAACAGCAGAGACCCCAAAACCACAGGAAGACCTTTCAAACTAAGACGCTTAACCCCCTCATGGCCAGAGAGACAGAGGGGGCAAAGTCCAGCCACCACAGAAGGACAAACACACCAGTTCAGGTGAGCCGTGGAGGCAGCAAACTTGCTCTCACAGCGCAGACGTTCTGATAATGAATTTAGGTGGGAGAGCTCAGAGGTGAGACTCTGCCAGCATTCCTCAGGTGAAAGGGCAATAGCCACCTTTGAGACTTGGGATGCAAAAGGAGTGAATGCAAAAGAAAGAAGCATCACAGTACAGTGAAAAACGGTCCCGGCAGTTAAAATAAATCGTAGGCTGGGGCACAGAGCAATATGCAGCACCCTAGCTGCACTGCGTTTCAGTCCCACTTGAGTAGAGAACCTTCAGGAGTATTTTCCAGAACAGTTACCTACACAGCAGATATAAGCCTATTATCAAGAGGTTTGTCTTCCTAGTTTTCTGGCTGCAGACCGCCTTAGAAGTAGCTCACGAACTTTCAAGTGTCCTCACACTGAAAGCTCTTACGTAGCAACAGCCCCAAGCTGATGAATTCTGGTACCTCGCATCCTCCTGCCAGGCTGGAATGCTGTAACATCCCCCAGGCTCCTAGACAGTATGAAAATGGTCTGGTGAATGCAATTACCTGAGGGAGAATCTCTCCATTTCTTCTGAAGAAAAGCCATAACGCAGGACAGGTCATTGAAAACAGGTGTCTCGAAGGAAATCACAATAGTAATAATCAGCATATTGAACACTTGCCAGACATTTTAATTCTGTCATGGAACATGATACTTCTCTAAGGGTGCTGGAGATGCTTTCAGCTACATCATCAGGTGAGGTAAAAAATCCTGTGCTGTTCTGGGTTTTGTGAATATCCAGAAGCCATTTTACAATCTACAGAGAAGCTACAGTAGAGTCTGCTATGTGTGGAATTACAAACTTGATTTTACAAGTATTTTCTAAAAGAAGCAGCATATGGTAAGAAAGGAGCTTTTTAAAACATTAGAATAGTAAGGAAGTACATACAGAATCACTTTGGGCACTTAAGTAGATAATTGGCAGAACATTCCTATGACAATGCGACAAAGTAAATCAAGTTAATTTTGCCATGTGAACAGCAACACATTGGTTTTGCCCTTAAGTACAGAGTAGTAACTCCTCACGGAGGAGGAAGGTTTCTCTTCAGGAATCCAAGGCTTAAGCATGCCTATTTTTTTCAGGATGCTGCTGATACCTTAAACCTCAAACCTCAATATAATCTATGCAGCACATTTTATTTAATACCTTAAATCCTGCAGGATAACTAATAGGACAGATTTTCCTTTAATTGTAATGTAAGGCTAAAAAGAAAAAAAAAAAAGAAAACACCACCACACACACCACACCCAACCCCTCAGATCTTCTAACAGTGTTTTTGGATTTGCTGTTCCATCCGACTTGCAATCATATTTGAAACCAGACAAAGAAGGTACAATCAAACTAAATGTACCAGGAACCACTCCCTCAGCAGAGCATACTATATTCCAGAGTTTTTCCTTTGGATTTATTTATCCTTAGAAATTTGACTCTGTGTGCAAAGCCAGAAAACATCTTAAAATGAAAGTCATGGAGTATCTCTGTCGTTACAATTCATGGGCATGTCAATATGATCCTCTGTTTGACTCCAGTGCATTTCAATTTCTCTTTGAATGTGAAGTTAAACTGAAGCCGAAAAGGGGGGCTGAAGTGGTATTCCTGTTCTGATGGAGACTACAGAAAATCTGAAGCAGTTCTTTTTCAGTATTAAAACTAGTAATTAAACCTGACCAATGCACTGATGGGTTATTTATCTGCAGGTGGCAGGGTCCCAGAACACAGAAACGATGGAGTCAGAAGAGCCTTTCCACAGAGCAGGTGGGTGCAGGAGGTGGCAGCTCTGCCTGGCACAGGGGCTGTCGAAGCAGCTACGACTGTTCCCAGCACTTGCCCAGGATGGTGCCACCTGGCAGGGGAGGGACCACGCTCTGGCTCATGTCACCCACATGTCACCTCCAGCACTCCCCACTCACAGACCTCAGAGCTTTGCAGTCCACAGCCTGCAGAGGCTGGTGGTATTCCCACAAGGCTTTGAATTTGTGAAATATGTACTGCTTGGCTCAAGTACATTTATTGCTTGGTCTACCAGCACCTGTTACATCAGAAGCAACAGGGAAAAGCTTCTGCCTGCATCATATCCAGCCTAAGCTACTCTGACATGAAAACAGCAGGCAAGCTACAGGAAAAGAAACTGCCAGCCTAGAAACTGCCCCCAAACAGGTCAGAGTTTCCAGGAAGTCACTATTGACAAATTCTAATCATTCACATTACGCTTGTTTAGGGATTATTTGCCTGTAGTATACTGTAAGGCAGAAAGGAGAGAAATAATACTAGATCTGAGCCCAAGGAAGGCAACAGAAAGCATGACCATAAAAGCAAGGGGACATTAACTGAGGTCATTACGAGGGACTAGTTGCTCAAGCGACCCAGCTTTAGGTCAGTGTCAAATTCCTTTCAGTTCTTTCAGAATCATGAAAATCATCAATATTCATCTCTTTCCTGGCAAGAAGTCTCATTCTTTAGATTCCGCTGTTAACAGAATAATCCATGCAGGAGAGAGTTGGAAGTTTCTTTCTGGAACAGTCAGACCCAACCCTCTGCAAATGATTTTCATCTTATGGGAAAAATATTATTCTTCTTCAGTTCCATCTTTGGCACAGAAGTATTTAATTCTAGTGACTGCAAGCTGAAGTACACTACCAGCCTCATTACCTCTCACATGCAGAAATACACTCTTCTGTAACTTATACCTGTCTGGCTAAGACATTCCATGTGGCAACAGACTTCCAGGCCAGGGGAAGGGATAAAACAAACAAACAAACGTTCATGTACTTGGAGAGCTATGAAATTCCTGAGGCAACAGGCCACTCAGAAATTACAAAGGGCCTCAGGGGGCTGAAAAATTCCACTATAGCACAGGAAGGTAACCAACAGACAGCTTCAGTGGGATTAGGGTGACAAAAAAACAAACCAAAACCCCACACCCTAATTATTAAAGTACGAATTCCAAACGCTATGGGGTGAATCATTCAATTGGTCTCCATAGAGGCTTGAAATTTCTCATCCAGGAACAAGCATCCATTTCATCACTGTGGTCACTTGAATTTTAAGGGCTCCCTCACCAGCGGTAAACTGATCTGTCAGAGGCCACAAAGGATCCCGTACAACAGGAATCAGCTTTATTGCTTTTTATTGTTCTTTCAGGCAAGAGCTATTTTAATCTCACCAGAACCTTCGCCAGGCAGCTAACAAACAGGCCGGGCATTTATGTGGAGGCTCTCACCCCACCATAGCAGAAAAGGAGGAAAATCATAGTTAATATTGGAAGAAGCAGTTCTGTTTAAAGACATAACAAAACAAAAAGCACATTCACAGTGCCAATAAGGAGGATTCGGAAGATTTACTTACTGGCTCCAAAACCTTATATTTTTACAGTGCGAAGAGTAAGATACTTGGTACTTTGTTAACCAAATTACATAACTTTGGCAGACAACTGACCGAGCGCCTTCAGTCTGTGTAAGGACACTAACACTGGAGGATTAAACGTAGAAATGTAGCAATTAATGCCCCCGATGTTTTTAACAGTGTACAGTCAAAGAGATTTTCCTCTAATGGAATTACGAAACAGAAGCATGCCTTGTTTAGCACGTTAACAAGCTTGCATTTACCGCTGTCAGCATTTGAGCTCTCAGCACAGCCATCATCCACATAATCGATGAAAATAGTTTGCAAAATGCCACTCTGATATTAGTCAGACAAGGTTATTCACCCAAGGAGAGATCTCTAAGTTTAGGAATAAGAGTAGCATTTTTCGGCATGGAAACTGGTTTGTCAACAGCCATTCTTCTCCTGCACAAAACCTCCGACAATGCCATCTCAGAGCAACAGTAGCCTCATTTATTGGCGGGGAAAAAAGGCGTCCCTTTGTACCATCAGTTTTGTGCCCTTTCAATAGCAGCTCCGGTGGTAAAACTGGTGTGGACAATCGCAGTGACCATCTGTGACTACGAGACAGTTCGATGGCTGCAAGACTCACTTAGGTTCAACATCACCACATCTTGCCCTGCTGAGTCTTTCATTTGGCTTTGAAAAACGTAACGAAAATGGATACATTGAAAGCTGAATAAAAAGAGGTCTCAAAAGGCTTGACCCTAAACCTAAACAATGGAACTGTAATGCCGGCACCATTGTAGCAACACGACAGATGTAGGTCGTGCAAGCTTTCATCTGTAGCTGTGACTGATAGCTTGCGATTTGCTGACAAGACGTATAAAGTTTCCATTTTCATTTGGTTTGTAGGCATGGATTTCAAGGGTTCAATTAAGATGGAAGATGTACTGTTTTGTTGTTGTTGTTCACAGAGAAAATTCTTGCAAAGGCTACAGTCAGCATGTGTCATTGACCTAGGGACATTCTTGTCCTAAATCCACCCTGTAGAACTTACTCTAGAATTATTCAGTACAGGATTGGTTTAAAAAGTTCACAGAGGAATAACACTGCTTAAACAAAGAGGTTCATTCACAAAACCTTTAGTATCAGTCCAGACTTCAATAGCTATGCAGTAGTATTTTCCTGATTGCTTTAATTATGCAGTCTAAGTTGTATTAAATTTAATTAATCAGCTCCATAAATCCATCCATCATAAGCACATGTTTGCTGCTGGCACATCCTCACCACATGTTTCATCCTATTTGAATCAAGGTGAGGAACTGATTTTAAATTGGAGCTAGGGAAAAGCAAACATACAAACAAAATCTCCTAATCTACACAGATGACTTTAAGAGCAGTCCCAGGGAGTTTTACAAGCAACACATTCTTCTCCATTCTTTCTGGACAGAGCAGTTTTGGGAATTACCCAAAGGCAGCAGAGCCAGCTTGTGCTAGAGCTCTGCTGGTATGACAAAATGTCTCCAGAAGAGCAACACAGAAAGCCATCAAGACATGGCAGCAATCGATTCCTAAGTTCCTCTGAATTTGTGGGCCATCCCCTTTCTCTGTACACCCTTGTGTGTCTGGGTGAGCTAGAGGGGAAAAGTTAGCAGCTCTTAAATCAGTAGATACAGCAGGACATCAGGAAAGCTTCCTGGGTTTTTCTCTTGCTCCTGTAGGTAGAGTAAGTGGTACCATTTTGCACAGAAGCCTCTTCCAGGCTGAAGGCAAGCTTCAGGACAGCTGTTAGAAGACTCGGGCAATCTTTAACTGGTTGGGGTCATGGAAACATATTTACATTTCATTTCCAAAGAAAATGCTTCTTAACAACAAAAATATACATTCAAGCAAAAAACACCCCATTTTTTTCCCCTACTGCTTGTCCAGAAGGCAGGGGGGTGGAGGAAATAGAAATCTGCATGAAACGGTTAGGAAAGTTTTAGTAACCAAGGTAAAAGTATATACCAACTGATTTTGACGATAGAGTCCTTGAATGTGCTCATCCAATGTATTTTCACTTCATCAAGTACATAATGCCACCATCAGGTAATGAAAATCCTTATATCCCAATCCCACATAAGCTGGTAGCAAAAGGATCTCTGGCCAAACCACTGGAGAATGACAGGGAGGAAGAAGACAACTACAATCCAGTGAGGAAACAGCAGACCAGAATTACAAGCTGAGGCACCAGAGTAATGTGAACAAGAGAGACCTTGTAAACAACAAAACAGGGTTGAAGGGGGACCACCTCAAGCATATGCACAGAAATAAGAAAGTACCTATAGGAATGGTGTCATGGGGGAAGCTCACACCCATTCTGTGAAACCAACATGACTGGGATACCTCCCTGACATGCCTATACATTAATGTTTGGAGTTCAGAGAACAAACGAGAAGAATTAGAGGCTTGATTGTACTTGCAGGGCTACAATCTCATCACGATCATAAAGATGCAGCAGGATGGCTCACACAGCTGGAGTACTACAAAGGACAGATACAGGCTCTTTAGGGAAGGACAGGCCAGGACAGGGAAAAGAGAGAGTTCTCTTTTATGTGATACAGTGGTGGGAATGCATGGAACTCTGCCTTGGGGTGGACAAGGAGCCAGCTGGGACGTTATGGGTCAGTGTCAGGGTGCAGAGCAACATGGGCAGCATGGTGGTGGGTGTCCGCTACAGACCACCTGATCAGGAGGAAGTAGAATCTGAGGCCTTCTCCAAGCATTTTTGCGGGCTGTAGTCTTTGTGGGAGACTTTAACCATCCTGCTAACTGATGGAAGGGCAGCGCAGCACTGCACGAGCAATCCAGGAAGTCTCTGAAGCATACTGATAACTTCTTGACATTGGTGATCAAGGAGCCAGTGAGGGGAGATGCTCTGTTGGACCTCATACTTACAAATAAGAAGTGGCCAGAAATGTCAAGTTGGAACAGTAATGGCTGCAATGACTATGAGATGATGGAGTTCAGGATCCTATGAGGAGTGAATGAGACAAATAGCAGGATCACAGCCCTAGACATCAGGACAGCAGGCTTGGGTCTGTTCAGGTACCTGATAGCAGCCCAGGGGATGCTGTCCTAGAGAGAAGAGGGTCTAGGACAGCTTGTTGATATTCTAGGATCGCCACCCTCCAAGCTCAAAAATGGTCTGCCCTGATGAGCAGAAAGTCAAGTAAGAGTGGCAAGAAGCATATATGGATGAACAAGGAGGTCTTGACAAAACTCAAGCCTAAGAAGGAGGCATATGAGAGATGGTAACAGGGACAGATGACCCAGGAAGAGTATACAGACACTATCCAAGCACAAAGGGACAAAGTTAGGAAAGCCAAAGCCTGTCTGATGTTGCATCTGGCTAGGGACATGGAGGGCAACAAGAAGGGTTCTGCAAGCCTATCACAAACAAAAGGAAGACTAGGAAAAATGTGGGGGTACTGCTGAATGGAGGAGAGAACATGGTGACAAAGGACAGAGAAAATGCACAGGTGCTCGATGCCATCTTCGCTTTGCCAAAGGCAGGTCTTGCCATGGAAATCCAATCTCAGGTACCTGAGACCAGTGGAAAAGTCAGGAACAAGCAGGACTTACTCTTGGTGCAAGAGGATTAGTCTAGGAAACATTTACGCAAACTGGACATTCCTAAGTCCACTAGACCTGACGGGATGCACCCATGAATACTGAGAGCTGGTTAAAGCAATTACAAGGCCACTCTACCTTCAAAAGGTCATAACTATCAGGAGAGGTTTCTGAGGACTAGTGATGGATGAGAGGCATCCCTCAGGGGTCCATATTGGGACTGGTACTCTTTAATATCTTCATCAAAAACACAGACCGTGGCACCAAGCTGAGTGGTGCAATTGACACACCTGAGGGATCGGATGCCATCCAGAGGGGTCTGGACAAGCTCCAGAAGTGGGCCCATGCAAACCTCATGAGGTTCAACAAAGCAAAGTGCAAGGTCCTGCAGCTGGGTTGGGGCAAGCCCTAGTATCAAGATCCAGGAACTGCAGATCAGTCAGTTTCACCTTGATCCCAGGGAAGGTGAAGGCGCAAGTAATTCTGGACATAATTTCCAAACACATTAAGGACAAGAAAGTGATTTCAAGTAGTTAGTATGTATTTACAAAAGAAAAATCAGACTTGACCAAGCTGATACCCTTCTACAATGAGACAATTAGCTTGGCAGATGAGGAAAGAACAGTGGATGCTGTCTATCTTGACTTCAGTAAGGCTTTCAGCACTGTCCCCTACAACATCCTCATGGAAAAACTGACAGAAGTACGGGCTAGATGAACTGACACTGAGGTGGACTGAAAACTGGTTAAACTGTCAATCTTAAAGGCTTGTGATCAACAGTATGAAGTACAGCTGAAGGCCAACCATTACTGGTATACCCTGGAGGGTGATACTAGGGCCAGTATTGTTTAACATCTTTGTTAATGACCTGGACAATCGGTTAGAGGGCAATCTTAGCAAGTCTACAGATGAACAAAACTGGGAAGAGCAGTTGATACACCATGTGGTTGTGCTGCCATTCAAAAGGATCTTGCCAGGAGTCGATTTTTTTTGTCTCTACTCAGCACTGGCGAGACCACATCTGCAGTGCTGTGTCCAGTTCTGGGCTCCTCAGTACAATGTGGCAAAGGGCCACAAAGATGATTAACGCACTGGAGCACCTGACATACTGAAGCTGAAAGAGCTGGGATCATTCTTCCTGGAGAATAAAAGGCTCAAGGAGGATCTTAACAATGTGCAGAAGTATCTGATGGGGCACAAGAGAGAGGAAGAGAGAAGATGGAGACAGACTCTTCTCAGTGATGCCCAGGGAAAATAAAAAAGGCAATGGGCACTAATTGAAATTCAGTAAAAAAATACCTTTTTACACTTCCACTCTCAAGTTACTTGTATGTCCTTTATGTGAGGTTTCCATACTGATCCTTGTGACAAACAAGAAACCCTCATGATCAAGTCAGGCAACAGGAAGGGTCATTTAGTAGCACATTCTATAAATGCAACACAATGTCCCTGCCTCTCCTTCCTGGTAAAGGATCCCACAGTTGAGGTTGTTCCAAGGGGAGGGAGGACAATAGCTTGATTCTGCAAATTAATTACTTGCATGGGGTGCAGCAAAAGGGATGCAAGATGTGTGTCAGGGCAGGAGATTTTAAAAAGTTCCAAGTATAGTGTTACTGTGAAGTATCCTTTGCATCTCCACAAATAAGATGTACTGTGTTCTGCACTTGAAATCAAATTCTGTTCACCCAATAAAACTGAAATTTTAATATTTCTAGAACAGTCCACAAAATAAAATTTTGACCAATGAAGATCACAGTTATTTAATGCAAAGAGCTATGCCTTTCCTCTCCAAAAGCCTGACGAAAAGTCCATTGAAGTCAATAGTAGTTTTCTTCTGAATTTAGAGAGTTTTGATTATGTCTTTTAAGGAGACATTACAGATTTTGCTCTGGAAAGCACTCTCTTGATGGGAAGGAGCAGGAGACTGTAAAATACCACAAGAGATAGGTAATTAGGGAAATGGACTATCTTAAACCATGTCCGAGCTTCTACCCAAACAAGGAGTAGAATCAATAGTTTCCTAGACAACAGTGGTCTTTTGTCATTGTTGGATTTGGCATTTAAACTGCAGAGGACACGCATGGGACAGATGGTCAAAGCTTCAACACAACCATCTTTTTAAGGTATTCCTTTAAAAAATTCATTTCAGACAGGAGGTTATTCCATTGTCTCATTGCATGTAATAAGCCAGTAAACATTTAGATAAGTGAGTGCAAAAGAAAACCAGCTTCAAATCTGCTAGGTTTCCTCTTTCCACTGTCTGTTGGGAAGAAAAGACTATAGTTCATATTTTTGTCAAAGATCAGTTCGGAGGCAAATTAAGAAACCCTTGAAGCCACTACGTATTATTCCACAATGGCCCCAGTTTTATAGTTTGTTGCACACTGGCAATTTGCTGAGGCTGCGCAGGTTACTGACTTCAAGACCATTGCAACACAAAGCAATGTACACTCTAGAGCAGACCAGAAATTATTTACTGACATTTTTCATGTTTATAGGAAATAATGCATTGTATTTGGATCATAAAAACCAAGTACAAAGATGAGTAAGGGAAGAATGCAATTACAATGCATGTACAGACCTAAACCCAAACTATTGTAACAATATAAACATTGCTATTAATTTTACATTGCAATAAAGGTATTTCTGGAATGAAAAAATAAAGTGAACAAGAAAACCAAAAACCAAACCACTGAATAATTTGAAAAATATTTCCTTAAAATATCTTGACTCAGATGCTCAGGGATGTGGAGAAGAAGCATCTTATTTGCAGAGCTTCCCAAGTGAAAATTACTGGTTTATTGTAAACTCAGCACTTAACTCTGTAAACAGATGTGCTTCTTCCAAACTTCCTCCGCCTCTTCCATTGTTTTATTTATTTACCTGACTTAATGCAAGTTTCTCTTACACAAAGCAAAAAAGAATGCAATTCAAACTCCTGTCCCAGCTAAAAGTTTCTTTGTTCTATTATGAACCTTACTTCACTGCTCAATACTACTGCCCAGATGAACAATACATATTTAAATCTCTAACCCCCAGAAAGGAAGAAAGTCCATTTGGAGATCTGCAGTAACTATAACAAACTGGCTCGGGGACAAACTACCATTAAAAAATATGTATTAATCTAAACTTTCTTCCCGACTCTGACAATCCACACCCTGTACTCACTTATCGTTATATTTTTAACATTTTGTACACTTACAGCCATGTGCAGCTGTCTCCTGTACCAGCTCATGAGGTCTGAACTGTGGAGAGGGTGGAAGCAGAGACCATTAAGAGACAGAGTGAGTCAGGTATAGTGTCAGAACACACCACAGGATTTGTACTATCACACGAGACTTTGCAAACAAAAGGGGTGTCCACAAACAGCTGCAATTCTCAGAAACTCCAGCCCTGGTAATCTATAGCAAGATGCACAGGATAGCAGCTTTCAGATAAGCTATAGATTCTACCACTGATTAAACTCAAAACAAATGCAAAACTTACTTTTCCAGCTCAGCTTTTTGTAGGCAACCTGCAGATGTGAGCCTGTGGCTTGGCTATTTATCCTGCAGAATGATAAAAGCAGCACGGTACCAACATCACCTGTGAATTCCACAGGTGGAAGCCACTGAATACAACAGTGTCGAGCCTCTTAACATCTTCCTGTTAGAAATTTGCAGATGGCTGTTGAAATGTTGGGGTGCAGTTCTGTTTGGGAGCATAATACACAGCTCCCAAAAGAAATGCCTTACAGACCCTTGTTCATCTCTTGACCAAGCATATTACCTTCCCACATTCCAAGGACACGCAAGTGTGCATTCAGGAATGGGACAGCATCTGCAACCAGTCCCCAGCCATACAACGTGGTGCACACATACCCTGATTAAGTGACATGCATTTGAGGTCACAAGATGACAGTATATCTAGTCACAACAGGAGGAGGTGTAGGGCTGCAAGGAAGTGGGGCAGAAAGCAAGATCTTGGCCACCAGAGACAAAAATTAAAAATCATTGTAATAATAACTTGGCCCACAGCTTGCTCCAAAGTCCTACTAGGAGCAGCTCTCTGGATAGAGGCAATTCTGATAAACTGGGTCTGCTGTATGGCTCACAGCCTGGCTATGTTTGTTCAAGGCTACAGAGTGTCACCATTAGGGATTCGAGGACTTGCATTAACACTTAAAAAATAAAGCCACACAAACAACAACAAAAAAACAAACCAAACCCCACCACCTTCTGGATAGTGCTCTGTGTTTTATACACACATACACACACAATGTTCAGCAGCACTATCCTGTCATCTAGGCACTTTTTCTATGACAATGTTTAGGGAAATAGCATGCCACATCTGCAAAGCAATTCAGCAAACTTCTTTGAAATATGAACTCAAGTCTTTTTAATATTAACACAACTTTTGTTCATGAAGCAAAAAAACCATTATTTTCATTCAATCTTCTACGGAACCTTCATTCCATCAATATTGCAATTTCACAGTTAAACATATTAATAGGGTCATAAATATTCAGATTATGTAATAAAGACTGAAAGCAGCCGATAAAATGCTGTTAACATTCATTTACAGCAGCTGGGAAGGCCCTGCCAAATGTTGTTTTACATAAGAGGTCGTGACGCTCTGACTGCATTAAGCTTTCTGATCACTCTTCCTTTATCTGCTGTGATTCTGAACACAATACGAGACAGCACAGACTAACCAATGGATTTAGAAACCCTTTCAAGCACACTAACATTTCAAAGATTTAGAAGATTAAAATATCAAAAAATATCTTTGTGGTTACTGTGTTTGTGCTTTTGCATTTTATAGTGCAGACATTAAAGCAGCATTCACATCATTTATCTGCATTAGTTCCACAATTCAGTGCCTCCAATAAATTTTAAAAGTGAGTTTATTTTATTGTACCAAACTTCAGTTACGCTATATGCAAAAAAGGAAAACAACACTCAGTAAATTGAACATATCTCCACTATAGTTTTCACAAGGCATTTCGAGTACTACTGAAACATTCTGTAACATGTGCACAATCCTGTCCTCAACCTACATTAATGCATCTTGAGAGTTGTATCTGAACCAAATGACAGTTCTTGCTTTGCTTCAGTATATTCTGCATTAGATTTCCTTTGTTTCAGAACAGTCTCTGCTGCACTTAAGCAGTCAGGATTCCCCAAGCATGGGTCAGATCCTACAAGCTCCCAGGCACGCATCAGCCAGACACGTGGACTGCGGGACTCGGTCAGAACATTTTACTGTAAAAAACGATGACTCACAGTTTGATTCATTCGCTTTGCATATTTCCATGCCAAAATTAAGCCCGATCCCGCATTTACGGAGATTAGTAGCCCTAGGAAGGTTAAGAGCTCTGGCGAGGTCAACAAATTCATGTGTGTGAAGTAAACAGGGCTGCGCGTAACAGGACACACACGGCAGCTACTGCACTGCTTGTAAAAGCAACAGCACTTCATTCATCCCTCCAGCCCCGCATCCGTTAGCAACTATTCAGAGCACTGAATACATCACAAAGCCCAATGCTTTAACTGACTCAAATTTTACAGCAGTGGGTCTCCAGCTTTTTCTGTAGCTCATCAGAGAGAACTGACATGTCTATACACAACCAGGGAGGTTCAGCAGCACTTCCCAGCTCCACCCCATCCATGTGGGGCACAGCTTCAGCAACGGTCACCTCGCCACTTCGGAAACCACAAGCTAAACTAAAGGAGACCTGACTAATTAACAGATGTTGGCAAAAATTGTAGCCATTACAGGAAAAATAAAATTCACGAAGGGAAACACCAGTTTCACCAATTCTCATTCAGCACTGTGAAACCTGCATCAAATTACAAGGAATGCAGTACTTGGATTTTGAGCTAGGCTGCCTTCAGTCGCTTCTGGAGACTCTTGACAGTGCTTTCAGTCACCTGAAATTAAGATCTTTCTTCACATTATATTGAGTGCTCTTGCACAAGTTAGAACAGAGTCTTGTCCCAGCCTCGGAGAAGCAAATACCAAAAGTGTTTTCTTTTCACTACATCAGGTCTATTTGCACAAGAACTACAGAAGAGTGTACCTTCCTGAAATCAGAGACTCTTGAGATGAGATCCAAAGGAGCAATTCCAAGGTTATAAACACACTGTAACAGAACTAATGACCCATATGATCCTAATATCAGGTTTGAATCCCTGTTGCACTGTACAACATGCAAGTTATAACTTAAAAATCTCTCTTTCAGAGCATCTTGCAAAAACACCTACAAGCAAGGGGAAGGCTCCTTGACTAGAGTTAGTTATCATAGCTAATCCCATGATCTCATACACCAGTGATATCTTATCAACTCAGGAAAAGGTAATTGCAGAGATGCTATCTTAAAAAAAGACATTTGGAATTAAATTAAATTTAAAATATCCTAACACAAGCAATACTAAGAAAATAAAAAGCCACATAATGTAAACAGCATGTGCTCTGCAAGTCAGATGTTACAACTCAGAAAACAACAGATTACATATAAATACTTAAAGTTAGGGAACAGAAGTTTCTATTAAGTTTTCACATATATTCTATCTCCTTATTTACAGCACCTTCAGCAAGCTTCTAAGCATCTTCTTATCCACTAGGAACTCCTACTGATTCAGGATGCATTAGCTATTCATTTAATACAACATTAAATTACAATTTTAAAAAAAAGTAATCAAATGAATGGCTAGATAAATTAATGGGTAACTGAGTGGAGTACAGTACAGAACTAAGCACAAGTTCTTACTTTCAACATGAAATGTGTCAGTGCACAAATTTGGAAACATACATACCTGGAGGGTCTTCTTAAATCCCCTTTTTAAATTGAGTTGAAAAGAATTTTGAGATTTCCACATTTTCCATCTTCTTGCCTGATTCTGCACTACGATACTTTGCATACAGCTGTTCAAACATCCCGACTCCGGCATTCAGCTCAAGTAGGACACGTAAAGAATAGGCATGTTAATACACGCAAGTAAAGCCCAATATCTGAAAAGTACCTTGGCTGTTAGGGGTATTGTCTGTGTCCTCCAAAACAATTCTGAAAGAAAGTAACCTGATCAACTGCCATGACAGATAAAGAGCTCCTTCTTCTTACAGCTATATTAATGCACTGTAATCATTCACCCCTAGCCACTAAACTCCAAAACATTCACTGTTGTTTGACTAACAACTGCGGGCTTGCCTCAGTAATATTTGCAGAGGCGTTCCCTTTCTTTCCTCCTGAAATATCAGTTGAGATAGTTTTTCCACCCTCAAAAAAACGCACCCTGCTCTTCATAGATATGAAATAAGTCAGGAGTATTTGCAGAGTAAGTTCCTGGTGGCTGCAATGAAAGCTGTGAATTTGCAACTCAGGCAACTGGGGAGCAGAATCCCCATGGGACGGAGGACTGAATATGTTGTGCGAATGGAGTGCTGCAAGAAGAGCCATCGGAGCAAAGGTTCATGCAAAGAAACAGTCATACACGTACTTTTCAAATAACTCTGAACAATTATTTTTTTCATAGATTTTTCTGCCAAACCAGAGGCAATCTGCCAAAAATTGCCTTAAATGCTGGCAGGGCATTAAAATTAAAAATCAATACAAAGGAAGGGGTTGGGTTTTTTTTCTGTCTGCTGTATGACCACATGTAATGAATAAATAAGGTATGCTCTAAATACTTGCCCCTCTGGATTAATAAAGTAATTATTCTTAATTTAGAATGGTCACACAAATATGTCAGTCCTACGGCCCTCCCCCTTCTCCATTTCTTTAAAAAAGAAGCAGAACAAGAACACACACTTGCTGGAATACACAGTGAGACCTGCATCTCTCAGGTGACCTAACTACCAGGCAACGGATTCATAATCACTCTATAAATAATTCAATATTCATTAAGTCTGGGGAAAAAGCAGAGTAGCTTCAGCAAACAAAAAACCAGGAAGACTTGTCCCAGAATACTCTGTTCTCTAGTCCTCAGAGCAATCATTTGCAAGGTGGAAGAGCTGGATCCAAGACACAATTTTGAGTAATATAAAGGCAGCAAGGTATGAAACCAGACTCCTCGTGCAAATGCTCTGATCACTAGGAAGGATGCACTGATCAGATTCCTTAAGCCGCAATATCACACATATTTCCACATGGCTCAGCAAAAGAAAGTAACATTTTTAGGTCTTCTCTGGCGGCAAGTTAGACGACATCAGCATGGATGGGGCTAGCACTTATCTCTTGCCTCTGCCAGCTGGAGGCAAGGCAGTTGTTGGCCTATAAATAAGGAAACTATGTGAGTGAGATGCTGTGTTTCAAATTATAACTCCTGCAACACTCTGCAGAATAAACATGTAGGCCAGTACATGCAGTCGCATAAACATACCCACAGACACCTCTGAAGTGAGACAGCAGCCAAAGAGGAACTAAACATGGCATCTGAAAGGCAAACACAGGAGTTAGAGTTCTTTTATGGATTTAATCCCATGGGTTATTTTTCACCCTAAGCCTCTTTGACTCCATATGGAATAGTGTGAGAACTGCTGTTATAGCCTGAAAGTCTGTTCTCTCAGGGCTGAGCAGAGACCTCCCTTGTTACACAGAGACCACCCTGCAAGCACCAGGGAATGACACAGAGCTATGCTGAACTGGACACCAGACTGGTATGTGCTTGGTATCTCCTTCAACAGTCCCTCTGTCCGTCCATCCCCTCTCACCAGTAACCTGCTACTTTGTGAGTCAGGGTGGTACATACTGGAGGAATTACATTTTGGCTCTTATTTTCATTGATTTTTGCTCTTTTGATATGAAAAAAGAGCACTTTCTTGCTCAGCATTATCAAACTAGTTATGAGGGATTGCCCAGAGATGTTTACCAGAGGTGTTCTGAAAAACAAGCAAAAGTTGCTACGCAAATTTTGCACACATTAGCTACTTGGCCTTTGGTGGTCAGAGTTATCACAGAATTACAGAATAGTTTGGGTTGGAAGGGACCTTCAAAGGTCACCTAGTCCAACCCCCTGCAATGAGCAGGGACATCTTCAACTAGATCAGGTTGCTCAGAGCCCTATCCAGCCTGGCCTTGAACATCTCCAGGGATGGGGCATCTGCTACCTCTCTGGGCAACCTGTGCCAGTGTTTTACCACTCTCACCATAAAAATAAATAAATTAAATAAATTAAAAAAAAAAAAAAAAATTCTCATGTTCAGCCTGAATCTCTCCCTCCTTTAGTTTAAAACCATCCTTGTCCTATTGTGACATGCCCTGCTAAAAAGTGTGTTCCCATCTTTCTTACAGGCCTCTTTTAAGTACTAAAAGGCCACAATAAGGTCTCCCTGGAGCCTTCCCTTCCCCAGGCTGAACAACCCCAACTCTCTCAGCCTGTCATCACAGGAGACATGTTCCAGCCCTCTGATCATCTTGGTGGCCTCCTCTGGACCCTCTCCAACAGGCCCATGTCTTTCATGTATTGAGGGTTCCAGAGGTGGACGTAGGACTCCACACTGGGGTCTCCTTGCTCTTTCACCCGCCTCTTAGTACTACACACCTCATTGCAGCCTAGTGCAACACACAAACTTCACAAGATCTTTTTTATCCATAAAAGCAGCCTCATAAGGAAAAAGTGCTCCAGTTTTCTGTATGTGGGTACAGTCAGCCAAAGCTGCACATAATTCAGTATTCGCTTCCACTTCTGCTGTGTTGGCAGGTAGAAGCAGCACCAGAGCCCTGCTCAAATACAGACTCTTTTTCTTGTCCACAGTTTTGTCATTAAGTAAAGAAAAATACAAAAATGTTAAAGTATCAGAGACATCTCCACAGGACTAGATATTGTGCCTCCCTTAGGTGCCTTTATTCAGAATGGTTGTCATGATAACGCATTAAAATCTTGGCAAAAGACACCTGAAGCGGGAAGAAGTCTCAAGGGAGGGTTGGAGGAAAAACAAAAAAAAAATATGCCTCTCACACCCCATAACCTCTCAGGCCCAACAGAAACCTGAAAAAGTAACATTTTATTTCATTTTCCCAATTTATAGGTTCTGGCTTAAAGGAGTTTGTTGACAGAGAGCTGTCTGTCCAGACTCCAGTGAAGGTCAGCAGCTTACGTCAGGTACAAGGAACAGGCTGGTTTGAGATTCTCCTGGATGCTTGTCTCTCAAGAAGTCCATACGATCGAGTTCGCAAGGGGTGGTGTACTCCACCATCCCACACGTAAAGTTAAAAGACAGCCGTGAGAGCACTGCTTAAGCAGCATGGGATCTGACCCACGGCTACATCATGGCATCAGAAGTGGCTGGCAATTAAAAGATTACAATGCAGGGGATGATAATCCGATGAGCTCAGCTGCAGATGCACAGAGGCGGCTCGCAGCAGGCTGCCGGGGCAGAGGCGATGCCGGGCACGCGTGATAGCCCTCGCTGCCGCCAGGCTCCTCCGCAGCACCCCGGGAGGAGAGGAGCCCCCAGAACATGGGGACCCGCTACCTGTACTGGGCTCCCCCATCTCTGCTACACAGAGGACCTTCTCTGTCTCTGCACGTGGTTGTGGCTTCAGTGCAAGGGTATCTAGGGAGATTATCGCACTTGTTCTATTTTCTGTCATGACATTAAGAATCTCACTAATTTTATGCACTGTTACTTGGATATTAGGAAGACACAAATACTTGAAGGCAGCCTTATAGAAGGTACATAAATGCACACAACCTTATTACACTGGGTCATAACCTCAAGTAGCCTGTTGGGCAAAGACAGCATAGTTGTCAAGTTCTTAACTTAAATCAAGTTCTTAAACATACCAGTTATCCATTTGCAACACAAAACAGACAAGCTAGCTTTCCACTACGCAGGTTGCTCTTCATGGAGCTGATGCTATTTATGCCAAGAAGGCAGAGACACCAATTTCCCACATGCAGAAGGCACCTATGAACAAGAGGTTATATACTTCCATTTCTACTAATCATCAAATTAGTGATTCGCAAGAAGAAAAGCATACTGTGCCATCTAAACGCTTACAACAACCTTGGTGTGTCAAGTATCCTGTAATTAGGGTGAGAACCTTTTTTCTTTTTAATATACCTTTTGAATGCCTGCGTAAATACTGTCAAAGGAATAAGAGTAACTTCATGCCCATCAACTCAGTCGCAGCATGTTTTGGTGCAGAAGCTTGTATTGCAGGGTACCTAGCTAGCAAGGAGAACAATGTGTAGAGGCACTAGACAGCTGCCTGACACAGTGCCATGAACTACCAGGAATATAAAGCTTTAAGGAAAGAGACTGTGTGGATCATCAAGTCTAGCTTGCTGCTATCAAAGGAATCCTATTGTATACTTTTCCCTAGAAGATTATTTACCAAAAGTTAGTGACTAAAAGCTAAAGTAGTTTCTTTTTTTTTTTTTAGCAG
Source organism: Patagioenas fasciata (assembly GCF_037038585.1). Taxonomy (NCBI): domain Eukaryota; kingdom Metazoa; phylum Chordata; class Aves; order Columbiformes; family Columbidae; genus Patagioenas; species Patagioenas fasciata. The sequence continues at coordinate 179,624,514 of NC_092520.1, forward strand.
AAAAAACAGAATAATAGATCTTCTTGTTCTATAATATAAAAAAAATAATTAAGTGGCTTGTAATCATTTCAATTCGTCTATTACTTTCCAGAACAGTAACTTAATTGTTGAGTTAGAAAGTTTTGGTTCAGATGCCTGCCCATCTTGGTATTGAATGAGTACTTATTTAATCTTGCCTCTGACCTAATGCTTTAGATTGTTTATCCTCTCTCCTCTTAAAAAAGAGGCAGAGGGTAAAAGAACAGCAAGGCTCGTAAGAAGACAGGCCGTTGAAAGAACAGAGCCATACAACAGTTATCACTGAATTTTATTACACTTCTGCTGTACTCTGTAAACATGAGCAGATTCCTCTGATTTTCAGGAAGCAGATACTCTGGAACTGGCTAGAACAGAAGAGGCTGGTCTCTTTTACCATATGAAAGAATGTACACTGGAAAGCGAATGGGGATCAGCATATCTCCTTATTTAGTTTAACACAGAAACAGAGCAATGCCAAAAGCGTGCATCATTCCACTTCTGAGACTTTGGAAGAAACAAGTCAAAGCAGTATCTTGAAGACTCCCAACACATGACAGTGCCAAAGGTCTTTTAGGAGATCCTACACATGGAGTAATTCAGATGAGTAAGCACTGTGTCAGTTAAGGAGTCTGGACACTCCATTTACATGAATCTGCAGCAGTCAGTTATGTCTCCCACAACAGCTAATTATGTAAAGGGTCACAGTTACAATCATTGCTTCCTGGAAGTCATCATCCAGTAAGCCAGCTGCATTTGCTTTTTATTCACAACATAGTTAAGAAGAAATGCTACACCATAAGTGTACTAATTATGTTTTTGTAACTTCAATTTCACAATTAAAAAAAAATGTTTAGTATATTTTGAGAATGTTTTGCTTAATATGCTAATACAGATTTCCTGCCTGCTTGTCAGCACTTCTACACCTGTAATGGGAAGCCTCAGGAGGTTGCAACTGAAACCCAAACAGGTTTTATTGGTCAATAATAGAAAACAAAGTTAACAGGGATATTCTAACTGATGAATGCATAATCATACTTCTAAGTAAGTTCTACTGAAATCTTCTCCAGAAAAATGATAGTCAAAGTTGTGGGTTTTTTTCCCTCCTCACCCCTCTGTAATTTAAAGCAACCCTCTAAATGCCACGATCAAGGTAAATGCAGATCAAGGACCCACAGACCTTCAGAGGAACTACATTAAAACCAGATCAGCTGTACTGTCCTGCACTGGATAGAGTTAGAAGTTAATGTCACAGGTCATCCTTAATTCATTTCACAGATAAAATTATTACAGAGTCAAATCATAAAGCGTACCCTTTCTCCACAGCATTTTCTGAGAGCATTAAGTTGTTTTGTTGGAGTTTATTTTGTAGAGATTTTTCTGAAATAGGAGGCTGAGCCCTTTTCTTGCCCAAATGTTTCAAGTGAAAGACTATGAAGAGTACCTTCTCTTTCTACCTGCAACACCTGTCCTATTAACATGCAACTAGAGCTGGGATGATTTTGTTGTGCCAACCATGAACTAAAACAACTGTTTTCTCCTTCAAGAGAAGATAAACTGTTAATTATAATGTTTGCACTCACTGACTAGCAGAGAGTAATACAGTCATGGCCATGCCCATATACAAACCAGTTCTTAGAAACAGAACGTTAGATTTCCTTGGGCTTATTTCCAAAACACTATTCATTTTCCATAAAGAGATTGCATCTCCACCTCAGGATTTATCAAATGTTCACCTTGAGGTCAAGTCCAGGTTTCCAGGGGGTAGTACGATGCAATATTGAATACTGCGCCTTGAAATCCATACAGGTATATGCTTGAGAAATAGTGACATGAACAGAGTAGAGTGAAGTGGCTATTGAAGATATTTTCCTTGCCCAGTTACTAAGCCGTAGCTAATAGAAAACGGCTTATTTTGCCTGGACAAAAGCAATTAGTGGGTAGAGCATCAGCAGAACTTAATACACCACCTTTAGCCTACCAGGTGGCTGTAACTGACTTGTGACACACTTCTATATCTGCCAGAAGATAACTCCCACAAACTGCAGAATACAGTGGATTCCTGAGGAAGTGGTGCCTCAGGATTACCGCTCCCATTACTACACATCAAAGTGAATTGTTTGTACTAGAGCACTCCCATAGGACCAAGCCACCACACAAATTGCCTGAACAGCCAGCAGTTGTTTAACTCTTGGAAACAAAGGAAAAAGAACAGTGATAACCAACTCCTTTGGTTTTGGTGCCAGATATAGTCTTGGTAATGTAGAACACATGCAGCAAGCAGTCTTCCTGTGCAGACAGCTCTGCCTCTTACCCAGGGACGGTCCCATGCTCTCAGCGATGGCTCTCTGTGCTTCAGCCCAAATACCTGCTACGGCACAGCCCACCAGTCTCATCCCCCTCAGCGGTACACAAACCGCGATGCCAGACATTGCACCTCCGACCACTGCCTCCAGTTTTCAGCTGTTGCTCTTCATCCGTATGCATGCATACATACACATCCCCACAATCTCTTGAACCTCAGGGTATTTGGCACAGTGCCTGAGAGACAAGAAGTGAGGAAGGAAAAGACATAGAGCAGTCTCAGGCAGAACAGGCTATTCATGACTCACAGCTCCCGGACTGACCAGCACAGAGCAAGGTCAGCCAGCCTGGCCTTTGAGGCGGCCAGCGCTTGATCGGATCAGCCTCGAGAGCTGCGAGCAGAGAGCACAGCGGGATCCCAGGACGGCTGGGTCAGTAACTGGTGGGTGGGAGAAGCCAGTGACAGAGGAAACACTGCCACGGGACCAAAGCCTGCAGGGTGCAGAGGGGACAGCACCAGGGGCCAGCACGAGGGGCGTGAGGGGCCCTAGTAACACGTTAAGACTAATCGCTCACACCAAAAAAGACCAAACCTCCATACTCCAAAGCCTATTTTGCTCCATGAAAGCCGAGCAGTAAGAGTAGATTAGACTCTAATAGGGATTAATACAAGTTAAGGTAGCACTAATTTCCACTACGGAGACCAGAAAGGTTAGATGTGAGTCGTGTGACAGCTGGATGTAGCGAGGCTTGAAAAAAAGGTAAAGGGAAAAACAAATACCACATGAACCTCCACTGACACCTGCCTGGCTCCATTTGTGCTCTCCCTCATGTCCAGTCCTGTCTGAAACTGAGATTAGAAGTGCTGCACTGTCAAGCCATGGTCAGTGATTTCTAACAGGCTGTGTAATGGTGAGCAGGGGATTTCTTACCCAGTCTCAACAGCACTGACCCACTTTTCTCCAGTGCTGCCATCCATCACCTCTGACTGACAAGGAGACCAGTTTTCACAAAAGGCAAAACATTACCCAAGCAAAGCTTGAGGCAGAAAATGAGATGAAATTCGTATTCCATTCTGTCTTACCACAGCCATTTCAAAGCTGTAAGTTTAATTTTATTAGCAACTAGGACTTCAGTTCATAAAAAAGTGACCAATAAAAGATAATGGCAGGAAATTAAATGAACCTTAGAATGATTTAGAGCACTGCTCTGCAACAGTGAAACTGCACAGAAAGTATGCCTGAAAAGGAAAAAAAGCCCCCAAAAAGCGATCATAAAAGGATCCAAACTGCTTCAGAGTCAGAGGCAAGTTAAAACTTTCTGAGAGATGAACAAAAGAAATGCAGATATACACAAAACATACATATTAAACATGCATTATGATTGCCATATTGCCAGAATGAAGTATTGGTCAGACAATCCAAGTATTGCTCACCCTTTCAAGCGTGTTACAGCAATTAGGACTTTATTCACCTTTGGATTAAATAAAATAATACATGTAGTTTCACTGCAGTGCTGGGAGACACCACCAGTGTATGATCAAACCAGGAAAAAAAGTCTACTCTCTTGACCGTTGGCCTTATTTTCAAAAAGGTACAAAGAAAAGGCATTTTTTTCCCTTTAAACCTCTGAAGTTCCTCAATCACGATCTTTGGGAAGCAGGCTTTTTGTAGGGTTCCCCACACCCCCAAAATAATTTGGTGCACAGTATTAAACTAAAACAAGTTGCCTAGTTCTCATTCCGAGAAAGCTGTGATAAGAGTAATAGTACTGAATATACGGGTTAAAAAAAAAAAAAAGTTCCATTTATGATTGAACTACCTAAACCTGCAGATACCCCTTTCAGCTGCATAGCCAACTACAAACTCATTAACATTCACCTGGACAACTGAAGTTTGCACTCCAAAGGGAAAGATCAGACAGCAGGAAGAAAGTAGTGGAAGAAAAAGGAACTACCCTTCATTAGCCTGTCTCTCAAACATGTAACTCCAGCTGAAAACCAGCGCAGAGAACAATAGCCTTTCTGTATGAAACAAAAATCATTGTGGTCAAGTTCTGTGATCAGAAAAATTTCTACTGAACCACACTTGATAAACTTGAACTTTGGAAACCAGCATCTAATCACCAGAATTTTTTGAAATAACACTCAAGAATTTTTCATTACAAAGAGTCTTTTCAAAATAGTTATCAGATAGCTTACTGAAACATCAAGCCAATTTGTACTTCAGAAGTCAGCCTTTCCTCAGAGAGGCTTCTGTTGGTATTGTTTTGATTCTAGATTGTTTTAATCTGAGGTAAACTGAAATTCAGTTTCACACACTAGAATGTTCATTTTCCAAAAAAATTAATTAGGCATTGCAATAGTGTGATAACAAATTGTTTCTGGTGGGAAATAGGAGTATTTTGTTCTGAAGACAACCACGCATATATTGATCTTAGGGAGGGTCTGTCTCCCTTCTCAAAGCTGCTTTTAGGCTTATATTTCCACTCAGTGATTTCCAACTGGAAAATGAGGGTGGAAGGAGGAAGCATCTAAGCAGTTCTTCCCTCAGTCCTGTTCAGCTGGAGATGCAGCTGTGCAGGAAGGCCAAGAGACTGTTAAATTCCAAAGATCCTCAACAGTTCAGACCATGCAGAGGACCTCACTGAACAGACAGGCCCAGATAATCATTCAGCACAATGCTTCCCTATTCAAAGCATATTTCTCCTGTGCATGGAAGGCCAGTTACAAGTCTTAAGAAGGTAAACATGCCAGTTTAACACTTGAGTGATCTGAAAGCTATTGAGCAGCACCCCTGATCCTCTGCTACTAATACACATTTCTTCTCCAGAGAGATACATATCTGAAGCGAGACAGGTATTCAAGATCTCACTACCTCACCCTTAACCATACCTGAGATCCCCATGCAGACATCAGAGGGTGTTCTAGTATTCCTTTGCTACTGTGGATTGCTCAATAACTTTATCAACAGATACTACTTTACACTATCAGCAGTACCAAGGAGCAGCTGGTCCTCAGAATACAAAAGGTGGGATAATAATAGGCTACTATAGGCAATTGAGCTTTGAGTTCAGGAATGCTGTGTATAAATCTAAGTAGGGTCACGTATAAGAAAGTTAATACTCAACTCCTAACTATGCCACCAGTCTGTTGCTCATTTAAACAGGATTCCCTTTAGTCATATTCCCCAATCTAGTAGCAAGGCTGGTAGAAAACCTACCTCTAATGACTTCAGAGTGCCTATAAAATTATCACATTCTTCAGAAAAAACACATACAACTGATAGTCTGGGTGATCAGAGATATTTTAACAAGTGATTTTACTCAGTAATTCAATACAGCCTGCAGAAAGTCTACAAGGCACGTTGCCCAAGTCATTTTAACAATAATATAAATTGTTCCTCAGAACTGTCAAAATGTTCTTGAATAAACAAGCTCTTGATGCCTTTCCTAAAGCTTTTGAATTAGAAAGTGAAACATTTCTGAGAAGTAGGTGCTTCAGTAAAATTATCAAGTAGCAAGGTCATACTGGAGCTGAAGTGTATCAAGATAGCTCATTTCCAAAGAGTAAGAGTTACAGAACCAAGCAATACTTCCCACATGCCTTTATGTCTATAAATTCAAGTGCCTATATCATAACAATATCCTTACATCCTCCAAAACAATGGGTATAGGTATCCACTTAGACAGATCTAACCTCAGTATTAAGACATGCTTAAGAAATATTCTTCTGCTTTCTATATGATGGGCAGGGAAGTTAACACAATCCCTCTACTGCGACAATTAGCATAGCTCTTAACAAAAGTTAGCCTGATGAACAGGAATGTTGGAAAAAAAAAAGGCAAAAACATGTTCTGGCCTACAAGTCAAGGTACTCCTTGTCTACTTCAGCTTGACAAAGAGGTAACATTTGCAGGCTTTCTACTATTCCTGTATGACCTCCACCAAAGCAACAGCCAATCTGCTAAAAAGCCAACAACCAACTTGCTAGAAGTTCAAGGAGAAGATGTCAGTTTACACCACCCAGGAATCAGGCAGAACCATTAACATCTGTTACCGCTTCCTATTTGAGGAGTTAAGAGCAGAAAAGCTATGTGAAGAATGGCACTGTTAAACCCTCATTTCCAAATATGGCACCATATACATACCCTACAGGCCATGTACATTAGAGGCCCCTCTTTCTTCAGTATCAATATTGAGACATCTTAAGACAGGATTTACAAACGCACACATCAATAGCGTGGTTTCTGAATCGCTAACACTGGTGTTCAGCACACTGGGCTCAATGCAGTCTCAAAACAAGGTAAGGGATATATGAGATGTTACACTCCTTCGCATGTGCTTGTCCAGAGGACCTCAAATGGCCAGTTTGCTGCCAAATTGTCCACATCCTTCAGGCAACGAAACATGTCAGCAGTGAGATACTCTCTAGCCATTGCAAACACCAAAAATCATAAGCAGCAAGAGCATTTTGGCCACACCCTTTCTCCTATTCCAACGCATGAAATTGCAGGTAGTACACAGGGACCTGCATTTCCTGTAGTTATATTCACTTAAGTTACCTTGCTGGCTAACTAGGACTGATTCCTTAGCCCTTGACTACCCCAATATCAAAAAGATTTTCCAGGTATCTCACAATGCCATCATTACTTTGTTATAGTACCACTGAGCCAGCATCAAGCAGAAAGAGGTCTTTGGACAGTCACTTATTGCCACCTGAAATACGATTGTAGTAATGCTGGTTAAAGAAAAAGAAGCTCTGAAAAAGTATGCTGGGCTAGAAATTGCAGCCAAACAGCTGCTAATCAACAATTCAGGAGAGGCAGTCGGGACTGAACACACCACAGACTACCACAAAGGAGCAAAGGCAAGTCAAAATTCCTACTAAGCTATGTTAACAAACGTCACCTCCCTTTGCAATTACAGTGAGAGACCAATAACACCAAGGAGCCAGGTTACCAGAGATGCTTGCTACCTTAATTTTTGTTGTTCGTGAAATGATCCGATATATGTAGCTGAAGGGCACTGTATTTTTTTCTTCATTATTCAAAAGAATGGCTTATAGAGCAACTGGCTGTAGTTAATAAAAGCTGAGGCCATAACAATCGTGTTAGGAGGAGGCAAAGAACAGCCCGCACACTCTGCAGAGAGCTGAAGATCTTGAGCATTTTTTCTGCTCAGTGATCAAGACAAGTCTCCAACATCTCCACAGCGAGGCAGAAGCACCAGTCCTCCAAGGGCTCCACCAGCTACATGAGAGTTGCCTCAGCCCTGTCCATGTCAAACACCTGTCAGCTCAGAGAAGACCCTCGCTGCCTTATTTTAAGCCTAAATCCCTTTCTGGATACAAAAAGGTTTTCATTGGTGACAGCTATTTTTCACCAAAAGTTAAACTTAGGAGGAAGAGGATTCAAAAACTACCTGTTTCTTTTGTAGAAGGAAAAAGAACAACAAAACCCCAAGCATCGTCATGAAAATCTGATCTCGCAGGATCAAGAGGAGAAAATACAGTGCAATTACATAAAGTCAATAAATCTTTGAACAGCTGTGCAGTGGTTACTTCCACCCTGTTTCAGACACCTTGGTCTGAAGGTCCCCAACCCTTGCCTGCATGGGGCAAGAGGGCTCCCAAAGCCCACAGACTTGTGTGGGAACATGTTCCATCTCTGCACAGAGACCGTGGGCAGCATCAGGCAGGGTCCACACCAGGTAGATCAAGACCACACCCACATCGTTCTAAGCAACAGAATTCAGGTGTTGCAGAGCTTTTTAAACACTGCATTTCAGGTTTGCATCCACCCTCGAAGCTTGGATTTATTGCAAATTGTGTATTATGCAATATATTCCCTGACAGCACCCAGAAAAAAAAGATGTGCACTAAGAGACCCACACCCCCGCTGCCCACGCCACTACTTCCCCATCCTCCGTTCCACCCAAGACGCTGGCAGAGAGCAAAATGCTGGGTGAGGAAACTCGAGGGTCTGGGAGCACGGGTGGCTCCGGCCAGGGTCTGCCAGTGCTGTCCTTGGCACAATAGTTGGATGCAATACAGCCGGGCGATGCAAGGCTGAAATACTTCCTGGGGTGGCTGAAAGGGCTCACTCAATAGTCAAGGATGACTCTTTCCTAGCCATCGTCCACAACTCAACACAGAAACTACAGCCCTGAGGGGAGGGTGGGGGACACCAGCCATGTGCCTTAAGAAAGGGGCACGGCTTACTATTGTCTGTCTCCTCAGTTTAACTGCCAAGTCTCTATTTTTTTAATCCTCCCCTCTCCAATGTTACAGAAGACGGTGGAGGAAGGGAAGGTACTCTGCCGGGGCCAGGCAGCGGACAACAGCCGCAGCTGCCGCCCAGCCCCCGCCGGCCCCTCACACAAACCGGTGCCGCTCGGAGTGCGGGGGGGGGGCAGCGCCCGCCGCCCCCAAGTTCAGGCAACAGGGACCGACCGCCCGGCGGGCGGCGGCGGCGGGGCCGGGCTCGGCCGGCCGCAGCCGGGAGAAGGGGCGGGCAGGGCGGCCGGCCCGCCGCGGGGGCTCTCCCCGCCGCCGCCCTCCCCTCGCGCTTACCTTTCACTTGACTTTCATACTCCGCTATAATCTCTTTGTCCTTTTTGAATCTGCTCGGGGTTGACATTATCCACTTGCTTCTTCCGCTTCTCCCCCTTCTTCTCCTTGTTTTAAATTATTATTATTAATTACTATTATTTTTCTAGAGGGGCTCCCAAGTTCTATCGGATGGCCACAAGCCCGAGCGAGCGCAGCGGCGGGCGGCTGGCCCCGCGGGAGCGCCGCCGGCACCGGAGGCAGCGAGGCGGGGACGCGGCGATCAGACTAACCCCGGTGCGGGCACCATCGCCTCCAAGCACCGCTGCCGGCAGCAACGCGGTCCGCGGCTCGGGGCCGCCGCAGGGCGGGGCGGCGGAGGAGCTGCCGCTGGCCGCGGGGCACCCGCTTCCACTAGGCGAGGGCGGGGGCCAGGCGGCTGCGCCCCACCATTGTTATCTGTCCTCACGCACCCGGGAGCGGGGAAGAGAAGGAGGGAGAGGGCGCTGGGAGGGAGGCAGGCGGCCGCGCTCGGTCCGTACGCCAGAGGCACTAGTTACTCCTGCCGCCGCGCTCGGCTGGGTGGGGACTCGGGGCCGGCGCCCCGCCGTGACTAACTCCGGACGGCAGCGCGGAGGCGCATGTCCCAGCCCCGCAGCCCGAGCAGCGGCTGGCGCGGGGCGGCACCCCGCCGCGCCCTGGAGAGGTGTCTCCGGGAATAAACTTCTCCCCGCCCTCTCGCCGCTCTCTCCTCCCTTCCTGCCTCCCCGCCCGCCTCCGCTCCTCTTCGCTTCGTCCCTGGTGGCGCCCGCTCCGCCTTCCCCCTGCCGGCAGCCGGGGCGGGAGCGCGGCCACCGCCCACCGCCGCGCCGGGGCCGGGCCCGCAGGCCCCGCTGCACGGCTGCCCCGCGGCGGGAGGCCTAGCAGGCCCGGTGGGCCTGGGCGGAGGCGGGAGGGACGGGGCCGCCGTCTCTGCCCCGTGGCCTGCAGCGAGCATATGGTGTCCGGGTGCCCTCAGAGAACAGGGGTGCGAGGTGGTGATAAGGTGACAGAAAGCCCTTGATCCGGCGGGGAGAGTTAAAGCCCCATGCTGCCGCCACGACTACCGAGCCGCACTGGGAGGGGAGAGGCTGGAGGGGAGATGTGTCCTTTGTGGACCCCGCTTTTCTGCCCTGTTTCTGTGGAGGCAGGGCACGGTGCTGAGCCGCACCAGTGTGCCCAAGGGCCACGACCCAGAGGAGCCAGGGCAGGGCAGCACCAAGTGGAGAGCCGCGGTGCTCAACAAAGTGGGTCTCGCTTCCACCGTCCTTGCCTGCATGGTGCTTCCCTTCGGATGCAGCTTGTTCTCAAGGGCAGCACTGCCAGCACCCCTGTGTAGGGCACTCCCTGCAGCTCATGGGGAAAACAAGCAAAGCAGGGTGAGAGGCCACCCAAAATGCTGCTGCCTTGAGCTGCTGTGCATGATGGCCAGCCCTGCCAGACTGTCACATTCCATGTCAGCGTCAGAAGGCTGGCCTCCAGCCTTGCGAGCAATGGTGCACAGCCCTCCCTGAAGCTGGGCCTGTGAGAAGGGGAAGAAGATGATCCAGAAGAGCAGCAAGAGCTGCAGTTGGGAACACGAGGCAAGTCACCAAAGGGGAAAGATGGCTTTTGCTCCTGGGTGCCTCCAGCAGTGATGGGGACAGCCTCCTTCTCTGCCTGCAGAGCTGGCACCTGGCTTAGCACTTTGGGCCTGTGGAGGATGAGCTGACTGCCAGCTCTGCAGGCAGAGATGAGGCCATGCATGCCAGGAGCTGAGCATGGTAGTTCACAAACCCAGTAGCCACACTTCTCCTATGTCCTGGGCATCACTTGCAAAAAGAATCAGGTGTGACTCACGTTGTACAACCCTTTTCCCTTTCCCCTGGCTGCCCTGAAACTCAGCGTTTGCCAGAGAAGAGCTTGCTAAAAAAAGAAAAATGGAAAAAGCAAAGAGGGGTGGACACTGCTGGCTCGTGATGGGCAAAGAGTGTGGCTGTTGTTCATGTGTCAAAGGCAAAAGCCAAATCCTAAGGCCAGAGCTGCAGACTTTGGACTGCAGGGAGGTCAGCTCTGGGGAGGGTAAAGGCAGGTAGGGGACTTTCTGGAGGCACAGAGGGTTCTGCTGATGTCAGGTATGTCCAGGAGTGATTAGACAAAGTTGCAAACTATTCACAAGTAGTGGCTGCTGTATTAATATGATTCATGTGGTGAAAGTATCCAGAGATCCTATCCTGGACAGCTAGTCCTGACACTGCCAGGACCTGACCCTTCAGGACAAGCAGGAGTGAATCGTGGCATCATTTGCTGCTGGGAAAGTTCAAGCTGGCTACCCAGTAATTAAGGTGGATTTGAGCTTTAGGGCTATGGGGACCTGACCCTCAGAGGCAATGGCACAGTTAGCTACTCATGCAGACATTCTTGCTTATTTTTATTATTAATATTTATTTTATTATTAATAATGATTTTATTATTAATAATTATTTATTAATTAATTACTATTATTAATTCTTATACACATGTTGCCTCAATGTTGCAGTCACTCCCTTCCACACCTCTGCATTTCAGCAATAAGTGTACCTCTGTGCTTTGCAGTTTGTCTTTCAGTTTCATTAGGTACCATACTTCCCCCTGCTACAGGATCAGGATAACAGGATTCCTGTTCCCCTTTCCCTTTTTATGTGCTGTTCTCTGTAATTTTATTATATTTCTTTCTCTTACCATCCCAGCACAATCTTTTTCTAGTGCTGATCCCAATTCAGATCACCTAAAGCAATCTTAGTACAAAAAGTTATTGTCTGAAACCAATTTAACTCCAAGCTGGATGGTCAAATTACATCCCTTGAATAAAAAGCCCAGCCTCAAAAGAGCAGTCATCTCTGTAATCCCACCCAATTCTGATTTTCATCTCAGCCTTTGATGCTCACGTCTTGCCCCCTGGCTGTTCCAGTCCATCTGTTAGGCTGGGGACAGGCTGATTTGCAAGACAGTGGGCTGCCCTCTCTGGGGATATGGGGCATTAGCTGGAGGTTAGCTGTGAGTCTTGCCTGGTCCTGCAAAGCACAGTGTTTTTCCAAACAGTGAGGACAGAGAATGGTGGCCAAGTCCCCTCATGCCCTGGGTGACACTGTGCCATCCCAGCACCTCCAGCCAGGTTAGTCCCCATCTCCCTTGCCCAGGAGCTGGGCATGTGAACTGTGCCCAAGATGTGGTTGGAGGTGTAGATATGAAGTTATCTGCCTCCTCCTCTCCTGGTGGCTGAAGGACACATCCCCCTCTTGCCACTGAACCTGTGCTGGGAAATACTGACCAGGTCTTTCTCCTCAGAAGAAGGGTGCAGAGCGGGGCTGAACACCTGTGCCTACACCATCCCTTCCCTCTGCACTAGATGCTACAACCAGAGGATGGGCCTGGCTCTGCAGAGCCAAGCCAGAGGCTGCAGACAGAGTATTTCTGTCACTCTGCAAAAGCAGTTGCCTGTGAAGATGCTAAACCCATCTTCTGGCTTTGGAGACTGATCTCCCGGCATTCAGACACGCAGCTCAGGGCTGCATGTCCATGTCAGGACCACTGACCAAGGATGGACTCATCTCCCCAGGAGGTTTGAGCATGCCAGACTCAGAGCTGCCCATATTCTGGATCCCTGAGTTAGGTTTGACTTGCAGGACAACCAGGATTGAATGGGCTGAGAAATCTGATTCTAACCACCCACCCCATCCGCCCCGCCAACCCCCGCCCTTCTTTAGGGATTGTCAAAGGATTGTGTGTTATTACATGGGTGTAATCTTTTAAGATGTTTGTGGCAGCTCAAGTCTCCAGACTCAATTCCGCACTGATTTACACAGCTTGCAATCCCATTGCAAGGATGGTGATTGCACAGGCACAGACCCTGCCTGGGCTCTGCAATGCCAGGTTTGAGGTGACTTGCAGGACACAGAAAATTATTACAGAAATGGCTGTCTTTTGAGAGCTGTTCCCAAAGAGGTCCTCACAGACTTCCACCAATTTCAAGAGCAGCAAGCGCTGAGGCTGTGAAACAGTCTTGTTGTATGAACCCTTGTGCACCCATGGGTGATGCTTGAAAATGCTTTTTTATCCAGTGTTGTTCTGTGAACTTGAAATTATTGCATGTAGAACACATCCAGGTCTTGGCAGGGCGAACACTACAGACATTTAAAAAGTATTAGGATAAAGCTGATTCAGAGCATGTATGTTGTTCCAAGGGGCAGAGTTGTATCAATAATGCAGTGTAGTAAGGTACTGCAGCGGTACAATACTTGTGCAGAGTTTGTGGACTGTACCTCAGTGTATGGAGTTAGATAATCTACTCCATCAGGGAACTGGAAATCCTGAATTATGTATGATAAACCAGAGATATGTTTATACAGAGAGCAGTTCCTGCAATACTTCATGCACTCAGTGCAAGAAGGGAATAATGCAGGCATGCTGGATTCTGCTTGCTTGAAAACTTCATTATTGCATTTCATTTACACCACCTGATGAGCTGTGCAGTATTTGCTTTCTTGTACTGCTAATAAAAATAGACCATATAACTGATTGCTGGAATATCACTGAGCTGTTCCCTGTGAGCACATAATGAAATACATTGACGCCCTTAAACAACAAAACCCTACATTAATTTTCTTTAGGCTGAAAAGACGACAGATATAATTCATTGTGCTTTATAATTACAGTCAATCAGTCATTTTACTGTTGGACAGTAAGTCTCTAAATGAAGGACCAAGCTTTAATTGAAACAATGAAACATTTGATTGTTATTGAAAAATCAGTAAGAGGCACCATTCAAAGAGCTTGTTCAAATGTTTGTCACTGATAAGATTTCTATAGAATCAAATCTATTTGCTTGGGAATGAGATTATTGTAGTAAATACAGTTGCTTATCTAAGATATAAAACCAGCAAGGATTTTTTTTCTCTCCCCTGCCCCCAACCAGTGCAGCACTTAATACTGCTCCGTGCTTATGAACTCCTGAGACGTGGAGATGAAATCTGGGCTTACGGGGTTTGTCACAAGCTGCAGAAGAGCCAGGACTTCACCCTGGCTGACCTGACAGTGAGTGGCTCTAAAGCTTTCAACTGGGCCTTCACAGCAATGAAATGAGGAACACGAGGTGCTCAAACTTCAGTAGTTCAGGAAAGACATTTCCCTTACCTGAGTTTCTATGGGAACCTGAGCTGTCACTGATCTTTCATTTCCAGGAGCAGTACTCTGACCACTGGCACTGGTGTATTGAGTGTAAGGGCCTGTAGACACAACAGCTTCCAGAAGCAGAGTAAAAGAAGAAAATGCATTCTTATTTCACAATAAGAGTGTCTACAGGTGGAGTATGTAGAGTTAGTAATGTGCTTTAAATTCTTGCTATACCTGAGTCTGTAACAATTTTCAAGACCTAGGTCTTGTGTACTTCTTTAGACTCCTGCTTTTGTCTGTTGAACAATTGCCAGGTTTCTTTGGGGCATAATGATCCACGTGTCTGCTTTGTGAGCTTCACACACCTAAATTTAGGCTACTTAAATCATATGCCTAAACAAGTCATTTAACCAAGTCATTTAACCTCCTTCAAAAGTCAATCAAGAGAGGTGAGCATGTCCTTGGTGGTGATTGCTACTGTTTGCTTATTTTGGACACTTGGTTTAGGATAGATTTGTTTCAGTTTTCCTTATTATCATAACCAGGGGTCATATAAGACAGGAATGACATCCTGTTCATCAAATCTGAATGCAATATGCTGGATGTTAACAACAGTCTATTAGAAAGATGGTGATTATATTTTTAGTCCCTTGCTCCCTATTAAAATGCACTGCTAAGTGTATGCAGACTTTGTTCATTCATTTACTATTTGCAGTCATGTTGGAAAGTAATCCTGTCAGTCTGTCACCTGAAGGAGGATTCAGGAAAAATTTCATTAGGTAACCTTCTAGATATATGTGTATGTGTGTATACAGCAAATTTGCCATGTTCAAACACATACGGTAGCGCTCTCAGCATGAAATACATTTGAATCCAATGGAGAATTGTTCACATCACAGAAAAACAAACAAACAAACAAACAAAACCAACCAAAACTACTTCCAGGTGAAATCACTGACTTTAAGTGAAAGAGATCTTTCTATGTCAGTAAGGTAGGATTTCAGCCCTGGAGGACTGATGCAGTCTGGGACATGAATGAGCATGGTATTTCCTCTAAAGCAAAAAGAAAAATACCAAACTCAAACCTCGCCACATTAGTTTTGTTGCTATTTTGTTTGAAAAAATAATTGAGTCTTACAGCAGTAATTAGTATCTCAACGTTTAGTCCTTTGGCTTTACAGTCATGAAGTGCAGTTAATGTTTCCTTGTTAACGTGTTCATTCTGAGTGGTACTAATAGGACTAATGACATAACTAATAGATATAAAGTGATGAGGCTACTTTATGCCTTTTACTGTTGTTAAGAATATGATCCTTTTTTTTAGATGGTATTGCTATTCACTTCCCAGTTAGTAATTATAAGGAGGAATGAATTCCAAGTAATAACTTTCTCACTTAATGAGAAGAGACTGAGGCAGTCTTGCCATTTTGAAGGAGAAGAAATACAGCAGTAATTGCGTTCTCACTGCAGGGTTTGTGTTCTCTGTAGAACTACTTTTGCTCTGTTGGTAGCCTTTGAGACTCCAGTATCCCACTTCTTCTCAACATAATGAGCTGAATTTCCAGTTTCTAAGCTTCATACACCTAAATGTAGGCAACAGCATTTGCCTTACACCTGCCAGCTAGTGTTATTCCAGATTTTTATCTTGTTAAATCTAACAGCTGTATTGTCCAGAGAAGTACTAGGACGGTTTTTGGTTTAGCTTTTCTTTCCAAGCCTGGTGGGGGAACACTGATGTGTTTGAAAGAACTCTTCCAAGTGAGACTAGGGGGCCGTGTTTGTGGTAATTCAGGTCTTAGATGAATAGATAATTGCAACTCTGATAATTAGGTTTTGGGTTTAAATTTCCCGTTTGCATTGTTTATGTTTGTTCCATCAGTTCTCAGCTGAGAATGAAATACCTCTGCTACTTCGTTACTCCTGACCTTGCAATAATGGTTTGGAGGGAAGAATGTTAAAAATGAGGTTTAAGTTTAAAAGGAGAAGAAACTACTTGAAGCAGCTCCAGAGAATTAAGAACATTGTATTTTTTAAAGTCATCCTATGGACTTCATCATGCTGCTGTTATCTGACTTTATCTAGAATGCTTATGTGAATAAGGCTGCTGGATTGTACCCTCAGAACTTAGACAGGAGAACACAACTCCTGGTCTTGCTATCCTAATATGGCCTTCATGCACCATCCAGAATTTGCAGAATCTCAGCTTTCTGGGCTGCCTCAGACCATGCCAGTAGTTTAAAGGTTGTGAACTGCCCTCATTTATCTCAAAAGGGCATTAATTTTGAACCCCAGCAATGACACTTCAAATGTCAGCCTTGTTCATTTTCACAGAAATTTCTAGCTAGTCTGCTTATTCATTAGTGTGGGCTAGAGGGGTGGGAACAGCTACATCCTATCAGGCTGAAAAAGTCCCTGGCTATTAATGGTCTACCCAGCAAGAGAGAGAAGCAAGAGCGGAAAAAGAAAGGCTATTTCTGTATAATTTTCTGCTTTGATTATTGATAGCAGCAACATGCTGCTTTCCCATGTTGGTGGGGTTTTTTTTGGTGTATTTTTTTCTTTTTTCCCTTTTTTCCCTTTTTTTCAGCTAATTTTGCCTTCACTGTTGCAAAAAGATGAACTAGAATCATGCGGGGGGGGGGGTGTCAGATGGCTAAAGGAGGCCATAGCTGGGCAAATGCAAGTAGAAAGGGATAGAGGTACTGAGCTGGGCCTGGGGAGACCTACGTTTTGATTTGTGCCAGCTTAACATCACTCAAAAAACCAGCTACTAGCATGGTCTGAGTACACCCCAGGCTAATCCGGGTGGTGGCAGCTGGAATGGTTTCAGGCTGCAGAAGAGTTGAATCCAAACTTCCTGCTTCTTGGATGTTGCTCCTCTGTATTAACAGGCATCACAATGTCCTTTCCCTGCCACGAGGTTTTAAAAGATGGGGGTTAACCCAAATGCTGTTCTTTTAAAGACCTGATACTCGCATGATCTTCTAAAGAGAAGCTGGTCCTTGATGCAATCGTTCTCTCAAAATTCTGTGTCAAACACCTAGCCCTGGGCAGGAGGGGGACTTCAGACATTTCTCTGTCCTTGGCTTTACTTGTCATCTGGCTGTGAGAGTCTCTTTGTGTAGCATAGATGGTTTGGGGTGAATTTGAGGTGCTTATGATACCTTATGCAATGCCCAAGCACCTGCTGCAGAGGCTGCCTCCTTGGGGTCAGGAGTCAGAAGATGCTGTGGGTACATTCGTCCTCGATTGGAACCGATTTTCTGTCGTATCCTCAGGTTGCAGCTGACCCTCTCTGCACACTTGAGCTGCTGGCTCTCGTCAGCAGGAGACACACAGCAGCTCAAGGGTAAAATATAATGGTCTTACCCTCATAACTGTGACTTCAAAGTAAAGCTTTTAAGCTTTTGTTGTGCTGTCCAAGAAGACGTGTCCCCATGGAAGAAAATCAGTAAGCAGTTTAAGAGCAGTTTTTCCTGCCATTGTTGGCATTCGTTTGCGCTTTATTCTTAGTCTTAGCTTCATTTTATTTCTGTTCAGCAACCCAATGTAACAATAGTTGGGTGTGCAAGTATTGCAAGCTACACACAAATACTTATCTCCAAGCAATAATGTTTTTTATAGAGTCATCTCTCTCATACACATGCATGTAACTGAAAGCTTTCTGTTAACACCAACTGCTTCAAAAATTTATTTTGAAGATAGACTGAATGTAACTGACAATATCTGTTTAAGATGAGCCATAGTTTTCAAAAGCGCAGAAGACAAAAGCTGTGTAGAAAATCCTCCCTGGGGGCCTCCAGGGCAGTTTCCAGCCGAGGCTGTGGAGGTATTTCAAATGTCGCAGCTCCCTCCAGTGGGAAGATGGTGGGCAGCAGACTTCTGCAAGAGCAGGTTTCTGCAGACACCAACCCAAAGCTTCCAAACCTCAAAAGAGAAAATATCCCGAACACCCTTTTATTTTTTTTGGTGGGGGTCTGAATACAGTACCTGATTCTCCATTCTCTCTTCATGATACGATAATATTTGAACCAAAGATTCGTATAAAATCTGTGAAAATTAACCTACATGGACCAGATTTTCAAACAGACTCAAACCAGTTATTTCCTGTTGACTACTATGTAAACGCATTTGTTCATGTTGAGCAGGGTGACATAGCATGTGAAACCACAATGTCTGACATTTACTAGGATAGGAAAGGTTTCCTGTATTAATATCCTGCAAGTATCATTCTCTGACATCAAATAACTGCAACAAATGCAACACAAAACGTGTCATCCGTTTGAACATTTGTTTTCTTTGTTTGCTTTCGTAACACAGATTACTGGTAATTTTTAGCCTCTACAGGAGCTGATACCTCCTTCAATGGGTTTTCAAGTATGACAGTAGATGAAGTCACATCCACGTGAATTACAAAGTCTAACCCAAGCTAAATAACAGATCAAGAATGGGAGTGGGTTCTTTCTTTCCAAGAAGCTGAAAACACAGAACAATTATTTTGGGAGATCTCCAATAACTCTGAGTGTAATTCTTTGTGTGACTTTTATATCCCAGAAATCTTTGTGGCTTCTGGGGACATGGTGCCTTGCGACACATGCATTTTATAAATACCTTAATTTTCCCAAATACAGTAAAAACCACCAGCTATATTAATAATTTTTGTATTGATAATTTACTATTATTAGATCAATAATTTGATATAAGAACAAAAGTAATTAATGGAGTTTAATGCAGGTCATTACTGCTCCTTTCCAACCAACTTCTGCTTACATTACTGACTATCTTAAGTAGTGATTCAAGCTGTAGGTTTAAAAATGGCCTTGCAGCTGGTGGATAGTGCTGGCAAACCAAGGAATAGACTTAATATGATGGGTATAGCTGGGTGGTGGCTCAGCCTATGAGAATCTGCATTACATACAATGGTAGCAGCATCTGGAGACACAACAGCAGCACTACATAAATCATGTGCATTGTTATATGTTCTCAAGGTACATAAGATGTTGCCTGGCAACTGCATGTCTCCCAGCTCTGCAAAGTAAGTGTTTTTAATTATATGCCTGTAATACTTCATGATGACAGAATTAAGAACACTGACTCTGTCTGATCACTTTAAAAATGACATTTATTAAAAAGACAAAGCTCCTTTTCCCAGTCATCAATGTGCCTTATCTTAATCAAGCATTCTGTGCTTCTGCTGTTTTTACTAAGCACACATTACATTTTTGCAGTTCAAGCATAATTATACAGAAGCTGTTTTCTTTTCCTTGAATATTTCAGTATTTGTGGGATTTATAAAACATCCTACACATAGTCAGGGGATGCTGATCCTTCTTTTTTCTCTA
Source organism: Patagioenas fasciata (assembly GCF_037038585.1). Lineage (NCBI taxonomy): Eukaryota > Metazoa > Chordata > Aves > Columbiformes > Columbidae > Patagioenas > Patagioenas fasciata. The sequence goes on from NC_092520.1 coordinate 179,643,891, forward strand.
TCAATTTGTGCTTACATCTCTGTACTCACAGAGACAGTAACTGGTGCTATTTTGCTCTCCTACGGCTTGGACCTATACCCTGTGTGAGGAAAGCCACTAATCATGCAGACTGTCTTGTCGCATATCAGTAGTTCATAACATGCTTAATCTGGTTTTAAGTAGGCTAAGTGCACCTCAGAAATTAGATCAAATATATACTATATTCCCAGGTTTCTGTAAACTGTAACTGCTGTGTTGCATTTTGGAAAGAATGAGAGTGGAACACATTAGTAAAACACTTTTAAAAAATGGCAGCTCTGATGCACACTCTAATCCATGGTCTTCAGTGCACTAACTTCTGTGAAGAACATATGTAGAGAAGAAACTGTAGATCTCGTGAGTCTTTGCAGGTCGAGCTTTAGCAGGAAAGGGAGAACATGCGGCGTCAACACGTCCCTGTAGCACAGTTGCCGGGACACTGTGCAGTGCAGGAGTCACCCCTCTATCCAAGCCCACTCTGACTGAGTAAATTAGAAGTAGCTCTCATATTTTTGGAGTGAATACTCTAACCAGAAAGTGGGTGATAGAAAGGCTGCCAGGATTTCACCACATCTCCATTCTGTGCACTCCTGTCTGTTTGAGAGCTTTAAGTAAACTCTGAGACCACATCTTGGACTGATCTTCTCTCTGCATCTCAACAAAAAGCCTGAAATCAGTCAAAAATACTTCAGAGACCTGGGAAGAATGCTAAAAAATTGGGGAGCACAAGTAGTGTTTTCCTCAATCCTCCCAGTAATGGGGAGAGACTTTGGAAGAAACAGGTGAGCCCAGGATATCAATGCTTGGCTCCAGGACTGGTGCCTGCACCAAAACTTTGTGGTTTTAGACCACAGAAGAGCCTTTGAGAGACAAGGTATGCTGGGGCCTGATGGGATCCACCTGTCCTGATGGGAAAAATGGGTCTTTGGGCACAAGCTGGCAGGGCTGATTGAGAGAGCTTTAAAGTAGAATTGATGGGGGAAGGGAACACCAACAGGACTGCAGTAGCCAAGCCAAGGGTTGGCATGGCATCACCTGAAGGTGGCAATGCTATTGGGAATATTTACACTGCCCCGGGGAGCACGAGAGGCTCAGGAGCGTATCTGAAATGTTTGTACACCAATGCATGCAGTATGAGAAACACACAGGATGAACTGGAAGTGTTGGTCAGCTCCCAGAGCTACAGTATCATTGGTATTAGTGAGATGTGGTGGAATGAGTCCCACAACTGGAGTGCCTGGCTGGAGGGCTACAGGCTGCTCCGGAGGGACAAGCAGGACAGGCGAGGTGAGGGTGTCACACTATATGTAAGGGGGAGGTTTGACTGTACAGCCCTTACAGCTAGTGATGATGTGGTTGAGAGCCTCTGGGCGAGTATTAGGGGGATGGAAAACAAAGGAGATGTTGTAATGGTGTGTACTACCGATCGCCTAGCTGGGATATAAGCACCTATGAGTTATCCTATAAGCAATTAAGAGAAATTTCTGGATCGATAGTCATTGCTCTTATGGGAGATTTAAACTTCCCAGACATTAGCTGGGAATGTGATACTGCTGTGACAAGCGGGCCTTGGAAATTCTTAAAGTTTGTAGGAGATAACTTCTTGTCACAGGTACTCAGTGAGACAACTAGGAAAGATGCCCTCCAAGACTTGCTCTTTGTGAATAGAGAAGGACTCGCGGAGGATGTGATGGTAGATGGCTGTCTTGGCCACAGTGATCATGAGATGGCTGAGTTTAACATTTTCAGTGTAATGAGAAAAAGACAGCAGAGTTGATATCCTGGACTTCAGGAGAGTAAACTTCAAGCTATTCAGGGAGCTATTTAGCAGAGTATCCTGGAAATCTGCTTTTGAGGTCTTAGGGAACCATGAGTGCTGGTCAGTCTTTAAGAACCACCTTTTAGAAGCGCAGGAGCAGGCAATCCCACTGTGCAAGCAGGACTGAAGATCAACTTGGCTGAGCACAGAACTCCTTGGGAAAGAGGAAAAAGAAATTGTATGATCTCTGGTCAGGCTTCACAGGAGGAGTACAGGACCATGGTTCATATATGCAAGGAGAAGACACGAAAGGCCAAAGCTCAATTAGAGTTGAAACTGGACCATGTCGTTTCAGATTTCAAGAAGGGCTTTTAAAAGTACATTAATAGCAAGAGGAGGTCTAAAGAAAAAATTGGACTGATACTTGTTGAAGATGGTCATCTGACCAATAGGGATGAATAAAAAGCAGAGGCATTCAATGTGTTTTTGCCTCAGTCTTTAATAACACTGATAGAGCTTGGGCTGCCTGTTTCCCTGAGTTGGAGGACCAGTGAGTGTGGGAACAGTGACTTTCCGTTTGTGGACACTGACATTGTAAGGGACCAGCTGCACCAGCTCAATGTTCACAAGCCCATGGGGCTTAATGGGATTCATCCCAGTGTACTGAAGGAGCTACCCAATGTTATGGCAGGACACCTCTCTCTCATCTACCAAAGGTCTTAGGAGTCTGAGGAGGTCCCAATGTTATTCCAATCTACAAAAGGGAAGTGAGAGAAGACCCAGTGAACTACAGATCTATTAGTCTAACATCAGTACCTGGAAAAATTGTGGAGAAGATTATGCTGGGTACTGTTGAAAGGCATTTAAAGAATAATGCGATCATCAGGCACAGGCCCAGTCAATGTGGGTTCACAAATGGAAAATCCTGTTTAACTGGTATCCTTCTATGACAAGATCACTCGCATAGTGGATGAAGGGAAGGTGGTGGTTGTTGTCTTTCTGGATTTTAGTAAGGCTTTAGATACTGTGCCTCACAGCATCCTTCTGGATAAGTTGTCCAATCATGGGATGAGTGGGTTCACGGTGCACTGGGTGAATAACTGGCTGAAGAGCAAAGCTCAAAGGATTGTAATGAATGAGGCTACAACTGTCTGACAACCCATCACCAGAAGAGTTCTTCAGGGATGAATTCTAGGGCTAGGTCTGTTCAGTACTTTTATCAACAATTTGGGTGCAGGGCTTGAATATACCAGTAGCAAGTTTGCTGATAATACCAAACTGGGAAGTGCTGTTGACTCCCTCATGGGACCAGAGGGCTTGCAGAGGGATCTAGATAGATTGAAGCACTGGGCTATTAATGGTTTGGAATTCAACAAGTCGAAATGCTGATTTTGCACCTAGGACAGAGAAATGCTGAGCACAAATATAAATACAGTATAACCAGCTGGTCAAAAGAGGCTTTTTCACTATACAGTTACATGAGAACGAAGGCCAGATTTTCTGGGGCACTATTGCTTCATACTCAGAATTTTGAACACTAATTTCATGTTACACTTTATATATATATACACACTATAAATATGGAGTCCTTACCTATTTTTATAAAACATAAGAAATACGCTAAACTTACCATTAATATGAACATTATAAAACAACAGCTTGCCCAAATATGTTGTGGAGTCTCGATTCTTGGAGATATTCGAAAGCCATCTGGACACAGTCCTGGTCAACCTGCTCCTGGTGACTCTGCTTGAGCCAGGGGGGTTGGACCAGATGATCTCCAGAGGTCTCTTCCAGCCTCAACCATCCTGTGACTCTGTGAAACATGTAGTGAAGGGAATCTAATCAGAAGACCCAACTAATATCTGTCTCCCCCTCCTTCCTTTGCCCAAACATTCTCACCTAAACTGGAAGTACTTACAGAGAAAAAAAAACCCTTGAGTCTCAAAACCCAAAGCCATAGCAATAGGACATGGCTCAGAAGTTGGCAAGTTCAGCCTGTGGAGCAGTGTGGAGAGCCAGTTCTTAAATCTAGGGCCTTATGGGCAGCTCCCAAGCAGTCCCAGTGAGCTGAGCCACTGGCAACTGATGCATCTCATTGGGGAAGTCAGGACTCAGCAGGACAGAACCTTCTAGCATAAGATATATTTTTTTTGTTGGAGACTTTCTTGATTTGGTTTGAAATTGTTTTAGACTGGGAAGACTTTATTTTCATAAAAAGACCTGTGAAGTATTGATACAGGGTTATCAGTGCACCTCAAAGGCTGTCTTTTATATACATCGAATTGGCCCACTGTATGATTTTAGTCCCCACAAATCAAGCACTGTGATGCCTAATGTCCAATGCCGTTTTAGCTGTTTGCTTTCCTTTTTATAGCATGTGGGGAGAAGCGACTGCCCAGAAAATCCTGTGTGCTGTGTGGGAGCTGCCTTGTGTGGGCCAGGAGACACGGGCATGGTGATAAGCCTAAAATCCCTCCTCAGCTCTCCAGCATGGGAGCAGGTGTCTTGGCCATATGGGGCAGACAGCTCTTGATACCTAGTTATCCTTTTAAAGAATGGGGCATAGTCCAGTCTTTTCCACTGTGTAGCTGCCCACAGGTTAAACTACTCCTCCCGAAAGCAGAGCTGCCATGGCCAGGGGTTCACAGCCACATCTCCTATTGCCCAAGAAAGTGTCCTGCCCACTAGACTATAGGCAATGATGTCCAGGGAAGCAGTCTTTGTTCGAACCGTTAAACTGTGTGGCTCTTCAGACAGGATAATAAGATTCACTGAAGAATGAACAGGCAGGACCACAAGAGAAGGAATATGAGAGTAAGTCTCACTCTTCAGCCAGGTGAGGAAGTGAGGTGAAGGAGTTACATCTGCACTATATAAACATAGAGTAATGTGGGGATGAAGCAGAGATCTTCTGATTAAAAATGTCTGCAGTGCTGAGGACTTGAAGGAATTGAAGGACTTGAAAGACTTTCAAGGTTTAACCTTGAAAATAAGTGGACTGTTTTGTACCTATAACCTTTTTGCAGCAGCTAAAGGGAAATTTGAAGTTACAGATGAGCTTTTCATTGTTTTGTAAAAGTGCAGGCTTTTATCAGCTGGACCTGACTGAACTGCTCAGTTCCTGAAAATAGGTCATGGAGAGAATCTGCACTAATTAGGAAAAGTTGGCAAAGACAATAATTGCAAGTTAAAAATGTGTGCCACATCCATTTTACTTGCATAGTTGATCTGGAGGTGATGTAATGAACAGATTCTGTACCAAAGCTGGACACGCTAAACAGTATAATTCAGTTCTGGGGGCCATGGGAAACAAGTCAAATCAGGTTCACTTTGCAGAGCTGCAGCTTTTGCCAACTCCTCAAGAACATGAGCATTTTCAGCTGCACCTTCCCAAAACACCCCACAGCATATTGACATTTATCCATGCAGTTAAACTTTTCCTTTTCTTCTCAGATCCAATTTTCTGTTTGATGGATTTAAACTGCTACTTCCTTTGGGTGAATTAATCAGAAGACTTCAGTGCTAGTGAATCAGATGATGAGGTGCTGGCTTTTAGGCATTTGCTGTGCAAAACAGAGTCCCAAAGCTTGTGTCAGGTGTCTCCCAACTTTGTCTGAAAAGTATGATGCTATGAAGTGCATAGAGAGGAAGAATTGTATCAGGGCAGAGAGCTAGAAAACTGATACGTAAGCAGGTCAATGTAATAGTAGCTAGTAGGAAATGGGGAGGGTAGGTGAGGTACTGCCACCAGAATTTTGGTGCAAATATCAGTTGGTTTGGGATACAAGATGAAATCCCCTCTTCTTCCTACTTCCTCTCTTCTCAAAGGCTGATCATGGCATACACATTTGTTTTAAAGCTTGACTGAAGAAATAAGGGATGCCATCATTACTGGTGGAAGAGCAAGAAGATTTCCTCTCCCCCTGGTGGGGTTGCACTGCTGTGCAGCAAGGTGTGCAATACTCACTGGTCCAGGGAGAGAGCAAGGGAGCATGAGGAGGAGTGTAATTCTGTAGCCTGGTGCTCAGTGTCATCAGCAGGAGTCACAGAAACCTGCAGGGATACTGCTCCCTGCTTCAAAGCCTATTTTTCCTTTCAATAATCGGGTGACTGCTTATGGTAATCTGCAAATGGTGGTGGAAACTGAATCCACTATTCCCCTCGTGCTGAGGGCTGTTGTATGCCCCTCAGCTCAGCACCAGCACCTGCCCTTGAGAGCAGCTGGGTCCTGCCTGGAAGGTGGCACCTTGGTGAGGCTTTTCACAGGCATGTCCGTGTTCAGCTCTTTCGGCAGGCTCACACCGAGTGACTGTCCACGCTGTGCGCAGGGCTTGTGGTTGCCCAGTTGAGATGCCCGACTATGCCTGTGTGTTCAATAGGAAGCTGTAGTGCAGGCTCCTGGACTCTGTTTTGGGGACCAGTGGTGCCTGAATTTGGGCTCAAGGTATAAACCATAGACATTAAAATTTTTGTTTCCTTTTCTTCTTTATCTGGTTAAGCAGCCTTTGTTTTCTGGAACTGTTTGATTACAGGTCCAGAGCAGCCGTTTTGCTGCTCAGATGCCCAGGAATGGAGGGGACTGTTAGGTGAAGCAGACAAGTGTGTATGCAGTGACGTTAGGTGTCTGGCCAGCTTTTTAGTGATGTTTATATCACATTTTGAGAGACAGGCATCTGAGGTCTGCTTGAGTCCTCTTCTAGGACAGGACCATGCCCAGATTGGTATTTAGAGCTAGACTGTCTCTTTTGCCTGATTTGCATTACTTTGCTAATGAAACACAGGAGTAATTCTTCTGTCTCTAGTGGCAAGTAAGTATTTTGTTTACCTTCTGCTAGAACAACACTCTGGATAAATCACCATGTAAAGCAGGTACATGGAAGAAAATGTTGAATTTCCATTATGTGCATGTTCCAAAGCTGCTGAAATAGTTTGGCATCATTTTGCTGACTTCAAGAAGCTGTAGGATTCTGTATCTTGGTGAGTATCTGGATCATGCAAGAAACTGCCTTTCTTTTATTAACTTCCAGCATTATTTCATTATATGAGTCATTCCAGTATGCAAAGCCATCATGAAAATTTACAAGCCTAGGCACACAGTCCTACTTGTCCTATGTTTACTATGACTAAAAAAATTAATACTACCTTACTCACACATCCAAAAAAAAGAAATGTTTGCCTTTGGCAAACAGAATTTCAAGCAGTTTGTCTTTCGTTAGCTCTTCAAAAAAGCTAGATATAGGGAAAAAGCCCTCTGTCACTTTTCTTTTTAGGAGTTCGTGTGATAACTTGAGACGAGTCAACCCAGAAACTCTCTGAAAGAGTGGCTACAATTTACCTTGAACTGAGAAGAAAGAGCAGGTACTCTGATTTGATATTCCTTTCTAGAAAGGAATAAAATAACTCTGTATCTAATGTTTAGATGACATTTTATCTAAGATGGTTCTCTCACTACCAGAAATCTCATTAACCTTATTTTAGCATGGCAGCTGAGATTTTAATGAGTGTGGAACAACCATTCTGAAAATGAACATTTCAAAGTTAATACATTGCACAGCTCAAACTGTGGATATTTGTTGCGGTTAACTTTGCCAAAGGAGTATGAAGCTAAAGCCTTTAACAGAAAGCAGGCTCGAAGGTGAAGAGAAAATTATGTTCTGGTGGGAACAGTTCTCTACTCATCAATATCCTATATTCTGTTTTGTGGGAAAAACACATTTTACCCCTTCAGCTACGCTGTCAGTAGCTTGTTCAATAAGATATTAAACCAGACATGAAATGGTAATCACAGCATCCCAGCCAAACCTCACCAACAGAGCAGAATACCCATGGGAGTTGGCTCTGCTGGATCAGGGCTCTTGTTCCTTCCACCTTCAATTCAGTTACCTGAGACCTCATCTCATTCCCAGTTGCTGTTTCCTGCCAGAACACTATGTTTTTCCTGTTGCTCTTCCAAATTGTTCAGAAGTTTTCAAAGTCCAACTCTTATACATGGACCAAAACATATGTTCTCTTTCCTCTTATGTCAGACTAAACAGTTTGCCTTTTTAATTAAAAAGAGGCAGCTTTACCTGTAGTCCTATGACAAAGTTGTTAAGGATTATTGCATGTCATATTTAGTCCACTATACCCTGTAATTTTCTTAAGATAAGGGTTATTTAAAGCTGTCTGATGATAAAAAGATGAAGTAGAGGAACTCAGCTGTGACTGTTTCTGAGTGGGTGATATTCTGGGGTTTAGATACAGAAACACAGCAAAGTCTCCAATGTGCTTTTGCATAAACTCACTGAAAGTCTTCATGCACAAGTGCTAACTAAACCTATTGAAATTAATTTTTATCATTTTCTTTGCTTCTCCATGGTCCTTGGGGAACTTGTAATGAAGGAGCATGTAAGAGACAAAGGTAACTTTATTCTTTGCTGCTGCAAGGCTCTCATGAAGAGCTTCAAAGCAAGATGAAAATGCTTTGCGCTAAGCCACTGATAAGCTTAGTGCACTGTGTTCAAAAGAATCGTTCTGCAAGTTAAGCTTTAGCTCATAGAAGGGGCAAAAGTCTCATTTTATGTGGGTGTCATTAATTATGGCAAACACATGCAATAAGCTCCTTTTTTTGTAGATGACTCATGCCGTGAGGACAAACAAGATAATTTTCCTCACAGTACCAGGTAACAGATTGTGGTGCCCTAACTAGAAGTTCATTAGTATATTGGTGTAGATTTTTTTATTTAGCACACAGTGATGTATGTGCTTTATCCCGGCATCTTTTCATATTTTAATAACTTCCCTCTGTAGTGGGAGGAATTAAAGGAAAAATAAAAACCTTTCAGGAAAGGCTCCTGAATTAGATGAAGAGCAGTTCTTCTTTGTCCCAAGAGCAAGCTTCACTTTTCTCCTGTACTACCCTCCCCACTGTGTATTTTCCCTTGTGATGAATGTTTGCGCCACTGTGGGCCCACACCTGCCATTCACACTGTCCAGGTATGTCATAAGCCCAAGTCACCACATGTTCACTCCACGTCTGGAAAGTCAGTTCAATCCTTCTTGTAACCCTTTCTGGCCCACCACACACCTGCTCTGTCCTCTTCATTTGCTGGGCATTACAAAGGACTGGCCTCCTCTGTGAGGGGAGGTGGCATGCTTCACTTTCTAGGGACAAATGAGCTCTCCTGCTACTTGCACTGCAATCTCTGTCCATCACTGCAGCAGCCACCATTTCTGGTCCACTCATCAGGGGTGATGAGGAGGGCAATGTGCCTGTGTTGCCTTACCAGCCTGACTGGTCTGGTAGACAGAAGTTAAGCCAGCCTCACCAGGTCCAAACCTGCAGAATCAGGTGCATCCATCCTGCCAGGGATGTCAAACATGCCCATGGGTGAGTGCCACTCTCTGTTGGGCTACCTGAGTTGCATGGAGGGTAGCAGCAGTTGGCTCACTCCAAACTAGAGCACAGAATGAGGTGAAGCATGGTATGAAACATCAAGAAGCTTTGGCTGATTGTGAGATGGTACTCTGAGCTAACATGACCATGCAGATGTACCCGAAGTGTTCTCCAAATGTCTGGCTACAAACCACAAGCCTCCAGGCACAGAAGCGCAGGCTTTGCTCATCAGACCCGCAGTCTGTGGGAGCGCCAGGGAGCACATGGCCAGCTGTGTTTATGCAAAGGTGATGGCACTAGCCAGGGGCCTAAAGCAAACTCCACATTTGAGGAACAGTTCAGAGTAAGCAACAAACCTTTGAACATGAGGAGCAAGGGAGGTACTTTGTACCTGTGGTACTTACACAGCCCCTACTGTGACACCTCCTGAGCATCTGAAGCTCTTTCTGTGTGGTGGTCCTCGCTGAGGCCCAGTGACGAGAGACAGGTTCTGCAGGGCCCTATTTGGGAACAGTGGTAAGAGACACAGAAGTCACATCTTCAGTTTTGGTTAGTGCTTTTTCCCCCAGAGGACAAGAAGCCATCACCTCATACTTTCTGTCCAGACCGAGGACCTGTCAGCTGGGCTGTAATGTCTTTGCCGTATTTAAGAAAAGCTGAGTGTGTGGTTATTGATTTATTGGTCTGTACTCTACCTGGGCTGTCTGCATTCACACTGCATGAAGGATACCTTGGGCCTGTGCTAGTGTTTGGCTTTCCCTTCATGCAGAAGCTGGAGACAGGCTGTGTCAGTTTTGTACGCTCACATGCAAATAATGGCTTTGTTTCCTTGCATGCAGAGTAACACACACTTCGGTTTCAAAATATGCCAAAACATGTCTTGTGTCTGATGCAGCCATTTCTAGTTTTCTTTTTAGAAACCAAGCTTCTGGCCAGAGAATTAAGATGTTGCTTATGGTGAGCAGCCTGCGCTGGGTTGTACGGGTGTGAATGCAAGTTGCTGAGCAGGAGCATCTCCTAACCATGCAATGGTCATCTAAAAGTCAGGGTCAGAAGCTGGGATTTGGTAAACAAACAGTTCTCCTTTCCTGGCTTATAAAGAACACAGACTCCCAGCCTTGTTTCCAGTGGTTTTCCAGAGCTGGGCTGATTCAGCCAACATCTATTGCCACCTGCTGTCTTCTGGTTTCCATTCTCCAGAAGGGATCATGAGCTTGCAAAGGTTATCCTCTTCCAAGATCATCTCTCCATGGATGGACTTGCAAATTCTCTGATAATACAAGATGGTTCAGCATCCATTTAATTACACAAGAATGAAAATTAATTGAGGAAGAATTGCTCCCCTTTCAGATCACCCAGGGCAGCTTGCTCTCCAATGGTCTCACCTTGTCCATGATCTTGCAGAAGGCAATATAATCGTAATTTAACAGATGTAAGAGGAACATGAAGGAAGGATACATGTTATGTCAGCTTCAGAACTAATTGTCTGAAATGATTAGGAAAGCTGGCCCAGTATTCAAGCTGTGGATGCTTTTTTCCTTTCTTCTTGGCAGGGCTTGTTTTGATCACCTAGCCTAAGCAAAGAACTGCATACGTTAATTAGGAACAAAATGTCATCTCACTAGAACAAAATGTCATCTCACTAGAAAGCCACCTGCCATGTGGAAAGCTGTGCCGTGAAACAACATCTATAGTGTGAATGCAAATTTAGCTGTCTTGAAAACAGAAGCTGAGAGAGAGCTGGCACAATTGAAGAGCTATGGCAAGCCAGCCAAAGCTTGTATTAGGAGTGTAGCCGTGAACTGTTGTTAGATCTCCGATTTTCTACGCTGGGGCTCCCTCCACCATCCCAATCTTCCTCACACTGACAAAGAGCTACTGGACTCTTCCCTGTGTTTAATTTGACCCTGTGCTTGTGAAAAGAAAATGTCTCCATAGCTAAACGGCTTAAATTTCTTCTGCAAACACTGATTAAAGTTGGAACTTTGCCCTCCGCTTCAGTGGGGGCAGGTTTGGGCCCTCGAGCACTGAGCTGCAAGGGAGTGAACAGGATGATCTAAGAGCAACGTGCTCAGTCCTTGATATGCCTAAGGCTGGAGGCCAAGGGCTTTTAAACACCGAGGTGTGTCACTGTTAGATTACGCATATCCTGTCTTAATTTACAGCGGATTTAGAGCATTAATCTCTACATAATATGCAACACAAGGAGTATTTCTAAGATGATGAAATCTACTGGATTTCTCAGTTTAAATCAGATAAATATAATCTTTTTAAAAATAGCCCCATACAGCTCAAAAATCGTAATGATAAACTGACTCTTCAGCCAGCCTTTTCCTCTACAGAGATATAACGGCAAGGTACTGTGGTGGTTTCTCAGTGGCTGAGAGGGATGTGCTCTCTCTCCTTCAGGCACTGTTCACAGGCTGGAGATGCTGAGGGAAGCGCCCCTTCCCTCCAGCTGCCTGTGCATGGTGTGCTGTCACCCATTGCTTCCACCCTCAGGAGGGCTTGCTTTTCATCTCTGCAAATGAAACAACAAGCTTTCCTTGGGGGAATAGGGTGAATTTTGCTGGTGGAAAGAAAATGTTTAATTTAAGCAGCAGTTTTGGTGCATGCAGGGAGGACTAGGCTTAATAGCTGAATGAGAACAGAAACTGCAAGTAACACAGAAGGCCTACAGTAACCAGCCAGAAAATAAGATTTAAAAACAAAAAACCCCAGTGCTTTGTTAAATATACTATCGCTAAGATACAAGAAAAGCTTCTGAACGGTGTTTCTATCAGAAAGGACATAATCCTTTTTCTTCCTCTTCAGGGTGACTTGACTTTTCCTCCCACAGATGTCATTTAAGAGGCCCTGCTGAGCAAGAATTGAGTCTGAATGCACTTTGGTACTAGCTTAAAGCTCACATTCTTTATACCATTATCAGCAGACTCCTGGTCATTTCAAGCTGGCTCAACCTAGATGTTTTATAGAAAATGTTGCTTTAATTTTTTCCTGTGACTGGATTAAAATAAAAATACCTCAGGTGGTACATTTGATGAGAAATACAGGATATGGTGTTTTTACAAGAGTCAAGGCAGTATTTCTCACAGTGCTAGACTGACTAGTGTAATAGTATCTTCTCAAAGAATGGCTCAAAAGTTACAGACAGATCATTTTGAGTTTTGACTAGCCGATCTGGCCAACTGATAAACACAGGATCCTGTTTTTCCAGCAGAATAAAAACACCAACTCTACTAACCTTTCAAGCTCCTTTTGATTTTCATCTGTAACAGTAAAGTTCATATGTTGCTGATTTAATGGTATTCTATAAAACCTAGGAGTCTCAGTGCCAAACCAGAATGATAACTAGTTCATCCTCACAATGGTGAACCTACAATGTCAGACTATAGTAATTTTTTTTTCTAGGAAAGAAAATGAAGACATAATTTGTGATATAATATTTTAGTGCAATTGATGTTACTATTGTCAGAATCGTAATTATTATTAATTACATATTACAATTCAGCCATGCTAATGGAGTGCATATTTTCTAAATATTTGGTTAGAGTGTCTGTCTAGTGCATGAATAAAAAAATAAAGCTGTCAAAAGAAAACAATCAAAAGAAAGTGACAGATGAGTGTAGGTTCTAGAGTGGCTTGACACTGTGCCAGCTCCTCCTCTATTTTTGTAGAGGCTCTGGCTCCTGGTCCCTGGGGGTTACTTGGATATAGTATTGACTCTCTTGATGATAATTGCCTTCTTCAGTCTTATTTACATGAAAATGATTCTCATTATATTTGCCATGATATTCCACATCATCTGGAGGTTAGAAAAGGCCACTGATCTCTGTTGAAGTAACATACAGCATATACAGCAAAAAATAAACCGAGTGCCTCCTACTAAAGGCAAAAGTGTATAAAACTCAAACATTACAATTCATTTCTGAAGTTTAGCTTATAGTGTTTACACTGAGAATACTAAATGCTTGGGCATATGGCATCACCAGTAAGTTGTGACACTAGCCTACATTAATGCTCATAGTTTTTAAGTTATTAAGTTATTAAGAAAATGC